>NC_051326.1:6130806-7380806 GCF_015220235.1 Choloepus didactylus | reverse complement strand
CTCCTTTGCCCTCTGGCTTGCAGCTGGGCTTTGCCAAGGCTGGCACTAACAGGAGCTGGGAGGGCAGGAAGAGAGAGACGCTGGGGTATTCATTCCTGCCCCCAACCCCGGCCCCCCACCCCCACCGAGTTTCTGGCAATGGCTCTGCTCCTCCACACTTGCCCACAGCTCCTGGATGATGCGTTGAAAACAGACTGTAGGGGGGACGAGGACAGAAGAAGGGAGATGAGTTTGGGGTCTCCTGCAGCAAACCACATGAAAGATGATAATGGCACCTCTCTCGGTCTCCAGTCCTCACTGGGTTCTAGGAACTCCTTCCCCTTGGCCTCTGAGGCCCGGATGTAAGAATGGCTTCCAGCTGTTGCTGGCCCCAGGAGACTTTACATTTCAGGTTGGGCCCTCCCAAATCACCTCTTCAATAACCTGTTGATTGCATTATCTTTTCCTTCTGCAACTCTGAAACATTCTTAAGCCCAAGACAGAATAGGAGGGCAAGTTGGGGGCATATCCCTAAAAGTCTGAATTTGATGGTGGCCAATAGCAATAATTAATAGTTATTGCATATCCGCCGTATGTCAGGAGCTCTACTAAGATACGATTTTACATAAGTTACCTATTTTAATACTTATAACCCACCCTATGATGTAGTTACTCTAGTTTATCTCCATTTTATAGATGAGGAAACTAAGCATGTGTGTCAGGGTTCTCCAGAGGATGTATGTTTGTGTTTGTGTGTGTGCATGCTCGTATAGAAAGATTTATTTTAAGGATTGTAGGGGCTGGTGAGCCTGAAGTTTGAAATTTGTCAGGCAGGCTGCAGGCTGGAAATCCAGTAAGAGCCGTGCTGCAGTGATGAGTCTGGAACTCAGAGGTGAAGCTAGCAGGCCGGAAACTCAGAGGAGTGGATGGTGTAGCCTTGAAGCAGAGCTTCCTCATCTCTGGAAATCTCAGTTTTTGCTCCTGAAGTCTCCAACTGATTGGAGGAGATCCATTCCCATTATCAAGGCCAGTCTCCTTTCCTTGAAGTCAGTGGATTATAGATGCGAATCCCATCTGCAAACTCTCCACGGCAACATCCAGGCTAGTGCTCCAGCAAAAAACTGGGCACCATAACCCAGCCAAGTTGACACACACAATTAAACACCACAGTGAGTTAGTAAGTCAGCAGTAAGAATTTAGGGGAGTGAGGTTTAATTCTGGGCAGCCTGGCTCTAGAGCTCACACCACACTATACCGCCCAAGCAGGGCGCAGATGCGGTGCTGAGAGCGTGGATCTGAGCCAGGCTGCTTGGGTTTGAAACCTGGATCTGCCATTTACTTGCTGGGAGACCTTGGAGAAGGATCTCTCAGTGCCTCAGTTTTCTCATTTATAAAATGGGAATTACAATTATTGCTAAGTCACAGGGTTATTAGGAGGATTAAAAGATTAAATACAAGCAGAGGGCGTAGAACAGCGCCTGGGACGCGGTGTGTGCTCATGAGATGCCTGCTCTTTGCTGTTACCATTTGGGCTATTCTGCGTCATCTGAGAGAAGGAGCCATCCGGCACGCAGCTGGCTGACACATCTGCAGCCTGGCCACGCAGACCCGCGTTTGGATCTGCACTTTGCTGTCGCTGCTATGTTGAAAGAGCGGAGCTCCATGTGGTGCAAGCATTAAAAGCCCTCATTTCCCCACAGTCGCTTCCAGCCCCCTCAGTGGGCTTGTTTTCCTTGTTTCTGGGTGAAATACTGGGCAGGTCCCATAACTTTTCTGGTCACTCTGATAATGATAATGAAAATCCTCTGATCAATTTCAGTTACAGAGATAATCTCATTTTGGTAATTGAATTTGTTCAGTGCAGTATGGTAGCCAAAATTTGGCTTCATTCTAGATTGAAGCTTCTCCCTCTCCCCAAATGGGTAATACCCTAGTCAGGGAAGCCCGTGATTGGTGAGGAGTGCCTGAGGTGCGGTCTCTGTTTCCCATCTTGGGTTGTTTTTCCTCCCAACACTTCCCCCTCGTCCACTCTGGGGGTGGAAAGGGGGTGTGGGAGGAGTTAAGGGGTGAGAAAGGCATAACGTGGTGGGCCTGCCCTGATCAGATATTGCTGTTCTCTGGGCTTGGTGGATGTTTGAGCTGCTCTTTCTCGTATGGAGGGATTTCCTGGGTTCTTTAGAGACACCCCTACTCTTGGGGCAACTGCAATTCCCTTAAACAGTTGATGCCTCTTCAAGTGGGTCACTCACTGTTCCAGAAGTCCAGCCTTCTCGTGGGGACACCTTTTTCCCATCCCCCAGAAGAAGGACATTTTAGGCAGAATTTTTCATAACATGTTATATTCTGGTATTTTTATCTATTGGGTCCATTTTGGACCCAAGAGAAACTCCAAATCCCAGGAGGGCAGACTGTTTCCAGCATAGTCACCTTGTCTCTCTCTGCTGTTAGAAGAGTTAGTCACAAAGCTTGGAACGTCCCCAAGTTTGGATCCAGTGATAGTCAGTGTGCCTCTAGACCCCAGACCAAGCTTCCATCTCAAAGCCTCCCACCCTTGCACCCTTGGCATGAGGTAAAATGCATGCACTCACTTTCCTTCACATGGAGTGTTCATTCGGGCGGTGGTAATGCTTAGTACTCTTGCCAAAGAAATCCCTTCTTCTGGGTCTCTTCAACCTCTTACTTTTGTAGCCTCGAGGTGAACGTTGAACAAAGAATTGCAAATCTGATTTCTCAAACACCTCCTTTGCAAGTTCTCATTGGTGGGCTAGCCCTTCAGTTTATAATGTATTCTGGAGAAGAATCCCATTTTAACTCCTGCTCCCCTTCCACTGATGTGCAGGCCAATCACACCTGTCTTGCAGGATTGATAAAGGGGACTTCGAAAGGTTCGTGGAAGAAAAGGAGCTTTGCATCCTCTGACATCTTATAGAAATTTTGGGTGTTAAGATTATTCTTTTCAATCTCAATCAGAAAATCTAAATGTACAAGTAAATAATGATTCCTATCCTTTAAAATAAATGTACTGAGTTTTTAGTGACTATTGACTGGTGAAGTTTTGGTAATTGAGGCAAATCATTAACAAACAGTGATTTCTAAGATCAGCCAGGTTCAAACAACATCTGTTTCTCTCTTTAACAGAGAAACTCAAACTCTACCAATGCCTGATTGTCTTTACATCAGTGGAGTACAGCCTTCAGTTACACCCAGGCACAGATCAAGAAAAATCTCTCTGTGGCCTCTGGTATAAGCTGGTGATACCCTGCAAAAAGGAAATATGTTTTTGCTGTTTGCAAAGAAACTCAAGATCATTATGGCCACCAAGAGTATGTAAAACCAGTGAGCCATGCCTATGAAAATGATCCCTAGGTCGTCTTCACAAGCCAGTGTCTGCTAATCAGTTTGGGAAATAAATATGAACGAGGGCTTTGGGTTTGAGAGTATGTGGTTTGTTGGTGATCAGGATTTCCCCCGAAGACAGTTTGCCTTTATGCTTTTTCTATGGAAAAATATGAGAGTCTAAGTAGGTTTATTTTATGTTATTTGCTAAACTACAACAACAAACAAAAATAAAGGTGTAGTGCAGAAGCAGAGAACTGAATGTGTTTCCAGTCCCACATTGTGAAAGTTTATTTGAAGTTTCAAATTGTAATCAAAGGCTGCTTCATAGCACTGTATAATTTTTCTCTTAATTATTCCAGATGTATTGTTCCCTGAGAGTCTCCCAGGATGAATCGATGCCAGAATGAGTATCTTAGTTTTTCTTGATATTTCTAAATTGTGATTTCCAGATATAAGACCATATCTTCTACATCTGTTTTTGCATGTAAAGCCTAGAAAAGCTGATTGTGTGTGTGTGTGTGTGTGTGTGTGTGTGTGTGTGTGTGTGTGTGTGTGTGTTGAGAGAGGGAGAGGGAGGAGAGAATGGGGAATGGGGCTTTGGGGTGTGGAGATTAATTCTATTCAAATTTTGGCACATGACATTTATTATGTCACCCCTAATATGACTAAGTCTGCCACTTAGTCCCTCAACACATATTTATTGTTTTCCATGATCCAGCAACTCTGCTAGTTTCTGGAGCTACACACTAATTAAACCCTGATCCTCAAAGTGCTTACACTGGAGTTTAATCTATTCCACTGTTGTATATGGAGCATGGGGCTTGCAAATTATTCGCTATGACATCCATTTACTCTTTATTTGGCACCCAAATAATGAGACCATCCTTGTTCAAATGTTTTTTTTTTTTTTTAGAACTTTCATGTGAAAGTGCTTTTTCCATACAACATTCCTAAATGTGGAGATCTTAGTTTTAATGAAGAGTAGGAGTTTTTGTTATGCAGATTTTCTTTATAAATTTGGAATCACTGATGAAGTGGCAAGGGTGGGAGATTTAGTGGGTGGCAACCAGATGTACACGACATCTTTGGAAGTTGCCAAAATCAACATGAACAAGATATTCACTATCATAACTTTGGGAATTTGGATCCATAAACGTATTGCGGTTATGTCTAGGACCAAGAGGCACTTCCTTTCATTTTGCTGTAGTACTGCAGATTGCGCCATTGGCAACAGAACTTATCACACCATTCTTTTGGCAAGATAAACTGAGTCTGATTCTAGTTCATTCTGCAGATGTGTTGTTTATGGGTCTGGGGTAGACTAACTGAGTTGGTGGGAGTCTCGGGCCAGTGAGACAGCTGCAGTTCTGATTCCCAATTAGATATCAATCAACTTCACATGAAACAAAATTTTTGGCCATTGGATGCCACATTAGCTTAATCATGTGTTCATCAGGAGATGGGGGAGGGTGTGAGGACTTGGCTTTGCCAGTCACCCCTCCCAAGGGAGTAATTCAAAGTTTATTACACAGTAACTTTACTAGACTGGTTCCCAAAATTGTTGTGAAGTGAACTCAAAGCAGAGCAGAGAGACGCCTGTCAAAATGGAGCTCCCTGTTTCATCAGAGAAGCCCTGGGGGGCTAACTCTGCTTGGCTCTTCCTGAGACCAGGAGGCCTAGTGGTCACAGCAGAATTCCTATGTAGTGTTTGGCTTTCCCATCTTAGGTGTCCCGCGTGAATCAGACCCCTCTGCCTGGAGGACATAACGAGGGCCTGCCCAGGAAGGGGGCTCTAGGGTCTGCTAGATGTTACCCAGGGCTGTGGACATGTCCTCAGGCTCCCCTGCCTTCCATTCAGACCTCATGGTTTTTGCAATTGTCTTGGTTTGAGCGATTGACGTTACTCAGCCCCAGCCAGCTTCTTGCCAAGATCTTCCCATAAAATTCACAGTAAAGCAGCATTTCAAAGATGAAACGTGCTTCTTTGGACTTTCTAGTTGATGGAGTAGTCATCAAACATCCTATTTTTCCTATGTGATGGAAATCAAGCGGGTGGTGGTCTAATGGCTCCACTGAATGGTGGGAAGTGGTGAGAATGAACAGATCTGGATATTAGGAATTTGCAAAATGTTGAGGGTGGTGGTTGTTAGGGAGGAGGGAATAGGAGACTAGCGAGAAGTTGGTCTGGCACGTGAGAAGTTTGCACATCATGGGTTCCTAGTTGATGCAGCTCAATAGCCCATGCATGGCTGGGTGCCCTGGAGAGAGCAAGAGGCAGGAGAGTGACTCTTGTCAACACAATATCCATTAAATGGGCCAGGCTTTTTGGGGTCAAGGCTGGACCTCTGACAGCCATGCCTCCCTACAATGCCTTGATAGCATTTTCCCAAACAAAATTATATGCCATGCACTAAAGAGAGAGAAAAGGGCCCTAGCTCAGACTGTTTCAGCATGAATTACTTTGCAGTCATTTCTCATTACTGATTATCCATTTTCAACATCTGCCAACAAACAGTAATCATACCCAGTTCCTTTTGAGACTGGGCTGTACCCAAGTGTGTTGTCTGCACCATCCCCCACCGCGGGCAGACCACCTCCACGGGGGCATTTCATTAGAGTTCCGTTTGTCACCTCATTAGCAGGTGATCCCATTGCCCAGATTCTCAGCACAGAGGGTAGAAAAGAAGTGCAAGAGGTGCCTCTGCTTCTTGGGTACAATTTCCCAGAAGAATGAAAACTCTCAGAGGCCCACTGAATCCCTTAGGGGTTTTCCTAAATGGGCCCATTCTTTCTCATCTGACCTCACTGATACTGCTATGAGTCCATCCTCCTCCTTGTCTTCTCCCTCCATCCGTCTCACCAACAGACCCACAGGCCTCACAGACTCAGAATCGAGGTTGTCAGGATCCACCGGTACTAGGTGTGTGCTCCTCTGTTCAATCTCTCTCCCTCCATGCATGTGTGTGCCTGTGTGCATGCATGTGTGTGTGCATTTTAACCATCTTTGCCATCTGGCTTGCTTAGCCAAGGTCACCGTTGAAAGAAAGAAAGGCCTTTATGAGAAAGTGGGGGTAAAGCATGGGGTATGGGAGAGTTGTGGCCTCAGGAAAGCCCGATTTGTCTCCCGGTCATCTGTGCACAGACTCACACATGGGTGTCATCTGCTGGCCCTCTTAGAGCGCCCTTCAATAGGTGCCCTAAAGAGGACACATGAAGGCTTCTTGTGACCCTGAGGGTAGATTTTGCCTTGAACCATGAAGTGCCCATGAACCTGTCTCAGCAGTGCAATTGTTTTCGTATGGGGTCCAGTGGGCCAATTCACTCCTGGGGATGAGGCTCTCTGGGCAGCCCTGACTGGGCAGGAAATCCCTGAAGAAGCACGGCTGAGCTAGGCGGCCCCTGCTCGCACTGGAGGTTTGGTTCTGGGTGCATGTGCTGAAGACAACGGGAAGGGTAGAGCGAGTTTGTTATCAGGAGGCTTCAGCGATGATGGTTGTTGGTGAAACCAAGGGGACAGAAGAGAGTGAGAATGAGAAGAATGAGAAGGGGCCAGGGGACACTGGTTGGATGACCTGCCTGTGATCTTCTTGGGACCTTGCAGAGGAGGATTTGGGAGGGTGAAGCCTGAGTTCTTACCTTTTAGTTTAACTGCAGCCCGGGGCTCTTCACTCTGCATCTGTTGTCGCAATCAGAATGATTAAGACCTGCTGAAGACTACCAGAGGCCCAGTGTATAGTTTATAGTTTTTGTTTCTTAAAAATGTCTTTGTGCACATAGCATGCAAACTCCATAGAATTATTGGCCCATTTATTATTTAATTGTTCCTTCCCTTTTGAACAGAAACTGGCTGAAATCCAAGGTAAGATTTAGGAAAGCTTCCAAATTATACGGCAATTTCTGGTTTGCATAAAGATGCATGAAGAAAAGCAGCATCCTTCCCTGCTTTCGGCCCAGGCATCACTGGGGGCAGATGAGGCCCAGTTCCCAGTGGCACATCTCAGGCCGACAGAGCAGTGTCTATAGGGTGCCTTGGATGAAGGGGTATCCAGAAGTGAGAGCTGGGGCTTGTGTCCATGGCACGTGGCGGTGTCTTGGCGGCTCACTTCCCAAATAGCCAACACCTTCTTCACTCCTGTCCATGGGATGTACCAGAAAGGAGTCTCGGGAAGGTGCTCTGCTCCTCCCAGCCGGTGCCCAGTGGAACATGACAGTCGGATGTAGAAAGCCCTGGATCTCGACAGCAGATCCTCTGAGGATTGGAGCAGATTTGGTCATGTGGGAAACACTCATAGCTCTGCATGTGCAAGCATTGAGGACCAATCCATTAATCTGCTTTTATTAAGCACCTGCTGTGTGCAGAGCGGTATGTGAAACTTTGGGGAGTGTGTGTGTGTGAGGCATGGCCCTGCCCTCAAATGGATCAGTCTAGAAAAGGGATGAGTTAACAGCCATGCAAGCTCCTGTTCAGTGTCTGGAAAAAGAGGGGCTGGACCACTGGAAACAGCAGCTTTCAGGAAAGAGTTCTGGGAGAAGCAGACCCAGAGGGAAGTAAAAATATGAAACAGGAGAGAAGAGCCCTGCCCTCTGTGCTGAGAGGAGCTGATGGGAAGTAGAGGGGCTGGGCATCGCAGCCTTTTGGGTTCCAGAAGTCCCCACGGCCACACAGATGTTCACCTGAAGGCTGCCTTCCCTACAGTGGCAAAAGCTTGTCTTTTAAACTAAGCTTTAATCCAAGGTGCTGTGCTCTGCCTCTGTGCACTCAGACACCTTCCCAGGGCCACCCTTCTCCGCTCAATCTGAAATGCCAGTTGTGATCTCTTCAGGGTTTTCTTTGACCATTCCAATGATGAAGGGAATTTCTTGCTGGGGAGGAATGAATGAGTATATTTTTAGAATGAAAGACATTAAAAAAGACAACTACTATAAGATTTTGAAATTTGACAGAAACAGACACCATTTTCCATCTCCTTCATGAAACTTTGCCCAATTTCTTAGATCTTTGAATACCATAGATAAGCTTCAGTTTCTGGCCAGCAGGGAAAAGGTCTAATGCCGAGATCTGTGGAGGCTCAAAATGACACCTGTTCAGAGATTGCCAGTGAATCTGGTATTTCAAGCCCAGAGTCCTTTCCTTTACTCTAATTAGCTCCACTTGTAGGATTTGGCTTCAGGGAACCCCATTTTAAATTCCAGCTTCAACCATTTATAAGCTGTGTGACCTTACAAAGGTGAATTGATCTCTCTGGGCCATTGTTTCCTCATTTGTAAAATCAGGATCAATATCCTGGTATTTATAAACTCCGATAGATTTTGTGAGATTTGTATTCTAGTTTTGTTTCAGTGTATTTTGTGCCCCAAACTGTGAGAGATGCTGGGCACACACAGTGAGTCTTACAGTATAAAAAGAAGATAATCCAGGCAATAATTCTGATACACACTGAAAAATGTGATAAAGTGTGAAAGATGATTTATTAAATGCATAAGTGCGTGGGGCTCAGTGAAGCTTGAGAGAAAGTGCAGCGAAGGCAGGAAAAGTTTATATGAGTGTGACCTGAGGAGGAAGTCTGAGGGGCTGTTGGTCAGGGAAACACTGAGGGGAGGAAACGCCATCTAACGAGAATTTTCCATCTGAGCAAAGCCACAGAAGTGTGAAGTGGCCTTGGGGCTCACTAACCTGCACCACTGAAGTGTGTGGTGTGTGTGTGAGCAGGCTTGGCTGGGTGAGAGGAGGGTGAGGGTCCCCGCTGTGGTTCCCAACATATATAAAAGGAGTAGGGATGAAACCTTGGATGTGACAAGTTTCCCTCTTGACCAGCTGTTCTCAAACAGCACCCTTCTCCTGCCCTCCATCACTCTCTGGCCCATTTCCCTACTTTCTTTTCTTCTAAGCAGTTCTCACTATCTGAATTTATATTATTTGTCTACTTTTAAATTGTAATTTTAGTTAACATGAAATGCCTTATTGATTACTCTATCCTCAGGGCTTTTACAAGTAGCTGGCGTAAAGCAGGCAATGTAAATGTTTGCTCAGTGGATGAATAAACAGTAAAAAATTATGCTCACATGGAGATGATATTATCAGTAGCTGCAGATATCTAAAAGATGCCCACCTATCAAGTCACAGTCAACTCCCCCTGAATGTATTGTAGATAAACTTGGGAAAAGAAGAGGTTTCCTTCTCCTGGGTGGCAAAGCTCTCTGAGGTTGGGTAACTCATCAACTTATATTTAACTTTTGACTGGATGAGGGTCTGTGCTCCTTCTGGTCTCTACAAAGCAGAGAGGCAGGACCAGGTAACAGTCAATTGTCATAGAACATAAAGAGGTGCCTCCGTGTTTCTGTCACAGACCCAGAAGTTCTCTGTGATCTTGGCAGTAGGAAAGGTGTCTGCTTTGAGTGTTCTAAGTGTTGTCACCCAGCCATCACTGCCACAGTACAAAAATGCCATGATGTCTTGGGGTAATCACGAAGTATTCCAGTTACGCTCACTGCCACATGAATGTGCAGAAGCTCCTACTGTCACCTTTTATGTTTCCTGAGATAGGGAAATTTCTGAAGGACTCTGTAGATAAACTAAGGAAAAGAAGAGGTTTCTTAAAATTCTCTGACTCCTCTTGAACCACCAAGAAGTGATGGGATCAGAGAAGAAACATTTGGTATCTTCACTTCTCTGAGAAAGCTGGTACACAGTCTCTCGGTGAAAACTCCACCAGATTCAGACTAAACGTCGATGTTAATTGAGTCTGTTTTTCCACTGACTTGTATTCAAATACTACTGATGGCTTTTGTGATTCTAATAACTCTTAAAGGCAGTGGGTGGAGCCTAATGCTGACTCCACTGAGCTTTTCCATTAGCCAAATAGCTAATGGCTTGTGGATGGGCCCAGCAGGACGCCAAGAGCACAGGAGGTTGTAACTGAGGAGAGTTTAATGAAGGGGCAGGGCAAGGGCACCAGCAGGGGATGTGCACCCAGGAAGGAGCAACCTTGGGAGGACTTTAGGGCCTGAGGGGGCAAGACTAGGGAACAGTGATGGTGGCGTTTCTGGACCCTGAGAACTGGAGCTGAGGAGCTCGGGCCACAGGACAGGAGGCAGCCCTGAAGTGGAGGCAGCCAGTGCCAGGCCACAACGGGGTTGAGGATGGGGAGCCAGTGGGAGGTGAAATGCATGCCTCAACTTCTTTCCCTGTCCTTTGCTCTCCTTCTGGTGCCTCCCAGTGACCAAAATAAAATGGAAGCCCCAGGACATGGAGCAGAGAGAAGGGCAGAGAATGGTGGGGGTGTGTGGCAAAGTGAGGATAACTGTGCAGTGCGAACAACCAGGAAGCCAGCAAGAAGCTCCTTCAACAGAATCTGAAGTGAGTTCCTGTGAAAAGCAAAGAACCCTTTTGATAATGAATGACCCCAAGTCTCTAAATAAATAAATGTATTCCTTCAACAAGCACACATCAGGCACCTTCTAGATGTTAAGCTAATATTAGGTGCTGGAAGATTTTGGGGTTTTCTTTAAGTGAGGCACTTCTTTGCAGAGACAGACTGGATACTTTACAAAAATAATGGTGAAACCTTGGATTGCTTTAAAAAGAGCTGTCCCCAGCTTTGAGGATTTATTTAACTTCTTTTAGCATCCGCAGCTTTGGCTAAGTCTGGGCATTGTTTTAGTAACTGACCAAAGTCTCAAGTGGGCCTTGGGTATTGGCTGTCGTGCGCACTTAACTGGGCTAGTCTTTGGTAATTTTTACCCGCAAAGACAGAATCTCAGTTTTCTGAGTTGGGAACTGTGAGCAACTCCTGTGATAACAAATTGGGAGAGTGGAGAGCTGGGAAAAGCTTTGCCTGGAATGTCTTCAAGTCCACCTGCAGCCTGGATGGACCTGCTTGATCAGATCCAAGGAGATAAATACGAATTTTAAAGATTCCATTTCCTATACTGTGAGTGTGCTTTGGACCTCCATAATTTTATTTTAAATAATTTTATGTAATTCCTGGGTAGTTCGCACAAATTGCTTAATATTTCTCAGTTGCTGAGTTTAAGTTTCTTTATAAATTAATGAAGACTTCTTCACATTGGAGAAAGATTAGTAGATAGAATAGTTGAAAAGAAAAGTTAAATTGAAGGAGACACAGAGATCATTAGGCCACCCTCTCTCTTTACAGATGGAGAAACTCAGTAACTCCAAGAGCTGAGATTTGCACAGGGTTACTTGGTGAGATGGGGGCGGAGCCAAGATAAAATAGGGCACAGGGCTCAAGTATGGTGGAAAAGCAGACTGGCTTTTGCTCCAAGACTCAGCAGTGTCGCCTTGGCACAGGCGCTAGTCCTCCTAGGATGCTTTCCCTGGAGGGCGGGGGCTCCTGGAATAAAAATAACCAGACAGGCTAACTGTGACAGCTGCACAGTTTCTCCAGCTTGCCTTCTCCCAAGTATCTTCATCCTCTGCAGATACTCAAAGAACAGAAAGTTCCCATCAAATAGTTTACAAAGTGGAGTAGAAAGATGGAACACTTTTTGAACCCCTAAACAAGGAAGTGTGTGAAGAACTCGGGACCCAAGGACCTGAGATTCAGGTCTAGGGACTCAGGATGCTGCAAGATTTGCCAACTTGCCTGAAAAAAGCATTCTTTGCTTGCAATAATGGAATAAGAGCTGGCATTTATTGGGCATTTACCAAGTGCTAGGCTCTGTGCTCAGCAATTTACATTATTAACTAACGTCGTTCCATGAACACCCTGTAAAGTAGATACTGTTATTATTCCTATTATCTAGATGAGGAAACTGAGCAAGGAGATTATAGGACTTGCCCACGAATGACTGCACAGTTGGTAAGTGGCTGCACTGGAACATAAATCTCAGCAGTCTGACTGCCCAGCCCGCGTTCTTATTCATAGCTCTCTAGTAGCTCCTTTTGCAGTATTACCACTGCTACATCAATGAGTTATGTTTTATTTTCTGGGCACCCTCCAATTCATAGCCTCAGGTAATTCTGCCTTCTTCAGTAAACAACGGCAATAATTTGTTTTTGTGTTATCTGACTGAGTACTCTCTGTGCCACAGCATTTTCCACCCATAACGTTGTCACTCCAAAGCCGGAGCTGCAGCTAGGCTGTACGGGCTTCCGTGGGCTCCTTAACTGGGTGGCTTTGTGCAGTGTACAAATTACACATCTGAATAGCACAGTTCAAAGCATAATGGTTTAATGTGTTCCCAGGCTCCCAAGAACTCTTTCAGGACTTTTCATGAAAAACATTATTGGTTATTAATATAAAAGTTTGGGAAAACATATAGAATAATTATAACAAACTTTGTTCTCTTGCACAGTATTGATATACAACATTGCAGCATCTTGCCACCATATATGATTTCCGTTTTATAGCTGGAGAAAGACTCAGGCTCATAGTTAGCAATAGTAAAGGCAGCAGGGGATGGAGAGTCGGGAGTCCTGGCGTCCCTTCCTGGCTCTGCCTCCAACGAGCTGTGTGACCTTGAACAGGTCCTTCTCTCTTTCTTGGCCTCTGGCCTCCATCTGCAAAATATTTGACTGGATTTGATTTCTGAGCTCTTTTCCAGCTCAGAAATTCTATGACTTGCTAGGATCAAAGCAAGTTGATGTGTTTTTAGATGACATAGTTTACAAAAGGATTTGAGGTGGCTTATAGGATTAAAATGCACTGAAATCAGGATGGTTAAAAATAGCCACAGAATTAAAAATAAGTCAAAAGGAAGGAAGGGAGATGCTTCAGGCACCAAGGCCACCGCTGGTGCATACTGGGTTTGAAATCCCAGAGTCTGAGGATGTTTGGGCTGAAGTTAATGCTAGAGACCATGGGTCTACCCACATGCATGCCAGCTTCTTGAGTTTCTCCTCTAGAGAATTCTGCAGTAATATCTGACTTCTGAACAGAGCAGGCTTGGAAAGGAACCTTTCTGACTCGTGGGATTGGTGAGCCCAGAGCATCCTGGCTGCTGTGACGTGAGCACTCGGTCGCTCAGCTAGGAGTGGACTCCAGGTCCCCTGATCTTCTGCCCAGTGTCTAGGGCAGCGCCCACCTCCCCTAATGACAGTGCTCTCCACAGAGCAGCATGCAGGCAGGCACATTTGGAGTTTATGCAGCTTTTTCATAAATATGCTCTCCATTGATTCTGTTAATAGCCCTAGAGCACAGGCAGGAATGTGCTGTCATTCCTTAATGCACCAGGGTCAACGGGTCCAGGAACACTGAGTATTTTGCCTAAGAGCACATTGTAGTTGGTGGCAAAACTGTACATGGGACACAGTTTGTGGACTCTTGAGTGTCCAGCTCGCCTCTTGCCACCACTTATGTCCCAGCCCCAGGGCTCCTGGGGCTCCAGAGTTCAATGTTGACGTGCCAGTGGTCTACATCTGAGGAGATGCGGTCAAAGCTGCTTGTTCAACAGTGCACCCCTCTCACGGCCAGGTGACCACCAGAGAGAGCCTCTGGAAGCAGGGCACTGTTGGTGGATTCTCCAGGTCTGAACACGTGCTCCGGATGCAGCACAATTGGCTCTTTAATTTCAAGCTCTGAAAATATGTGAAACAACCTGCTCTGTATTGCACAGGCCTTGGGATTGAGACTGATGATTTTTTGGATAAGCCACAGTTTCAAGCAGGCTAAACCTCTCTGAGCTCAGCAGGGGATTTTTGTCAGCTGCAGCTGTGGGAAACCCTTTAATTGAACCAGATTGGTACTGAAAATGTCATCACTCAATCAACAAATCCTTCCTGTGACAGAAATGTGAGAATTCAATGAGCTCACCTAGAGAGGCATCATGGTACAGAGGAAAGATGTGAGTTTTAGAGACATTCAGAAGCGGGTTTGAAGACTTGCCAATACTTATGAGCTGTATGAACCTGAGCAATGAATCAACCTCGGTGAGCCACAGTTTACCCAACTATAAAATGGGAAAAATGAAACCTATCTCATCAAGCTTTTGGAAAAGAACTTGTTTTTATTAATGCCCTCCCCCTTTTCTAAACATTTAAAAAATTATAAAGTGAGAAATCATTGGTAATCAATGGTCAATCATTCCTGTAAACTTGGCATTGTACAAGACTACGGAAGGAATAAGGAGAGAGTCACGCTATCCAAAAAAATAAGGTAGGCTACGGGGACAGGAAGTGATCAAGCGTTCTGGTCTCAGCAACAACCTCATGGAAGAGACAGGGATGGGGTTCATGAGTTGTATGAGGCTACCTAATAATGGAGGGAAATGGGGGTTCCAGATTAGAGGGACAGTGGAAGCAAAGGCCGGCGGGTTTATGGGAGGGTGCTGAGGCTACTCTGATCAGAATGGGCTGGAACAAAAGAAAATATTGTTAAACGAGGCTCAGTGGATGAGGCAGGAAGGAGAGTCTAAAGCTGGGTTAACACATTTAGACTTGTTACAGTATCCAGTATAGAGCGCGTCATGCTTTTTCAGTAGAATGATAAGGCTGGGGCTGCAACTATGTCTTTTCTTTATTGAATTTCCACAAGGCAGAGTGCTTGATGTTTAAGGGTGCTCAGTAGCTGTGTGTGAAGGAACGGAGGGGCCGCTGGCAGTGATGGGTAACACAGACCACCTCTGTGGCTGGAGACCCTCACGTCAGACACCACATGGCTAAACTCGGTCCATGACAGCGACAAATGAGGCCAAAGTGGATTTCGATTACCTCATTGTTTCAGTCTCACTGTAATGAACTCCATTTATTTAACTTGGACATTTAAATTGAGCTTTTGAAAATACAGAAGTGTACATGTGTGTTGACAAGATTAGAACAATATGGAAAGTTGCCACTTACTGTCCTCTTTCCTTGCCCTCTTCTATTTTAAAGATTTGTTTTGATTTCTTACAGACCATTTTGGAGGCCTAAAAATACATATATAACAACCACAAACATATATAACTTTTAATCGATTTTATCAAGGTATAATTCCCACACAAGAAAAAGCATGAATTTTAAGTGTATTATTTGATAAATATATACACCTCTGTACTACAAAGTTTTAAAATATAGGAATGCAATCATAATGTACAAACTATTCTGCAACTTGCTAAGTCATCCAGTAATACGTCATGGATTTTTTTTTTCATGACCTCATTTTAATTATTGCATAGTTCCCTAGTAGGGATACCATTACTTTATTTAACAATTTCCTTTTAGATGGATATTTAGGCTCCCTTCACCTTTCACAATTTAAATACAGCGATGAAGAGCCTTTGATACTTCTCTTTGACACTTGAACATGTTTTTCTTGACTGGCTTCCTAGAATTCAATTTGCTTGTCAAAATCTTTGAAACTTAAAACAAAAGATACTGAAACCTTGCCTTCCAAAGAGATTATAACAATTTAACCTCCCATCATTTACATAAGAAAATGCTCTTTTCCCAACATTTTTTTTTCAATTGTGGTTATTATCAAACTTAAGAGTTTTGCAAATCTGAAAGGTGAAAAATGATACCATGTTGTTACTTTAATTTGCATTTCCCAGATCACTAGAGAATATGAGGCTTTATGTTTATTGTTCATTTGCATTTCATTCTGTGAATTGCCTATTCCTGTGCTTTTGTCTATTTTCTACCTGATTGCTTTTCTTTTCCTTAGTGATTTGTAGAAACTCTTTTTATATTAGATCATCATTTCCACCTACTAAGCCTTCAAGTTAGTAAGCTAAAAGGTCCCCTAGAACAGTGCTTCTCAAATGTCAATGTTCATAAACATCATTTGGGGATCTTGTTAAAATGGAGACTGATTCAGTGGGTCTGGGAACTGGCCTGAGAGTCTGCACTTCTAACAAGTTCTGGGGGTTCCAGGGCTTCTGGGCCACAGGCCACGCTTTGAGCAGCACAGTCTTAGAGTTTGTGAGTTTTTGTTTAGCAGGATTCCCACATGCTCACGGACACTCGGTGGCTGAATTTTCTTTGTTTGTAAAAGCACGGGGAATGATCTGACGGGGAGGATCTGTGTGGAAGCAAGAAGCCAGTTGTAGCTGTTGAGGTGCCTGGAGCCTCAGTGTTCCGGGAGATTATGGGGTGACATGGTGAGAGATGCCTCTGAGTTTAAGTCCCCCAACCCCCCTACTTTTAGGTCACTTGGGCTCTCAGTTTCTACTTTCATAATTAAAAAAAAAAAGAAAAGTTGGACAACAATCCCTGCTGTGGTTATTACACAAAGTTTTGTGGAGATCACAGGAGAACTATTGGTGTGCTTTGTAGACTGTTACAAGGTGTCCGTGCGAGGCCTCTGGGACTTTGAAGAGCAGGAGGCTGTGAACACAAAGCCTGGCCAAGGCACGGTTTTGTACCACTCCCCAAATTCCTGCTCAGACAAGCTCCCGGCCCCGGAGTTTGGATTTCCACCGGAGTACCTGAATCACCTGGGACTCGCGTTTTATAGCAAAGAGCCATTTCGGAGGCCGTCCTCTTAGAATCCCTGACAGTGTGGCTGTGACAAGTGTCAGAGTTTGCACCCTGTGCACGATTCTGAAGGTGGGTCATCACGGTGAAGCTGTCTGGATAACACACACACACACACACACACACACACACGCACACACGCACACACGCCGAGTCAAAATAATGATTCCTAGATTACCGTGGCGATTAGAACTCAAGGAGAATTTGGGGTATGGAGTTGTCCATTGCTGTCTGTGGCACGTAGAGGCTCACTCTTTATTAAACCTTCTTCCCCTTCTTCTGGGGCACACAGCTAGATGACGTTCCCCAGCCTTCTTTGCAGTTGGGGGATTAAATACTAACCAGCGGAGTATGAGTGGAAGTGGGGTTGCCGGGTCTGCTGGCTGAACCCAGAGGACTCCACCGAGGGGAGAACTGAGATATGACGGAAAGATCACAGATCCCCAAATCCCACAAGAAAGGCCTGCCCACCAATCTGGACAGCTTATTTTGGACTATTCGTAACCAAGTTTTTAATGTATATTTTGTTTGATACTTCCTATATTTGGGTGTTCCTTCATTACAGTATCTAGAATTACCTTAACTAGTACACTGTAAGTTCTTCGGATCATCGGAAAGTTTTCTAAGTGATATGAGCTTAAACATTACAGTTCTCTGAATAAGCTACTAAATGATTACATAGGATAGATAAGTACATGGGAAAATGTGAGTGAGAACCCTGATTTATATGGCTGAAAAGTCTTTGTCTGAGAGATGGAGCATTTGATACATGGGGGACTTCTGGTTGTCCTTAGTCTCAAAACTGTCAACTTTTTGTTAACAATTGTCACGAATCTTGGGAATCAGACAGTGAAGAACAGTTGAATGGTTTATGTGACCTCCACGCTGCCCCCACCCCACATTTTCTCCCTTTAATTCCTTTCTTTCTGCCCAGGCTTGGAACAAGATGGCTATTCTTTGGAGAGTGAAAACTGAGTGAAAGTCATGCAATGTTTCTGTTTGATGTTTTTGGCAGCAATGAGGAAAATTCTAGACTGAAATGATGTTGTACGAAGTCTGGACCAACTGCCTTGTTAAAGTGGAATGGATTTCCTCTTTTTGCTGTCTGGATCAATTCTTGGAGGAGTGAGGCAGAGAATGGGGTCTCTCCATTGAAGCAACATATTGCACTGATAACAATTCCCGTCTATGGGGCTCCCCAAGCCTTTCCAACACCCTGTGGATGGGAGCCGGACAAGGGCTTTGGCAAAATAAATAGAGCTGCCGAGGTCTGTCAAGAAGGGTTCCAGATTCCATTGACCAAAAGTGGACTAATACTCCCAGAAAAAAACAACGGAACATGGGATTCTGAGTCCCACCTGTTAAATTATTTGCCCTTCTAATAGAAGCAGGACTGAAAGGCATATGTTCAACATCAAGTTGGACCCATTTTCTGTGGCGGGAAACCAAGGTAAACACATTTTTCCTGATGTAATCGTTGATATTAGTGCACCTCATACGAGGCAGGCGTAGCTGTGTGAACCCTTTTATTTGGACTTGTCCTCATTTGGAGTTGGACACGACAGGGGGAAAGCTGAGAGCCTACAAAGCCAGCAGTCTGGGGGCCTCAGAACTTTTGGGGAACATGTGGGGCTCCAGTGTCACTGCAGTGAGGGTGCCGTTTGGGTTTGGCCTTGACTCAGGGAATGGTTGTCTTGCCTCACCCAGGTTCTGACTTCCAGAGCCTCGTCGCTCCCTTTTTCTATCCTCTCTAGGTATTTAGGAGGTGTCAACTTTTCAGTTAATTCTTATTCTCTCTTAGTGTTAAAAACACACACACACATATATAATTTTATATACATGCATCAGTGTGGTTGTACTTGATTCTCACCTCTTCTCTCTATCCTTCTGTCCTTCACCCCTCAGACCAGTTTCACCTATGTTGATAACTTAGTATGTTTTCTTTTGTAATTTCTCCATGCCTCCATTTTTATATACAAAAACATATGCACCTATATTTTCATATTTTTTTTGTAATTTTTAACTCTTTTTTTTTTTTTTTAATTATGTTTTTAGTTTAACAGCAGTTCCCTAGGTAGCAGGTGAGATTTTGTTCTCAGGCTAGCCTCCCAAAACTCATTTAGCCCATGATATGGTTTCAATCCTACAGATATTTTTCATGGGCAGGTTCTGTGCTAGGCCTTGCTGGTGCAGAGATGAACCAGGAGTGACGAGTGTGGGTGGGGAGACAGATGCTCACTGAGGACTGGGTGCCACCAGAGGTCTCGGTGGAGCCCAGAGAAGGGGCTCCCAAACTAGCCTGGGAATCACTGGCTGTTTTAGTTGGCTTTGCTGCTGAAAGTAGACACCATAAAATGTGTTGGCTTTAACTATGGGGATTTATTAGCTTACAAACTTACAGTTTTGAAGCCATGAAAATGTCCAAATCTGGGCATCATCATGGTGAAGTCTTCTTCCTGAAAACTGGCTGCCAGTGATCCTGGACTCCTTGGTCCCTTGGCAAGGCCCATGGTGGTGTCTGCTGCTCTCTCCCTTCTCTTCTGGGTTTAGTTGCTTTCAGCTTCTGGCTTTCATGGCTTTCTCTCTCTCTCTCTCTCTCTCTCTCTCTCTCTCTCTCTCTCCCTCTCTCTGAATTCATCTGATTTATAAAGGACCCCAGTAAGAGGATTAAGACCCACCCTGGGCCATGCCTTAACTGCAGTCACCTCATCCAAATCTCCTACTTACAATGGGTTCACACCCACAGGAATGCATTAGCTTTAAGAACATGATTTTCTGGGGTACATAACCACCCTGGCCTTCTTGCTTCTCCAGATGAACATTTCCAAGTCCCAGTTTGGGAAGACACAACCCCCCACAATCTGTCCCAAGCTCAGGCTTGGGGTGGGGAAGGGAGCTGACACATGGGCAGTGGGGTGTGGACAGAAACAGCAGGGCTTTGCTGCGGGGTGGGGGGTGGGGGGACAATGGTAGGGGATCCTGCCCAAGGGGTCCCAGACAACTGCGGCGGTGCCAGCGTGAAAGGGGTCAAAGAGCAGTGACATGTTGGGTATGAATTGTCTCCGAGTCTGGTATTTGTGAGTCAGTAACGAGGACATCTGTCCTGCTTGGCTTCTGTGTTTCCTTTGCATTTGTGCCCTGACTTCCCAAGCAGAGGCACAGAGGGCAGGGATGTGTGTCCATGTTTCCTACGCTTTTCCCGTGGCATATGACGCAAGGCTTGTCCCACAGCCATTAATTCGAATGCAGTGCCGCTGACCGGACAAGAAAAAAGAAAATCAGGAGTAAACAGTTTTACATGAAGCTGCACCTCCCGCTGGCTTTTTAGTACCTTCTGTTACGCATCCTAATTTTTATCAACAGCACTGTCGTCATGTGCGCAACGTTTACAGTTTGCAAAACACTTCACTGGATCTTCATGACGAACTTCTGAGGTGGATGTCTTGTCAGTGTCACCATTTCACCTCCGAGCAGACCCGTCCACACCTCACGAGAGCAGAGCTGTTAAGGCTGACGGGGGTTGCAAACCCTGGCCCTCTGCACCCAGAGCTTGCTCTTCCCACTGTGGCTAAGTTACTGGGAAGCAGCCCAGGAAAAAAGGCAGCTCTCGTGGCCCCGCTCTGGTGTGGGGTCCCTTCTACTTTAGACTCTCTGCCTGCCATCTTGGGGAGCTGCCCTCACTGCAGTTCGCCTGGACGCTCACACAGCAGGTGATGAGAGGGTGCTGGACGGCACTGCTGTGTCCCCAAATACCTGCCTAAGCCCACAGTGCCGGAATCCCCCAGCAGCAAAGCCTTCCTCAGGGGACACGCTGCCCCCTCGGTTGTCTTTTTAAAACACCTTAGGAGAGGAGGACAAAGGGTTGAAGACAATCAGTACTGTCTCAAGCCACTTAGATGACCACCTCCTCTCCCGGGGCCCAGGGACAGTGGTTCCGCACACCCCCAGGACTCCCCCACATCACCTGAACCATCCCAGGGCTGTGGGAGGGAGAGGAGCAGGCCGAGCCCCTCCTTCCTGCTGACCCCCTGAGGACGGGCAGGAGGGAGGCGGGAGCCCAGGCCTGCCCTGGGGGAGCAGGGAGCTGGGCCGTGGGGCTCCTTCTGGGGAGCAGGCATGGGGGTCTTGGTGTGGGGATAGGGCAGCCCCCCGCCCCGAGGTGACGACTCCTGGCGGGGTGAGGGCAGGCCAGGGCCCCTTGCGGGCACTCTCGGCTGCTTTTCAATTACTCCCACGAAAAACAACCCGTCCTCGGTGGCTGAAGTTCAAAGCCACGGTCCCTGCGTGCTCCTTAACAAGATACAGGTGGGCCTTCACTGGAAACACCTCTGCTCCTCCGGCTCAGCGCTTGTGGAAACAAACGACAGTGCCCTTTGCCCAGGTCGGAGGCAGCGGCCGTGAACGCCCCATGAGCTTCCCGGGCACTCCGCGGCTTCACTCAGATCCTTCTGTAGGGGTGAGACCCTGCACCTCCGTCCTGGCTTCACCTCCATCCCACCAGGGGCAGCGGGGCAGAGGCCACGGGCAGTGAGTCGTTCACCAGCTTCCTTCCATCACCACCCTGAGAACAGGGTGAAGGGTTGGGGACCCTCGGTGCCGACCAAAGTGCAGCTCCAGCTGGGCGGACTCCTCAGCTTTGCTCGGGAAACGCTCCCCCCACGGGCTTTGAATTATTCACCCCCTTTCCCTTCCTGTTAAAACTGCTACTCTGACCTGACAGCTCAGCCGAAAACCTCAGAGACAGGGGAGAAAACCAACTCCCTGCAGGGGTGACGTGCAGCTGTGTGACTTTGGGCAAATCACTAAACTGTTCTGTGTCTTTGTTCATCTGTGACGTGCAGGAGATACTAGCACTTGCTTTATAAGACCGTTTGGGCTATGAAATGAATTGATACACGAGAAGGACTTAAAATGGTGTCTGGTACTGAGTAAACAGTGCTAGCTGTTATTATTCTTGTTCATAAAGATAGTGAAGGCTTATTTTTCACTAAATTAAGCATATAACCTATGGAGCTTACCTTTGCCATCTCAGCGTGCCCAAAATATATAAGGATTGAGACTTGGTTTTCAGCTTCCTTGAAGGCCCAGTATACCCTTCTGCACCCAGCTGGTGGCAGCGGGAACCCCTGGGATACCCACTTCTGGGCCTGCATTTGGCTCAGCAGACATCTGCCAGCTGCAATTTACTTCTCTGCATTTCTTTGTGCCTTTAAAGCCAATGAATCTGAAAGCTCTGCTGTAGCTGGTCCCTAAATCTTTATTGAAGCTGTTCATGCTTTCACCATAGCCTCGGGTTTCAGAAAAAATAATACATCATTAAATGACAGCAATATAATGTTCCAGAGGGGTTACATAAACACGTCTAAAGCATAAAAGCAGTGTGTAATTGAAAGGTGGCTAAAGAGATAACATAGGGACTATTAATAGAAATTAATTTAAATATAGATAAAAGGCACTGCAATTTTAAAGGAGGGACTAGAATTGCTAGAAATCTACACCCAAATTGGAACATTACTGTAGAGTGCACAGAAGTTTAAAGAATGGGACATGGTGATTGCATTCTTTCTTTAACAGCTTCGTTAAGATACAGTTCACAATTCCCCCATCAGAAGTGTACAATTCAGTGGTTTCCAGTACACTCACAGACATGTGCAACCATCATTATAAGTCATTGTAAATCATTATAAATCAGAATATTTTCATCACCTCAAAAGGAAGCTCCACTCCCTTTGGCCATCACTTCACTATCCCTCAATCTCCTTATCCTCGAGCAACCACCAATCTCCTTTCTCTTTCTGTCTTATAGATTTCCTTATTCTGAACTTTCATGTGAATGGAGCCATGTAATATATGGACTTTTGTGACTGACTTCCTTCACTTAGCATAATGTCTGTGAGGTATATCCACGTAGCATGTATCAGTATTTCATTCTTTTTATGGCTGGATAAGATTCCATTGTATGGATATACCATATTTTGTTTTTCCATTCATCCATTGATGGACATTTGGGCTGTTTCTACCTTTTCCCTATTATGAATTATGTTGCTACAAACATTCACTTACAATATGTTGTGTGGTTATATTTATGTTTTCATTTCTCTTAGGTATACACCTAGGACTGCTGTTGCTGGGTCATATGCTAAGTCTATGTTTAATCATTTGAGGCACTGCAGACTATTTTCTAAAGTGGCTGCATCATTTTGCATTCCCACCATCAGGTATGAGCGTTCTGATTTCTCCACATCCTTGTCAACATTTGTTACTTACTGACTTTTTGATTCTAGCAACCCTGGTGGGTGAGTAGTGATATCTCTATGATATACCCAAGTTTCCAAGAAGAGGAAAACTAGTGATAAAAGTGTTCATTTTCCACTGATGTTTCTTTTGAACTACTAATTTTCAATTAAATTATCAGTTACTAAAAGGAAAATCAATGACATTAGTCATCCTAAGCTTCGCTCTAGTGTCAGTCTTTGGAAAAATGCTGGTGACTCCATCTGCTCTTGTTTGAGTTGAAGCTAGTTGCATTAGTCAGAGTTCTCTGGAGAAACAGGATACACACACACACACACACACACACACAGACACACACACAGACACACACATATATCCATATTAAGAGATTTATTACAAAAATTGGCTCATGTGACTTGGGGACTGGTGAATCTGAAATCCATATAGTAGGCCTCAAGTTGAAAACTCCGATGAAGGTGAAATTGAATTCCTGAGGAGAATTTGGCTGGCTGAAGTAGAGGCTGGAAGGCAGGCATTCTCCTTCTAGCTTTGAAATCCTCAGATCTGGCTTTAAGACCTCCAACTGATTGGATGAAGAGATTCCCCTCATTGCTGAGGGCAATTGCCTTTGTTGATTGTAGATGCAATCAGCCATAGAGACAAATCCACTTATGAAATACACTCATAATAGCAATCAGGCCAGTGCTTGCTTGGCCAAAGTACTGGGCACCATAACCTAGCTAAGTTGACACATGAAATTGACCATCACACCAGCCATACTCAATGGACGCTTAGTAGGTTTCTCCTTCACTTGCTTTATGAACTTGGGCAAGTTTCTTCCCCTCTCTGAGCTCTAAAGCCTCCATCTGGGGGAATGAAGGATTTGGAGCATGTATTTTCTGAGGGCCTTTATAAACCTGAACTTTTCTGAATTCAAACCCTACTATGTGCCATCAGCCCTTCAGCACACCCACTAAATCAAGACATAATTTTGTTGGCCACATTCTCTTGTTTCATTTCTACCAGTCAAGGACTATTTTGGTCACAAAGCTACTGATGCCCAAATCACCAAAAGTGACACCAAGTCTTCTGGGCAGGCACGGAGAGGCTTTTGTTTGTAAGCAATTGAAGTGGCCCAACACTTAAGGTGCTGAAAATAACAAAAATTCTATCCCTACAATAAGCCCATAAACTACAGTAACTCCCATAATAAACTGTAAAGGATGAGCTGCTCCACCCTTCCACGCACAGACTCCAGGCTGCCATTTCCCCCCCCCCTCAATCTCTCTTATTTTTTATTTTTATTTTATTTTTTTACCTTCCAAGACTGGATTTAATGTACACCATAACCGATTTTTACCTCATGGTAACTATCCTTTAGCAGTGTGGGTGCATGTGTTTGTGTGTCCTATCTCTACATCTCCTTTTCAAGGCCATGTGGAGCAGTGTTTGTTCAACTGTATTGACATTTCCATCTTGATGTATTGATTTAGAAAGCACAATATGCTATCCATGAGCTGGCCTACTTTATCCCTCTCTTAAAATAAACCAAGTGTACTTGGGATGTGGCTAATGATCTCTTTGAATTTTTCTTTTTCTTCTTCTGTTAATGGTGCTATCTGGCAACACTCACCTGTGATTCTATGTTACATGCTTGTGTCTGAGGAAGGGGAAATGGGGAATCTGGGATTGGTGGGGATATGAGCAGGGGGCCATTGTTTTTGCAAGGAGAGTATTGAACTTGCTTGCCTTCCATAACATACTAAGTTTCTGTTTACCATTAACATCCACCATTATCCCCTTTATTTTTTAGCAACCTTGGAAAGTGAGTAGAGGTTATCCTCATTGATCAGATGAGAAAGCAGAGACCTAAAAAGTTAAATTAACACACCCAAGGTCTTGCTTAAATATCTATATATGGAAGCTTGAGCACACACTGAATAATTTGTCCTGAACCATCCATTTCCCATGGAAGTTCTTCCTATTGTAATATATCCTGAAAGGCAGTCTCTAGGCCAATGTAACTTGATAGTAGATGGCAGTCTTCCAAGAGTTTCTGGTTTCCCTGTGTCTAAAGTTCCCTTGCTCGTGTGAATATTAAGGCATATTGAGTGGGATATTGCAACACTGGGTTATCACTCACGTGGTAACTTGCATGGGAAAATGTCTCCCTTGCACAGAATAATTAATAACTGATCCTTTGGAATTCTTTGCCTTGGAATGAATTATTGGTTATTTCTGTTAAGTTAAAGGGTAGGGACTTTCTTTGTTTTGATTGCCAACTGGAAACTGTAAGAGGGGAGTGAAAGTGGGTGGTACAGATCCACTGGCAGAAATGCAGATTGTTTTTAATTAATGCTGCATGAACTACCAAACCACAGCATTTCCCCCTAGTTTGATGATGTCTGTAGGCATCTGCAGCCTGGAATTCTCCAAAGGACTCCCATGTTGTGCTAGATGTAGCCATGATTTAGTGTTAGTCACGGAAGGCTGTCAGGATGACAGGAACCTCACCAGTCAGCTGAGGAAGTGTGGACATCGGTTCAGGGCCAAAGTAAAACTGGTTCCAGAGTCGGTTATGCCCAGTTGGAAGTAACCAGGAAATAAGAATTCACTCTTTACAACAACAGGCATCCAATCCTCATGTCTTGGACAATGGGAAATGAGTCCAAGTTCACACAGCCAGGCGGTGCTGGAGCTGGGACCCAGGTGCCCCAGTTATTATCACGCTTTACAGATGAGGGATCCACATGGCACCAGGAGCTTACAGCGACTGTACCAGACATGGGCACTCAAGCTCCTGCTGCTGCTGCTCTTGCTTCTAATTTAGGAAGTCATCTCAGTTTTGCAATGACAATTGTATATGAATTTAAGGTAGCAAATGGTAGTTGATTTTGATGTCATATAGAGGAGACTTGCTTTGCACATATCACTCAATCACTGACAAGCAGGAGGTCAAAGGGTGAGGAAAGTGGAGTAATTACTATACACACAGCAAAACTTCACTGATGGAAATGTGTCTAAATAATTTTAAGATGCATTTGGGGTTAGAGAAGTATAAGAAAAGCATATATAAAGAAGCAGACTAATTGAGTATAAACAAGTCCTTATTAATGCTCTAAAATATTTTGCTTTCAGAAGGTTTAATATATGCTCTACTGGACAATTTACAATATTAATAACTTTTCAGGTAGCCATTGCAAAGGTAAACTTTAGCCTGGCTTCTGCCCAAATCATGAGAAATTCTGACTAGAGGAACCTGGAACAGGTTTACTGTGCCTAAAAGCAGGCAGTGTGTGGATGATGAAATGGTACGTGAAGAGAGCTGGGTTTCATTCGACTGGGTCTAGACATAGGGCCCTTGAATCAAGATGGGCCCATGAAATGCAACTCACAAATATCTAATGACATTGACGATGTGCGAAGCACAGTGCAAGGCTGTGAGGGGGTCAGAGACGAAGCAGCCATAGCTCAATGCCTTCATGGGGAAGTCATGTAATTATAGTATAAGGCAACAGTGCTTAGTGTGCACAGGGACACTCAGAGATCAAGGTAGATGGGAGGATGATTTTTGGCCAGCTTTGAATGCTTGACTGAGGATGCCATGAGGAGCCATGGAAAGTTTTTGAGCAAGGGAGTGACATGACCAGAGTTGTGTTTTAAAAGTAGCTACACATGGGATCATTTGAAGAGGAGGTAAGGGGAACAGCTATATATTCTGAATGAGAAGTGTGGTCTAAATAGTGGCCGTGGGTATGGAAAAGAGGAGAAATTTTTGAGAGATATTGGATTTATAAGCCATGACAACTAATTAGATGGGAAGGAGATAAAGAAAAAGGTTTCAAAAGGTCTTAAAAGGAGCTCTGAGTGTTCTAGACTGGGATACTGGGCATTTATAGGGACAATAAGGGAGCGGTAACACTTTGAAGACTGAATTTTGGAAGATGGTTTGGACATTGGGTTGTGAGTCCCTGGAATTATGTTCCGTGGAGATATTCAGTAGGGATTTGGTTCAGAGCTTGAGGAGGCTGGACCTAAATTACAAATTTGAGGGTCACCTGCATAGAGTTAAGATCTGAATGTGGGAGCTGGAGATACATTAAGGAGGGATAAAAGCCAATGGCTGTTGGGTCTTGGGTAATTGATGCTAAGGTTTAGGAAGTCACACGTGTGGTCTGGGGGTTCTCTGTGCCTCTGACTCAGGGGTGGCGGGTAGGAACCCTGCTGAAGTGGCTGAGGATGAAGAGACAGACAACCGGGTTTTCTTGTCATGAATTATACTGGTATAGCCAATCACTGGATTTCCTTCTCTGCTAACAGATTATCTTTCAATTATGATGAGTATGACACCCATTGATTATTCCCAGTCCTTACTTTCCTTTTCTCTAGCTCTGTCATAAATGTGCTTTTGGCTCTTGATTTACTGTTAGAAATTTCCTGTGTAGTTTGAGGCTGACAGTTGGGGCTCAGGTTTTGGGATTTGTAACTCAAACAAATCTTTCACTGCTTCCTACAGTAAACTTAAATTAATTTAGGGGTCAAGGATATCCTGCGAAAATATCAAGAGCAAAACCTAGTCTTTCGTTTTGGCATGGAACTGCAAGAAAAGCACATTTGAAGAAAGCATGAAGTTTATTCCAGAGTAGCCAAATTATACTATTGATTGAAAGCATTAAGGTACCAATATCTGAAACAAATTCAGAAATAAATATTTTCAAAGATCAGCATGTGTAACTCTGCAGAAGAACTTACAGAATATGAGATGCAGTACAGCAAAACAAGAACCCAGATCAAGTATTAAAACATCAACAAAATAATAACATCTTATTGATGACCAGTTCAGTTTGCCAAGTGCCTACAAAGGGAAAGCATAAAGCTGAGGCAGGATGTAGATGGAGAGTCTAAAAAATCAGACATGATTCCTGCTCTCAGGGAGAGTACATATGAGCTCACATATAAAAATAATACCAACAGTAGTGAACTGACTGTAATGTGAAGTAAAATGAAATAAGTGATGAGTTAAGACATAGAATCACGAAGTGTTGGGGGGGGGGCGGCTGCAGTTAATTATAGCTAGAGGATCAGGAAAATTTTCTCAGAAGAGGTGACTTATTTTTGAGGTTAATTGTGAACATGATGGTGGCAATGACAGTGGTTTCCAATTCTTGAATGTATGATTTACTTTATGTTATTTGCTGCACAGATTGTAAAGGTAAAGAGGAGGGGGCAAGTTCAGATGACAAAAGAGCATGAGAATAAATGTGTGTCGAGCGTATGTAGAACAGAGGCCATTTTGTGTGTTAAGATCCATGATGCATGGGGGTTTGTAGTATGGGGTGATATTGGAAGAGGTTTGGGATCAGATCAGCAAAAAGCACCAAATACTCTGAATTATGTAGGCGATACTTAGAGCTCTCTGGATTCTTGTGTGGGAAGCTGTTCCCATTAGTCTAAGTAGAGTGGCTTGTGGTGTGTGCCTCTGTCCTTCCAAACCCTGGATGATGCTCTCTGGAATTTCATAATTTGCAACAAAACTTCCACCTGAGGTGTATGAGGGAAAGACCTTGAAATCAGTCTTTTGGGGGCTCCAAGGAGGGTGGGATTGCAGAGGGTCCCTGAGATGTCATTAACAAATCATGGCAATGCATTATGGTCAAAGGAAGAGCTGGGGAATCTTTCTCAGAAGCTATGGTATTCTTTTTCCATTTAATTCACATACTTAGTAAGCACTGGGGAGTTTTCTTTTTCTTTTCTTTTTTTTTTTTTTTTAATAGGAATTCACATATGCCTGAAACAGCCTAGGAGCACCTCAACATTTTGCCATCAAAGAATGCTTTTTATTATTCTGAAAACTGACCGATTCAAGAGTCTAAAACACAATGAAAAAAATATTATTCATGCTGAATATTTCTTTATGGGAGAAAAATTCAGAGAATTCCGATAACTATGAGAGACACAGGGGGACAGATGAATGATGACCTAAGCAAAGGATATTATATTTTTAAAACAAGTTGGAATATCTTAGAGATACTGGTTGTGGTCATTTTCTTTCAAGTATGTGCTCATTTGCAGATGAGGATGGAAGGTCTGTGTGTGGCGGGAGGGTTTAATCAGCTAGATAAAGCTCTCTACTTCATTCCAGTTGGTCCCAGTCCAGTCTAGATTAGGAAAGAACAGAAAGGTTTGTCTGTGGAATAATTAGTGGATTGTGAAGAATATTCAGTTCTGGTTTTTAAATTTTGGTAAATCTCAAATAAAGTGATGAAATACTGACAAGATAAACATGACAAGCCCTTGAAAGACCAATATCTGAGTTTTTATGAGATTTTAGAGGCAACAGTTCATATATTTTGGACTTACTTCCTTGGATCACAATTCCAAGAATGCTTGCTCTCAAATATTGAACTCAGATTTCTTCCAGGAGTCCCTGGGATCCTGGGAGCACAGGCACAATCAGATGCAGGAATCAGACTAGTTCCCCAAGTTCTCAGGCACCCAAGAAGTTTGGTTGTTGGTGATAGAGGTTGATCTTAAGAGTCCTAGACAAATTGTTAGCATGAAGACTGGTGTGTAAATATTCCCTCTCCAATTCACCTTGAAACAAGCAACAGAATATGCAAAAACGGAAAATAAATCCAGTCTTGCTGTCCAAGCTGTATTACTTCTTAGATGTTTGGAATGCCAGTCCTGTGATGTGTTGTCACTTAGTGTTTCTCTTCTCAAAAGAGCATCTTCTTCTTTGGGGAACTGCTTCTTCCCTAGACCAAACCTGTGGTTCTCAGGGGGATGACCAACAGAACACCCTGTTCCGTAGTGTTTGGCTCAGTGATGACAGTGTAACCCAACCCAGGCCAACCAGAGTGTTTGCTTTTGTGTTTGTGCGAACAAGGGACAGCAGAGGTAGTGATACTGTGAAGTCCTCCGGAGGATGAGTCCCCGGGTCTAGTGGTTTATGAAGCCCCTACCCTATCTCCATCCTTGGTATAGTTTAATTTGGATTTTTGTTACTTTGAACCAGAGAGTCTTGATTGAGATAGAAAGTAAATGAGATGATCCTGGCTGAGCCCTCGGAATCCCCGAGCTGGAGAGTGGGCACTGGCAGTAGGGCCTTTCATGGGGAGACCACAATGGCTCCCATCAGCCACAAGGAAGCACAGAGAACGGTCCCTGGGGGAAGTGGTCCCGTCTCCATCATCCGCGCTGAGATGGGGCTCCTGGCTGTAACTCAGATACAGCTTTTTCTGCTCCCAAACCCCACCTGCTCAAGATGTTGGTTCCTGAATTGGTTATCTATAACTCGATAGAGCCTCCTTCCTTATCCGGTTTCTTTAATCTGTATGAAGCTTCTTCTGTTAAAGTTTCTGCTGGGAGTTAGGCAGACCAAGTTCTCAGAAATCCTCGTGTAAATCATACCTGAATATGAGCCAATATTAGGACAAGACCCAGTGTAAATCATACCTGAATATGAGCCAATATTAGGTAGCTTTATCAGGCTTATCCTGTGCTAGACACTGAGCATGAGAACTGTGCATGTGGTGCCCATTTGATCCATGCAGCAATCATATGAGGTCGGCACTGCTATTCCAACTACCGCATAGGAAGAGAAACCGAGGCAAGAGAAGTTCACAGCTAACAAGTGGTAGGCTCGTTGTCTGGCCTCAAGCACTCTGACTCTTCACTGTGTTGCCACCCTATTAAAACATACTAGAACGTGGTCCCGAGAGAGCCCTGAGGGCCTGGAGCTTGGTTATCACTGACGCCACCGTTCCAACTCCGTCCTCGCCGCTGTGTTCCCCACGACCCTCCCGCATCTAGTTTGTGCTGGTTTTTGCCCACTTTCAACTGAGGAGTCTTGACCAAGACAGGGGTAAGTGGGAGACCCTGGAGCCCTCTCTGAATACTTAAGGCCGAGAGGTGAGCCCTGGCTGCGGGGCAGGAAGGGGCAACCTCCTTTTGTGAGGAAAATGCTGACCTTGGAGAGCCTTCTGCACATCAGGAGGACAGCTGCCAAATTCTCTAACGATTCAGACCAGCTTGCTCTGAAATGACTTTATTTTAAGAGAATTGCAAACCTTCTCAAAAGTATTTGATGAGTATTGAACTCAGCAGGTAGTAGGGGCTGTGAAACTACATCAATCCAAGGGATCAAATCCAGTGTTCCCAGGTACATTATTTGGATGAAGGACTTCATTTCAAAATTAGATGCATTTTTTTTGAAACAAGTGGATGACTTGATGTCGTGGAAAACAATTAATGAGGAGACAAGAGCTTGAAAAAGTCTTCCAGAACTCTAGAGAAAAAGAAAAAGGAAAATGATAAGAGGGTGATTAAGACATATGGGACACAGATTTTGGAGAATCAAGCTATGCACAGTAGGAATTCCTAAAAGAAAAAAACAGTAAAGATGTACCAGGGATAACAATAAATAAATAATAGGAGAAAAATTTCTGGTTTAAAGAGATGACGGGAAAACAGGAGAGAAAAAAAACAAACAAAAGAGAATAAAATGAAATAACAGAAATGAGCAAATATAGCTCATTTATGTCACAAGGGAAGAGAACGGATCAGATTGCTTTCAATCAAATCAAACGTTAATAAGAGACTTAGTTAAGGCAAAATAACACAACGATGTTAAAAATACAATGATGGACAACTATACTTCAGGGAACATAAACCAGAAGTCAGTAGGCATTAGATGATGAGAAATTAAGGCAAAAAAAAAAGTATTCAGGGGGACAAAAGGAGTCATTCTATATTGCTCAAGGAATCGATTCCTAATGAAACCACGGGGTCATGAATTTGGATGTTGTAAATAACATAACACCCACTTAGGTACTGCTAAATCTTATAAATGTGCAGGGAAAATGACAACACCACAATTGAAGGGCTAGATTTTCATATGGTGCTATCAATTTATTACATTTCAAGTCGGCAATAATAAAAAAATGAAATAGAAAAACGAGTGAGGACAAAGAGGACTGGGGTGAATTATGAGGCTGACTTCCTAGATAGTTATCCACTGTCCTAACAGATAACGCATCTTCTTTTCAAATGTCCTTGGAACACATACAAATGTTGAATTATTCCTATTCTATGCCACAAAAACCATCTCACCAAAAGTCCCCACCTCCCCTCCACCAGGACCCACACAATGCATGCTGGCCCAGTGACTGACCCACAAGCTTTAATAACTAATAGCTAATAAAACCCTCAGCCATTCGATGAGTTCCAAGGCAAACCCTTCGCCTGTATTTTTGGATTGTTTTGGCCTCTCCTTTGAGGACAGGCATTCTGTACTCTGCACTGCTACAATTTTCACAACAACGAGAACGATAGGAAATAATATCTCCCAGCAGGAGAGCACGGAGAAATCTACTGCAGGCAATTTCATGTTAGGTTTTAGAAAGAAGAAAATATATCAGATAGTTTTCCAAAAAAAAAAAAAAAAAAAAATTAGAACTGTGGAGCGAAAAAGGATCTTAAGCCATCAGTCCGTCCAAATCCCTCGTTACACAGAGGAGGGGATGGAGGACCAGAGCGGACAAGGGATTTGTCCTGTATTGTGCAGCAGCCAAAATCCGGCTCGTAGCCGGGTCTTCAGGAGTGAAGCAAGCAGCGGGGCGTTGGCTGCACACCTGGGACCAGGAGAGGACCCCGGGTTTCGGTGGCTGTGCTGGGGCTCTCCTCAGCAGCCTGATCCTGGGGGCTGTGAGTTTTTGAGGAGAGCTGGGGCAGTGTGGTTGTCATTATTGGAATCCCAGGCTCCCCACCTCCTCCAGGTAACCTGTGAAACAAACTGACGTCGTTAAACACCGAAATCACTAAACCCTGAGGGTGCGTTGGGGGTGTTTTTTGGAACGCCCTCATGACCTCCTTTTGTCCAAGCTCATTTCGTTTTTATTTTTCCCCAGGCCCTGACGGGTCTCTGCGCTTTATTCCACGCACGGCAGGCACCCGGGCCCCCCTGTCCGGGCGGTGCTGTCGCAGAGCTCTGGGTGTTTGTGACTCACACCAGGTGGGCAGCTGCTTTCCCACCTCGCCAGGCCGGTTGTGTTTTCTCCATTGCTGTCCGGCCGGCTGGCAGTTGCACACCAGGCCTTAGTGCAGCGGGGAAACAGAGATCTGAAAGCCACATTGGCTTTTCAGGGCCACTGAGCTGTTTGGGGGGAACTCGTTTCCAGTCATGAACTTATGAACTGAGCATTTTATGAAATCCTATCTTCCTTGTTATTGTAGCGTAATCCTCTTTCATTTACCCACCCAATTTTTTCTGTAACAGTCATTTCTTCCTTTCCCTCTCAGGGTGTCCTGGCGTCTAGGCGGGGAGTGGCCAGCCCCTGACCTCATCCTCGTGCTGAGGTGCCGGGGGTCACCGCTGCTGCCGCCCGCTCACCTCTGACCTCTGCCCCCTCGGAGGTGAGTTGATGGTGATCGCTGCCGAGTCCTCCTGTGGCAGAGCTGGGAGGACGCCTTCCAAAGTCACCCCCTTCCAAGTTATCACTGTCATTTTGACACTGCCAGGCCTTCCCTTGGTGTTGAGAAACAGGGAAAAGCAAAGGACATTAGGACGCAAAGGAAGCTTAGAGATCCCCGGCCCCAGACTCTCTGTTTCACTTACTTATTGCTACATAACAAATCACCCCCAAAACTAAGGGCTCAACAACAACACCATTTGTTTGCTCAGGATTCGTGGCTTGGGCAGGGCTTTGGGGGATGTCTCTCTCCCCAGGGGATTTGTCTGGGCTGCCTTGGTGAGAGAGAGAGAGAGAGAGAGAGAGAGAGAGAGAGAGAGAGCGCAGTGAGCAGTGCGTTGGGCCTTGGCACTGTAGAGTTTTGCAAGTGTAGTAAGTCGTTCTTCCAGATGCGATAAAACTCAGTTCAGGCCCCTTGTGCTTACGGTTGATTCTAAAACCTTGAAGCCAATGACTGGATGGTCAACCTCAGTCTAGTTATGACTCAGAGCACTAACTTGGAGGAATTATTTAACTTGGAGCTTTATAAAAACGTGCACAATTGTATTTACTTTATGTTAAATATTTATCAAAGGCCTTTTTGGTCATTATGTGTAACTTTATTCTCTTATTTTTGAGTGCATGAGCATCTGCTATGACACAATGCTGGCAAAACTTCGAAGGTGGTGAACCCCCAATAAAAAGTTTTGAAATGTTTCCCCAGTTTAAGAATTGGGAGGTGATGGTAGTAAATACAGTTGACAACATGATAACAAGTGATGTCAAAGTTATTGTGCTGGGTTTGTTACTTACATTAGCTTCCCCTAGCTGCTGTAACATTACCACAGACGCAATGGCTTAGAGTCACGGTTTCCTTCTCTTACAGGCCTGGAGGGCAGAGGCTAAAGCGGGTCTGTAGTCCGGTGGCCCCTCTGGAGGCTGCAGGGGAGGATCTGTTTCCTGGTGTTTTGCAGACTCCGGAGGCTGCGTCCATTCCCTGGCTCGTGGCCCTGCAGCCCCCGCCCTCTGTCTCTGCCAGGGCATCTTCTTGTGCTCTGACTCCCCTGTTTCCCTCTTAGGAAGACTCTTGGGATTGCACTGTGTCCACCTGGATAATCCGGGATAACTTTCCCAGCCCCGTTTGAGGTAGTATGCCCGGTTCTCAGAGCCAGGGAGAGGACGGGAGCCTCTTGTGGGGGTCGTCATTCAGCCAACAGCACTGTCGACACTGGAAACATCCACCTCGCGTTAGATTGTAAACGTCTGGAGAGTCTGTTCTGCTCTAAAATGTTTCTTTCAGTTGGAAAATGGTGTCACTGTAATGGTGATTTTTAACCCTCACATTTTAATATTTTAGAGCTTGTTCTCAATTAAAGAGAAAGCCTTTGCATATATGAAGACCTTAAGGAAAAAGCTGAGAATACCTCATAATGCTTTCCTTTAGGGCAAGAAGTGACTTGATGTGTTCCTCTATTTTAAGCTGTCTGGGAAAGCTAGTCATGCAAATGAAGAAACTGTGAATACATCTTCTTTCAGTGTTAAAAGATTAACTGATAAGAAGGCTTAACTTTGGAGCATATAGTTCATCTTGATGAAACTGACAAATGTCCTCCAGGACCTCTGTCTCCAAGGAAGAAGCAGAGGTCCTAGAAACTGAGTATGCAACGCTGGGGTGACTGTGATGCTGGGAGCAAATACCAGTGGCAATTTAACTGCTGTATTATTTTTATTACTAATCGTTACTATTTTTGCTAGTGATCTGGTTACAATTTCACATGCTTTGAGTGGCAGATCCATGCCTTTATTTTCCCAAAAGCCCTTCTGCTTTTAATGTCTGGTTTTGAAGAACGTAAGGTTTATCAGGAACACCTATATGATACTACAACAGATCTACTTCACTTGAAAGTCTCAGTTGAGTCCCCTCACAGTGATAGTTCAATACCATCTAAACAACAATTGCTATTTTTCCTCCCCTAAACACCCCATAAGCAGAATGGGAGAGCATTTGGGAAATTTAGAAAAATTTTGGTATTAGTTAATATCTGAGCTAAGTTTAAAGAATGAATAGACATTATTTGAGTAAGAAAAGATGGGAAGGTTTAGAAAGAGGGACTAACTAACACTCAATAAATATCCACTGCATTAGTTCATGAGTTTCTTAGGTTTGATTGTTTATATATAACCTAAGAGCCTTGGTGCTGCCTTGTTTATTGGATTCTGCTTAGCATTTGTTGAAAGGGGTCCCCGGGATCCCAGCAATTCTGTTTCCTGGGGAAATTATGCACTCAAGGACCAGGCCTCTGTTTCTCGATCCCCACCTGGCCATGGGTCCCCAACTGCGAAGGGGTCGGCATCTTTAGAAATAAGGCAGCCCACTGGGGCAGGCTGCATGGAGACAGACCCTGGCAAGGATTTAGGCTTTTTCCTTTTGTGCAAGAGCAGTTCCCTTTTAAGTTCAGAATTGTTTATTCATAAACCTCATAAAAGAGAGAGAGTTTGAGATTGTGCGAGGGGGAGAACTCAGACCCTGCCCACACTCCCCTCCCTGTCCTGGACTTATCTGGGTGAGCTCAGCCTGAAGGCCATTTTTTGCTATGAGAACTCAGCAGACCAGGGACTGGGAAGTGACTCCGGGTGCAGAGACCCCTGCACCTCGCGGTGGGGGCAGGTGTTGGCCCAGGCCCTCCTATCTGCTCTAGTTTGGAAAAGAGGAGGCAAGAGAGCAAGGGGAGGTGAACTTTTGCTTTGCACAGAGACGAGTCAGACAATGCGAGTTTTAATTGAAATCATATCCAGAGCACTTTACTTTTCAAAAGTTGTTAGCATGATCGGGGTTGCATTTTCTCGTGACTACTATTATTACTGTCACGCTGACTGCCCTGGGCAGGGGCTGAAGGTTACATGTGGGCTGGGAACGCTGGCTGCGTGGGGGTGGGGGGGTGGCTGGCAGGCCCCGCGCCCCAGCTCCGGAATGCGCCTGGGAGCCAGGTTCTGGCCCGCTTTGTCCCGGCTGCGCGCTCTCTGGAGCCTCCAGGGCTGGGTGCTGAGGGCGCCATCTGCCTTCTCTTGTCTCCTTCTCAGTCCTCTTGCATCACCAGCATCTTTCCCCATCACAGGGATCTGGATTGAACTGTGCAGCTTGTAGATCACACCGAAGACGCTTCTTTGAGACCTTCTCTGACAGAGACAGTGCATTCTCGGGGTTCTGCAGGGGTTTGTAGCTTAGCTAGGACTCCCCAGTCTTTTCATGTGCATTGACTGACTGCCTTGGGGCTCTTTTGAAGATGTAGGTGCTGGTTTGGTGGGTTTAGCACGGGGCACAAGATTCTGTGGTCCTAATAAGCTCCCGGATAACACCAATGTTCCTGGTCCAGGGACCACACTTTGACCAGCAAGGACTTTAAGTAGAGCTGGAAACCAACTTAGATGTGGCCTCTGGTTGTGTATTTATTTTTCAGAAAGAAAACCAAGGAGAGTAAACTCCAAGGGGCCCTCTGTATTTGCTGAGTGCCTAGAACTTTAGCACTGTGGGAAAAAACCTAAGAGAGGAGAGAAACATAACCCTGCTCCCAGCCCTTGGGGAGCTAATGCCCAAGTTGGGGAGGCAAGGCTCACACACACGCAGCAGTCAACCACATGCCTTGTTTTATTGCTGCTGAAGTGCCAACGTGGGGTACAGAGTGTAAGTGCTCTGATGTTGAAAGCCACAGGCAAGTGGAGGGAGCTTGGAAATCTTGGGTGAAAGTGAGGTTGTCTAAATGGGAGGCTGGTTAACTCAAAGGACTCAGTGTAAAGGAAAACATGCCCTTTATAACCTCGTTCCCCGGGACACAGAATCCTCTCTTATTTCCTGGCCGCTAATGTTCCCACTGGTTTCTTCATGCAGACTAGGTGGCCAGGTGGAGAGAAAGGGCATCCTCTTGCACACTTGGGCACACTTGGGCACACTTGGGTGTGTGCCCAGCCCCGCCTGGTGCCTCCTGGGGAGTGACCCTCCCCCAGGCATTCATTAGGATAAGGTTCTCAAGGGTCCGCTTTATCCGAGGCTCAGTCTTCACCAGGTACTGAGTGCATAAGAAGAGACTAAGACTATTGTCTCCAGCCTCTGGGAGCTTAGGCTGGTGAAAATGAAATAACACATCAGCTCTGGTTGCAGAGAAATTTTTTTCTTGTGGAAAAAAATTGAACTAAGGAGTCCATGATTTATTTACCTCTTACCATAGGCAGACAGTTTTTTTCACAAGCAGTTCAGATAAAAATAATAATTCTCCATCAAGGCTTATTTTGGTTTGTTCTAATAGACTCTCAAAAATAACTCTCCAAGGACTTCTCTCACTTCTTTCAGTTGAGGCAGCGTTTGGAGAAAGGGGCCGGCTCAGTGCTCCAAGTGTTGCTCGTTTTAGGTTCGAGCTCAGGAGCTGTAGGAAAATGAAGTCTCTGAACTACCTAAAACTTTGACGTGAGATAGTCTGATAGGTAGGAAGGGATTATTTTCCGGTTTCAAGCATCCTGTGGTGTGGGACATGCCGGTCAGAAGCTACCTCTGACAGGCTCTGAAGCAAAGGGAATCAGCACGAGCTGTCAATTCTTACTTAGTTATTTTTGGGAAGAGGAGTTGCCTTAACTGTACCTGGAAGAAAAAAATCTTGCTTTGTCATACTTTACTTATAAATAAATATTCTAGTACTAAAATGACTTTGAATACAATTATCCAGGCGAAAGTTCTGTCACTTTGTCTGTCTAATGCGCAGCGGACATTCCTGCCTGCGGTGAGAGCCGTGAGTGTTATTTCTTTGGCTTGTTCTTGGCAGGTGTGTAATGTGACTCCTGATAGCAGGACAGCAGATTACATTCGGCTATAAAATCATCTCGAAGGCACTTGGCACCCGCACTGTTATTGCATGTCTGCAGGTGTTTAGTAATTGGATTAATGCAGAGCCGGAGGAAGGCCTACTCCCCAGCTCGGGGAACATTCAGGAAAGACAACTTCATTTCGCAGACTGACCTGGAATGCACGATGACAGGCCTGTGCTCACACATGAAGGCAGATCTGAGTCTGCAAGTTTCAAATGAACTGCTGTGAGCAATCACCTTCCATAGGAAAGTTTATCCAAAGCTAAATACACTAACAATGGCCTTGTGAGCCAGTGGGAAGGAGCTCCAGCTCAGGTTTTGATCCTCTTCCAAAAGCAACTCAAACAACTTGGGCTTGAGACTTCCTATCTCGCAGTTCACGAATGCTACAATCCTACGTGTGTAATAAGAATTTTTTTAAAGTCTTTGGTAAACAGAAGAGGTCCATAAACCTCTCAGCGGAAGCACAAAGGTGACAATTGTATCCCGAATCCTCACATTCTTGCCAGTTGCTTCTCACCTTGATTGTGCAGACACCGTCTTTACCGTGTCACAGACTTCCTAATATGTGCTTGACAAAACGGCCATCTGCGTCAACTTCCCGCCGCAAGCAGCATCGGAGAGGTGGCTCCTCGGGGTGATTTTGTCCCTGACTGACTAAAAATCACAACACCCTCTGAGAGCAAAGAGTGAAAAAAACCCTCAGAGGTTTCCATTTGAGGCGATAAAACCTAATGGTTTGGCCTTACAAACCAAACCTCTTTCTCAGCTTTACAACTCAGAAGGGAGGTGGACTATTTGGAGAGCCTCCAATGAGAAGGAAGATAGTGGTGAAAAACTGAGTTTTGCAAAGAAAGGCAAAAGAATTGGTGCTGCTTAGTTTAAATCCTGGAGGGGTAACTTGTAGTTCACAAATGTTATTGCAGCAGGTGGTGAGAACTGCAAGGGGTGGGGGCGCAGACTGAGAAACCAGTCGCGGCCTGCAGAGCATGGGTTTGAAGCCAAGGACTTAAAGGTAGAGGAAGTGTGGAGGAAGGACCATGGCCCATATGGCTACCCATTCATTCATTCCATACAACCTACTGATCACAGCCAAGCGCCAGCCCTGAATGTGTGGGAGTGCAGAGTGACCAAGATATGTTTTCTGTCTTCTGAGAGTTGTAGTCTAGGAAGCATAAGCAGGTAATCAATGTACTTTGGAGAAGGTGACACTGAGGGCTGTGAAAACTCAGAGGAGCAGAGGGGATGTGTCTGGGAAGGTGTCACTCTCCGTCCCCAGCCCCCCTTGGAAGACATAAGACCTTCCTGGCTGGGCTGATGGGTTTCCAGCTGGCAATGCAGCAGAATTTCCAACTTGCGGCTGGCAATAGGCGGTTCTGGGGCTGGGGGGATACTGGTGCTTGCCATTGCATGTGTGATTTTTAGGGTCACAACTGAATGGAAAGCAGGCTCCTGGCAAGCAGCTGCAGTCCTTGATGAGGGTCTTTCGAGATGAGGAGGAGGGGTGTGTTGGGGGAAAATGGGGTAGATAGGTGGTGTGGGGAGAAGAAATGAAAGGAGGCCCAGGAATCAAAACTGAGCAAACAAACCAGACCAACAGCAACAATTACTAAATGACTTTCAAATGGAAGATTTCAAGTACTGAAGGGATCAGGCAGCAGGGCCTATTTGGGAGCATTCTGATGCCAGTGTGGCCAGCAGCTGGGGCTGTCCTGGTGAAGGATGGGGAGAAGGAAAGGGGCAGAGGACTTGTTGGGGGTATGGGGGGATGAGGCCGTCACACCGAGGCCAAGGAGAAGGCAGCTCGGCATGGATCACTGCAGAAAGGGGTAGGTTCAGGGTGGGGACAGTGGAAGCTGGTTCTTAGGAGATTGCAGGTGACTCTGAGAACAAGGTCAATTTATACAGTTTTTCCCCAGGGGCAGGAAAGGCACTTGGTAATCAAGATGATTACCAGAAGGCACAAGGGCTAATAAGACCACATCTTCATTTAAAAGTTGAAATTATGAAACTGCTGCTTGGGGAACTGACCAAATGGCCCTTTGAAAGATCTAGAGTCACATAATCCCATAGAGTTAAACTGGAAAGGGGTCTTACAGATTGTCAAATCTACCCCCCTTACTTTACAGCTGAGGAAGCTGAGAGGGCAAAGGACTCACCCATAGACACGCAACTGGCAGGTGGACCCGAGACGGACACCCAGGCGTCTGAAAGGGGGTGGGACAGAGGATGGACACACAGATAACAAGGAACCAGAGCGTCTGTGTTTTTATTTACTACACCGAAATTATTCGACCAGCCGGAAAGTCTTCACTAAGTGCCAACTAAGGGTGAGGCATTGTGAAAGGAAGTCAGTGCAGTGTTTGATTAAGGGTTTCCAATTCTTTGGGGAATGACCAGAAATCTCTGGCAGAGAGAAGAACGAGTTCCTTGGGAATTCAGCTCATCAAGAGGCCACTGTTGTGGGAAAGAGGGGGAACTCGGACAATATGTGTTATGTGTGTGTGCATGTGTGTGTCGGGGGGGAGAGGCACCTGAAGGCACTCATAGCCTAGCTGCTTGGTAAATCAGGGTACAAATTCTATTTGTGATGCGTGAGACTGTGCTACTGGCTTTGATGCTAAATGCTGATGTTTCCTCCATCAACTCTTAGAAACAGGCCATGAAAAGCTGAGTAGGGTCATAAAAAATCCTCTAGCTGAGGGACAGCAAACCTAGCTGTCACCTCCCCAGTTTCGCTAACTGTCCCTTGGCCTCATCAGTGACCCGGGGCATCTTGCTGGGCAGATGGGCTTAGAGCCGGTTGTAACTGAGTGGCCCCCGCAGCACCTGGAGACCCCGCAGGTCTGAGGCTGGGCGGGGTTTGTAAGGAGATCTGGGGTGTCCACAGTGGTTGCCAGGGTTCCCTGAGCCGGGAGGGAAAAGGGCCCCCCTCAGACCCCCTGTGCTCTTTCTTTGTCAACATCTTCCTCCAGCACTGCTCTATCCTGGGAGCCCCTGGAAGGAGAGTTGCTCTGCACTCCAAAGCTCTCCTTGTTTACAAGATATTTGGGCACAGATGGGATTATGGCCCCACAGGCCATATCTTCACCTCTTTTTAAACATTTTATCAGGTAGAGCCGCATGCTGGAAGGTCTCACTGCTACTGAAGATTGCAAAACCAAAATGGAGATCCATCTGCTTTTGGAATTCTGTCCAAAACAGAACTGCATTCCGTTCCCTCCCACAGCCTGCGGTGCACCGACCCCGTCTACACCCAGACCTGACGGTGGCTTCCTCACCTTTCGAGGCCAAGGCTGGCCCTGGTACAGAGCTCTCCAGCATCTCTTCCCAGGAGACAATTTCTTAGGTAAATTCCTGGTAAAACGTCACTGATGTGGACACTTTGGTGAGAGAGAGACTAAAATCTGAGTTGTCAAAAGCAACAAAAAGCAAGAAAGTTGTATACCCCACCTAGACTGACCAAGGGCTTCCTGAATAGTAGAGCGTCTTATGGGATATGATTTAATAAGTAGATTGATTTGGATCACAATTAACATTACCTATATATACTATTAATAAAAAAAGTTATTTCATTAAATAGAACAGGAATTTTACTTTATCTTCCTTTTTACTCAGCTGATTTTATTTAACCAAAACCCTTTTTGTTCAAAGAGGTGGCACAGGTAAATTTTAACCAAGACACTTAATTATCCCAATCACTGACATTTTCTTATTCTCAGAAAAATGCTCTAGGAACACAGGCTCCTTGTTTTACTCTTACCTTAGCTGGCAGAGCATGGTGGCAAAACAGAGAAAACTGGCAAAACTCCTTTTTCACTCCATGTTAGAAACTGGGATCAATCTTGCTTCTCCTTCTTCCTAAAATAGAAATCAGAGATAAAAGAAGCCCTTTATTGTATTAAACTCTCCACAGGGGTGGAAGCTCCTTTGCAGGTGAGAAATGCCTGATTCTCCCAGAGAACAGTCTGGGACAGGGAAGTCAGGGGGAGTGGCCTCCTCCTGCAGGGCAAGAACTTCTCCCAGTGTCACGGGTTCGTCTCTTTACACCTCAAACCCATCGTCTCCCTTAGGAAAGGCCTGAGCCCTATCAGGGTTTGGGCTTCATCAAGTAACCTCCCATGCAAATAAAAGTATAGGGACAGCCAGTAGTTTAAAAGTAAAGAGTACTCAAGACAAGAATTAAACTCCAGCACGTTTTTACTTAAGGAGAACTTAAGGTAAAAGGAACATGTTTACAATGTAAAAATAAATTGATATATTACCAAGCCTCAGGACTTCTGCCCCTTCCAGATATAGTTGGATATGAGATTAGGAGACCCCTCCAGTTTAAGTTACAGCGTATTTATAGAGCCTTTGATTTAGGGTGCACTTAATTAAGTCGTATTCTATTTTTATATTTGAATGGCAGGTGATAAACTGCCATTAGTGAACCACAAGTGGTCAAAAAACAAAGGAGGGTATTTACAGCATTATTAGAGATTCAAACTTGACCTTGAATGTTTGCAAAACTTTACTGAAAATGTTTCTGCTAATTAAGCTATGACTTCTGTAAGAGCAATATAACATACCCTTTACTTGTATAAATACTAAAAATTAGAAGAGAGATTACTATTACTTATATCTAACTTAGCATAGTTTTCTTATTTCATTCTATAGTCATTACATCATATTGATATGCATACATTTGATCAAAACTGTATTCAGCCTTATTACATTACTATGACTCATTTATGAGTGAAGCAATAGCCACAGCCCTATTCTGTTTTCTTTTTATACAGATGACAAGATGATTACATGCTATCTATATCTTAGGTTGGAAAGCTTTTCTACACTTTTTTTTCTTTGCTTGGGCCTGCTTAGCTTCTCCTTTAGTTACAATCCATGAATCACCTGTCCCAGTTATTATAGTAAGACCTTTCCACTTCTATCATTTGCAAATTGTACTTGAGTATTTTTGGGTAAAGTTCTGTTAAATATGCTTCTAGATCAGAAGAAGTAACTGGGTCTTCACCATCAGAACAGAAGGCATCAGGTGGTAAATGAGAGCAGCAAGTCTCCTCAGCTGTCTGATCCTCAGATTCCCCACTAGAGATATTATCCTGCAACACCAGGCACCTCAGGAGGACCAGGGGAGGCCTGCGGGGGCAGGGATCCGAGTCAGGGTCAAAGAGACACAGTAGCCAGAGGGGGCTTGGTAGCGGAGGCTCGTCCCACATGGCCTCCTTCACGCACGCCCTACCTGGCACCGTGCTTGGCAAGGCCTCCTGCTTTGCCTCCCACCTTCTGTAAATGCTAAGAGTAAGTCAAAAAAGGTGAAATGAGGGGAAGAAGGTACCAAATAACTCCAAACACGGAACTGTTTGTTGGTTGATTGGTTGATAGATGGATGGATAGATAGATAGATAGATAGAGAGATAGATAGATAGATAGATTCATTCATCTGTTATTCCAAAAGTATTGAGCATCCCCTGTGTGTCCGGCCCAGGGTTAAGGCTGGAGGTACAGAGAAGCAGCCACAGTTGCTGTCTTTAAGAGGCTCCCAATCTAAAGGCCCCAGAAGAAGCTTCATCTCACCAAGTGTCTTAGAATTCTAGTTACATTTGTATTTGGGCTTCGTTGACTCATCGTCCACTTGCCACACCGATCTTTCCAAATGAATCAGGAACTTCAATATCTTATAATGAAAACTGATATAACCTGCCATAACCAAGAGAGTTGAACTCAGGTTGTGACTCGGTCTCAGGGCTGGGACTCAGGTAAGGCAAGTGAGGCACCTGGGGCACACAAGCTAGTGGGGCATCCACTTTTGGGGTCTTGGGAGTGTAGTGTCTGTCTAATATTGGCTGGTTGAGTGCTGTTTTGTACAAGTTATTTCAAATCTCTGAGCCTCAGTTTCCCATCTTTAAAACTGGGACAATACCTATTTCACAGAGTTGTTGAAAAATTAGTAACATGTTTGTGAAAGTGCTTCATAAACTTTGAAATGATGTATAAATCCATGTTTGTGTTATTGGTAGTAACAATAAAATTGTTGATTATTTTCATTGATCACACTGACATCAGTAATAACCATAACAGTCTTCGTGGTGAAGGTGAAGGGAACAGATTGCACTGGAAAGCAGAAGACAGAGATCAAAGGAACAGGTCCTACACTTTATCTAAGGGATAGTAAAGTCCATAGAGTAGCGAAGTATGGAATATTGCAAGCTCTGGAGTCAGAGAGGCTTGGGTTTGAATCCCAGCTCAGTCAAGCACAAATTCTTAACAACTCTCAAGGCTACTTTTCTTGTTTGTGAAAGGGAATAATAATAACAACAGACTCCTTGGGTTGTTACTGAGGATTAAGTGAGATAACGCGTGTCACACGCTCACCATATTGCTTGGAACCTGCAGAGAACTACGTAAATGTGAGCTGGTGTGGTTACGTGGGCACAGCAACAAAACCAATTCATGGTGCAGACTGGAAAGTCACTGGAGATCATTGGGTTCCTTCAGTTGCCTTAGGTGAGACTATATCACACAGTATATAAATCACAAGGATGTTTTTCCAACAGGCTTGATTTTAGGAATAATTATGCTAAATTGTTCCCTTCTTTCCCAAGTTTCTTAAGGATTATCACCATTGTGTAAGTGTCTAAAACTAAAGATTCTAACTTTTTCCATCAAGATAGAAACCACATTAATGGAATCAGGTTTGTATCTTCTTATTGATATAGTAATTTCAATATTTATTCTAAATGTTATTTTTAAGTTGGTAACTTCAACTTTTATTTAAAAAAGTGCCAAGAGCCAGGCATTATCGTAACCTGGACCCTGCAGGCCAAGGTCAACTCTCTGCCTCATCCAGTAATGGCCTTTGTAACTCTGTTGTGAAGCTAAAAGGAAGTTTTCTTTCTTGCTCCTGTTGCTAGAAGTTTGAGGTGTGGGCTGGCCTTGGCCCCATGCTGCAGGGTGGTACAGAGCAGGGGCCACATTTTATAGGCAGCTGAGCGGCAGGACTTGCCCCACTAGGAGGGATGGGCTTGGGACTGAGTGATGGGCCACACTCCAGCCCCCAGAAGGGGTCAGGCAGATCATGCATAGGCCCAAGAGAGGATGAGGCAATCTCCAACGATTATTTTCCAGTCACCCAGTGCGGTCGCAGTTGACTCGTCTGGGGGAGGGTGGCGGCCGGTTGCTAAATCCTAGGCTCCCAGGATTGCTCCGAGGGTACCGGCGGCGGGGGCTCTTTCCCGGAGGCGAGGGCGAGGCGGGGGACTTGGCCAGGTCCCCGGCGGGAGGCGTGCAAAGTATGGAGGGCGGCGAGAAAGGAACAGGCGGGACACGTTTCTTTTAGGATGAAGAAAACCAAGAGAGTTTATTAGGGGAGAGTACAAGCTTATATCGGGCGGTTTAGAGGGCGGGGTAGCTGTAGAGGTTAAAGGCTTGGATTGGTTCTGAGAGGGCGCGGAGGTTGATTGAAAAGGGGTGAGAGTTGCTCCCGTAACGGTGTCTGGCAACAATGTATGCGCACCGGTGGTGATGGGAGTTGCACTGGCAACGGGGAGTGTCCGGGCAAGATAAGGGGGTAGGGAAAAGGCGGTTCCCTCCGGCAAGCCTCCCCTAACAGTGGTGTATTTTGGGTGAGGAAATGGGGCCTGCCTCCGGCCTCACTTTCCCAGGCCCGGGGGGCTGTAGAGGGCGCTGTCGCCCGTGCCCACTACCCTCCCCAGGGGTGGATCCGGTCCCCCAGCCCAGGCCCGCCAAGTTGAAGCACGTAATCAGTGTCCCGCAACCCAGTGGCACCACCAGGACTGCAGGGAACAGAGACACAACCCTTGAACCTTGGCCTACAGAGGTCGAGGCTGGAGGGAACTCACTTCCACAACTTGGAATTGCCGCCCTGCGGAAGGGATAACAGGTGAAAATCATTACATCTCATCAACTTGCCTCTTTCTGGTCTGCAGCTCATTCTCCCATCTGTTATCCATCAATGTCTCCTAGCCAATGCCTGAGCCAACTTCCGGCATAGAGCAGGCACTTGGAAAACTTCCTGGGAATGAGGGCATTGGTGAGCCTGCTGGGCCGGGAAGCCTGTCCAGCCCCGATGTCCTAGGAAAGGGGTTCTTAACGCCGATGAGTCCAAGAGTTCTCCTTCACGGGGGAGAAGAGGTGTTGTGCTCTGTGGACCTTTATCCTCGAAAACGAGTAAATTCAGTCCCTGAAGGGATGTTCTCTGAGCTTGCCAGAGTGCATTTCTCTGTTTAAAGGGGATCAAAATTGAAGACTTTTGGTTCTGTGCTATCAAGATCCATGTGATAATTGCCCCCTTGCATTTAATTTTAGAAATACATGTGCCTCCAAAGATGAATTTAAATGCTTTGTGTTGTAGTGAATAACCATTATTAAGCCAACGTTCTTCCCCTTTGTCCTTAGCAGTCAGAGTGCTTAAAACTTAAGTCAGAGCCCAAATATTGCATGAAACCAATCTCAGTGCCTCAAAATTCCATTCTCATTCTAGGTTCACATCAGTGTTTTTACCTTAAAGGGTGGTTTGCTACGAAAGCCCTGTATGTTTGCAACATTTTGTTGGTATTTCAGTTTCTGGAGAGGTGCTGTCGATACCAGCATTTCCTAAGAGGAACTGATGATTGCCTGTGAAGTTCCGGAAATCCAGGTTTAGCTAGTCTTTGTTTTTAATGGGGATTCCCAGTACACACAAGCTTGTAATGCCCAGTAAAGCTGGAGCCATAGATAGCAAGAGGCACTCTCCAGCTCACACTCGCCGTTTTGTTACTAAAACCGCAACACACTCGCTTCCTTATCCCTGTCTTGGCTCCAGGGTGGGGCCCAATGGCGGGACTTTGTGCAGACAGGATGTCCACTCCGGTGTAATTTAGGATGAAAAACTCTAAATCAAATGGTCGTCAAGAAGTTAGAGTAAACCAAAGTTGGACATTAGGCAGCTGCTATTGTAGAAGAAAATGTAGGCAGGGGGAAAGATTTCTTACTATATGGCTAAGCGAAAAGGTAGTCTACCATACAGTATTTCTTTTTATTTTTAAAAAGTCTATCCATAGTTTCTTTTTATGACTTGGAGGGTAAGCATCAAAGTGTTCACAATGTGAAGTAGTGGGATTATAAGTGATTTTTGTTTTCCTCTTAGTGTGTCTCAATTTTCTCCAAATTTTCTGTAATGTGCACATTTTACTGTTGTAGTCAGAAAAAATGCCTAGTGGACTATAGTTCATAGTCAATTACAAAGCTATTCCTTCCTGAATTGTAGCAAATGCACTACAGTAATGAAAGGTGGGGTGGGGTATGGGAATCCTATATATATATATATATATTTTATAAACCTAAAACTTCTTTAATAAAAAAAAACCTAGTAAATGTCATTTTTTTTTTTTTAAATCATATGAAAGCCAAATCCTGCCCCTCCGGCGCCCAGCCCAGGACCCCTGTCATTTGGCTGCAGGTTGCCCTGCTTTGGCCTCAGGCTCTCTCAGGAGCTCTGGTGACGCAGGTCTTGAATGGCTCACTGCCCAAGCCCCTGTCCTGAGCATGCTAGCCCTGGCTCAGAGGGTCTGGGCTAGAAGACGATCCGCTGTCCCCTTGCCAGGACACCTGTAATGACTCTTCCCTCCAAGGCCAAGCAAGTGTCCTGACTCATGCCTGGAAAAATCCCTTTCTGTGGCCGAGGGGTCCTCATGCTTGGGTGTGGAGACGGTCAGCATTGACCTTCAGAACCGCCCGCTGGAAGACCCAGGCAGGCTATGACATGCTGGCATTCGTCTGGATTTGTACCCAGTGCCACCCTGGTCTCTGCTTTGCTAGCTGCTGCATTTCACAGTGGGATTTAAGCCACCTGTTGGTGACGACATAGCCCGAGTGAGCTCTTGGGCCGTGCTCAGCCCCTTACGTGGGTTAGAAGCACTGGCTGGAATGGTTTTGCAGGGCGGCTGGGCTTTAGCCTTTGCAGAAGCTGCCTTCCACCGGGAGACGAGGGCTACTGCTCTCCTTGAGCTCCCCTCTGCCTGCTGCCAGCACCTGGGAGAGGCCTGACCTGAAGCCCCACTGCTGGGCTCTCCTGAGCCTGTGGCCCAAACCTCGGAAAGCGCCTCCGCCAGCATCCAGTGGGCGACGTTCAAAGGCTCCGCTGTCCATGTGCTGCCTTGGCTTTCCTGCCTTCCTCTCCCCTCTTTTGAAATGAAAAGCAAAGCCGCCTGTCAAAGCCGGTGATGTGTTCAGACCTGTAACCCACACAGATTCAGGAAGACTTCAAAGTGGAAACTCCACGGCTCTGATTACATTTCATCACAGATGGTAAATTTATGCTCGTCAGCTCCCACCTTTGCTCTGACTTTTGTACTTTAAACTGTGAATTGAATATACACTTGTGTTATTTGCAGACTAATGAGTAAAATGCCAGTTATTCTCTCAAATGTTAGAGAGTATCTAGATTTTGACAGAGATGAGCAGAGACCCAGCTTTTTAAATACATTCTGGGCCCCGGAAAACATTTGCCTATGAGAAGATAAAAGACACTTTGAGGCTCCAACTTTCCTAGCAACATTCATAATTCTTTGACTCATGAATCTGGGGATAGTAATATACCACATACTCCTAGTGTGGTTGTGAGGATGCACTGAATTATATACAACGCGCTTAGAATCCTGCCTGAGGCAAATCAAGCGCTATGGATGTGCGAGCTACTGTGTTCCTGAGCAGGCTGGAGAAAGAAAGTGAGTCTGCAAGCTGGCTATTCATTCACTATCTGTCTACACCTGTTGTTGGGTACAAACTCACCCACTGGTCATTCCAGGCCTGTATGACCTGGCCACAGCTTATCAAAAACAGGCAGTCCTACCTCTTTGTTGCTCAGATGTGGCCCTCTCTCTCTCTAACTGAGCCATCTCGACAGGTGAACTCGCTGCCCTCCCCCCTACGTGGGACCCGACTCCCAGGGGTGTAAATCTCCCTGGCAACGCAGAGTATGACTCCCGGGGATGAATGTGGACCCGGCATCGTGGGACTGAGAGTATCTTCTTGACCAAAAGGGGGATGCAAAACGAGACGAAATAGTTTCAGTGGCTGAGAGATTCCAAATGGAGTCGAGAGGTCACTCTGGTGGACATTCTTATGCACTATATAGATAACACCTCTTAGGCTTTAATGTATTGGAATAGCTAGAAGTAAATACCTGAAACTACCAAACTCCAACCCAGCATTCTGGACTCCTGAAGACAATTATATAATAATGTAGATTACAAGGGGTGACAGTGTGATTGTGAAGACCTTGTGGATCACACCCCCTTTATCTAGTGTATGGATGAGTGGAGGAATGGGGATAAAAACTAAAGGACAAATGGGGTGGGATGGGGGGATGATTTGGGTGTTCTTTTTTCACTTTTATTTTTTATTCTTGTTCTGGTTCTTTCTGATGTAAGGAAAATGTTCAGAGATAGATTGTGGTGATGAACGCATAACTATGTTATCATACTGTGGACAGTGGATTGTATATCATGGATGATTGTATGGTGTGTGAATGTATTTCAATAAAACTGAATTTAATAAAAAAACAAAACAAAACAAACAAAAAAAAAATAGGCAGTCCTATGTCTCAAGGTTCTCTTTCTTGAGAATCACACTTCAGAAAAGACCAGCAGGACACCTTCCCCAGAAGATCTATCCAATCTCTGCTCTCTCTGTTATCTCTGAACTTCTTTAATGCATGATGTCCGGGCCATGGATTTGGTCCTGGGATTGGACTGAATTATGAGACTTCCTTTACTGCTCCCCTGTTGTTTTCTACTTCTGTCACCTCTTGTTTTTGTTCACAGTCTCCGAGAGGAAGCGTTTATGGAGGAAAAGAAGCCATGGCTTGGCAGGGATTTGAAGGTCCTTCTGGAGCATCTGCCCTAGAGTTTGGACGGTGCCTTCCAGGTGAGTAGAACAGGCCTGGGGCGAGCTTCCCCACTCAGTGAGGGAAGGTCTGTTGTTTCAAGTGGACAGAATGCTCATTTTCCTTCCAGCTTGGTGGCAGCTGGCCCAGCAGGAGAGCATATTTTCCTGCCTCCCAGGGATGCTACTTCATTTCCTGCCTTGGGGTGCAAGGGTTTTGCAGGGCTTGGTCCCTGCCCACTCTCAGGACACAGGGCTCCTGGGTGTGAGGGTCAAGGCAATTTGCCTCCGGCTCATGACTTCGTCTGCTTCCTTCTCTGATCAAGAAAGGATCCTAAGGAGTCTGATTTGATAGTGCACTGTAGCACCCATGGCCAGTTGGCCATAGAAAGCATCCCTGGAGAGAGCATTTTCGGGTTGCCCTCTTAGACCAGCTGAGGAGCATGGGGGAAGGTTTCAATTCCGGGTTCCAAGTTGGCTCGATGGCCATTCTTCTTCCTTCTTTTTGGCTTTCCATATGGCAGATGAGTCTTGTAAACACCTTCTGTGTGACAACTGCTGCTTCACTACCCTTCAGCCAAGAATTGACTACTCAACAGAGCTTCACTGCCTGCGGACTCTCTCCTGGGTCCTGGGGAAACAGAGGAAAGAATTCCTGTCCTCATGGAGCTCATAATCTTGGGTAGTAGACAGAAGTATGAAGAGAGAACTTCCAGGAATGTAGAAGTGTTTGCAATGGAGGTACCCCTGAGGTGTGGGGGCTGCTTTGTGCAGTCTCCCCAGAGGTGGAAAACAGCCGTGGCCAGGGCCACATCCCAGTGTCCCATGGGGGCACATCTTCATCAGAGGCAGAACGTCTTCTCCTCTGGGGGCTGATGCTGATATCAACCGGGGCCTTCCCTCCAAGTTCCAGAGAGCAGAGGTCCTGCATCTCTCCCGAGAGCTTCTCAATCCTTTCATTCTTTTCAGTTTCTCAAATCCTTCCATTCTTCTTAAGATGTTCGGCAGCACTGGGCACTTGGTTGATTTGAACATCAGATGCTCCTGGGTTTCCTTCTCATGGACTCCCCACCCTTCAACAACCTTGCATGAAGCTGCCACAGCCCACCTGCCCATTCTCAACCTTTCCTTACCTTTCAGAGGCCACTGTCCACACCCTTCACCTGGGCACGGCCACTTGCGGCACAGACGTGTCTCTGGTGTTGTAGCTCATATCGCCATTGATTTAAAATGCTGCAGAAGTTTCCAAGACTTGTATCAGAGATCTTTCATCGATTATACACTCTTGAGAACATAGATTCCCTCTTTGATATTTAAGTGTCCCTTGGAAAGCCTAGAATGTTGGATTACACTTGGTAATTACTCAATACATTTCTGTTTCTGGTTAATAATGATTTTATACCTTTCCAAATATATCACTGTGTACTACTTGGCCGCCTTGTCCTTTCAAAATTAAAATGAACAAATGTGTACACATTTGTACACACAATAGTTACAATATCTCCTATTTATTAAATACCAACTACGAGCCAGGCTGTAGACAACTTTTGTGCATCGTTTTATTTTAACTCGTGCAATAATTCTGCAAAGTGTCACCCTTCCTATACTAGAGAAAAGGAAATTCTGGTAACTGTTGCAAGAGTCTGAGGGAGAGGCACGGAGGGCCGACTTGGGGCAGTGGGGATGTCAAGGACGGGAGGGTGTACGAGAGGACAACGCATCACTGTACCGGTGAGTCTCTGGAATGGCAGAAGTATCTTTTCTCTTTGGCAGTGCTAAGCTTCAGGCAATATTCACTTTAAATAAAGTGATGACAGAAAAGAGGGTAGTTTGGATTTTTTTATGCATCACATGACTTGGGTTCTAAAATGGATTTAGCACAGCTGTATCTTTATAATCTGAGCCAGATTAAAGGGATGCATGTTTGAAATGTGTATTTTATTTAACAATGTGTGGCTTGTAGCACTTCAGACACACGTGGGCTTCTAAGGCTCCGTTGAGGAAGCTGGATGCATGTTCAGTGAGCTGCAGTTTTCACAAGATTTGTCTCCTCCAAATCTTATAAAAAATAAGCTTCAGTAGCTCGTGTGTCCCTTGGATAAACTAACACTAATCAACTCACACAGTTCAGTTCATTTAGTTTTCAAAATAGCTCCATGCTATTTTACTTTAGGAATCTTAAGAGATTTCCTGAATAGTTCATTACCACCAAGTTGGTACTGACTTGTGGAGGCAATAAAACAAATAAAGTCATTAAAAATAATTTGAACAAAAGGAGTAACTTGATATTATGCCATCTACATTTGGTTAAAAGGACATTTCAAGATTCCCTTTCATCTTACTAAGCAGATCTCTGAAAGAAAAAAAAAATGCGATTAATAAATTATCCTCCATAAATCTTATGATAACTATTATAGCCTTTGGAGAATTATGAATCCACATCTGGAAAAGGTATTTTATATGCTACTGCCTGTAAAACAGCATGCCATGCATTTTACAAGTGCACGTTAGTAAGTAAAAGTATGGTATGTTTTTTGGGTTCATCATTTGCCCCTCCAAAAAAAGTGTAAGCCTAGGTTACTTTATATTAAAGCATGCCAATAAAGTTTATATGGCGCTCGTTTGCCTCCTTACCTTCGTGCTGATGCAGTTTCACTAGGTCATTTGGAATGAGCATCCCTGAGAACTCAAGGACGCCTTCATTACAGGCTGAGTGGGTCAGTCCCCTTAGATTCACTGTGTGGCCAGAAGAGCCCGTGGTCCCAGGGGCTGGCAGAAAAGTCACACAAGTAAGCTGAAGCCATAGGAGCCATGCACACCACATTTTTTTTTCTTTTGAATTTTGATTCCTTTTAGACTATTTTAAATGCCTAGGTCTTATGAGCTAGTAATTCAAAATGTAAGATTGTTTCTTTTTTGGAATTAGAAATTTGATTAAACTTAAGCATTTGTTAAATAAAATGAGAGAAGTACTTTGAGAGCCAACAATGTCCCTCGGAAATAGAAAACGCTCTTTCGTTTCCAAGCAGATGTTTGCAATAAGAAGTGGCTGGTGAATGAAAGGGAAGGGCGCCGTTTAGTGAAGGTAACCCCTCCAGAGTTTTATGGGGTTCTGCCGTCACGTGGGCTCCATCAGTGATGAATATCACAGTGGAGGTTGCAATGTGCCTGGCTTTATTTTCATATGGATCCTTGAATCCACTTTCACTCAAGTCACAGAATGCGTTTAATGACGATGGAAAAGCACAGTTTTCATGTACACAAAAGCAACCTTAGAAAGGCCTAGAAGTCTCATTTCTATAAGAATAATTTACAATAACCCAGAGCAATAACTCCTGTAAACCAGATTTCCTTTTGTGTGGTTTTCAGAAAGGCAGCTCCAGACTCTACCAAAGGAGAGCCCAGGCCTTCAGTCTGCAGAGATAAATTGTAATGCGTTTATCTTTTGGGCCTCATTTCCCAGCATTTAGAGCCACAGATGAAGGGCTCGAGATGCTATTGGAATGGGGAGGACTGGAAAGTTCTCTGATTCCTGCTTCCTTATCGCCAGAGGAGGAATCCGAGCTCAGGGCCCAAAAGGCACTTGTCCAAGGGACAAGATCCAGGGCCCATGTTTCCTGAATTTAGGTCTCCCAACCCTGAAACATGTGTCCTTTTCACTACTCCAGTAGATTCATTTCGAACAAAAGTGGGGCAGCAAGGTCCGTGAACAGTGGGGTCTCGGTTCTTTAAATCAAATCATCAGAAAACGTTTCCTAGAATCCAAACTGATCTAGCTTGTAACAGAGGCATTTGATAATGCCACCCACAATCCCATGAAACATCACTTTGTCACTGTGAGATATACAAATGCAGGTAATTTCAGCATCATTGAGAAATAGTTTCATCGTCCTTGGTTTCTAGCCATATTGCTATAGATAATTAGATCTATAAGTTTATGTAATTCTCCCATAGTTATGTACCTAAATTTCTTAAACTCCAAAATAAGACCAGGAAAGGTGATTGCTAAGCTCCATTTTAGACAAAATTATATATTAAGGAATTATCCCAAGATTCATGTCAGAGCGCTGATGGATGACAAAGTCTTTAACATCTGTTCAATTTCTATTCCATGCGTATAGATCTTGCTATACTGGTCAGATATCCCAATGTAACAAACTGTCCCCAAACTTAAAGGCTTAGAACAACCACCATGTATTTAGCTGATCATTCTCTGGGTTGGGCTGGGCTCAGCCAGGCTATTCTCCTGGTCTTGCTTGGGCTCACTCATATGTGTGCAGGTAGCCCTGCTTCTGGGGGTTTGGGGTGATGGGGGCATCTGGGCACTTGGTTTTTCTTCTCCTGCAGGAGAGCCTGGGCTTGTTCACAAGTCCCAAGAGAAGAGGAGAAGTGATCAGGTCTCTGGAGGCCTAGACTTGGAGGTGGCTCTCCCCTGTCACCATCACACTGTTTCGCCAAATCACAAGACTGGCCAGGTTCTAGAGGGAGGGAAAATATCTTTGCAAAGCCACAGTGGCATGGATACAGAGGGGGCTGGAGAAGTTTGGCCATTTTTGTCATCTATCATAGGGTCTAACTCTTGTTTTTTGAAATACCATGTGCTCTGTATGTCAGTGGTGCTAAAACTTTTGGATTTCATGAACCAATTAAAAAAGAAAATTGTGTGGGAAGTACACATAAGTGTTCAAAAATAGGCAATTTTAAATGTTAATAATATGAGCATTTAAAACCTTTATCCCCATTATTCTCTCTATAAGGAAAGGATGGGTTACCACCAAAAAGTGCCAGAAGAATATAGCTTCAGATTAAAGGAATGGCAATCTTACATTCCTTTAAATGTAAGATTTATTGTCCTTGTTTTTCTTACTTCACAGAAAACTTCCTCACAAAGTAGTGCTGCTCCGTGTACTGGAATTTAGGAAACCACTGCCCTAAAGAGTATCTGTGCTAATGGGACGGTGGGGAGCAGTTTAATGCCTACGGCTTTCCATGAGCCTTTGATGTCAATCTGAGTTCTAGGCACAGCTCACCCTCAAAATCACTGTAGTGAAACAGTGAAATATTATCCCAACCATCTGGTCCCATCACATATAATATATTTAATTTGATAAAATATCAAGGACTGTGCAAATCTCTGAGCCTAGCGGCATCGCTCCGAGGCTCGGCCCCCTGGTGCTTTGGTCAGAGAACCTGGATCTCACCAGCTTGGAATCCCTGAGCAAACCACTTCACTTGGCCAAGCTTGAGTTTTACCATCTGTGGAATGCAACAGTTTTCCCACTGTGTTTTGTGAATATTAGAGAAATTAACATCACTATGAGGGACAGTGTTCTGGGCTGGTGGTCCACACTCAATAGAAGATGCCTCATTGATGGGTGGTTGGTTTGATTTCTAAAAAAGTTTTTTTTTTTTTTGCATCCCTCCCCTCCTCCCAATGAATTGAATGTGATTTGCCACAAACCTCTTCTTGTTTTAACTGTTATTGGATTATATTAGGAAAAGCATAACAATAAAATAGGTATGAAATTATAGCCACATTTCATGAAAATGCAAACAAGTACTTATAACTAGGTGCATTTCTCACAAATATTCAACTAATAGCAGCACCCCCAGGATTTAAGCCTTGACCTCTGAATACTGCTTCCCTACCTTGAATGTTTTATTGTCGGATAAGTAGATTCCTACAGTTTGTCAGATGTCCTAGGGACTTCGGCAGGAATTAAATTAGTAGTACTCCTTTTGTGACCACTGCCCCATGTCCCTCACTCAACAACTAGCCTACAAGGAACCACTTGCAGCGTTTCAAAACAAAGACTTACAGTTATCCCTATTAGTGGGCTGGTCTTACTTTTACAAGTCTCCAAGGAGCAAAGGCAAATAAATAAAACAGAATAATATGATGACCTTGGTTTGTGTGAAGCCACTATTGAGGGTTGGGAAGTTGTGTTTGGTTTTGTTTAATCCCTTCTACCACCTGTCCTTGAAGCTCTAGCTTTCTTTATTCTACATTTACATTGAACAGTCCCTTAACAGCTATTGCTAAGGAAAGATTCCATGCAGAGCTGCTGCTTGATTGCACATTGGAGTTATAAAAATCTCAATGATACTGGACCTAAGAAGGCTTTAAAACTAAGACAAAGTGATTTTTCAACAAGTCTATTTACATCATAGGCTGTCACCAAGTTTTATCCCACTGTTCTTGCCCAGTTGGCTTTCCCAGCCTAAATCTGAACAGTGTCCACAGAAGAGAGAGAAAGAGAGAATAAACACCGAATGTCACTGCAAATGGTCACCATGAGGCCTCATTCACATTGATGACTTAACACATTCCTGTTCTCCACATTGAGTGGGGGAATGATTTCCTCACTTCTGTGCACCCCTGTCCCGATCCCTCAATCCTGTGATGTGCCATATTAGTCCACCACTCAGCGAAGGCTTCCAACGCAATGGAAGAGTTAGTACTTTCTGTGGCAATCTTGCTGTTTTCTTAGTATCCCCAAAGACGTGTTTCTTGCCAAAAAAATTAATATCAAACTTTTTTGGAGCCAAGGAAGCTACCTCAGCAGCTTTCTTAATGTTGTCAGTATAAACGAATATTCCTTGCCCCTCCAAACACACCTTTATTCTTTTATGTTGAAAAACTATCTATACATGTGCAATTTATTCTTATTGTCACTTAAAATCTGGTGTCTATTCATAAATATTCAAAGCTATTGCAAACGCTAATTTTTGCACCAACTCTTCAGCCTAAGGTTGGCAATGTGGAAATTTACTGCTCTGTCTCTCCCCCTCTCTCTCGGTATCCAACTGAGAGACAACCGTGGATTTCAGCAATCATACAGGCCTGACCTATCATTTGGATTTTTAACCTTTCTTTGGCGAACATAACTTAGTACCATTTTATTTTTTACTTTATTCAGAAAAATAAATACCTTGTGGTGAGGTGGTGTGCAAATCTCTCACCAAACACAAAACCAGCCTTAACTACTATCTTCTTTGGAACGGAACCAACCTCCGCAGAACAGAAGAAAGACAACAAGAAAACAAAAATGTCTCCCTGAAACAGAATCCAAATCTCAAGCCAATCATTCTCTTGAGGGTTGAAAATATTGCCTTCAAGTTAAAGTTAGAATTGTCTTTCTACCAGGATGGTTTTATGGAAATTTGATAAGGATGGCCATTGCTCTGTCTCCACATGGTGAAACAGAAGAGCTGGAAACCTCCCAAGTAAACTGCCCCTGTTCCTAAGTGGTAATTATCTGGTAAATTGAGGTACGTTTCCTACAGTGGCACTCAGGACTATTTGTTCAGACCAAATCTACACATCTCCTGAGTTTAAATAGCACAATTCTGGATATATATCCCTTTTTTTGAGATCAAAGCATCTATGCATGAGATAACTTGTATCTTTTGAATTATTCTATGATAGATTTCCAAGTCCTCAAAATGATCTTCTGTGGCCTGAGAGCTGAGATATAGCTAATTGAGAGGAAAACTGGGGAAATTGAACCTTGTCATTCCTCAGATAGAACATCTGGCAAGGCCGGGGACTCACTTGGAGTGATCTTAGGAGCTTAGTGCCCTGATGCAGAGTTCAGAGGCTTGGGTTTCTGAATGTCACATGATGCTATCAGACCCACCTCTCTAAAGTGCTCCTTCTTTCATGCTATGGGCTGCTGGAGAAATAAAATGTGTTCTTTCTTGCCTATCTCTGGAAGGCAGCCCTACATCTGGTTTCACAACCTTTGCTGCAAAAAAATTTTCACAAAAACCTAGAGGCTTAGAAGAACACACATTTATTATCTTTCTGTTTCTGTGGGTCAGGAATCTGGGCATGGGGTAACGGGGTGCTCTGCTCACAGTCTCCCACAGGCTGCAATCGCAGTGTCCTCTGTGGATGTCACTTCATCTGAAAGTTTGACTGGGAAAGGATCTGCTTCCAAGCTCATTCATGTTGTGCTTGGTGTGTCAGAGGCTTGGTTTAGAACTTATTACTAATTCAATATTTTTCATAATATTCCTTATGCTTTCTCTAAATAAAGGCTTTTCAATTGAAAAGCAAAATGTACTGACAAAAAAGTGCATAAAACTTAGATATACATTTTAACAACTTGTTAGAGAACAAATACCCAAATAATGCCCATCTACGTTACAAAAGAGCACATTACTAAGGTCCCAGAAATCCCTCGTGTACCCCATGTTTTAGTTTCCTGGGCTGCTCAAGAAAATACCATGTGTTTTAGTTTGCTAAAGCTGCCAAAATGCAATATACTAGAAACGAGTTGGCTTTTACAATGGAGAATTTATTAACTTACAAGTTTAGTGTTCTAAGGCCATGAAAATGTCCAAATCAAGGTGTCAAAAGGCAATGCTTTCTCCCCAAAGACCAGATACCAGTGTTCCTCAACTCCTCTGCCCCATGGTGTCTTCTGGTCCTTCTTTCCCAGGTTCATTGCCTTAACTTCTGACTTTTCCCTCTCAGCTTCTCTGGGGCTTTTTTTTTTCTGTGTCTCTCTCTCTTTTATCCTCTTAAAAAGGACTCCAGTGAGAAGATTAAGACTCACCCTGAATGAGGTGGGTCACATCTCAACAGAAGATCTTACTTAAAATGGGTCCACACCCACAGGAATGGATTTAAGAACATGATCTGGCGTACACACAGCTTCAAACCATCGCCCATGAGATGGGCTGACATGAACAATAGGAATTTCTTAGCTCACAGGTTTGAGGCTAGGAGAAACTCCAAATCAAGGGGACGCTTTCTTTCTGAAGACTGATGTTCTGAGGCTGGCGCAGGCGATGCTTGGTCCTGGGCTCCTCTGTCACATGGCAAGGCACAGGGCAGCTTCTCCTGGACTCACCCTTCTCTTTTGGGTTCCACTGATCTTCAGCTTCTCGCTTCGTGTGGCTTTTTCTCTCTCGGTCTGTGTGTTATCTTGCTTATAAAGGACTCCAGTCATAGGATTAAGACCCATCCTGAACTACACCTTAATTGAAGTCACCTCATTTCAAGGTTCTACTTATGGATTTACACCCACAGGAATGGATTTAAGAACATATTTTTCTGGGGGTACATACAGCTCCAAACCACCATACCCCAATTTTCGTAACTCCTTCTCCTTCATAAGTTTTATTAGCTATTCCTTAAATCAACTAAATTTGGAAAATGTACTAATATTGGTGGAAAATAAAACGTGTGCTGATTGCTCTAAGTGTGTTGATTTTCCTTCTCAGCCAGAACCATTCTCTTAGGAGCAGAGATATCATCCCATGATCCTCTTATAGCCCCGTAGCCTTCAGCATAGGGTCAATCTGTTCACGGTTTTCCTGAACATGCCCATCTTTGGCTGTTTGACAACTTGGCCAGAGAGCAGTCTTAAAGCTCCGATGAAATTTGTGAAGGTGTAACAGGTTTGGAGAGCAGACACATATACAACTGAGCCCAAAGGTCCCTTGTAGTCTTTGTTCTCTAGGGAAAAATTGTTTATCAAAAAAGAAAGAACTGTGAGTAGCCAAGCTTAGGGCTATGTCTTCTACGGACAGAATTAAAAAGATTGGAACTCCGAGGTTTTCATAGCTGCTCAAAGATAGCAGCTGGTTTTTAATCTTAAAAAGTTCAGCAGCTGGGTTTGTGGCTGTGTTACAAAAGTTAACAGGAGCCTATGCCAGAGCGCACTTTAATTAATTGTGTGTGTGCATGTGTGTGTGCCTGTGTGTCGTGTGTGTGTGTGTATGTGTGTGTATGGACAGCGAGAGCGAGAGAAAGACAGCAGTTTAAATAACTGAAGCAATCCTAAAGGTCACACAAGTGCAGAAGCAGCCCACTGTCTTGCCTGTACTATTTTACCAGGTGTTGAAACTTCTAGGCTCCATGGAAAATATAATCTGAATTTGTTCTATAAATTGTGTGTGTGTTTGTTTCCTTGTAGCCTGCTGGCATTAGGGTTTGGTCTGTCCAGGGTATAATAAAAATGGACATAATTCCTTGAAATGCCAAGAAAAGCAAATGCTAAACAGGAGCCTGAGCAGGCTAACGGCTGCAAACAAGCCAAGGGATCTGATCTGAGCAGTGGGATGGGGAGCTTGAGAGCTCTGTGGAGTGGACAATAACTTTGTGGACTGCAGTACACAGGCAGGAACGGTTGCACGCTGGGTTGTCACTTGATGCATTTGTCCACCTGCAGGGTTAGTTGAGATTGACACACACCTATGGCCAGTCCCAGCCTCAAGTTTCCAGGAGGAATCAGAGCTCAATGTCAAGGTTCCTTGAAACACATGGGCAAGGCTCTTCTCCAAGAAAGAGCACCAAGGTGAAATGCCAGGTGTCAGAGAAGGTATTTCAAACTTAATTCACAAGAGGCAGAAACAGTGCAGAAGAACGAACTGGCCTTCAGAAACTCTGGTGTGAACACTGAGGAGTCCAAAGCTCTGTTCTTAGAAAGATTGCTCTCTTGCTGCTGTCTCAGGTTTCTGAAGTTGACTTGGTGTGAAACATTAGCATTTGCAGCTGGAAAATGACACCAAGTAATATTCCTTTGTCCTTTGCAAAAAACTATCTGTTTTCATGAATTCAACATGAGACCAAATATGTCATTGCTTTTCCTCAGTGTTACAGAAAGGGGAATGCTTTCAGCTGTCTTAATTGGAATAGAGTAGGTTTTCCCACTAATTTATGTCAGTGTCTCCCACATTAAGCTCTTGTTTTTATTGGACACTTTGGATTTTTTAGCCCAAATTGCACATATCCAAAACCCACGAGATTATAGGCCGATGATTGGGCCAGGGAATATCCACAGATTCCCAGATTTATGTCAAAACCATCTTCAGTCTTAACTCCCTGGAAATCCTGCAGTTTCCGAAGATGGTGTGTTGTTTGTAAAATTAGGTGCCATTTTCAATAACTCCCAAATATCTGTTATTTAGAACTTGAAACAACAGCAACAACAAAACTTCCTTGTGTGTGTGGCTCTGCACCACCAGGCTGCAAACCTGTCCCCTGGACTGTAGGTGTGGGACAGAAATAGTAGGGATCATATAAGTGGGGGAAGGAGGAGTTGCAAAATAGATTGAGAGCATGAAAACTCCTTTTCATATATGTTGAAAGAGGTATTGCATTGGAAATGTTTCTAGAACAAAAGGATAGCTAGCAAAATAAAAAATGGAAACACTAAAATTCCATATTTACTCCAAACACTAAAATAAATTACAGATGGATTGAATTAAATGGAATACATAAAATTACAGCAGTCTTCCCTACCATGGGGAATCCATAAGCAATAGTTTACAGAAAGGCAAGAATGGTACAATAAAAGAAACATGGGTTTCAGCTTCAGAAAATATGGATTCTAACTTAACCATGCTACTTATTAGCTGTGAAACCTTGGGAAAGTGACAACTTCTCTGTGTTTAAATTTGCTTATTAGTAAAATGGTGATAACAATAGTCATCTTATAATCATTATGTAGATTAAATGATATTTGAGAAAACATTTAGCACCAGGCCAGGCATATAAAAGGCACTTAATAAATATTGCAAGAATGAACAAAAGCATGAACTTGGCATTCATAAATGAGGTCGATGCGTACTACATATCCATAACTGGGTAAGGAGCAGATTTGAAATTGGAGTATTAGGATTGGGAATGTAGGCACAATGATGGCTAAAAGTCAATAGAGCACTTGGCTTCTCAGAATTACCATGACTCTTTTGGAGTGGGATTATTCATGGCCCTGTGTGTCCTTTTGCCCTTGAGATACTGTTCCCCTACCCCGATCCTCTGTGTGATAAACAGGTGAATCGCCCATCTCTTTGAATAGGAGTCTTCCAAAGCCTACGCACAACTTGGTTCCAGCAAAATGAATTTTCATTTGGGCAGCATTCAGTTGTTTCAAAAGCATCCCTATGGGAATGTATAGACATGGGCAAAGGGATGGTGGGCAGTGGTCAGACTGTAGGTCAGAAGTGAAGGTCAGCCGTGGTGACTTCTCTTTGCCCTTTTTAGCAACCTTCCTTGCCTGCTGTGCCCAGCAGAGCTCTGAGAATACTTTTTGCAGGTAGGGCTGAGGTCTAGGAGGTTCAAAGAGAGCAGTGACTCCTAAGTATTGCAATGTGCTGCAGAGGCCAGCATTTAAAGGAGGAAGGTTTTTTCTTTTTTTTTTTTGCTTTTCCATTCTGCATTTTCCACTTTTCCCTTACTTCTCCAGATCTTATTCAACAGATGTTTACAGAGCACTTCTATGTGCAAAATCGCTTGTTAAACTCGACTGCTCCTTATCTATTTCTGCCACTGATGGGCATATGCACTGCTCAATCCACAGAATATTTTGCCAGTGACATTGGTCAACCTTGATTAGGTGACGAGCATGTGGACATCTGTGCTGTGGACCTTGTAGGAGAGAAAGAAAGGGCATGGGGCTTGGCCTCGACTGTCCTCAAGACCACGTAAGCTCACTGGAAATGTCTGGTCCTTTCTTGAGCAGCCTGGTGGAAAGCTCTGTGATGTGGTGTAAGGGCAGAGGAACTACCAAGGAGGAAACAAAAGGGGAGGTAAAGTCACTGCCAGAGAAAGGTCATTGTTTCAGAAAGGTAAGAAGGCCAAGAGAGGAGGAGCAGGAAGCAAGCTCAGGAGTCAGAAGGCAAGACCTATACGAGCTAGGAGTCCTTGCCGTGCAAAGTTGGCCGTGTATTCCAGGGGTGTGCTAGGTGGCTGAGAGAGGAGACGTATTTTCCCTGCAAACGGTAAATAACCATATTTTAAGACAGAAATAGATAAATTGTCCGAGTCATATTTTATATTAGTAACTACTTTGTACAGACTGAAATTCCTATAAAGATACCTTAGAGAAGGATCATCACCAAAGAGTTCCTGAGTTGAGGGAAGGCTTGCTGGGAAAGGTTAAATTTGAGTTTGGTCTTGAAGAGGAGTAGAGCTGGAGAATTAGAGTGGACCAAGGAATCTGACTGGTGGGCCCTGTATTGTCTCCTCTGACAGTCCTCCTGACTTGCCTTGTTTTCCCTGAGCCCCGCAGTTGAGCTTCCATTGACATCTCACTCAGGTGAAAACCTCCCTCAGGTGGGACCAGGTCTGTCTGCTCACCCTCTGGCCCTCTGGCCGCGTCCAGCCCATATCCGCCTGGGATCCCTTCAGCATAGCAGGCCACTTCTTTACTTACCTCTCTCTGAAACTCCTTTTATCAGCACCACAAAGACAGCCCTAAGTAACCTCCAGAGCCCAGGGATTGGCTCCTTTTATCACATTCCGGCTTTCCTTTTACACAGGTAAAAGATAGCAACACCTAAACCCTTTTAACAAAACCCTTTCCTCCAGGCTAGCTCTGTTCCCTGGAGCCCAAGCATATACTTTCTGCTTCCTATGGACTTTATCCTCCCTTATATCCCAAATTCCAACCTGCCCAATTCTAAACTTCGTCTGATAAGCCTATCCTTTCCTCAGCCCAAAGTGCCCAATCTTTCACTGAGAAGGCACAGATGTAATTTAGTCAACAATCTTATTGAGCACCGCCTGTTTGCCTATGCCTGTGCTGAAGCTGCACAGTAAATCCACAAGTGTGCAATGTGAGCGCCTTGTGTTTGCAGTTGACCTTTCTAATAGCTCCCAAGGCTACGAGGCAGGGCATGTTTTATTACTGACCTTTTAGAAGAGGGAGGGATGGGCTGCAGGCAGGTTAAGTGACTTGCCTAAGCCACGAAGCCCACTGGCAGAGCCGGGCACAAAGGCCCAAGTCTCCTGACTACAGGTCAGCACTCGCTTCTTTGCCATGTTGCCCCACCACCATTGCAACCCCTAAAAGATGAACGTGACCTGACCTGACTGCCCAGCCCAACTCTTCCTGAAGCCAAACCATTTTAGGTTTGGCCCCAGGAAGTGTGTGCTCACCCCATTCCCTGGGATGACCCTTGGCAAACAGAGTTCACCAACTGCTTTGTTCCTTTGTAGACTGCCTCCCTTTTCCCAGTGTCACCTGATCACCTCCTTAAACCTCCCCTTTTTATACCCTGGGCTTCTCAGCAGCCTCAAAGCTCCTAATGAGCCTTAGCATCGTGGGAAGTCACCCATAGATGCCGTCCGGGGACTTCCCTGAGTGGTTCACTACCTGTGGCTTGAGCAAATTATTTCCCACCTCCTTCTGTCTTCACTCCCAGAGTGCAGACACCCAGAGGGCCTCTGGCACTCGCGCTATCTGTGAGGAAAGGGAAAGTATGCCGAGTGTCATGCAGCATCAGTTAGCAAAGATAAGGAACCGTGTTCAGGAGATTTGTCTCTCTCAAAATGGAGCATATGGAAATCTATGCAGGTGAACATTTGGGAGAAATGACATGTTTGCTCATTCTGCTTGTGTGTATTTTCTGGCACATGCATCTTTGGCTTCTTTCTGGCTACCTGAAATCATCCCCTTCCCTGACCAGTAAATCTGACTTCCTACCATATAAGCTGGCTATCTCCCCTAAGGATTCCTAAAATGTAGCACGGTCTTAGGGAAGGGGACTGAGAAAAGCCTGGGCATCCTTCATGCACCTCATCTTCTCCCACTCACCCCATTTTTCCAAGCTTAATTCCTCTTGTTCTCTGCTTGAACTACAGCATGGATCCTGCCCTTAGAAAGACCTGATCACAGCAAGAGGCCCTGAAAAACTGTCACTGTGAGGCACTGCATGTTTATTGTGGGCTCTCTGCATGATAAACAGTTCATACACATTGTCTCATTTAATTTAATCCTATGCAATAGATCCTACTATTATGCCCCTGTTTCTGATGAATTGAGGATTGGAGAAATTAAGTAACTTGCCCAAAGTCAAGTGAATGGCAGAGGTGGGACTTGAACCCGGGACAGAATGAATGCAAAACCTGTGCTCAAAACCACTGTGTAATCCAACTATGGTTAAAGGAAGGGGTTTGTTCAGGGCAGAATTTATACTCATCTGTGAGAGACAGCAGGTCTTGTGCTTGATCTCAATACCAGGAAGAACTTGATCACAGTTAGGAGTAGTTTCCAGTGAGGAAACGAGCAATCGTGTGAGACAGTGAGCTCCCTGTCACTGGGGTGCCTGCAGGGTTGGAGGCACTGTGGAGCGCTCCTGCTCCTGCATTAGGTGGAATGTGGCTACAAGTAGCTTCTGACCTTTCTTCACTTTGATATCTTTCCATGATTGCTGTGCCTACCGTAGACTTTGCCTCAAATAAAAAGCCACGTTTGCATTCCCATGCAAGCACGCTGGAGCTGGGAGATAGGAACGTGATCTTCACTTTCAAGGATGTTTCCTTGAAAGTTTAAGGAGTTGTGAAAAGTAATTGAGTTTACAAATGTCCATTGATCCCTCCAGTGATACCCAATTTGTCCCTGTTCCTGCTCTCTGTCCTCCTAGACACTTCCATCCACTTCTCTAAACCATTTTGTGCATGTGTGTGAAAATTCCTTTAGAAAATGATAGAAAAGATGTTCATTTAATTATTGTTGTGTCCTGAGGGTTAAGCTACCTGAGCTATTGCTTGTTTTCTTATTTGGCTTCAGGTCTGATCCAAGATGACTTTTAGTCTCTGCATTGCAAGAATTTAGAATCTACTGTGTCAGCACTATTCCACTGAACCGTCTACACCACACGTAACCCAGTTATCTGCAGGGATCTTGACCCTGAACAGGGAGCCCAGATGGAAGCCAGGACATTGCTTCAAGAAGGACTATGGAAAATGCATGTAAGATACAAAAATGTGAGTTATGTGTGAAGCAAACAAAAGCACCAGGCAACTTGGAATTCATATCAACAAAAGCTTGCCTGCAAGCTCCTGCTTGCTTCTTCAGGGGAAGCTGAGTCTGGTGCCTGGGGAATGGTAGCAGGAAAGGGCTTTTTGTACAATAGCTGCAGAAACAAAAGCGATGACCTGTTTTGAGTCAAATTGCTCTCAAGTTTAAGAGAGAGCTCCTATTTTCTGCATCTCCCTGACCCAGCGTTTGTTACATAGCTGGGAAAGTTGCTAGTTCCTGAGCCAGCCAGAGCCAGGAGAGTGGGAATAATTGACATTCATAACATTTTTACATATTGAGAGAAAAACAGTTCAGAGGGTGGGATCTTCAGTTGAGTTTCTTGTTGACTTTAAACCAACCTCAGGATGGGATTACTCATGTGAATGAAGGGATGGCAAGTTCCTCAGGAGGACTCATGCCCTGGAATGTCTAGTGCACATTCCAATTGCAATATTAAATCTGGTGATATTAAACTGCATAGACTTTTGGTGTCTTTGACTGAAAATGCTATAAGTACTGGTTTCCAAGCTAGCTTCAGCAACCCAAAATTATAATTCCCTCCCTGAGAGACATTTCTAGGTGGGAGACAACCCATACATACATTTTTTTTTTTCTTTAGCAAATTATTTTCTGTTACTTAAAAAAATTGCCCTGTTCCTCTCTGGATCATTGCTGGAGACCCTGGCACCAGAGTGCCACAGGCTTCTCTGTCAAATATAATAAATAACATTCCAGCTATATTCTGAGGAGTCTGTCCACAGCTCCAAGTTGGCTCACAGCCACCCCTGCTACCACCAGAACTGCCTTCCTAGGGTGTTCTGGGAGAAAAGAGGCACATGCAGTCCAATTGGCAAGTATTTTGAATAAATATGTCTCCCTTTACAAGGCTGATGGGCTTTTGTGGACTGCAGACCATCATCTCAACCCAAATCCATGACCACCATGCTCTTTCATGAAGGCAGGCGGTACCCGCCTTGCTCTCGCCTCTCTAAACAGCTCCTGGGGCTTACTACAGTCTTGGAAAGGAAATCTGCCAAGCCTGGGGTGGAGATGAGGCACCTAAAATAGAATTTGCTTATGTGGGGCATATATTATTCCATTTAATTCCATCCCATTTAATTCAATACATGTTTATTGAATACCAATTGCAAGCCAAGTTCTGCAGACCCGCCTGGAGCTCGGGCTCATTTAGATGTTTCTGAGCCTTGGCTTCTCTATCTATTGCATTGCTATTGATAATACTACAGCTCTCTCAGGACTGCCGTGAGCTTGAATGGGAACACACATGGTGGTGTGTACAGTCTGTTGCTGAGCACATGGTGGTCACTCAAGAATGGCAATGTCTCCTTCTGCCTCCTTTTCCCCAATGCTCAGAAACCTAAATCTGTCAAATTCCCAGTGATCGTTTAATGCAAAAGCAGAAGATTCTGCTGTCTATTGTAGACAGACCCTTAATGAAGCACTGCTTCTCAGGAACCATATTCCTGCATTGAAGTGGCTGGGTTCTACTGCCTTCTTCAGAAAGTTGTAGATGAATTAAATGCAATCATGTCTGCAAGATGCTTAACACACAGTTAGTGTTAAATGCATTTCAACCAATGGTATTATTTCTCTAGATGTAGCTGTATTATCTATTATGTGCCTATCAATCATCTATCTAACCATCGAGCTTTTTATTCATTTCTATTGTTATTGGTTACTTTCTCTGGTGGAAGCCTCTTGTATTTTGGAAGCCCTGTGGCTCTTCTGCACCTTTGTTGTGATTTGCTGGCTCCTTGATGAGTTTGCACATTCATTCATTCCACAAATATTTATTGAGAATCTACTAATAGCCAAGTACTTTGCTAAGTCCATGGGTCAAAATGATAGATTGAGTCACCAACACTGGATATATAGTAGGATTCCTGACTTCAGGAAGCTTAAAATGTGTTGGAGAAGCCAGACAAGTAAATGCCTAATTTCAATACCATGTAATAAATGCTGGGCCAGAGGTCAGCATGCATTGATGTGGGCGTAGAGAGCAGTGGGTGCATCCGGCTTGCAGGCTGGTCACAGTGTTGGCCAGAGAAGCTTCCATTGGGAAGCCTCAGCTCCTGTATATATTTTGAAGGGCAGAAGTTTCTCAATTTTCAAGACCTAAGAATTGATGCTCACCATTGCTTCTTTGAAGCACCAAGGGCCATAGCTAGTGACACCAAGCCTGAATTCTGCCGCCAGTGTATGTTGGAAGACAACTAAGTAGGCTGGGCATTCTGGGGGAGCTAAGACTCCTTGAGCAGAAGCAGACCCTTCTCTCTCCACTCAGCGTCTAGAGCAGCACTTTCTGAACATCTGTCTCTGGGCCCCAGGTTTCCCTCAAGTTTGTCTACTGTAGCCATCCCTGTAGCTCACCCCACATGGCTGTGTGCCCCAGGTGGGTGTGAGGAAGATGTAGCCAGTACAGACTCCAGGAGGCATGCCTAGAAGTATAGACAGCACTCTCAGGAAGACTAATCAGGAAAGAAAACCCCAAGAATGTCCTGCCTCCTAAATGTCCATCTGCTGCTCTTGCTTCTACCCAAGGAGGGATGAACTTGGAATGTTGACGCAAGAATGATGAGGCCAAAGAAGTTCATGAAGCTGTGGGCAGGAAGAGATACCCAAAGGAACAGGTCTGCAGACCTCCATTTCTGGGTCTGATATAGAAAATAAAGCTCTGGAATACCAGCCTTGGTGTCTTAATTAATGCCTTGTCACCAGCAGGCAGTGCACTCTTCTCATCATCCCACCAATATTTTCAAGAGCTCTGCTTTAGCAGTCTTCTGCTTCCATCCAGCCTGTGGCTGAGCTGGGAGCCGAGCATGCCCTGCGCTCCATTTCTGCTGTCAGTTTCACCCGGCTGTGCTTTCTTGTGGTCCTTAACATCCTTGCTAATTTCCTGTCCAATTTTTCTCTCCCTCATGAAGCCCCGAACATGGACCCAAATCTCATGAGACTGCTTTTGGGCTTCAAAAAACAGCAAATATTAGCTTTTTAAAATAAGCTAATACCTTCAGTTTTTAAACTTCTATGCACACAATGTCAGATCTCAGGAAGGTGGTCTCTGCCCACATTGAGAGTTTGGGGACTCTTGAGGTTATGAGACAAGCCAGATAAGCCCAATAGGTTAGTTCCTTTGGAGTGATGGCTGGGGGGGGGGGGGGAGGGGGCGGTCGTCCCAATCTCCCAGTTTTACAGTGGAGGGATCTTCTGTCCCCACTTTACTCTATGCTGAAGCTGGTCTCAAGAAGAGGAAAAATGAAACCAGTTCTTTCTAGAGGGGCTTGCTGAGTAATTGAGGTGGACTTCCGCAGAAGGGCTTCCTTCACGAACCCATTGGTAACAGTAATAAAACTAGCCATAGTCTTAATGGAAGTAGCATCTGCACACTAATTATGTCAGTTTATATTTATACTGTGTTGCACAATTTATATAACCCTTTAATATCTGCTTTCACATTTAATCCCACAGGAGTTACCGTACAGACTATAGGCTTAAGACCAGTGTCCCCATTTTTCAGATGAGGAGGCCAAGTTTCAAAGTGGCAAAAGGACACAGCTGACAGAGCCGGGATTCAAAGTCATCTCTTCTGACATCAAGCTCCTTAATTTATCCAACACACATATTTATCAAGCTACTCCTGTGCTGCAGCCCGGGTCTGGGGTGTGGGAGTGAGGCCAGCATCAGTTAACATTAGATGCCCACACAAGTCCTCAGATACAAAGTGCCATGAGCTCAAGTCCAGATCATGGGTCACCGAGGCAGGAGTGACCACCCTAGGGTCACTGGGATCAGCATAGGCTCCAGAGGAGCCTCTGGGGATGGGCAGGATTTAAGCAGAGACTAGGGGAGTGGCTGTCACCCAGCAGGATACCAGACAGGCTGGTTATTGCCGTGGAATCTCTTCCTGTGACACTGCACAATGTCACAAAGTGAAGGTGTCCAATGGATGTGAAGGGATTCAAGAGAGAGCAGGTGCCATGACAACTTCACTCGAGTCTCTTCAGTCCACTTCCTTGGCCTCCATCTCAGACCTCTCCTTGCTCTGCCTCTGGCTCAGAGAGCTTTGGGCCACAGAGACATCATGTCCTTTCAGGGCCTACAGAGGTGACCGTGAGCCCGATGGGGAACTTCCCATCCCAAGGCTCTCCTCTTTAGCTCTTAGCTGTGCACCCTGGGATGCCCACAGCCCGGGGCCCTGGACTCCAAGCTTCCCTTCGTCTGGGCTGCTCTCAGATGTGAAGGACACAGAACAGCAATTGTCTGAAGGCCCAGTTAGTGGGGAGTAAGGGATGAGAAGGACAAGGAGGACTGAAGTTCAAAGTTGAGGCCCTCCAACGCTGTACTCTGTGGCAGCCCATCGGTTTTCTCTTTTCTCACCCATGTGGGAGCCCGTGTGCTCCTGCACTCGTCTGGCTCCAGCCTTGTCAGCATCAGTTAACAAAGATGAAGGAGTGGTGGGTGCGGGGCTGGAGTAGGGGGCAGGAGGGAGGTCAGCTTAAGCAAAAATGTGTTTTCTCACACATGTGGAACAACAGGCCTCCTAGAGGCGAGCATCCCATCAGCCCCCCCCCCCCCCCATTCTTGAATTTGTAATTAAGACCGAGCAATTGAAGACTTGATGTCTACTCAGTGGATCTTGATGCTCTTGTTTCTTAAATGGGGAAGGGCTTGGGTGGGCAGAGGGCTCAGGGTCCTTCCCACGCTGATACTGGCATGCAGCAGTGAGACGTTCACCAGACCAGAACTGAGAAGTTGCCCGTTATCACACAGGGCTCGTGATGCTATAGGAGACAAAGGGTCTCCAGCCCATGAAGGAGTCTGGGTTTTCTCCAACCCCCAAGATGGATGAAGCAGGAACTCTAGAAATGGGCTATCATGCCTACATCCAATTCTTTTCTTGGTGTTTTAAGGCTTCCATTGTGATACCCGGATTCCAAAAATTTCTATCAAATGACCATGTTTGCTTCAAAATCATGACCTCAGAGAAGTAAGAATAAAGTCATGTAGGCCTGCTTCAGAATTCAGAGGCACTAGAATATTTCTGGAAGATGGACTGGTAAAGGTAGTCCTGTATATAGAAAGAAAACAGTTCTTTTCTCTTTCACAAGCAGCTCTTAGGAAATGATTAGGGAGTTGGCAAAGAGCTGGGGGCTCCCCTCAAATCTCTCAAGAGCATGAAGTAAGAAAACAAAATAAAGCCCCATCCTCATTCCTTCTTCCTTTGGTGGACCTGAGATGGGGGTGCCCCTGGGGGCTGGTCCTCAGGCCCTATGCTGGCTCCCATCAATGAGGAGAGTCAGAGGAACAACCCTCACCTTGGACTTCCACACTGATGCTTTGGTGATTACACTCTGAACAATTCTAGTTAGTGTTTCTATTTTTAAGATCCTCCATTGCGTTAGGGTGATGGGGAGGTGGAAGATAAGAAGGAGGAGAGAGCAGACAGGAGAAGAGGAATGGTACAGGATAAGAGGGTGAATTGAATGGTCTGGAAATCTTCCATAGCTGCTTCAGATGAAGGGTATAAATCCACCGGAAGGTAGATTACACTCAAGGAGGATTTGAAACAGGGCACAGAGAAGGTGTCACTTGTGAAAGGCTGTGTCCACAGCCCCTTTTGATCTTGGGTTAGCCTTGACTGTGTCCCCTACGTACAGCTATTGGGTCACCTTTGGTGAGCAAGCTGGATGTCCTGTATTCCTGCTATAAATGCTGTCAACTTAGCCATTACTGGCCCACGGCATGACCCTGGAAATCAGTCTGCTGCTTTCCAAGTTCCCTGCATATCAGTAAACTGGAGAGTCCATTGCCCAGACCCTCAGCAGCCTTGGGGATTAATGAAAGCCTTGTTCACAAATGTCTCAGAATCCATAAAAGTTTAGATCGATAATTAACAAGAAAGAGAAGGCATAAACATTTCAAATGCATATCAACTCCCAAATCTGTACCAGCCAATAAGTCTAAAATCTGAGTGACCACAATTTCCCTCAGTGACAGGCAGCCCATGCACTTTCAAAAGTAATTCTTCAATAAGCATAAATTACCACTTGGGGAAACCTTCCATGTATGCCATGGCTGTGGATTTATTAAGTGAAAATGAAATTTTCAAATAAATATCTGGAACCAAAATGTATTTCCCATCTAATAGGGCCACAAAGGCAAGTTTTTAAACAGCAGTGCCATGCAGCCTGCAGTCAGACTTCGAAGCTGTGCAAATTTCCTTAGAAGCCATTTTGCTGAGTCAGTCACTGCTGCGCAATCTCCCTCCCCAAATCCCCAAACATCTGGGTCCTCCTGATATTACCGAGAGCAACAAGGCACAAAAGTCCCCAGGGGAGATCTTTTCCAACTCCTCACAGTATCTGGAAGGTTCTGAAGCATCTTGTTTCCCAGACAAATCCCCTCTCAGATTCTGAATCAGCAGTCTTCATTTATCCACCTTCCCAACCAAAGGTTCCCGCCAGATTGTCTTGCCTTTGGGAGCAGAATAGGTCAGTGCCACTTCCGGCTTTTGATTGGTTTTATTGGTACTAGATAATTTTTGCAAGAGGCCGATGGGAAATACAAGTGTAAGACACATACAAAATCTAACCAGCCACGAAGACCTGATGGCATTTCTCTCATGGGTGGCAGAGCTCAGGGGACAGTACTTGTTTCTTCAGTGACCATTCTCACCCTTTCATGTCCTGGAGCTTCCCAGCCCAGGGTTGGGCCCCAATGATGCTAAACCCATCGTGGTGGTTCTACTCCTTTGGCCAGAGAAAGGTTGAGAACCCAGAGCAAAATTAGTCACCACATGGCTGTGCCCACTAGTAAGATTTGTTCAGAAATAAGCAAGCAATGTCCTTTCGGGTAATGAGATACAAGACGCCATTTTCCAGGGGGTTTTGGTAACATTTTCCTCAGTGTTCAGAAAGAACTTCAGGAAGAGATGACCCCTCACTCCTGTTGGCCAGAACAGAGAAGTACTGGCAGGCAAGGGAGCGGCCCTAGGATGGAACGAATCTACGGATGGCGGAGCAGTGATAGAAAAGAAACTGGTCCTCGATGACCTCCTAGGGGCCCCAGACCAACCTTTTTTTTTCTTGGGAAGTTCAAGTACTGGCAGGAGAGGTGAGGGATCTCAGGCTGTTGAAGTTTCCACTCTATTCCTAGGCAGAGTTGGAAACAAAGACAATTGCACTACAAATCAACTTTTAATTCTGGAATGAAAATGAGAGGTCCAGAATCATAAGCAAAAATTGTCTACTCAAAGCATTTTTTCCCCCTTAAAATCCTTCCTAGAAGACTCCTTAGTGGTCTCCTAGGAAATATAAAAGGATTTACTTGTAAAAGAAGCCAAACAAAAATTTTTCATAATGCTGAAACCTTAGCATATTTTCAAAATTATTAATCTTATTTGGGTACACATAGACCTAGTTATATCTTTTTTTCACATTCTGTTCTTACAATGATAGTGATAGTTAACTATTTCTTTTTCTTGTTTGGAGTAGCTACCATATTTTTAAATGCTGAATGTTCATCTTTCCATCTTCTTTAAAATTTTCATAGAAAATGTACTCTTCAAACTTCTAATTTCCTCTCATTATACCAGACCCACTCCAGCCCATCCAAATCTCTCCAGGAATAAAAATGCTCAAGACAGACTCAGCTCTCAAGAAAGGAGGCAAATAGATTGGAAGAAAACCTGTGTGGTTATCCTATAAAAACCCCATTACCGCATTGAAGGGTGACATTTACGCCTTTGTAAAAGGAGCACTAAATCCTTCTCGGTCATCCTTGGGCTTCCTTTGGTTTGCAGACCTTGCTTCTTCTTCCCCAGTGGCTGGCAGTGCTCCTACTAAACATCAGCTTTTGTTTATGGCCACATCCACAATATAGTTGAATTAATCACGAATGGGAAACATGAAGTGGGCCATAACTCTCATCTCAGTTCAATATTTGGAGTCCTTATTGTGTACAAGACCCAATGCTACATGCTTAGGCTCTGGAGTGCAAAGATGCAGTCTTTATCCTCACCATCTAGCAAGACAAATATGTAAATATATAAATTAATTGGGGCTGTACAACACAAACAGTGAACCCTATTGTAAGTGGTGGACTATAGTTAATGGTACAATTATAAAAATATTCTTTCATCAGTTATAACAAATACATCACACTAATGCAAGGTGTTAATCATAGAGCAGTATATAGGAACTCTGCATTTTACACACAATTTTTCTGTAAACCCACAACTTCTCTAATAAAAAAATAATGCTATTGCCAAAAAAAAATTAAATACATGTCATATATACTAGAATAGGGGAGTACACAGTGTGGTATGGGAACAAAGAAGTATACTTTAACCATCTGGGTTTTGGTACAGTTTCACAGGGTAATTTATAGATATCATTACACTTCTACCCAGATACTTCAGCCTGCATATCATTAACAAGAATTTCATATTTCTGTTTTTAATTTTTATATGAAATGTAAATATATTAAAATGAACGAATAACAAGAGTAAATTTGCTGAATTTTGATTAATCACAAACCTGTATCATCCAAACCTATATCAAGACAAGAATATTAACCTAACCTCAGAAAGCTCCCTCATGTCTTTTCCTCTTCCGAAGTCCCCAGGAACAATCATTTTTCTGATTTTCTCCACCACAGAATAATTTTTCTTGTTCTAGCATTTCATATAAATGGAGTCATACAGTATGTCCTCTTTTTTTAAAAAGGCTTCTTTTCACTCACAGTAATGTTTTTGAGAGTTATCCATACTGTTATGTGTATCCATAATTCAATCCTTTTTATGTGGAATACTATTACATTGCATGAGTATGCCACAGTTTATCCATTTTCTATTGATGAATATTTGTATTATTTACAATTTGAGCTATTGAATGCAGCTATTACAAACATTTTATAAGTTCTTTGGTGAACTGAGTTTTTCATATATCTTGGATAAATACTTAGGAGTGGGATTGCTGGATCATAGAGTAGATGTATGTTTAGTTTTCAAAGAAACTGCCAGGATTTTTTGTCCAAATGTGTTTGAAACATTTCATATTCCAACCAATAATATGAAAGTTTCCATTCTACAATTTTGCCAAAATTTGATGGTATCAATCTTTTGCTTATTTTTCTTTGGATTGTTATGGGATGCTTCGGATAACAAACGGAATTTATTTAGTACTAGTCAAACTTGGTTTTATCTGGTGTCATTTTGGTAAGCTGCATTTTTAAGAAATGCATTCATTTCATCAAAGTTTTGAATTTGTTGGCATAAAGTTGTTCATAATATTCTTTTATTATCTGTTTAATATTTGTAGGGTACATAAAGATAATTTATCTTCTTCCACAATGTTGATAATTTTTGTTCTCCTTTACTTTTTTAAAAAAATTAGAGTAGTGACAGGTTTATAGGAAAATCATGCAGAAACTAGAATTTCTGTATACCCCCTCCCCCTGCCCCGACACATGCAGTTTTCCCTATTATTGAACCTTTGCATTAGTGTGGTACCTTTGTTAAAATTGATAAAATAATAATATTATAATTACAACAATTAACTATAGTCCATAGTTTACATTAGGGTTCATTGTTTGTGTTATATAGTTCTATTTATTTTTAAAATTATTCTGGTGACATATATCCAACCAAATTTTTTTGATTTAAACCACAATCAAGTAAACAATTCAGTGGTGTTAATTACATTCACAATATTGTGCAATTGTTATCACCATTCATTACTCAAACTTCTCCATATAGAAAACTCTGTACCCATTAAGCATTAAGTCCGCATTCTCTACACTCATCCTAGCCCCTAGTAACCTGTATTCTAGTTTCTGGTTCCACGAATTTTCACATTCTAATTGTTTCATATCAATGAGATCATGCAATATTTGCCCTTTTGTGCCTGGTTTATTTAACTCAATATTATGTCATCAAGGTTCATCCATGTGTATGCATGCTTCAGTGATTCCTTTTTATGGCTGAGTAATATTCCATTGTATATATATAAAACCACATTTTGTTTATCCATTCCTCTGTCAATAGACTCAAACAGATATTTGCAAACCATTGTTTATAGCAGTATTATTCACTTGACCAAAAGTTGGAAACAATCCAAGTGTGCTTTACTCCTTTTTACTGGATCTACAATTATACATTTATTAATTTTTGTTAATTTTTTTTAAAGAACCAACTTTGGCTCTCTTTGTTTATTAGTATTTTTTTGTTGTTGTTCTTAATTTAATTGATTTTTATTTTTATTTCTATTATTTTCTCCCTTGTAGTTACTTTTGGTTTACTTTGGTCTTCTTTTTCTAGTTTCCTTACTTCATTGATTTTAGATGTTTCTGCAAATCTTTCTTTAAGCATTCAAAGCTATAATTTTTCCTCTAAGTACTGCTATAGCTGCATCCCACAAATTTTGAGAAGTTATATTCTCCCTATCATTGAGTTTAAAATGCTTTGCTATCTCATCCTCATTTCCTCTTTGACCCACAGATAGTTAGATGTGCTATTTACTTTCAATAGTTTGGGCTCTTTTAGAAAATTTATTTTTATTTAATAGTAATTTAACTCCATTATGGTCAGAGAATATAATTTTTAATGATTTCAATCCTTTTTAAATATGTAGGGTCTGTTTTATGTCTAATGTATGGTATATCTTGGGGGAATGCCCCACGTACTTTTTTTTTTTTTTTTTTTTAATCTTCATTTTATTGAGATATATTCGTATACCACGCAGTCATACAAAACAAATCGTACTTTCGATTGTTCACAGTACCATTACATAGTTGTACATTCATCACCCAAATCAATCCCTGACACCTTCATTAGCACACACACAAGAATAACAAGAATAATAATTAGAGTGAAAAAGAGCAATTGAAGTAAAAAGGAACACTGGGTACCTTTGTCTGTTTGTTTCCTTCCCCAATTTTTCTACTCATCCATCCATAAACTAGACAAAGTGGAGTGTGGTCCTTATGGCTTTCCCAATCCCCTTGTCACCCCTCATAAGCTACATTTTTATACAACTGTCTTCGAGATTCATGGGTTCTGGGTTGTAGTTTGATAGTTTCAGGTATCCACCACCAGCTACCCCAATTCTTTAGAACCTAAAAAGGGTTGTCTAAAGTGTGCATAAGAGTGCCCACCAGAGTGACCTCTCGGCTCCTTTTGGATTCTCTCTGCCACTGAAGCTTATTTCATTTCCTTTCACATCCCCCTTTTGGTCAAGAAGATGTTCTCCGTCCCACGATGCCGGGTCTACATTCCTCCCTGGGAGTCATATTCCACGTTGCCAGGGAGATTCACTCCCCTGGGTGTCTGATCCCACGTAGGGGGGAGGGCAGTGATTTCACCTTTCAAGTTGGCTTAGCTAGAGAGACAGGGCCACATCTGAGCAACAAAGAGGCATTCGGGAGGAGGCTCTTAGACACAACCATAGGGAGGCCTAGCCTCTCCTTTGCAGCAACCGTCTTCCCAAGGGTAAAACCTGTGGTAGAGGGCTGAACCCATCAAACCACCAGTCCCCTATGTCTGTGGTCATGTTAGCAACCATGGAGGTGGGGTAGGCGAATACCCCTGCATTCTCCACAGGCTCCTCAAGGGGGCACTACATCTTTTTTTTTTTCCTTGTTTTTTGTTTTTTTTTTTTTTAACTTTCCCTTCTTTTTTAAATCAACTGTATGAAAAAAAAGTTAAAAAGAAAACAAACATACAATAAAAGAACATTTCAAAGAGACCATAACAAGGGAGTAAGAAAAAGACAACTAACCTAAGATAACTGCTAAACTTCCAACATGTTCCTACTTTACCCCAAGAAAGTTACCTAATATAGCAACGTTTCTGTGAACTTGCTCCTACTATATCCATCAGAAATTTACAGACCATAGTCATTCCTGGGCATCCCCAGAACGTAAAATAGATTATCTGTTCTTCTTGGATTATTGTTCCCCCTTCCTTAATTGCTCTCTATTGCTAGTTCCCCTACATTCTACATTATAAGCCATTTGTTTTACATTTTTCAAAGTTCACATTAGTGGTAGCATATAATATTTCTCTTTTTGTGCCTGGCTTATTTCGCTTAGCATTATGTCTTCAAGGTTCATCCATGTTGTCATATGTTTCACGAGATCGTTCCTTCTTACTGCTGCGTAGTATTCCATCGTGTGTATATACCACATTTTATTTATCCACTCATCTGTTGAAGGACATTTGGGTTGTTTCCATCTTTTGGCAATTGTGAATAATGCTGCTATGAACATTGGCGTGCAGATATCTGTTCGTGTCACTGCTTTCCGATCTTCCGGGTATATACCGAGAAGTGCAATCGCTGGATCGAATGGTAGCTCTATATCTAGTTTTCTAAGGAACTGCCAGACTGACTTCCAGAGTGGCTGAACCATTATACAGTCCCACCAACAGTGAATAAGAGTCCCAATTTCTCCACATCCCCTCCAGCATTTGTAGTTTCCTGTTTGTTTAATGGCAGCCATTCTAACCGGTGTTAGATGGTATCTCATTGTGGTCTTAATTTGCGTCTCTCTAATAGCTAGTGAAGCTGAACATTTTTTCATGTGTTTTCTTGGCCATTTGTATTTCCTCTTCAGAGAACTGTCTTTTCATATCTTTTGCCCATTTTATAATTGGGCTGTCTGTACTATTGTCATTGAGTTGTAGGATTTCTTTGTATATGCAAGATATCAGTCTTTTGTCAGATACATGGTTTCCAAAAATTTTTTCCCATTGAGTTGGCTGCCTCTTTACCTTTTTGAGAAATTCCTTTGAGGTGCAGAAACTTCTAAGCTTGAGGAGTTCCCATTTATCTATTTTCTCTTTTGTTGCTTGTGCTTTGGGTGTAAAGTCTAGGAAGTGGCCGCCTAATACAAGGTCTTGAAGATGTTTTCCTACATTATCTTCTAGGAGTTTTATGGTACTTTCTTTTATATTGAGATCTTTGGTCCATTTTGAGTTAATATTTGTGTAGGGGGTGAGGTAGGGGTCCTCTTTCATTCTTTTGGATATGGATATCCAACTCTCCCAGCCCCATTTTTTGAAAAGACCATTATGACTCAGTTCAGTGACTTTGGGGGCCTTATCAAAGATCAGTCGGCCATAGATCTGAGGGTCTATCTCCGAATTCTCAATTCGATTCCATTGATCTATATGTCTATCTTTGTGCCAGTACCATGCTGTTTTGGCAACTGTGGCTTTATAATAAGCTTCAAAGTCAGGGAGTGTAAGTCCTTCCACTTCGTTTTTCTTTTTTAGAGTGTCTTTAGCAATTCGAGGCATCTTCCCTTTCCAAATAAATTTAATAACTAGCTTTTCCAAGTCTGCAAAGTAGGTTGTTGGAATTTTGATTGGGATTGCATTGAATCTGTAGATGAGTTTGGGTAGAATTGACATCTTAATGACATTTAGCCTTCCTATCCATGAACATGGAATATTTTTCCATCTTTTAAGGTCCCCTTCTATTTCTTTTAGTAGAGTTATGTAGTTTTCTTTGTATAGGTCTTTTACATCTTTGGTTAAGTTGATTCCTAGGTACTTGATTTTTTTAGTTGCTATTGAAAATGGTATCTTTTTCCTGAGTGTCTCTTCAGTTTGTTCATTTCTAGCATATAGAAACATTACGGACTTATGTGCATTAACCTTGTATCGGGCTACTTTGCTAAATTTGTTTATTAGCTCTAGTAGCTGTATCGTCGATTTCTCAGGGTTTTCTAGATATAAGATCATATCATCTGCAAACAATGACAGTTTTACTTCTTCTTTTCCAATTTGGATGCCTTTTATTTCTTTGTCTTGCCGGATTGCCCTGGCTAGCACTTCCAGCACAATGTTGAATAACAGTGGTGACAGCGGGCATCCTTGTCTTGTTCCTGATCTTAGAGGGAAGGCTTTCAGTCTCTCACCATTGAGTACTATGCTGGCTGTGGGTTTTTCATATATGCTCTTTATCATGTTGAGGAAGTTTCCCTCAATTCCTACCTTTTGAAGTGTTTTTATCAAAAACGGATGTTGGATTTTGTCAAATGCTTTTTCAGCATCTATTGAGATGATCAATTGATTTTTCCCTTTTGACTTGTTAATGTGTTGTAATACATTGATTGATTTTCTTATGTTGAACCATCCTTGCATGCCTGGAATAAACCCCACTTGGTCATGGTGTATGATTTTTTTAATGTGTCTTTGGATTCGATTTGCAAGTATTTTGTTGAGGATTTTTGCATCTATATTCATTAGGGAGATTGGCCTGTAGTTTTCCTTTTTTGTAACATCTTTGCCTGGTTTTGGTATTAGATTGATGTTAGCTTCATAAAATGAGTTAGGTAGTGTTCCATTTTCTTCAATGTTTTGAAAGAGTTTGAGTAAGATTGGTGTCAGTTCTTTCTGGAAAGTTTGGTAGAATTCCCCTGTGAAGCCATCTGGCCCTGGGCATTTATTTGTGGGAAGATTTTTGATGACTGATTGGATCTCTTTGCTTGTGATGGGTTGGTTGAGTTCTTCTATTTCTTCTCTGGTCAGTCTAGGTTGTTCATATGTTTCCAGGAAATTGTCCATTTCCTCTACATTATCCAGTTTGTTGCCATACAGTTGTTCATAGTATCCTCTTATAATTTTTTTAATTTCTTCAGGATCTGCAGTTATGTCACCTTTTTCATTCATTATTTTGTTTATATGGGTATTCTCTCTTTTTGATTTTGTCAGTCTAGCTAGGGGCTTGTCAATCTTGTTGATCTTCTCAAAGAACCAACTTTTGGTGATATTTATCCTCTCTATCGTTTTTTTGTTCTCTATGTCATTTATTTCTGCTTTAATCCTTGTTATTTCTTTTCTTGTACTTGGTTTAGGATTGGTTTGCTGTTCATTTTCTAGCTTCTTCAGTTGATCCATTAGTTCTTTGATTTTGGCTCTTTCTTCCTTTTTAATATATGCGTTTAGTGCTATAAATTTCCCCCTTAGCACTGCTTTTGCTGCATCCCATAGGTTTTGGTATGTTGTGTTCTCATTTTCATTCGTCTCTATATATTTAGCAATTTCTCTTGCTATTTCTTCGTTAACCCACTGATTGTTTAGGAGTGTGTTGTTTAACCTCCAGGTATTTGTGAATTTTCTAAGTCTCTGATGGTTATTGACTTCTAATTGTATTCCATTGTGGTCAGAGAATGTGCATTGAATAATTTCAATCTTTTTAAATTTATTGAGGCTTGTTTTATGTCCCAGCATATGATCTATTCTGGAGAAAGTTCCATGAACACTAGAAAAGTATGTGTATCCTGGTGATTTGGGATGTAATGTCCTGTATATGTCTGTTAAATCTAATTCATTTATCAGATTGTTTAGGTTTTCAATTTCCTTATTGGTCTTCTGTCTGGTTGATCTATCTATAGGAGAGAGTGCTGTGTTGAAGTCTCCCACAATTATTGTGGAAACATCAATTGCTTCCTTTAGTTTTGCCAGTGTTTCTCTCATGTATTTTGTGGCACCTTGGTTGGGTGCATAGAGATTTACGATTGTTATTTCTTCTTGCTGAATTGCCCCTTTTATTAGTACGTAGTGGCCTTCTTTGTCTCTCAAAACATCCCTGCATTTGAAGTCTATTTTATCTGAGATTAATATTGCTACACCTGCTTTCTTTTGGCTGTAGCTTGCATGAAATATTTTTTCCATCCTTTCACTTTCAGTTTCTTTGTGTCCCTGTGTCTAAGATGAGTCTCTTGTATGCAACATATTGATGGTTCATTTTTTTTTGATCCATTCTGCGAATCTATATCTTTTAATTGGGGAGTTTAATCCATTTACATTCAACGTTATAACCGTGAAGGCATTTCTTGAATCAGCCATCTTATCCTTTGGTTTATGTTTGTCATAATTTTTCCCCTCTGTCTATTAATATCCTTTATTGTACCCATACCGAATCTCTTAGTACTGAACCTTTCTCCAAGTCTCTCTGTCCTTTCTTTGTTTCTCTGTCTGTAGGGCTCCCTTGAGTATCTCCAGTAGGGCAGGTCTCTTGTTAGCAAATTCTCTCAGCATTTGTTTGTCTGTGAAAAATTTAAGCTCTCCCTCAAATTTGAAGGAGAGCTTTGCTGGATAAAGTATTCTTGGCTGGGAATTTTTCTCACTCAGTATTTTAAATATATCGTGCCACTGCCTTCTTGCCTCCATGGTGGCTGCTGAGTAGTCACTACTTAGTCATATGCTGTTTCCTTTGTATGTGGTGAATTGCTTTTCTCTTGCTGCTTTCAGAACTTGCTCCTTCTCTTCTGTGTTTGATAGTGTGATCAGTATATGTCTCGGAGTGGGTTTATTTGGATTTATTCTATTTGGAGTTCGCTGAGCATTTATGATTTGTGTATTTATGTTGTTTAGAAGATTTGGGAAGTTTTCCCCAACAATTTCTTTGAATACTCTTCCTAGACCTTTACCCTTTTCTTCCCCTTCTGGGACACCAATGAGTCTTATATTTGGACGTTTCATATTATCTATCATATCCCTGAGGTCCATTTAGAGTTTTTCAATTTTTTCCCCATTCTTTCTTTTATGTTTTCATTTTCCATTCTGTCATCTTCGAGGTCACTGATTCGTTGTTCAACTTCCTCTAGTCTTGTACTATGAGTGTCCAGAATCTTTTTAATTTGGTCAACAGTTTCTTTAATTTCCATAAGATCATCCATTTTTTTATTTAGTCTTGCAATGTCTTCTTTATGCTCTTCTACGGTCTTCTTGATTTCCTTTATCTCCCGTACTATGGTCTCATTGTTCATCTTTAGTTCTTTGAGTAGCTGCTCTAGGTGCTGTGTCTCTTCTGGTCTTTTGATTTGGGTGCTTGGGCTTGGGTTATCCATATCGTCTGGTTTTTTCATATGCTTTATAATTTTCTGTTGTTTTTGGCCTCGTGGCATTTGCTGAACTTGATAGGGTTCTTTTACGATTTGTAGACCAATTGAAGTCCTTATCTCTAATTTATCAGATCTACAGCTTCGTGGAGTACACTTTCTCTAACTAACCAGCAGGTGGCATCCACGAGCCACCTGTTCTCCACAAGCCAGTTCTCCCCTGCTTAGCCTTTTTGGTGAGTGGGGGAGTGAGTCTTGTGGGGTCCAATTGGTGTACCAAGCTTGCGTGTGTAGTTGGTGTTGCCTGCCCTGTATATGGGGCATGTTTCTGGGCAGTCAGGGAGGGGGGGGTGGCTCTAACAATCAAATCTCCCTGGTGATCCTAGAGTTTTAAAGCTGTTGCAATAGTCTAATCCTTAAGTTCAGTCCTGCCACAGTTTGTCTCTGCCACTGACCCACAAGTCCTTGGTATTGGCGTATGGCTCCTGAGACTTGCAAGTGGGCCCCTCTTCCAGGCCGTGCACCCCGGGACCTCTGTTGAGGGATGACTGTGCTATGTCATAGGTGAGTGCCATCCCCCCAGGGCAGTTCTGGGCTGCTGGGCTGTGTAGGGAGGCTCCCAGTCTGCTGAAATGATGGCTGAATGGGGCTTTGTTAATTCACACTGCTCTACCTTCCCAACTCTGGGACTATCAGCTGAGGTTGCAGGGAAGGCTAATGTCCACACCCAGTTTTGTGGTGTGTGCCTGTTATTTGAAGCACTTCCATCACACTGGGTTGTCTGGGGCAGTTCTGGGCTATGTGGCTGGCGATGGGCAGGAGTGTTTCCTGTCCACCAGGATGATGGCTGTGGGCAGACACCCCCCTTTTCTTGGGAAGTTGTGGTGTTTAGTGAATTTTCTCAGCCACTGGATTATTGCGTTTTGTCTCAGAGCTCTCCTAGTTCTGCTCTTGACTTGACCTGCCCAAATAGTAAGTCTTTGAAGCTTTCTGTATTGGGCTTCTTAGAGTAATTTTTTTAGAAAAAGAAAAAAGGATTAAAAAAAAAAAAAACAAAAACAAAAAAAACAAAAAAAACGTGCCCTCCTCAGAGATCTAATGGGTTATTGAAATGCTAAGAGACAAAGCAACCAGGGCCATTAAGGAAAGGTCCACAGGGCAGAGAGATCAGCTTTTCTTCGGGATTTGCATATGCGCCTCAGGGCCCTTCCCCTTTCTATGTTCACCAGAACTCCAAAAATCCTCCGCTTTTATTTTGGAGTTTTTCGTGTTTTTTTTTTCTATGCCTGTCTCCTTTCTGCTGGGCTGGCTGCTCTCAGATTCTCTGGTGTCTGGTCTCAGTCTATCTATGGTTGGAGTCTGTATCAGTAGAATGAGTTTCCGATAAGAGCAGCCACTGCAGTTCTCCCTTCTCCTTCCCGGAGCTGACAGCCCCTCCTCCCCCGGGACTGAGCCTGGCAGGGAGGGGCGCGGGTCCCCTGGCCGCAAAAACTTACAGATTTCTCTGATCTCAGCAGTTCCACGTTTTCATGAGTGTTGTATGAAGTATGCCCAAAGTCAGATTGCTCTGTGGTGTCCAGTCCACGCAGTTCCTGGCTTTCTACCTACTTTCCTGGAGGAGTAACTAAAACATACAGCTCACCAGTCTGCCATCTTGCCCCGCCTCCCCCATGTGCTTTTAAAAGGAATATGTATTATACTGTTGTTGCTTATAGTGTTCCATGAATAATAATTACATCAATGATGTGAGAAATTTTTTATCATTTCCTGAGAGAGGGGGTTTAAAAATTATCATTGTGAAATTATCTAATTTGTTCCTAATTTGGCCATTTTTACTTCATGTGCTCTTGTATTAGGTTTATACATATTGGCGGTTGTCATGAATTCCCACAGAATTGACTCTCATCATTATGTGATGTGTACCTTTTTCTCTGGCAATACTCTGTTTTGCAGTCTATCTTATTTCATAATATTATAAACATCTTAGTTTTTTTATGCATATTGTTTGTAAGGGAATGCACACTGCGCCATTCTTTCTTCCAAGCGTTAGCCTACATCCATGATCTTCTCATGGCCACCCTGTAATTTTAGGTTGTTTGTGTGTTGTTCAGAATGTATAGATTTTATCTTCATGAGGGTCAGTCTAGTAGGAGTAAGTTGACCAAACTGGCAGCAGAAATCCTGCCTTCATGTTTCAATGATATTTTTGTTGTGCATGTGTTGGTTGATTGGATGTTTTTTTTTTTTTTGTACTTAAACACTTCCAAGATGTTGCTCTGTCATCTGACCCCATCATTTCTCTGTTAAAATCAGCTGACATTCTTGTTGCTGTTCTCCTTGGGTGTTTCATCCTTTTCAGTATTTCTTCTTTAGTTTTCTGTTTTCATCAGTTTGACTACAACAACCTTTCTGTGGCCTTATGTGTTAAGGTATGTAGTGTTAAAACAGCATCTGGTTGTTGTTTTTGTTGTAGTAGTGGTTGTTTTATTAATCCAAGCTGACAATCTTTTTCATTTAATTGCCATCTTGAATCAATTTATATTTAATGCAACTATTGATATAGTTGAATTTAAGTTTTCCATCTTGGTATTTGTTTCCTTTTTATTGATTTGTTCTTTGTTCCTGTTTTCTCATTTTTTGCCTTCCTTTTGTTTGTCAAGTATTATGTATTATTTAATATTTCTTCTTTATTGGATTTTAAATATTTAATTTTGTATAGTTATATTAGTCCTCACTCTAGAGAACACAAAATGCATGCTGCACTTATTACCTTTCCAGAATAATGAAAGAATACAACAGTTTAATTCATTTACCCATTTACACTTTATCATACATTTTACTTCTACATATGCTGTATACCCACATAAACAGCCAACCATCTTCTATATTGACTTATATATTTACTCTTTATTATAATAGTCATTCCTTTCAGTTCTGCCTGGAGTTCCTACTCTAGCTTTTTTTTTTGTTATCTTTTTTACTAAAATTTTTCTTCATAAACAGTTGATGGTTAATTACCATGAATCTCCCATGTAAACTTTTTTTACAGTATAATTTATATGTAATAAAGTTTGCAAATTTTAATATAATGTTCTATGAATTAAGAAAACAGTAGAATCATGTAAGCACCCCAAATTCTTGATATAGAACATTTCCATCAACCCAGAACATTAACTCTGCCCCACTGGTGTTGAAACCTTACCCTACCCACCTCTACATCCAAGCAACGAATTATCTGTTTCCTTTCCCTATAACGTCATCTTTTTCAAACCGTCAAATCAACGTAATCATACAATATATATTCTTCTTTCATTTCACATAATGGGTTTGAGGTTCATATACATTAATGTATGTATCCACAAATCATTCATTTTTATTGCAGAATAATATTCCATTGTTTGCATATACTATAGCTTGTCTATCCATACCAGGTGAAGAATATATGGTGTGCTTACAGTTCTTAATGACTGTGGATAAGAGTCGCTACAAACCTTCATGTAAAGTTTTAGTGTGAACATAAGTTTTAATTTCTCTTGAGTAAATATCTAGGTGGGGGATTGCTGCATCATATGGTATTTGTGACATTTAACTTTATATGAAACTAAAACCTGTCTTCCAAAGTGGCTGTACCGTTTTGCATTCCCATCAGCAATGAATGAAAGTTCTAGTTACTACAAAACCACACCAGCACTTGGTATTGGCAGTTTTTAAAACATATTATTATGTTACTATAGCCATTCTAGCAGGTGTTTAGTGATAGCTTATTGTAGCTTTAATATGCATTTCCTTACTGACTAATGATGTTGAACAACATTTCACATGCTCATTTGTCATCTAAGTATAATAATCTTTGGTAAGGTGTCTGATCAAAACTTTTGCCCATTTTTTATTGGGTTGTTTGGGCTCTTTTTTCTTATGGTCATGTTATGAGAGCTCTTTATATATTCTGGACACATTTCCTGTATCAGATATATGATTTGTAAATATTTTCTTCCATCTATGACTTGCCTAATATTTCTTGTAACAAAATCTTTTAAGAGGCAGAACATTTTAATTTTGATAAAGTCAAATTATATTTTTGTTTTGTTTTGTTTTTATGGATTATGATGGATTTTGATGTTGCATTTAAGAAATCATTGCATACCCCAGGGACGTCTTTATCAGAACTCCTCTTCTCACTTTATAAATGGAGAATTGAGACTCAGAAAGGGGAATTAACTTGTCCAAGGCCTCAGAGTGAGTGCATAATAGGGCCTAAGCAGATATTTTAATGCAATTTTTTATTGTGAACTTAACATAGGTACATAACAGTGATAACTTTCAAAGTACAATATAACAAGTAGTTAGAGAGCAAATTTCAAAGAATGTCATGGGTCACAGTTTCACAACTTCATCGTATTTCCATTACTGTAAAATATAACATATGTACAGAAAGAATATGACATGCATACATACATACAGCCCAACAAGCAGTTATATAGGTAATTTCAAAAATTGTTAAGGGTTACAGCTCCACAGTTTCAGTTCTTTTCTTATGAACTATAGGGCATGTATAGAAAGATGATGAGTTTCAAAGCACAATTCAACAAGTAGCTATAGAGCAAATTTCAAAGAACTTTATAGGTTACAGTTACACCATGTCATTTACTTACTTCCAGCTATTCCAACACCCCAGCATCTAAATCTATCTGTCTGTCTATCTATCTATCTATCTAACTATCTATCTATTGATCTATATAAAGTTTCAGTATTCATAGACCTTTGTTAAATCTTATCTTGTTTGTTGCTACCCCTTTCTCTCATTTAATCTCTTTCTCCATCTTCAGGGGTGTCGAGGCAGTGCCCACACTAACTTATTCCTATTGAAAGGGGGTGCTGACAGTATGGGGAAGGGGGCTGCATCTGATTGTTGATCATAAAGAGGCTGTGGCCTCTGGGTTTTAGGACTTGTCTGGCAAAGGCACACTCTGGTGATTAAGTTTCTGAGAGATAAACTTCGTGAATCTTTTTTAGAATCTCAGGTAGGGACTAGGTATTTGGGAACTACTTTTGGTAAGGGCATGGCTATTTGGGATGTCTAGCAGGAGCTTGCATAAGAGAAACCTCCAGGATAGCCTCTCGACTCCATTTGGGATCTCTCAGCCACTGTAACCTCATCTTGTTACCTTTCTTTTTCCCTTTTTGGTCAAGTAGCATTTTCAATCCCTTACTTCCAGGGCCAGGCTCGTTCCTGGGAATCATGTCCCACGTCACCCAGGGAGATTCATTCCCCTGGGAGTCATGTCCCTCGTAGCAGGGGCAGTGGGGGAAGGTTAATGAATTTATTTGCTGAATTGGGCTTTGAGAGAGAAAAGCCACATCTGAGCAACAAAAGAGGTTCCCTGGAGGTGCCTCTTAGGCATAATTATAGGAAGGCTCAGCCTCACATTTATAACCCTAAGTTTCTCAAAAGCAAGCCTCAAGTTGAGGGCCTGATTTATTAAGTAGTAGGTTCCTAATTTCACTTAATATCTCTTCTTTCCCAAGATAAATGGTCAGTTTCTTACATTATTTTCACTTAGTTATACAATCACCATCATTTTCAACTTCAAAACAATTATCATAACATAAAACATCCCAGAGCTCTTATCAACTGCTAAGCAGGTTGTCTCCTGACTCTAAGCCCTGGGTGTTTTTCACGATCCCAGGATGCTCAGAAACTGACCCCCAAGGGCAAGTCTTAGCATGGAGCCCCTCCCTGCCTTCTTGCAGGTATGAACACAGGGTGCAGAAACAGCTGCTGGGACCGTCACCTGATGTCTCCTGATAAGGCAGAGGGGATGCTTGATAGATTTCTTCCCCGCAAAGTTCATGCCTGACTTAAAACCCTTCTTTCAGCGCCTCGATGAAGAGCCTCACCCCTCATTGTGCTGTGAGCTACACGGAGCCATGGGACTTTGCATTCACCAGAACAGCAGAAGCTCCAGAAAAAGTGTTCACTAGTTGGAAGCAAAGTAGCTTCCTTATAAAGAAGAGATAAAGGAAAGGTAATTTATTTTCAATCTGAAATAAACATTTCATTATTATACAAACATATCTAACACAGTTGTTAGTTGGAAACTATCACCCAGCTTAAATAAATTTTTTTCATCTATTCTCTGTACCTGTAGGAAAACAATTCTGTAGAACCTGATTGGTGGGAACTGTTACCTGATCAGAGACCTATTCCTCGTAATATTTCATAAGTATCTCCTTAGAGGCTATCAGACTCATCCAAGAATTTTATCATTTAAAAGTCTATAAAGACTTCATTATCAAGCAAATTTTTGGCCAAAATAAATTGAGATGTTTTGATTAGAATGTATAAGTAGATATTTTTCCTCCTTTCGATTACTAAACAAAACAAAACAAAACAAAACCAAAGCCAAAAACAAAAAAAACACTAGCTAAAAATGCATTTACTTTCTCTAACCATAGCAAACAGACTGCAGGCTGAACATGACATTAGATTTTTCATGGCGCAGCTGGATTGGCTTAATGCACTGACACCTCTTTTATTTCTTCATCTGTGTGGCTTGTTTCATGTCCATGTGGCCTTTCTCTCCCATTAATCCCTATAATTCAGTGTTCCAAGTAAAACACTACACATACACAGAAACTATTTTTAGCTACAAAATGTACATTGGAAGTTGCTTTGCTCAGTTCTGTGCCTTGGCCCCTCGCCAGTGCCTCTCACCACCAGGTAGCGGCCGAAACAGGTATTGAGTCAGCTGAACGCCGGAAGGAGGGTGGCTGCAGATAAAGGGCAGACACAGCCCCGGAAGGTTGTCATCACAGAAAGCAGAGACAGGAAGGGACGTTTCCCCTGCTATGTTCTAAGATTAGCTCGTGTAGCCATTAACGCATGTGAATAGGCCAATCTGAAGTTGTCTAAAGGATCAAGTCAGTGCTTGTCTAATGCTTTGAAGATAAAGGTGAAGGTGATGAGCAAATTCCTGTTATTAGAAATGACCTAGTAATTACTGTAATAATCCTAATCCAACTAGAATCCAAAAATAGCTGTATTTAAGTACATTGAGTTTCATAAAGTATTGTACATTCTTCAGCTACAGTATGACTCATTGTGAGTGATAACAGATCAAATAGTGAGCAGTAAAACTACCGTACTCAGTCATCGAGGTGTCTCTCTTACACCTTGCAATCGAGAAACAGAGACCACCAAGCACATTAGAGACGGCTGGAAGGGGAGCAGAGAGGAGAGAGGAACAGGCTAGCTCCCAGGTTTTCTGTCTCTGCAATATCAAATAGTGAGTGACTATCTCCCACGAACAGCTATTATTTTTGTGTTGAACTGACAGGTTGCTTTACCATCATTAGTTTCAGCCAAATAAAGACTGTAGACAATCAGTAGTCACTTTTCACAGTTCCGGATTATAGACACAAGACATGCCTGCAAGAAACTGAGTCACAGTCTTTGTTCCTGGCTTTATTCAAGGTCCCCACCAACCTCCCTTCCTTCATGATGTTTTCCTAGCTGAAGTAGCCAGGGGACACGCCTTAGCTCAGCCCAGATCACAGACTGACCAGATCACAGACTGAGACACGTTTCATGCCCTGGCCTCGTAAGCAGGTGCTTATCCACAGCTTAGATGCTCTGCTGCAGTCAGGAAGGTATGAGAGAACGATGGTGCGATTCCTGGGTATAGAACACCCTGGAACTGAGAGACGAGGCCTGCATGTGACAAGAGATATCAAATAATCAGGAGCCTTGAGGGTTTACATTCAACCTGGTTTCCAAATACGGGAGCTTGATGAGAGTTTTGGGGCAGATCATGAGGCCCTACCTCCCTTAATGGGGTGTAGCTTTTGAACACTTGATTTTTTAGAGATGGGTGCACTCTGCATTAGGAAGGAAGCTGTCATTACAGGCATCGAGCCTTCATCCAGTCATCCCACACAAGGCCCCTTAGGGTTCAATTAGAGAAAGATCCAGGAGTGGAAAGATGGCACCTGTCTGGTTAGGTGTCTCCTCTCTGATGGCCTGGTAAATTCAGGATTGGCCTGCACCAGCCCTGTCCGAGACACAAGAGCCTACGTCTCCTCTCTGCTGTCGAGCTTCGTGGGGGCATTCTTCCTAGAACACTTACACGGGCCTTGCTTCAAGGAGCGCTCCATCTGCTCTCAGGATCACCAAGGAACAGTTAAACACATTACTCTCGAGACTAAGTGACTGACAGATACTTATGGGGGACGGTGAACGAAAAGGGCAGTTTTTCAAAAGCACTGGAGTTTTAGTCAGGTGGCCTGGCATTAAATTTCTGTCACCTAGAGCAAGTCACATAGGACCTCCTTAGGAGTACAACAGACACAAAAATACCTTTTCTTAATTCATAGAGTTAACATGAAGATACAATGACATGATCTCTTACTTTATGATTTTGGTGTGTTGTTTATAAACACCTTTCTATGTATAGATGATAAAGAGTGTCTTCTATTTTTATAAGCAGTTCGAAGTTTTTATTCTTTATATTTGGGCTTCATTTCTGGCACTTCTTAAAGTAGGTCATAATTTTTGCCCCTATCTGGATAGCCTTTTTTCCTAATACCTTTCATGAAATAGACTTTTTTCCACAGTGATTTATAATGTGATCTTTGTTATAAATCAAGTCTCCATTAATTTGCAAGTTTGTTTCTGGTCTTTCTTTGTTTATTTGTTGTTCCAGTTTGCTAATGCTGCTGTTATGCAAAATACCAGAAATGAATTGGATTTTATAAAGGGGATTTGTTAGGTTACAATTTTGCAATTCTAAGGCCATAAAAATGTCCAAACCGAGGCAGAAACAAGAGGATGCCTCCACTGAGAAGGGCCAATGGCGTCCAGAACACCTCTGTCAGCTGGGAAGGCACGTGGCTGGCGTCTGCTGGTCCTTTGTTCCCAGGTTGTGTTTCAAAATGGCTTTCTCCAAAATGTCTCTGGGCTTCTGTCTCTCTCAGCTTCTCTCAGCTCTCTGCTTGGTTCTCCTGGAGCATTTCCCTTTTAGCATCTGGGGGTCCTCTCTTAGCTTCTCTGGAGCAAACTCTAGGCTTCATCTCTTAACTTAGCATCTCTAAACATCCTTTTTTCTGCATCTCCAAGTGTCTCCAAGTGATGGCTCTTAGTTTTTCCAGGGGCAAACTCTGGATTACATATCTTAGCTTCTCTCCAAAATGTCTCTCTCAGCTTCTCTGAGCTCCTTCTCTCCATGAGCTCTCTTAGAGGACTCCAGTGAACTAATCACTGAATGGGTGGGATCACACCTTCAGGGAAATGATCTAATCTAAAGGATCTACCTACAGTTGAGTTGGTCCCATCTCCATGGAAACAACCTAATCAAAAGGACCACCCTAATCAAAAGACTAATAAGTCTGCCCACAAGATTGCATTAAAGAACATGGCTTTTGTGGGGGACATAATAGATTCAAAACAGCCCATTTGTTTATCTCATTTTATGCAAATATATTATTTGTAATTAATACAGCTTTAAAATAAGTCTTGATATCTGATGGAGAAAGCTATCCCTCCCCTTCCTTCTTCTCGCCTTCCTCCCTCCTCATTCTTCTTCCTCCTTTGAAGATTTTTGGTTCTTCTTAGATTTTTATAATCATTTTTAATTGTAGAATTGGTTTTACAGGTTCCGTTTCATGAAACTCTGGTTGGAATTGTGAGATGAGTTGCATTTGAGTCACACATTAATTTTGGAAAGAATTGATATTTTTGAAGATTGTTTTTTCCAAAAGTGAACATTGTATATTCATACATTTATCCTGGTCTTATTTAATATCCTTTCATAGAAAGGTAAAGATTTGTTTGTAAACATCTTACATATTTTTTATAGATTAATTTCAGGAATATTTAAAAAGCATATTCTAATTTGTTGCTGCTGGTTGATGGAAAGAATATTGATTTATATTTGCTGATTGTTTTAGTTTCATAGCTCCTAAAACAAATACCATAAGTGGGCTGGCTTAAAACATGGGAAATTATTGGTCCATGGTTTTGAGGTTAGGAGAATTCCAAAATTGAGATGTTATTAAGGTTATGTTTACTTCCAAGAAACTGTAGCACTCTGGGGCTGGCTGCCAGTGATCCTTGGTTCTTGGCTTTTCCATCATATGGCATTGCATATGGCGGTGTCTTTTCCTATCTCTTCTGGGTTTTGTTGATTTTCAGCTTCTGGCTGCTCTCTGTGGTTTCTATCTCTGTGCCCAATTTCTTTTGCTCAGAAGGATGTCAGCCATTTTGGATTGAGGCCCACCCTCATTAATTTTGGGTGCACCTGAACTAATAGTATTTTCAAAGGTCCTATTTGCAGATGGGTTCACAATCATAGAACTATGGGTTGGGACCTGGACATGCCTTTTGTGTGGAACATGGTTCAATTCCTGACATTGATCTTATCTTCTTCCAACTTGCTTGTGCAACTACACTCAAAAAAGATGTAACCCTCAAGTTAGGATAATTTGGGAAGCATTTAATAAAGGGCCTGTTTACAGTGGTGTCTGCAGGATATATGAAATCCACAGAGGATAACAGAGTGGCCCAGAGCTAGTAACAGCAGGGCTGTAGTAGTACCTTTCAGCCTGGAGGGGCCAGAGCAGGGGGCAAAGGCTGGACCCAGAGACAGGGAGAGCATCGTGCGGCAGCCTGGTAAGTACTAGGATATTAGTAAGGTCTTCAAAGGGCCTCTTTCTTTATAAATGGGTTCACACCCACAGGAATGTGGTCTAAGATTAGAACATGCCTTTGTGGGGGGCAGGATTCAATCCACCAAAAACTGTCTTAAGTTTGCCTGGGCTGCTATGTCATCCAATTTAAGCTTTGTACTTTTCTTTTAAATTGCCATTTTGCATTATTGGTAAAGTTGCATCATAAACATTTTGCCTACTTAAAAAAAATGAATCAACAATAATGCATTTAATATAGATTATATGATTAACATTGGGCTCTTTTAATAACCTTAAACTCATTTTTACTCCTTTTTTAAATCTCCTCATATCTATCTTAGAGTGATTTGTATCCTCCTTTAGGCGACAAACTCCTTTAAGATAAGGACTGGTTTTATTCATTTCTGTATTTTTTATAGAATTTACACAGGGTTCTATATGCAGTAGGAATGTAGTTAGTGATGGTGATATGAATGGATGGGTGGATGGAAGGATGGAAAGATGGATGGATGGAAGGATGGATGGATGGATGGATAATGGTTGATGAATGGATGGATGGATGGATGATGATTGATGAATGGATGGATGGATAGAAAGATGGATGGATGGAAGGATGGATGGATGGATGATTGATGGATGGATGGATGGATGGAAGGATGGATGGATGATGGTTGATGAATGGATGGATGGATGGAAGGATGGATGGAAGGATGGATGGATGGATGAATGGATGGATGGATGGAAGGATGGATGGAAGGATGGATGGATGGATGGATGGATGGAAGGATGGATGGATAGTGTTGCCCCTTGCAGCCCTGGTACCTTGTTCCAGGACCTAGGAAGGATGGAAGCTGTGCTCAGGGGACCATCACTGCCAGTGATTCCCACCAACCCAGGACGCCACGAACAGGTTTGTGAAGAAAACTGCCTGCCTGCTCTTCCTATCCTTGCTGGGATTAGTGAAGAAAAAGAAGGGCTGGTGGCAGTTTTGCATATTGGATAAACGCATAAACAAAATTCTATCATTAGTTCTGTGTCTGGGCATAGCAGTGCCCCCCCAAAAGAAAAAACATATTAAATAAATCTGTGGATGAGAAAATTGAATGAATCATTACAATTTCTCATGCTCCAAATATTTAGTCAACCCTGTATTTTATATCAGCCATGGTCTTTTTCTTGGCCCCGTGTCTACATTTCTGTGTGCTTACTGTCTGGACACACTCCTTGATATTTAAACAAAGGCCTAGATAGGCACATATGCAGACGCAGTATTAGCAGAAGAAAATAGAAGCCATTTACAACTGGCGCTTGTCCAAGAGACGGACACGGTCATGGCAGTGACAAGAGGAAACACACTCCTCTCCACATTAAGCTCTGAGTGCACAATGAAAAAGGGATTGGAGAAAAGGGGCAGTGCCAAGGCAGAGAAGCAGAGAAGTGGGTGGGACAGTTCCCAGTCTTGTTTCTGCCATACACCTCATAAAAGGATCACTTGGGGTAGAATTTCCCAACCAACAACTGGAAAAGGAGCACGTTTTATAGGAACTTGAGTCAGGCTGAAAGCTCCCTGTAAACAGAAGATAGGTCTTCTCCGAAATCTGCAGAGGAAGCTGCTCTCTGCCTCTCCCGAGCTCATCCTTTGCACAGATCTTGTGCCATGTCAGATGTTGACCCAGACTCTGTAGAGAAAATAAGAAAGATGAAATTAATGGATAAGTTCACATTTATTGAACACATACCATGTACCAGTGACTGTGCTATGTGCTTGATATATATGATCTTTTTAAACTTCTGAAAAACTGTAATTACTTTGATCTCACAGATATGAAACGAAGTCTCAGGGACGATCAGTAATTTTCTTTACATCTCACAGCAAGTCAGGGTAGAGCCATGGCTGAAGCACAGTTTCATCTGATAGCAACACCTCCTCTCTTCAGTGCTCTTTCCACCCTCTCACCTCCAATTCCCACCCCAACTGCACCCCAGAACCCCGATATTCCCTCCAAGACTGTTGTCATAACCCATTTGACAATTAAATGTACTTATTTGTCTCCATGTCTATCACCCCATTAGATTGCTTGGTAGGAAAATAAAGAAATAAAAGCAACAGCAGAGGGAAAGAAATGGCTCACTTCAAGGATGGGTGATGCAGGAGGCTGCAAGTTCAGGAGCTTGGAAAACAAGTAGTCAGTCTGCTAGGCTCTAACTCAACAAGGCTGCCATGCTGCAATGCCCAGAGTGAGCTGTTTCAGTGCAAACTAACAACCACCTCTTGGGGTTCAAGGCAGCTTCAGACGGGCTGGGCTAGGCTGCTTCCAGGGCCATTGCCCCCTGCTTTCTGGGAGAACCCCAGCCAGTAGATCTGGTCTCATTGTGCTCACTCAGCCATCACTTAGCAGAGGGAAGCTGTGCTCCTACGGAATCAACAGGTGCAGTTGGAATTTTGAAGACGCAGTTCAGAGGAAGTAGCAGACAACCCCCAGCTAACACTTGGCACCACAGCAAGTGTCCCACATGGGAGTATTCACATACCTCTTGACCCCAGGTGCCCTGGCTAAGGGTTCTCTTGGGCTCCAGGGAGAGGAGACCCTGGAGAATGGGACCAGTGTGTCCAGCGAGTCCTTCCTCCTCTGTCCTCCATTAGGGCTCAGGGAAAACTCTGCCAAGTTCTCATGCCAGAGCGTGGGCTCAATTATTCTCACCCATCATAGAATCAGAGTGAATTCCCTTTGGATAGAGTCCATCAGACCTTACTGGAAGGGCCAAACCAGGTGGGCAGTCTTTTCTCCAGAACGCTGCCTGAATATCTTACATAACCATCAAAGATGCAGGGGAATAAAAAAAGCTTCCTTTTTTTTTTTTGATTGTTTTCTAGATTGCTGAGAAGTCAGCCATTTAGGAATGTGGAGATGGTGTGTAGAGATAATGGGAGACGGCTCTGCAGAGAGAGACATGCAGAAGTCTGGCCCTTCCCAGCCACATCACTCATTTCTGTGAGGACCTTCCTGGGGCTGTCCTGATGTGAAGTTTAGAGATTTATCCCAAACTGTCAGGAAGATGTTCTTTCTGTTTCTTGATATCCTAGCGGCTTTTCTCTGTATAGAACAATACACATAATACTGAGTAATAGAAAATGCTGAGTTCCTGAATTTACAAGGGATATGGTGGAACAGACAGGGTGGGCTAGGTGACTGGAAGACTGTTTGCTGGCTAATATCTAAGACCCCCCATTAAAGCCCAATATGCTGATCTCCTTTTGTCATACAAAGTTAATTTCCTGAAGGAGCAGGTGATAGTACAGAGAGTGACGAAAAGCTATAGAGTACAATTGCTATGATAGAATTAGCCACTGACAAGCACAGATGGATTTTAGGGGAGGTGAGACATTTTAGATCAAATCACTAAGAAAGTGTGTGATCTGAGTGCAGCCAGGAATGGAAACAAGGACTCGCTTGGTTCTTTCCTCCTTGTTGTCCAGATTCAATCATTGGTCTCGTCCCCCGGCCACCCCTGCACATGTGCACACACGCCGCGGTGCACAACAGGCCGGAGCCCGGGGCAGGCCCCTTTCCCGCGTCCAGCCCGCGGCCTCCCGCAGCTGGAGAGCAGAGCACCTGCCCGAGTCTGCTTTGTGTCGGCCGCACTCACTCTCCTCACCCTCGGGCAGGCCTGCTCACCAGCTGCCTCGGGAAGGCCGGGCCTGGCCTCAACCACCAGCCTGGACATAAAGCAGGCGTCCTGTGGACCTGAGGGGCCTGCTTCCTGTCGGTGGTTGTCTCTCACACAGAGAAACATGTTTCCATCACCCCCTTCCCTCTCTCTTAATATTCACTTCTTTTTGTTTTCAGAAACTGAGTCATTGTGGGAAGCGGAGGGATGAGCTGGTCCTGTCGCTGATTCATCGTCCATGCAAGCAGCTGCCATGGGCCAGGCTCTAGGGACAAAATCCCACAAGACCTTCTGCCCTGCCCGGTGCCTCGTGGGGGGCACAAACCCGTAAGGGACAACGGTGGCGCAGTGTGATGGGAACTTTTAGATGAGTGCCTGGAAAGTGCTCTGCAGGCACAGAAGAGAATGCTACAAAGTTGGTTTGGCAGAGTTTGGGAAGTTCTTACTGAGGATGTAATATCTGAGTTGGTCTTGAAGAATATGTAGGATTTGCTGGCTACAGAAGTGGAGGAAGGTGTAAAGTCACAAGTGAGAAATCAAATTGCTGTTTGAAAAATGGCAGAGCAGGGAATAGCGAGAGAGTAAATGATTCCACAATGGAATGAACTTAAAAATAAATAACTAAAACTTCTCAGGAAAATCCCCAATATTTGGAGATGAAATAGCACATTTCTAAATCATTTGTGAATTAAAGAAGCAATGAAAGGGGAAATTGGGAAGTATTTTGAACTGAATCAAAATGATAGTAGAACATATCAAAATTCGTGGGAGACTGCTTAAGAATTAAGAGCACTAAATGCCTATATCAAAACCAAAGAAAGGTCCCAAATCAATGGCTTCATCTTCCACTCTAAGAAACTAGAAAACAGAATGACAAATTAACTTGAAGTAAGTAGAAAAAAAGTAGTAAAGATCAGAGCAGAAGTAAATGAAATTAACACCAGAGATACAACAGAGAAAAAGCAATGAAACCAAAAACTGGTTCTTTGAGAATTCTTCCCAGATTGATGAGGAAAAAAGAGAGATGTCTCAAATTTAAACATGGGGAATGAGAGCAGTGGCATCATTTCATATTTTACAATATTAAAAGGATAATTATATACATATATATGGATATATCTGTGCACACACACATACATATATATAAAGTTTTATGCCAATAAATTCAACAGCTTAGATGAAATGAACAAATTCCTATAAAGGCAGAAACTACAAAAGCTCACTCAAGAAGAATTAGATGACCCAAATAGTCCTATGTCTATTAAAGAAATTGAATTTATAGTTAAAACCCTCCTTTAGAGAAAATTCCAGGACCAGATGGTTTCACTGGTGAATTTTATCAAACATTTGATAAAGAAATATTACTGATTCTACTTATCCTCTTTTAGAAAACTGAAAAAGAGTGACTATCACCCAGCACATTCTATGGGGGCAGCATTTGTTAAAACAAGATAGAAATGTTGCAAGAATAGAAAACCATGGACCAATATCTTTCATAAACATAGATGTAAAAATTCCAAACACAAATTCAGTAAATTGAATACATCATGACTAAGTGGATTTTCCAAGAAATGTAGGGTTGGCTTAACATCCAAAAACCAATTAATAACTCACCCATTAACAAACAAAAAAGGAAAAAAAAACACAACATATAGAAACCTCAATAGAAACAGAAAAGTCATTTGACTAAATCCCACATTCACACCTGGTAAAAAATTCCAGTAAACTAGGAATAGAAGGAAACTTCCTCAACTTGACAAAGAGCATCAATGAAAAAAAAACCTACAGCTAGCATCATACTTAGGCATACTTTGTCATGAAAGAATGAATGCTTTCCCTCTAAAATCAGGAAGAAGACAAGATGTATTTTCACTACTTCTATTAAACTCTGTACCAGAGATTCTAGCCAGTGCATTAAGACAATAAAAAGGAATAAAAGCCATCCACATTGAGAAAGACAAAGAAACCATGTTTTTGATATCAGATAACATGATCACCTAAGTAGAAAATTTGATGTAATCTACAAAGATGCTAGCAGAACTAATACATGAGTTTACTAAGGTTGCAGGATAAAAGATCAATATACAAAAATCACTTGTATTTCTACATACTAGCAGCAATCAGGAATCTAAATTACAAATAATACAATTTTTAATAGCATGAAAAAATATGAAATGCATAGAGATAAATCTGACCATAGTTGTAAAGGACCTATAACTGAAAATTAAAAACTCTGTTGAGATTCCATGTGAGATTAAGGGAAGAAATGTTTATTGGTGGAGGATCTATATTTTCTAAACAATATAATTTCTACAGTCAGTTTGTTCAAACACTACAATTTCATGGAACTTTGAATAGGAAGTGAGATATAGCAGGTCTGCATTATTGTCTTAATGCACTGTGTGAGTGAAATAGCAACACATCCCAAAGTAATTTGGATGGAGAATAAAAATGTATATTCGGGGCCTCCTTGAGGAGCTGGGGGAGGATGCGGAGGTGTTGAACTTCCTCTCTTGGATTGTTGCTGATGTTCTCACAAACACTGGGGAATGATGGTTTGACATGCTGAGCCCTATGTCTTGGGGCTTGCCCCTATGAAGCTTGTTACTGCAAAGGAGAGGCTAAACCTACTTAAAACTGTGCCTAAGAGTCTCCCCTGAGTGCCTCTTTGTTGCTCAGATGTGGCCTCTCTCTCTAGCTAAGCCAACTTAGTGGGTGAACTCACTGCCCTCCCCCCTACGTGGAATCTGACTCCCAGGGGTGTAAATCTCCCTGGCAACGTGGGATATGATTCCTGGGGATGAATATGGACCCAGCACCGTGGAATTGAGAGCATCTTCTTGACCAAAGGGGGGATTCAAAATGAAACAAAATAAAGCTTCAGTGGCTGAGAGATTTCAAATGGAGTCGAGAGGTCACTCTGATGGACATTCTTATGCACTATATAGATAACACTGTTTAGGTTTTAATGTATTGGAATAGCTAGAAGTAAATACCTGAAACTGCCAAACTCCAACCCAGTAGCCATGACTCTTGAAGACGATTGTATAACAATGTAGCTACAAGGGGTGACAGTGTGATTGTGAAAACCTTGTGGGTTGCACTCCCTTTATCCAGTGTGTGGATGGATGAGTAGAAGAATGGGGACAAGAACTAAGTGAAGAGTGGGGTGGGATGGGGGGGATGATTTGGGTGTTCTTTTTTATTTTTATTTTTTATTCTGATTCTGATTCTTTCTGGTGTGGGGAAAATGTTCAAAAATAGATTGAAGTGATGAATGCACAGCTATATGATGGTACTGTGAACAGCTGATTGTACACCATGGACGAGTGTATGGTATGTGAATATATCTCAATAAAACTGAATTAAAAAAAAAAACTCTGTTGAGAGAAATTAAAGAAAACCTAAATAAATGTGGAGATATATTTTATCCATGGGTCAGAAGACAATATTGCTAAGATATCAATCCTCTGTTAATTGATCTATTGATTAAGTGTAATCCCAATCAAAATCTCAGGTCATTGCTGTAGAAGTTGACAAGCTGATTCTAAAATTCTTATGGTAATGCGGAAAACTTCAGATAGCCAAAGAACTTTGAAGAAGAAGGACGAAGTTTGAGGAAGAGAGCATTTGTGTAGAAAAGTTACAGAGATACTTGTTAATCCCAGATGATGGAGTATCATGAGTTGTATTTTAATCATTTAAGAAATAGGTAATCATTGTTTTGAGCAGGGGGATTATTTTGATCAGAGCTATGCTGAATTTGGGTTTTGCAGGGAGGGTTGCAAGGTGAGACCAAAGTAAGAACACAGTTAGGAAGCCATTGCAATATCTATGAGTGAGGCAATTCGGTCTGTGTGGGGTGGTGGAACCTCGAACAGAGAGGGGTAATAGTGAGAGGGCTCTGAAGGTAGAACTGACAGAGCCTGGAGAGAACTTAATAGCGACAATGAAGGAAGAGAGAAGCCAAGATACGTTGTGTTGGAAAGAACACTAGATTAGAGACTTGTGATCCATGTGAGCTCTGGAAGTGACTTGGCATTTCTGAACCTTGTTGACTTTAGGAAAACCCAGAGGCATTACTGTGCTGTACAAGTTCGAGAGGGAGCCATCTAGAACTGCACCGTCCAATATGTTAGCCATTAGCCTTACGTGGCTATCATACATTTGAAGTGTGTCTCATCAGAATTGCAATGTGCTCTATGTCTCAACCTTGGTACAAGTAAGACAGTGAAAAATGAATACAAAATAACTGATTAATATTTTTTATGTTGATTACATGTTTAAATGATAATATTTTGGATGTATTAGGTTAAATAAAAATATTATTGGATTAATTTCACTTATTTCTTTTTATATTTTTAATGTGGCTTCATTAAAAATTAAATATGTGACTTGTGTTTATGGTTCACATTATACATCTACAGAGTAGCCCTGGTCATTAGCTTCACCTTTTGCTTTGTCTTCAGGGATCTAAAATTGTCCTGTCCACAGAGTCACATCCATTCAGGGTGGGAGTGCCATAGAGTAAGGGAGAGGGGTTAGACAAGCTTGCAAGGGTGACCTCAAAATAACCTGGGTCTCTCTAGGGGCCATTTTGCCACCTACCTGAGGTCACTAGGTAAATCCTTTCAAGCTGATATACAACCTTAGAAATGTGCCAGAATTGCTAAATGAAAAGCTATGGCTCTTTCCCCAAGTGTAGGTCAATCCTAGTCACCTCTTCTCCTCTGCCTCCAAGCAGTGGTTGGCAATTTGAATCTGGGCCTCACCCAGGTAGCTCCTTCTCCTTTCCATGTCACTCAGATGAGACTTGGCAGCAAGACCGAGACAGGACTGCTGGTGATTGCCTTGTCCTCTTGTTGCAAGACTGACACCAACACAGAGGGCACTTGTTCTGGTTTGCTAGAGCTGCTGTTATGCAAAATACCAGAAATGGACAGGCTTTTATAAAGGGGGTTTATTCGGTTTCAAATTTACAGTTCTAAGGACATCGAAGTGTCCAGACTAAGGTATCAACATGATGATATCTTCAGTGAAGAACGGCTGATGGCATCTGGAACACCTCTGTCAGTTGGGAAGGAGCATGGCTGGCATCTGCTGGTCCTTTGCTCCCAGGTTGCATTGCTTTCAGCTTCTGATTCCAGTGGCTTTCTCTCTAAGTGTCTGGGAGTCCTCTCTGAGCTTCTCCAGGAAAATCTCTGGGCTTTATCTCTTAGTTTAGCACCACCAAATGTTCTTCTGTCAGCATCTCCAAGTGTTTCCAAGTGTCAGCAAGCATCTGGGTCTGTGTCATCTCTTAGCTTCTCTCTTCAATACTCCAGGTAACTAATCAAGACCCACCCTGAATGGGTAGGGCCACACCTCCATGGAAATAGTCTAATCAGAGGTTCCACCCTAATCCACAGACTAACCAGTCTGCTCCTCCAAGATCGTCCTGAAGAACATGGCTTTTCTGGGGGATATAATATATCCAAGCTGGCATCACACTCCCCTGGAGAGAATCTAGCCTGAGCTGACACTTTCTCACTGCTCCTGGGACTCTGGCATCTTTTTCCAAGCACCTCCCACTGCCTAGTACCTAGAACTAAGGCCTGGTGGCTCTCGCCCATGGCAGGGACACCACAATGTCCACATGTGTTGCTCTTGCCCCCCATGCAGCCTTGCTTATGTTGTTAGACTCGCCCCTGAACTTCAGATAAAGACCTACGTACTATCCACTGCCCCCCATCTACAACCAAAGACTCAGAAACATAGCTCTGTGTCTACTTTCATGAGTCTCTTCCTCTTCCAGCATCATCAGTGAAACCTGAAATCCTTTGTCTGGAATTTAATCTTCCCTGTAATGACTGTCCTGATGCATATCTCATGAGGTCATGCTCAACAGAACAGAGTTTCTTTCCCTTTCCCACCAACACATTGTCTAAAACACAAAAAAGAGAATGTGACTTGGCAATATTGTGAAGGTGTGGCTGTAGATGTCAAAGTGATTTGCTGCAAACAAGACAAGGCTTTAAATCTCCTGTTTTATCTTAAACATTCATGCACATTTTGCATTCTATTCCATACATACACATCTTACACAACCATTTAATAAAATTGATACTCCAAGAAGATATTTCATGATTAGACCATGGATTCTCAGACCACTGACACCCCACCAAGTATGCCCAAGGGTAGATATTCCTCAGTTTAAGAACCCTTCTACTCGAGCCAGCCTGCTTTTGTTTTTCAGTTAGGGAATATCTTTCAAGTTTCTCTGGCCCGTAAGACCAAGTTACCTCCCAGAATGCTGAATGTACTTGAATTATTTTTACCTCTTGAAGTTCCACTCCAGTTTCACAGCTTGCGTGCTCTAAGACTCGCCAGCAGGAAATAGCTTCTCACTTCACCAAGTTGCTGCTGCAATGTCTGTTTGCGTCCCCTGTCTTGTTCTTAGGGGCTGTGTCATGCACTGTGGCACTCTTTTCTCTCTCTATAGCTGCTCTATGAGTTTTGAGAAGGCAGGTCTGTGTCTCTCTTGTTCACTGCTTATTCCAGCACTTAGCACAGCCCCTGGCATATAATTGGTGTTTATGAGGATGTTTCAGTCAACGAATGCTTGGATGACAAAACAAAAACCAAAAAACAAACAAAAAATGGCATGTCTTATACTAGGAGACTATCAATTCCTTGAGGCCGGGGATGGCCTTCCCGGCTGTTATCTGCATGGCTGATATTTGTTGAATATCTGTAGAAGGGCATGTGAATACGTGGGGATGACAGATAGGGGACTTAGATATTCGATAGAATTATCAATCAGCTCAACTTATTTTTTTATGAACAAATTGTTAGAGATGGCCATTCTATACTTGTTATTTTATACAGGAAGATGTCTTAAAGTGGCTCTTTCCTTTGGTACTGAATGCTAAAGGGACTGGAAAGCCCTTTTCTGCTCTACTAGGTTATGTCATCTCCTTGCCCACCTTAGAGAAAGTGTAAGTGAGTGTGCTAAGTGTGCCATTTGACATGCTTTCCTTCCAAGGCCTCAGAGTCACAGGGGCAAGACAGACACAGCGATATTCATTGATGAATGCTTCTTCTTGACCATTACCCCCTAATTGTCCCTTTTGCCACCCACTGATCTTTTTTCATAGAACCCTCCAAAGACTCCTGGCTTCTTAATCTCTCAGCATCGGTCAACTGTGTGACCCTATATCCAAGTCTAGAGCATAGCTTTAGAGACATACAGGCTCACAAACCCCGATTTTGGCTTTATTTCATTTGGCATAACTACTCTTTCCTAAGCATAGCCTTGTACTGTAATCACAAAGTGTCAGTGGCACTGTCAAGTAACCAAATGTCCCATCATCTCAGGACTCTGAGTCTGAGAACAAGCAGCTTTGGATTACTTGGGAGGCTCAGGCCCCTCCCCAGGACTCAGGAGTCAGAATCTGAATCTAACAGGATGAGCAGGTGATTCATTTGCCCTGTACCACCTGGACGCACGGCCACCAGCACTCGTCACCGGGCTGCTGCTTTTTAATGACCCTTCTGGGCTCCGATGGTGCCAGCACTTCAGCTTCTTCTGTCTCTAGTGAAGTCACTACATCTGGTCATCAGACTGCTGTTTTTTCATCTTAAGATCCCTTTTCCCGGCCCACTGCTGACAAGTGCTGCTGTACTGCCTGGAGATGAGCCTCCAAGGCTTTGTGCATTCAAAAAGAGAGGAAAAGAAAACAAATTAAAGTCAGTTTAACTTATTTGTCTACTTTCTTAATTCTATGTATGATAACTTTTCCGAAAGATAAGGTTCCTAATTTCCTGAAGCTAGGGGACATTAAACTATGGATTCCATGTCTTCTTAAACTTGAATGTGTTAGATCAAAATTATAGCTTTGATGCCGTGAAAGTACCTTCCCAAACACCATAAATGCTAACATTTTCAATATTAGGCCATTCACAAAAATCTTACTGGGCCTCTGGTGGGACTTTTTCTGGGCAAACTCTTATAGTCAGAAAGAGCAGAAGAGGGGTCTCCTCCACACACTTCCACCCCAGACCCCTGCACGGTGAAGTGTAATATACGCAGGGTGAGGGGAGTTGGCCTGTGCATTGGGAGAAATGGGAACATGGTAAAAATAAACAAACCTATCAGGCAATTAAGGAGGTCTTGGCTGAAGATTTCACTTTGACTGTAACGCTGTTATGATAAACAGATGGGGAGAAGGGGCTTGATTTGACCTTTTATAGTTTCCAAATGTTCACGAAAGGCAGCGTGCCCTGGCTCTGTGGATTAATCCAGTCTCACATTAGATGAGTTTAGTTGTAAAGAATCTGTGGCTTTTCAAACCATCCAGTTTACTGGTTAAGTTTCTTTAAAATGGTTATTAGTCTGAAAATAAAAGAATTCAGGCTTCAGTTTGAGATAAATCTAGATTCAAATGCCAGTACCAGTCCTGTGAACTTGGGTGACTTATTCACACCCAGTTTCCTCACCTGTAAAATGTAGAAATTCATAACTATCATGTATGGTTGTTTAGAACTTTGGAGATAATGAATGCAAACCCTCTGGCACTTAATAGGGTCTTAATAACTGACTGCTATTATTATCTAACTTCCACAATAATACTTAGCAGAGTAAACATGCAAGAAATATTTGTTGAATTCACTCCATCCCTGAACTCATCTTCATATGGTGAAAGACAGAAAGTGATACTCATCCAGAGAAAAGGTGTTCTCTTGGTAACTTGATTTGGGGGTTAACCTACATAAGTAGTCCCAACTTAAAAACTGATCTTGTTACCCAACTCCATCAAGAAGACAGGTCTCAGAGTTGTATTTCAGGAGCACAATGAGTCACCGTGAATTATATTTCAGGAACACAAATGTCCAGCATCCACAGGCTTTCCTGGGCTCTGAGTCATGCTGCTTCTGTGAGATGGTTCTCAGTTCCAACCTAGAACTCAGGAAGAGAAGTATACCCCAGTCTCCTTCTCCTGAGTGTGGTAGCTATTTGCTCAGGTCAAATGTCCCGCTCAAGATTTGGAAGAAATATCTCTGACCTCAGCCTGGGACAAGTCAGACATTCACATACACAAGATGTTTGCATGAAAAGTGTTCATATTTCAGCTGAGTTTCCAGAAAGCAGAGAGCTCATGGTGTGATACTCAGAAAGTGGACCCATAACACACATCAGAGGTCTTGGGGTTGAGAACTGGGAAAACAATACACCCTGTTCTGCCTTTGTCTATCAGTGACGACCTTCAGAACATAATATATGTTCTTATACAGTCTGTTACTTAAAACTTCTTATATAACTTCATTTAAATAGTGCTCATAATTTGGAGGCAGAGCAACGATCGACATACTTGAGGTTTTGTATGTGGTGAAGGCACCTTGTAGAGTTCAAGTCTGTGGTCATATGTGAACGAGCTTTGGGCAGGCAGGAGAGCCATGCTGATAATCTTTAAGTAGTTTCTTAGAAAATTTATAATAAGGTTCAAAATTAAAAAAAGACATATATTTCTCAAAATGGCTGAGTAATCTCTATCTTATTTTACTGTGATAAAATGGGCATAATATTCAACTTATTGATGTTTATCCCCCAAATCTTATTGGCTTTTTTATTTGTCTTTATTAAATTTTCTATAATGGATGTTTTTTAAATTCCTTGGGTAGTTTTATCCTTTCCTTTGAAAAATGAGTGGTATTGGAAATTTCAAAAAGTATATTTTTCAAGACATGTGCATATGATGAAAAAGCAGTTTCTTCAGATTGAGGAAACATTTAAAAATCTTATTACTTTCCAACTTCATATTCCAACTGGTTTCAGTTTCCTTTCAGAGAAGGCTTTAAGGAATTAAAGTAGAATTTTTCCCCATTAATTCGCCCACCATTCCACATGGAAAGTAGGACAATGACAGAACCCTGCTCTATGATCCTCCCACACCACCTCCTTATCTCCTCCCATGTAAGCTGACAACCGTCTTTTCCACTGTTTTCATTAGACCCTTTTATTTACAATTCAGCCTATACACTTATTTTTCTAACTTGTACAAAGAAGTTAGGAAATCAGGCTTTATCCCCCAGCAACGTGTGATTCTCTCAGAAACAATACTCAGACTGGAGGACATGTTCATCCATGGTTTCTATTTAAATGTCTGTAATTTAATGTTTGAGAAGGAACAGCAAAAATCAAATTTTATGACATTCTAAGAGTAGTTCTACATCTTACATGATATATCCGCTGTCAAATAAGAACAGTATGTATTTTCCCATCTAGAACTGGGGTAATTAGATGACATTAAAAATAGAATACTGAGTTCACATTTATGTCTTATGTCTGTACTTGTCTTCCCGTTCGTGCTGTCTGCAATGAAAGGACATTAGCTGGGAGCGACAGGGCATGGGCTCCCTGTTGCGAATGATCAGACCAGAAAACAAATCACTGGCACTTGACCACCAAGTGGGCAAATACTTACAAAGATAAAAACAACTTAGTTACCAGAAATCTACTAACCACTGTATTGTTAGAATGTTAATAAAAGTGTTCTGGGTTTGTTATCTGCTTGGCTGATGAACCACAATGCAATCTAAATTTGACCAACTTAATAAAAATTTACCAAACTTTCAATTCCTAAAAGCGCTTATTCTCAGATTCACCTCTGGAGAACCAGCTGGGATTTGAGTGGGTAAAAGGAAGAATTACTACCATGAACTAAGCTGTTTTGGTTGCTGAAGAAAATGGCCTACTTTGGTTATTGAGCAAAAATCTACACGTGATGAACTGCTCTGGTCTCTTTAAAACTTTCTCATTTTCATCAGCTCTCCCCAATTGAGAAGAAACATAATCACGTCAGGCCACACTATATGTAATATGAAATGTGTACATTTATCTCTGTGAGTAAAATATGATCCACTAAATTAGAAAGCATTCAAATATATTCTATAGAAGAGCAATTTACAAAATGACTTCTAGCTATGTCAAGCTAAAATGAGGTAGTCAGCATAACAAATTTATTGAAAACTCTTATTATCCCTGGGAGAAGAAATGAAAGTCAAAAAGAAAAAGTTTCCCATTTTGTAGAAAACGCCCTCCAGTGATTCTGGAAACCAACTGGAAACTAGATATTGGTAAAAAGAGATTTTAGAATAATTCTCTCATTTTAATGGTAACCTGCATTAAAGCTTTGTTTTATTCAGTTTCTCCTTTCATAATCTTCTGTAAAATCCAGCTATTCAGATCTGGTGACAGCTGTGACAGCAACTTCAGGTGCACTCTCTTCCTGCCAGGTGAGGGGGAGAAACACCTGAGGTGGATCCAAGAATTCCAAAACACTCAGGTGAGAAAGGAAAAGAGCTAGAAAGTAGAGCATGCTCAGAAACCAATAAAACCCTGAGCAATGACTATTTCAAATAGTAGAATTAGGGAGTGCTTAGTGCTCCGCTTTCTAGCTCTTACTTCCTCGCTCACTGGATGTTTTTCAACTCCAATAAACTCAGTGCTGCATCCTCACAGCATTAAGTCATGTAGCTTCATGAAACATCATCCTGACGACCATATTTCTAGACTGGGGCCTCCTTGCAGTGCTAGTTACACCATCCCCATTCTGTAGGCTCAGCCTCTGTATATCATACATTTGAGCAGTTATTTGAGATGCGTGGACATGCAGTTGACAAGATTGCTAGGGTCTTGCTCCAGGTGGTCACAAATGGTGGTCAGACAATTCCTGGCTTGCAGTACATCCACTGGCTGGCCATGTTGCACGTGGTTGTGCTGGCCCAAGGCAGCCCATGCAGTGAAAATCTCACTTCCCAAGCCGCTGCTGTGTGTTTGCATCACCCACCTTGCCTGCATCACCCACCTTGCCTGCGGGCTCCTACCACCTCCCCAATTCCTTTATTTTTCAAAATATTGATACGTATTCCTGGAAAGCATAACATTTAGTTTTGGTTGTTGTAGATTTATAAAAATAGATATCATGTGCTGTGTAGTATTTTGGCATTTATTTTTCTGCTCAATTATATGTTGGTATGATTTATTCATATTAATCCATGTAGATGTAGTTCCTTCTTTGTAACTGCTACAAGGTAGTCCATTGTGTGAATATATCACAATTTATTTATTCATTGTATTGTTAAAGAGCCTTGCAATACTTCTGTTTTCTGATCTTATAGGTGGTGCTGTTAGTGAATATTCTTGTGTGTTCTCCTGCACCTGTGTAAGTATCTTTGGAGACCCACTCACACACTACGAGGTAATAAGGTGTTTGAATGTTCAGTCTTATGGGAGAATAACAGCCTGTCTTCCAAATTGGCTGTAACAATTTATACTCCCACAAGCAAGGCACAATAAATTCTATTGATCACATTCTCTCAAACACTTGATATATCAGAGTTCTCCAGAGACAAAGAACCAGTAGGAGATATCTATCTATCAATCTAATCTAATAGAGAGAGAGTGAGGAGAGAGGAAGGAAGAGAGATTTGATGATTTAGATATTTATTTTAAGGAATTAGCTCACACAAATGTGGGGTCGGCAGCAAGTCTGAGTTTTTTAGGGTAGGAGGGCAAGCTGAAAACTCCAGCAAGAGATAATGCTGAAGTCTTGAGGCAGAATTCCTTCTTCTACGAGAGACCTCAGTTTTGCTCTTTAGGCCTTCAACCGATTGGATGATGTCCACCCACATTATCCAGGGTAATCGCCTTTACTTAAAGTCAATTGATTGTAGATGCTAATCACGTCTACAAGATACCTTCATAGCAACACCAAGGTTAGCATTTGATTAAACAACTGGGTACTGTAGTCTTGCCAAGCTGACCAAAAATAACCATCACATTTGGCTCCTTGATTCTTGTGATTGAATGGTTGTAAAAGGTGTCTCATGATTTTGTCTTTTTGATTTGTAAGAGGTCCATATTTCTGAGGCTCATCCTAATGTCAGTTATGTATGTTTCCCATATATTCTCCTGGTTTATATCATAACATCTCACTTTCTAAATTGTTTTATCATAAATAGATTTATTTTGACTTCAATAAGAACAAATTTATCAAACTTTTTAATTATCATCACCTTTTTCATATTATTTAATAAATTTTTCCCTCTCCTATATCAGAATGATAGTTTTCATGGTATGTCAATTATATTAACAAATGTGTTAATTCACTAATTACCATGATACCCATCTGTGTATAGAAAATGTGTAATGTACAGTTCTCAAGAAGTGCTCGGCCTAATGGAGAAATAAGAACATAAACAGGTAATTATGTAGAGTATGATAAATGCTATTCCAACTTGTAGTTCAATTGGGCAGAAATTCACTTCCTTAAGGTAGGATTCTGTAAGGCAAATAACTTATGTAGTTTTGTTCACATCTGCCCCCCAAAACTTCACTGAAACAAGTGAGTAGATCCAGTCCAATTATTTATCTGTAATAATATTTGAAGACTACAGAAGGCTTTAAGAAACAGTCTTATATGGCTGATTATAAAATGAATTTTACATCTCTATTTTTTGTGAATTTGAACCCCATCCCCTTCCTCACTAAGATACTATGAGAAACCTTGAATCATAAAGCTCTGAGTGATTCTGGCCCAAATAGAACCATCTTTGGTATATAATATGTTTGCTCTCATTCGAGCTAAATGTATGTGTATTGTGATTGGATGTCTACTACTGCCTCTTGACTTGGGATCTTTATTATTAATCACCCCGAATTCTTAGCTTTTGCCAATGCACTTGATCAAAGAGTAGATTCTAAATATCTAGCCATTATCCATTAATGTCTAGGATGGCTTTGTTTACATCAGGTAAGCCCTGCAAAATAAAAGTTGCCTTCTTTCTTAGTAAAATGATCGTAATACTCCATTTTATCTTCTCTTGTAGCTCAGAGATCTCTAAACTGAGCTCTCTTATGGCTTCTGCAAAATTGCTCTCATGTGTGATCTCTGGGCAGGAGGATGCTTTAAATCACCTGTGGTGGGATATTTCACCTCTTACTTTGAGTTAGATCTAAAAATTGATACCCATGGTGCAGAAAAAAATGCACACAGTGATAGTAATTTGAAACATCATTAAACTTCCCTCAGCCAGTGATAGCTCTAGCATTAAATGTAAGTACATGATATCCCAATATCTTTTGCAATATTCTGCGAGAGAGTGAGCACAGGAGAATGTAACAAAGACAAGAGTTCACTAACCCACATGAGGTGGTCAGAGAAAGCATCTCAGAGGGGGTGAAATTTAAAGGATCAGTAAGAGCTAGTTTGACAAAGAAGAAAGAGGAGAAAGAGGGCAGTACAACACGGACAACTACAACAAATAAGTTCTATGGAGCTTTAAATGACGGCTTTTTTCCTTTTGTGGCTAGGAAGACATTGTTATCATCATCCAGTTAAAATCCTGGGCACGGCAATTTGGAGATCCTGTCACCATTACCATCACTACTGGAAATCAAGCTGGTGGTTAGCATCTGTGCATACAATCTCACTACCTTCACTCAAAGTGACATTCAGATCAAAATAGACCATTTCACACAAGAGACTAAGGGCAAACTCTAGCCACAAATTCTGTGCCAGGAAGGTGGTTTTTCCAAAAAAAAAAAAAAACAAACATGAATAAATCCCCCAAGGTCTCTTTCTTTACCAAGGGCAAAGTGCTCAAATGCAGGGTCTTGCCACATGTTTCCATTTGAGCAGATGGCAGAAAGGTCTGTCTGCAATGTGGGACTTGTTAAGAGGAAAGGCCTTGCTGATAGAGATCAAGAAGGCTGCTTAAATTTACTTAATGTTGGGATGGTTTGTAATCCATTCATGTTTGTGACTATAATGCCTTTATTATTACTTATAAGTAGATTGAGAGCCTCCGGAATCAGCTCATGGGAAAAGATTGTTTATCTGCTGCTTAAATTGTGCTGAACACCCCAGACACTATATCCTTTCCTTGGCCAAGTCATTAAATGATGTTTTATATATACATCATCATTGTTTTATTATTTTGATTATAAAAAATATTATCTTAACTGTCAATGGGAAAAGAGTCAAGAATCATAAAAGGGTGACCTTTGGAAAATATCTTGATGATCTCTTTGGACAAAACCATCATGACCAACCATCACCACAGACACAGCCACGGTCACCACCCCCCTAGGTGTTGCATCATTTTTCAAGCACTAGGTATTATTGGGGAAACAAATGGCCTCCAAATCAAAGTGGCTTAAAAAAGGACAATTTTATTTCTTCCCTCCAAAGTGCACTGTGTAAGACTTTCCAGAGCAGCTGTCCTCCAGGTGTGGGCTCGGATTTCAGGCTGCTTGAATCTTAGGGCAACCCCCACACCAGCACTCACGCCCGTGATCTCCCAGGCAGGGCAGCAGAGCTCTGGGTAATCCTCCGCTGACAATTAGACGTTCCAGCCCAGAAGTGGCACACACGTGTTTTGCACACCAGCCTCGGCCGGAATGAGCCATGAGGACCCAACAACTCCAAGGTGGACCTGGAAGTATAACCAGAAGGGGAGGAAGCTGGGAAAGGCAAGCATTCAATTCCTACTATAACGTGGATTGTTTCAAATTTGCAAGGCAATGTTATGTAATAAGGATCAGTGTGCTCATTTTAAAAGGGGGGAAACAAAACAGATGGGGTGCTGAAAGTGTGGGATTGGAGTCAGACAGTCTTGGATCCCCAACCTGTGATCTGTGGGGTCTCTGGCAAGATATACTCTAAACCTGTTTCATTTTTTTTTTTTGAATTCAGTTTTATTGAGATATATTCATATACCATACAGTCATCCATGGTGTACAATCAACTGTTCACAGTACCATCATATAGCTGTGCATTTATTACCACAATCGGTTTTTGAACATTTTCCTTACACCAGAAAGAATCAGAATAAGAATAAAAAATAAAAATTAAAAAAAACACCCAAGTCATCCTCCCCATCCCACCCTATTTTTCATTTAGTTTTTGCCCCCATTTTTCTGCTCATCCATCCATACACTGGATAGAGGGAGTGTGATCCACACGGTTTTCATAATCACTGTGTCACCTCTTGTAACCTACATTGCTATGCAATCGTCTTCAAGGGTCAAGGCTACTGGGTTGGACTTTGGTAGTTTCAAGTATTTACTTCTAGCTATTCCAGTACATTAAAATCTATATAGTGTGTAAGAATGTCCACCAGAGTGACCTCTCAACTCCGTTTGGAATCTCTCAGCCACTGAAACTTTACTTCGTTTCATTTCACATCCCCCTTTTGGTCAAGAAGAAGTTCTCAACCCCATGATGCTGGGTCCAGATTCATCCCCGGGAGTCATGTCCCACGTTGCCAGGGAGATTTATACCCCTGGGAGTCAAAACCTGTTAAATTTTTATATTGTTTGGGTGGGATGGAATACTTGCCTGATAGAGATGTTCTGAGGTTTAAATGCAGTAGATAAAATGAATGGTATAGTTTCTGACACATAGTAAGTGCTCAATAATTTTAGCTCATTTTATGAGGAGGAAACTGATCAGATAGTAAGAAATATATGTTTAATGAGTGAGGAATTATTGACCTCAAACACTGTAGGGAATCAAATTCACATGCAACTTTTTACAGTTAGCCAAGCTGGAATCAGATTGCACATTTGTCTAATTCCAGTGCTGTCTTTCCCACTCTGTCATGGTGACTTTCACTTTAACACGAGCTGATGATGCCTTATCAGCTTGTTTCAAACCTTCCTTATGAACAGACTCTCTCCGTAGCCCTCTGGAATGACCCTCTGGATCACTCTCTGGAGGAGCAGATGGCAGAAGACTCTGATCAGTGTGAGAGAAACTGGCTGGGGTTCACTGCAAAGACCCGCAATGGGGGCAGTCACTAGTCCAAATGTCCTGTCCCTTAGATAGCTACACACAATGTCTCTCTCCCCCAGCCTGACCCGCTGTCCACCAGCCGCCAGATGCTCTCCTTTCAAAACTGGGTGATTGGAAAACTGTAACCCATAATATTCTTTGAAATTTGCTCTCTTACTACTTATTAAATTGCACTTGGAAAGTTATCACTTCTACATATATATATTATATTCTACAATTAAAAAAATGGATGAAATGTATCTAATCAATAATAGAACTGTTCTCTGCCAGGCAGAGATTTCCTAGCACACAAAATTAGAGGTAACAAAAATTGCTGATCAATTGGACTTAACCATAAATGAAAATCTCTTCTTTTTGACAGATAGTATTAGGAAAGACATGGTTAAGAAAATTAGAAGATAAGCCACAGGCTGGGAGAAACAGTTTGCAAAACATATTTGAGAAAGGACTTGTATCCATAATCTATAAAGAACATGCACATATACAAAGAAAAAAAAGAAAGATACCTTATTTTTAAAAATTGGGCAAAGGATCTGAGCAGACACCACGAAAGAACATATATGAATGACAAACACATACTTGAAAAGTGGTTCAATGCCATTAGTTGTGAGGGAAATAAAAACTAAAACCACAATGAGAGCAATGCCCACCCAACTAGAATGGCTAAATTTTAAAAGACTAATAACAATGTCGTTGAGGATGTGGAGCAATTGGAGTGCTCGTACATGACAGGTGGAGGCAAAAAATGACACAGCAAATTTGAAAAACAGGTTGACATTTTCCTACAGAGTTAGCCTACTCACTGTATGACCCAACATTCCTACCCTATGATATTGACCCCGGAGAAATAAAAACATATATGCATACAAAAATTTGTTTGAGGATGATCATAGCAGCTTTATTCATAATAATCTGAAAAGGGAAACAATCCATGTGCCCATCAACTGGCTAATGACTAAAAAATATGGGTGGTATATCCAAAGACTATTCAGCAGTAATAAGGACCAAGATACGAATACATGTATATGCTGCTTAATTTCAAAAGCATTAAGCTAAGTGAAAGAAGCCAGACACAAGAGATTATTATGAGTCCATTTACGTGAAATGCCAGAAAAGGTGATCTCTGCAGATGAAGACAGCAATTGCCTTTCCAAAATCGGGAGTGGGGATTACTTGCAAAGGGGGCATGAGAAAGCTTATTTGATGGCAGTGTTCTGTATTTTTATTTGTGAGTTGTCTACACAACTAAACATTTATCGAAATTCATCCAACTATGCATTCAAAATAGGTAAATTTAATTGGATGCAAATTATACTTCAATAAAGTTGATTTAATTGAAATGAAAATTTCCTGAATATAGAATAGGGAAAAAAACTAATACTGACAAAACTCTTCAATCTTATGCATAGCAACCTATGTGTAGCAAACAAGATTGACGATTTTGTCTATCTTTAATTTTTCCCAGTTTTATTAAGGTATAATTTATATGCCATAAAGTTCATCCGATTTAAGTCTAGGTTTAGGAATGTTAATTGTATAGAAATGTGTAACCACCAAAACAATAAAGATATAAAAACAGTTCCCTCACCCTAGAAGTGTCTTTATACCCCTTTACCATTGATCCCTTTCACTGACTCCTACACCAGACAACCAGCTTCATCGCTATGATTTTCCCTTTATAATATTTCATGTAAATGGAAGCATACAGTGTGCGTTCATGTGCTTGACTTCTTTCACTTAGCAAAATTTTTTCAGTATTCATCCAGGTTGTCACATGTTATTAATGCTTTTACCTTTTTTACTGTTGATAATAGCTCATAGTATGGATATACCGCAATTTATTTATCCATTCACCAATGATGAACAATTGGGTTATTTCAGGTTTTTGCTATTATGAATAATGCTGCTATGAACATTAACTTATGTGGACATGGGTTTTAATTTCTGTTAGTGAAATTCCTGTGTGTGGCATGCAGGGTCATATGAAAAGTCTGAGCATAATTAAAAAAAATCCTGCTATACTGTTTTCCAATGTGACTTTACCATTTTGCTTTTCACCAGAATGAATCATCATTTCAGTTGATCCATATCTTTGTCAACAGATTCTAATGTCATTCTTTTTAACTTTAGCCATTCTAATGAATGTGTATGGGTACACATACACATGTATGTATATATGAAATGTGAATATATATATGTATACATAATGTGTTTATATATATACATCCATATACATATATATATCATATATATATTCTGCATGCCAGACCTTTGTCAAGTATATGTTTTGCAGCTATTCTCTCCCAATGTGAGACTTGCCTTCTTGTTTTGTCAACTGTATCTTTGAACAGCAAAAGTTGCTTTATTTTTCTTTAATTTTGTTGAAGTCCATTTTATCATTTTTTTCCTCTTATGATTCATGCTTTTTGTGACCTCTTGAGAAATATTTGCCAAACCCAAATGCATCAGATTTTCTCTACGTTTACTTCCAGAAGTTTAATAGGTTTACATCTTATGGTTAACTCTATGGTCTACATAAAGTTAATTTTTGGATGTGTTGTGAATTAGAGGGCAAAGTTAATTTTTTTTTCTTATGAGTTACTCAGCTGTTCCTGCAACATTTGCCAAACAGACAGTCATTTACTTGGCAACTTTGTAAAAACTCAATTGACCATATAAATTGGAATCTAATTATGTTTTTTTATTCTGTTCTTATGTTCTATGTGTTTATCCTTTTGCTGATAACACACTTTTTATTACTATAACTTTATAGCAGAAGTACAATCTTTCAACCCTTTCTTTCTTATTAAAAATTGTTTGGGCCATTATAGGTCACTTGCATTTCCATGTAAATTTTAGAATCAGCTTGTCAATTTCTAGGAAAAAAAAGCCCTGCAAGTTGGAATTTTCATTGGGATTATGTTTAATGTATAGTTCAGATTGAGGATAACTGACAAGTTAACAATATTTAGGCTTCCAGATCATGAACATAGTATATCTCTTTGTGGTTTTCTTTGATTTTTCTCATCAAATGTGCTGCAGTTTTCAGCTCACAAATATTGCACATAATTTGTTAGACTTATCCTGAAGTATTTCATGTTTTCTGGTGGTATAGTAATGGGTAGCTCATAACCCCCTGCAACATGTGTCACCAAGGGGCTCCCTCTGATCTCTGCCATAAGCACAGGTGGAAGCCTGTGGAATACATCACATCTCCCATTCATAGTTATTCTAAACTGTGGTGCTAACCCATGCTTGGACTTTAAAAATTCATTAGAATTTTAGCTGCTTTCTCCTTTTCCACTTTTAGGGATATTTTGTCAAATATGAAATAGATTGTCCAGTTCTCAGCTTGGGGGGATTTAGCACTCAGTTTCTTTGTTACCTTGTAATCTCAGCTCTTGGAGGGGCTCAAGGAAAGACTTTGCATATTATATGAATTTTTTTCATTGTTGGTATAGGAGCAACCTCCTGATGCATCTTTCTCCATCTTAAGTGGAGAGGGCTCTCCTTAACCTTCAATGTGAGGGACATTTTATTGATCATGGGAGGAGGCGATTGAAGGCCCGGGGATTGAGAACTAGGCATGGGTCCAATGCTCCACTCTCAGCCTGATGAGAAAGTCCAGCTAGGATGACTGGAAAATCTGGCTTACAGATGCCTGAAGATGTCCTCTTGGATTCCGATAATTGTGGATGAGGAAGGTGGAAAGCCCTTGTAAACTTTATGTGTATGTATCGACAGCTGTGCTAATAAGGGAAATCTGTCCATAATTTTCTTTTGTTGTTCTGTTCTGAAATCAAGGACATCATGGCCTTATAAAATGAGCTTGGAGAATTCCTTCTTTTATTATTTTCTGGAATAGTTTGTGTAAGACAGGGCTTTTCTGTTCCTTGAAGATTTAGTAAGAGTTGTCTGTAAAATTGTCCAAGCCTGATGGTGTTGATATTTGGGTTTGTGGGGAGAGTATGAAAATGTGGGGGTAGTGAGGTGGAATTTTTTAATCCGCAATTCAATTTCTTTAATGGCTGTTCAGTTTTTCTATTTTGTCTTTGATTACTATTGATAGTTTATTCACTTTTTAATAGAAAACTGTTCATCACATCTTAGTTTTCAAATTTTTTGGCATAAAACTTTTCCTAACAATCTCTGAAAACTGGAAAAATCTCTACTGCACCTGAACTTATATCCCTCTTTTTACTTTATTTTTTGACTATTTAATCAGCCTTGAAAGGAATGTTTTGGTTTTTTTGTTTCTCCCTATTTTTCTTCACTTTCTATGTTGTTTCCTTTCTCTGACTTTTTTTGTGTTCATTCTAATATATTTTTTTCTTGTCTTCAGAAGTCACACATTTAGCTCATAGGTTTTCATTCCTTTTTATTTTATACACACACACACACACACACACACACACACACATATGTATATGTATGTTTATAGATGTCAAAACCTCGTAAATATTCTTTAGCTGCCTCCCTCAAGTTTATATATGATTATTTCATCAGCAATCTTTCTTTTAATTCCCTTTTTTATTTCTGTTAGCTGAGCATTTCTCTTTTTTTTGGTGAGCTTACCTATGATTTAAAATACTCTGTTATTTGTTATATTTTATTTGTAGAAAAAATGGTACCAGTTTGGGTCAGTTTACTGTGTTCTTACACTTGGAAGACTAATATACTTCTTAAAGTTGGTAATGAGTTTCTTTTTAATGAGGGTGGAAATAATGCAGGCATTAATATTGAACTTTCTGAACAATAAGATTTCTAAATTAAAGAGTAGAAGTAAATGAACTTATAATCAGGGATATTTATTTATCTGTTGCATTAGTCAGGGTTCTCCAGAGAAACAGAACACACACACCTTAGGATATATAGGATAAACACACACACACACACATTAAATGATTTATTTTGAGGAATTGGCTCACGTGGGCAAGGGCAGGCTGCAAATTGGAAAATACGATAAAGGTGATTCTGAAATCTGGCAAGTCCATATTCCCCAGGAGAAAATGAGAGAATGACAGGCTGGAGTAGAGGCAGACATTCTTTCTGATTCTGAAATGCTCAGTCCAGTCTTCTAAGACCTCCAGCTAATTGGATAAGGAGACTCCCCACATAGATGAGAGCAATCACCTGTGTTGGTTGTAGATGCAATAAGCCATAGATGCAGTTAACTGATTATAGATGCAATCCATCTATGAAATACCCTCACTGTGACAAGTGGGTCAGTGCTTACTTGATCAAACAACTGAAAACTATAACAAAGTTGGCACATGAAATTAACCATCACAGTCCACTCCTTGGAAACTTGGAGCCCATACACATCTCCTTAAATCATACTTAATTTCCAAATAAAGACAATAACATAGTCATATTTTTGCCTAACGTAGTTTGACTGTCCTGTGTACAACTGAAAACACAATAACTCTTTCCCCAGAAGAGAATGCAAGTCCCTGGGTGAAATTCACTCTTATCCTTGATAACGTGTGGCTTAAATACTATGACTGAAAGTTAATACAACATATGTTGTATGAAAAGGGGATAACGGAAGTACCTAGGAATAAACTTAACCAAAGATGTAAAAGACCTATACAAAGAAAACTACATAACTCTACTAAAAGAAATAGAAGGGGACCTTAAAAGATGGAAAAATATTCCATGTTCATGGATAGGAAAGCTAAATGTCATTAAGATGTCAATTCTACCCAAACTCATCTACAGATTCAATGCAATCCCAATCAAAATTCCAACAACCTACTTTGCAGACTTGGAAAAGCTAGTTATCAAATTTATTTGGAAAGGGAAGATGCCTCGAATTGCTAAAGACACTCTAAAAAAGAAAAACGAAGTGGGAGGACTTACACTCCCTGACTTTGAAGATTATTATAAAGCCACAGTTGCCAAAACAGCATGGTACTGGCACAAAGATAGACATATAGATCAATGGAATCGAATTGAGAATTCAGAGATAGACCCTCAGATCTATGGCCGACTGATCTTTGATAAGGCCCCCAAAGTCACTGAACTGAGCCATAATGGTCTTTTCAACAAATGGGGCTGGGAGAGTTGGATATCCATATCCAAAAGAATGAAAGAGGACCCCTACCTCACCCCCTACACAAAAATGAACTCAAAATGGACCAAAGATCTCAATATAAAAGAAAGTACCATAAAACTCCTAGAAGATAATGTAGGAAAACATCTTCAAGACCTTGTATTAGGCAGCCACTTCCTAGACTTTACACCCAAAGCACAAGCAACAAAAGAGAAAATAGATAAATGGGAACTCCTCAAGCTTAGAAGTTTCTGCACCTCAAAGGAATTTCTCAAAAAGGTAAAGAGGCAGCCAACTCAATGGGAAAAAATTTTTGGAAACCATGTATCTGACAAAAGACCGATATCTTGCATATACAAAGAAATCCTACAACTCAATGACAATAGTACAGACAGCCCAATTATAAAATGGGCAAAAGATATGAAAAGACAGTTCTCTGAAGAGGGAATACAAATGGCCAAGAAACACATGAAAAAATGTTCAGCTTCACTAGCTATTAAAGAGATGCAAATTAAAACCACAATGAGATACCATCTAACACCGGTTAGAATGGCTGCCATTAAACAAACAGGAAACTACAAATGCTGGAGGGGATGTGGAGAAATTGGAACTCTTATTCATTGTTGGTGGGACTGTATAATGGTTCAGCCACTCTGGAAGTCAGTCTGGCAGTTCCTTAGAAAACTAGATATAGAGCTAGCATTCGATCCAGCGATTGCACTTCTCGGTATATACCCGGAAGATCGGAAAGCAGTGACACGAACAGATATCTGCACGCCAATGTTCATAGCAGCATTATTCACAATTGCCAAGAGATGGAAACAACCCAAATGTCCTTCAACAGATGAGTGGATAAATAAAATGTGGTATATACACACGATGGAATACTACGCGGCAGTAAGAAGGAACGATCTCGTGAAACATATGACAACATGGATGAACCTTGAAGACATAATGCTGAGCGAAATAAGCCAGGCACAAAAAGAGAAATATTATATGCTACCACTAATGTGAACTTTGAAAAATGTAAAACAAATGGTTTATAATGTAGAATGTAGGGGAACTAGCAGTAGAGAGCAATTAAGGAAGGGGGAACAATAATCCAAGAAGAACAGATAAGCTATTTAACGTTCTGGGGATGCCCAGAAATGACCATGGTCTGTTAAATTCTGATGGATATAGTAGGAACAAGTTCACAGAAATGTTGCTATATTATGTAACTTTCTTAGGGTAAAGTAGGAACATGTTGGAAGTTAAGCAGTTATCTTAGGTTAGTTGTCTTTTTCTTACTCCCTTGTTATGGTCTCTTTGAAATGTTCTTTTATTGTATGTTTGTTTTCTTTTTAACTTTTTTTTTCATACAGTTGATTTAAAAAAGAAGGGAAAGTTAAAAAAAAAAAAAAAGAAAGAAAAACAAGGAAAAAAAAAAGATGTAGTGCCCCCTTGAGGAGCCTGTGGAGAGTGCAGGGGTATTCGCCTAACCCACCTCCATGGTTGCTAACATGACCACAGACATAGGGGACTGGTGGTTTGATGGGTTGAGCCCTCTACCATAAGTTTTACCCTTGGGAAGACGGTTGCTGCAAAGGAGAGGCTAGGCCTCCCTATATTTGTGCCTAAGAGTCTCCTCCTGAATGCCTCTTTGTTGCTCAGATGTGGCCCTCTCTCTCTGGCTAAGCCAACTTGAAAGGTGAAATCACTGCCCTCCCCCCTACGTGGGATCAGACACCCAGGGGAGTGAATCTCCCTGGCAACGTGGAATATGACTCCCGGGGAGGAATGTAGACCCGGCATCGTGGGATGGAGAACATCTTCTTGACCAAAAGGGGGATGTGAAAGGAAATGAAATAAGCTTCAGTGGCAGAGAGATTCCAAAACGAGCCGAGAGGTCACTCTGGAGGGCACTCTTATGCACACTTTAGACAACCCTTTTTAGGTTCTAAAGAATTGGGGTAGCTGGTGGTGGTTACCTGAAACTATCAAACTACAACCCAGAACCCATGAATCTCGAAGACAGTTGTATAAAAATGTAGCTTATGAGGGGTGACAATGGGATTGGGAAAGCCATAAGGACCACACTCCACTTTGTCTAGTTTATGGATGGATGAGTAGAAAAATAGGGGAAGGAAACAAACAGACAAAGGTACCCAGTGTTCTTTTTTACTTCAATTGCTCTTTTTCACTCTAATTATTATTCTTGTTATTTTTGTGTGTGTGCTAATGAAGTGTCAGGGATTGATTCAGGTGATGAATGTACAACTATGTAATGGTACTGTAAACAATCGAAAGTACGATTTGTTTTGTATGACTGCGTGGTATGTGAATATATCTCAATAAAATGATGATTAAAAAAAAGGGGGATAACGGAGTGAAGAAAACAAAATATTTGCTTTATGTATACACACACACACACACATTCACAACAAAACAAGAAAGAAATACTCATAACCATTATAGTCCTTTTTTCTGCAATTGGTCACATGGGTCATACCTGGTGTTTTTAACTAGTTGCTTCTACTACCCTTTGCATATTCCGTTTACCAGCAGCAATCACCTCAGCTGGTCAAGGTTCTTTGCTGATGGGTAACCCAAACCTTCATTTCTGAAGGGTCTGGGCCCTTAGCAAGTCCTTCCTGGATTAGGTTGTTTTAGTTTTGCATTAGTTTTAATCACAGGGCATGGTGATTAAAATTAGAGACTTAGAGATGCCCTAAGAGATCACTTGTGTTCTAGGAAAACTCTTCTTTACCTCCTTTATGTAGTTGCAGGCCTACTTCCCTTAATAATCAAGATCAACTAGTATTGTAAATTTCTTATTTGCCTCTTGATTCAGAGACCTGAGGAGTCCTAAGTGGCTGGATGACAGTCTTTATTTCCCAGTTCAATGGAATTATTGCTGTGTCTTCTCCTGTGCAGCATTTAGCTTCTGTTCCCTTTGACACTAAGACCCCTAGACCAACAGAACTTAAGGTCAAAGGGACAGGAAGCAAAAATGTTCCTAGTGGATGGCTAGGGGTGATAGAGAGTGGTGCCACTCCTGTTTCTATCCCTTGATTCCTGGCCTTGTGAATCTTGACAGTAGGAGAAACAGCACCATAGAGTGGACTCTGATTTAGGGCATATACAGCCTCTTAGAGAACACAGCCACAGTCCTGCAAGGTATGGTTACCCAGTCGGCATCATATTTGAGTCTCCAAAAGGGCAATTCCACCATTCTATCAATCCAGCTGCTTCAGGATAATGGAGAACCTGGCAAGACCTGTGAGTTCCGTGAGCATGTGCCCATCGACATAATTTGAAGTGAGTTCCATGATCAGAGGCAATGCTGTGTGGAATACCAAGACATTTATGAGGCCTTCTGTATGTCCACAGAAGAATTGCTTACAAGGGAGGCACATCTGTACCCCAAGAAAGTGTCTATTCTAGTAAGAACGAAACACCGCCCCTGCCATGATGGAAGTGGTCCTGTGTAATCAACCTTCCATTAGTTAGCACCTCGGGGAGTGGTGCCACATCAGGGAAAGCGTGGTCTCTGCTGCTGGCAGGTTGGATGCTCAGAGTGGCTGTGTCCAGGTCGGCCTCAGTGAGTGGAAGCCCATGTCGCTGAGCCCATGCATAGCCCCCAACCCTACCACCATGGTCACTTTGTTCATGAGCTTCTCAGGCAATAACAGGAGTGGCTGGGGGAAGAGGGCAACTGGTATCACAGAATGGGTCCTCTTATCCAACTTGATTTGATTATTAAAGTCCTCTTCTGCTGTGGTTACTCTCTGGTGAGCATTGACATGGGACACAAATACCTTTGTGTTTTTCATTCATTCAGAAAGGTCTAATCACATGCTTCTCCCCCAGACCTCATTGTCACCAATTTTCTAATTATGTTCTTTCCAAGCCCCTGATCTTTCATTCAAACCATTGGCCACGGCCCTTGAATCAGCATACAAATGCACCTCCAGCTATTTCTCCTTCTAAGCAAAGTGAGCAACCAGATGCACTGTTCAAAATTATGCCCTCTGGGAGGATTTCCCTTCACCACTGTCCTTCGGGGATGTCCCAAAGGGGGCTGCAGTGCTGCAGCCATCTACTTTCCAATGATACATGTGTGTCAGGCAGAATTGTCTGTAAACCAGGCCCAACTTTTCTCTTCCTCTGTGAATTGACCATGGAAAACTCCCCAAGAGGCCATAGCTGTGGTCTGGGAAAGCAAAGGAAATGTGGCAGGATAGGGGGTCATCGGCATTTGGGCCACTTCTTTGTGTACCTCATTTGTGCCTCCAGGGCCTGCTCAAGCCTGATCTTGTATGCATCACTTCCATTTCACAATGGAGTGCTGCTGTGCACGCCCAACTTTATGGCTTAGTGGGTCAGACAACACCCAGTGGATAGTGAGCCAGCCGGGTCTCAGGACATAAGGCGCAGTAGCAGGCCAAAAGCTGTTTCTCAAGAGAAGAGTTATCTGCCGAGGCTGGCAGGGTAATTTGCAAAATTTTAGGCTGATGCCTCCCTGCGGCAAATATAAACTTGTGAGTCACCCTACTGTCCTTGATATTGATATTCTATCCACATCCTCCGACCCCACCCATCTCCACCAATCCATGTGCCACGGGAAGTGCAATGTCCTTTCCACATGATTTTTGCAAATTCTTGAGTCTTCAGGTTTCTGCCAACGAGCACTGACTCTAATTACTTGCTTATACTGAATTCTCTTTTTCATGCTTAGTGTTGCCCATTTGAAAAAAACAGTGGTTTCACTTTCCTGCCCTCTTGACCAGGTAATAAAAAAATGGTGAACAGGGTTACCTTCCAGCTCTCTTCGTTAGATAATTTCAATGGAGTACAAAAGTTCCTATTCCAAAAATCTCCCTTGGTCATTTCTGCCAATTAAGACTCCCACTTCCTGCTACCATTTTCTTTCCTTTCTACACCCCCTTTCCCAACATTACAGCTCTCCAGCCAGTTCTCCCCAGCACTTTCCATTTTATCATGCAGAGTCCTTTTGGCCCTTTCTCACCATTAGTCCAGGTTCAGTTCCTGACCACTTTGTATTTATCCAAAAAATAGACTGATGTGCTCTACCGATCAACAGTGTGATGCTGTTTCTCCTTTCCCAACCAATCTCTTCCAGGGACAAGCACCAGTGCAGAGCGTTAAGCCATCCCTCCTTCAATGAAACGAATTCTTTCTCCAAAACTGGGAGATGGGTAGTGGGTATTACTTCTGGGAGGGTATCTGAAAATGGTTTATGTCTACACACACACACACACACACACACACACAAGAAAAGCAGCACTAAATAAAGGAGAATGTAGAAAATGTACCAATCATGAGGAATTATAGAGTTATGATTGTGATGTTTAGATATGAACTTCCTGGCAACCACAGCCTCATGGGAAACCTGGTGACCTTCATCGATGGAATGAAGGAAGTACACTCATTCCCCAAGAGATGCAAGTTTTCTGATATTTACTCAAAGATAACAGCCTTGCTTGTGATCTAATATGGTTATATTCTTGACAACAGTTAACAACAAATTCAGAGCAGTTTTCATATGTGTGTGCTTACATTGACCCCCCCATAAAACTCAAAGGCAAGGTGTTAAAGCACGTCTTGGTGAAATCATTCTGCTGAGGCTAAGCTAATTGGTGTAACCAGAATGCTTCCTGGTTTTATACCAAAGAAGGTGCAGCGGCCTCAGAATTCAGTTCCACTGACATCCTACTCTTTGACAGAGGCTATTGCACGTCAGAACCTCACCCTATTCATTATAACATATAATCGACCCTAAAATGGGTCCAATTTGTATCTCACGTCACAGAGTTTAAATTCTTAGGAAATGGAATGATTCAGTCAAACTAATTTCAGTTCAGAGTTCGGGGGATTCTGAAGACAGCATAATACTGATGTGAGAGAGTTCTTGGTTAGAAGTTTTGATAGCCAAACTTTCTGCAATAGCACTGAGCAACCCTTTAGGGACAACAAATTTAGGACACTAAAATGTATATAACAGGGATCTATTCAGCAAATGGGACCAGTCTGCTGTGCCGCCAACCAATGGAGGAGCCTATTTCTGCATGGCTCAAGACTGAACTCAAGTCTGAGAGCAGACAGTCCCAGCTAGCGAGGTGGGCTTGCTCAGGGCTGGGGAGACCCTGATGGGAGCAGGCCGCCACCACGCTTACACAGCTGTAGGCTTCCCATGTTCTTGGACTGGCCCATCACATGTGTGGCTTCAAATGTTCAAACTTCAGCCCTCAAATAATCTTTCGTTCCAATTTCCTGCTTGGTGTGTTTGACTCAGTAGCTTTGTTTATTTTCTTAAAATATTTCCTTTTTGTGTGTGTTTCTTGGCATGGCTCAGCTTGGGTTTTTCTAAATGTAATCCTCTTCAGATCCCCCCTGGCCTTCATTACACCACACCCTCAGAATGACCACAAGCTGCCTCAGATGCCTTCTGCTTCTCAGTGTGCAGGGGCTGAACCTCCCTCACTTATGGTCCAAGTGGTGCGCCCAAGCCAAAGAAATGCCATCTTCTCATCTTCTGATTGAGCTCTTTTATTAACCATTGACACCAACAGTACTGATTTTCCAAAATTACAGCTTTCCTGATTTCATCTTTGGTGTTCTGCAACTGGGGAGGCTTTGCAAAGGAAGCCAGGCAGAAAGACTAGTTCTCCACAGCACCCCCAGTCCGAGACACAGCCTCAGGCTGTCTTTACACAGATTTACCAGTTTTGGTTTTTTTTTCCCCTCCTTGAGGAAAGACATAAAACCATTTCCCCAAGATTGTCAACATTCCAAAGCAACTAGTCTTGCGGGTTTCCTGCGTGCAAATGGCCATTGCCCTTTGCCTGCCCTAAGCTCCAGGCTGGAAGCTCTTGGCTCCGTGAGCGTCTTCTTCAAAAAGGAAAATACCAGTGCCTCCTGAACCAACAATGAGACATGTTTGACTAGTGGTGATGAAATGCCTTCTATAAACACTCCCTACCTCACCCACCTCCCATTTCCAAGACTGATTCACCACTGAGATATTTGTGTCACCTAAGTTCAAATACATGAAACCAAACGTTTCGGTGTCGGCAGTTCTTGAGTGCCATAGAAAGCAGCGTGAACTTCGGAGGTAATTAAATAAGCTAAATCAAGCTGATGGTCTCCAGTGGGCCTGCCAGAACTACAGCTGAGAGCTGGGCCTGGGCCTCTGTGGGTCAGAACAGCAGCGCCCGCTGGGAGTCAGGGCTGTGCAGCGAATGCCACCCGCCAAAGCTCCCGACCTTGCCCGGCCACGACACACACTTCCAGCTGGAGAAAGGGTGGGCCCAAGACACTGACTAATGGGATTTCGTGTCCTACCACTGGCCAACTGTGAAACCCCATTAGTTCAGAATCCACTCCCTCGGAGACTGGACCCTAACTCAAGTTTATTTTACACTCTTTTAGGAGGACAGGGTTTGTTGTACTTATTTTCAGAATGAGAAAGACCACAGGGGGCCTAAGTATATTATTTCCTTGGGGATAAAAGGAAGGAAATAATAAAGAGGACACCAGCACCAGCCAGTTTATCTGTATATAATAGTGAGTATTTTTGGCAGCAGGAGTGCTAGTATAAATTGATAGTACCCTGCTTCTGGACAAACATTGAACCAGGGAATCTCTAGGGTAGGCTCTCCTGGGGGTGCCCATGTGTTGTGGAAGCCACTGTCCCTGAAGTCACGGCCAGAACGCGAGAGTTTGGAGTAGGAGGAGTTGGAGTTCCTTTCCAAATATCCTTAAATTTTATTTTTCCCGGAATTCTATGTCAGATATAACCACTATCTTTCCAGGACAATCAAGTTATCTGTGATGTAGCTACATTGTGTTGTTTTTATTATTATAGTACCAAATGCTGCTAAAGTATGTGCATTGGGCTGCTATCCTGCTGTGGGTATAATTTAACTTAAACACCGTTTGGTGGAAATAAGTAGACAAGCATTTCCCAAGCTTGTGTCTCACTAAATGCTATTCTCGGGATTTTAATTAAGCTGATGTGAAAGAAAAACTTGTTATGAATTGAAATAAGTTTTAATACCAGCAACTAAATGCAGTTTAAAGGGTCCCTTTATCTTAGAATCTTCAATAGCTGAATGCACATTGTGGACCTCCAAGAGGGGCCTGAATACGTTGCATTTCCCAAATACTGCATGCAACTTTTTTTTCCCCTTTTCCAGAATTACTCACATCTCCTGAAACACTGTGCAATGGAATATGGAACAGTTTGGGAAAATTGGGGTTAAACAGACTTCCTTGCAATAAAACTAAGATAAGGCTGCCAGTGTAATTCAGACTAGAAGGTGCTAGAAGATAGGGAGAAGCAACCAGGTCATTTTGGTGTTATTCTTTGCGGCCTTTAGGTAGACCTTTTTAAAATCAGCAGCTGAAGAGAATTCGTTTGAGCTTGAGGTTGTTGGGTGTGGCATGTGTCACCTGATGCCCTTTGGATTAGAAATATTTGCTTGGGAGGCTGACCTGGGAGGCTGACCGCCATTCCCCAGCTTACTGTTATCAGAAAATCTGTTCTGAATTATAGGGGGCTAACTTACAGTTTTATCTTTGGAAAAATGACCTATTTATAAGATTGCCCTTTCTGTAACGGAAACTTGAACTTCCTACATCATGGAGGTAAACACAGGTATTCTCTCATTTAAATTTTTTTTTTTTTTTTTGAGTTTAACAAGTTTGCAGGACCAATACACAAAAATTAATTTTATTTCTATGTAAGAGCAAGTAATGACCAGAAATTTAAATTTAAAAACAGTACCACTTACAATAGCATCAAATAACCTGAAATACTTAGAAATAAATCAGCAAAATATGTGTAAGACCTGTACACTGAGAACTACAAAACACTGCTGAGAGAAATGAAAGCAAGACTGAATGAGTGGCGAGATATACCACCTTCATGGGTTGGAAGAGACATTGTTGTTAAGATATGGGTTCTCCCCAAATTGATCTATAAATGCAACACAATTCCAAGCAAAATTCCAACAGGCTTATATTTTGTTGTAGAAATTGGTAAGCAGACTCTAAAATTTATATGTAAATGTTAAGGACCTAGAATAGCCAGAATGATTTTTTTTTATTATTATTTTTTTAATCATTTTATTGAGATATATTCACATACCACGCAGTCATACAAAACAAATCGTACTTTCGATTGTTTACAGTACCATTACATAGTTGTACATTCATCACCCAAATCAATCCCCGACACCTTCATCAGCACACACACAAAAATAACAAGAATAATAATTAGAGTGAAAAAGAGCAATTGAAGTAAAAAAGAACACTGGGTACCTTTGTCTGCTTGTTTCCTTCCCCTATTTTTCTACCCATCCATCCATAAACTAGACAAAGTGGAGTGTGGTCCCCATGGCTTTCCCAATCCCATTGTCACCCCTCACAAGCTACATTCCTATACATCTGTCTTCGAGACTCATGGGTTCCGGGTTGTAGCCTGACAGCCCCAGGTATCCACCACCAGCTACCCCAATTCTCCAGAACCCAAAAAGGGCTGTCTAAAGTGTGCGTAAGAGTGCCCACCAGAGTGACCTCTCAGCTCGTTTTGGAATCTCTCTGCCACTGAAGCTTATTTCATTTCCTTTCACATCCCCCTTTTGGTCAAGAAGATGTTCTCCGTCCCACGATGCCAGGTCTACATTCCTCCCCGGGAGTCATATTCCACGTTGCCAGGGAGATTCACTCCCCTGGGTGTCTGATCCCACGTAGGGGGGAGGGCAGTGATTTCACCTTTCAAGTTGGCTTAGCCAGAGAGAGAGGGCCACATCTGAGCAACAAAGAGGCATTCAGGAGGAGACTCTTAGGCACAAGTATAGGGAGGCCTAGCCTCTCCTTTGCAGCAACCGTCTTCCCAAGGGTAAAACTTATGGTAGAGGGCTCAACCCATCAAACCACCAGTCCCCTATGTCTGTGGTCATGTTAGCAACCATGGAGGTGGGGTAGGCGAATACCCCTGCATTCTCCACAGGCTCCTCAAGGGGGCACTACATCATTTTTTTTTCCTTGTTTTTCTTTCTTTCTTTTTTTTTTTTTTTTAACTTTCCCTTCTTTTTTAAATCAACTGTATGAAAAAAAAAAGTTAAAAAGAAAACAAACATACAATAAAAGAACATTTCAAAGAGACCATAACAAGGGAGTAAGAAAAAGACAACTAACCTAAGATAACTGCTTAACTTCCAACATGTTCCTACTTTACCCCAAGAAAGTTACATAATATAGCAACCTTTCTGTGAACTTGTTCCTACTATATCCATCAGAAATTAACAGACCATAGTCATTTCTGGGCATCCCCAGAACGTTAAAAAGCTTATCTGTTCTTCTTGGATTATTGTTCCCCCTTCCTTAATTACTCTCTACTGCTAGTACCCCTACATTCTACATTATAAACCATTTGTTTTACATTTTTCAAAGTTCACATTAGTGGTAGCATATAATATTTCTCTTCTTGTGCCTGGCTTATTTCACTCAGCATTATGTCTTCAAGGTTCATCCATGTTGTCATATGTTTCACGAGATCGTTCCTTCTTACTGACGCGTAGTATTACATCGTGTGTATATACCACATTTTATTTATCCACTCATCTGTTGAAGGACATTTGGGTTGTTTCCATCTCTTGGCAATTGTGAATAATGCTGCTATGAACATTGGTGTGCAGATATCTGTTCGTGTCACTGCTTTCCGATCTTCCGGGTATATACCGAGAAGTGCAATCGCCGGATCGAATGGTAGTTCTATATCTAGTTTTCTAAGGAACTGCCAGACTGACTTCCAGAGTGGCTGAACCATTATACAGTCCCACCAATAGTGAATAAGAGTTCCAATTTCTCCACATCCCCTCCAGCATTTGTAGTTTCCTGTTTGTTTAATGGCAGCCATTCTAACCGGTGTTAGATGGTATCTCATTGTGGTCTTAATTTGCATCTCTCTAATAGCTAGTGAAGCTGAACATTTTTTCATGTGTTTCTTGGCCATTTGTATTTCCTCTTCAGACAACTGTCTTTTCATATCTTTTGCCCATTTTATAATTGGGCTGTCTGTACTATTGTCATTGAGTTGTAGGATTTCTTTGTATATGCAAGATATCAGTCTTTTGTCAGATACATGGTTTCCAAAAATTTTTTCCCATTGAGTTGGCTGCCTCTTTACCTTTTTGAGAAATTCCTTTGAGGTGCAGAAACTTCTAAGCTTGAGGAGTTCCCATTTATCTATTTTCTCTTTTGTTGCTTGTGCTTTGGGTGTAAAGTCTAGGAAGTGGCCGCCTAATACAAGGTCTTGAAGATGTTTTCCTACATTATCTTCTAGGAGTTTTATGGTACTTTCCTTTATATTGAGATCTTTGGTCCATTTTGAGTTAATTTTTGTGTAGGGGGTGAGGTAGGGGTCCTCTTTCATTCTTTTGGATATGGATATCCAACTCTCCCAGCCCCATTTGTTGAAAAGACCATTATGGCTCAGTTCAGTGACTTTGGGGGCCTTATCAAAGATCAGTCGGCCATAGATCTGAGGGTCTATCTCTGAATTCTCAATTCGATTCCATTGATCTATATGTCTATCTTTGTGCCAGTACCATGCTGTTTTGGCAACTGTGGCTTTATAATAAGCTTCAAAGTCAGGGAGTGTAAGTCCTCCCACTTCGTTTTTCTTTTTTAGAGTGTCTTTAGCAATTCGAGGCATCTTCCCTTTCCAAATAAATTTGATAACTAGCTTTTCCAAGTTTGCAAAGTAGGTTGTTGGAATTTTGATTGGGATTGCATTGAATCTGTAGATGAGTTTGGGTAGAATTGACATCTTAATGACATTTAGCCTTCCTATCCATGAACATGGAATATTTTTCCATCTTTTAAGGTCCCCTTCTATTTCTTTTAGTAGAGTTATGTAGTTTTCTTTGTATAGGTCTTTTACATCTTTGGTTAAGTTTATTCCTAGGTACTTGATTTTTTTAGTTGCTATTGAAAATGGTATCTTTTTCTTGAGTGTCTCTTCAGTTTGTTCATTTCTAGCATATAGAAACATTACTGACTTATGTGCATTAATCTTGTATCCCGCTACTTTGCTAAATTTGTTTATTAGCTCTAGTAGCTGTATCGTCGATTTCTCAGGGTTTTCTAGATATAAGATCATATCGTCTGCAAACAATGACAGTTTTACTTCTTCTTTTCCAATTTGGATGCCTTTTATTTCTTTGTCTTGCCGGATTGCCCTGGCTAGCACTTCCAGCACAATGTTGAATAACAGTGGTGACAGCGGGCATCCTTGTCTTGTTCCTGATCTTAGAGGGAAGGCTTTCAGTCTCTCACCATTGAGTACTATGCTGGCTGTGGGTTTTTCATATATGCTCTTTATCGTGTTGAGGAAGTTTCCTTCAATTCCTACCTTTTGAAGTGTTTTTATCAAAAAGGGATGTTGGATTTTGTCAAATGCTTTTTCAGCATCTATTGAGATGATCAATTGATTTTTCCCTTTCGAGTTTTTAATGTGTTGTAATACATTGATTGTTTTTCTTATGTTGAACCATCCTTGCATGCCTGGAATGAACCCCACTTGGTCATGGTGTATGATTTTTTTAATGTGTCTTTGGATTCGATTTGCAAGTATTTTGTTGAGGATTTTTGCATCTATATTCATTAGGGAGATTGGCCGGTAGTTTTCCTTTTTTGTAGCATCTTTGCCTGGTTTTGGTATTAGATTGATGTTAGCTTCATAAAATGAGTTAGGTAGTGTTCCATTTTCTTCAATGTTTTGAAAGAGTTTGAGTAAGATTGGTGTCAGTTCTTTCTGGAAAGTTTGGTAGAATTCCCCTGTGAAGCCATCTGGCCCTGGGCATTTATTTGTGGGAAGATTTTTGATGACTGATTGGATCTCTTTGCTTGTGATGGGTTGGTTGAGTTCTTCTATTTCTTCTCTGGTCAGTCTAGGTTGTTCATATGTTTCCAGGAAATTGTCCATTTCTTCTACATTGTCCAGTTTGTTGCCATACAGTTGTTCATAATATCCTCTTATAATTTTTTTAATTTCTTCAGGATCTGCAGTTATGTCACCTTTTTCATTCATTATTTTGTTTATATGGGTCTTCTCTCTTTTTGATTTTGTCAGTCTAGATAGGGGCTTGTCAATCTTGTTGATCTTCTCAAAGAACCAACTTTTGGTGATATTTATCCTCTCTATTGTTTTTTTGTTCTCTATGTCATTTATTTCTGCTTTAATCCTTGTTATTTCTTTTCTTCTACTTGGTTTAGGATTGGTTTGCTGTTCATTTTCTAGCTTCTTCAGTTGATCCATTAGTTCTTTGATTTTGGCTCTTTCTTCCTTTTTAATATATGCGTTTAGTGCTATAAATTTCCCCCTTAGCACTGCTTTTGCTGCATCCCATAGGTTTTGGTATGTTGTGTTCTCATTTTCGTTCGTCTCTATATATTTAGCAATTTCTCTTGCTATTTCTTCTTTAACCCACTGATTGTTTAGGAGTGTGTTGTTTAACCTCCAGGTATTTGTGAATTTTCTAAGTCTCTGATGGTTATTGACTTCTAATTGTATTCCATTGTGGTCAGAGAATGTGCTTTGAATAATTTCAATCTTTTTAAATTTATTGAGGCTTGTTTTATGTCCCAGCATATGATCTATTCTGGAGAAAGTTCCGTGAGCACTAGAAAAGTATGTGTATCCTGGTGATTTGGGATGTAATGTCCTGTAGATGTCTGTTAAATCTAATTCATTTATCAGATTGTTTAGGTTTTCAATTTCCTTATTGGTCTTCTGTCTGGTTGATCTATCTATAGGAGAGAGTGATGTGTTGAAGTCTCCCACAATTATTGTGGAAACATCAATTGCTTCCTTTAGTTTTGCCAGTGTTTCTCTCATGTATTTTGTGGCACCTTGGTTGGGTGCATAGACATTTACGATTGTTATTTCTTCTTGCTGAATTGCCCCTTTTGTTAGTATGTAGTGGCCTTCTTTGTCTCTCAAAACATCCCTGCATTTGAAGTCTATTTTATCTGAGATTAAGATTGCTACACCTGCTTTCTTTTGGCTGTAGCTTGCATGAAATATTTTTTTCCATCCTTTCACTTTCAGTTTCTTTGTGTCCCTATGTCTAAGATGAGTCTCTTGTATGCAACATATTGATGGTTCATTTTTTTTGATCCATTCTGCGAATCTATATCTTTTAATTGGGGAGTTTAATCCATTTACATTCAACGTTATAACCGTGAAGGCATTTCTTGAATCAGCCATCTTATCCTTTGGTTTATGTTTGCCATATTTTTCCCCTCTCTCTATTAATATCCTTTATTGTACCCATACCGAATCTCTTTAGTACTGAACCTTTCTCCAAGTCTCTCTGTCCTGTCTTTGTTTCTCTGTCTGTAGGGCTCCCTTTAGTATCTCCAGTAGGGCAGGTCTCTTGTTAGCAAATTCTCTCAGCATTTGTTTGTCTGTGAAAAATTTAAGCTCTCCCTCAAATTTGAAGGAGAGCTTTGCTGGATAAAATATTCTTGGCTGGAAATTTTTCTCACTCAGAATTTTAAATATATCGTGCCACTGCCTTCTTGCCTCCATGGTGGCTGCTGAGTAGTCACTACTTAGTCTTATGCTGTTTCCTTTGTATGTGGTGAATTGCTTTTCTCTTGCTGCTTTCAGAACTTGCTCCTTCTCTTCTGTGTTTGACAGTGTGATCAGTATATGTCTTGGAGTGGGTTTATTTGGATTTATTCTATTTGGAGTTCGCCGAGCATTTATGATTTGTGTATTTATGTTGTTTAGAAGATTTGGGAAGTTTTCCCCAACAATTTCTTTGAATACTCTTCCTAGACCTTTACCCCTTTCTTCCCCTTCTGGGACACCAATGAGTCTTATATTTGGACGTTTCATATTATCTATCATATCCCTGAGGTCCATTTCGATTTTTTCAATTTTTTTCCCCATTCTTTCTTTTATGCTTTCATTTTCCATTCTGTCATCTTCCAGGTCACTGATTCGTTGTTCAACTTCCTCTAGTCTTGTACTATGAGTGTCCAGAATCTTTTTAATTTGGTCAACAGTTTCTTTAATTTCCATAAGATCATCCATTTTTTTATTTAGTCTTGCAATGTCTTCTTTATGCTCTTCTAGAGTCTTCTTGATTTCCTTCATATCCCGTACTATGGTCTCATTGTTCATCTTTAGTTCTTTGAGTAGCTACTCTAGGTGCTGTGTCTCTTCTGGTCTTTTGATTTGGGTGCTTGGGCTTGGGTTATCCATATCGTCTGGTTTTTTCATATGCTTTATAATTTTCTGTTGTTTTTGGCCTCGTGGCATTTGCTGAACTTGATAGGGTTCTTTTAGGGTTTGTAGACCTATTGAAGTCCTTATCTCTAATTTATCAGATCTAGAGCTTCGTGGAGTACACTTTCTCTAACTAACCAGCAGGTGGCGTCCACGAGCCACCTGTTCTCCACAAGCCAGTTCTCCCCTGCTTAGCCTTTTTGGTGAGTGGGGGAGTGAGTCTTGTGGGGCCCAATTGGTGTACCAAGCTTGCGTGTGTAGTTGGTGTTGCCTGCCCTGTATGTGGAGCGTGTTTCTGGGCAGTCGGGGAGGGGGAGTGGCCCTAACAATCAAATCTCCCTGGTGATCCTAGAGTTTTAAAGCTGGTGCAATAGTCTAATCCTTCAGTTCAGTCCTGCCACAGTTTGTCTCTGCCACTGACCCACAAGTCCTTGGTATTGGTGTATGGCTCCTGAGACTTGCATGTGGGCCCCTCTTCCAGGCTGTGCACCCCGGGTCCTCTGTTGAGGGGTGACTGTGCTATGTCACAGGTGAGTGCCGTCCCCCCAGGGCAGTTCTGGGCTGCTGGGCTGTGTAGGGAGGCTCCCAGTCTGCTGAAATGATGGCTGAATGGGGCTTTGTTAATTCACACTGCTCCACCTTCCCAACTCTGGGACAATCAGCTGAGGTTTCAGGGAAGGCTAATGTCCACGCCCAGTTTTGTGGTGTGTGCCTGTTATTTGAAGCCCTTCCGTCACACTGGGTTGTCTGGGGCAGCTCTGGGCTATGGGGCTGGCGATGGGCAGGAGTGTTTCCTGTCCACCAGGATGGTGGCTGTGAGCGGACACCCCCGTTTTCTTGGGAAGTTGTGGTGTTTAGTGAATTTTCTCAGCCACTGAATTATTGCCTTTTGTCTCAGAGCTCTCTTAGTTCTGCTCTTGACTTGACGTGCCCAAATTGAAAGTCTTTGAAGCTTTCTGTATTGGGCTTCTTAGATTAATTGTTTTAGAAAAAGAAAAAAGGATTAAAAAAAAAAAAAAAAGGGTCCTCCTCAGAGATCTAATGGGTTATTGAAATGCTAAGAGACAAAGCAACCAGGGCCATTAAGGAAGGGTCCACAGGGCAGAGAGATCGGCTTTTCTTCGGGATTTGCATATGCGCCTTAGGGCCTGAGCTCCGCCCTTCCCCTTTCTGTGTTCACCAGAACTCTAAAACTCCTCTGCTTTTATTTTGGAGTTTTTCGTGTTGTTTTTTTTTTTTCTATGCCTGTCTCCTCTCTGCTGGGCTGGCTGCTCACAGATTCTCTGGTGTCTGGTCTCTGTCTATCTATGGTTGGAGTCTGGATCAGTAGAATGAGTTTCTGATAAGAGCAGCCACTGCAGTTCTCCCTTCTCCTTCCCGGAGCTGACAGCCCCTCCTCCCACGGGACTGAGCCTGGCAGGGAGGGGCGCGGGTCCCCTGGCCGCAAAAACTTACAGATTTCGCTGATCTCAGCAGTTCATCATTTTCATGAGTGTTGTATGAAGTATGCCCAAAGACAGATTGCTCTGTGGTGTCCAGTCCACGCAGTTCCTGGCTTTCTACCTACTTTCCTGGAGAAGTAACTAAAACATACAGCTCACCAGTCTTCCATCTTGCCCCGCCCCTCCAGAACCTCTCTCATTTAAATTTTGCATCCTTATGTACAGGGGTCTGGATTAGTGAGGGGAGCCCATCCCCAAAGCTGCCATGTGAACACAGAGTAAAGAGGAAACCGCCCCCCCCCCAACACTTCAACCCCTCTACAGTCCCTGTCACACCTTCTCCGATTGGTGCTGTGTCTCTCAAGCTGCTGGTATGAGTTGGCTACTCAGAGCAAGGCAAGGTGCCCTGGCTGAGTTCAGGGGTAGCCTCCAGGCTCCTTGTAATCTGATCATTTTAACTCAATTTTATCTGCCTTGTAAATATTTTCTTCAGCTGCAGAAAAGCATAAATCAGCTAAGTAATCTGTAATCTGCATACACAGCTAACAGAGCTCACTCTGACCCATGTAAGGGAACTTGATGGGAGTCAGTGTTTGCTGGAAGATTGTGGCGGTTAATCAGAAGCAACATCGATTCGTGTGAGCTGCTAGGAACGAGACTTCCACCAGGCAATCCCCAGCACCCATGGAGCATTTGCTGTGTGCTGGCAACTTTTCATCATCCGTTATCCTCACTATATTTTGCAGAGTAGGTATTATTGTTTCCACTTTATAGATAAGCTAAATGAGGGGTAGAAAGATAGAGGGGTGTGCCCAAGGCTTTCCACTTCCCATCCAAGCAAGGTCCTTGGTGATGTCAGCATTCAAACCCAGTATAAACCCAAGTATATTTGGTGCCAATACCTTTGTTTTTGCTATTATTCTGCCTCTATAAAAGGGACCAGTGAAAGTTTCACTTTTTCAGTTCTATGGTCTAATAGTATAGATTTGAACTAATAGAATTGACTGGGAATTTGCTCATTTTTAAAAATTCAACTTTATTGAGATTATATTAACATACCATACAATCATTCACAGTGTGCAATCAATTGTTCACAGTACCATTATATAGTTGCACATTCATCACCACAATCAACTTTTGAACACTTTCATTATCACCCACAAAAAATAAGGATAAAAGTTAAAGCAAAAAAGGACACCCAAAACATCCCATACCCCCCATCCCTCCCTGTTATTCATTTACTTTTTATCCTAATTTTTCTATTCATCTGTCCATATACTAGATAAAGGGAGTGGGAGCCACAAAGTTTTCACAATCACATGATCACAGTGTAAGCTACATGGTTATACAATCATCTTCAATAATCAAGGCTACTGGGTTGCAGTTCAACAGTTTCAGGTATTTCCTTCTAGCTATTCTAATACACTAAAAACTAAAAAGGAATATCTATATAATGCATAAGAATAACCTCAAGAATGACCTCTCAACTCCATTTGAAATCTCTCAGCCACTGAAAATTTACTTTGTTTCATTTCTCATCCCCCTGTTGGTCCAAGAAGGCTTTCTCAATCCCACAATCCCAGGGCCAAGCTCATCTTCATGAGTCATGTCCCACATTGCCAGGGAGATTTACACTCCTGGAAGTCATGTCCCACATAGTGGTGAGGGCAGTGAGTTTACCTGTGGAGTTAGCTTAGAGAGAGAGGCCACATCTGAGCAACAAAAGAGGTTCTCTGGGGGTGACTTGTAGGCACAATTTTAAGTAGGCTTAGCCTCTCCTTTGCAGCAACAAACTGCAGATGGGCTGCACCATTCTACTTCCCCACAAACAGTGATTAGGTACATCCCTTTCTCCACATTTTTTCAAGCACTTGTATCCCTCTGTTTGTTTATTAGATGGTTTTATTCACACACCGTACATTGCATCCTAAGTAAACAATCAGTGGTTCCCTGTATATTCACATAGTTATGCATTCACCATCACTATCTATATAAGGACATTTCCATTTCTTCCACAAAGAAGAAGGAAGAGGTTAAAAAAAAAAAAAAGGAAAAAGAAAGGAAAAAGAAAAAAATGACAAAAAGTGAAAAAAGGAAAAATAAAATTAAAATAAAATACAATAAAAAAGTCAGACAACACCACCAATGCCAAGAATCCCATAGACCTCCCTTATATCTCCCACTTACAGATATTTAGCTTTGGCATATTGCCTTTGTTACAATTAATGGAAGCATATTACAATGTTACTGTTAACTATAGACTCTAGTTTGCACTGATTGTACTTTTCCCCAATACCACCCAATTGCTAACACCTTGCAAAGGTGACATTCATTTGTGCTGCCTCATGTAAAAACATATTTGTACATTTAATCACTGTCATTGACCACTCTAGGTTTCACTAAGTCCCAGTCTTTATCTTCTCTATTTCCTTCTGGTGTCCTACATGCCCCTAACCTTCCTCTTTCAACCATACTCACAGTCACGTTTGTTCAGTGTTCTTACAGTATTGTGCTACCATCACCATCATTCAGTATTGTGCTCCAAACCTCTCTCTCCTGTCTTTTCCTATCTGCCCGTAGTGTTCCATTTAGTATTTCCTGTAGGGCAGGTATCTTGTTCACAAACTCTCTCCATGTCTGTTTGTTGAGAATACTTTAAACTCTCCCTCATTTTTGAAGGACAGTTTTGCCAGATATAGGATTCTTGGTTGGCAGTTTTTCTCTTTCAGTATTTTAAGTATATCATACCACTGCCTTCTTGCCTCTGCGGTTTCTACTGAGAAATCTGCACATAGTCTTATCACGCTTCCTTTTATGTGATGGATCACTTTTTTCTTGCTGTTTTCATAATTCTCTCTTTGTCTTTGACATTTGATAATGTGATTATTAAGTGTCTTGAATAGGTCTATCTAGATCTATTCTGTTTGGGGTACACTGTGCTTCCTGGATCTGTAATTTTATGCCTTTCATAAGAGATGGTAAATTTTCAGTGATTATTTCCTCCATTATTGTTTCTGCCCCTTTTCCCTTTTCTTCCCTTTCTGGGACACCCATGACATGTACATTCATGCACTTCATGTTGTCATTCAGTTTCCTGAGATGCTGCTCATATTTTTCCATTCTTTTCCGTATCTGTTCTTTTGTGTGTAGAATTTCAGATGTTCTGTCTTCTAGTTCATGAATCTTTTCTTCTGCCTCTTCAAATCTGCTGTTGTATGTCTCCATTGTGTTTTTTATCTCTTGTATTGTGCCTTTCATTCCCATAAGTTCTGCCAATTGTTTTTTTCAAACTTTTGATTTCTTCCTTATGTTCACCCAATGTCTTTTCTTTATAGCCTTTGTCTCTTTCATCATATCCTCCCTCAACTCATTGATTTGGTTTTTCAATTGATTTAGGAAATTTTTTGATTAATAATTAGTTGTTTCAATTCATGTATCTCAGTTCATACATGGGACACAGCCATTTTTCAGTATTCTGAGCTCAGCTGTCTCCAAAAGCCTCTGTTTTCACTTATTTATGTATTTTTTTTCCATCAGCCCTGTCTTCTCTGCCAGGATTAATCTCAGTTTCCTTTCCTGCTTGCTTTGGGTTTATCTGTGTTTGTAGCTTGTGTTCAGTAGGCCAAATTTGTTAATCAAAACTGTAATTGAAGCTTGGTTGTGTTACTTTCCCTTGATCCAGGTAACCTGCTTCTTTTTTGCACAGGGAAGTGTTCCAGTTCAGCCTGCCATGTTGATGGGGGAGGGGCACCAGCTCTGCAGTTTGGGGAGATAACTTATAGTTCTATGCTGCAATCTCAGCCATTCCACCCATTCCAGGCTGGTGTACGATGTGTTTCCAGTCACTACATGTGTCCCCAACAGTTGGTCCAGACTATTTACTAGTTGTTCCTGGCTATTTACTAGTTGCTCTAGAGGACTAGCTAAATTCCATACCTCCCTGTGCCACCATCTTTCCCTGACTCAATTTGCTCATTTTTTTTAATGCTAAAAGTCTTTAAATTGGATCTTTCAAATTTCCTATAAAATTCCCATGGAGACACAAGAGAAGATGAAAACTCACATCTCCACCAAAATTTAGTACAAACATCCAAACCTTATCCAGAGCTGGGAGAAATTTACCCAATTGCAAAACAATGAGTATGTACAGAAAACATAGGCTAATGCCTGTTTATATGATATGGCCAAGAAAAGGGAAAACCTGCTTCCACTAAAGCAGGGAGAAAGACTATTTCCTTCTTTCACCATCTGCCCATCAATTTGGAATTACTGAATCTTTAGCAGGAAGCATCGCAGCTGTGCCCTGGAGCCTGGGATTCTGAGGTTAGGGCTATGACGTGGGCTCAGGATGGGTGCAGTGGCAGAGGAGCACACAAGGGAGGAAAGAAGGAGTAAGTGCGAGTGTGTTAGATGTTTTACATGTGGGGAGAATAAAAGATGACATTAACAATAATAATTGCAATTTATTGAGTATACACAAAAGAGTGACTCTTTTCCAAAAACATGTTTGTATGGTGGATGATATGACTCAGAGTCTTTTTTAGAAAAATAGTGCATTTTTTTTTCTTACTGGTCCAAAAGTTTGATTTAGAGTCACAAAGAATTGAGTTTGAATCTCATTCTGATCTGTACTAGCTGTTCGACTCTCAAAGACATTTATCTTTCATGAACCTCAGTTTACTGGATTGCAAAATGAGAATGACAATGCCTGTTTGGAGGGCTCCTTGAGAATTAAATGAAGTAGCACTTGGAAGATGCATAGCCTGGCGGATTCAAACATTCACCACTTACAGCAGTAATAATACTATTCAAGGCCCTGCTCTTATATCACTACTTGCCCACAGAACAATCCTTCAAGGCCAGTTGCAGTAGAAATAGATGCAGAAACTCTACAGGCTACCAGGCAGCAGGGGCAGGTCTGATTCCTCTCCAAAGCTGATGCTTTTTCAATTATATCATGTTTTGTCTTGACCTTGTTACACTGACAGATACATGTTTAAGAATATTTTTGAACACCTTAAAAGTAATTGTTGAAAGAATTTAAAACAGATACGTACCTACTAAAGTGCTTGAAAAAATAAAAGCAAAGACTTCAAGGTTGAAAAACAAAAGAAATGACAACCGACAGCCACAAAGCACAAGAAAAAAAAGGTGACAAAAAAATCAAATGAATTGTGAAAATAAAGACAAACGGTTTTCACATCCTTATCAAAGGACTCAACCTCCACTTGAGAACAAAAATAAGAGTAACAAAACAAATATATACTCCTTATAAGGGACAAGGCTGAGGCAAAATGACACAGAAACCATCAGAATAGTAAGACGGGCACAGTGAGAGCAGAGGGAGCTGGAGGTTGCTGCTGTGTCAACTTGCTTGCTCTGGAAGTTTACAAGAACCCCCTGTTCTCATGCCCTGAGGTTAGTGTTGGCCAAGAAAGGGATTCATGTGATATTTGCAAGGCACAAAGGAGCTATTACTCTCTGAAATTCGTTGTGGTTGGATGAGTAGGTGCCAGCGGGTTCCAGCTTGTTTTCACCTCTTCGCCCTCCACCCAGTGCTTCTTCCTAACCCTTGGCCCTGCCAGCTGCAGGTTGCTTGGCAGTGGAACCTCAGTAGGGGCAGCTCTGCAGAGGATCTGATTTTCCACGCACTTTCCCACCAGCCCCTCTTCACGGTCCCAGGCTGGCAGCTGGATGTTCCCGGCCTCCCAGACTTCCTTGCAAGCTGCAGCCTTTAAGCCATGCCCCTGCTGACTCAAATTCTCCCTTCCCGATGCTTACTTGCCCTGCTTCATCCGTAATTGTAGCAAGCCTTATTCCTGTAATACATTCCTTATTCCGTGATACTCAGAGGTTCTGCTTCCTGAAGCCTGAAGAATAAAGGTGGGAATTTCAATTTTAGGCTATGCGTAATTTCAGCAGAAGTATTGACTGGGCAAACCTGATCCTTTAAAACATAAAAGCCAAAACCCACAATACATGTAGTAACACTCATTAATTTGCACCCCATTAGTTATAAATGAAGTTGAATATTTTTCAAAAGTGTATCTGTCATTTGAACTTCTTTTCCTATAAACTTCCTACTCTTATTTCTTGTTCAATTTCCTGTTTTTTAAATTTTATCTTATTGATTTTTTAGCATTCTTTCCATATTATTAGCCCTTCATCATATGTGCTGCAAATAATTTTCCTATTTGTCATTTGTCTTTTGATTGTCTCACAAAAGTTCTCAAATTTATAGGTACAAGATAGTTTAATGCAACATTTTTTTTAAATTGTAGTAATTTGAGAATAACCTAAATGCTCACCAATAAAAAATTGGGTAAATTGACATGGTATATCACAAAACAGAATACTCTGTAGAGATCAAAAAGTTAGGTTATTATATAGGGACTGACGGGAAAATATGGTAAAGAAATATTGGTAACTAAGAAAGATGAAAAACAGTATATAAGGTGTGCTGGTTTGAATGTATTATGTCCCCCAAAACACCATTATCTTTGATATAATCTTGTGTGGGCAGATGTATCAGTGTTGATTAGACTGTAATTCTTTGAGCCTTTCTGTGGAGATGCACCACACCCAACTGTGGGTGATGACTCTGATTGGATTATTTTCGTGGAAGTGTTACCCCACCCATTCAGGATGGGTCTGAATTAAATCACTGGAGCCATATAAATGAGTTGACAAATAGAGGGAACTCAGTGCAGCTGAGAGTGACATTTTGAAGAGGAGCTACAGCCAAGAGGGACACTTTGAAGAATGCACAGAAGCTGAGAGAGTAGCTGCAGACGGGAGACAGTTTGAAGACGGCCGTTGAAAGCAGACTTTTGCTTTGGAGGAGCTAAGAGAGGACAAACTCCCCAAGAGCAACTAACAGTGACATTTTTGAGGAGCTGAAGCCTAGAGAGGAACAGCCTAGGAGAAAGCCATTTTGAAACCAGAACTTGGAGCAGACGCCGGCCACACGCCTTCCCAGCTAACAGAGGTTTTCCGGACACCATCGGCCATCCTCCAGTGAAGGTACCCTTTGTTGATGGACACTTTATGGCCTTAAGACTGTAAGTTGGTAACCAAATAAACACCCTTTTATAAAAGCCAATCCATTTCTGGTGTTTTTGCATTCTGGAAGCATTAGCAAACTAGAACATAAGGTATGATCATATTTGAATAAGATGAAAGGAAGGGAGGGAGGAAGGAAGGAAGGAAGGAAGGAGGGAAGGAAGGAAGGAGGGAGGGAGGGAAGGAAGGAAGGAGGGAGAGAGGGAGGGAGGGAAGGAAGGAAAAAAAAGAAAGAAAGAAACAAACAAAGAGAAAGAAAGAAACAAAGAAAGAAAACTGAAGTAAATAGTCTGCATAAAAAAATCTTTCTGGATACAAAGATTCTGGTTTAAGTAGTTACCATACATAGGATTAGAAGTGGAGTTTGAGAGAGCAGAGGGGCTGTGATGGTTAATTTAACATGTCATTTTGGCTAGGTTATGATGTCTTACTGTTTGGCCAAGCAAGCACTGGCTGACTATTACTGTGAGGATATTTCATGGATTTAAATCATCAGTAAGTAGATTGCATCTATGGCTGATTACATCTACAACTAACAAAGGGGTTTGCCTTCAACAAGGAGAGAAGTCTCATCCAATCAGTTGAAAGCCTTAAGGGGAGAACTGATGATTTCAACAAGTGAGAAAGAAGAATTTCCATCTCTACTTGAGCCAGCTTCTCCTGGGGAAGTCACTGAAACTTTCATCAGTTCCCAGCTTGGGACTTGCCCATCCCCATGGCTGTGTCAAACAATTCCTGTAGTAAAACTCTTAATATTGACTGTGTGTGTGCATGTGTGTGTGTGTGTGGGTGTGGGTGTGGGTGTGTCCTGTCAGTTCTGTTTCCCTGGAGAACTCTGTCTAAAAAGGGGCATTTACCTTTTTATCACATCAGAGGTCACAATTGGTGGCCCATGAGCTGCATATATTTTCTTGAGTTTTGTAATTTTTTTAAACTTCTTAAAAATTAATTGCCTAAGGAGAGGCTAAACCTACTTATAATTGTGCCTAAGAGCCTCCTCCCGAATGCCTCTTTGTTGCTCAGATGTGGCCCTCTCTCTCTAGCTAAGCCAACTCAAAAGGTGAAATCACTGCCCTCCCCCCTACGTGGGATCAGACACCCAGGGGAGTGAATCTCCCTGGCAACGCAGGATATGACTCCCGGGGATGAATCTGGATCCAGCATCGTGGAATTGAGAACATCCTCTTGACCAAAAGGGGGATGTGAAATGAAACAAAATAAAGCTTCAGTGGCTGAGAGATTTCAAATGGAGTTGAGGGGTCACTCTGGTGGACATTCTTACTTACTATATAGATAACACTTTTTAGGTTTTCATATATTGGAATAGCTAGAAGTAAATACCTGAAACTACCAAACTCCAACCCGGTAACCTTGACTCTTGAAGAGGATTGTATAACAATGTAGCTTTCAAGGGGTGACAGTGTGATTGTGAAAACCCTGTGGATCGCACTCCCTTTATCCAGCGTATGGATGGATGAGTAGAAAAATGGGGGCAAAACCTAAATGAAAAATGCAGTGGGATGGGAGTGGTGGTGATTTGGGTGTTCTTTTTTTATTTTTAATTTTTATTCTGATTCTGATTCTTTCTGGTGTAAGGAAAATGTTAAAAAATAGATTGGGGTGATGAATGCACAACTATAAGATGGTACTGTGAACAGTTGATTGTACACTATGGATGACTGTAGGGTATGTGAATATATCTCAATAAAACTGAATTAAAAAAATTAATTGCCTAAAAAAGGAATGGAATTTCATTTAAAAATTCTTATTTTCATCTTGGCTTGAAAAAATCAGAAGCTCTACCTGAGAGTGACAGTTCTGGGGCTCAGTAGTAATTTCCCACTTTGCTGGGCATGGGCTCTCCAGTGTGTCACGGCCTCTGCCCCATTGTCTTCACTCTTTCACGACACGGGACTGGACCAGACCTGGCTGTGGCCCTTTGTGTTTGGGGCCTCTAGCTCTTGTCTATAGATATCTGTATTTATATCTCCCGCCTTCCCTTCCTGTCATCTATCTATCTAACTAATTGCTAAAGTATGTATCATAAAGCTACAATGTGTAAAATGTGATACAAACACAAAAACTTTTTGTCAGTGGAATAAATATGTAGAATGTATAGAGTATGTAGTTTTCATTCACATTCTAATGCATCCTAAGACTGTGGCATTTGATGATTGGAAGCACATCAAACCTACTAGAAAATAATGACTTAATAAGTATTAGGAAACTTGACTAAACATTTAAAAACTAAGATTCTACTTTATATCATAGAGTCAGATTAATTCCAGATTGATTAAAGAGTTGACTGTAATGGAAACAAATTGTTAAATGGGCAATATCCACGGATAGTCTATGAAGCTAAGAATATTTGCCTAATTTTGGGTTGAAAATGGACCTTGTGCCTCAAAAGGAATAGGGAAAAGAAACACTCAATGATGGAAAGCACAGGCAATCAGGGAATTAGTACTGCTGATTTTCAAAATTCACCATAAACTATTATAAAGACACATAAGGGACTATAACCTTATTTACAGCTTTAAAAAGTCAATAATCCTAAGCATTTAATAACCTTACACATCAATTAACAAAATTATCCCAACAAGAAAAAAATGGTAGGCAGCATGAACAAAAAGCTCTTTTAAAGAGGAGAAACACACATACCCTGTACTGCAAGTAGGTGAAGGGTATCCAAACTCAATGGTGATAAAAAAAATTCAAATGTATTTTTCTAACAGTACAAGTATATTGTATATATCACATTTAAATACTTTTATATGTAATATATATTTATCTACATTTACAGGATGATTTTTAGTTTTCACATTAGAAAAGTAGAAAAGTTTTTTTAAACTGTTATAATGTCTGGTGCTGGTAAGTGTGCAGAGAAATGTATTCTATCTGAGGGATATAACTGAGTGATAATCTCTTGGAAGGAGTAGATATCAAAAGGCTTTGTTGAAAACTTTAAATGGATTAAGACACAGAGTAAATATCCAAAGAAAGGAGTGAGTCTCAGTAAATTCTCACATTTATACAAAATGGTCGAGGATAAGGAGACTAAAAGTGGACTCTCCTGTTCACAGTGTGTACAATTATGGGGTCAGTTTTAGGGGCTGGACAAAAATGGACTACAGAAAATAAATGCATGTGATACATCTAAGAGGTACATACAGATCAGAATTGCAGTTGAGTCTATCAGTAAATACTTGCAACCAACTAGAATCAATGGAATCAATTAGATAAGAAGCCCACCAAGTTTTCAAGAGACTTGTATTATTAAAGAAACCACAAGTCTGTTGAGACTTAAAAGGTGCTTCAGCTCAGTATTCAATAGGCAGGAAACAAGCCAAGAGAACTGCTCTACCTTCAAGGGGAGCAGATTCTCTAATGCCAGGATGTAGCCAAGGAGAATAATGGAAAAGAATGAATCTCTGAGGTGGTGGAGCAAAAGGCCAGAGAGAAAAAGGAGCTGGGGAATCACTTCTAGGAAGAAGAATTAGGACAAAAGCAAATAACATTCCCCGCTCCCAAAGTCGAGGGCCTGTGCAATGTTTTCTCCACAGGGTTTCAGAATTGCTATGATCTGAACTGCTAAATGATTCTCGTGCCTCTATCTGAATGGGAGGGTTTGTTGTGGTTATCCTGTATCTGTTCCATAATAATATATTGGGTGTGTGGGAAACACTGCAACTTGTCTTTTTGGGACATGGGTCTCTGGCCCAAAAGGTAGCACATCTTACCATGATGTATAATTCCTGACCCTCACTCAAATATGTTGGACTGTGACCTGGGTGCAGTGACCGGATGAGGGGCTGTCTCCCTCGAGGCTGAAATGAGCATGCTTTGCGTGTGGATAGAGGAAGGAACGAGCTATTTGGCAAGCAGAATGTAATAGAGTGGTCATGATGGATGCCCACCAAGTAGCTCCACTTCTCCTTCCAAGCACATTTTGGGACTGCTCTTCCCTATCCCCCTTGAAGTTGGCCAACAAAACATTAGTGAATGTGGGGTATGGAACTTCTGAGCAGAAGCTCCAGGAGGCAGTACACAGTTGCTGATTCTCTTTTCTCTACCACAGCCACAAACCACACCCCAGGGGGAAGCTTCGTCAGCTTGCACTCTGAGTGAGGACCCTCGGACAAGAGACCCCGCCAACAGTCACTGCACACGTGACACCAGCAAGACGTAAACCTTGTTTGAAGACGCTGAGGTACTTGGGTTGATGCTATTCCAGCATATGCTAGTCTATCTTTACTAAAAATTTGTTTCCAGAAATTTTAACTTTTCCAGTCTGAATGGAAGCAAAATTATATTTAATTATTGTTTAAATGTCTGTTTCCCAAAATATTAGTCTGGTTAAACATCTTTTCGTATATCTGTTGGCTGATGGAGTGTTTCTTTATATCTTTGTTTATTATCTACCAGTAACCCTCTTTCTCCTCCTTTTTCTTTCCTTTGTAGTTCTTTTTAAAGAATTATTTTGTTATTGATACTGCATGTTTGCCAGTATGTGTGCATATAAGTTTTATCAATCTGCTTTAAGTATTTTTCATTCATTTATGGTGTCTTCTGGCAGACAAAAAATTAATGAATTCAATGCTTTAAAATAGTTTGGTCTTGTTGTGTCTTGCTCAAGAAATCCTTCACTGTTTAGATGCCCTAGAGATAATTTCATGTAGTTCATTCTAGAAATTTAAAGAATTTCTTTAAAATTAAGATTTCTATTTCATGAATAGTCAGTCATGTTCTTTCTGACTGAATTGACAACACGGCCATATGGGATGTCCACATAGGAGACTGCGTCTGTTTCCAGACCCTTGATTCCATTCCATTGGTCTTGACCTATTCTGCATCAATTCTACCCAATTCTAATCATTATGCCTCGGTAACAAATCTTGATATCTGCAGGGCTCTTTCTCCTTCCCTGTCTTCTTCAAAACTATTTTGATACTTTTTGACCTTTACTTTTCCATGTGACTATTAGGATCAATTTTTTTTTTTTTCCTTACAAAACCATGCTGGGGATACTAAAGAAATTGCATGGAATCAACAGGGAGAATTGATGAATCTATTATATTGACTTTTCTCATTCAGTTCTAGCTATTTGTAATATCTATTTTGATTGTCCTTTGAATCATGACTATTTAGAAGTGCTTTTAAAAATATTCCAATGTATGAGAATTTGAGGGGTCTATTCTATCATCTCTAATTTTATTGAATTTTATTCAGAGGTAGTGATTTGTGTTTTATAAATCACTTGCTGCCTGTTGAGGTTTCTTTATGGACTAATACTGCATTACATTTCTACTCCTGCATGACATATCATCACATATTTAGTGACTTAAATCAACACCCATTTATTAGCTCACAGTTCTGTAGTCTGAAATCTGACATTGCGTGGCTGGCTTCTCTCTTCAGGGCCTTGAAATCCTGAAATCAAGACGTCAGTTAGACGAGTCCTTGTCTGGAGGCTCTGGTGAGGACCCTGGTTTAAGCGCTTTCTTGTTGGTACAATTCCATCTCTTGTGGGTGTATGACTGAACTCCCCATTTCTCTGCTGCTTTCAGCCAGGAATTGCTCTCAGCAGGTAGAGGCCATGTGACCCAGAAACAGAGAATTTTCCCTGTCAAATCCCCCTCAAGCTTTGAATCTCTGACATCCTCTGTCTCTGAGGCTCTACCCAGATCTAAAGGGCTCATATAATTAGGTCTTTCCCACCTGGATAATCTCCCTACCCAATGGCATCCTTCTGGAGACTCTGCCAACATCTCTTCATGTAATATCTGACTCCTAAGGCGGTATTATCTTACAGTTCTTTCATTTATTTTTTGCTAATATTTCATTCATTGAATCTCCCCATAATAAACTCTCATGATATTACCTGTTTTTCATTCAATGTGTGTGTGCGTGTGTGTAGATCTTTAATTATATCTACCCACTTCTCTAGGCTACACTGTACATGATTGGTTGTGAAGGTTGGGAACGGACATGTATTTCAGTCTAACTTTGTGTACCAGGTCAGTTATGGTCAATAATAGCTGCTCAAATATTTTTTTGAATTAACAGATGGATGAATGGACAAGCATTTATAAGGTGTCTACTATGAGGCAAAAATTTCATTATGGTATAATGCGAAGTGTCAGTTCCCATCGGTGTTTTCCTCACTAGTGTCTAGAACCTTTCAACTGATTCAAGCATCAGAATCCACCACGACCCCATTTCTTATGTGGACTACTGCAACAGCCCTGCAAGTGTTTCCCCACATCCTGGGTCACTGACCTCTGGTCCATTCACCTTGTAGTAGTCAGAGGGAGCACCAAGAAGTGTAAATAGCATCATTTCACTATTATACTTAAAACCTTTCTTTAATAAAATCTATACTCTTGAAATTATTTTATGAAGAGGTTACATACATCCCAGTTCTAATTCATGCCCACAGGCCCAGCATAAAAATTAAAAGGCCCTGTCCCTCCACTCTCAAAGGACTCCTAGTTTAGATGACAAACTTCCATCTCAGGTGGGATAAATTACACAGTCACCCTATTTATAAGACCCTGCTGGATCTTTCCTCTGCTTTTCTCCACAGTCCTGTCACTTCCACTCTCTTTCTTGCTCCTACCACTGAGAGGCTAGTCTATGAACTTGGGGGCAGGTGGCTAATCCTTGAGGCCATCCTGAAACGGTGACTCAACAGCTGCAAGGCCGTGGTCATTTTGCATATGCTGGTTGCTGCCGTGAGTGGAATAGAGCCCTAGAACTCCTTACAGGAGATGGGATCATTTTGCAACCTCATATCCACAAGAGCCTTTGTGTCTGAGAAACTGAAAGATACGAACACGTTCTTGATTCTTTCAGCTTCTTTCAGAGTAGTGTTTCTTGACGCAGACGGTGGACATCACTTACTGCATTCACTATATATGAGTCACTTACTTCAGCCTGGGCAACATCCCTAAATTTTCTACCATGTGTTGTTCTCAGAATTTATAATGTTATTTTTAACATGATTCCTAAATGTATTAATCATTGAGACTGACGGCTACCACTCATAGAACACTAATGTAAGTACAAAGTGCATTCCATACGTTATTCCATTTAATTCTCACATCATCAGCATGGGGTAATGATTTTGTTCTCTATTTACAGACAGAGAGCTTAAGACACTGTAAGTTTTCCCAGGCACACCTCATGAAGATATCCACAATTTGAACCTCAGGATTCCTGCATTCAAGGCCAGTCCTTGGAAGCATAACCATGTAGCCTTAATATGACTGGTTATCTATAAGGTAGTTAGGTATTTATTAGAGAAGCGATTGTCAGTTTGGGTTGAATCTACAGAACACAGGGCACTAATTTGCTTATTGCAAAAGTAACTTCTGAGCAAGGAAACCATGAACCCTGGCTTGGGCATTCGGAATTTTAAGACAAAAATGAGAGCTTCTGACCTCATAAAAATTATAGTCTTTTCAAAGGGACAGTTTTTATAGACAAACATTTTATTGGTCATGAGAAGTGACCAGTGCAATGTCTGGCACACAGATTGCATTCAAATATATACTATTTGAGTAAGTGAATTGAAGTATGCATGAGAGAAAGAACACAGTCCAGGGGAAGCCCATAGAAAAGAACTTTCTATCTGGGATGTGGGTGATCACATGTAAGAGGTGATTGTGGAACCGGCTCCTGGAGGTTATGTTTGAGTTTACTAGATGGAGAAGAATGGAGAAGGTGATTGCTGGAAGAAGGAAAATCTTGGCAAATATATGGAGCTGTACAGAAAATAAAGTCCATGGCCTATGTAGGCAATGGGTAGGGGTTCAATGATCCAGAATGGGTCATCGGAATTTCATAGGCAGTGTTGTTAGTGGATGAGGAGAAGTAGTGGCCTCACTGGCACCACTGCTGGTTATGACTCAAGCAAATCTTGCTTCAATATGCAACTTGAGTGGCATCTCTCACTGATCCATACAGGGATTGCAGACATACAGTATCCTCCTTGCCAAACCAGCCATCCTTGTTCTTGGAGCACTTGGTCCATATAACTGGTGACTCACATAAGCTCATATGTGAGCCCTTCAAACAACACTGGAGCAGAGGCCCATCTCTCCTGATGAGCGTGGTGCCATTGGCTCAGGGCACTCTACACAGACTTTTCTTAATTCTTTCAGCCAAGATACAACCAAGCCTGACTAGAAGAGAGTGCAGGGCTGTTTGCCTGGCCTGAGTCTGTGGTCCCTGGCTGGTACTTTTCTATTTTTTTTGCAGTGTTTATTTGACTATGTGAGTCAGGCTGGCGTAATGGAAATGTCCCTGAACTTGTGGCTGAAGTCTAGTGATTGAGTCCTGGCTCAGTCGTTGGCTGGCTTTGTGATCTTGGGCAAATCACTGTCTTCCTTTGAACTTGTGCAAAAGCGATATCTGAGGCTATTTCCAGCTCCACCCATTCAGGACTCCATCATCCCGTGACGTCCCAGGCTATTGAACAAGCAGGCTTTTCAAATGGTGAAGACAGCAAGGAGAAAACAAACACCAAACATAGGGAGGAGAATTTCATGGGCGGTGTTTCATCTGGATGAAGAAAAGAATGTCCCCCATAGCCCTGCTACCCATGACTCAAGTCAATGCATTTTGCAGAAAGTACAGTCTTAATATCTCAGACCACTTCTGAGTGCCTGTTGGTTGGGAGCTGGAGGAGACCAAAGAGGGGTGGATGGAAGTGGTCGGCTGCCATGAGCCCAACTCTTCTGGGACTTTTACAAGACCTCAGGCATCAGCGCCCCTTTGAGTAAGAGCAGCGTCCTCTCCAGGGCACAGTCCATCTGTCCCCCATGCTCTAGCTAACAGTGGTGCAACCCAGACAGTTGGGGCCACTCTTCCCTGAACAAATGAGCCTTAGGTGGGCCAGAGTCCAGCCACCACTGTGTGTTCTCAGAGATCCTTTTAAACACCGATGTGTCCTGGCCCGGGTGGGGCCCGGTGAGCCAGAGCAGTGCTTTGAAGGAAAGAGAAGGGGCCACAGGGCCATATTTAATAGGAGAATTTCTGGCATGTGATGCTGTGTGGGAGGGTTTGTTCTTGTGCAGGAGCCTTATGAAAGGACACACACACCAAATAAAAAAGTGACAGATACAGATGTGCTTCCTGCCACTATTTCCCCAAAGACAGAGGTTGATTTGGGGAAAACAAAGATATAACCAAAAAGACTCTCATGCTTATAATAGCCAGGGTAAGGAAAATCATTAAGAGTGTGTGTGTGTGTGTGTGTGTGTGTGTGTGTGTGGTATCTGACTACTGTACTTTAATAATAATTCCTCTTGACGTTGTACAAGGTCACCAAGTCAACTCCAGACCACCCTGCTCGAGGACTGCTCTCCACTCAGAGCTGTATGGACTATCTCAGCTGAGAAATGTCACCCAGCACCTTTCATATTTATGGTGACTCATAAACAGGAAACCAGTCCTGTCCATGACATTGTAACTTGTTCATATCTCAAATCTTTTTATGAAAATGGGGGAAAAAAACACACCCAACACAACAAAAGAACGGAGCTGCCTTCTGCTCTCTGGGGCCAAAATAAATATTGCCAAATTAGCAAGGCATACCGAACAAATTAAGCACTAAATGCAAATTTATCGACTGAAACCCAATGGCAGAGCTACCAATGCGCTCGCAGTGGTAGATCGCGGCCCCATGAGTAGGTGTTTGTGTTGGCGAATTTCTGCTGAGGGACATGGGAACAGTAATATAAAAAGAGAGCATTTCTGTTACACCCAAATGAACAGTTTGTTTTAGAAAGTTCATGTAAACAGTGTCTAACATACATTCACTGAATTCAGAATCTCAGTTGCTACCAAGAGGGAGATGAAAAAAATAAGCTGGCCAAATTTCTTCTGAAAAAATCTCATTTGGAAATGTTCAAGTCAGCATCATAAATCATCAGACGAGTTGGAGACGTACTTCCTCATCTCCGAGCCGTGAAAAAGCCCCAGCAGTGTTCCCCAAGGCAAACAAGAACTTTTCCCTTAAGGATATTTAAAACTTTACAAAGTAAGGAGAAGATTCAGCTTAATATTTTCTAGTCTTCAAAATGGAATGTGAGTGATGTATCCTTTTAAGTCATGGGCTTCATTTATGAGGTCAGTCTTTTAAAAGAAAATCGTCTACGTATATCCTGGTTTGGTGAGTGATTTGGGAGGGTTTGGGGTTGAGTGTGGATGTGCTGGTAACTGCTTCAGTGCTTTCCTCCTCGCCGTGGACCCAATGCCTTGTCTTCCTGCTTTGTTAGTTTCTCTCATCCTCCCTAACGTGAAAGATCCTAAGACGGAGAGAGTCACCAGGATGTCTGTTTGCACTGGATGCTGCTTGGATGTTTCTTTTTCTTTGGGAAGGGTTCTCGCAAGCTTCCTGGGACTTTCCACAGTGTCTTGCATCTCTTCGTTGACACCAGACAGCTGAAGAAACCGAAGACAAAAAAGTCCTTCTATCATACACTTCTAATTAAAAGTAGAATGGCAACACCATAGAATTCCAAACATTGACAAATATTTAGAAAGTTTTGTTTTACAGAGGTAAAATCTGAGGTCCAGAGAGGGTTTGTAACCTGCCCAAATTAACACAGTGAATCCCCAACAGAGAAATTACTAGATCAGTTTTCCCTTATCTGCCAACTCCTAACCAAAGTTCTTTCTACCACTCTCCTTCCCACAAAATTATCATTTAGAGGTCTTCTCTATAGATTACGTTCTCTTTCCACATCCAGCAGCATGCAGAGTAAGAGAACTTAACATCCCCTTCTCCATGCCACTTCCTTGTTCAAGAAAATCCAGTGGCCTTCCACTGCAGAGAAGATTCAACTCTAAACTCTGCAAACACCTTGGGTCTTGAGGCCGGGAATAATTTTGGTTTCAGTAGGGCAAAACAGGAAGCAACTTTAGCATTAGAGTGTGCCAGGAAGATGGCGAGAGAATCCAAAGCAGAAACACGCATAGTTATGACTCCTGATGGAAGTGAAATAAATTGATAATTAGTGGGTGGAAAAAAATGGCTTAGAAACTATCATCTTTCCTAGCATGACATTCTCTAAGATGTCAGCCAGAGCTACATTTTTTTAAAAGCATCTAGATAGTCAAAGAAATGAGAATAAATTTGATTTAATTTATTTGCGTTGCACAATTTCAATTAACTAGAACCCGGCTAGCTGTAATTCACAATCAGTTGGCAACCCCTGCAGTTCTGAATCTATCAGCATGTCAGACAACTCGTGAATGCAGCGTAATTTACCTGGAACATCCTGGATTTGTCCCCATTCTGTATTAACAGCCTTCGTCAATGAGGACTCACACTCAGACTCAAAAACATGTCCTGGAAGTACAGGAAAGACTTGAATCATTAAAAAAATAAAGTTTACATTATTCCATTCACCAAGCCAGGGGAATTGGCTATGACATTTTAGAGGCATAGAAACAAACAAAACATCCAACCAAAATAAAACAGACGTTAAAACAAAACCCTTTTGGACTAATTTTAACCAGAAATGAGATAAAGCATGGGAAAGTGCCTGGTGATCTATAACTATCGTGGGGTTTCCATCCTTTAGTTTCCCCCCGAGTCTGAGTTCCAACCTCAGAGCATCTGGCCACCTCCTTCCCCTCATTACACAGGTGCAGGGGTCATTCCGGGTAGATGGGGATCAGAGCAATTCCCACTTCGCTGGAATTCCTGTGATTGTGTAATTCTGATATCTGAGTACTCCAGCTACAAAGATGGTGATAAAGCACAAATCTTCCATGTCACTACTTTTCTTAATAACTTTCCTTGGCTCTCCGTTATCAAAACATCTCCAGAAGTAAAAGCTAAATTCCTTGGCAGAAGAGCAACGCCGTCAGCCTGCTGACGTTCTGCTCTTCTCCTGCTGCTCCTGTAGCCCATGCTCTACCCGACCAGACTGACTTGTCACTTCTCTCTCTGATCCCTTTCTCTGCATGCTCCATCCCTGTCTTTGCCTGCTATGCCCCACCTAACCCCACCCCTTCTGCCCTGCAAACTCCTATTTATCCTTTGAGCCTCTGCTCTGATAACACGCCATCTCTCCTTCTCCCACCCCAATTTGGGTTAGCTGTCCGTCTGTGCTAGTATTAGATATACGTCTACCAAACACTTATTACATGTTTCCATTCTGGATCCTGAGCACCTTAAGATTGAAAGATGGGCCCATGCTAATTCCTTATACATGGCCTGGCTCGTTGGTTTGCAGAAAGTGTTTATGGAAGGAATGACATGAACATAAATGTCACTCTTTTATCTCCATGTGCCTTGCAACCACCTTTTTCCATCTATTAATAATGGGCAGCACAATGCAGTGAGAAGAGAAAATTAGGCACTAAATAATTTGTGTCCTCATCTTAGTTCTGCCCTCAAAGATGGTGGCCTTGACAAGACATTTGACCTGATGAGGCGGCGCTGTCATCTGTTACATGATGATATGAATAGAACCAACCCTGTATCAGTCCTAGAAACGGTGGAAGGGATCTTGGGAAAAATCCCAATTCACAATTAAACCCAAATGTGTCAAATGGGCAGAAAATGAGTTTCATTTTATACTGATTTAATATAACACTCTATATTTAGAAATATACTTATTGTACTACAGATATCACCCAAAAGAATAAAGATATAGTACTTTACGAACATTAACAATATGTAAATTCCTTGATGAAAATAACCAATGTGTACTATCCTTGCAACTTGATTCTCAGCGCATTCTCCCTTGGTTGAATATTAGAACACGCCCTCCCATGGCCCCACTTCTTGGGGTGGAATTCCATAGCAACCCCCTAGGTGTGTTGCAAGCCCCTGTTCTTGTCCTGAGCAGGCAGCTCAGAGGATGGTTTATTCCACCGTGGAAGCGCTGGTGCTCCTGGGACATAGAAGAAACAATTGTGTTTGTCATCTGTTGGCTATGGGACAGCTTCACACAAAAGATGCCTTCTAACATGTAGGTATTTTTCCCACTTAATAATAATTTTACTCTTTCACATGGGTTGACTTGCCCTGGTGTACTTTTGGATTGACTTGTTCTACCTGTCTCAACAAGTGATTATGCTACCAATGAATTAAACTGCAAATGTGAAAGTGCTGGTAAACCACAGAATACAAATTTGAGGGGATATGGTTGTTCGTACAGATACTAATGAAGATGCATAAATTAAAATCTGTGCTTACTTTGAAAGTTACGTCAATGAAAGCATATATAAAACATAGTGGGGTTTGGGTTTCAGGACAGGTTTTTCTCTAGGAGTGGTTGGGAACAGAATGGCTGGACAGAGAGTGAGCTGGGAATTGAATAAACATTTTGGTCACAAGGATGCTCACTGCTCACATGAAAACAATCCCTGTACAGTGACCTCCTTTTCAGTCCTTGGAAATTAAGAACAGAGTGTTAGGGCTAGCTTCGAGTCACTGGAGGGCTGTTGGGAAGCAAAGATCCCGGGAAATGAGCCAGGTCCCCATATCCCCCCCACCTTCTCTGCCACTTCTCCCCTCGGTCTCTTTTTAGACCCCTGCTTCTCCATCAGGTCTCTTTTCAGGGTCTTCTCCTGCACACAGGTGCAGTCTGAGCTCATGGTGTAAACCTGTGTAAATCACAACACAATTCCCAACCTGTTTAAGAACTTCGCAGTTATCCATGGCTGCTCTTGTACTTTCATCACCATCATCATCATCATCATTTTCATCATCACTGTCTTTATCACCATTATTATTTATTTAATCCTTACTGCACCCTTGCCAGGTCCTTAATGTGAAAAATCATGAATGTCAACCTATGCTTATAAAACTGATAAATATATTACTTGTAGTTTGTCTTATATGAGGAAGTCTAAATAACTAACTATGAAAAGGAACGTCAATTTCACTTCAGAGAATTCACTCAGCACATTGCAAATATTCCTTTTTGTTGCCCCCTTTACAGTTCAAGGCATTCTCAGGTGAGATAATGGACGGCATCTGAGCATCCTCAAGCAGGTGGTGTTGCCTCAGCCAGGCCCCTTTCTGCTCGGCAGAGCTGTGCCTTCCGCGGGTGTACCCCTGGTCTTCCCCACCATGTGCTGCCCTCCTTGAGGACATAAACCAAATCTCCTCTTTCTTTACCTCTCCCATATTTAACACGAGACCTCGCTGGGGTGGATGGGGGGCATTCGGTCCCACCTCTGCAACAAAGCACTGATACGCTAGCCATGCTTTGGGGTTGGGGTGGGACCGGTGGCATCGTCACTGGGTTGAATAAAGACTGATGCTTCTATGGCCTGGACACCATCATGTGTTTCACAGAACTCTATCACCCCAGCCACTGAAACACACCTGTCACTGGCAAGTACAGATGGGGAACCTGTGCATGTAGGTGCACCCCTGTACTCTCGGATGCAGACAGTCACCTCATTCTGCACACAGATCCATGCTCACAGCCATGCACACTGTGCACACAGATGCACGGCAGCTCCGACACACACACACCAGCACACCCGCAGATGTGCACACCCACAGATCTGCATACCTGCACACATTCACACCTGCAGATGTACCAGGTAGGTTTTATGCTGGGTCTGAGTTTGAAGGAGCTCCCTGAACCTGGGCCTGGGTGGCAGTCCAAGTAGAATAAAATGTGTCCCATTTAAAATAAATTATCTCTATCTGCTGGGCATGGCTGGCAGACTTTAGGGTTTTAAAGGACCCAGAATACTGACACTTCTCTGACTTTGCTCACGGCCAGATCCTGAACAATACATAAATTGTGTCTGGATCACTGAGAAGAATACACTGTGTTCCTTAAGAGCCCTTAGCAGTGGTGTCTCAAACTCCTAAGACAATATTGCCATTGTCTCCAAAGCTCGAGCCTGTTGTTTCATCTTTGAGGAAGTTGATTCCTAGATAGCGATCTTCAGAAACCCAGCTGAAAATGGAGGCACTGACAGGCTGGGACTCATTTATTGCTGCTGTATAAAAGCACCCTTTAAAAGCTGGGGGAGCTTTCTCCTCAACAAACACAGCCAGTTGCCCCGGTTGGGCCATTCTCCTTTCTGGAAGTCAGGGGCTGCAGGAATCAGCTCGGCTTCTGGGAGAATCCTCAGACTTGTAAAGTCCAGTGGGAAGGGAGAGAGTTTAAACTTTAACTTCTTCAGACATCATGGGACCATCACAAAAATGAGTCAGAGACACCCACTGAGAGCATTTTTCACAGTCACTGTGCAGATGACAGAAGATAAGAAATGTTAGTAAAGGTGGAAAGTTCTGGACTGATAGCATCTTAGACCTGTGTGGTTGGAGACGCCACTGAGGCGTCCGCTGGAGGGTTCACATCATGGATTTCCTTCTGACCTACAGGCACGGAAAGAAACACATGGTCCAAAAATCACTTTTAGAAGAAATCCCCATCCCCCCAGCTCTGGAATGTTGATCCTTAAGGGGTTCAACCAATACACCTCTTTTTTTTACAGAAGAAGAAAACCTGAGAACATAAAAGAGAGGGTCTTGTTCACAATGACCTTATAACTTAGGTGCTAAATGCAAACTAGTACCCAAATGCTCTGACTTGCGTTATTTTCCCCTCGAGTGGGCTTTGCTACTACTCATTTAGTCCTCCTCCAGTAGTGATTGGGGAATTAGGCATCTTTCCAGTGAAAGCATTTGCTGCCTTAATCTCATTTTGCTCCTCAAGCTTTTATTTATTCTCCCCATCACTGTGAAAAGTCTTTTACCCTAGAGACCCGAGGACCTGGGGGCTTTTAGAACAGGGTTCTCTTGGTGGTGAAGTAAGAGAGTGTTCTTTAGACATCTCTTTGTCTCAGGTGTGGCTGGGCCGACTGCCCGGAGCCCCTGCTAGGTGAGGAGGCTGCAGAACCATAGGCAGAAGCACGAGCGGCCAGGGATATCCTGGGCTCATACCAAAGACCAGGAATCAAAGGCCACTTGAACTGATAACACACGTTTAGAGAAGAGATCCCTGCTGCTGTCTCCACGCCTGGCCTGCAGACTCCAGCCTCTGCGTGGCTATTTTCTGCCTACTCTCAGGGCTGGGCAGATTCTCAGAGGCCACCAATCCAACCTAATTCCCGGCTTAGGAGTATAGGGGATGTGGCAGGCAGAACACGCAATATGTCTGTGTTCCAGTGTTCAATCCCAGAGTCCTCGTGACTGTGTTCCATGACAAATGAGATTTGGCAGATGGGAGTGAGTTAAGGATCTTGAGCTGGGGAGGTTTTCCTGGATTATCTGGGTGAGCCCAATATAATTCCAAGGCTCCTTGTAAGTGAAGGAGGGCAAGGGTCAGAGGAGATGTGATGACGGAGGCAGAGTCAGAACCACGTGCCGGCAGTCCTGAGCCAAGGGACACAGGCAGCCCAAGAAGCTGGGAAAGGCCAGCAAACGGACCCTCCTTTGGAGCCTCCAGAAAGAGCACAGCTCTGCTGACACATTGATTTTAGTCTTCTGAGACCTAGTGCAGATTTCTGACCTCCAGAACTGTGAGATAATGATTTGCGTGGCTTTAAACCACTGAATTTATGGTAATTTGTGATCACAGCAAGAAGAAGCTAATACCAATGGGATGGGCACAGTGGGAATTAGGACACGCCTTTTTTATTCTTTCTTTTATCTGGAAACCATCTTTCCTCACCCCCTTTCTTCATGTGGCCAGCACCTTTCATCTCCAAGTCTTAGCTGAGGTTGTGTTGCAGCAAGGCCTCCCCACTGCCTTACTAGTTCATCTCCCTCAACAGATTGCAAACTCCTTGTAGCCCTGAACTAGTTCTCATTCATCTCTGACCTAGAAGAAGTTCTCATTCGTCCTCTGACCTAGGCCTCCAAGACAGGAAGGACCTTGGGTTATTATATTTGAATGTGCACATCATAGAATAAAGGAGAGCTCTTCTTCAGACTCTCAGCATTTTGACACTTCTGGGAAAGCCTTAAAGAAGAATGTGTGCATTTCCTCTGGGATATTATTCTTGTCTTTTACTTTTCACTTCTCAGCAGGGCATGGCATGTCCTGGAGATGACCTAGGAGCCTGAGAATCCCGAGGGCTCACCTGTGGGGTGACACGTCCCTGGAGACAGGCTCTGGATAGCTAGTCAGGCAGGACCTGTGCCTTGAGCTCCTCAGGAAGGGACCTCCTGGGGCTGATCACGGAGTTTTCCCAGCATTGTCCTCCAAACTGCAGACAATCCAGTTTACCACCCCAACGGCAAGCTCCTTTTCCAGGATGCATCAGTTGCAGATAACATTTGGCACTCTCCCAAGTGGCTCCAAAATTTGTCATGGTCTCATTTGTGTCTGTTCATGCAAATGAAGATAAGAATGAATGATTATCTATCACCAGCTACAGGTTCCGCTAGAAAAGGCCATCCTGGCTCTGTTGTTTTCTGTCCTCTTCTATGTTACTCTCGGGTGCCCACCCCCGACACCTTTGATGGCTGCCACAGTGTCTCAGACCTTGAACATTAATCGGGCTCATTTGCCTCATTTTATTTTATTAACTTTATTTATCAAAAAAAAATTTTTCCAGACAAAATAAAACAAAAGAATAGGAAAAACAAATATCCTGAAATAAGTTCATTGCTTCCAGTATGCTCCTACCATACCACAAGAAAATTAACAAACCATAGTCATTCCTGAGCATTCCCTTATCATTAAGATACCTTTTTGATATCTTTTTTTTTTTTCATTCCAATGCTTCAGTCCCCCATGGTTGTGGCTCCTACACAAGGATTAAACTTGCACATGGCTTATCTGTCACCACCTAAAGTTACTCGAGATATTGATGGGATAGGAGATCAAAGGTCTGGCCAAGGTGTCCTCTTTACCAATATTTGTTTTCATTTCACAGAAGAAAACCAATTTATCCTAAATGTCGTCATTCTGTTTGCCTAAAGAAACCTGCAGCAGTGGCTGCCTCATGACGATGTCTGGCAAAGGGCAAGAAAACATGTGTCCAGCTCTGAAACCAAAAGGCTTGTTTCATACAAGGGTTCCATGGACTCTACTCTTTCCCATGGATAAGTCTTAGGTAGCATTTCCCCAAATGTACAGGTTACCAGGGGATGGGGTGGGGATAGGGAATGGAAAGTTAAGACTTAAAATATACAGGGTTCCTATTTGGAAGGATGGCAATGTTTTGGTAATGGGTGGTGGTGATGGTAACACAACGTTAACATAATTAACAGCACTGAAAAGTATGCCCAAATTGATTAAAGGGAGAAATATTAGATTATATATATGGTAATAGAATACAAATTACAAAAAAAAAAAATCCATGAACTACGCTGCACAGTGAACCCTAAGTTAAACCACGGACTTTTATAAAAATGTGCTGTCATCAATTTTAAGAAATGTTCTACCCCAAGGCAAGGTGTCGGTGGTGGAGTGGTATATGGGAATCCTGTATTTTATGCATGATTGGTCTGCAAATCTACAACTTCTCTAATAAACAAAAAAACAAAACCTTTTGAGAAAAGGGTTCAATGATGAGGTGGGCTTAGAAAAAGCTGCACTTCAGTTCTTTCAGAAATTTACAACACACCCTGAGAAGTCTGCAGAGGAAAGAAACATTTAAATTTGTTTAACTCAAAATATCCTGAAAATTTCTCCATGAAAACTTTCCCCACAGAATACCTGTTAATATGTCATATAAACAGTGCTTTGCAGCTCACAGTTTGTGAAATCCTCAGGGATCCTTGGAAGAGTCTCAGTAAAGTTTTTTTCTTTTTTGCCAGGCTTTCTTAATTGTGTATGTTTGTCATTTATGAGGCGTCTGTCATAGAAACCATCTCAGTCAATCCTCACAGCCAGCTCTGAGGTAAGTTCTAGTCATTCAATCATTAATTAATTTAATTAGCATGCATTAATTATCTACTATGTGCAAAGCACTAGGGCAGTTTTATTGTTACCCCCATTCTATTCTTAGGAAAACTGAGGCCCAGAAAATTTCACCCATCCAGAGTCACACAATCTGCAGGTAGCAGGACCAGAAACAAAATCCGTCTTCTTTGACTCCCAGTCTTCGGTTATTTCCACTTTTTTAGACTGCAGATAAGTTTACTGCTGTCATCCTTGTCCCCACATCACTGCAGAAGCTCAGGACTGAGGACACAGGGGAGTGTAGGTCACCCCCCTCGTGCTTGCCGGGCCTCCAGCTCCAATGCAGGGGGAAAGGCTGGTGGGGGACGTCCTGCCCAGAGGCGGCCACGCAGACATCGGGGGGTGAGCTCACGCCCATGGCGGCTCACACACCACCCCCCTCACATGTGCATGTTGCAAAGAGGGAGGGCAAGATCGCTCAACCCAAGGCCTTCAAATGCCCCTGCTCTTGGCTGCTTGTGGGAGAGTCTCTCCAGACACAAAAGCTCGGGGACAATCATTTTCCAAGAGGCTCAGGCATGGGGAACGGGGGTGGGAGGCCGTTGGACTCTGTGTTTCCTGTGGTCTAAAACCTGCCCAGTCAAGTAGAATGTACTGGAATCCTGGTGTAGGTCTACGGAGCCCACGGCCAGGTGTTTATTATTTTAAGAACTTTGGGTTGCTTCCTTAGACGTCAGGGCGGGGGACGAGGCAGAGAGCCAAGCCCACGGCGCGAGGCCACTGTCCCCGCCACGCTGTCCTCTGGGGAATGACAGTGCTCTGTACATGCCACACCAGCCCCTCGGGTGCAGCTACCACATTCCAGAGCCCTACCTGGACCGATGAATAAAACCATTTTAACTTCAGCAGTTGTTGAGACAAAGAGCCAAGGCTCCAGCCCTCAGGCTTCCGTTTTGTGGGGAGGACCCCGCTGAGGACTTTGAGGTCATGACGCTCTGGCTTTGCACAATAATGTGCCAGTGCACTCACACTGGGCTCTGTAAAGCAGGCCTTTGCCTCTCTCACCCGCCAAACTACGCCCTTGCTGGCTGCCCCACGGAAAGAATGCCTCAGGGTCCCCCGGGACATCTGCCATTGCCCAGTCCAGCTCATCATCCCTCCTAGCCCTGTCCCAAGAGGCAGCACCGAGGACGTTCCGTTAAACAGAGCACTGTCCCGGGGCGGCAAATGCCTCCCAAAGGCAACCGGACAGAACCCCATTGTTCAGGAAGAAGGCCCCTCACACAGCAGCCGCCCTGCCATCCGGGGGCCCATGAGTAATCCAGAGGGAGGATGTGCAGGCAAAGGAGCTGGCACCGCTCCTGGGCTCAGAGATTCTTCCCAAGTTCACGGCTCTGCCGGGTATGCGTGCCAGGGACATGAGATCGCCACGGTGAAGGTTTCTTCGGGGACCTCGTTTTCCATGTGCGAGTTTGCAGGTTGCACAGGGACAATATACTCCTGAAACTTAAATATTTATACACTCAAAAAATACATATTGTGCTGCCTACAATCATACTTCTGAAGGTGCACACTTACTGTGCTTTATGAAATTTCTAAAGCAGAAATGGGAGTATAGAGCAATGGAGGTATGGAGAAATGAACACACTCATGCTGATCAATAATATTTAGTGTATTTTGGGGACTCTCTAGGGGACTCAAGCAACATCTGCCACAGCTCCTGCCCTCCACACCACCACCGTGGGGGGCAGAGGACCCTTAAGGAAAGGGCACAATAGAGTCAAACACCCGATGCAAGGACCAGAGGCCGTAAAGAGCAATAGGGTCCGAGGGAGGGGAATGCATAGTTCCGCCACTGGCTGGACTGGACCTTAGACAGCTTCCCTCATTCATATCGGTTGGCGCTGAGGAGTTGGTTGTAACTGCCTGTATAGGATGCCCTTGCTCATCCATCTAAGTGGACAAGACAATATAGGACCATTAAGAAATGCTGCCAGCCATAACCTCAGAGGTTTCGCCTCTCAGGTCCCTTCAGAACTCACAGGGTAAGCAGGCAGTCAGTGGCAATGGGGAGGAGCTGGAGGGGGTGCAAATTCCCTTGGGGCCTAGGCGACAGATGGCTCTCTGCACGCAGGAAGGGTGAGAGGCAGGGAGTTCTGCGATGGACACTGAGTCTAACCCAGAGCCTCTGCTGCCCAGATGGAAGGTGTGCGTGAGCCCTGGGGAAACCCAGCCCGGGTTGGATCCGTGTCCATGCCTCCAGATCTGGGTCCAGAAACACAGCTTCTGCCAGAGCAGAGTGGGATCAGCTCTTGCTTGTTGGTCTAACCTCCCATAACACAGAACAGGCCTCAAAGCGAAGAGGACAAGGCAGAGAAAACTGGCCTTCGTTGTTTTGAGCTCCAGGCCTTTTCCTGCCGTCAAACATCTCCTTGTTTCCTCATTGTGCAAAAGGGTTGTGCAGCTCTGAATGGGACCTTTCATGATTGGGGATTCCACTGTTCCCATCGCCCTGACGCTCTTCTGTGCCAAACAATAGCACCTGAGACCTTCAGTTGCAGGTTTGGAGGAAGCACTGCCCCACACACCTGCCCACAGGGCCAGCCCAGCTCTGGCAGAGCAGTGGGTCCAGCTTCTTGGCCAGTGGGGGGAGCTGGAGTCGGGCGCCCTGAGCTGCAGCCCCCCATGACGGAGGGGCCAGACGTGGCACCCATGACAGGAGGCCGGGCTCCTCCAGATGGAGGGCACCCACGGGAGAGGCTGCCCTGACTCACAGTCTTGTATGCTGGTGACCCAGGCCCGTCCAATCCTGCTGGGAGTCCCCTGGGCACCATCAGCTTTGCACACAGCAGCGGCCGCTCTGATTTGTATGTGAACAGGTTCCTGAACAGGTATGGAGGGTTTTCTGACACCTGCAGCGCCTGGGGCTGAGAAGTGCATCCAAACTGGGGACTGCCTTGTAGGTAAATAGGAGAGGAGAGAAGAATACCACAGAATGAGCAACTAGGCAACTGGTTATTTCATAGCTCGGTTCATTTAATCATCCCCTGGGGCTGTCTCCATTGCAACCCCGAGGGAACCAAGGATCAGAGACTGAGGATTTGCCCATGTTTTCCAGCGACTGAGTGGAGAGATGGGATCCTGATCCAGGGCTATGTACCTCCAGGATGGGCTCTTTGTCTCGGAGTGGCCTATTGTCAGTTCCGTTCCCACTGGGTCCAGTTACCAACGGGCCTTCTCCTTCATCAGCCCTGAGAGCCACGTCCTGGGCGGGTGCCTTCTCCCTGGACCGGCCCCAGCTCCTTCCTTCTGCTCTCGCTGGCCCCCATCATTTCTCTAGCACTTCCCATGGCCTGGAGCCCTCAGGCCATCCCCCTTTGTGCCAGCACCCCTACACCCTTCAAACTGTATTTGAAGCCAAGACCCTCCATTCCTGCTGCTTTTCTGGGCTGAGCTTGCTCCTGGCATTAGGAATTCCCCATTTACAGTTGTCCTGCGTTCCAGTGGACGCCCCCTCTGCCCCCTTTAAATGGACCTCCTTCCTCTCCTGGGGGCTCTCTAGAGTGACTTAAGGCAGGTCATCCCTGCCCCAGGCCACTTGGACTTAACTGTCCTCACACTGTCTCTGCCCTCAAGACTCACCCTGGGAGGGCGAGCCTGACACAAGTCCCCAGCTCTGTCCCTCAGAGCAGGCACTGACATACGTGCACCCCAGGAAGTGCAAGCGCCGCTCTGCTCCCTCCAGAACAGGGCCAGGGACCCACCATGCAAGCTGGCTCCACCCCATGCTGTGGAGGGAGTGGGAGAGGGGCTTTGGAAGCTGTGTTTTCTCGATTCATCACTTGCCAAGTTAATGCAGCCCTTTAACTGTTTTCCTTAGTTTTGAGGAAGATTACAGATATAGATCCTCTGCCGTCTTGGCCTGAAGGGGCTTGGAATGATGGACGCCTACAGAGAGGGGCCCACAGTGATCTGAAGTAGCTGATCAAAAGCAGTGATCAGCCATCAGACACCCTCCTTCTTCCTTTACCCCCAAGGTCCATCCTCCACTTGCACCAGGAGCCTGAGCTGAAGTCCCCACAGCTGCCCAACACGAGGCTGGGCAAGGGAGGTGGGAGCTGCAGCAGGCAGCATGGAACTCACTGCTATTTAACTCAGTTTACCAGTCTCGTCCTCCCACCCTTCCCTGGGTGCCACACAGGGTTCCAAATAGTTGATTCAGACAATTTCTGACAGTTCCACAGTTGTTCTGGTGGAGGGACTTATTCCTGGAGCTTCTGACTCTACCATCTTCCCACAATGCCTATTTACTGCTTTTAAATAGAGAGTTTCTTACAGGAAGGAATGAAGCCTGTCTCATGGAAAGATGTCCTGGGTGGGATGGCCCTTGTATGGTGACTTGAAGGGTGTAGTAAGAAGCAAAACTTGGCACAGGCATTCCAGGCAGAGGGAACAGTAAATGTGAGGGCAGAGGAGGGTGAAAGAGCAAGCATCAGGTATGGTTAGAGTGGAGGATGTTTGGGGTGGGGGGGAGATGAGCCTGAGGAATCTAAAGCACCCTGTCAACATTCACAGGCTTGAAATTGACTATTTTACTCTCACGTGAGGGCTTACCTGGATAATTATACTAGTTTCCATGCACAGAATTCTTGCCCTGTGCCATGCCTACTCTAAATGCTTTCTGTGAATTTTCTCATTAAATCTTCGCACCACCCTGGGGTAGGTATTACAATGACCCCACCAAGGAAATTGAAGTCCACAGCCGCACAGCTAGGCTGCATCAGAGCCGGGTTCTAACAGACAGGCTGGCTCCAGAGCCTGTGCTCTGAACCACCAACCCCCTCAGACATCCGATGCAGTGACCTCTTGGAAAAGTGGGGCTGTCCTCTCTGAGGCAAAGTGTAACGTCAAGGCTTAATCCAGGGACTCACGGTGACACCAGCTGCAGATGACCAGGCCAGGATGAAGGGCCATTGCAGTGGCCTGGATGGCTCGGCAGTGGGTTCAGATTGCATGTGTTCAACATTTAAGAGACGTTGATTCTAGTGGAAACAGAGAACATATGGAAATGACCTAACTGGCTAAAGGCTGAAGTTGAAATGCCTGACATGATTTTTGGCTTTGTCCCTCCCTCTCCTCCTTTCTGGCAGCGCTTGTGGCCATGTGCCCAATCCCAAAGCTGCTGCCCAGAGTAGCCTTCTGGGCATGGACTGGTAGCTCCTGGCAGCCTTTGAGTCTACTGTGCTCCATGGAGAGGAACTCACCAATTTCAGTAGCAATCTGCAAGAGGATCCAAATAGACGAAGGTAGAGACGTTCCTAAGGTGTGACCATGTTTACCTATTATGGGAAAAAAATTGAAAGAAAATGCTGTGACTCACTGAAAATTTTCACTGAAAGGCCCAAATAATCTCATGAAGTGTGACATTTCTACACAAGCACAGTTTTGTTTTATTTTGTTTTATTTTTTATTTTTATTTTTTTTCAGAAAATTCATGTACTTTCTTTTCCCCATCAGCCCTGTGAGGTAGACAGTATTCCTTTGGTTTTAGGAACGTGTGTAAGAGGCAGGGTCAAGCTTTCCAACTCTGATCTTTTCGATGTCTAGTTCAGTAATTCTCATCCTCCTTGGCACTGCTTTTCTCAGTCCTCTGAGTTCAGCTGAGTTCTATCTTTCCTGCCCAACTATGCTATTTAATTTATTTATGATCAAGGAAATTGCTCTGCCTAAAAGCACCAGTTTGACATTTTTGCTGTTAATAGTTGGCACTTTTCCAGTTGGTCAGTGACCATGCCATAATGATTATCAAATATTTTGATTATTGCTTCTGTTTTTATGTAAATATTTATTTTTTACTACCCTACGTTACTTTGAAAATTGATTTATGAGCATTTATAAAAATATCAAAACATGGTAAGATAACATCTACTAGAAGTAGATAAAGAAGCAAAAAGAAATAAAAGGATAGACTCATAAAGCTGGGTCAGGAACAAGACCAGGACTCAAGTGTAAATTGTGGGTTGGAAACACCAGGTAGAGGAGCGCTTGTTGGATTCTAAACCTCCCAGAAGCCAATGGCAGAAGAAACTGATTGATTAGGCAATTTACTGTGTCTTCAAGAAAAACCCAAATCAAAAGCATGTCTGAGACATAATCATCTTCCTGAGAACCCTCAAAAAGAGAAGTGCAATTTAATTAGTACATTTCCATAACATCTGTAAGACAGCACTGTGTTGAGTTTCAAAGAACCATTTTTATGGGCTGCTTATAACAAGAGCAGAACGTTGAATGCTTGCCTCTATGCTGCCTGGAGTTATTTGGTGACCTTCAGAGTATTCACCTTGTCCCCCTAGTTAGATAATACTATTTTGGAGGTATGGTGCTTGATTGAATTTTTGCCTGGAAAATTACCAAAAATAAGAACTTCTAAAAACTTAAAAAATAGAGCTGAAATGCATGTGAAGGGTGGGAGCACATCTGCTCACAGATCTTACATGTCCTACCTGGTTGCGCTTCACCTCACTATGCTCCTGGCTCCACAGGAAACAGAGAGCCCACTGTTTTCCATTGCCCTCTGGTCTAACGAGTGGAAAATCCTACTGGTGTTCCTGGAATTCTTGCCAACTTCAGACAGAAAGCGGTAGGTGCAGTTCTCATGTCCACACACTTGGTTGCTCATTCCTCCATCCTTGTATCAGAAATGCATAAAATGCTGACTGTGGGCCTGGCCCTGAAGCCGTGGAGATGGAGACGACACAGTCTGTACCCTGGAAGTGCTGAGGGATCAAAGGAGGAGGCAGAAAGGCGCAGGGATAATCACAGGACTCACGGCCCAAGGCGAGCAACACTGACATGGCACTCTGTGCAAGGAGCTCTATGCAAGGAGGTCTGTGCATAGTGGCAGGGAAGGGGCCGAGAGGAGCCGTTATCACTGCTTGGGAAGCTGGGGATGGATTCCCAGGGGAGGGGATGCTTAATTCCAATACTGACATAAATTCCTCAAGGAGTCAAGATTACTGACATAAAGAAAAGCTGATTAAGGCCAAAGTAGTGAACAAGAGTGGAAGATGTGTTCAGAGAACAGAAAGCATTCCAGGGGCCAAGAGCAGAGTAGATGAGAGGTTTGGGAAAGCTGATGTCTGGTAAGGCTTTGGCGGTAATATTCCAAGTCAGACCATCTCACCCACAAGCCAGTTAAGAGTCTATGACTTTGGTCATTACATGTTAAAAAAAACTGTCCTAAATGCATGGCTTCTTATAGTTTTGAGAGGGGAAATGAAACTTCTCCCACTTGCCTTCTTTAAGTCTTGGACACTGGGAGCTGAGAAGAGAGGGAAGGGCCTGGAAGCACGGCACCCAATTCTGCCGGAAGGGCTGTGCTGGCTTGGGTCGGCCGTGTGCTAGGACCACTGCGGTTGCAGTTGATTCGTCGGGGGGGGGTGGTGGCGGCTGGTTGCTAAATCCTAGGCTCTCAGGATTGCTTGGAGGGTACCGGCGGCGGGGGCTCTTTCCCGGAGGCGAGGGCGAGGTGGGGGACTTGGCCAGGTCCACGGCGGGGTGGCGTGCAAAGTATGGAGGGCGGCGAGAAAGGAACAGGCGGGACACGTTTCTTTTAGGGTGAAGAAGCCAAGAGAGAGTTTATTAGGGGAGAGTACAAGCTTATATCGGGCGTTTAGAGGGCGGGGTAGTTGTAGAGGTTAAAGGCGTGGATTGGTTCTGAGAGGGCGCGGAGGTTGATTGAAAAGGGGCGAGAGTTGCTCCGGTAACGGTGTCTGGCAACAATGTATGCGCACTGGTGGTGATGGGAGTTGCACTGGCAACGGGGAGTGTCCGGGCAAGATAAGGGGGTGGGGAAAAGGCGGTTCCCTCCGGCAAGCCTCCCCTAACAGTGTTATTTTGGGTGAGGAAATGGGGCCTGCCTCCGGCCTCACTTTCCCAGGCCCGGGGGGCTGCGGAGGGCGCTGTCGCCCGTGCCCACCACCCTCCCCAGGGGCTGATCAGGTCCCCCAGCCCAGGCCCGCCAAGTTAAAGCACGTAATCAGTGTCCCGCATTTCCCCCTTCTTTTCTAATTAAAGGAAGAAGCTTACCGGAGAGGTCCGCTAAGGGATGAGGGAAGGGGGAGGCCGGGGAGGGGAAAAGCGGTTGACGGTGGCTCAGCGAGGCTGGAGCTCGGCGTTGGTGTGGCGCCCGGGTGCTTGACAGGGGCCTTGCTGCTTGCGGGATGGACGAGGGTGGGGGGTTTAAAGTTGGAGGTTCAGAGAAGCTGGAGCTTGAGGTTGGTGCGATGTTTAGGCGATCGAGAAGGGCCTCGCGGTCGGCGGGTTGACCGGTGGCGGTGAGGTCGCGGAGGGTTGGTTGTCATTTCGGAGTAGGGAGCGTCAGAGGTGGCGAGTCGCTGGTACTGGACTTGCACGAACGAGGAGAAAATAGCATCCGTTTGTTTCCTTACAAGCTGGACAATTCTTTCGAGCGCAGGTTTCTTCGACTCTGGAGACAAAGGTGGCAAAAGGCTCACTCGGCTTCTGGAAGAGCTTGGTGAATTTATTAGGCCGACAGGCAGAGCAGTTGGCAAACGCTTGTAAGGCGATTCTCCAAAGGATAGGCCAAAAGGTGGTAGGTGCATTAATATAGGCAGATGCATTTATAAACGCTCCCGTGCCTAAGTAGGCTTCGGGGTGATGATAGACTCCAGTGGCTGCGTTTTGCTCGTTTTGCTTAGCTGCTTTTGCCTGGAAGTGGGCACGTCAATTAACAAACTGGCCGGGGCTAAGGATGGTACGGGCAAGCGAGGCCCAGTTTTGGGGGAGGCAAAAGTTCATGGCGATATCCTGCAGTAATTGGGAAGCGTATGGGCTACCTAACCCGTCCTCCTTGACGGCCCTGCGAAGCTGCTTAATAGTATCTGAGTCAATGGGATACCAGTCATACGGTTTCTGTGGTGTGGGGGTAAGGTTAAGAGGAAAGCAGCGAAAAGCACGAGAGAAAGGAGGACGCGCTTGCAGAGGGTTTGGCGCGGGAGTGGGGGTAGGGGCAGCGTTGCCCCAAGGGTTGCCTTGAGGTGTAGAAGGCAGCCAGGGGTTGTTAGTCGGCAGGGTGGGAGGAGCGGCGGCAGCTGCCGGTAGCGGCTCCGAGGGGGAGGTCGCCGGAGGGGGAGGCGGGAGTGGGAGGCCCCAAGCGTCGCAAGACGGCGGCGCGGTGGGAGTGGCTAAGGCATAAGATGGTGGACTAGCTCCGCCCTGTGAAAGGGCGGGGTAAAGCGCTTGCGGTTTTCGGCCCAGCTTAGGGCTGACGTCATCACTAGAGCACTTCCTCCCCTCGATGGAAGAAGAAGGAGGAGGAGGAAGTTCGCCATCTTGGCGAGGCTCAGTGTTATTTTGTTTTTTGGGAGTCACTTCGAGCGCGTTGTTAATCTGCTCGACTAAGGACTCTGTGTTCGAATCGTGGTCTACATTAGTATCGCTGTCTGAATCTGTTGACTGGGTTGATAGGGCCTCCTTGGATTTAATGGGGCCTTGATTAGGGGGGAGGGAGCCTTGAAGGCAGGAGCGGACGGTTATTAAGGTGGGGAGCAAGCCGGGAGGGAAGCGCTTGCTCTCATGTTCCATGGCGTTGGTGACCCGATCAATAAGGCGATCATAAGTAACAGGGTCCCAAAGATGGCAAGTGGTGAGCCATGGGTTAAAGGGCAGCAGGAGGTCCCAGTATACTTGCAGCTGCCGGACAGACACCTTACAGCGATGTGTGTCTAGGAGACCAGCCAGAGCACGAACTTGGGGTGCTTGGCGTGCAGATAGACGATTACCCATAGCGGAGTGAGAAAAGAAAAAGGGGGGTTGATTATTGAGTAAAGAAAATGAGGTAAACCGAGGAAACGGCGAGAATAGAAGGCAGGAGCCTCTAGTAGCGAGAGCAGTTTGGGGGGGGCGGTTGCAAAGAGGCACACCGTGCGAAACAAAGAAACAAAGACACAAAGGACCACAGCAAAGTAATGGAGGGGAAGAGGGAAAGCTACTGGAGGAAGAGTGTTAGGAGGAATGGGGGGACATAGGAAGAGAAGACGAAAGGTAGTCGGGGGTAAGAGTTAGGTTAACGCGGGAAAGGAAGAGCGGCCCAGGCGCGGAGCGGCGTGGGAGAGGCGGCTCCAGACGTGGAGCGGCGAGGGAGAGGCGGCTCCGCGGGGCGGCGAGGGAGAGGCGGCCCTTACTTTGCAGGCGAGGAGAAGGGGAGCTGGAGAGGCGTCCGGGCGAGCGGGTGGCTTCACTGGACCGCTGCGTGGAGAGGACTTTTAATTCCAGGGGCCCCACGTTGGGCGCCAGTTGCGGTCGCAGTTGATTCGTCGGGGGGGGGGGGTGGCGGCCAGTTGCTAAATCCTAGGCTCTCAGGATTGCTTGGAGGGTACCGGCGGCGGGGGCTCTTTCCCGGAGGCGAGGGCGAGGCGGGGGACTTGGCCAGGTCCCCGGCGGGGTGGCGTGCAAAGTATGGAGGGCGGCGAGAAAGGAACAGGCGGGACACGTTTCTTGTAGGGTGAAGAAGCCAAGAGAGAGTTTATTAGGGGAGAGTACAAGCTTATATCGGGCGTTTAGAGGGCGGGGTAGCTGTAGAGGTTAAAGGCTTGGATTGGTTCTGAGAGGGTGCGGAGGTTGATTGAAAAGGGGCGAGAGTTGCTCCGGTAACGGTGTCTGGCAACAATGTATGCGCACTGGTGGTGATGGGAGTTGCACTGGCAACGGGGAGTGTCCAGGCAAGATAAGGGGGTGGGGAAAAGGCGGTTCCCTCCGGCAAGCCTCCCCTAACAGTGTTATTTTGGGTGAGGAAATGGGGCCTGCCTCCGGCCTCACTTTCCCAGGCCCGGGGGGCTGCGGAGGGCGCTGTCGCCCATGCCCACCACCCTCCCCAGGGGCTGATCAGGTCCCCCAGCCCAGGCCCGCCAAGTTAAAGCACGTAATCAGTGTCCCGCAACCACGCTGGGCTGTTTTGTGGCCATCCTCTTCCACTTCACAGACTTGAGCTGGTGACTGCCCATTTCCTCTCAGACACACACATCTTTTTTTTTTTTTTTTTTAATTCAAGCAAAAGCACATGATGTTGTACCTTCCATGAGGTACTTCTCCCCTACTTGGGAAGAAGTGTTGGGCTTTGGCTGCATGTTTTGGTCTTGCATAAACTCCACTCTGCATGATTGATATGCAGTTCATATGGCCAAGAACTCTCTTGTGTGGGCACTAATCCCAAAGTCATAGATTTGTAAAAATCACACCACAAGTTAATTGATTTTCCCTTTAGCAGGAAGGTCACCTTGCCAGGAGAATGTCGTGCCTTTGGTTTTAAGTGCCAGGTTGAAGCTTTGTTTTGTGCTTCCAGGAGCTGTCCTTATAGTGGGCAGGGGGCAGGGGGTTATGAATCAGAGCCTTTATAAATATTAGTAAGTGGTGAGTATTCTTAAATTCAAATTAAAAAAAAATACATACTGGAAGTTAATAACCTCTGAAGACTAAGAACTCAAGAACATACCATGCAACATTTTAAATTTCATCAGTAAAAATGGAATAAATATAATTATCAGAGCACTTGTTTTACAAATTGGAAATATTTGAGAATTCAAAAAGTCCAAATGGATGAATGGATTGTATACTTTCTATAACACAAATAATTGATCAGATATATAAATTTAATTCTCCTTAAAATTTTGGAGTAAAGTCCTTTTCATTTGCATAGAAGATCATTTCTTAAAGAGGAAAAAAAAGAAGATTGAATCTTTTCCTTAACTTCACAGGAGTTCCTAGACTCAGGGCCCTGTGCTCACATCTCAAGTTTGCTGGGCTTGGAGTCATCTAAGCCAATCGATAGACCTCATACTGAGTTGAAGTCAGACACCTGAGTCTGCCAGATCCCAGAAAGGACTCTGCCACATGCTAATGCTCATTAGCCAGCTTCCTTGCTGCAATAGTAATTTTCTCTCACTCTATTTAAAGCAACCCTCTCTCGTAAATGGTAAATGATTTTACACACGGCACCGAATGTGCTGAAGCATTCAGTTGACTGCTCCCAAACCACACAGGAATAGTGCTTTGCTCTTAAAGAATAGTTTGTGCCTGCCCCAGGTCTGTGCTGCTCACTGTCGACCCTCTTGGCCAATTCAGCATTCTCTGAGAAAGTGTAAATCCCGCTACCGGAAAACGAGGTGCAGACTCTGTGCCTGGCTGATGACATCACCTGGTGGAAAGGGCTGTAAATCGTGTGTGTGTATGCCTACAGACGCTGGCGCCGAAGGTGCCGGATTTTATAGCTGTATGTTCTGAGCTTGAAAATTCATCATGGAGGAATGGAGAACATCCTTCGCCCTTGCCCGCAGTCATTTTGGGATCTTAAGGGAGTGCACTGACCCAGATGTCCAATGAATAGGAGGTTTTACATCTGAAAACTGCTACTGATTTGTGCTAAATGCTTGTGATTGGTTTATTGGAGGTCTCAATTGCATAACCATGATCAACCAGCTGATGACTACATGGGCTGTGCTGACCCCAGGAAGGAGTTACCTTCATTAAGTGATTTTAGGACCCCCAATAAGGTCATTAGCTAGCAAATGACTGGAAATTCCATCATTATAGAACAATTCCTGTAGCTTATTGCCAACTCCCTGGGAAGGGTCTGCAGCTGAAGTTCCTTTTACCTTAGTGTAGCAGTTAACCTTAGTAGAGTAGTGAAATTAATTTTAATTAATTAAAATAAAACAGGCAAGAAGCAGAAAGATTGCACTTTTAATGTATTTAAGCAATGGGTTTATCCCCTAGGAGACATCTGACAAAGTCTGGAGACATCTTTAGCTTTCACAACTGGAGGGAGGAGGTGCTACTCAGACCTGCTAGGTAGAGGCCAGAGATGTAGCTAAATGCCCTACGAGCCACAGGACAGCCCTTCACAACAAATAATTATCCTTCTCAAAGTGACAGCAATGCCGAAGTCAAGAAACCCTGTCTTAGCCTAATGGAGGGATTTGAAGCAGAAGGGGGAGGCAGAAGGGAGAAGCTGGGGATTTAAGAAGCCACAGGCCCAGAGATGGACATGTTCTGGATGGCTCTGTCTCATTTTGCTGAGAGTCAGCCCTGAATCTGTATTGGAAAAGCGTGCTTTGCAGAATTTTTATTGTGAGAGAAACGAAACAAAGAAGTAGAATGTCTTGAGGCCTTGCCCAGAGATGGTGGAGTTGAGCATGAGAAGAAGTTTGGCCTGAGGGAATGCATGAGGCGAAATACAGGTAAACAGCCTGTATCAACCCCAGTGGAGCTCTGTGAGATTCCACTGCAGAAAGCTAGACATCCTAAACCGCTTCTCCCAATTGGTTGGTTTTGCTATCTTTTTAGCAAGCAGGAATTACCCATATTATTCCATCCGTTGTACATGAAATTCCAAACCAGCAGAAAATATTTGGTCTTTCTCCTTCCTGGTTTGTGGTTGATGGATTTGAAATCCTCAGAATCCACAGACAACCCCCTCTAAGGGGTAATAATGGGTGAAGCCTGGAGAGCAGTCTCCTTCCCAGGCAAATTTTCCCAAAGTGGTGCATATTCAATAATTTCCAGCAAAAACTTGACATGGCAGTTGTTTACTAGACTTCGACAAAAAGACACGAGAGAAAGCAGCTGAAAGCAACATGTGAGCCACTAGAGAAGTGCTGAAAGGGTGGCACATTACATGCAAGCTTGCTTCCTTCATCGGCCAACTCACGGCTTCTCCTGGACTTTTATTACTCCATTGGTATTACTCCATTGATATTAAAATTTATCGACGTCTCCATTGTTCCCACCAACGCTAGACCAAGCCACAGCTCTCTTTCTGCTTCCTGTTTGCTCACGCAGAAACCGTCCAGACCTTCACTGGTGTTTTCTTGCTCGGCTGTAGACAAAATGAAGTCACGCTGTAACGGCAAGAAGACTCTTCGCTTGTGCCGCTCCCTGGTGTTAACAAAGCACTAATGCTGCTTGGCGTGAACGCGGCCCGTCAACGTGGCCAGACTTCTGAGAGCTGCAAGAGGCCAAATGTCAGCCTGCCAATTAAGCAGCGAGGTGGAAAATTCTTGCCTTCCTTTTGGCTCAAATGAATTGGTTGGAAAACAAAAATTAAAATTAGGTAGGCAACAAGAAGAAAGGTTTTATTTTTTAGCGTACTTGAGCAGTGTGAGAAGTTGTGTAAATATTAGTGTGCCACTGATAACCACAAATCACTTTCATTGAACACACACACACATGTACACACAAGCACACAGATACAACAAAAGGACTCAGAGAAATCATCTCTTCTGCATTCAATTGCTGGGGCTCCCAGCTGGGCAAATCTGCAAAAGAGGAAAAAACAGCTTGCATCCCAGGTCAAAGTTCAACCTTTGTCCACTGGGCCCTATTAAAACAATTAATCCATCTTCAAAGATTCAGATTGAATTGTAAGACAGCTGTTACTAATAATAATAGCGACCATACATTTGCATGGTATTTTCATTGTTGCTTTAAGTATTGCAGAGAATCTGCACGTTATCTCATTTGATCGTCACAAGGACCGTCATCTACTCAGTCATGAACAACCAATTATGAGCCCGGCACTGGGTTTATGAGATTAACGGGGAATTGAGATTAAGCAATTTGGCCAGGATCTTGCAACTTCTAAGTGGTACAGCCTGGACTTAACCCTGAGTCCTCTGTCAGTCACAGACTTTTCTGGACGTGCTACACATGACACATTCCACGGTCCTCAACAATTGGTGTTTAGCTCATGCAGGGTTGATGAGTGGCACTCCTAATTTGAGGATTTGATGGTAATGGTTCTTATTTTTCTCATTGAAGTATGCCTTCAACAAGAGGTGGCCCTCACCCACCCACTGGCGTATCCAGACTGCGTCTGTGACTGGAGAGCTCCTTATTTCTCCATGGGACAATTGCAGCCTGGTGACAGTCCTTCAGCTTTCTCTCAGCTACTGCCTGTGGTTCGCAGCATGTCAAGGATATATTTATTGGGGGGGGGGGTGGGGGTGGATAAGGTGACTTTATTGTATTTTACACATGGCCAGGTTGAATCTTGGTGACAAAACTGACTGACTTGCATAAATAAAGTCACTTTCAATATCCCATAGCTCCACAGGCAGATTTTTTTGGCACATTTGTCACATGTGGGTTTTGCAAAAGGGAGCTTTTTTTTAAGGAAAATTTAATGCATCACACGTTTTGGCTTTGCAGCCTTTGTGATTTTACTTGGTCTTGCTAATCTAAGGCCAGGCTGACTCCAGCTTGCTCCGTTCACGTACACACATGCCCCTCTATCCAAGGAGTTGAAGAGTTTCCCCTTAAGCCAAACCAAAGGCCTGTTAATTGAACAGCTTGGTGCACATTCTGCACCTCTGAATTCCAGCTCCAGAGTCAGCACTTAGCATTTCTCTATCTTTCTTTCTCTCCTGCATTCAATCATTCATTCATTTATTAACACGCTCTACCACTTAACCAGTATTTGTTGAGTACAAATTCTGTGCCAGGTACTGCAGTTGTCAGTAAGCAGCTGATTCCAAGCTTGGATATGTAGTGGGTGCATGTGCGTGTGTTCCTGTGTGTGTGTATGTGTGTGCATCTAAACATGTATTGGTAAACTGAATCACCTATGTAATAATCCATATTCATAAATTCATAATCCATATTCAAAAATTCTTAGTTTTGATGCCTTTTAGACCACAGGTATAAGATGGAAACGTTTCCTAAGGATATCTTTGGTTCTAAGTTTCTGTACAGCCTTCCCATAGTCTGCTTTATATAATTTAATTTAGGAGTTACTTTTACTTTCAGACTCACCTCTTCGTCTTTTCATTTTCATGTGTCAGCAGAGGATATGCACACTTTTCTTGCTACTTGAGCCTAATTTAGACTACATGAGTAACCCCCAAATACCAGACTTCTCTCCTCCCAAAGGTATACTGTGATAAATGCTTATATCTTAAAACAAGCAAGCAAACAAACAGGCAAAAATCTGTCTTCCAAAATATAAAACCAATCCAAGAAGTTCCTAGTGAATGACTCACTTTCTCTTTAGGTGCGTAGCGCCAGGAGGTTTGGTCTGGTAAAATAAGGAGTTCTCAGTACTTGAAGCTCGTTCTCCACGTGGTCTCCCAGCTCCACTTTATGCTGGAGCCCTATTTGATTCCGGCCAAGGGGGCAGAGGTGGCCATCACAAACCATGCCTCTGTATTCCCTTCCATCCAGCTCCAGGGGGGCAGTTAGAGGTAATTTTGTGGACAAGCTTCTGTTGCTTGGCTTTCCAACTTCCACGACCATGATTTTCCAACTATTTGGGTTCAGTCCACTTCATCAATCCAGTTAATCATTACATTCTGTCTAGAGTCAACTCCCTCAGTATTATTCTCTTTTTACTGCTCACCTAACATCTTTAGGCAGCCATCTCACTCATTAGTTGTAAATCATCCATTTATTAAGAGAACTTCTGGAAAATATTTTCACACATTGATCTGTGAGGTGGATGTCCTTTTTACCTATTTTAGACAAAGGGGCCAGGGGACAGGAACATACAGTGCAAGGCTGATGCGGGCTCTGCTTAGATTCTGTTCTGCTTAAGACTCTGCTGGAGCCCTCTGCCCAGTTACAACAGGGATGGGAAGGGAGAGCACAGGCGTTGCCCAATGGGGGACAAAGACAGTTGGATAAATTTTGTGTTGGGGTCTTTTTTTTTTTTTTTTTTTTTAATCTTCATTTTATTGAGATATATTCACATACCACGCAGTCAAACAAAACAAATCGTACTTTCGATTGTTTACAGTACCATTACATAGTTGTACATTCATCACCTAAATCAATCCCTGACACCTTCATTAGCACACACACAAAAATAACAAGAATAATAATTAGAGTGAAAAAGAGCAATTGAAGTAAAAAAGAACACTGGGTACCTTTGTCTGTTTGTTTCCTTCCCCTATTTTTCTACTCATCCATCCATAAACTAGACAAAGTGGAGTGTGGTCCTTATGGCTTTCCCAATCCCATTGTCACCCCTCATAAGCTACATTTTTATACAACTGTCTTCGAGATTCATGGGTTCTGGGTTGTAGTTTGATAGTTTCAGGTATCCACCACCAGCTACCCCAATTCTTTAGAACATAAAAAGGGTTGTCTAAAGTGTGCATAAGAGTGCCCACTAGAGTGACCTCTCGGCTCCTTTTGGATTCTCTCTGCCACTGAAGCTTATTTCATTTTGTGTTGGGGTCTTTTAACACCCAGAATCCCAGGTTTAGACTGAGGAATCTTTGCAAGTTTGAGAACATGTGCTACTAAAATACAAGGATGGATAATGGCCTTCACAGAGTTGTGCAAACATGTAGAAGTGAGAAATTAATGTGTTCTATGTTGGAGTCTATACAGCACTATATGATGTGCCAGTCCTTGACCAAGTTTTAAGTTACAGGAATGAAGTGTGAACCGTCTTCTGGGCCCACTGGCCAAGAGCTGGGAAAGAAAGCTGGGTGAACCCAGGCTGCAGCCTGTCACTAGCTAGGCTCTGTGACGTCCTGAAGGGTTTCCCTGTGGGGGCAGATACAACAGCTGACTCCAACCAGGGCCAACTGGGGGAGGAATAGAGGCAGACAATATAACATAACGTTTGCGGGTGTGGGCTCATGTCCCGGCTCCGCCACGTGTGAGTGGTGTGCCCTTAGACAAGTGAGCTCACCTATCTGTAAGAGTACAATGATGACTTAAGGTGGTGATTATGTTAAGAACTAAGCATAGTGATTGGCATGCTATGTGCAATAAGAGTTGCTTAAAAACATTTTTAAGAGTTGTTTAAAAACATTTTTAAAAGGATTTCTGGACTTTTACCACTGATGTGCTCCTCCCCATTCTGACATGAGGTGGGGGGAAACACCTTCGGAAACTTCCCTTTGGTCCCCTACACACAGGAGCAGAGACCTCCCTCAGGTGAAACCACGCACGATGGGTGAAGGGAACACTATTCCACGCACCATAAATTGGAAACCCATCTGCAGACAACTTAGGCAAAGAAAGGACACTTGCAGGCTGGAACAGCTGGGAAGGACGTGGGCACCTCTCCGGAAGGCAGCAGGGCTCTCCTGGGCCAGGGCTCTCCTCAGTTGGTCTTTCTCATCTCTGCTACTCCTGGTGCATCGCTCTCAGTTCCTCCTATTGCAGAAGAATTTTCTCCCTGAAGCAAGGACCATGGCCACAGGTAGCCCCATGTTGTCAACTCTAGCAGAAGAGACAATTGTTTATTTTTTCCACAGTGAATTATTCAAGATCTCCTGAAGAAAATGGATGACTCATCCCAGTCGGGATAATTGAAGGAGCGTTCAATAATTACAAAGATGAAAGCAGGGTCTAAATAGGATGATGGACCATCTAGGTTTTCCTGGAGGCATCCCAGTTTTAGCACCCAAAGTTGCACACCCCAGCAACCCTTCAGTGCAGGGAAAATTGGAATGTTCGCTCAACCTAGGAAAGGAAAGCATTCATCCATGACTAGTAACAGTGGAGCTATTACCACCTTAGTCCTATACTGACAAGGGGAGGAAGCAGTTAATAAAACTTTGAACGCATGAGTTGTAGGGGGCGGGGGTCCCTGAAAGAAGCAGTGACCTTTGGTAAAGGAACCCAACCAGCTAGAGGCAATTTTGCAGGGAGCAAGCCAGGGGGATAAAAGCAGAACTCGCTTTCAGTGGTGCTCACTTTCCCCTTTCCCTCCAGTCTTCTGCAGGTACTCCATTGATTGGATCCAAGTGGAAGCCAGAATTAGGAAGTCACTGATATTGTCCCAAGATGCCAATTTCCCTGAGTGAAGAGCAAGGGGGAGAAAAATGGAGTGGAAGTGGAGGGACGAATGGAAGACGTCTAAGATGCTTCTCCTCCACGTGCCCATCCCAGGGAAGGATTATGCTTGGACCTGCTCGGGTCACAAGGCCACTTCCATGGCTAGGAAGTCAAAGTTCCAGGAAGAAGGGAACTATAAACTTTTTCGAGCATTCCAAAAACAATAACAAGATTCCAAAATGTTCAGGCTTGTTTCCCCTTTCAAGGAAAAACTTCCCCATAGGATTAGACAATTGACAACTAAGAGAGTAACTCCTTGTGAGGGGGTTTAGGGTTCCAGTGGATCGGATGAAACCCTGATGGTGGGACAGTAGCCCCTGACCAGCAGGTATGTGGTGGTAGGTATATTTTGGGGGCCAGGCCACTCCCAAATCACACTAACCTTCACTGCGTAGGCCCTAAGCTGGCTCATGTGGCCTTTGGAGGACTGAGGCTGGTTTTTAAAGGTTTGTTTTTGGCTGCTTACTTCCACCTGACCGTCAGGGTGGGGGAAGGACCTGTTTTGTATTGTAATTTCTCCCTTCCTCCCTCTTTGCTTCTGTGACAGTGAAGTCCTGCTCAGACGGGCAAACTTCCAACACACCAGAGGCTTTACAGCTGCACACGTGGGGAGACCACCCCGTCACCCTGCAGGGAGAGGACACAGCCAAGCACCAGAACTCAATCGCCCTGTGCCATCAGCTCAGGCACCAGAGAATGTGTCAAATCTGCTTTTCTGCTTTTTAACAAAGCTGGTGGGGTGGGAGGCCTGGGGTGAAGGCTGGCTGGCAAGGAGAAGTCTATGAGCTGGACCTGAGTGGTTCTATTCCTCAAACTGGAAAACCCTCCAAGCACTCAGCCACAGAGATCTAGGTGACAGTCATGCCCACTTCAGAGTGGAAAGAGTACCTCAGATGCTAATTTGTACCAACAGCAGTCCTTCGCCGAGTGCTATCCACAACTCAAGGAAGATGGAGATGGAAAGCAGGACCTTTAGCTATCCAGTATTTGCAACCAGGGAGAAAAGAAATTTACCCAGGATAAAGTCCTATGAAGCAGGCAGTACTTGTTCCCCATAGAATGCACTGGGGTTGTGCTTGATGGGCTGCTAGTCCCCACACTGTGATGCATATTGCAGATCTTGGGGAAAAGTTGTGAGAAAGGGAGCAAAGCGATCTTCACTTAAGAGTGCAAGTTTTACATAACCTACCCAAATGCTATACAATTCTATCCCAAAGGTCCCCCACCCCCCAAAGAAAGAGGGAGACAGATGGGATCATTCCCATGATTAGAAATATCTAGACCCTCCGAGACATTCTCACAGCATTTCTGTGCTGCTAGATGGCACTTATTAGATACAGCCAAGAATCAGTGTATACATTTGACATGTACTGGGAGGCTTTTACCAAGCTACCACTGGGAACAGAAAGAATCAACAGGTTTAATCTCAAATCAGAGAACATGATGGGGTGTTATTATGCAAAGCAGATTGAAAATTCATCACTTCGTCCACCCATTTCACATCCTTTTAATGGGCTCAGTTGGGACGAGTTCTCTGCCGTGCCCCGGTGTTTGAGACAAGACATCCGTGTGAGGAGCTGAGGTGGGGAAACTGGAATCCACGGTAGAGCGGAAGTTCAGCACAGAGCACTGTGGGTGGGGCTGGGTAGATTAGATACCACTGGGGAAGGAATCTTCAGAATTTAAAGCTGAGTCCAGGGAATTATTTTCAGGAGTGGTGTTTTCTGCATGTTGCAATTCTTTTTAAGACTAGTGCTCTGGTTCTGGGCCCAGTACTTTCTCTGTCTCAAAGCACATGTTACCTCAGAATATGGTCACCAACGGGATTATTGGGCATCATTATTATTTTTCTTTGAACAAAATGTACTTACAGCTGGCTCCCATTTACTGGGTAACTCCCTTAGGACAGGTACTTTCTATACATAATACCACTCAATCCTCATGAAAAATTATGAGAAAAGTATTGTCCTGGGTTAAGAGGCTCAGGAATTAGGTAATTTTTCCAAAGTTACAAGTGGACTGGGACTGGAACTCAGGTCTGTCTGTCCACCCAGAGCCATCTCTTTCCACCACACCAGTTCATCTCATTTAAATCATGCAAAATATAGATAGATGCAAAATGTTTATATTCCTGCTGGAGTTTCTATGACAGAAAAAGATGCTGCAAAATTCCCAAACGTTTGCTTTTGTAATTGATCAGACAAGTATTGATCAAAGGAACTATAAGACATTGAAAGGAGTCATCCAGTATGGGACTAATCTCGAGGCTGGAGCCATAGCAAGGGAATAATGGCTCTGCTCTTTGTCACCATCTTTGCAGTAGTCCCATCCTACGGATGGAACAATGGAGGTGGAGAGCTCTCTGAAGCCAGGACCTGGGTTGCTGAGTGTGGTTGTCGCTGTCTTGCTGTGTGACTTTCTCAAGCTACTTTTCCATTTTCCTCCTCTGTTTCTTGATTGTCAAGGTGTTTTCCAACTCTTTAGCTCAATCTCATTAAGAAATATATGGATATATTTTTCTACACCAACATTTAAGTACTTATACAGTGATCCATAGGAACATTTTCCTGGAAAGATTTTGCCTGGATTTTCCACTGCCTGCTGCCCTCACTAGCACTTGGGAAACTGATATTTTTTTCTTCCTGGTTGCATTTGCCACTTACCCTACTAAAAACAGGAATTAAGACTTTAGACAGCTGCTTACTACATAAATTTTTCAAATAAAATATTCCCATTACCTTTTTCTTAGAAAAAAGTCCACTCTATTAGATTAGCAAAACTAATGTAAATATGAAGTAATGTCAGCGGCTGCCTGCAGAAGGTGTTTCTAACTTTCCGTTTGACTTAAGGGTCCAGTGGATTGAGGTGTCTGTGACACTCTGCTCTGTGTCAGATTTGTCAGTAGGATGATGTTGTAATGCCCCTATAATGGCTAATATTATGTTAATTCAGATGGATGCCAATGTGCACTCATATATATTTAGTCAGGTGGAGACATTCCCAAATGGTAATGTAACCTGCGTGGTGAGAGAGTTTACACGTGTAAATGGAATAAGGAGGATTTGACTCCTATTCTGGGCTCTGACTCTGCTTTTGTGTGGATACTTGATGTCATGCTCAAGCAAACTCTAACTTCATTCGTGGGAAGAGAATATAAAAATATCCTAACCAAATTATTCAAGGAATGGAACTCTAGCTGAATCTTTCAAAAGGACTGGTTTGGTGCTGGGAAAGCTGAGGTGCCTTGGATGAGGGGCTGGCAGGTCACCCATTCCTTTTCCACAAAGAGTGGGTCTCCTTCCTCACAGCCACATGATACTAAGCAAAGGGGGTGAGTGAGATAATCACCAGGACAATCCAGGGGGCTCATATACCCCTATGGGCAAACAGAAAGATCAGGGGATCAGTTGTGAAAAAGACTTGATATGATTCTTCACTCCTGGCATGACTTTGGACAGATCACTTAACTTCTCAATTCCCTCATCTACGAAGAAACCCTCTGGAGCCCCTGCCATTGCCTTCTTCTGAGGTGTTCAAATAAAATGATTCTGCACAAGTGCATCGAAACAACAAAACAGATGGTTATGCAAAATGATGACTGTTACGTGGATAACCAGAGCTCCGTAGAGCATTCTGGGAGTCTCAGGCCAGATATCTAGGTGACCCTTCTCTGGGTCAGTGTACTTAACCAATCCTTCCCCAGGAGTTGCTATCACAGAACTCTGCCTCGTTGTCATAATCCCACCTACACCTCCTATCTCAGCCATCCTTGGCATCGCTGACATGTTTTAAAAAGCAGACACCTCTCACCAAGAACTTCCTCATAATGTTGTAGGAACACAAATTTGAATAACAGAGAACAGAATCCAATCATCTTTATAGTCAGAAAATCACACATGCAAGTTGTAGGCCCCTGGTGCACTGAAAGGCCAGTCTCTGAAGGCCTCTTACCCTGTGCAGGGAATGGACAGCATGAGAAGGTCTTCGTAGTTAGGTTTCATGCCCTTCCTATGGGACATGGCTTCTATTCATGGAGACCTTGGCTTCTGTCTTCTCAAGCCTTACATGTGGGTACCATCTCTAGAACTTCTGAAAGCCACAGTATGTGTTTATATTTGACATGCATGAAGGAAATGTTAGATTTTTAGTTTGCTCTGACTCAGCTGTGCAGCCAAGCCCTGTGCCCCTTTCATGAAAAATCAGTGGGAGCGGATTTCATAATTGGCAGAGTAGAGGAAGTATAAGAGACCTGCCACAAATTATGCAGATAACTGAGGATAATTTGACCATAATTGCTCAGGAAACTGAGAAGAGAATCGGGAGTGTTTTATATCTGAACTGCTAAGAGTTTATCGACCTTCCATTTCACTTTGTTGCAAGGACATATCATATATAAGTGAGGGTGTCCAGTAGAGGAGATACAGTGGGATGAAGCCAAGAAAAAGTTTTAGCTCAATTTATGAAAGAACTTCTATAAATGAGAACTGTGTGAAATTTTATGGGCTACATGTAGGATAGTGATACCTTAATCCTGGAGGGGTTTAATCACAGCTATATGGCTGTATGGCAAAGACACTGTAGAGAAAATTCTCCCTGGGTTAGAAGCTGGTGGGGTAGAGCCTGGATCAGACATTTTAGAAGGCTGCATGTGGGGCTAAGATTTTAGGACTCTATAAATGTGTGACCTGAGAAGTAGTCGTGCCTCAGGAAGTGGTACACAGTCACACACATCACAATCACACACGTGGACTTACTCTGATTGTTCTAAAAATGTAAACCTTACCCTAGAGGACAGGAGAGTGTTGGGCAATGGCACGTATCCCCCATTTTTTTTTTATTTTGATATATATTTTTTGCTTATTAACAAGTAGCTAACTTACTTGTTATAAGAGCAAATACCATGGAGGAAAGAAGATATCTCTGCAGGGGAAGTAGGGGCAGCAGAAAAGATAGGAGAAAATATTCTGAAACAAATCTTACCTTTTGGCCAATATTCGATTCAAACACTGTGCTTTGGGCCCAAGGAATCTAGTTCTGGAGCAAGTCCATAACGTAAACCTTCAAAACGTCTGCACAAAAGATTCTTAAGTAAGTTCAGAAATGTGAAACCAAGCAAATACTTGGCAAAGTGCAGTCAAGTCATAAAAGGAGCTGCCAGGACTATGCAGCAGTGTCACCCATGCTGGGAAACACTTAGGTGCAGGGCCACCCCATGCCTAATTGGGGATCAGGTAAGTGTCAGAGATTTAAAATCGAATTTATGTTTGGTCCTGGGCCAGTTTTTTCTGGTCTCTGGACTCCTGTCATAAAAGGAACCTCTGTAAAGCAGGACATGACCAAAGAAAGTCTTTGAGAATTTTATTGTAGAATCAGGCTGGTCTCAGAAGGTACGGATGTGGCCCCATCCCTACTGTGGAAGTTAGACACTGAGAAAAATAACTCCAAGTCATGGACTGTTCTTGAATGTCTCTTGACTATATGTTCTCTCAATTATTTTGTTTTTAGTTGAATCACTAGAATCTTTTATCCATTCCCTGTTCAGAAATGTTCACCACAAGGGGAAGCTGAATGGAGGATCCCCTGGCCTGGAAAATATAATAACCTGGTTTTGCAAACCAGGAGGAGATACGTTAAGTTTGATTTTCTTTAAAAATCCAAGAAAAGAAAAAAATCCACAAAGCCCTGGTGAAGACTGTGAAAAAAACATTTCAGAAGAACCACTTCAACTAATCCACTTCTGCGTGTTGATATGCTTGTTGTTCATTGCCCCCTAAATAAAGTCTCATTTGGGAAATTTATTTTATAGTTATGTGCCAAGAGAAACAGGCCCACACCCTCCTTTCTGATAATAAAACTATGTAATTCACCATGGTTCACTTTTTGTTTGGGTTATCGGAACTTCAGAGCCAAATGTGATGCTCAGTCTTGGTTCCCTCATTTATTTCTCCTCTTGCTGCACCCGGTTTTATATTTCTCTTTCTTGGCTTTCACCACCCGGTTTTCATGTTCTTTTGGCCAGCTATGCCACAGCCTTTCTGGAGGGTGGTGGGATACTTTAACCGGCAATGGAACGATTAACTCCCAAAGTCACTGCTCCCTCTTTTGCCCAAACTCTTAGAGCCACTGTCCATCATAACCTTCTTGATGGGATTTATTTCAACCCTTTCACAGATTATTCCTTAATTCTCACTGCCACACTTCCACCTTTCAGTGTGTCAGAGCTTTGGAAAACTGTGTTTATCACTCCTGACAGCATGAAGCTGTTCACTCCCTTGGAGTCAGATTTGAATTTGGAAGAAAATTCAGCCTTAACAATTCAATTGCACAAAATACCAAACATCTTTGTTGTATGACAAACAGCAAAAAAGTGACAAACAGTCCTGCTTGGGCCTAAACAGTCTTTCAGAATAACAGTCATCATTTCTCTGAAACAGGAGGAAGCCAAATTAGGGACACACACACACACACACACACACACACACACACATAAACAAACTATTAACTCATACTTCAATGCTCATTTTTAGTTCTTTTGTATCCCATGAAGAGGGTTTTAAAACAAATTATGTGGCTAAAATATTTTATTTGTGAACACTTCATCAGGCATCTGAAGCTGGGATCTACCTCAAGAATTGCTCTTGGGGTTCGACATCCTTTGAGCCATAGAACGGACTGATGATTTTTAGTCAGAGTTGATTAAGACCCACATGACAGTTTTACAATTAATAATACAATAAGGAGGAATGGCCTGCTGAGTTAGGGACTTTAATCTCTTTGTACATTTGCTCTACACTGTGAATCAGTTCTTCCATTAGCATCCAGATCTCAACTGGCACTGAGATATGCCTATGCCCTTTGTCAGTTTATCTACTGAATTTTGAAAGCCATTGTTTTCAGTTCACTTTTTTGTGGTTTCTTAATAGCTTACTTTTAGAGTGTCCATTATTTTTAAAGTTGTCTTCTACTTCATGCACTCAATTAAACAGAAGTTTTCTCCTCTAGACGTACATCTTACACCTTGAGAGTCCTTAAGCATGCTGCCAGAATTATTTTACCTGTGCATGTTTTCTGCTCCCTCAGAAAAAGTGCCTGCCAGGCTGGAAGGTCTGCAGAACAGTAGAACCAGCTGGAAGGGGGTTGTGTCCTGTCCACTGAACCAGCTGTGGGGAACTGCTCTGCCGCTGAGGCACTGAATGGAAACCTCTCTACTGCCAGCTTCAGCCAACAGAGTCATTGCAGAATCAGCAGGACCAGTCAGGCCTGCCCCCAGCCCATGGGAATCGGCAACCTCAAGCTTCAGCCAGATTTCCACCCCCAGGAAGATGGTGGGAGAGAGATGCATCAAGGAAGCATGCTTGAATTGTCATCATTTTCACATCTGTCAAATTTCAGGAAAACAAAGGCAGCAGTGAATCAAAAACGTTTTGTACCATGTTGAAGTAATGCTCATCCAAAATATAAATGGATCATTAAAAATAAGGAAAGCTATTAATATAATCCCTTATAGCAACAAATTAAAGGAGAAAATATATGTAATTACATCTCATGGGTGCTAAAAAGGCTTTTGATAAAATTTAGGGTGCTAAAAAGGCATTTGATAAAATTTAGGACCTGCAATTGTTAATAATAACTCCAAGTAAAATAGGAATGGAAGGAAATGATTACTCAGGGTAAATAATAGTCACCAAGTGAAGTTAGTTTAGAAAATAAATATATCAAATGTTTAAATGCTAAAGCCAATTTCAATAAAATTAAGAACAAAACAAGATGCTAGCTATGTCCATCATAAGAAATAATTTTCCAAGTCACTACAACTTCAGAAAGCAATAATATAAAATGATCCATATTAATATGGAATAAAATTCAAAGAAGATTATGCAATCAAACACATAGAAAACAAAGAGGCTTAAAAGAACACATATTTTTATCTCACAGTTTCTAGGGATTAGAAGTACAAGCCTGACTTAGCTAAGCCCTCTGCTTAGGGTCTTAAAAGGCTGCCCTCCTGGTGTTGGTCAGGCTGTGCTCTCGTCTACAGGCTCGGCAGTGGAAGACTTGGCTGCCAGGGTCACTTTCGTTGTTGCCAGAATCCATGTCCTAGTAGTTGTGGAATTTTATTATCTTGCTTCTAAAAGGCAGCAATGGAGAAAGAGTCCAGAACAAGTCAGTGAGCAAGATGGAGTCTTACGTAATGTAACATAATCATGAGAGTGACATCCCATCACCTTTGCCCTCATTGCAGGTCCTGTCCACACTCAAGGGGAGTGGATTTCATGAATACCAGGAGACAGGGATCATGGGGCCACCTCAAAGTCTATACCTCAAGAACACAGTTTGGCAGTTCCTCAAAAAGTTAAACATAGAATTACCATATGATGCAGCAATTCCACTCTGAGGTATGTACCCAAAAGGATTGAAAACATGTTTAAACAAAGACTTGTACATGAATGTTCATGGCATTGCCATAGAGACAGAAAGCAGATTAGTAGTTTCCAGGGGTTTGGGGGAGAGGAGAATTGGAACTGAGTGCTAATGGGCATGGGGTTTCTCTTGGGGTGATGGAAATGTTCTGGAGTTAGATAGTGCTGATGGTGGCACAACGCAGTGTGATGGTTAAGTTCATGTGTCAACTTGGCCAGGTTATGATGTCCAGTTGTTTGGTCAAGCAAGCACTGGCCTGATTGTTACTGTGAGGACATTTCATGGATTTAAATCTTCAGTAAGTTGATTACATCTATGGCCAATTACATCTACAATCAATAAAGGAGATTGTCTTTAGCTATGACAGACGTCTCATCCAATCAGTAGAAGGGCTTAAAGGGAGAGCTCATGATTTCAGCAGTCAGAAGAGAGAATTTCCATTCTACTTCAGCCAGCCAGCTTGTCCTGGGGAATTCATCAAAACCTTCATCGGAGTTCCCAGCTTGCGGCCTGCCCTATGGAATTTGGACTTGTGCATCCCCACAGTGTGTGAGACAATTCCTATAAAGATATCATAATATTTATATCTATCTGTCTTTCTATCTATCTATCTATCCATCTATCCTGTCAGTTCTGTTTCACTGGAGAACCTGGTCTAATATACAGTGAATATATTAGTGAATTGTACATCTTCAAAAGGTAGACATTTTGCTGTGTGAATTACATCTCAATTAAAAAATTTCTATACCCCAGACACACCAAGATAAAATATACATATGCAAAATTTTCTTTTTTCTGTAATGGTTATAACTAATTAAAAATGAGGGAAATTATATTCACAATAGCAATAAAATTTTTAAATATCTAGGAGTTGTTTTACCCAGAAAGGTATAGGCAATCTATGAGAAAAACTATAAAATCTGATAGAAGAAATAACAGTACCACAAATCAGTATTTCCAAAATTAATGTATAGATGTGACACAATAATAATCAAAATCCCAGTGTACTTTTTCAATTAGATAAAATGTGTTAAAGTTTGTATGGAACAATCAATGGCTCATAATACACAAGGAAATTATGATAAAGAAGAGTATCTTCCCACATAAGAAAACTGGAAAAAAGAGCCAAAACTGTAAATAAAATAAAGTGGTCTTCTCTCAGATATAGACACACTGATCAGAGGAGGAAATTGGCAGCTTTGAAATAAATCCAAGTAAATACGAGCAGTTAATATATACAGTTTTTCACTTAATGGATAAAGAGTGCTCATTTTAGAAGTCATTCTGATGTACAGGCAATTTCAAAGGGAATATACATTAATTGATAACAGTATACATTAACTATACACACACATGTTAGTGATGTGTGTGTGTGTGCTTTAAAAAACAAGTGATGAGGAAAAGTTTTCATGAACTCTTGGACAGGAAAATAGTTACTCTCCCTAAACTCCTCAGTGTTCCTGCAAACTCTTCAGGGAAAGACACAAACCAATAGAAAAATGGGCAGAGGATGTGAATAGGAAGAGTCAAAAAAGAGGAAATTAATATCTATATGTATAGTTTATGTATGATATTTAACATATATATAATACATGATGCCCACTCTCACTTGTACTCAGAAAAAGGCAGATTAAAGCAGCAAGATTATATTTTTAACTCACTAGATTTCAAAAATTAAAGTGATAATTTCTAGTGGTGGCAAAGTTTAAGAGAAAGTAGCATTTTCCTATGCAGCTGCTCATTGAGGGAACTGCTACAACTGATTTGATGTAAGTTACTGAAAAAAAAAAATCACAGTCCTCTGGACTCAGCAATCCTATTTTGAGGCTCTCTTCTATAAAAATTGAAGCAACATAGGAAAGGATGTTGATTGCAGCATTGTTTTTAGTAGCAAAAAATTGGAAATGATATGAACACCCATCAATGGTTATGTCTGCACAGATTGTGTTAACACCCACCTTACAGAATATTATGCAGCCGTCTAAAAGAATGAGTTAGAGTCACAGAACTGGGGGCATGCCCATAAGCGTTGCTCAATGGAAGATGCAAGATGCATTTTAGAAAACTCACAGACGCCTGCGAAGCCGCCCGGCCCAGGCCTCCCCTCCCCCTGCCCCCTTCTCTGGGGAAGTCTGCCCCCTCCTCCCTTTCCCCTGTGGGCCCTGCCACAACCTGGGGGGGATGTGAGGTCTCACCAACAGGCCCACCAGCCCTGAAACCTGGAGCAGACAGCCCCAGGAGCTCGTCAGAACCAGAACGCTCAGTGACAGGCCCCTCCCCGCCCCCGGTGGATAAAAACCACACTCATCTATCGCGGACCCGGTGGCACCGTGCCTCAGTCAGAGACAAGGACTCGTGCCCTTCTGGTCCCTTATTCTGCACCATGAAGGGATCATTTGCTGAAAGTTTCTCTTGAGCCTGAACCTGTGGCCCACGAAGCCCCGTCCTAGCAGCTCGCTCCACAGGGGAGTGATGTGATGTGAAAACGAAACGCCCCGGAGCCACGATTCCAAACCCCCTCGGGCGTGGACGTGCGGCCCCCGCGGTCCATTCCCGGTCCTGGGGGGCGGGCAGGCGCCCCTGAGCCTGGGGGTTGGTGCCTTCGGGCTGCGGCCCGGGTGGAGGGGCAGTGGGTGCCCTCCCTTACCAGATCTCCGCGTTGTTCCACCAGGTATAATGTGTGTGACTTTATAGCACAAAGGAAAACAAGAAAAACGTTCAGTAACGGCATCTTTGGTCTCCTGCTGTCCCCCTTTCCCGGCCATCGGTTTGTTGATGCATTTATTCTCATTTCGTGTTGTCCTACTTATTGTCTTTGGATGTAATTTTAAGATGGAAAAGGGATAAACGCGAACTCCTTTTTTTTCCATTTGTCCCAGAAGCCTAGATTTTGTTTCCAGCGATTATTCTCCCGGACCCGCCTGGCCTCCCCTTGGGGCGGGGCGTTCCCGGGAACCAGGGCGGCCCCTCCCGGAGGGCCGGGCTGGGAGGAGGGCGGGAGGTGGGCGTGCGCCGGGGCGGGGAGGCGGACCTGGCTGTCACCCTACAAGGGGCGCAGAGCTCTCCCCAAAGTCGGGGGGATGCCAGGGGCTGGTCAGTAACGTTGTGTGTGATGAGGACAAATGATTATTTTAGAGCAAAGCTTATGCAGCATGAGAAAGAATTTTCTCTTTAAATATGTGAACTGTTTTTTCAATAAAGCCATCCAAGCCTAGAGCTTGTTGCCATTTTTGTTTGTATGTACACTTTGGGTAGTTTTACATTTTTTCTTGGTTTTTTTATTTAGGCTTACTATTTCAAATTCAGTTTGTTTTGTTAATATGTAGTTGTTTTAGTTTATTTCCTAAGGATTTAATGTTTATTAGCAAATATATATACTTAAGACTATTTGTAATTTTAACCTGTTGTTTTCCAATAATTAGTTCTAAATTTATTATCTTTGCCTGGTTTTCCAAAAGTTTATCTAATTTATTGGTTATTTTGAAAGGAGCAGTGATTATAACTATTTCTTCTATTTGTTTCTAATTTATACCTTTTTGGTAAACTTTATTTTCTTCATTTTGCTATCCTTAGTAGAATATTTTTCAATTCTTCTAAATACTCAAATTTACTTATTTTAGATAATGAGTGCATTTAATGCTACTCATTGACTGTAGATTCCATTTTGGCTGCATGCTCTGTGAGAAGCATTTCCTAAATTTTTTTCTTCTTGTGTCTCAGAGCTTCCTCCTGGGATCCAATTGCTTCTTGCTAAAATCAACTTTAGCAGGTATCTCTTTCAGCCATGGCTCATAGGCAATAATCTGAAAGCATTTTATTTTGCTTTCATTCTTAAATGACAGTGTAGCTGGTATAGAATTCTAGGTGGAGTTATATTCCCTTACACTTTGAAGTAATGTTTTCATTGTCCTCTGACACCCACTGCTGCTGATGTGAAGTCTGCTGTTTGGATTGTCATTTTATCTGTAAGTAATCTCTTTTTCCACCTGGTGTTTTTTAAGCTTCCTCCTCCTCCTCCTCCCTCTCCTCCTCCTCCTCCTCCTCCTCTTCCTCCTCCCCCCCTCCTTCTTCTTCGTCTTATCCTTCTTCTTCTTCTTTTGTAATCTTTAAAATTGTGCAACAATTTAGACTTATTTTTTAACCCTATTGGGACTCAGTATCATTTTTTAATTGGAGAACTCATCTTGAAATATGGGGAAAATAAAAACCAAAACAAGAGCAAAACAAAACTTTTTTTAAAATCATGAATAGCAAATAATGTGATGTGATAAATGTAGCAATCAAAACTAATCAATAATAGATAGATTACTTTCAAAGTCCCATAGATTTGAAAGCCATTTGAAAAAAATATCTTGGATTAAAGCAGAAATCTTAAAGGAAATTATTAAATGTTAAGAGCTATATTGCAATAAAAGCATAACATGACAAAATTATACCCCACAATTTTTTGTTTTATTCCAGTTTTCTTTCTTCTCTATTTCTTGAACAGTCATTAGACATTTATTGGTGTTTGCTTTCTGTTTTATCCTCTCTTTTTATGTCTCTGTATTTTATTCTGGGAAATTTCCTCAGATCTAGATTCCATTTCAAAATTCAAAATCTCCCTTCAGTTTTCTCTAGTAGTTGAGAGATCTACCAACTAATTTTTTTGAGTTGATGATTGACTATAATTTTCAGATCTAGAATTTGTATTGATTCTTTTAAAGTTTTGCTTATCCCCCCCCCCCAAATATGCAGTTATTTTTCATGCATCCCATTCCTTGCTTTGTCTCTTCTAGTATTTGAAACATCCTTATTTCAAAGTCCCTTTCTGAGCTCTATGTTATATATAGATTTGGGAGGTATGAATTATCCCTTTTGTTTTTTCTGCTGAGTTTCTCTCAGGGTGCTGCCACGAAAACAAGGACTTAGGACTCAGACTTCCTGAATGAAACCCTGAGTCCACTGTTTAATAGCTGTGTAAAATGGAGATAATAATAGTTCCTTCCTCCAAGGAGTTGCTATCATGATGAAGCAAGTTAATTACCTAAAACCCTTTTCTGAGGCTTTGGGTACAACAAATTCTATGTCTTTTCCATTGCAAAGGCATGAAAATTGGAGCAGGTGCAGATTTGGGGGCTCACACTCTTTACCCTCAAGTGCTTCAGAGACCTTTTTGTCATTTTCTGTCAGTAAACGGGGATGCTTTAGAGAAGGCTGATGTTACTCTTCGGCATGTAATAAAATTTTTTTGTTTATTTACTTTTGTCAATACTTACAGAACACTTTCATCATCCTTAAAAAGTGATATATCTGGAAATGGATCATTTAATTTTCCCTATGATCCATTCCCAATGTCTTGTCTTATACCCTTATCAAATAAGGAATGTTTCTTTTTCTTATACATTTGATTATTGTTTCTGTTCATTTGATCTATTTTCTTCTTAACTTCCATAATCCTGTTTCATCGTCTATAAATTGGGAAACAAAAGATCTGCCACACACGGTCGTTCTGAGAATCACACAAGATAAACTGTGTAAGAGCCCAGCTCTGTGCTCAATCAATGAAGCATGTGCCGGCCGTGATGAAGCACCAGAGAAGAATGCGGGGCAGGTCCTCAAAGGGGACCTTGCTGCCTAAATCATAAATACTTTCTTATCTCCCACCTTTTGAGTGGTAACTGACAGTAGAAAATAACCCTGCAGAGGGAACAGCAAGTGGTAGACACAATAAATAATAGTTTGTTTCTTCCCTGCTTTTGTGAATTCAAATTCATATATTCCCTCTTTTTAGGGGCTCTTTAGGCTCTTTTTCCCGTATCTGTCATCATTCTCATTACCTGTTATCTATTCTTTTTTCTCGGCATTTGATGCTGCTTTTTGATTTATCCTTATGCCATTAATTCAGTTTTGCTTACAATGCACTGTTTCGTTTTCTTATGATAATTCAGTCATCACATTAAAAATCTCTTTTTCTAAGTCTCTTCTCATCTCCGTCTGTTCTCTCATGCCAGATTCTTCCATCAGAGCTGTGTTTATTTCAGAAGTGATGTCCTCTTGCACCTTTCCAAGCACGCTGCATACCCAAGAGCTTCTCAAACATCCTTCTGTTGCTTTCAGTGATTTTGTTTCAGAAGTATGAAATGCCTCCTTCTCAGTATGATATTTTCTTGTATATTGGATTTCAAAGTCATAAACCTTCCCTGTCCCCCAACCTTTCCCAATCAATGACTCTCACTTTAATCTAGTTTATCAAAGATGGTTTCCCTCAGCACAGGCAGACTCCCTGAGGTAGCAGAGTTTTGACCTCTTTGAAAAGACAGTTGGGACTTTGGTTTTGGAGTCTGACTTTCAATGTTTTTTGTGACTTTCTTTTGGATAAGTTAAAACTCTCATGATATGAAATACTATAATGTGTGGTCTCAGCCTGATTCACGTTTGAGACGTGGTTTCAATGATAGTCATCTTTGGCTGATTTTTGTCAAGGGACACTCTGTTACTGGGAGAAATTTTCTCTTTTGGAGTAAAATACTAAATGCTTCATGCCAATAGCCTACCCAGGCCTAAAACAGTTTTCCAAAGGGAACCAAACTCAAGAAAATTGCGTGAATATTCTCCATACCATCACAGAACACAGAACTGTCAGAGGTGTAGACTGCCTTCTCAGAGCTGTGATTACGAGCCCTTAGGGATGGCTTGAAAACTAAATCTGCATCCTTAAGACTTGGCCATCTTTCTATTAGGTAGATGCTGTTTATGGTGAAGGAATAGATAAATGGGTATTGAAATGAAATTCTTGGGTTTGGAACTTGTGTTTCTTTTAATTGGAGAGACAGTGGGCAGCAATATGCTTCTTAGGCAAGAAGGAACTGACAAGTGTTTAATCTAAAAAGAGAGGAGGAACCCATAATTTCAGCTCTAGGCCTGTCCTGCCTTGGTGTCTCTGTATCATGGGAAAGAAAAAGTTTATATAAAACTGTTTTTTAAGAAACACTATTTTCTATAGGCTTAATTCATCTTTTCACTGCCAGATTGGCGAATTTTGAGGCAAGAATTCAAACCTGGCATGCGTGACCATCCATCATCACACTGGGTTTTATATATTTGGAAACACAGGATAGAAACACCCCTGAGCACTGCAGGAATGGGCAGTGATTAGAGATGTGGGCTCCAAGGAGTTCTAACCTGGTAATAAGAACCCATTAAGTATCTCCTGGGGGCCAGTCTCTGTGTGAGGCTCTCACACAGATGTTAACGTGTTCTGTCATTACGGGTGCCCTGCCAAGCAAGGACTGATGTTCCTCTTTATTGATCAGGCAATGGAGAGAGCTGGGGGCCATTGAAAGACCCCTGGTCTGTACAGGGTGGCTGGGGCTCTATTCCCAGAGTTGCCACTTTCTGGTTGAGTGACCTTGGGAAAGTCGCTGATCCTCTGTTGTCATTCTGGACTCTGCTTTTACAACATGGGAGCTCCTTCCAGCTCTGACACAGAAGGCTCTAGTGTATTCCACTCTTCACTAGTCTATTGTGCCCACAGACCAGAGACACTGCTGGCAGACATTGTGCTCGCCTCCACATTTATGTGATCATGGTTTACAAATACACTCATTCTTTCAATATGCAAACTGTTCTCTCCAGAACACACCAGGGCCCGATACCCCACCAGCAGCTGGCTCCAGTAAGGCCCCCGGGGCTGCTCATAGCTGGCTTGGAATCCCTTTCTCTGAAATAAGCCAAAGAAAGATGCCAACTCCCTCTGCAGGGGGGAGACGGCCTCATCCAGGGTGGGACACAGACATCCTGAGCTACTCGTTCTTTAAGACCAAAGGTAATTATCAGGCTGCCATTTTCAGTGCCAGCTGTGGGCACTGGGAGGCACTACCTATTTATACCATGAATGCAACCTTCAGATTCCTTACCCAACGGGATTAAAGGCAGCCAAGATAGACACAAGGGCTGCCCGTGGGGCTGTGGCCACAGAAGGAGGCTGGCGTTCTCTGGAGGAAGGGCCAGCCACTTCCTCCACAGAATCATGCACGTGGCCCGGGAGTGTGTCAGCCCACAGTGTCAATCCCAGCGTTCACGTGAGATGATTTAGCCGATTTACCACCAGAACTTCATTTCTAAACCAGCAATCTTAGTAGCTGTGGATGCTGTGACTATCTTGTGTAAACTAGTTTGTGAGCCATATGTACATAGTTCCACTTTAAATGTTAAATATACTCATATAAATTCTCATGTGGAAGATAGGCTTGGGTGACGGGTCCCAAGAGACCTAGGCATTATCTGGCGAGGCTATTTATCTATTTTCTTCAGTAAATTTTACTTGATTTAGAAAAATAAAAAGGAAGAGCAAACCACTTGGAAAAGTTTGAAGAGTGTGCAAATCCCATCTTTCCTTGAGTTTTAGAGGATAAAAGGAAGTGGCTAATCAGGATTTCTGACACAATTATTCTTATGTAATGGAATTCATGAGTCCCTTTCCAGCATCTACAATCAGATAAGAACAACATGCAATATCTGCATTTGAAGCTTATTTTCTGACTGATAGTACATTTGCAAACCCGCACAATAAAAATGGTAATATATGGCCTAGAGGCTTTAGGGTGACAGACTCTACTAACCCAAGCTATGCTTGGTTTAGGAAATAGGATGTTCTCCATGATGAGCAAGCAAAGTAGAGGTGTTAGCGTTTCAAGCACAAAAATCTCTCTTGACTTTAGGTCCATCACCCAAACCCTATTGGTACCTTCTACTTATCCTGTTGAAAAGCTGTTCAGGAGCCCTGGTTCTGCTGATCAAGAAGCTTGAGAATTTCCCAAGTGTGAATAGCAGCAGTTAATAAATCAGTTTTCTCTTTGGTGGGATGGAGGAGGTAAGAGTTCCGGTGGAGTACTAACCTGGGTAAAAGCATTAGCAAAACCCCCTTCTCTGTGCTAGTTGGGACAGAGTTTACTCTAAGGGTTTTTGTGAGTGCGTGTGAAAAATAGGCACGGATTTTGTTGTTTTTGCAATTCAATATCCATTTCAGTTCAAATTTATAGCAGAAAGAACCATAAAGTTGCAAATAAAAGGTTTCGAAAGCAAAACATATCCACTCCCCTTATCCCTCTGCAGAGGTCTGGAATTCTCGTCAGGCCTTCTGCAGAACTGCTCTGTAGACTTCAAAGTCTCCCTTCAATCCTCCCATTGAATGCTAACCCTAACTTTAAGACTTGACTTCATTTCCAATGTGACAGCAAAACAGAACACCCCCATCTTGACAGGGAGATGGCCTCTCTGCCAGGTCCCTGTGCCTCTCCCCCGTTAGCCGCACTCTCTCCTCCAGCCAAAATGACTCTTTTTGCCCTTCAGAGCCCATGGTTGTGGCTGTTTTAATCCCACATGTGACTTCCACATTTACCAACACCCTTTCAAGCTTCACCTTCTCTACCTTTCTGCGGTGGCTTTGACTTCCTTTTGTCATTTCGGTGATTTATAAAAACCAGTTCCAGACAAGATCTGTCACCATATCTGCAGTCAACAAAAACTGAAAGAGAAAATCCAATCCTATATTCCAGAGAAGAAAAATAGTTTGGCCTTTCAGAAGAAGGGTGATTTGATGGGCTAAAGAAAAGTTTACTAAAGTGAAAAGATCACCATTTCTGGATCCAAGTGGTCTTGGTGTCAAATCCTTGCTCTTCTATTAAGAAGTTGTGAGACTTTGGAGAGTTTATTTTATTTTCCTGAGACTCTGGTACTCTATAAGCAAAACAAGATAAAATGTCTCCTTTCAAGGTTTCTGGTGAGGACTAATGATTGTAGGAGTCAAGTGCCTAGCCTACAGGATGTGCTGCGGTTGGACATAGTGGTGTTTCCCTATGAAGGACCTGGCACCATATTTGTCATACAGAATGGTGGAGGTGGTGGTGGAGATTGAGGTGATGGTGATGCTGGTGGTGGCACTGGTGATAGTATCAAGAAAAGGTAGTGGTGGTGAAGGCAGAGATAGTAGAGGTTGGAGAAGTGGTGGTGGAGTTGGTGATGGAGATGGTGGAGGTGGTAGAGGAGGTGATGGTGGTGGTGACTGTGGTGATGGTAGTGATGGTGGTGGTGGGAAGGTGGTAATGATGGAGGGTAGTGGTGGTGGGAGCTCACGAGATCCCCAAGCCACTGAATTTTCAGGAAGAGTAGGGTAAAAGGCACCAGTTAGCACAGACTATGGGGAAATGAAAGGTCCTCAATTTTCTCGGCAAGTAAACCATGAATAATGGTTCAAAGCTAGCATGTAAAGGGAAAAGTGGATATGTTTTTGGATACAAGAGATTTCAGTGTTCACACAATCATGCGACAGTAGAGAAAGTGAAACAGAAAACAAAAATCTTTCAAGGACAAACATATAAAGCCATCTGCATAGAATGCTAACGTCCTATCACTTGCTGATGTTAGTATTAGGGAAAGAGGCCAGTGAGTTAGAGAGATATACCACAAACCACCCCCCCCCCCCCCGCACACACACACATGACACACACACAAGCACAGAATATCTTCCATTCTTCAGTTGACAACCTTGGGAAGTAAGTATTATTGTCTTCATTTTACAGATAAGGAAGTTGAAGCTCAGAAAAATCAGGGGGCAGTTTAGGAGGCATGCAAATTGGGATGAAACAGATTTTGTACCAGTCCTAGGTTTGGCATGAACTAGTTGTTTGACTTCCTCTGTCATCCTCTTTGTACCTCAATTTCCTCATCTTTAACAACGGTGTTAATAACTATTTTGGGAAATTTCCATCAGGACTAGGCAAGGTATGTTTTTGGTCTACAGACGTGGCAATTTCATATGAAGGATTTAGCACAGCATTGTCTTACAGAAATAAAACATCTACTTTCCAGTCATTCATTCACTTATTTATTCACCTTTCAATCTCTCTGTCATTTTATCCAATAAGTCAAGCTAGTCTGTAAGACAAGTCAAGTATTGGTCATGCTAAACCCTAAGTATCAGTTGGAAATTTTGGTTTTCAAGAAATAGAAAAGCTGACCCAAAGTCACAGAGAGAATTTATTACTTAACATAACTGAAATTCCAACTGTAGGTCCAACATCAGGCATGGCTGGATCAGGAGCTGAACTGCTGTCTCTATGACTCTGTTTCTCTCACCCCCTTCAGCATAACTCCCTGTGAGCTGGTTCCTTTACTGCTCAGGTTCTCCCCAAATGGTTACAAGATCAGTTAGCTTCCAGACATACACACTCTCACTTTTAAATCCAGCAGAAGGAAAAAGTTTCTCTTCTGTACAACTCATCCAATATCCTGTTCCAGGTGGGATCATGGGTCCATTCCTGAGCCAATCACTTTTCTCCAATGAAATTGGTTACTCTGATCAGCTTCAGCCAATCAGAACCTGACCCTGGAGAGGTTGAGGGAATCTCACCCAACCCACAGGCACTGGAGGAGGAGAAACTAGTTCTCCAAAGAAAACACAGGGTGTCGTTTTATTAGTGGAAGGCTGAATTGACTCTGGGGGGCAAAACAACAGGTTTCACTACAGGGACTCAGACTATTTTCCCCAAACTTGAGTTTTTCTTCCTTTGTTTCCCTTCTCTGCTAAGAGCAACACGTTCCATCCTTCTCACAAGCCTAAAACCCAGAAGTCATCCTTGCCATCTCCCATTGCTAATCAATTGCCAATTGCTGTCACTTGCTCCTGTCCTCAGGTTGGACTCCCCAGGTGCTGTTGTTCTATAACATGAGATGCTATTTCTTCAACCTTTTTCTTGGTTAACGTAAGAGCTCAGCTCAAATGCCATGTCCTTGGAGAAGACTTTCCTGACCCCTCGATGAGGTCAGGCCCCCCTGCTACGTTTCTAAGCCCAGGTCATAGATTACAATTATGAATGAAAATGGGTGATCAGTTGAAGACTGAAGTCACGCTCACTATGTACCCTCAGTGACAGTCAAAGTGCCGACGCAGGGGTGGTGCTCCAGAAACAGGTTTTGAATGAATCTAGGTGTCTGCTCCTAAATCATGAGGTGATAAGTGACAGAGCCCACCCCTGAGCCTTGGTCTTCTGACTGGATAACCTGTGCGGTGACACATCCTCTCCCCTTGGGGAACGTTGCTGCCCCGGGGTGTTGTTAACAAGCTAAGCTGTTAGGTTGTATATATGTTACTAAAACAAAAATTTAAAAAACCCACATAGGACTGTACAGCATAAACAGAAAATCTTAATGTAAACCAGGGGCTGTAGTTAACAGTACCATTATAATAGTATTCTTTAATTAATTCTAACAAAGCCTACTAATGTGAGGTGATAATAATGGGGGGAGATATATGGGAACTCTGTATTTTCTGCATGATCTTTCTGTAAACCTACAACTTCTCTATTAAAAAAATATTAAAAAAAAAAAGGAACTGGGAGACAGGAGTGAATGATGGGGTAAGGTGGAAACACGTTCCCAGTTGTGCCTGCAAAGAGCAGTGGAGCAGGAATTGTGCTCAGCACCGCAGAAGCACCGATGAGCCCATGGGTGATCGGTTCATAAAGAGGGATGGGCGTTAAGAAGTAAAGGGCACTGCAAATGTTGAGGTGGGGGCACAGGAAGGCCCCAAACCCTCCCTCTTCCAGTGACTAAATCCCATGCAGCTGCCAGTCACAGGCTGGCACCCAGCCCAAAAGAATGGCTCTTTCTCCTCAAGTCAATCTGCAGAGCTCCATCAGAGTTTATGATCCCAACCTGGTCCTGTAGCGGACAGAGCTGGCATCTACTTTCTCGTCTAATCCTTAGATCCTGGTCAAAGTTAAAAAGAAGTTGAAGGGAAAGGTGTTTGCCTCAGTGGTATAAATAACAGGAATTAACAAGATTGCATATAAAAATTTTTCTTCTCTGCCATTGGCCATGTTGTGTAAAATTCCACCATTTGAAATTCATTCCTTGAGATCTGTAAGCATTTTCAAGTTCTAGAGCCTTTGTTAAAATTTAAATTTCTGTTGGGTTCTGTCTTTATCTTTCCACACTTTATGGGGAAAGCATTAAATGTTATCTGTAATAAAACAAGTAAGATAAGAATAAGACTTGCTTGCTGAGGGTAGTTATAAAGACTAAATGTGATAAAAGTTAAAATGTTTGGTACAATTTCTTTACACTGTAAGGACTCAATAAATAATAACCATTATTTTTATCATTATCATCATTGTTGGTATATAAAGAAACTTAAATAGATATTCCCATTTTACAGTTGAGAAAAAGTCAACAGCTTTTGAGCCCTGTTAACCTTCTAAGGTGGCACATCTATTGACAGTGGCGGCAGGAGTGGCTCCCTAGTCTGTCTGAAGCCCAGGCCTCGTTCTTTTCTCTGCGTTACTACTCTGTCCTCTAGCTCTCCCAAGCAGTCTTAAGTTCCCAGGAAGAAGGCCTGATCTAATACAGAGCGAGCCACACAGCAGGGGCTCTGTAAGTGCTTGTGACATGAATCTGGAAACCAGCTCCCACATCAGCGAATATCCTGGGCCAAAATGTGGACGTCTGAGGATGTTAGCAGGGTTTATGAAGGTGGATGCCAATCTGCTTGCTGAGGAGTCAAAGGTCGCTGAAGTAACCATCATCCACAATTGCTCCTGGGCACCCTCTCGATATAGGTCTGTTTTGCTCAAGTTCCCTGAGGTGCAAGCTGCAGCGCCTGCTTCCTGAGCCCCTAGCAGTTAAGCAGATGGAGCCCGGCCTGCAGGCTCAGGCCTCTGAGAACCTTGTGACGTCTGCCCAGTAACCTCTGCCAAGGCAGGAGCATCAAGGTCTGCCTTCCCTGGGGCCCCAGGGGGAAGCACGCATCCCTGCTTCTCCTGGTGAGGGCAGGGCCATGGGTTGGGGCTGAGGCTGAAATATGTGCATGACACATCTGGCCATGGGGAGATGTGGGGGGAGGCTGGTGTGGTCAGCAGGGGTGCAAGGCCATTTCAGGGCAGTTAAGCTGGTGTAACCCGAGCACGGCAGAGGCTGAGTCACCCCAGGCCCAGGGAGCTCCCACACGGGTGGAGACTGACACCTGAACCCATCTGTGGCTTTGCCCTGGCCAGGCCCGGCCCCGCTGGGTTCCAGCCTTGCAGGAATGGAGCCCGGGCTACAGAGCCAGGAGCTGGGAGCAAAGGCCCTGACATCAGTGGGGGCCAGGCGAGGGGCGGGCACAGCCCTGGGCGGTGGCTCCTTCTGGGTCTCTGTGTTGCTGTGCAAGTCCACTACACCTGTGTGCATTTCCCTGTGACTGAGCATGTGTCCTGGGCATGGAAGGGTTTTTCTAGGTTCCCTTTATTTGCAAGCCTGTGCCAAGGTCTGAGGGACATTTAGGGAACTGAACAGAATCAGCCCTTAAACTCAGAGTCTGGCGTCAAACTGGGGTACACTCACGTGAACGCTGAGCTCTCATCCAGGAGTGTTCGGGCAGGGCCCAGGCAAGCCTGGGAGGTGGTCCCCGTGGACTGGTGGCCTGGGGTACCAGCCTGGTGCAGGGGTGTGGAGGGGAGCTGTGTGGCTGGGGTCGGCCACCTCCTTAAACTATTGACCCCTCTGGAGAAATGTAGTTGCTTCATGACTTCATGAAACTGTGGTTCAAACTATTTTAAAATTGTGTCAAATCAATAGAGTAAGGTACTGCTTTTTGTTTTCTTTCCCCCAAGTCACACAGACTCCCAAGACCAGGATTTGGAGCCTAGTGTGTGGTCATCACGGCCCCTTCGAGGGTACCCTCTGCTCCAAGGGAGATGCTTGCTGGGCTGTGAGCACACTCAGAGGAACAGCGAGATAAAGCGGGCTAAGGAACAGTGCGAGAAAATCAATTGGCTTAGGATAAACCGTCTCCAAACCCATGGTCTGAAAAGGGAGTAACACTGAAGAGGAGGCACCCGGGAATGACACACTCAGGGGTCTGAGACTGGGGGTCTCTGAGGAACTAACAGAAAGTTTTGTGGATAAATGAGACATTTGTGAGGACTCCTTGAAGAGAGGGGTGAGGGAAAGGGAAAGAGGAGAGACAGGAAGGAGGGTAGGAGGGGAGAAAGAGAGAGAGACACAGAGAGAGAGAGAGAAAAAATAACACCAGCTAATATTCTGATGACAGACCCAGTGGGGACAGTGCTTGGAGCCTCTTCTTACAGTCCACGGAGTGACGCAGGCTCCTGCCAGCCTTGGCTTGCACCGCCCTGGTGTCTCATCCCTCTGGGTAACACGCAGCCCAGTCATAGCAGATGCAGCACTGGGACACCCTCACCCCCCACCCCTGTCCCCTGACAAACACAAAAGACAGGCAAGTTTCATGGATACAATGAGCCATTGGTGAGCACTTTGTGTAGAGAGGGAGTGAAGGAGAGGAAAGAAGGGGTGGGAGGAAGGGAGGGGTCATTTGCATAAGTACAGTTTAGTTGCTAATTCAAGGAAGTTTGAGAAAAGCCCTCTGTGTCTACCACTTGGAATTTTGGTGGCATTTTACCTCTCCACCACAGAGTGCGCTTCTGGGGAGTCATTCTTCCAAGTGTCCCTCATGGAAGTAGACACAGAGCCCTGGGTAGTGAATATACTCAGTAAATATTTAATAAGTGATCATGTAAGTCATTCCACATGAAGAGCTGGCATTTTAGAGGATGATTCTTATGGATGCAATGCGAGTCCTTCCAGAGAAGTCAGCTACTGCTGCCATGAGGCTGTCCCTGGCCCCGATGGTGCTCATTCTAACAACCCTCCAACCCACACTCTACACCCAAGGCCAGCCTCAGGGCATGTGTTTAATGATGGGGCACCTGAAGAAGCAGCAGGATTTTGGACAACCTTTTCCAACCCTACGGCTAGTCATCTGCCAGTGACCATTCTATTCCAGTTTGGTTCAGAAGGTACGAAAGTAACTTAACCAGACATACGGCCCACACATGCAGTCCACTGAAAATTTCCAGAAGGCTGACTCACTTGTGGGATCTATCTGTTTGGTAAGGGAGGGTCTCTCATCTTCTAGGAGAGATGGCTTCATGGAACTCAGAGAAAATCTAGGCAATTTCCATCATTCTTGTGGCATTGCCCAACAACCGTCTTGAGAAATCCCATCTACTGGCTGATGGTTGAGAAGGAGACAGCCTTGGGGACCTTGGGCCACCGTTCATTAAACGAGGATCTTCTCTATGAATCTGTGACTAAATTTCCAGCCATCTGATTGAACAAGACTGTGCCAAGAACTTAGCAAAGACAGACTGCCCCGAGTTCCCCAGCTTCTTAGAAAGCAAAAATGTCCATCTCCATCTATCACCATAAATGGCCTGCCTGAACTGCTTGTGTCTTCAGTCCACGCCATAATATTTCATTCAACTACCCATTCGTTACACACACATCCTGAAAGCAAATAATGTTAATGTAAATAATTTGGGAAGCATTGTTCCATCTGTTGAAAATGTGCAGTAGTTGCTTCGCCCCTTGTCTAAACTGGAGCGGCTACTTTCAGGCAAGTTTGGGAGGTAAATGAACTGTCTAGATGCTTTTCTTGGCAGTCTCTCTTATTAGTGGGAGGTGGCAGTAACGAGAACATGAGGAAGACAGAAAGTGTTTACTTAAAGTCGTGGCCAAATGGCGAGGGAGAGTTAAGATAAATCATACGTTGTCAATGATGACAACTTCAGACTGCTACTAGTTCACTCCTGTTTACGGCATTTCAGATGCTAGGTTTAGAATGTAGAGGGGTTTATTAAAGTGTTATTGATAGAAGTTACTCCTTGTTTAGATGTCAGCGTTCAAGTCATGAAGTAGCAGCCGTCCACACCGGGGAGGGTGAAAGCACAATGCCATTAGCCGGCCACTCTGGGGGAAACTGGGCCGTTTGAAGAGGCATCGCTGGCTCGCGTTGCCCTTCAGGAACTCAGGCCAGGCATCTGCTGGGCTTAATATACTTTTGACACATGACAAGCAAAAATGGAGCAAATTTATAGCAAAGGGCCAGGGGAATAGATAAAAGAGCTGGATGCTTTGCTTTTCTGATCCCCTTTCTTGTCCCAGCCGACTTTGCTTGGTTGCTGACCGTCACACCGCAGCTTGTGAACACACAGCCATAACTTTTTGATGTTAGTCAATGTCCTCAGAAATTTCCCCCCAAAGTCCTCTCCAAACGCATAGCCATTCAGATAACTTTGGTCTTGTGAACAGTCAGTTTCTTTGACCGAACCGAAAGTTCTTTTTCTGTCCTTAGAGTGCACTCACGACGAGAGTGAACGCAGGCAGTGGCAAGCTGCAGGTAATGAATATGTTTTATCCTCACACACAAGGGTTATGCAGAGTCATAAAGAGCTCTTTTGTGACTCAAATACCCCTTCTCATATGTGTCTCTCTTTTAAACTAGCACTTAATGGGTGAATCACACAGACTGATCATCAAAATGTTTTAATAGCCTGGCCCTATTGAAAAATTATTGTATGCTGGCATTCTATTTCAGGATCAAATATTTCTTCCTGTATACAGTTGCTGAGTGACAGCCAGGGTCCAAATACAATGACAAGGTGACAATCCATAGCACCAGAGGGCTTACGGTGTGATCAGAAAGAACTATCATGTCAACAAATTACAACAAAAAAAGGCAAAACTATGATTGCAGTTTCTCAAGAATGGTGCAAGGAGGTAGAGTTTAAGTCTCTGAGGAATTTATAGAAGACCTCTTTATCCAGGTCCTAGAGGTTGGATACGAGTTTTCCGGGTGAACAAGGAAGGGCAGGTCATTCTAGTCCGAGAAAGCAGCATGTGGAAAGAAAACCACCAGCACGCACTGATTGGACAATTGCTTAATAGTTTTGTGTGGCTGGAGCATGACTCACAGGGGCAGGGGCAGAAGGTGAGAAGGAAAATCGGTTGTAATTTTTATAATGATGGGAAAATCAGTGAAAGGAAAAACAAAACAACAGCATTAAAAACAAAACAATTTCCCACCTCTTCCTTTCATCTGTGGCTTAACTCTGCCTTTCTTTAAAAATCTTGGGAGACACAAAATCATCCAAACTTTCTAATGATGGAATCTTTGGAGACAGAAGGAAAATCAAACTAAGCTATCCCGGGGTGTTTCATAAACAGGGTTAAAATTGTGAAGTAGGAGATATAGAAGTTGGGGAGGGAAGAGGGTGTCAGACATCACCAGTAGCCTGAGAAATTAACTTGGGAAACAATTACTCTGAGTGGCAGAAAGAGGGAGAAGTGCCTTCAGGCAGAGCCTTCTCTGCAAATCCCTCCCTCACCCCAGACTGCAGACCCAACAGCCTGGGACAGGTGAGAAGAAGGGGGATTGGATGAAAGTGGGATGCCTGACTGGTGGGGAAAGAACTGGCGACAGATGAGAAATGCACATGCAACAGCCAAGAAGGATGGGACTCCAGAAACCAGGGATGGTTCTGAGCAGGGATTGGTGCATGAGAAGCAAACATAAGATGATTGTCCAGACCACAGGCTGATGTGCCAGTACATGGCTACATGACATTTTTCAAATCAAAGTTGAATTTGTGATAAGAAATCTTCAAGTGTTTCAGATCCAGGAGTACTGTAGAACTCAAATAAGAACGTCATCAGAAATAAAAATAAGTTCTTTCTTGACTGTGTGTGTGTATATATATATATATATATATCCAAAGAAATCACATTACATGGATTTTCAAAGCATGGGGCTTCGAAAGAGGAAGGAATGACTATCCATTTTTGCCTAAAAGTTGAGGAGTTGTCACTTGTTATCAATCAGGAGGCTCTGTCACGTGGATTTAAATGGATGGGTTTGTGAGTCAAATGCCATAAACCTGACAAATCACGGCTACAAATTAAGGCAAGACATTCTCAATATGCATGTTATTAAAGCATGAGCTGTCTCGATTAGAAATTGCCCCCTTCCACCAAAATATCCCCAGCACTTCTAAGACTTTCTCATATTCTTAAACAATCAACGTGAGTTCTTCAGCTCCAACCTTCCTGTCTCACTGGCATGTTTTAAGTGCTTTGGAGCTAATAACCACACTGTGAGATCTTTGTCCCGCTGGCATTGTTGTCCCCACTCTTTACACCCTGAAGTCCCCTCTGTCCTGTCTCAGTGGGGAAGTGCTCCACTTTCTAATTGTAGCTCAACTGGTAACAGGCTAAGGCTTCAGCAAGCCTTTACCAAAGGCTTGAGGGTAACAGCTCTTCAACCCACAAACTAAGGTGCTCTTTCAAACCCTGATGGGCCTCTCTGAGAAGCCCATCTATGCTTCTCAATCTTAGCCAAACCTTTCCTAGGTAGAGGAATGAGCCCTCGGTTCGGCTCCAAGGTAACTGACTTCAGGGACATGTTTTTATCCAGGAAAAGTCCTGCTCCCTATTCTCAACTGAGATCTGCCCCATTGGGGCAGACCTGGCAACAACCATAGTCAACAGCATATTAAACCTGCATTCAGTAATCCAGTCATTGAGCAAATATTAATTGGGTGCTAACTACAATGAACATAGTAGACAAAGTCTCTGCTCCTGTGGCAATTCTGTTCTAACAGAAGAACGACCATGAGGAAAGGAGATGATTAGGGCTTGTAATTAGTACTGTTTAGAAAATTAAAAGGGTGATGTGGACAGGTGCAAGAGTCCAGCACGGAAAGAGGCAGGTGAATAAGATTTTCTGAAAGAACAAAATGACGATAATGCAAAGTGGAATAGCGTAACTATAACAAGAAAGGTTCCCATGAAGATTTAAAAGGGAAGGGTGTCTGCCAGTGGCTTTCTTCATGGATTGTAGAGCTGTGGCCCTACACAGACTTGTTTCCACTGGCTTTTCTGTCTCATATAGTTTGTGCTCATTTACCAGACAGGATTGTGTTCCATAAGCCACAGTGCCCAGCTAAAATGATGATTTAAAAAGCGAAACTTGACAAATTCAGGAGCTACCTGCAATTCAAAAGCTTGTCACAGATGGAAGCTGCCACCGAGTCCAGATGTTCCCAACTTTCTCTTGGTGACACTCTCTCCTGATTCCTTTCAGTCCTCCAAGAGGAGGCAAAAGGAGTAAGACGAACTTTCACAGAAGTTGCTTCAATGTGAAATGTCCAGGTCATACTAGCACATCTTTTACCCAATAAAATTGATTCCAAAAACTATCATAGGCTTTCCAATGACATAATTATTCACCTTCACACATATTTACTGACCATTTATTGTGTCTATGACTCAATCCTTGGCCTAGGCTCAAAGAGAGGGCTCTTTCCTCTCTATTAACAGACACAAGGCAGGTCTTTTAAACAATTATATGTTAGATCCCAACAATCCAGATCCTTTCAGAGGTTGGGCGTCAGAGTCATATTCTAGTTAGAAAAGCAACACATTTTAAATGAGCAAGCCCTCTGAACCACAATTCCATTTGTAGCAATTTACCCCACAACCCTTGGAAAGGTGAAGAATAGTAGGTGAAGGATGATCATGGCTGTTAAAAATGAATATCCACTCACTTGTGGCCAGCAGGAGGAAGGGCTCATGTGACCAGGCTATTCCTATTACTGTCATTTGCTGTATGTCCTGGGGCAAAGCTCTTCAAGCTCACTGTGTCCAGTTTCCTCAAAGGCAAACTGTTTTATAATACACATATCACAGTGTTATTGTGAGAAATATATACATATATACATATATATATATATATATATGTATATGTATATATATATCTCATATGGGGAAATATCCAGAAGGGTATATGGCAATATTAGATGTTGGTAAAATTCCCATTTGGTCATTTGATGTTGCAATCCTTTGTTAATTTATTGCTCTGGAAACTGATTTATTGAATTAACAAGCAGATGACCCAAATCTTTGCTTCAGCTAAAATGTAAAAACAGCATAGATGATAATTAAGCAACAAGTGTAACTCTAGGTCAAATTAAAGGTCTGCAGATGCTGAGAGCCTCCCACCTCCTGCTGGCCTCAGATAAAGGAACTGCTTTGTCAAGAGAGTCATTGGAACCAGCTGCAGATCTCTCAGTGTGCGGATCGTGTAGGGGTGAGAACATGTGGTGGATTAGACCTGTTCTTGGTCTTGGTCCACATGCTGCTGGGTGTGGACCCACTGTAAATAGGATCTCTTCAAGACGTTACTTCAGTTAAGGTGTGACCCAACTGAATCAGGTTGAGCTTTATTCCAGATTACTGGAGTTCTTTAAAGCCAGAGTGAAAGTCAGATGGAGAGAGGAATGAGGAGAGGCCGCCATGTGCATTGCCATATATCAAAAGATTTAAGGACTAAGGATCTCTGGCAGCCAGCCCCAGAATGTCACAGTCTTCAGGAAGACAGTATCGCCTTACTGATTCCTCAATTTTGGATTTCTACAAGCTTCAAAATCATGAGACCATAAATTCCTGTTGTTTAAGCCAACCATTTCATGGTCTTTGTTTAAGTTGCTGGTTAACTACAACAATATCATACTGCACACAGCCAAATGAAATCAAGGTGCTTTAGTGGGTGGCCAAGAAGTCTTTCAGATGAAGCTATAAAGCCAAGCAGAGCTATGATGTAACTCTGATGGGGAGGCATCACATCCTGGGTTCTCTGTTGTTTGGCCCTTTCCATGTTCCTGCCCTTCTCAAAACTGTAGTTCTGGGCCCTGCAAGTCTTTCTGCACCTCCTCCAGGAGTAGTGACTCTCTTCCTGTTCTTTTCCTCCAATGGGTTTCTACCAGTGTTCCCAAGGATGAAAGTTGCACTTCTGCTGTACCTCCCTTCTGAAGATTAAGGTTTGTGTTCCTTTCTCAGGGGGATAAGCATGAAGGGTCTAGGCCTACACCTCAAAGGACACTTTTTTAAGACATTCACCAATCTATTGAGTCAGCGTTTTGGTTTGCTAAAGCTGTCGAAATGCCATATGCCAGATACGGACTGGCTTGTAACAATGGGGATTTATTACCTTACAAGTTTGCAATTCTAAGACCACGAAAATGTGCAAATTTAGGCATCAATAGGATGACATCTTCTCTGAAGACCAGCTACCAGTGAGCTTGGGCTCCTCTGTCAGATAGCAAGGCACATGGTGACGTCTGCTAGTCTGTCACTCCTGGGTTTTATTGCTTCCAGCTTCTGGCTTCAGTGGCTTCCTCTCTGTTTCTCTGGGGCTATTTCTATGAGCTTATCCTAAGTTCATCTTTTAGTTTCTTTATGTGCATTGACCTCTTATAAAGGACTCCAGTAAGAGGATTAAGACCCACCTTGAATGCAGTGGGTCTCAATTGAAATAACCTAATCAAACGGTCCCACCTACAATAGGTCTGCACCCACAGGAATGGAATAAAAGAACATGACCTTTTCTGGGATACATACAGCTTCAGACTACCACAGTGAGTTTCCAGTGATGTCCGTGGAGAAGAGTCAGCAAGAGAATGCAAGCTCCCCCTATAATTGCAGGCCTAAAGAGCCCCAGACCTTCATACCAGCCCGCACTAGGGCTCCAGCAGTTCTTTAACTATTCTGCCAACATTCTCTAATCTGTGCCTGGATGTTTCTGCTCCAGGTAAGTCATTGCTTGCAACCTATCTTTCTCCGCAGGCATCTATCTCTCCTTATATTTAGGTCTAGTTGGTTGCCCTATGACCTCAACTCTGATAGGAGTCAAGAAAAGCTGTGAACTTGTAGTTTCCCTGGCTTTTTTGGTTGTTGTGTGAGAGTGGGAGGGAGATTGTTTTCAGATCTTTACATCCTCAGCAGAAATCTGGAGTCTAGCTCTGTTTCTCAATAGCAACACTCAAATAGTGCATCTTTATAGGAATGTGGATTCATATGAATGTACTATACACGTATGAATATTTAGATGCAGAGATGATATAAAAGCTATAGAATACATTTATATATACTTATAAATAAATAAGGAAACCTTCATTTCTCTGGAACATGGGAATGAATCAACCACACCTCCCCTAAATGGAAATAAATACACAATATATTTAATACAAAATGTATGGATATGTACCTAATTGTTTCAGCTGAGTAGTAGCTTTAACTCAGGTACCTGTGCTATTTGAGGTCCTTAGGCATATGAATAAGGTAACAATAAACACTTACAAGAAAGAATGTTTTCTTTGGAAGGATGCAGAACCTAGAGTCAAGAAGCCTCTATTCTTGACAGTTTCAAGAAGTCCTTTTGAGAATGCTGCAAAAAGCATGAAAAACAATGCCTGCTTTGTGCCACTTGGGTACAGAAAATATAAACACTCAAAATCTACTTTGAATATTTCCATACAGACCAAATTATAATGGCTAATAAGAAAAAAAAAAAACACACTAATTTCCAAAACCTGTTTTAATTAAGATTGTAGTTCTAGTATAAACCTCAGATTTTTTTTTTTTAATGGCAATTTTAGAGACTCTAGACACAGATAACCCACATTCACATCTAACAGCTCTAAGATCTTGGTCAAAATAATCTCTTTGAGACTCATTTTCTTCATCCACATACTGAGGATTGGAATATTTAACTCAATAGGTAATTGTGATGTTTGCAGGAGTTTCTGCATAAATTCCCCTGCCAAGTGCACATGGGGCTAAAAATGGTCAGAGTACACAACACACACACACACACACACACACACACACACACGGATAAACCACCTAAAAGTAAATAACAGCACTCTCCCCCCACCAATCCCCAACCTAACTAGGGAATAGGGAAAGCAATCCCTTTGGACTTTATTCCCATTCCTCACTTCTTTTTAGGAAAAGGCACTACTGACTGTGGCTGGTTCATCATATGTTAGCATTTTCTTTCTCCTCCAATTGTATGGCCAGATTGGAGAGAGAGTCTGAGGCTACCAATCTCTTATCTTCTTACACTCAAGGTTCTTTTTGGAATCTCCCATTCCTCCATGTCTATCACTTACCCACCTGAATTTGGTCCCAGATACTTACCTGCCTGAAGAATGGATCTCAGAGATGAGATCATTTTTTCTGGTGGAGCTGTAGACTACTTTTCATTTGTTTACTGTTTTGTCTTTAGAAAATATTCTGCCTCTGAAATTTCTCCAGGTTAATATTACTTCTTTTCCTACGTGGTGCTTTCCTTATTTATTGCTCCTGCTTCCTGTTGCATTTGATCAGCCCAAGGATGCTAAGATTCCAAGATAAGATTTTCAATTTAGACTTTGGGGGTCCAGATTGGGATCTGAGAATATGCCATGTGTTCTAGAAACCTTACCAGAGAGTTCTGTGTTTGTTGACTCTGCATTGGCCAAGCTAATAATAACGTGTACTTTAATTTCCCATTTTCTGTGGTTCTTTGTTTTTATAATTCCTTTGGGGAGTTCATTTGTGAATTTTAATGCAGGATTCAAATGTTCCTGGTCCCCTACCTCCAGGAGAATGACATTTAACTTTATCCAAATTTTACCCCTCTTCCTAAAACATCCTTTTCCCTGTGAGGACAAAACCATCTGAATGCTCTCTAGATTTGAGGGATATGCAAAATTCTATTCCCAACCTTTTCTATCTTGATGGTCCAACACAGATGAAAATGGAATAATAAGATAGAGATAGAGCTGTGGAGCACCCAGCTGTGTGGTATGGGATACCGAGGGTCCTAGGTAAAGAATGCAATCAGGGAAGGGTGTCATCTAGATAATGACGTGGCCAGGGATGAGCCCCATGTGGCCCATTTTGGACTTGCAAACCCAGGAAATTAGGTTCCACATGCTTGGATTTTACAGAAAGGTGATTTAGGCTGTTTGGAAAAGGAAAGAGACATGCAAGAAAAGTCGAGAGAAAGTATTGTTGGTAAATGGCTGCTCTTTGCCTTTGCCCCACACACACCTAGTCTGCCTCAGTGGCCCAATGAGGCACAATGAAGCACACAACCTGGAGCTTCTGAGATTAAAATTCTAATAATCCCCAAATTCTTAAGAGTCTTTTCTATTAAATACAATTAGCCTGTACAAGTCAAGCAAGTGTGTGGATTATCTGATCACTTTTTTTCTGGGCTCTTAAATTCTTTTTTCCAAATCCATTTGACCACTTCAATCAGTTTTGCTGCTCTTAGAATTTTCATGTAAGTTAGAGATAATATAATGACAACAGTCCTTTTCAATTGCAGTGATTTATCAAGGAAAGAGAAAATTAAAACCAGAACTGGCTTTAAAGAAATGTGAGAATATGAATGTTCTTCATTTAACCCTCTCTTTGCCTCAGAAGGCCTATTTGAAAAGAGTTATTTTTGCTAGAAGACTTACAAAAAAGCCACTTTTCCCCTGCCAATCCATAAGCACCTTGAGAAAAGGGACCACATCTGAACCCCCCTGATACCTGTGCTGGTTTGGAGCATGTATGTACCCCCAGAAAAGGCCATTTTCTTCTAATCCATTGCTGTGGATGCAGACCTACTGTGGGTGGGACCTGTGGATTAGATTGTTTCAACTGAGATGTGACCCAGCCCATTCAGGGTGGGTTTTGATCCTTTACTGAGTCCTTTCTGAGGATAAAAGGCAGAGACATTTGGAGAGAGCCGAGAGAAAGAAACACCCTGGGGATGCTAAGAGAGAGCTCACAGATGCTCAGAGAGAAAGCCACTAGAGCCATAAGCTGAAGCAAGAGAACCCAGGAGAGAAGGACCAGCAAATGCCGTCCATGTGCCTTCCCATGTAACATTTTCATGGTCTAAGAACTGTAAATTGTAAGTTAATAAACCCCCATTGTAAAAGCCAATCCATTTCTGGTATATTGCATTCCAGAAGTTTTAGCAAACAGAAACAGTACCTCTCCCTCTGTTTAACAAAAGTCAGACAATTAACAAATGCTTTTTGAAAGAATACACAAATGACATGACGTTGATGGACCGGCCTTGAACTTTCAATACTGGGTTAAATATTTAAAATATTTTTGGACCTCAGGTACTCAGAAATGAGTTGACTACTTATCACAGGTCTGTCCATGGCCCCTCTTATTTTTTAATTCAATTTTATTGAGATATATTCACATACCATACAGTCATCCAAAGTATACAATCAATTATTTACCGTATCATCATATAGTTGTGCATTCATCACCCCAATCTATTTTTTGAACATTTTCCTTGCACCAGAAAGAGTGAAAATAAGAATAAAAAATGAAAGTAAAGAAGAACAACTGAAACACCCCCCCACCCTATTTTTCATTTAGCTTTTGGTCCCAATTTTCCTACTTATCCATCCATACACTGGATAAAGGGAGTATGATCCACAAGGCTTTCACAATCACACTGTCACCTCTTATAACCTACATTGCTATGCAGTCGTCCTCAAGACTCAAGGCTACTGGGTTGCAGTTTGATAGTTTCAGATATTTACTTACAGCTATTTCAATGCATTAAAACCTAAAAAGGGTTATCTATATACTGCATAAAAATGCCCACTAGAGTGACCTCTCGACTCCATTTGGAATCTCTCACCACTGAAACTTTGTTTCTTTTCATTTCGCATCCCCCTTTTGGTCAAGAAGATGTTCTCAATCCCATGATGTCAGGTCCAGATTCATCCCCGGGAGTCATATCTTACATTGCCAGGGAGATTTACACCCCTGGGAGTCAGGTCCCATGTACGGGGGAGGGCAGTTAGTTCACTCTCCAAGTTGGCTTCATGGCCCCTCTTATTTAATTATATGTTATTGCTTTCTCCTTCACCCTTTAACCCTCCATTCCTAGTTGCATGCCCTCTCTGTCAGCTAGCTTACCTAGAATAACTGTACTAGTTAAGGTGTTGCTATCAATTGTTACAGATAAACTTGAAATCTCAGTGGCTTAACACAATGGAAGTTTACTTCTTGCTCATGTAAAGTCCAGTGTGTGATTGTGGTGTGACTGTGTGTGTGTGTATGTTGGGAGGTGGTGGGGAGGTAAGTCTGCCTTCCATAATTCAGGGAGGAGGGCCAACAGAGGTTCTACATAAGCACAAAGCTTCCAAGGTTGCCAAAGGAAAGAGAGAGTGAAGAACCTGTGTGAAACTTTCTTGTAGACCAGGCTTAGAACAGTTTTACATCATTCCTGACCATTGAGCAAAACTCAGCCTCACGGCCACCCAAAACTCTAAGGCCGACTGGGAAACGAGTTGGATTAGAATCCTTCCAAAACATGCTCTATATATTTATCACCATATGTGCACAGCCGGAACAATATATCATGTTTTGGTGGTGATGATAACGTGTGCATTTTTGTCTGGAGGTTTGGGGATTGCAGTCACATACCAAATGGTATGGGATCTAAATCTCGTTTTCTTTCTTATTTTTACCATTTCACATTCTCTTTGCTATGATCATATCTAGCCCTCGTATAGAGCTTATTTTGTGCCTTACAGTGTTCTAAGCCCTTTACATGAATAAATTTATTTAATGCTCATAATGCCCTATACGGTAACCAGTGTGATTATTGTTCCCTTTTAGCAGATGAGGAAGCTGAGGTACAGAGCTAGTAAGTGGCATAGCTTGATTTTGAACCCAGGCAATCTAAATCCAGAACACCTGTCCATTCTATTTGTTCATCATTTATGAACAGCTCTTTCATCTGTAATATCCCCTTTTTGTTTTGATTTTTGCTTAATTTTCTTAGTTTTCTTCTGCCAGAGATTTGTCTATTTTATTATCTCTTTCAAGGGAGCATTTTCGGTTTGATTTAGTATGTCTATTGCTTTTTCTTGTGATTCATTTTTTTTTCTCATTTTCTGTACTATTTTCTTCCATTTTATTTGGGTTTACTAATTTGTGCTTTCTGTAGCGTTTGAATTTGAGCTCTTAGTACAGTTATCGTCTACTCCCTGATTTGTGTTTACAGTTGTAAATTTCCCTCTACAATGTGTTTCGCTGCATCCCAGAAATTTTGACATGCAATGCTTTCGTTGTAACTTAGCTCTTAGCATTTAATACATTTCTCTATAATTTCTCCTATAATCCATTAATTTTTTGTTAGCGATTTACAAAAATATGGGATTTTGAAAGTCATTTGTATATTGTCATTGAAAGTCAACAGTCATGCTTATTGGCTTACTTTTGTCTATGACAAAATGGCAAAGTTAAGTAGTTTTCACTGATACCTTACAAACCATACAGCATAAAATATTTACCACCTTATCCTTTACAGAAAAGTTTTCTGACCTCTGGCTTAGACAATAGTAATCCTCAGTAAAGTTGCTCACTATTTCTTCACTTATCTCTGTTTTCTTCCTGGATTAATCACTTTTCTTGACAGAATATTTTCTCTGTGAGTTCCTTCTAAGAGGTTCTGTGTGTGGCAAACATTCTAAAACGTTAGATGGCTACAATTATTTTCATGTAACTCTCATATCTGAATAAAAATTTACCCAATATATAATTTCAGTATCAAATTTCTTTGAAATATTCCTATATTGTCATCTTGGATCTGGTTTGCTGTTGAGGAATCTGATGACAATATTATTTATGTTTCTTTGGAGATGATTCACTTTTCTTCTTCTGAAGACTTTCTTCTAACTTTGATAATATCAGTTTCAGAATAATACTTCCAGCTTATTAGTCCCATAATTTATCATGTTTAGATCTCAATGAGCTCTTTCAATCTGAGTGTATATTGTTTATTTATACTCACATTTATATTTATTTGTGTATGTGTATGTACATATAAATTTATAATATATGTGTGTATATATTGAAAATTCTTAGATATTCTCAAGTGGTTTTTCTTATGGTACATTTATATACAAATTTTGACTCCTATTTCCATCAATCAGGTCACTTAATTCCTCTCATTTTATTTTCTTGAACCCTTATCCCATCCTTATACCTGCTGAGAGAGTTTTTTGACCAGTGACTTCTGTTTTGCTATTTATTTTACCCATTGATGATTTTATGTCAGCAGTCATATTTTATACCCAAAATATCCAAGTGGTTTTTCTATAAAGTAAGTTTATAAAGTTCTGTTTTCATGTTTCCAATATCCTTGTTTATTATTCCAAATATATTTTTTGTGTTTACTTTAAATTCTTATCCTCTGTTCTAGTTTGCTAATGCTGCCGGAATGCAAAACACCAGAAATGGATTGACTTTTCTAAAAGGGGGTTTATTTGGCTACACAGTTGCAGTCTTAAGGCCATAAGGTGTCCAATGTCATACATCAACAATCAGGTACCTTCACTGGAGGATGGCCAATAGCGTCCGGAAAACCTCTGTTAGCTGGGAAGGCACGTGGCTGGTGTCAGCTCCAAGTTCTGGTTTCAAAACGGCTTTCTCCTAGAACATTCCCCCCTAGGATTCAGCTCCTCAAAAATGCCGCTCTTAGTTGCTCTTGGGACATTTGTCCTCTATTAGCTTCTCCAGAGCAAAAGTCTGCTTTCAAAGGCCATCTCCAAAATGTCTCTGTAAGCTGAAGCTCCTCTCAGTTCCTGTGCATTCTTCAAAGTGTCCCTCTTAGCTGTTCCTTCTGTCTGAGCTTATATAGTGCTCCAGTAATTTAATTCAGACCCACTCTGAATGGGTGGGGCGACACCTCCATGGAAATTATCCAGCCAAAGGTCTTGTCCACAGTTGATTGACTCCGTGGAAACACCCAAAGGACTCCCAAATCTAATCAACACTATCAACACTAATATGTCTGCCCACACAAGACTGCATCAAAGAAAATGGTGTTTTGGGGGACAGAATACATGGAACTGGCACATCCTCCGTGCTTCTCTCTGGCAGAGGTGGCTCCATCCCTTCTTCATCTTGTAGTGTTTAGACTTTTCCTCTACCTGCTGAAGGTTCCTTTAACAGACAATTATTAAGAGGAACAGTTGGAACTTTAGGCCTATGTTTCTTATAATGGAGACAATAAATACTAATCTAACCAAAGACAATTATCAGAGGATAAGGGGAGTGGTAGAGTATGTGTGTGTGAGGTGGGAAGGGAAAGTATGGGATGAGAAGGCAATTTTTCATCTTCCAGAAGAAGAAGAAGACAAGAGATAGTTCCTAAATTAAGTAATACCAGAAGGAAAGAAATGGGACATACATTATCTACCCAAGATGGAAGTCAAGTCGCACAGTTACATGAGTTGAAAGTGGTTGCCCCTGGTCCATGAGACTCAGTAATGGGAAAAAGTAAGGCAAGGATCTACTATTTTTCTCTGCTGAACTTTGTAACACTGACTTTTAAATTTATGTTCATATATTTTTAAGTGAAATCAATGAAATATAAAAGACAAAAATACAACAAAATCTAAAATTTTAAGGAAGTAGAAGAAAATATATGAGAAATGTATATCTGATCTTAGATTGGGGAAATCTTCCTGTGATGGTTAGGTTTATGTGTCAACTTGGCCAGGTGATAGTACCCAGCTGTCTGGTCAAGCAAACACTGGCCTAACAATTGCTGTGAGGACGTTTGTGGCTGGTTAATAAACCAACAGGCTGGTTTATTAAATCATCAGTCAATTGACTGCAGCTGTGACTGATGACTCACCGAAGGGCGTGTCTTCCACAATAAGAGAATGCAGTTGGCTGGATTGAATCCAATTAATCAGTTGAAGACTTAATAAGCCAGACAGATAGAGGACCTTCACTTCTTCTTTGGCTGCCCAGTGAAGCATTTCCTGAGGAGTTCATCGGACATCTTCCTTGGAGTTGACAGTTTGCTGACTGCTCTACAGAATTTGGACTTGTGCATACCCAAAGTTGCGTGAGTCACTTTTACAAACTTTATAGTCAGAGACACCTCTCATTGATTCTGCTTCCCTAGAGAACCCTAACTAATACACTTCCTAACGTAAAAGCACATCATTTGTAAGATTTCTTTACCTGCCATATTTGTAGTATTTTCCTGTTTGTCACATGTGGTAATTTTCTTTAGGTGTTCTAGAAATGAAGTTTTTTTTTAACTTTTGAGTTCTCAAATCTGTTCTATGAATACAAAATAGGTTCAAATGATGTAAGCAGGTAAATGGCAAACACAGACAAAACACTCAAATACAAATAAAAACAACTACCTCTATTAATAATCTGAGAAAAATCTCATGAAGCCCTGTGACATGCTGCCTTGCCAATCACATTGGTAAAAGTTTGCATCTTCGATGGCAGCGTCACTTTGGGTGAGATTGTGGGAAGCAGGAAGAACTGCAGACAACTCCTAAGGGGAGCACTGGCACCTCTGGAGAAAACCTTGGTTGTGTGCACATAACTTCATCCCAGCAAGTCCACTTCTAGAAACCAACCTTAAAAAACCAAAGTAAAAAAATATATGTGTACCAGGATGTTCACTGGAATGTTGGTTATAATATGAAAAAAACATGGCAACAACAGTAGATTGGTTAAAGAAGTAAAGGTACTTCCCCACTGTGATTAATAATGCTAATGACATGGAAATATTTGATGTTTTCTTAAGGTAGTGCAACATTGGAATGTAAACAACAGCACTAAATTACGTATTTGAATGTGATTAAAAGGGGAAATTTTTTGGTTCTATGTATGTTACTAGAATAAAAATTTTAAAATAATCCATGGAAATGCACAACACAGTGAACCCTAAGTTAAACCATGTACTATAGTTAATAGTGCAATTATAAACATTTGCTTTCATCTACTGTAACAAATGTACCACACCAATGCAAGGTGTTAATGATAGGGCAGTATACTGTAATTTTTCTGTAAACCCATAACTTCTCTAATAAACAATAATTAAATACTGACTATCAGAATGTATATATGCTATAATACCAAACAAGTAAATTACATCTTTGTGTGTATTTCTCCAGGCACATATGTATGCTTGCATGTGTGTATGTGTATATATATATACATGCTTGTGTATCAATATATGCTCATGTACATGCATATTACGCATGCTCACAGAGACACAGAGAAGTGGCATGAATGGGAGAGAACGGCTGGAGAGATGTGCATTAAGGGTGAACAGGGTTAATTCTGGATACAAAAATTGTATGCAGTTTTCATTTCTTTCTTCAAAATTTTTTTTTTGCATTTCATATTATCCATAAACAATTGTATTACTTTATTATCTTAACAAAGAAAAACAAAACTAGTTTGGGCATTTTTTTAGAAAAGACTGTAGCACAGAAATGTAATACAGAGGAGGCTGTGAGGACTTGGTGAGAAGAAATACCAAAGGAAAAACAGTGGAGAGAAAAACAGAAACAAGGCTGTGATAGGTGATGGGAGCAATTAATTTCCTTTTCCCCTGAAAACTTTGCTGAGTGATCTGATGGCATGTGTGTCTTTGGCTGAGAGTGGCACAAATGGACAATCAAGTCCATGATTTCACGGGAAAGGGACAGCCACGAGATTTCAGCTTGAGCGACTACTGAGGGTCCGAGGTGGGGAAGAGAACAGGTGACGGGTCACCTGAGGCATTTTCTTGGCCTCTCTGAGTCTCATGTACCTCACACTATTTCATCTTCTTACTCTGACTGCATTTTAAGAGTGGTCACCTTGTAGTTTAGAAAGTTCCAGGAATGTGTTTTATAAGGAGTAGAGAGCAGCTCCCTCTGCCCCTATCCATCCATGATTATAGAATATCTTCAACTCCCTGTAGTTCTTCATAATAGTAAAGTCATCACCAGTTGACACCCTTGGTGATGATTTCTCTTCCAATGGCTCCTACTGGAAGAAGGAGCATTTCCTTCTGCACAACTGCTTCTGGGCTAAGCCTCCTTCCATCACAGATACCTGCCTTCAAACTCCTCTTTTCCTCTCCGCAGCTCCACTGCTGCTGGCACCCCAGGACAGATCTTACACCCCATCGCTGGAAAGCTCTGAAATCTCACTCAGGCCCCTGTAACGCAGAACTTCAGCTCCCACTGGATTTCTGAACTTGACTGTAGAAATGGTGTTCTAAAATGTAAGGGAGCCCCATAGCATGTCTACCATAATTCCTTCAAGAAGCTTTGGGAGATTGAGCCACCATTGAGAACAATGGAAATAGTAACTGATTTTGCCCTTAGAAACAGATGTTTTAAACTAGATTTTGGAATAGCTCTTTCTTAAGGGTGCTGTGCCCCCAGTTTGAATGTATTATGTCCCCCAAAACACCATTATCTTTCATGCAATCTTATGTGGGCAGACGTCAGTGTTGATTAGATTATAATTCTTTGATTGTTTCTATGGAGATGTGACCCACCCAGCTGTAGGTAATGACTCTCATTAGATAATTTCCATGGAGGTGTGGCCCTGCCCATCCAGCTTGGGCCTTGATTAGTTTACTGGAGAACTATATAAGCTCAGACAGAAGGATTGAGCTTGTTACAACCAAGAGGGACACTTTGAAGAATGCACAGGAGCTGAGAGAGGAGCTGCAATTTACAGAGACATTTTGGGGATGGACTTTGAAAGCAGACTTTTGCTCTGGAGAGGCTAAGAGAGGACAAATGCCCCAAGAGCAACTAAGAGTGACATTTTTGAGGAGCTGCAGCCTAGAGAGGAACATCCTGGGAGAAAGCCATTTTGAAACCAGAACTTTGGAGCAGGTGCCAGCCACGTGCCTTCCCAGCTAACAGAGGCTTTCCAGACACCATTGGCCATCCTCCAGTGAAGGTACCCAATTGTTGATGCCTTACCTTGGACACTTCATGGCCTTAAGACTGTAACTGTGTAACCAAATAAACCCTCCCCCCTTTGTAAAAGCCAATCCATTTCTGGTGTTTTGCAAAGGGTAGCATTGGCAAACCAGAAAAAACTATGTGGAGTGATAAGACAATAACCAAAGAGGAAATATAAGCTGGAAATAAATATCTGAAAAAAATTAACCTCACTAATAAAGAAATGTTCATTAAAGACAAAACATTCTCTGTTTTAAAAAAATAGAATCAATTCTATTTCTCAGTAAAAGAAATCAGGGCTATGTGGAGAAATGGCCAACTCCAGAATGAGGGCAGGGTAATTGTAAAAAGAACCTTGGAATATACACATATATGCATGCACGCACACATACTTATGTATTTATGTGTGTATATATTTCTTTTTTGCCAGAAAGTAAGGAAGGGCTAATGTGGGGATATATCAAGGAACTTAGAAGCAATCCTCAAAAGGCTTCCATTAGCCAAATCGGGAACAGTTTGAATATCAAAATGAATAATGACTGTAGTGGATTTTAATGTGTTGAATACAAAATATATGTACCTGCGCTAATATTAAATAATATATAAATGAACAAATGACTGATTGAAGACATACAAAAATGTACTCACATACATACATGCATGCATACATAATACATATATATAAAATGGTAGGAAAAAGGAAAGCTTTTTGTTACAGTAAAATGGAAAATAAATGTAGAAGGAATCCAAGGGTTACAAAACTCATAGTTTTGGAACCATCATGATAATAATTCTTTCAGACAAGCATGAAAATGGATGCTAAAATCAGGGGGCAAGTGTTGTTGGGGAGCAGCCTATCTTCTCAGAGGTGACTTGTTAATTACAAAAGGGAAAAGCTACCTCTGCAGCAGAGAAACATGTCAGACTTCACCGTCATCAAGTATCAAAGTTAATGTCACCAAATATAGGACAAATTGATATCATGTGACTACTGATATAATATGCTGAGAAGAATACATGATTGCTTTTGTGGTATTCTTGTCCAAAACACATAACCTGGGTCTAATTACACAGAAATACAGAAAAACCTGCCCCTTTTCTTCAAATGTGTCAATATCATGAAAGATAAAGAAAGGCTAAGGAACTGTTCCAGATTCAGGAGATTAAAGAGATGACAATCTAAGACAATATGTCATCCTGGATTGGATCCTGGATCAGAAAACAAAATGCTGTAAAGGACAGTATTATGACACTCTAAATATAGGGTTAGATAGTAATATTATTATAACAATGTTAATGCCCTTAATTTTATATGAGTGTCCTTTTTAGAAAATAAAAATTGAAATAGTTGGGTTAAAGGATCATGATGTCTGCAACTTTTCTCAAAGGGCTAAGCAAATGATTTTATATATATGTACATACATACATATGTGTGTGTGTGTATATATATACACCCAATATTATATATCTATATATTTGTGCCAGTTTGAATGTATTATGTCCCCCAAAATGCCATTATCTTTGATGCAATCTTGTGGAGGCAGATGGTATTAGTGTTTATTAGATTATAATTCTTTGATTGTGTGTTTCCATGAAGATGTAACTTAATCAACTGTGAGCAAGAACTCTGATTGGATAATTTCCATGGAGGTGTTACCCCACCCATTCAGGGTAAGTCTTAATTAAATCACTGGAGCCATATAAAAAGCTGAAAAACAGAAAGAACTCAGTGCAGCTGTGAGTGACATTTTGGAGAGCAACTGAGAGTGACATTTTAGATTTGCTGCATCTTACTGACACATTTTGGAGACTGCAACCCAGGAGCAAGCAGATGCCTACAGAGGAACGTTGTGGGAGAAAGCCATTTTGAAACCAGAACTCTGGAGCAGACGCCAGCCACGTGCCTTCCTGGCTAACAGAGGTTTTCTGGATGACATTGGCCATCCTCCAGTGAAGGTACCTAATTAATTGTTGAAACCTTACCATGGACACTTTAAGACTGTAATTGTGTAACCAAATAAACCCCCTTTATAAAAGCCAATCCGTTTCTGGTATTTTGCAAAAAGTCAGCATTAGCAAACTAACAGTATCATATCATTGCATCGTTTCCTACTTTGAAAGACTTACAAAATATTCCCTAGAATTTCAAACCAAAATAAAAGAACAAGTAAAATGCGTACATTTTCGGTAGAAAGAGTAGTCTAGGAGAAGCAACCCCATGGGCTCAGAGATTAAAAAGGAAAATGCTACTGGGCATGTTCAGGAAGGAAATGAGAAGAGAAAAGGGCTCTGTTTTAATGAAGAGCAGTGGAATGTTCCTGGAAGTCACATGACAAATTGAATCATATGTAAAAACCTATTTGTATCCTCAGCAGATGGTAAAAAATAATCCTACTGTGAACTTCCGATGAAAAGCGGTTTTGTGAGTATTCAGAAGTGCATGGGAGGAGATGATGGACTGGTAGAAAAACAAAGCTCAGAGGAGTGTCTTTAATTGTGTGCTGTGAGATTTACTGGGGCCCGACAGGGGTTAGACTTGAGGTTCCCCTGTTCACAATCTATAAAAAATGATATAGACTGGATAATTCTGCTGACAACACAGAGCTGAGGGAGGCATAGCCCTTCAGTAAAAAGTCAGCAAAATTCAGATGTGTTTGAGGCTCTTCCCTTGGCCTGAATATTCTAAGAAATCAGTCCATGCTAGTTCATCAGTGCTCACATTTTGGGGTGAACGAATGACCTGCAAAGTAAGTGTAGAAGACCCAATCAAAAGTTGTTCTTGGCAAACGAAAGAAGATTACATTAGTGTGACTTGAATTTCTGAATTGCTTTGGACAATGCCAATATCTGAGTCTCAATTCTAGATAAGGCAGTGGCAAATTTCCCAGCCTCCTATTTTAGTCGTGTCAAAAAGTAAGTGCTGTAAACTGGAATGTTGCACATTTTTAGTGGGATGGAACATTTCACCTTTAGGTTGCCTCTGGTGGGCTGGCCACGGGGAGGTGCTGGGTCATGCTAGTTAGTCCCTGCCACTCCAGCACACAAACAAATCAGGAAATAACGAAGTTTCTAGATTCCATTTGACTCTTTCTTCCAACTCCATGGAGGCTCAGGAGAAATGCTATCTTCCTGGAAAGAAATGAAATCCATTCATCTTATTTCCTGTTAAGTATTGAATTCATTTCCCCAATACAGTGTGCATGGTGGTTTTGAACTGTATGTACCTCAGAAAAACATGTTCTTAAATTTAATCCATAACTTGTGGGTGTGAATCCCTTGTAAGTAGGACTTTTTGATGAGGTTACTTCAGATAAGCTGTGGCCCCTCTCAATCAGCCTGGGTCTTAATTTTATTTCTGGCGTCCTTTTTAAGAGAATGAAATTCAGAAAGAAAGAAAAAGCCACAGGGGGAGCAATCAGAACTGCACATCCGTGGAACCGGGAAGACAAGGGAGAGACCAGGAGACACCGCCATGGGTCTTGCCATGTGAAAAGCTAAGGAGCAAGGGTCACTGGCGGCCAGCCCCCAAATGCCGGTCTCCAGGGAGACAGCATCACCTTGATGATGCCCTGATTTGGACTTTCTCTTAACCATGGACAAATACACGTCCATTATTAAAGTTAAACCATTGCCTGGTATTTGCTTGAGCAGCCCAGGAAACTCAAACACGGGCAATGGGCATTTCTTATAGGATGAAAGACCTCAGTCACCTATATTCTGTTTCTGTTCTACCCACTGATTTCCTTCTTTCTGAACAGAATATTTTGTTTGAGGTTAACTACAGTGTTTTGTTTAATTTTGGTGTCTGGACATGCAATTTGAATTTGGAAGCTCTCATTCCCAATTAAACTATATTGCTACGTTGCTTGAACAAAGCCAGAGAGTGGGATTTCTAAAGGTGATGGTTTGGTGGGGTGGGGTGAGGGAGTGTTCCAAGAGATGGTCAGGTCCAGAGTGTCTGGTCTTAGGTGGGGAGTACAATCTGAAGCCACCAAATGAGCAAGGTTTTAGGATTATGGAAGGTGAAGTCACCCAAAGCAGTTTCAGGATTTAAGATGGAAAGTAAGACTTTTCATCCAGATTACAAAGGTGCAGGAAATGTGAGGTGATGACCCACAGAGAGGCTGGCAGATGACAGACGCACAGACGAGGTGGACACACTGGAGCCCTGAGACCCCAGGAAGGAGGGTTTCCTTAAGGAAGGAGAGAAAGCAATGGCCTGGAAATTGTCACGTAGAGTTACAAAGATTTTTTTTTCCATACCTCCTAAAACCAGTATCTGGGGGTCAGATCAAAATAAGTAGTGCAGTCATCAGAGGTCTTCGATGAGGAGAGGAGTTTGAGTATATAGGAGGAATGGCCCTTCCAGGAAACCCAGGGGAGCACCGGGAGCTGGGTTATTGAAAGGATGAGGCTTAAGAACTAGGGGATGGAGTAAGTGCTTAGAGGAGAGACTGTGTGCAACCCTGGGGGGACAGAGCAACTAGAGCTGGAGGGAAGCAAAGGAGCTAAGAGAAATTTAGCAAACATTTTTAGCAAATAATAATCTTCTTAGTGCTCTAAAACCTAAGAAATGGGATTTCCATTTCAAGTGAAAAGGTTGATTCCTAAATGTCTCCTTGTCCAGATCATCCAATCCTTGCATGAATTGGTCCTGCCATCAGAACCTTGCTTTCCCCTAAAAGCAAAGCTGCAGAGATCCACCTTGGTGTCTTGAACAGAAACCATACATAATTTATAGAATGGGCTCCATTTTGTAAAAATGCTCTACCTTTTCAATTCTGGGTTCTCACAACATGCTAGGGACGAGGGCAGGGATGTTGAAGCATGTAGAAGTCCTCGGAGAGGGAAGGAGCTGACTCGAAGAGTAAAAGGTTGAATTGCCATCAATGGAGTCCAAGGAAAAGGGGAGCAATTCTGCCAATTCTCCACTCCCCCTTCCAGTGCTTGGACTTCCCACCCACCACCAAGATGCATTTTATTTTTCTCACATGAAATATGTATAGAATTATAGCCTGATCTTTTAAAGCACTAGATTCTATTGATGCCTCTCTCTTTGGCCCTCCCAGTACAAATACTGGCCCCCAGCCTGGTAGTGATGACAAGGAGCCAACAAGACAGAATCCAAGAGCCAGGAAGTAGATGACTAATTAATATGCCCCCAGATCCTGACATTTTTAACCACATAGTTGCAGTGGCACAGGGCTTTCTCTGGGAGCCATGGGCAAGGTAACCGGTGGGAAAACACAAACAGCCACTGGATGACTGACCTTTTGCCTAGAGTCTAAATGCTATTTGTCTGTGTTCCGGTTTGCTAATGCTGCCAGAATGCAAAACACCAGAGACGGATCAGCTTTTATGAAGGGAGTTTATCTGGTTACACACTTACAGTCTTAAGGCCATAGAGTGTCCAGGGTAATGCATCAACAATCGGGTACCTTCACTGGAGGATGGCCAAAGGCATCTGAAAAACTTCTGTTAGCTCAGAAGGCATTTGGAGGGTGTCGGCTCCAAGTTCTGGTTTCAAAACGGCTTTCTCCCAGGACGTTCCTCTCCAGGCTTCAGCTTCTCTCCCACATGTCACTCTCAGTTGCTCTTGGGGCATTTGTCCTCTCTTAGCTTCTCCAGAGCAAAAGTCTGCGTTCAAAGGCCATCTCCAAAATGTCTCTGTAAACTGAAGCTCCTCTCTCAGCTCCTGTGCATCCTTCAAAGTGTCCCTCTTGGCTGTAGCAAGCGCACTCCTTCTGTCTGAGCTTATATAGTGCTCCAGTAAACTAATCAAGGCCCATGCTGAATGGGCAGGGCCACACCTCCATGGAAACTATCCAATGAAAGATCTCACCCACAGCTGAGTGATCACATCTCCACAGCAACATCCAATCAAATGTCTCCAACCCAATCAACACCAATACGTTTCCTTCCCACACAAGACTGCATCAAAGATAATGGCATTTTGGGGAACATAATACATCCAAACCAGTACAGTCTGGTTCCAGCTTTGTTTTTCAGGCATCATCTCTGGACAGTGTGGGTCCCAGTGACTGAAGGGAGTGGGCACCCTCACTGAAATGGGATCTCTTGCAGGATGTTCCATGTCTGTCCCCAAAATACAAGGTTCAGGATCTTCATAAGCAACTATGATTCATGTGAAGAAGGGGGAACTCAACGTAAAGTCAATGGAATTGGGCAGTTGAAAAACACAGAAGTCCGTGAAGCAATGGATGAGCATTATTGAGCACTCGGGGTGCACCACATCCCTCCGTATTCAGAATGGAGGCCAGATGTTGTGCTTTGCACCTTGTAGCTGATAGTTAATGGCTGTTTTAATTCATTTAATTCTCATGTGGCCACACTCCAGCTACGGGAAGAGCATTCAAAAACATCACCAGCAGTAGGCATCAGGCCTCATGCCTCATGCATTCAGGTTCCTAAAAATCATTAAATGTCATCCTTTGTTTCATTACTTCTATAACAGAAGAGTTCTGTTTTCTAATGCTGTGGTCGTTTTCAGCATCCAGCTCATAATATGTGCATTTTAAAAAACAGACATTTTTAAATAATGATTTTTAAAAGTAAGCAAAAATGAGCAAGTGACCAACTCTCCCAGAAATTCTGAGAAATGTAAAAGGAGAACTTATGAATTTAGCTTAATTTCTGATAATTGTCCTACAGCCTCAGTCAAGAGCTGTAGAAAGTATATTCACCCAAACTCCATGCAAGGTCTTCCTTCTTACGTGCAGCTGATTCAGTGTTGCACTCTTACTCCCTAACTTTAAAATCATCAGCCTCTTCTAGGTGATTATTTCTTCTTAAATTAGAGAATATTGAAAATATACATTAAAGCTGCAAAAGATCCTTGAGTGGCTCTCTCTCAAACCCTTTCCTTCTCTTTCCCTCTCTTCCTCTTAGCCCTTCCCCTATCTCTCTCTCTCTCTCTCTCTCTCTCTCTCTCTCTGTCGTTAACTCTCTCATTTAATGTCCCTGCCTGCCTTGGAATAGAGGCCTCAGGTAACTCTCACTATGCCATCCATTGCCCTACGTAGACTCAGAATCTGAAAATTATCTGTCTCATAAATTGTAACTCAAAACGGTCTGAGTCATTATAAGAATAAATACTGAAGAACATGCACATGTGGGGGTAAGCCTTCACTCAAGCTCTTTTCAGTTACAAAATAATCTTCCTAAAATTCGCTGGGTTAATTTTGAGTATTTTTCATTCTCTTTTCTGTCACCATGCCTACAGGATATACAGCCTTTCCACTGGACTGCTCCCTGTGTCATCTTCTCCTCAATTGTTGGCTCCTCTTCTGTCTCTGTGTGGACATCTGAGCTCATCATTGCACACTCCTTTCCCCAGCTGTTGTTGGCTCATTCCCGTGCCCCTGATTGCACTATGGACAGTCACTCAGCAGGATCCACACCCCGTTAAGGTGGTGTCTGAAGAGCAGAATGGGCTCTTCTTGGCCAGGATAGAAGAGCATCTTCTGTTCTTCTCAGCCAACAGGAGAACTTTCTGGAGGCTTGTAGCCAAATGAGAGATGATGATATATTGGGGTGGATGGCCTAATGCTATAGTTCATAAATTATAATGTTCCTTTGGACATGCATTTTTCCTTAGCACAGGGCCACCACATATAACACTGCAGGTTTTAGGCTGTGCAACACCAAGGGGGCCATTCCCATAGACTCCAGTGAGAACGGCCATCCCTGGAGGTGTGCAATGCACAACTCAACAACCATAGTGATGGCACTTCAATTCCTAGACTTGTAGCATATTAGAGATAATAGGCAGAGTTTAATAATCTACTCAGACTTCTACACTTCACAGATGAAGAACTGAGGCCTGGCAAACGAGAGGTCTGAGGTATTTTTATGCAGCTAGTTATTTATAGAGTAGAACTAAATATCACATCTCCTCACTGTTGTTGATGTTTCATGCATAATTACATTTGATGGAAGATAAACTTTTATTTACCATATAAAGTTGTCTTAAAATATTTTCTCTTTGATAAAATTATAAGAACTCACTCACCCACCCAGAAATCATCATAATATAAGAACCATGGATAGCTGAAGTGAAATAAAATTTTATCCTCAAATTTCTCACATGGAGAAAGAAAGATTGTTCTTAAAGAGGAGTGTGGGGCAGCATGGGTCATAGAAGCATAGGCATTAAGAGAATGTCTTGACAGGTGAACTCGCTGCCCTCCCCCCTACGTGGGACCCGACTCCCAGGGGTGTAAATTTCCCTGGCAACGCAGAGTATGACTCCCGGGGATGAATGTGGACCCGGCATCATGGGACTGAGAGTATCTTCTTGACCAAAAGGGGGATGCAAAATGAGACGAAATACTTTCAGTGGCTGAGAGATTCCAAATGAAGTTGAGAGGTCACTCTGGTGGACATTCTTATGCACTATATAGATAACACCTCTTAGGCTTTAATGTATTGGAATAGCTAGAAGTAAATACCTGAAACTACCAAACTCCAACCCAGCAGTCTGGACTCCTGAAGGCAATTATATAATAATGTAGATTACAAGGGGTAACAGTGTGATTGTGAAGACCTTGTGGATCGCACCCCCTTTATCTAGTGTATGGATGAGTGGAGGAATGGGGATAAAAACTAGAGGACAAATGGGGTGGGATGGGGGGATGATTTGGGTGTTCTTTTTTCACTTTTATTTTTTATTCTTGTTCTGGTTCTTTCTGATGTAAGGAAAATGTTCAGAGATAGATTGTGGTGATGAACGCATAACTATGTTATCATACTGTGGACAGTGGATTGTATACCATGGATGATTGTATGGTGTGTGAATGTATTTCAATAAAACTGAATTTAATTAAAAAAAAAAAAAAAAAAAAGAGAACATCTTGAAAGAAGACCAAAAATGATTTTTTGACGAGTATCAAACCTTGGGCAAAACCTAGTTTACAATGGCTACTTAGCAAATAGCATGAACTTTGTCTTTGGTTTCTTGCCTACCTAGAAAGGACTTTGGTGTGCTAGAAAGGACACGGAGCTGGACTATGGATGGTTAATTTATGACTCTCTCCTTACAATCTACTAGATCGATCTGCAGTAAAATGTCCATGTTCCACCCTCCCACCACCACCCCCAATTTCCAAGTCTTGGAACTTCTCAGCCTTGAAGCAGCTCCCTGGCTAAGAGCTGGGTATTTGTTTATTTTGTGTTTTCTGTCGTCTGGGAATTCTCATTCAGGACTCTCTGTTCCGCATTCATTTCCTCCCCGGTCCCCCCGCTCTCTGGCTCCTCGCTGATTATTCACTTGCATGTTTTCCCTTCATGGTTCATCTTGCTCATTTGTTCCATGCTTTCATGTTGGTATATTTGAGTTCAGGTCTGGTATTTCTGGATCCTTTCTAAGAAAACTCTGTTTTTTTCCTCTCTTTCTCTTCTTGTTAGATCATCTGTGCTTTTGCTGGAGTTTCACCGTAGGAGCAATCGCAGAGAATTTATCAGTGCAGTTTAAAATTGTCCCGTTGTTGTACTGGAAATTTCCTTCTCACGAAAGGTTTTCTTATTCTCAGGAGATGTCATCTTCTATGTACTATATCTTGGCTTCTGAAGCTTCCCTGTTACCTGGGGCAGTATGTGTCCAAGTGTGGTAAGCAGAATTTTTCGAGTGGTTCCCCCAAGGATGGCCTGACATAATCTGCCAACCCATACGTGAAATATGCTGTTACCCTCTTGTGATTGTGTTAGGTTTTGACCTTCAGATAGGTTATCTGGGTGGGCCTGTCTGCTCCGATGCATCCGTGAAAACAGAGAGATTTCTCCAGTTGGAGGCAGAAGGAGAAGTCAGAGAGACATGAAGTGTGAGGGCATGACGTGCCCTTGCTGCTATGAAGGTGGGGGGAGCCACATGGAAACATGAGGAAGGATGTGGGAGGCCTCTAGGAACCAACAGCAACTCCCAGCTGGCAGCACGCAAGGAAAGGGGACCTTAGTTCAACAACCACGAGGAACTAACTTATCCAGTAACCTGAATGGTTCTTCCCCGGAGCCTCCAAATGAGAGCCCAGGCTGGCCAACACCTTGACTTTGGCTTTGTGAGAGGCTACGAGAGAACCCAGGTGCATGTGTACCTGCTTTCAGCCACTGAATTCATGGTAATTCATTACCCAGCAACAGAAAACCAATGCTCCCAGCTACCAGGCAGTGTTGATGTGTCTGTTCTCCTGCCTCTGAGCTCAGGACCATGAAATTGGGATCTTTGGTTTCATTGGGTTAAGGCCTTCCAAACCACAAGGTCCCCAAGCACTGAAGTTAGGGGGATCTGTCAATTAATCCTTAAAATTATCCTAATTTGGAATTGCAATGTCGGTTTTTGTTTTGTTTTCAACATTGTCTTATTTCAAGAGAACTGAGAAGGGTCTGGCCTAGAATTTCCCCTACTCAGATATCAGTAACTAATCTCCAAATTATCAAATTACACCATCAACTCACTCAATGGTACAGTGAAGGGGACAGGAGGGTGTGGAAGGGGGGGGGTGGATGGTGTTGGACCCATCACTTGAAAAACTAGCCTCATTTAATGCAATTTTAAAAGTAAATTAAAAAGAGTAAGAAAAGGTAAAAAGAGACTAGCATGACTCAGACATATTGTAGACAAGTTGATGGATAAATTCTGAGAATTTGATTTAAATTCTTTATACAATAGCCATTGCCTTTAGAGAAAAGGAAAATCAGGTTGGTGAGAAAAACCATGTGTTTATTTAGGCATGCGATGTTGTTTATGTTTTATCTTCTTTCTGCTTGGCTACAAAGTGAAGAATAATCTAGGAACCTGGAGAGATAGATGGGTGTTTTCTTTGATAATTTGAATTGGTAAATATTGAACACAAGTTAACAGAATTACAAGATTAAAGAAAAAAAAAAGAGATGTAAGAGGACTCCACATCAAAGTGCTCTGAAGCCTTAAAACTCTGAAAAAGTTTCTGACCTTAAAAATCAATAAAATGAGTTTAAAATGCCTGGTTTGTAAATAAAGATGGAAATTTTCAATTCATGAAAAGCATTATCAGTGAAAAGGAAGAGCTAAAGATGTCAGAAATCAAGGTTTACGTTTAGAAATTTTAAGAGTTTTACCTAAGTATTTTTAGTTTTTGAGATCTATCTCAAAATTGCACATGGCTCACATACCAAAAATTGGCATTACGTAAAGAAACTTATTTTTATGGAAATAAAAGTAGAATATATGCAATGTGCTAATCTGGACCCATTTGTGGCCCATGTCGAGCAGGTACGAAGGATGGTAGGAGGTCATCTGTGAAAGCTGGGCCTGGCAAATCTTAGACTCTGAGAGATGTTGATGACTGCGTCCCAAAATTCCCCAAACTTCTCTGTGACTGGGCAAGACCAAGTTGTAACTGCTCCTAAACTGATCCTAAAATAAATCTCTGACCGGGTTTCCCCATGTGGGGGCCGAGGCAGGCCCTGGGTCCATTCACTGGTGTGTGCACTAAATATGATCGTGGGGAGACCATTGTCAGAGGCAGGCAGAGCAGGGAGCAGGGTGAGAGGTCTACCTGGGACCTGAAATATGCATATTAGTGAGTCAGGTGGGGTGGGGGAGTGGCTGGAGGAGAGCATCCCAGGCAGAGAAAACAGAGCAGGAATGTAGACGGCCCACGTTTCTTCCTTCTGGGATGGTGATGTTGCCAACTAAGATGAAAATGATACCTTTATTTTCATACATTTCATAGTTAAAATGTCCATATCTCTTTTCTGATGGCTTCTTCAAAACAGCTTGTTGAGATAAGCAAGGCAGGGATTTATTACTCCATTTTTAAAGATGAAGAGTTGGAAGTGCTGAGGGAATCAAGTGGCTCTCCCGCAGTCGATCCCAACTGAAAATCTGACACTGCTGTGGTCAGAAAAGCTGCTGTGCAATGTTATAAATGTTGTTTACATGCATTTTAAAATACGGCTACCTATTTTTTTTACATGTATTAACTTATTTAACTGATACTGTTAGGTGGCATTATTATGATCATCTCTATTTAAAGATAAGGCAACTGGCTGTCAGAGAGGTTACATACTTTATCCAAAATCATACCAGCTGGTAAGTATGAGAACAAGCCTTAAAAATATGACATTGGTCTAGCCTGCTCTTTACCTGAAATGATGAAAGATCCATTAGGGTGATAGCTCAAGCCCCAAATTAGTATTATCTTCCTCAGAATAGTCAGTCACGTGGATAAAGCAAGACAATTTAATTCTGTTCCAATTTAAGTTTCTTTCCCACAGCACCGCATCTGACAGAGGAAGTTGCTGACGATTTCCAGTGTGGCAAAGATCAAGGTGTTCTCACATCTGTCCTATATTTCAATGTCCGTACAGCCAGGGGCCCACATCTGCTAATGGAACATTAAATATACGTCTGCTTATTGTGCCAAAGGAGAGTTCCTTCAAATATTTTTAGGGCTAGAGAAGATAAGAGGAATGAGGGAAGTCTTGATAGATGATGGGGGAGATGGGGGTGGAGTAGGAGAGGGGCGATGTTTCCAAGAATATGGAGACATTTGGAGGAATGCCCAGAATTTGGAGTGGGAGCTAGGGAGTGAGACACAGGGAAAATAAGGGAGGTGGTAAAGACAGACTCAAAGTGTAAGGAGGCCTTGAATGTCAGGACAGGAAGTTTGGAATTGATGATGGAGGTGCAGAGGAGACAGTGGAGACATGGAGGGAGAGGGGAGCAGTAAGTCACGGAAGCCCAAGAGGCCAGTCACGGGCCCAGGGAGTCGGGGCTGGCGGGGGCTTTGGGGAAGGAAAGACTGCAAGGAAAGGGAGAATTTCCAACTCTCCTGTGCCTCCCAGATATATAAATAAAGCACAATGGGGACTATAATGAAGAAATAAATGTCATAAAAATGCTTGATAGCAGATGGGACGTGCAAACATGAAGGTCTGCCAAGAGCCTGCAGCCAAGAGCAGTAGGGGAAGAGTTTGGTCTAGATGACCTCGAAGCTCTGTTCCAACTTGCAGAGTCTGTAATTCTAGGCTCTGGTATAATTTAGCGAATTCCACTAGCCTTTGCCAGCTACTGCCTATGTGAAACAGCATGCTGGGTGCTGGGGAGGGGGAGTTGGTGGTGGGAAGGGGACACTGATGTAAATATAATCCAGTTACCTGCTTTCGAGAAGCTCTATGCATACTGGGGAGAAGATCTTGCAAACAGGAATGTGATGCACTCCAGGACACACGCGGTAGAGGATTACATGTGCCATGGAAGCCCAGAAGGGACAGTGGGGGCATTAAAGACATCGTCCTCCATGAGGGAGACGGTTTGAGGGATGGGCAGAGAAAGGGAAAGGTGCTTACCTGACAGAGAAAAACTCAAGTCTAAAGAGGGAAAGAAAAATACTCTGGGAATGGCAAGTGTGATCCACAGGGTTATAAAGTGACCTCCAGGGGGTCATACTCTTGGCTAATCCCTTCCCCTTGAGCGTTACCTGGCACAGGTGAAGGGACAGTCACTCACGTGATTACATCACCTATGCCAAATGCCACCTTGGCAGAACGAGAGTGACTGTCCTGCTGGATCTGAAGAAGAAAGTGGTCATGAGAAAATTCCACTTGGCAAGGAGCTCTGAGGCCTCTAGGAGATAAGAGCCTTCCTCAGCTGACTGCCCACAAGAAAGCAGGGCCTCAGTCCCACACCTGCAAGGTACCAGATGCTACCCACAGCCCTGCAAGCCTGAGAAAGGACACCGAGCTCCAGAAAGAAACGCAACCTGTTTGACATCTAGATTGCAGCCTGTTGTGTGTGTTGGGGGTGCGGTGGGGGGTCAGGGATGGGCTGCTGAGCAGAAGATCCAGCCAGCTCTGACCCCTGACCCACAGAAACTGTCAGGTCATAAGTGGGGGGTTTTCAGAGACACTGAATTTGTGGTGATTTGTTACACAGAAATAGAAAACTAATACAACAAGCTATGGGTTTGGTGGGATCTCTGAGTACGTGTTGGCAATCAGTGGGAGAGAACGCTGAAAAGATTGGGATGATGCAGGTGAATCCATTCCAATTAGAATCTATGTAATGGCTCTGGTCTGGTTCAAATTGGAACCAAATGAAACTCCAGTGGGTCAAACAACTGGGAGGTTGAAGTTTTAGGAGGCAAGATACCAAGTGAGGTGCCGTAACAGTAGTGGCAAGGTTTGGTGAGTAAGTTAGGAATGTACGGAAGCGGTTAAGATTCTCTCTTTCTATCACCAGCTTGCTATGGTGGTGGCCAGTTTATAGCCATTGATATGATTTTCTAGGGGGCTGCTTCACTCCCTTCAAAGGTGTCAAGGCTTGGGAAAGTGTTATGAGAAGGCACAAGGAGTGAATTACGGCTAGACAGAACTGCCAGGGAAGCCTGGGCCTTTGCAGTGGATAGAAGCCTTCAATGCATCTTTTCTAGTCATCTCTTTGAGACCTGGATCTTTTTTACAAATTTTCTAATAAATGTGACTCTACTAACAGATCACTCGCCACTATGCACAAGACTGGATTGTTAAATCACATTTCATGAAATCGCGATTGTCAGAGCTCTGAGGGAATTTCACGTAATCAGTTTTAAAGTTGAAAAACTAAGACCTAGAGAGGGGGAAGGTAATTTTACAAGCTCCCACATTCACTCCGTGACAGGGATGGCCATAACCCTGCACCCCCTCCACCACCAGCCTTCTACCGCCATAATTTTAGGTATGGGACCAACCTACGAAGGAGGGAGGATTCATTTAAAGATGCTGACGATTGAGACTGAAAAGTGTAGCATTTGCCATTTGAAATTTTTGTCCAATCCTAACAATGGCCCAAGCACTGTCATGGCTGCCAGAAAGGGAAGTTTCTCATTGGTTAAGAGCACATCCATCTTTCTGCCGTCTGCTTCTCCAACTGCTTCCATTGCCTTTCATTTGTTTACAGGTGTTTATTGCCTTTGTACCTTTTCCTTTAGAAAAGCACCAATAGCAACAAGGGTGAAGTATTTCCAAGGATTTAACTCCGATGAAATTTGGAGGTGCTGTCCTCTGTCAGGCCTGCTCTCCTCTCCCTGGGCATGGCCCCCATAATCTTACTCTCAATTGCAGGGAGATGTGGGAAATAATTATCTGCCAAGTTCTTGGATTGTAATAGCTTTCCAGATCCAGAGCTCCGGAGCTGTAGCAATGGAGTGACACATAATTGAGTTGGAAGGTCAGGGAATGACCTAGCTCAGAACACCCCACATAGATCCTCTGTCTTTAAGATATACCCTGCTACTTGCCCTGAAATTCTTTTACAAGGTAGAGAGAGAGGAAAGGAGAAGGAGCCTGGTGAAAGGGGAACATTGAAGATGAGAAGCAGAGTAGAGAAAAGTATTAGGAGACAATTAAAGGAGAGAATACAATGTCAGGCCTTAGAATTTTCCCTGATATTCAGATCATTAAAAGCAAATTATCAAGGTGTGTGCTCTCAGACAGATTTCCCTGGATTGGAATGCTAGGCCATTCCTGTCCTATAGCCACCCACCCATTAAGCACAGAATGATATCCTAGAAATTTGGGTGGTGGTCAGTGACTATCTCAAAATGAAATGAAGTCCCTGGAGCCAGGATGGCTGAACTAAGCCCCTTTTAACCTCCTGTAGGGTCTGTCCTAGGCTCATCTGGTAGGAAATGACAAATAACCTCTGTCCAATAGCAGACTTGCCCCTGAGAAGCATTCCTGGGAAAGAGCATGAAACCACAATCAAATGGCCATGCAGAGTCCCACATTAAGTACACAGTGAGGGGCCGGGGGTGGGCTCTGGGCAGAAGTCTTAACACGCAGACTGTGCATAGGATGGCTGGGGTCGTCACGACTTCACTGGAGTTGACATGTGAGGAAGAACATGTACCCATTAGAGGCAAATTTTTATTAAAGTGGCCATTCTGGGGATTATTTGCAATTTGTAAACTATGCAATTACCACTTAAATTGTGTTCACTTGCGTGAATTTTAACTGTAATCAAAAACAAACACATGTTTCATTGTACGGTCAGTTAAGTCTCATGAGTGTGAGCGTTATCTTATTTACCATTAATTTAAACAACATGGGCTCGATTTATCTGCAATTACGGAGTTGCGATGTAGTGAAGGCTCAAAGCAGACTTTTTTCTTTAGTGTTTGCCTGGCAGCACCAGCCCATCATTGGCCACTGTGATTTTTCCACCAACCACTCCTGATCCCCTGAAATGATGACCAAAGCTCTCCGTGTGCTTTTGTTTCTCCTCTTTCTAAAGAACAGTTCAAACTCTTCACACTCTTTCCCACCCTCACTGGAACCACAAGGCCATCGATGGTTGTGGTCACTTGAGCCTTTAAATCTGATGAATTTCAGAAGAAATCAGCTCCCAGCTTCTCCTGATCTTGAAGAGAAGTGTGTAAGTCTTGGAATCACTCTGAGCATAGTGTCTGTTTTTAACCACAGGCAATAATCAAGGTTCTCTTGATAATTTTTGCCTCAGATTGGATGTTTCAAGCCAGTGTATTAGAGAAGACTGACTTTAGGGAAAGCTGCTGTCATTACATAACTTGCCTTCTGAGAACATATTTCAGAGCTGAGATTTGGAAATAAGAGACCTGGCTCTAGCGCTGTATTTAGATGTGATATCAGGAAGTGACTTCAACTCTCTGGACTTTAATTTTGCCATCTGTAAAACTGGGATAACCACCCTGATCTTATCTACCTAGCAGGAATCTTTTGAGAGCTTGAGGAGTTGACAGCTGTGGAAAGGCTTGGGAATGTGTAATGGATATTCTGAAGGATGGGCTCATGGTAAGGACAAGAGTTCATTCTGCATCGCAGACCCATGATGTTGGTCCCCATTGACTGCTGTCAGGGTCCAACCTTCAGACCCATATCAGATGCTCAATAAATATGTTTTTGAATGCTGCCATAGTTTTGTAGAGCTAATTTTTAGAGATCGTCATGATGCCCTCAGGACAAGTATGTAGAAAATGATCTCAAGCTCTGAAGGAGGGACTTACTGGTTTTGGAAGGAAGTGCCCATTCTTTGCAATGATGAGCAGTTGAAATACCTCCTATAGAATACTCTATTCTCAGAGTTCCTTTTTCTACTGGTCTTTCACTGGCTTTTCTAAATACTTTTGTCTGTGATCAGCCAGCTTCCCCTTGGGCAATGCCTGTGGTGGTTATACTCATTGCCAATTTAAGACACATGTCTGACCTTCCAGCTGCTTAGCTAAACACACATATACACCATACATACATCGCATCTTCCAGCAGCCAAACCGTGTGATGATGGCTGCTGGTAAGCCAAGGGGAAGCATCTAGAAGAAGGACAAGCCAAGCCACAGAGAGAACAGGAGCTCAGAATTCTAAATTCTATAATAAATCTCCATAACAGGATTCTGATAGAGATGGTGAAAATGGTATTCAACATTAAAAAGCCAGATTTGAGGAAATCAAAACTAAAGATCAAGTTCTGGAAGAATTATATTCTTTATAAAAACCCCTAAACAACTTCCAAATATGCACAGCACACAAGATCCCATCAAAATCTGATCCTTGTCTGTCTTCCAATCTTGGTTTTATTAGTCACCCTTACAACTCTTCTCACTAGACCATCTACTCTGCCTTCAAACAACCTGGAAGTTTCCCCGTTCTGTGCATGTGCAGTGTTTTCATGCCAGTCTCCTCTGTGCATGCTCGGGCCTCTGCTTGGAATACTTCCCCCTTGCCTCCCCTTGTCTCCCCCTCAGGAGCCCCATGTGCTGGGATGGTAGGAATCCATGCCTCCCTCCTCCATCCTCCATGAGCTCTTCAAGTGCAGGGACTTATACATTTTGTGTCTTCAAAACTCAGCCTGGAGCTGGCAGAGAGTGGGTATTTGCTGAATGCATGTAGAGATCATTGCTGTTCTGTGATGATGGACGTGTTCTTTATGTGTGATCTCCGGTCCTATAGCCACCAGCCAAAAATGGCCATTCAGCACTTGAAATGTGACTAGTGCAATGAGGAACTGAATTTTTAATTGCATTTAATCATAATTAACTTAAATTTAAATAGTCACGTGTGGCTAATGTTTACAGCATTGGCCAGCACAAATACAGGTAGTGATGGCAGAATGGCCAAAAGTGATTCTAAGAAATGGCATTCAAGTTCCACGACAAGGGACTGCTATAAACCTGCAAGAGTGAGGCGTGGGATGAGAAAGGACACCCTGTCCAATCCCCACATCTCTCTCTCACACAATGCTGGCCACATAGTTCTGCAGCCGGCTTGGAAGCCCGAAGACATCAGCATGAATAGGGAATGTTTCCTCTCTCTGATTTGAGCCCACTCCTGAGTGACCGACACATGCTGGATTGCTGAAGCTCGTAAGAAGAACCCTTTTCCTCAAGGATGAAGATGACTTTGGGATGGGAATCAAATCAAGGGGGAAGAAATGAGCTGCTTTGAGCCGGCTGAAGGATTGGTCTGAATGTGAAGCAATGCTCTGAGGCTCTCAGGGTGGAGCTGTCTTGCCTTTGGCACATTCATTCCTGCAAGGCCAAAGAAGGTACAGGGCAGCCAGGGAGACAGAGCACGTCTGGGTCGGGGAAGGAAAGGAGCACCGCAGGGTCACCAGTTGGAACAAACTGAAACTGAACACAGCTGGAGGTCATGCTACATGCTTTCCAGATGCCTCCCTGGAACTGGTTCCTGTTATATTTCTGCAATGGAGCTGCTTGAAACAAAAGTGAAATCACCACAGCTCCATGGCCATGCAATCTTGACTCCCCAACCCCACAGCATCTGTCCTGGGGGGGAGTGGGTACCCCAGTGTCCATCACTTAGGTGGATTCTTACCATGACTTCAGAAGGTCCATGAAGCCCAAGAATTGCAGGAAGACGTTGTGCATGTAAATATTTTCCAGAAAGACGGTTCATAGCATTTATAAAAATGTAAAAATTTATAAATCAAATGTTTCAAATTGCAAATTCTCTTTCATATCTTATCTATCCTGTACCATATTCTCTGAGGCTCAGAGAATAAAAATGGTGTTTCCAAGATCACACACTGAGCCAGTGGCAGATCACAGATGCAAAGGGAGAGAACCAAGGATAAAACTGACTGCTCCTCTTTACAGACCCTATCTCGTTTGCCCCAATTTTGATCAGCACCTTTGGAAGCTCCTTTGGATTCTCCTGTCTTGTCTTGTCATCAGCCTCTATTTCTCGTTGTGCCTGGCTGAATTCTGGAGCTACAGTCAGGCCATCACGGCTCTTAGTGGGCCTTCAGGAGGGGTAGAGTTATCAAATTGATCTGTGGATCCCCAAACAGACCAAATATTATCTGTAGACATCTGTATGAGCATCTTAAAATAAATGTAGGTGCTATTGGGATAAACAAAATACAAATTCATTTTTAAATGAATTCATTTGAAACAAGACACTAAAAGCAGAACACATGCAAGTGGGGCTATGTGCTTTGAAATACTCTGAAGCCATTTGGGAATCCTCACGTGCAGCAAAGTATGAACCATCAAAGTATGTCGACGGCATTTCTCTGCTTTGGCAATCCTGAGAATTGTAGTAAGTTCAAATTTATTTGTTCTTAATAAAAGTATTGTTTCAAATGTTTTATCTATATCCCAAATCAAAGGAAGCTACTGACACTTCTTGTATGAAGGTTCCTGCTTCTCTACCAAGAGCTACTGATGCTGCCATCCATCTTCGACTTCACTATGATGCTGCCACTTAGGAAAAACACATGGTCTTCTGACTTTTAGGACAGTGTGTGTAGGTACAAACATTTCTAGGGATTTTGGCTTCATCTTTGTGCAGGTGGGTTAGGGGTTAGGGGGAGAGGTAGGGTTAAAGTTTCTCCAGTGAAATTGTACAGTTATGTGCTCTGATGGGAAGGGGGTCCTGGAGTTGACTGGATCATGTAATGCCAGATAAGTGACAGACACGCTGTCCCAGCCAAGCTTCTTGTGAGAAGCAGCTGGAAATGTCAAACCGGATTTGAGGAGCATTTATTAATGGACTGGTTGAAAAGGTTTGGGCAAGGTGTAAGAAAAACACGAGGGTTACTGTAGGGTACTAGGGTTAGTGACAGCAGACTGTTAGCACTTTTAGGCCTGAACGTTTACTGAGATCCAGGGAGAGAAAGAGAGAGCGTGAGGAGACGGCCACCTACTAGGGCCTTGGTCAAGACATGCTGCCAGCCCTCCAAGGAAGGAACTCACATGTAAATACCCTCGAGTGGCAAAAGGAAGCTGTACAGCACACAAATTCAGCCATTCGTTGACTGAATCTTCTGCTACTGAGGCTTACCAGGTGAACTCAGGCTTACCCAGGCTAACTTGTCAAACTGAAGGAATCCCTCATTCTCCGCCTCATTCACCATCCGAGTCCTGGATTCCGTAGCTGATTTCCCGATCACCTGTCGGTTTTGCCAGGAAGATGGCTGCCCATATATTCAGTCACTTGCAAGATCAAAATGTTGCCGTACCCTCTCTCCAAAGTAGCCTACATCAATTATAAGGAAAATGCTTAGGATGATAATGATGATAATATAATTGTGAAATTATAATTGTTGTTTTAATTATTAAAACAACTAACATTTATTGAGGAAATTCATCTCATTTATGACATATCTGTTTTATCATGATGCTTGAAACCAAGAAGTAAATACCATAAAAGAGGGTCCATTGCCAACATTCTTGCCATGGCTCTGAGCTGAGACAGTAGAGTGGGGAAGTGATCACGGTGAGAGCATTGCTGAGAAACGGATGGAGAACCACGTGCCTCTCTGTCACCTTTCCTGGCTTCCACCCTAATCGTGGGATAAAGGACACAGAGTAGTGACGATCGGTTCTAGCAGGGACTGGCCGCATAGTATGTGAAAAACTCTATTGAGCACTTTTTTTCCCACCTCAGAGGAATCCTTTGATGTAGATAGCCCCATTTTATAGATCAGAAAACTGAGCCTTAGAAAAGTTGAACAATTTTCCCAAGGTCACCCTAATAGGAAGTTATACAGCCGGAGCTTGAACTCATGTCTACTTGCTTCAAAGTCCATAGTCTTCACCGCAATCCCATGCTGTTTTAATGGACATTAAGGGATTAGCCCATTAAAAGATATCCCCTTCTTAATTAAGTTCCTGGAAAATTCTCTCATATGCACACACACATACACACAGACAGAATACTCTATTAGCATTTTCTTCAGTTATTTTCAAAGGGTTCATAATTTGTGTCAAGTAGCCTTGACTTTGGAAAGAAAAAGAACTCATTTCAGAATAGATTCATCCCTTTCTCCTCGTATAGGTGGAGATAGACTTACAGATAGGGCATAATACTGTCTTGGATGGAGAAAATCGAATTACCAAAAAATACGGACATTATCAAAAGTAATACAGTCCTCCCTGCTTTAGTTTATGTTGTGAGAATGTGATACGTTGCCTTATATGGAGACTGATCAGAATGCTAAGCAGACAAAAGTGTTTCTCAAACTTAAATTGATATTTCTGAAATCCCCAATATCTTATTCATTTGCATGCAATTCATCTTTGTCAAAAGGAAAACACCCAGACAGAAAATAAATTAGTAGAGTTCAATGTCTGCCTTTTAAGAACTTATTGTTACCCCCCACACAGCTGTGGTAGACATAGTGCAAAGGACACTGAATTTCCAGTCATGACTTGGGTCCTGTCCTAGCTCTGATGCTTCCTGGCTTTGAGATTCTCAGTTACGTAATTTTATATGCCATGCCTTCCTTCCTCGTAAATAGTGGGTTGAATTAACAAAATCTGTCCAAGTCCTCCTGGTTCTGACTATCTAGCATTGTTTGATCTATAAACATCATTTAATCCCTGGGTTTTAGGAAGGTTTCAGAGGATGCTCTTATTCTGGGACTAGATGAACCCCAAGATTATGTTTCTCCCCACACATTGAAAGTAACCTAGGTGTTCAGCGCAGTCTGCCTGGTTTACACATAACAAAGTCATCTATTACAGCCTCTGCTTTGTTTAGTCTCATTGTGTCTTTCATAAATAAAAACAAACTTGTGAGTTGTATGGTCATGGACATTTAAAAAACACAACCAGTTGTTTCATATCACAGATTCCCCCCTAAAGACCTCAGTTAGATTCCAGGCCAAGACAGGCCCAAGGGGACAGGACCACACACTGTATTTTAAACTGTGTTTTGGGAGATGATGGATTGTGTCCTCACAGTAGCCAGATTCTTAAAGAACACTCTCCTCCCGAGACATGTGCACTCAGGGTTGTTTGCTTAGACATCTATAGAGAAGCACCCCATTCAGCAGCAGAACGCAGAAGGCCTCCTCCTCCCCAGCCATCTTTGAAGTAGCTGGACAACCACCTGGTCTTTCTCTAGGAGGCGGATCCCACATTTCCCTAGGGAAGCCGCGGAGATCCGTTCCTAAGGGATGTGACCTTTAGGAAATGAGCATCAGCAGGGATTGCGGAGCCAGCAGAGAGTCTGTGATTACTTTCTGTTTCAATGAAGCGGGCTCATTAGGGAAAAATGTCAGATTTTGCTGAGGGTTTATTCCTTGGACTGAGTGTCTCCGACAGGCCTGGCCTGCGCCTTACTGGAGCCCGGCAGAGCCTGCCGGACCAGGGTTTTACCTCCTCCCAGAGCTAATTTTGGCTCCAATGCTCTCCATCCTCCTTCCACCCCTGTGATAATACCCACCTGTAACTTCACCTGTTCTCTCATTTTTTTTTCTCTGCTGTAATAGGTGATTTTCATTTCAAGATTCTTTCAGCCATCCGTTCCTTATCATCAATGGGTTTTCAGATTTTTTTTTTTTTCTGGAAAGCAGTTTTGAGAGGGCCATGTGGGGCCTAATCATGGGTATTTAGGTTGCTGATGAGAAGGAAAGAAGTAGGCAATTAAGAGAACTCAGCCTATTTTAAACTTTATACAGAGAAATCCCTACCTGTGTGTTGGGAGTTGAGTCCACGCATGGCTTGAAAATGAGTTCTGGGAACCTCTGATACTTGGGCTTTTCTGTCAAGTTATCTCACTCTCTTCAGCTGCTAATCAAAGGCCCTGGGTATAGACGACTGCTGACCCCACCCCAACTGTGACAGGACCTCACAACACCTCGATTTAAGTACACCCTGTACCTGATGCACTCCCAGGAGGGTTTCACTCTGGGAAACAGAAGGAAGAAGCTTCTCACGGTGTCTGCCCAGTTTACTAAGAAAGAGACTGTTCTTGGAGGTACAGAATGCTGGGGAAGGATGAAAGGATATGATTGAAGAATGTCATAAATGCTGGGCAAAACTGGAGGATGAAACCTTTACAGATTCACTGGTTTACTGTGATGCCCTAAAGATCCCACAGCACAGCAAAGCTGGTGGATGGGTGGTATCTCTTTTATCAGCAGAGGATGTCTTCCTAGAAATATTTCAGAAAATAGATCCACAGTGAGCTAGTTGTTTTCAGCTATAGGAGGTTGAGGGTTTTTCAGTATAGACTGACCTTTTAGAAAGAACATTTCTCAATGATGTTATTATAAGATGGGTGAGTATTTCAGTTAGCGATATTTAATGACCACCTATTCTAAATGATCAGTAACCTAACCTGAAAACAGACTTAGCTTTAAGTACAAGGCCCAGCCAGACTCAAGTCACTTTTGGGGAGCAAAACATAATTGGATTGAAAGGAAATCCAGCCCCCAAATATCTTTTTGAGCGAAATTCCTGGAAAGAGATAAGAAGAAATAAGCCAGAATAATAGCAATGGAAACATAAACTTGAGGTTCTGTAAAGAAATCATTTTTGGGAACATCGTAGAAGGTAAGAAAATGAAAAAAAAATATAAATCATCTCAGAATTTTGTGGTTAATTTTCCTCATTTTATCCTTAAGGAAACACAGACCTAGAGAAGCTAAGAGACTTCTTGGAAGTTGCACAGTAAGACACCGGGTGAGATCCCGAATCCTAAATTCCAAGTCTACTGTTGCTTCACTTTTCTCCCTTACTTCCCCTCTCTTCCTCTTGTCTTCCTGAGCTATGCTGGAGAGCTGTTGGTTTACTGTGCAAAAGGACAGAAGTGGCCAGGATAAGGCATTCGGGATGCCACCGCTGGTTTGCACATGTGTAACTGGGTTTTACCCTCCCTCAATTGGAAACATGAGCTATTTTCTGATTGGGTGATTTCCTATCATAGCAAACACAGCAAGTTTCCAGAGGAACTGAAATATTCTAGCCAAACATGGTCAACTTTTGAAAAGGTTACATTTCCAATATGTGTTTGGTGTTCAGGGAATATTTTTCCACAGAATCCATGATAGAGCTGTGGTTTGGTGCCTTCTTCCCCTCTCTCCAGCTGGCCGTGCCTCTCCCCGCACGTTGGAAGGAACAGGGCAGGCCCTGTGACGTGACGGCCTCTGACCTCCACGAGACCCACGGGGAGAGAGGCAGGGCCACGTCAGGGACCCCGAGACGGGGGCTCAGCAGGAGAGAACAGGAACCCTGAGGTAAAGACAGTGAGGAAGAAGCAAGTTAGGGCAGCATCAGGGTTTTCAGTGTCAGTAGAAAGAAACTGTGGGAAAATCCTCTTAAAAACCCTCTTTCAAGCTGAAACAGCCATGGGATTTTTTTTTCTTTTTCTTTTTCTTTTTCTTTTTTAATCATATTGGCCTTGAGATAACATTCCTCTACCAGAAGGAGAGAGACTGAAAATTCCATCGGTCATTAATTTTAGTGAGTATTTTGAGGGCTCATTCCTAAAAACTGAATGGAAAAACAGCTGGTAAATGGATATATATATATATGTATATAAATATATATATATAATCAATAGACTCATAGATGCCTGTCAGTTCTGCTCAGATTTCTGTTCCCACACGAGCGGAGGACTCATGTTGGGTTTTGTAAGTGGCATTCCTTCCCTCTCATTATGGGTTTCAACAGAGTGATAAAATACCAATACAAGGCACAGGTTGGGCAAATGGGCAAACAGGGAGCTGACAGGGATGGTCACTTGGCACGGTTCATCGCTGATGCTTCTGCAGTTTGGGTGTCACTCTAGATGCCCATGGGGAGCTCCGATGGCAACTGGTCTTGAACAACCTCAGCAACAGCCACAGTGACTTCTGCTCCTGTGCTCACACTCAGGACCTGACAGTGGGACCTAACATATCTATATTTTCCTGGCTTCTCATGTGTAAAACAAAGATAATGTGTCTTGCTTTTACTCATGCCCTACTTCTTACTTTATCCCTTGCTAGGAGCCCCAAGAGGCCGATTTTAGGTAATTCTGGCAGTCACAGTCAACCTCTGGATGTGGCTGTTTTGTGTTTGGTGTCTGGGTCAAGTTCAGATCAGTTTAATGGAGAACACTTTATATAATCTCCTGCTGGCTTATCTTGGAGTTTACAGACTGGGAATAGCCAGGTCCTAGCAAAGTCATATCAGGGTAAGAAAAAGCAATACTGGCATTAATTTGCCAAATACTTATTTACTGAGAACTCACTAAGAGTTACGTACAGGGCTAGGTGTTGGAAATAGAAAGAAATAGACAACTCCTGCTGTGGAGAGGCCCACAGCATGTGGGAAAGCAGACATGCAAACACAGAACCACAAAATTGGTGCAACGCTAACAGACTGATAAACATGAGGCATGCTGATGCCAGGGAATAAAATTTTCTCCTGTGTGAGAAGGAGCCATAAAAGAGTGAGGCTTGAGTTGAGCAATAAAGGATGATCCAGGGTTCACCAAGCTGGGAAAAGGGTAAAAAAATCAGGCAAAAATACAGCATACACAGCACTGCAGAAATGATACTGTAGTTAATCTAATACTCCTACTCAAGTGGGATAAGGCATAGATTACATTTCTCTCTAAAACCTTTGCAATTTCCCTTTGTCTTATTGTATTTGTTGTATATGTGTGGAGGGGGGGGGAGAAAAGGAGGAGGAGGAGGAGAGGAGGGGAGGAGGAAGAGGAAAAGGAGGAGGAGTGGGAGGAGGAGGAGGAGAGATACTTAGTCAGGCCTTACTTGCAGAAAAAAGATGGGAAAAACCTCCTTCAAAATCACTGACTCATTGTTGAACGGTAATCCAGCAGCCTTGATTCTTGATGATAATTGTGTAACTGTACAGCTTGTGAAAATGTGAATGTGAAAACCTGTGATTGATACTCCCTTTAACCAGTGTATGGGCAGATGAGTGATAAAATAATACAAAAAATAGAAATAATAGGGGGGATAAGGGGTATGGAATGGTCTGGGTGTTCTTTTTATTTCTTTTTTAATTTTTTACTTTTTTTCTTTATTTTGGAGTAATGAAAATGTTTGAAAATTGATTGTGGTGAAGAAGGCACAACTATATGATGATACTGTGAGCCATTGATTGTATACTTTGGATGGATTATACGGTGTGTGAGCATATCTCAATAAAATTGCAATCAAAAAATCACTGATTCATTTGGACAAATACCTATTATCTTCCTATCACTGAAATCATAAAATTGAGCATGGAATGGAGCATTCTATATCAAGCCTTAGACGTTGGTCTCACTTAATCAGATCAGTGATCCCTGAAGTCCAAGAGATGGCCTGGTGCAGGGCCCATCCCTTCTGTTCCCCCAGAACAGTGAAGCAACTGGAAGCGGAGCCATCTGACCTGAGCAGCACATGTGTATTATCCCATGAATTACAAGTGCATGGACTATGGAGTGGATGAAATTGCAAGACTCTCAAACAGGGTTGGATGCTATTGGTTTTGTTAGGCTCCTGAGGGACACAGACTTCTCGATCTATCAAGCTTGGTAGAGAGCCCCGATCCTTCAGGAAATGTCCACAAAAGAACTCTTCCTGAAGAATAAGGCACTGGATCAATATAACTTACAGACAGTGAGGGGCCTGGCCTTTTCCTTGATCCCGGGCTCTGAGGAAATCCCTTGGGGAGACTGGCCTGATCGTGGCTGCCAGGGGTTGGGTTCAAGTTCTGGCTTTGAAGGAACCTGCCAATGGGCGTGCTCCCTGCTTCACCCTCAGACCTTCTGGAGAGGGAGGTGCTTTCTGAGGAAGGCCTAGTGAAAAGCATAAAGCACATGCTGTGCAGGAGGATTGCTTCCAAGAAGCAATTCATTTTTTGTTCAACAGCTGTGCATTTGGTCCCTGCACAATCTATCTTCATGCAAAATCACATACCTGTGTGCCAGATGTGCACAGCTGTGTGTGAGCAACTGCTGATCTATCTGGATCACACGCCAAGTGCCTGTTTCTTTAAATTAGGTTGGGTTGGGATTTGGACTGTGTGAAAATTTCATTTTGAAACCAGAAACCAAGCAAATCTCAGTGACATGGGGGTTTGAGCGTAGCATGGTGATGAACCAAGGTCGAGTTCGTCTTTCCCAAGACCCCCCCCACCCCCCACCCCGTACCTCCCCTTTCCATGACCCCTGAAATTCAGCTGCATCCTGGGTCTGCAGAGGCTGGGTAATCCAGATACTTGCTCCTGCCAGAGCGTGCGGCCCCTGTAAATGCTTGTGGTGAAACTGCAAAACCTCTGCCCGGCCCTTGGGAGTTCTTGGAGCTGAATAGAACTTGACAGTTTTAGTTTATGTTTCAGATTTTACCCGTGGATTCAGAAAAAGCAAGACTGCAGGGCACTGCCTGAGGCTTGCCGCCCCATAGCTATGGCCTAGCCACCCACCGGAGAGCAGGGGGCTGGGAGATGAGAGGGCACTTTGCTCCAGAAACCTACCCCCCACGTGGCCTGGAGATATACAGCACCAGGGCCCGTGGGCCTTTTCTCTCTGGTCTATATTAAAAGAGATTCAGCCATTATTTTTTCATCCCGTGACTTATTTGTTGAGCGGCCACGAACGCTGGGTGCTATGCTGGGCACTAATAGAGTAATAAAGTGTTTGGCACACAATACATGCTCAATATATGTTAGCTGTTGCTGATGGGATTATTGGAGACTTATCATTTGTCAATTTTTTCGAGGGCTGCCAGATGCCAGACACTAGGCTTAGGTGTCCCATTAATTATCACAACTCAGCGAGGCAGGTGCTCATTCCTGTTTAACCAAGAGGAAAACAGGCTCCGAGAGGTTAAGAAACTCACTGAAACATTATCTATCTCCCATGTGCTGCAACCAGGATTAAGAGGTGGCCATGGCGTCAGATTCCATCCACTCTCCACTCTGTGCTGTGCTTCCCTCTCCCTTTTGAAGGAAGAGCCCCAGGGCGGGCACCTCTGTCCGGGAATGGCCAGGAATGGCGGTGCAGGTGCTCTCCCGGCCGACGGGCTATGAGCTTTGACACCTGCCTGGACGGACGGACACCCGCAGAGCGCCCTCCTCGGAGCCCGCTGTGCGGTCCCACTCCGGGTCCCACGTGCGCAGGCACTGATAAGTCAGCCCACCGTCCACGATCCCAGGTTGAAATACTCCGAAACAATAACCAGATGCGATTCAATTCACACTGTGTCCGCCTAAGGAATTCATTCAATAAAAGTCAGAGGATGCGCTGTGATTCTCAGTCTGGCGATTGGCTCGTAACCTTTCCCAGGTTCTTTCTAGAACAGAAAGAAGCAATGATAACTAGATAAATTTGAGAATTCAGGGTGTAAATCCAGTTTCAGGAAGAATTCCTGTGTTACTTGGTTTCTAATTGTGACCTCTAGATCACGGACAGCTTGTGGGAGGTGACTTCTAGACACCTGCCAGACTCAAGGCAATTTCCTCTTTGGTTTCAAGAAAACTTTCAGACTTTGCTCTCCTACAAGCTACTTAGAAGAACCAGGCCACCATCCCGGGCGTAAAGCAATCTCCCTCAGGAATTACATCATTTATTTTTCAATGAAGATTAATTTAATTTGGTTTAGTTTAACAGAGAGCATGATCATGGATTTGATAACCAAACAGATGCCTTGATGTAAACTTCAGTGCTGGTTAAGCTCTCTTCCAGTGAGAAAAACAAAGACTCTCAGAAGTAATTGGTATATCACCCCTTCCAGGGGGAGGCAAGGGGGTAGGTTTTCAATTTTCTTAAACATAAAACTTAAAATCCACATATAATAATAAACAAATGGTTTGAGGCATTTTATGTCATAAATGTGCTGCCATTATTTAGTTATGAATTTTCAGGTTCAGGAATTATGCTGAAACCCAAGGGTCATTATGGAATGTCTGTATATTTGATTTCCAAAGCTCCAGATATGTTTTAATGTGTCCAGTGCTACACCACTGCACTCCCCGAGCTATTTCTCGATCCTCAGAGGCATGTTCTAATAACAGGCCTCCGTGTCTTCTGCTTAGTGAAAGTATGAATAATAGCTCCAAAAAGAATACACACACACACACGCACACTCTCACACACATACGCATAAGAAGAGAATTTTTTAACATATGTTCCCACATAGCTCTGTGATTTAACCTAATGCATTTAACAATTTAGGAAGGGATTCATTGAATTTTCCAGGTCTCTTCCTGGTCAGAGTTATTTTGTAAGGAGAACCTAAATGTGGAATAATCGACATGTTAAAGTAATCTAGATGTTTATGATTTGATAAGTCTTTGGTGCATTGTTTAACAACATGTTTTCAATTTACTTTCCTTCAAATAGCTCCAAATCACCCTGCGATTTTGGATGATTGATTATGGGAATGTTGCTTTTACTGTACATCCAAGGTAATTTCAAAATTACATCTTCTTTTCATTGTTAAGGGGTAAAATCATTTGCAGGTCTTGACATGATTTACCGGAGAAAAGGGGACAAAGGGTCAGTCTTGGCCTTACTCTATTAGAAAATTATTATGTAAGCCCAGAAGTAAAGCATTAGGCTGTGTGGAAGCTGAGTTCTAGCCCCAAAATGTTAAATGATCAGTTCTGTAGCCTTAGAAAAGTCATTAACCTCTTGGGAACTCACTTTCCTGATCTATAAACACAAATCCAACAAACAATTGAGATAAAAGTTTCACCCTAGACGTTCCAATTCATTGTGGCTGGGGCAAGGCCTAGAAATCTGTATTTTCTGCTGAGAGCCTGAGCTGATGTTTATAACCAGACAAGTTTGGAAATACTGGATTAAATGATATCTAATCCCACATTTAAAGTTATATCACCCTGGAACCAAGTTTTCCTGCTCTCTTAACATTTCTCTTTCAATATACTCATTTTATTTTTAAAAAGAATTTACTTAAATATATACATCATGGCAACCTAATTTCCCCATATAGTGGAGGCATATTTCTCTCAAACAAATGCTCATGCTTGTATGCAAATAACCTGTCTCATCCTCCAAAGAGCCTTACAGTGTAGTTGTATTAGTCATTATTACTTATTAATTCTAGCTTTGCAACAAACTTGCAAGGCTCAGTGGATTAACACATTAAAGTTTTATTCCTCACCCATGTAAAATCCTCCTCCCTCTGGAAGTTATGCCACCTGAAACACGTGTCATTCCGGGGAAGAGAAAGGTACAGACACGTCAGCTCTTACCTGTCTTGGCAGGAACGCAAACATGTCACTTCTGTTCATAGCTCACTGGCTCAGATAAGTCACACGGCCCCCCTCCAACAGGAAGGCTGAAGAATACCGAGGAGCATCTAAATATCTTATGAACAAAGCTATCTTGTCACAGTACAGAATCCAAATTTTACAGCTTAAAAAACCGAGGCTCAGAAAGGCCAATTAACAGTGAGGATGAGATTAAACATGACAAAGAACATCACTTCCTCTGGCATTTCATTCAAAAAAGAAAGCATGTCTTCAAAAGACAAAGCTTTTTTTTTGATGAGAGAGAAGAGGATTTTCTTCCAAGTATAACTAGGGAAACGACATTTTGTAAGTCATCCTTGCTCTTTGTCTTTGCAAGCTAAAAAGAGAAATGATCTCTCTCCCTAGAGCAGGCTGAGGCTCCCCGCTAAGGGGCCATGAGGTCTAAGGAGATTACATTCCCATGCTCTGCTTTGAATCTGACTTGCGCCCTGCAGTTGGAATTGGAATCTGAAGATGTCTAGGAGCCATCCTTTTCCCCTTGGCTTTTTAGAGCAGTTCTAAGCATAGATTATTTCTTTGCAACCAAATCTTTGAAATAACAGCTTTGCCGATTCAAAACAAACCTGTTGTAAATAGATATTCATTCTTTCTCTCCCCCACACACCCATTTATTTTCTTTGACCCTGAGACATCTCTAACAATTCATCAAGCAATTTTAAGGGTACGCCAACAACTATGCGTATAGAAATCAGGAAGACAGATCCTGGATTTGAGGAGCAACTGGTTGCCAGTAAGAACAAAACAGAACAGAACAAAACAAAATAACAACAAAAGAAAAAACAACAGCAATGGACACCAGATAAACTATAAGACATGAGCTAAGTGTCATAATTGGTGTATGTGCACATTAGCGGAAGCCTAGAGCAGGAACACTTACTTCTGCTGGATTTGAGGGTCCGGAAGGGCGTCAGAGAAAGAGGCTGACAGCTGCTCCGGGTCTGCAGGGCTGGATGTGTGGTGTGGGTGGGTGTGGGGAGGGCATTCCAGGGGAGGGACAAGCTTCAGCAGGAGCACTAGGGAGGTAGAGTGTTTAGCATTTGGGAAATGTAGTAGAAATGTGGGCTTGGGAAAGACGTTCAAGACCGTGCATATCTTACAAAGGACTTTGGATTTCACCCTGTATGTACTATGGAGGCATCTGAGTTTTCAAGCAGTGCGTTGCGTATATGCTTTGAAAGATTGCTCAGGTGTGCAGAGATGGAATTCTGCAAAGGGAGAGCAAAAACACCATCAGTTGTGTAGCACAGGGAGTTAACTGTCCCCCAATGTCCTCTCTCCTCTACTTAGATATAGTAATAGAATTGTTAACTGGGCATGAGACTGCTCAGTATAAACATGACATTTTTTCAGACTCCCCTATAACCAGAGATGGTTATGTGACTAAGTTGTAGTCATTGGGACATAAGCTAAAGCCTCTGTGGCAGCTTCTAGATATTTTCCTTAAAAGACAGCTGGTATTTCTTCTTGTCTTGTTTCTGCTACTTAGAATGCAGATGAGATGCAACCTACTTGGACCGTTTGTTCAAAATACTATCTTTCGCTCTGAAACTAAGTCAGCAGGGTTTCACCTCAGAGCACCAGGGAGCCAGTTATGTCACCCTGGAGATGGTAGGGGCGAGGGGACTCCTAATGGGAAGTCTGTGCCATGTACTAGGAGACCCTTGAGGGATTTGGGTTCCTTTTCCTTCCGCAGTCCAAATCCCATCATTATTCCAATGGAATGCTGTCACTCTCTGAAGTTTTCAAAGCACTTTAGAATCAATGAATTACTAATTCTCAAGCTATGATGAATAAAACGTGAGGGTGTACACGGACAATCAGGCATCAGTACATTCAGCCCTTTTGAGAGGTGAGCTTCTCCAACTGTAAGGGTGGTAGATAAGTTACCAGGTGGAAAACATGCCTTCTATTACCCACTTTACCTGCGATAGCAGGTGAAATCTTCACATAAATCTATTTCCTTATCAGACCATCTTTCGCTCTTGAGTTTCTGTATGGAAGCTGGACTTTGCTCTAGGGTTTAATTTTGGTCAATGGCTTTCTGAATTTACTAAAAACCTCTGTTTTTGTTTCCCCATAACCCAATAAAAATACTTCTTTCCAGAAAAAAAAAAAAAAAAAAAAAAAAAAAACGACTATCTTTCTTCCATTGACTTCCTTTTCCAACTTTGTCAAAAATCAGTTGGGGATATTTGTGAGGGTCTATTTTGGGGTTCTCTATTAGTTTCCCTCGATTGATGTGTCTATTTCTTTGCAAATATCATTAGAGTATTAATTATTATAACTATATAGTAAGCTTTAATATCAGGTAGAGTCATTTCTTCCATATTATTCTTCTTTTTGAAGAATCACAACCCATTTTAAGAAACACTTTTATTTCACAACCTAGAATGCACATGGGTGGGCACATACCCATGAAACAAGTCTCATAAAAAAAAAATGACTATTTGTGATGAGCCCTCATTTTTTTTCCTCCATTCTATTCTATTCTATTCTATTCTATTCTATTCTATTCTATTCTATTCTTTCATCAAAAAGTGCTGGTCATGACCCACTAAACTGACATCACAACCCAATATTGGGTCTCTCGACCTGCTGTTTAAAGACCACTGCACCAGAATGAAGGGGGAGTGGTTATTTCCTCCCCAACCCCACTGCCCCGCAGATGGAAACAGGGGCATAAGGGGGATGCCTGCTTCCTCCAGGCAACACGGCCAGTGAGGTTGCCCTACTAACGCCAGATTCTTTTCTAATTGGAGAAGGGCTTGTTAAAAACTTGAGGCTCATTTCTGAGGATGTTCTTATTAGGGGAACCTGGACTTGGTTTTCTTTGACAAAAGAAACATCATCCAGTAAGAGATGTAAAAGCTCCATAAAATGGCATTTGTTATCATGCTAATCGCTGGGCAATTCTTTGACATTTGCTGTCTTCTTTTATCCTTATTGTGCTCCATGAGATAGATATTTTAGGTTCAGTTTTACAAATGAGAAAAACATAGACTCAGAAGTTAAGGGATTTGTTCACATTTGCACATGCGTTAGGCAGCAAAGCTCTGACTCAAGCCTGTGTTGGTTTTACTTATTGCACATCCCAAAATCTCATTAATGAGGCTAAACTGAGGCACTCTGTTGTGGTCAAAAGCCATGGGATTATAGAGGAAGAAGATGGCTCTTTTGGATGTTGCATAAGATGGTTCTGCAGGTGAGGATATAACTGCCTACCTGGACCAGAAGCTGAGGGCAACGCCCTGAGCTCTGCGGGGCCGGGGTGGCCGAGCAAGACTTCATGGAGCAGAGTCACCATATCAGCCCTGGACTGTGACATCTGGTCTCTTACATGAGACAGGAAAAAGCCTTATCAGGTTTAAAGCACTGTTATTTTGGGTTTATGTTACTCGTAGTTGAACCACATCCTAACTGATACAACCCCTATGCTGCAGGAACAGTGGCAGGCAAATGTATATCACTTATCTATCACATAAATCCACTTTTATAAGGAATGATGTCAAATTACTCCCCCCAATAAAAAGGTGTTTCACAGCATGACTCAGGAATTCGGAAGAATTATTCGTCCACTGCTTCTCCCATCTTTCATATGTGGTTCCCTCTGGCCTTGGGGACACAAGCAGGTCACAGTTTTCATGGTGTCATGAAATGTCCAGACAATGAAGACCCTCAAAGGGTGAGACCTGAATCGTAAAGATGGGGCAGCTGTACACTTCCTCCAACTCTGCGGTTATAAGCCAGATGGAGAGTTCTCTTGGGGTTTTTCCCCCTTTAATGGGTAAGTTTTCTAGAAAAAGGAAAGAAAAAGACAATGGTGGATAGGGGGAATAGAAGAAAAATGAAAAACTGAAATATAAACAAACTGAATTCTTCACGAACAGAAAAGTCCAATTAAAAAAAGAAGAAAAATGCAGGATGCTAATTTGAACCATAGTTCCATGTCTAATGCTTTTAGACAAGGAAAGGAGAGAAAAGCAAAAGAAATCTGAGTCAGAGAGAAGATGTCATGGTGAGTTTCGATGGGATGGATTCCTTATTAATTCTAAAGAACACGATGCAACATGGATTTAATTATACAAGTCCACCCACCCACATTCCTCTGTTGCTTTTCACACACATGGGCTTCTGAGGACGATGAAAGGTGGGTGGGGAGAAAGGGAAAAGGAGAAAGACCACAGGGTGACTGAGGCCACAGAAGGTGACTCTACCCCAGGGTGCTGCTTCTCCCAGCCTCCCCCTTTCCAAACAGGAAAGCTCATTGCCAGGCTCCAGTCACCTCGGTAGGGCCTGAGCGCATCAGCCCCCACTGATCCATGCATTATGTTGGCTTCAGGGACACTTCCACTCTGCTCTCTTCACTGTGAAGGGGATTTTGTTAAAATGTGGAGGAGTGGGAAGAAGGGATTTCACAATAGGTATAGTGAAGAACTTAAAAAATCTCTCAGCTGCATTTAATTTCCTTTGGGATGCACAATACAATCTCACCAAGAACATTAGAACCTCAAAGAGTCCCAATGTATTAGACATTTCAAACAACATTCAAGCTTCCATGGGGTCTCCCTGGTATTTTGAACCTGTATCTATTGTCAACAAAACTCCAATCTCAACACAAGCGAAAACAGCCAACATCTGTCACCACCCAGACCCTACTGTTTCCTCTTGCTTTTCCTTTTCACTTTGAGACAACACCCCCAAGGGTTCTAGCTGTTAGAGAGGTCCATTGAAATTTCTGCATCTTTAGCTAACCATCTCTGGACATTTTTAGGCTTTTAGACAGAGCATTCCACTTGTGAGGGAATCTAGTGGTAGATGCAAGGGCTTAGAAGTCATAGAGCCTCAGCGTTCCGCGTTCAGTTGCAGACAACAAAAATCACTCTAGCTCTTTTAAGCAAAAGGGATGTAGCACTGGGAATTGCATACTTAGAAAACCTTCAAAGGGGCTTTAGGCAGATCTCCTAGAAGGGTTCCCGTTACACCAAACTGGCCTGTCACGGTAGCCGCTATCTCTGTTTCCATCAGGACAGTGGAGAACTGGGACGACTCCACTGGGGCAGCCGGCTCTAGGGACACACAGTCTGAGGCTCAATCCTGGAATCAGGACACTGCATTCAGAATGGTTGAACCCAGAGCCGTGCTGTATCTGCTAGATCTTCAGTGGCCAAAAACATCAGTGCCTCTGGACTGCCTTTCTCCCTCCTGAGCTAGTAACTGGACACTGGGATGTCTGCTGAAGGGTGAGATGGGAGGGTGGGGGATGAACCCAATGTCTCCAGGACCACGTTTGCTTCATTCCACCTTCTCAGTGTACAGGAGTCTATTGAAAACCTAACTCACATTTGGAACCCCGGCCTCCAGGGAATATATATGCCTTTAGTTATCCAGCCTCTGCAGTAGAAGACAGCATGAAGGAAAGGTGGCTTTCAAACCTTTTTCAATTATGACCCTTTTTTTAAATTAACATTTTTATTTTAAGGTAATAGAAGATTAAATTCTAGCTGTATACTTCTTTTTCAAGATTCACAATTGTAAGAAATAAAAATACATGTACATGTGTGCACATATATACATGAAAGTTTCCTGAAAACACATACTGACTATTGTGGTGCATTCCGATTTTTTCTGTTCTTTTTTTCTTTTCTTTTCTGTGCTGCTCTATTATTTACTTTCATCAAAAAATACTGGTTCATGACCCACTAAATGATTTTACAAGCTAACAATGTGTCTCTTAACCTGCAGTTGGGTAGTAGATATTTCCCATCCAGCCCCTGTAGCCCCTACAGATAAAAACCTCAACATCAGAGTGAAGCCTGTTTCATCCAGGCAAGACACCCAATGAGGTGCCGCTTAACACCAGCTTTCTCTTCTAGTTAGGAGAAGGGCTTGTAAAGAGCACAAGGCCCACTTTTGAGGATGTTCTCACCAGGAAAAAAATCTCCAGTCCCTAAACTTGGGCTTGGCTTTCTTTGACAAAGGAGAAACCATTCAGCAAGAGATGTAAAAGCTCCTTAAAATGATATTTGTTACCATGCTGAATGCTGGGCCAACTCTGTAGCATATGTTACCTTCTTTTATCCTTATATATCCTTATATTGCTCTAAAAGATAAATCTTATAAGTTCAGTTTCACAGATGAGGAAACAATAAACTCATAGAAGTTGGTGTGTGTGGTGGGGGTTGTTCAAATTTACACATGAGTTAGGCAGCAAAGCTCAAGTCTATGTCTGTTCTCATTCCCCAGCCCCAAGGTGAGGATAAAGGAAGGGGATGGATTCTCTGGGTAGTTCATAAAATGATTCTGAAGATGACATTTAGAGGAATTTTGGAGGAATTTTGGCTTTGATGACTTTCTTGCAATAATGGTACCGCTTCCTTTAGTAGCAACTTACATCTGAACTTCTGCCACTATTTTGGTGTAGGTTTGTTTAAGCTTAAGCTAATATTTAGTTATTCCTCATGATTATAATTCAATTTCGGACTAGTAATTATTGAGCAGCTGCACTATACTGGGCCTTTGTGCACAAGTTCTCGTGATAAACCACTCTCAAGGAGCCCATTGTAGGAAGTGTCATTATTGTCGAACCAGCTTTCCTTTTCTCTCCACCTCTTTGCATCACTAAGTCTTGCTCAGACAGGCCTCTCACCTGCTCCTTTCTCTCACCTCCCTGAGCAGAAGTCTCTTTACCTCAAAATCTTGGTCCCCCGGAATCCTCTGGGCTGGTACTCTCCCTGGCAGCTTCTCCACTACCATTCTCCCACATAGAGATTCTGAGTTCATTTTATTTCACACGCAAAAGTAAACTTTTCCCAGCCCCAGTCAGTCACACTTTCTATCCTTCTCCAAGTACCAGGTATGAAAACTGGGAATTTGGGAAACAGTGTTTAATTCCACACCCTATTTTTGCACATGGTACATATAGTGCATGCAGATAGCTGGCACGTAGTAGGAATTTAACAACGCTAACCATATTTATCATTGCTGCCTCAGCAAAAAATTTCCTTCCTCCATACCCACCTTCACTTGAGGTCAATATTATACTTCCCTTCAGGAGCTCAAAGCTGCATTCTTCTACTTTTGCTCTCCCCTTTCATCTCTGAACAATGGTTGTTATCTGTTATCCTCTGCATAGTGCCTTTCTAAATTACACATCCCTTATGCCATTGTTTTGCTCAAAACCAATTAAGGCCCTAGTGCTTATAAGAAAAAGGCTATACTCCTTATTCCAACATTCACAACCTTCTTCTATCTATTTCAATCCTTGTTTTAGGTTCACCCTGCTAATCTTTCTTCAAACATCCTATGTTCCTTCATTTCAAAACCATTTACCGTTTCCTAGAATATTCCATGCAGTTTTACATCATGGCCTGGTATGTGCTGATCTTTAAACCTGGAAGAAACTTTGTGCTTCTTTGGCCAACCAAAGTCTCACATCGAGCAATTCAAATGTTTCCCCTTTTCCTGATCTACCCATTCTCCTTCCCCTCCTGGGTGTGTCCAGGCACCTGGAGGCACCTGTTCTCTGGCACATGCGATCGGTCAGCTGTAATGCTGTTTGCTGAGAGTTTGATGCCGTCTTCTCAACAGTGAGCAGAAGGAAGGGACATAACTTATGTTTTTTTCTCTAGAATTTCACATGGGTACTGAGGGGCACAGTGGCAGGGTTAGGGAATTTTCTTTTCTGTTGGGATGCCCTGCATGCCAGTAGAGTATTAGCATTTAGATTCTCTGGAAGAAATGTTTTAAGGATGACTAAGGATGGGAGGTTGGGACCACAGTTCACTAGGCTATGACCCCAAAACAAAAATGAGATGAATTTTGCTCTGGTTTCTGGGAAATCCTGGGTAATTAGCAAGCTCCTCTTGAACTAGAAGGGAATTGAGGTTCAGGGTCTCCATTTTGGGATACTTGTTTGTCAGAGGAGAAACATGCTTGATACAAACTAAAGTAATTTCACGTGACTACCCTTTGAGTAGCTCCCTGGTAAGTCATTTCAAGTTTTTCTGCTTTAGGATGGCAATACTTAAAAGTCTAGATTAACTTTAAGGAGGCTAATGGGCAAATAAAATTACTGAGGAAACTATTCCCAGATTTAGAGGACCTTTGGGTGGTGGCAAAAACAAAAAGCATAATGGCAGTCCCAATGACAAGAGCTGTTTCAGAGGCAGCAAGATTAACCGAGCAGGAGCAGCTGCTGGGCTAGTGGCTCACGGGGAAACTGTCAGCATCCTCACCTACCACTGATTGAACGCTGACTCGGCCAGAGAAGTCGCCAGGTCTTTATATCGCTATTGGTGGTCTTCACCACGTAATCTAAAATAAGTTTAAGTCAGATCTTGCATATGACAACACTGAGTCCCAGAGTGCTGATGTGACTTGCTCAGTCACATTGCCAGGTAGTAGCAGAGTCTGGATTGGCCTCCAAAGCCCAGGGTCTTCCTGCTACATGATGATGTCTCCAAAAGTAAGGATGCTTGGAAGGACAGGTATCCAGGGAAGCCCTGGAGCATGGAGGCGCTGAAGGAAATATTATTGCCCTTGTTGTTCGTGCCAGGATCATCTTGAGTCTGGCATGATCTGGAGATACAAGAGGGACACCATGAATGCTGGTTGAATTAGACTGGAGAAAGTTTATACCCGCGCCACAGTCTGAGTCTGATATCCTCACTCACAATGGAACCATCTTTGCCTCCTCTAAAATTTCTCTCTAGCATCCTCTAGCTGGTGGACGACGTCCCCAGAGTCACATCTAAAGAAGGAAAGTGCCCACTATGTATCTCTCTGTTTGTCAGTTTGTGTGTATTATGTCCCCCAAAAGCCATGCTTGAATTCAATCTGTGGGATATTTGGATTAGGTTGTTTCCGTGAAGATGTGACTCACCCAACTGTAGTTGATACTTTTGATTGGATTATTTCCATGGAGGTGTAGCCCCACTCATTCAGGGTGGGTCTTAATTAGTTTACTGGAGTCCTCTAAAAGAGCCAACATAGACTCAGATGTTTGCTGATGCTGAGAGATGCTTGGAGTTGCAGACAGAAGGATGCCTGGAGATGCTACACTAAGAGATGAAGCCCAGAGTTTGCCCCGGAAAAGCTAAGAGAGTACAACCAGACACTTAGAGAGAAGTGCCCTGAGAGAAAGAAGCAAGGACACACAGGAGCTGAGAGACAGGAGTGAAGACAGAAGCCCAGAGACATTTTGGAGAAAGCCATTTTGAAACACAACCTGGGAGCCAAGGACCAGCAGATGCCAGCCACGTGCCTTCCCAGCTAACAGAGGTGTTCTGGACACCATCGGCCATTCTTCAGTGAAGGGATCATCTCGTTGATGCCTTAGTGTGGACACTTTTATGGCCTCATAACTAAATTTGTAACTTAATAAATCCCCTTTATAAAATCTAATCCATTTCTGGTATTTTGCATAATGGCAGCACTAGAAAACCGGAACACCCTGCTTATTAGAGCCTCTACCAGAAGGGTAAAGAGAGATTGCACTTAGGAATGTGGTTTAGACAAACCTGGTTCAGCAAATTGTGGGAATAACATCGACAGTGATGCCAGCCACATCCTGCTATTGCTGTTTTTTTCCTTCTCTTCTCTGGGGTCACTCAAGTTACTCATGATCACCCACAAAACTACCTGTGTTTATTCCATCCCCAACAAACAGCTCTCCAACCACTCCATTGGTCTGGTCCTTTCCTCCATGCCCCACCTGCCATGGTCTCCTCTCGTCCACCTGTCGGCCTTTCCGTGGGCATCTTGGCTGTCGGCTATCCTCAAATGAAGATACATCACATTCCATGGCTTACTCTTAGGTATTCCCTAGGAGCCATTCTCTTAAAAGCAATTTAGATTTTAAGCCTACAATTCACATGTTGTTCTAGAACTTACCTTTTTTTTTCAATTTCCAAGCCATTGTTAATGACAAATGTCTGTGACAAAGATACAGGATGAAATAAAGGTTTAGAGTCTTTATCCTGGTTTGATGCTTGATCATGGGAGCTGATAGGTTAACTGGCCAGCTGGTGTGGTGTATTTTCTCTAGCCATCATGACAAATTTATCCATATGGGGCATTCAGAAAAAAAAAAAAATTAGCTGCAAACCCTCAGACATTTCAACATCTTAAAGACTATCAAAGTGAGAGACCACAAAGTTTCCTTGTAAGCATGCTGTGTTACAGGGTTGGGTGCTTCCAGGATTTTGGACAAAGGAGGCTCCACCCAGATAGAGTTGCCCGGATTGCACTGGTGAGCTTGTGAGTCATCGAAAGCAAACTTGAACTTCTGGATTTTAGCAGTCATGGGCCACGTGGTCCATAAAAGTGATGCAGGAGGGGCATTCTCAGAGGACCAACTTACGCCAATGTAGCTTCTACCCTCTTTACGTGCTTCTCCTCTTCGGCCCTCTCCGACTCACTCCCTCCCACCAGCAGGAAATCTGCTGTTTAACTCATTCCTAAGCCTTTAATTTCAACAGTACAATTTTTATTTCCAAAAATAAGGTCTTTTAAAAAATATTTTTCCATTATTCCACTTTCTACTATGTGAGGTGGGGGCATCAATTGGCCTTTAACCTAGGCGGTTTGAAGAGTCGCCTGGTTCCAGCGTCCTCTTCCCCATCCAGCCTTTGTGAGGTAGCAGGTGATGGTCCCTCTGTTCTCCACAAAGTCTCATGGACTTCAGTCCTGGCTCCGTTTAAGCTTTGCTTTACCAGACAGAGGATGCCTTCCTGTTTTAGCACCTCGTCACTGCTATTTTTGGGGAGGGAGGTTACAGACAAGAAACAAGGCTTCAGGGAGTGACATAAAGAGGCAAAAGTCTCCTAAAACTAGGAAGGGGGCCATGCCTTCTATTGACAGCATCTACTTGCCCCTTTTCATGTGACGCAGCCTTGCCTGCCATACAGAAAGAATCCAACCTTCCTTGTAGCAACCACACTTTGCTCCTTCCAGTATTTACAGTTAACACACATTCTCAACCCGAGCCTCCTGTTTTAGATCATTCCCCTCAGTCATCACTTCCACTCTTAGACTGAAAGACTTTCTGTTTACTTTGACCACATCACATGATGTAAGATAAATGTTCAAATTCTTATTTATGGGCATTTAAAGATTGCAACACTGCTTTTACAAGGCAGCTATTTGATTCCAGGAAGGATAAGCTACAAAGCTACAGTTGGCCCCCATCACGGCTGCAAAGCAACAGAGCCCTAAAAGTTGGGTTTGCTCATAAAAAAGTAAACAATGAGGCCCAGCCCTGAAACAAACAGAACCAGAGTGAGTCCTGGCAGAGTGCTGCTGGGGTCCGTTGATGTGGCGCCACCGTAGCAGGGCGATGGCTCTTGGAGACCCAGTGTGGATGCTCATGCCCGAGGGTGTCGGTGCCTGGCACTGCTGAATGAGCCTCTGACAGTGAGGACACCTGGAGCAAGTGCTGACAGCTAGTGCATCGCTAGCAGATAATCTGTGCAGTCCCAGTGTTATGCATGCATTATTAATCTAATTCTCACGACAACCACCAGGAAAGATTAGTCCCATGTTACAAATGAGGACATTAGGGCATAGAGAGGTTAAAATACTTGCCCCAGATCACACAACCAGAAAGAGGCAGAGCTGGGATTGAAACCCAACCCTCCGACTCCAGAGTCCCTCCTCTTATTCTTGCTCCATGTGATTGCTTCCAGCACACCAGGGATCGCTGTTTTCCAAGGCAGCCATGGCTACTGCCTCCAGAGCTGATGTCCAGGATCCTGTCCCCAGGGTGAACTAAAGTCTGCCTGCCCTCCTCTCCACTCTGCACCTCTTTCAACCTTCAGAGCCATCCAGAACATGGCTTCCTTCCTTCCTTTCTTCCTTCCTTCCTTCCTTCCTTCCTTCCTTCCTTCCTTCCTTCCTTCCTTCCTTCTTTCCTTTCTTCCCCCTCCCCCATTCCTCTCCCCCTCTCCCTCTCGTTCTTTTCTCATAACAGCCTTCAGAGATTTGAACATTTCTATTGATCATCCACGCTGGTACCTGACTATTGTCTTTGTGGTTAGTGGAAGTAATCTGACCCTAATAGAGAAACCTTAGCTGGGAATAATTACACACTCACCATCTCTCCAGTTTCTATTTGGCAGGAGAAGTCTAAAGTTGGGTGCAAAATTCTTTCAGAATAATCCCAAGGAAATAATAAGAAGTGTAGATTAATATTTTTGTAGTTATTCGCAGTGTCGTATTAGCCACAGATTAGAATTAAGTACAATTAGTCTACATTTTAAGTTCTAAGTTACATCCAAAATAAGGGAATTAATAAATAAGCTATACTTTAACCATATCCTAAACTATGCATCCATTAAAAATCATGTTTTCAAATAATAGCTTAGGATGGGAATTTCTCATATTGTTAATCTGAAAAAGTAGGATTTAAAAAATATTTATCACCCTAATTTTGGAAAAAAAAGCGTTAATGAAAAACACCACAAGCTTCTTACATGTGTATGCCTAGAAACAGAACAGAAGGAAACACACTACTCTAGTGATAATCAGTTACCTGTTATTTCTCCTTCCAAGTCTCCTTCTTCTAAGTACTTCATACTTTCCAAGTTTTGGAAAATGGGTATTGATTTTGGAATCAGGGAAAATATGTTGTTGTGTGTGTGGATTTTTTGTTTGGTGTTAATACAATGTGTAGAAGAAACACCTCCTGCTGAAGTTTGACTGGAAGACTGGGGAGAGGGGCAAATGCCACTGAGACAGGACACTGCTACCAGCCGTTTTACTCCAAAGTTTTGGTCCTCAATTGCTCTAAGATCCCTGCTGCACCTCAGAACTCAGCAGCCAGGACCCGAGAACAGCTGCGGCCCCTGTCACCCTCCCCCCCCACCATCCCCCTGTCGCGGAATGGACAGGGCTGAGCTCCACCCAAGAGGGCTGCAAGACAACATACAGGACACCCAGTTAAACCGGTAGCTCAGATAAACAGTGAATATTGCATGGGACATATTTATAACTAAAAAATTATTCGTTGTTTATCTGAAATTCACATCTGACAGGGCGTCCAGTGTTAGCTGCTAAATCTGGCAACCCTACATGCAGATCCCTTCGGAGCCCCTTCCTACCAGTTTCGTGCTTCCTCTTGGCCTCTCTTGCCCCCCGGGGGCACGTCCTTGCTCAATCACTCCCACAGGAATCCCCGCTCCGGGCGTGTTTCTGTGCAAGCTGGACTCTGCAGAATCTTTCCCTCCCTCTGCCACCCTCGTGTCTTTTCCTGTTTCTTTATCTCACTCTTAGGATCCTTCTATCTCTTTCCCTCTCCCTCTGTGTTTTTCATTTACTTTTTCATGGTGAATGCCCTCAGGATTTTCTCCAATGCATAAAAAGTATTACTAGTCAAAATAATAATCATAACACAAACCTGGTGAAACTAAAACCAGAGTTGGTAAAGTTTGTTAATAAGAATCAAGTATTATTGATAAAATTTAAAACTGTGAAATCTAACCCAGGGAAATTGGTCATGGTAGAAATAGAGACAACAAAAGAAAATTCACGACGGCAGAAATTACATTAAATAACATTTTTTATTGTCAAAAAATAAATGATGAATAAATTAAATCCTCACTATGCAATTTAAATATAAAACAAATAAGTTTGAAATGAAAACTAAAATGCAGTCAAAAATGGAATGTGTTTAAACACATTGATCAAGAATTAAATTGGCTTAATGGCATTTAGTCAAGAATGTATTTCTTCAATGGAAATTCAAAAGTGTTGACAAAAGTCCTGATGGAGAATGTTTTATTCAAAGTCCTCAGGGTCAAAATTGAGTGGTCAGACTGTTCTTTCCAGACAGACATTCTTGGCAAGGTTGTGAAAAAGAGCAAAGCAAACCCATGGTGGTCAGCTCCTGCTGCATGTGAAGGGCCAAATCACCTGTCCTCCTGCTTCCTGTGTGGATGTTAAGACTCAGACATGTCTGACCCCAAAGTCTGTGCTCTTCACATCTGTGCCCTGTGGCTGCCACATCTCCCTGTTTTGTACATTCCCTCACTTTCAGTAGACTTGAGTGTCTGACTGAGGAGTTTGGAATTAATTCTGTAGACACTGGAGAGTCTTGGGAAGAGTTATGGAATCATAGTCTTCCTTTGTTAGGTTATTCTGGCGATGAGCTCAGGGTGTGGGGACAGAGTAGAGGCAAAGAATCCAATTAGACATGTTTTAATATTAAGACATGACAAAGCCTTGATCTAAGCGAGGGACTGGGATGGAGAAGGGTGAAGGTATGGAAAAGGTACTACGTGGATGAAATTATCAGAATTTGGTTTGTCAAGGGCTGCTTAGTCTAAGATAGAGAATTTGGACATTATCCTTTGATGATGGAGAGCAGGGAAACAGTGACCAAACATTTCGCATTTTTAGAAAGACCACTCCAGTGGTATTGGGTTGAGTGAATTACAAGGAAGACAGGGAGGAAGCTGGGAGGTTGTCACCTGCTCTGCAGGAACTAAAATGGAGTCAAACCTAAATCAATAGGAGTGAGGATAGGAGGAGGAACAAATTTAAGTGGTTATGTGGGTGTAGAATTAAAGAGTTAGAATGTGTGCAAAAGAAAGGGGGATAAATGTGACTTCCAAGTTTTGGGGTTGGATGGAAAGTAGAGAGTACAGCATAGAGAGAAGGTTTCTAGGGGATCAGAAGAAAAAAATAGTCCCGTTTTAGTCATGCCAAATTTGAGATGCCTGTGGGACCTCCAAATGGAGATGTCTTATATGCTGTTTGATGTACAGCTCTGGAGATGAGTACAGAGATCTGGGAAGATTTATATTTGGGAGTCATGTGTCGAAGGCTGTGAATCAGTAGTGTCTGGAATGCTGGTAGTTAAGAGGTAGGAAGGAAGGGTGTCCAGTAAAAGAGACCGAAATGGATCAAGCAGAAGTGTAGACGAAGAGCCAGGAGCCCGATTACCATGAAACAAGGCAAGAGAAAATTTCAGGGAGAAGGTAGTGGTTGGCTGTCAATCCATAGCAAAATGCCATGCTGTGTGATTGCATTCCAGCCTGGCTGCAAGACGACTGCCGCCATCACGACATGGATTTTGCTCCAATACCCAGGAGGACTTGTTAACAATCAATGCATCTAGTCCCGGGCATGCAGTAGGCTCTTGCTCACTATGACTTGAAATCAGAGCTGTTTAACAATGGAATTATTTGTCTAATGAGGACACATGGGAAGTGATTAAGCAGAAGTGGGTTGTCCATTTGACAGAGACGTTTTAAAGGGCATTCCTGCACTGGGTGGGAGGTCTGAGTTTGGATGGCAAATATCTGGTGTGAGCGCAGCTTTTTTTAAAAGTAAAATGAAATTATTATGAACAATTGAAAAGCAAGACTCTAGGCCACCACTTACCATGCCATTTGAGGCAATTCTTGTCACCATGTGTCACAATTTCCTCATCCATAAACTTGGGACATATTATCTGTCTTATCTACTGCACAGAGAACAAATGCTGCTATTTGTTAAGTGTTTGGGAAGATTTAGAGAAAGCAAAAACAATGGCACAGTTGTGGGGGAACTACTCCTGGCTCTGCCGCTATTTTACTAGGTCAACTTAAGCAAACTAGCTTTGACATTTATCAAACAAAGGGGTTCGACAAGCTGCTGCGATGATTGTTATCTTCACCATGATCATTATCTTCACCATGATCACCAGCATCATCTCTGCCAGGCCCAGGGGACTTGCAGCACACTCAAGGCTTTTAAAATGAATGTTAAGTCAGTGAATCTTCAGTGCAATCCCGTGATGTGGGGGATTCCAATATTGTCTCCACCTTCCAGAGGAAACAGGCTTAGCAAGGCAGACTGTGACCGGCATAGGGTCACGGAACTGACAAAGGGTGGAGTGGAACCTTGAAAGCAGGTCTGTTGTCTGCAAAACTCACACCCTTTCCACCTCCCCACAGCAGTGTGTGAACTTGTAGGGCATTGTCATTATTCAACAAAATTCTGAAATTGATGAGGAAGGGGACAGAACCTGCCTTCAGAAGGCCTGAGCTCCAAGCCTCATCTCCAGCACTTCTTTGGTGTGCAATGCCGAGAAAATCCTTTCCCCTTTGGGGGATGCTCAACCTCTGCATGTAGGAAGGGGAGAGGAGTTCCCCACTGAAGGCTTAGAGGCTGTGACGAGGACGAGCTGAGAGGAAGAGGGCAGGCTGTCAGTGCTGCGCAAGTTGTGGGGCTGTTCTTTCTGCGATGTTTGCAAACATATCGTCCAGCTGGTTGCACAGCAATTGCAATGCTTTCTGTGGGGCTCAGCACGCCTGTGCTGTGAGCTGGTCCTGGGTAAAATACCCCTTGGAGGGACTACATCCTGCCTCCCTTTCAATCCAAATATTTAGCTTCAAGCCTGCCTTGGCTGTGCTTTGGCAACAAGTGTCTGGGAGGAGGAGGTTGCTCTGAGGGCCCTTCCTTTGAAGCCCTGAGTGTCCTGCAGTGATCTGGGGCTTGCGCCAAGCAAGTCGAGGTTTGATGCCAGCGGCGGCAGGTTTGAGACACTCCGGGAGCTGCTGACTCCGGCGGACGGGGCCCAGGGCCCAGGGCCCGGCACAGCCATGGGCTCGCCAGGAGCTCCCCTCATGGGTAGAGCCACATGCGCCGTCCGCTTAGCCCTGGAGCAGCCCTCAGCAGAGCTTCCCTAGGCTTCCTGTGTGCCCAGCAAATCACCGCACTGAGGGAGCAAGGAGGGGTTTGGGGATCTCTCAGAAGAGAAAGGATCTTTCATTATTGAACCTTGTAGTGAAATCTTGATGCCCCACTCACTTTCACTCCCCATGGACCACTGGGCTTCCCGTCACTGCAGTGTTAGATTCTGGGGGCTTCTCCACCAGGGGACAGCCAGCCTGGTCACTTGGGCCCATTGTGTGGGTGGACCAGCAGGCAGGGAAGGTGCCAAGACCCCGATCGCCACGAGGAGGAAGGGCTGTTTCACAAAGAGGGGAAGGAGGGGCAAGTTGGGTCCCCAGATGATCCACTGGGCCACTCTTGGTGCTACTGTGTCCAGTGCTAACTAAATGTTCAAGTTCAGCAACCTTGCTCTGATAAGGGCGTGGAGACCAGGGACCCGGCCCTCAGGAACAGGGCAAGCCACCTACACCATGCGGGTGCTAACCAAGGGGAGGCGAGGACAGGTGTCGATGAGCGGTGGAGCAGACAGATGAGGACTTTCAGGACCAATTGCAGGGGTAAGAACTGTAGTTTTTACTGCCAAACCTTTTCCTGTATGTTTCTCTAAGAATTATGATCAACAAGAGTCTTGGTGAAACTGTGCCTATGAGAAGCCTGTGGTCTGAGCAGAAACGGGGGTGAACAATTATAGACACTTTTAGTGTTCACCTAGATCCCCTTTACCAGGGCAGTGAACCCACCGCTCCCTTTTTGGGGAACTGTCACCTGCTCATCAGAAGCCACCTCACCACGGATGTTATGCCTCCCCTGCCCCCTTTTCCCCTTTTCATCACCCACCCCCACCCCCACACACACACATTCCTCAGCCAATGACTTGCTGACACAGAGTGGAACCAGCTCCACTGCCTTAATGTGGGACCCAATCAGGGGTGCAAGTCATGCTCCAGAGTTCACTGTGGGATCAGGCTGAAGGTGGACTCCAGCTGTGACCACATCCTTGCTGAGCTCCCTCCTGACCAATAATGCTCCGGTCATTCCCTTTCAATCAATAACATGCACGCTGATCCCTGCGTCAGGCTCCGTCTCTAGGCACCAGCCTTAAGTCAAGTCCCTACTTGTGAGGGGTCCTTCAATGTGCATCACATCACACAATGATCAGATGAAACCTGTGAGATTAATATCCCATTTGCCTTTATTTTCAACTGAGGAACTTTGCTCAAGGCTGGAGAGCTAGTTTTCAAGTCCAAGTCTGTCTATTCCCAAAGCCCTTGGCTTTGACTCGAATTCACTCTTGATAATGTCACTGGAGAAAGGGCCTGGATAAGGAAATTGGTAAGACTTAGAGAAGAACGTCCCCAAAGAGGCAAGGCCAAGATCTGAAATCCTCCGATGGGCTATCAATTAAGAAAACCTCCTAATTAGGTGACTTCATAATCCCTTAAAATATCCAAATAAAGGCTGAGAAATAAAGACCAGAGATGGAGTATGAGTGATTCCTACCACTGGAGACAAGTGAAATACAATGAACCCTGATGTACCCTCCAACCCAAGATCTTGAAAACCATGAGAGGAATTCTATGGCTGTTTCTGGATTGCTTAAAGCTGCCTGGGCCAGTCTGAGCCTTGAGCTAGAGCACTCAGAACTCCTCTAACCCAGGCCACCACTCACTAACGGAAGGCCCCAAGACCCAGTGCTCTGTCTCAGATGGAAATTTAGAGGATGGAGAGAGAAGGACGCTTACCCAACCCTGAGTGCAATGCAAAGAAAGTCCAGTGTTCCCCCATCTAGCCTTGAAGTACCACTGTACAGGACCTTCTCATTCAGATACCGGTTCAGCAGAGTCCAGTGTGATAGCAATGATGTTGATGATAATAATAATTAATAATAATAATAGTTCTTTGTGACAGGTATTGTTATAAGAGGTTTACATTACCAACTCATTTAATTCTCATGACAACCAGAAAAAGAGATACTATTGTTATATCCATTTGGAAGATGAAGACATGGAGGCACAATTAGGCTAAGTAATGTACAGTCACTCATGAATGACAGGAGAGTTTTCCAGAGGCTACGTGAAATGTGATATCACAACAGATTGAACCCAGAAACAGATATGAGAATCTACCGTCTCCTATTTAGCTAAACATTAAAGAAATGTGTTGCTTCTCTCTGATTTTTTGAAATTATACTTATTTTCATAAAAACATGTCTTTACATCAACATTTAATGAGTTTATTATTGTGACTTTTAAATGAATTATAAATAAATATTTTTGAAATTTCTCTATTTCAGTTTTTTAAATGGTAATATTGATAGATACAACCTACTTAAAGTCTGTTTTGGGGTCCTCTATAACTGTTAAGAGTATAAAGAGATTCTGAAACCAAAAAATCTGAGAAACCTTCACCAAGACCATTCTGTTATCTAGAACACCTTCCACCACCTCAGCATGGCAAAACTCAATTTGATGAATGAAGTCTGTGGCCTGTTCATCAGCACCCGATACAATGGAGTAACAGTTTTGCCCTGATTATTTAGTTAGCTCACTTGTCACTGGTTCTTCAGGAAGAATATTTCCTTCTTCCTTCTGGAGATGCCCTACTCCTACAATAACCGATGAAGGTGTTGAGAGAACTTGTCACATATTGAGAAGTCTTACCTGGATTTGAACCAAGAGGTAGAGGATAAAAGGGTGAGAGAAGTGGGAGTTGGAGAACTGGGGACCGGGGGAAAGGAAGTCTCCCCTCCAGGCCCAGGTGAAACCAGGGTTGCTGTGGAGCAGCGAGGAGCAGGGGAAGTTTGTGTGCTTCTCTTGAATGGCCCTGATCTCCCTCACCTGCCTCAGAACTGGGTGTGAGGGAGAAAATGTCGTCTCTACTCCACACCATCTCTTCTTTTGGAATAACCAGGGCTCAGGTGAACCTCAATTCAAGATCATGATTGAGAGAAAATGGAGAATCAAAAAGCCTAAAAAAACCAGAAAGTGGGTTGACCTGATGATTACTAGAAGGAACAGTTTGTATTATTTTCTGTGGCTTAAAACTGTCTCAAAACTTTCCTTCCAGGTGAGTGCTTTGAAGAGATTGATTTTCTTGGGAAAGAGTATCCACCTCAGAGGTTACATACTTCTGAGTAAAATTAAATGATTAAATGTGGGATCACATACTTAATCTTTTCCAGAGGCACATTTACCACTGCATCTGCAAGGGCTACAACAATTTATCTCACATGTAGTTACTCAGAAAATACTGGTTGCATTAAAGGAAGGAAAGAAGGAAGGAAGGGAGGGAGGGAAGGAGAGAGGGGAGGGAGGGACAAAGGAAGCAAAAAAGGAAGCAAAGAATGAAGAGAGGGGTTTCTTTTTTCTGGCTGATCAGATTTAGAGGTTATATGCATACTATTCCATGATAATATTTTTGGCATGACTAGAGGTAGGAAAAATATAGGAAAAATTTATTTTTTCCACTAAACTCATAAAACCCAAGACGTTTGCCTTATGGGAAGAATTGTGATTATGAATGGTGAAGTATTTCTAAGAAAAGAAATGACCCTGTGTGCAAAAGCATGCAACAACCTTGTCAGCCAAGGGGACATCAGCTTTCTACTGCGGCAAGTTCATAAATACGCAGTTCTTCGCCCGAGCCTCTTGGTCTGCTGCTTGCTTCCTCCTGCTATTCCTATATCACAAATGAGCCACTTTGGATTTCAGTTCCTCCTCTCCTAGAGCTGTCTACTGCTCAGCAGCAGGGGTTGATAGGAAATGTGTGGATTTAGGAAAAAAGAAAATACACCCTAGAGCTACCTTTAAATGCATTTTTTCCAAGGCATATCAAAATATCCTTGGAATTTATTGTGAAAATCTGACCACATCCTAGTTAGCATGAGGTTAAAATTAACAGTAACATGTGTTTTAGGGATCTCAATTTACAAAATATTAATAGAGTTCATGGGCAGTTAACTGCAATAAAGGGAGGAAATGAAGTTTACAGGGCAAGGCCCTGGGGATTTCCCCCTTCCCTACCCCTGAGCACATTCATATCCCAGAACTCACCACGAGGTGCACGAGGCCTTCCCGGCAGCATTGGAGGAAATCCCAAGGTTAACTTCACCTGATCTCCTCCCTTCTCTCCTGAGAGGACTTTTAGTGCTTCAGAGGCAGCCTCAGCCAGCTCTGTTTCTTCTAACCCATTTGGAGACGTCACAGTTCAGTCAGATCTGCAAAAGTGGGGACCTGCCTCAAGAATCACAGCTGTTGGGGCCTCAGGACAGAGCCTGAACCTATCCCTTTAGTTTTTCTGCAAATGCCATCAATGTTGAGTGAGGGTTTGTATCTCTAGTTGAACTGCTCAGGGAGGAAAGAATCATGGAAGATGTCCTGGGATGGGAGTCAGGAGATGTGGATTTTTCCATTGTCTGCTATTGATTTTCTTGTTTCCTTGAGGAAATCACTTCCTTCTCGGCCTCTGCATGCTCACTTAAACAGAAAAACTGTGGGGCTAGGCGATGTTTAGGGCCCCCTTCTGCTATTTTTATAATAGTCTAATATGAGACTCCTAATCCAGTAGGCTTTCTAGGAAACTCTACTGATATAAAACAATGATTATTTGATCCATAACTTTGATATTAGAACCAAGAAAAGTCACTGTGAGCTTAAGTAATCATGGTTGGGAGAAAGACAGACTTCAGTTGGAAGACCTGGAAGGAGTAAAAGAACTAGAGAGGAGAGATGGCTTTCCAGGCACAGGGAAGGCTTTGGGTAAAGGCCTGAGGCATGGAGATAAAAGACCTGACTTGAGAGTCCGTGTGGAAACCAAAGCAGTTGGACCCGTTGGAAGAAGAAGAGAGCCACCACAATTTTCCCAGGACTTTCTGTGGGAAGAGAAGATCTTCCCAGGGTTCAGTGGCCACCTTCAGGGGCACTTTGTTGCCATGTGTGGGGGCCTTTCTGAGCTCAGAGGCTGCTCAACACCCTTTCTGCCGCAAGCCTCCTGGTCCCATCTGTCCACCTGGAGCTCTGGTAGCCGAGACTCGGCCCGCTCATCTTAGTTGGCAGGTGGCCTTTCCATACCAGCTCCTCCATAGGCCACTCTTCCACTCACCACTTCCTTACGTAACGGGCTGACTCTCCTTGTAGGAGGCTCTCCATGGAAAGGATCTGGGACCGAGGACTTCCAGGATGCCAGCAGCAGGAAATCTTTCACCCTCTGGTTTGCTACCCTCTTCAGATTCAGGGACAAATCCTCGGAGCCTCCAGGGGCCCTAAGGCTACCTGGTTCCCCAACCAGTCCTCCTCATTGGTTACCAGGAGCCTTCAACCACTTCCGTCTCCCGGCCAGTGGGGCTGAGAGTTTCACACGGCCCTGTCGGGATCCCTTGGCTGGGTTTGATGAGCACATACTTTTCGATTCTAATCACTTTTTGCTACAATGAGGTCTGAGGCTGGGTGCTCCCCAGGTAACCCTGACATCTTAGCTGCTGGTTTCCATCTGGCCTTGTCCAGAGGACTGGGATTTGTCCTTGTATCTTTCTTAATCATGAACTCCCACCTTGCTCATTGTCCACAGCTCTGCCCAGAGCTCCGCCATTCATCTGAGCTGCTGATAGCCTGTCTGTGCTTGCCAGAGCCTTGGATACCCTGCCTGACTGATGGATTCTTTGGAGCCACAACCAAGCCCTTCACATGAGGGCTTAGGTCCACTTGAGTGGCCTGCTCTCACCCCTCAAACATTCATCATGCTTTCTTCCTGATTAAACTTGATTTCCAGTCCTCCATTTATGAGTTGGAGCAATAGTGGTCCCACAGAATTATCAGAAACTGCTTGTTATTACTGAAACCTCATTGTACTCTCATTAAAGAACCTCTTGAGAAAGCATTTCATAATACTAGCTCATATTCTTTATGGGAATTATTTGATAAGAGCTTGATAAAATATTTTAGGCCTGTAATCAGTTGCTGTGGATCTCTAGAACATTGAGAAATAGAAAGAAATATGTAAGGTTTGTTTTTTCCTTCATTTGCTTGTTTTAATTAAAGTCAGTATTTGCACAAATGTAGTCTTTTTAATCGTGCACACTTTGTGCCTTAGTTTATCTGTGTGCAGTTCCTGGCCAGGGATAATTTATTTTCTAAGGAGAAAATGCACATGTCCAAGGCCCCAGAGCTAAGGCACGGACCCACTTTCCCCTTCCCCTGCAGACTTCATCTCACCAGGCCAGGGTAAGGGAACTCTTAGCTTAGACTCACCATGTTTGGAATCTAGAATTAGTCCTTGCTCACTAATCCTGGACCTGAAAAAACTGGTTTTGATCTTAAGTGCCCAGGGATCTACTGGCTGGCTTGTCTCCCTTCCCCCGTAAGTGTGCCTGCACAGGCAGAAGTGGCCCACTCCGCGCCTTGCCAAGCAGGTTGGGACACTCCTGGTGAAGACTCTGCTATTCAGTACCGAGTCAGTGGCACCCCTTGGATCCTATTTGTTGGACCCCCGACCACTTCCACTGAGGGCTTCCAAACCATTTATCAAAGACACCCCACCCCCCCCAGCATGCTTCAGAGCCTGAAAAATAGCAAATTGAGTCTCACTGTTGTGGATCTAAGTTTGTTATGATGAAGGCACAGTTCTCATCCTCACAACTCATTGGCAGTCCAGTGAGAGAGGTCATCTGTGAGCCCTGACACATTTCGGGGAAATCACCTGTAAGCTAAATGATGCGGAGCTGCACTTCCCAGTACCGGTGAGAATGTGGGCAAAATGACTTCTGATTCCAATTCCTGAGTCCTACACACTCTCTGCTCTTCTAGCAGGTTCCCTTAATCAGACCAAATTCCTCTGAAGGAATACTTGCTTGAGGTCCTGGAGGCTCTGGGGAAAGCCAACCTTGGAGCTCCAGGGGATGTTTGCATGCTGTGTAGTCCCAGGAGAGGTATTTGGATCAAACAGCGCTGTTCAGAACAAAACATGTGTTGAGAAGCATTCTTGGACTATTCTCATTTGGGGCCAGGAGGAGGAATTGCTGGTCTAACTCAGAGGATCACAATAATAGAACATTTTGGAGATAGGGTAAAGAGAAAATCACATTGGTTTTGTGATAGGCAGCTCTGCCTTCTAATCCATGCTCAACCACTCACCAACTCTGGGACCATGAGTGGTTTACTTTATTTCTGTTAGCCCTGATATCTTCACCAATTAAGGACAATATTGTGTACCTTGGGGAGTTACTGTGAGAATTAAATGTGACTCTGGTTATGACACATCTAAATGGAATTAGGTACACAGTCAGTGCTCAGTATATAGAAGTTATTCACTAAGGTAAAAGAGAGCCCAGGCAGGTTGCCGAATTTACTTAATCTTTCTCTCTGGAACTGAAAGATCCTAAGGGAGCTGAAGTAACCAGGGATACAGTTTAGTTAGTTCTAGGAAAAGCTGTAACAAAACTCACTTTTCATTTAAGATGCAGCAGAGCCAGGGGAAATGACCATCCTAAAGTCCGGGCAAGAGCATAAGGCTACATTTCATTTCCCTTGAACATGTCCCCCACCCCACCCCCCGGCTCTGCACTCATAGGCATGCAAACACACGTGTGTACAAAAATGCACACACTGCACATGCATATATTCACGCGCAAAGCTCCCACTCTAAGCCTGAGATACTCCGTGCGATCCCTTAGCCGCTGTTCTTAAGCTCCGATGCTGTGCCAAGGGAGAAGAAACTGATGGTTCATACTTGTTGAATCTGACCTCCTCAGAATAGTTTGGATTACCCCCTGTGCTACTTTACAAGGCATTTTAGGCATTTTTTCATGGCGGTGGGAGATCATGTTTCACCAGTCATAAACAGAATTGAACCCCAAAAGACTGAAGCTCAATTTCAGACTCAGAACCCAGGAGGTCAGAGTGGGATCCATCATGGAAAATCTCAACAAAGCAAAACACATTCTGGGAGAAAGAGAGGAGGTGAAAAGTCAAGCACAGCGGTTTCTAATATTTTTCCTCTTGACTTGTCTTAATTAGTGTTGACTAGCTTAACAAAGCAATTAAGGGGCTTATTTGCTTTTTAAAATCATATATGAAATTCAAGAAACCTTGAAATAGAAGAAATATTTGTCCCCAAGATCTTACCCACAGGGGATATCAGTCTGAATATTCTCCAAGCACCAGCAAGTGAGAAAAACTGGCCCTGCTTCCCACAGGAGGCCGGGCAAACCGAAATCCCAGAGCCAGCTCTGCAGGTAGAAATCCCCAGCGGGTGAACGGCTGCCTTGGAAATCTATTTCTAAAACTTCCATGGTAAACAACAACAATGATAATTCTTTTAATAATAAACTTCAATATGAATGATCATATCTACCAGTTATGGATTACCTATTTACCAGCAATTGTGCTGTACACTTGTCATACATTATTTCAGCTAAAATCTGTAAGTCTCTTTTTACCCCTTTTCACCAGAATAAGGAAATGGGAACTCAGAAAGGTTAAGCAGCACACCCAGGTTCAAGGGCCTGGAAGCGCCTTGACTTAAACTTGCCTCGTTCCAAATACGTGGTCTTTCCGTGGTATTTTATTACATTCCCTTGCGATAATCCTCATCATAAGGATTGTGGTCCAACTACACACAAAGTTATTAATTAATTAGAAATGTGCATGTATGTTTACATTTATATGTACATAAACACATAATAAATGAAGTATTATTAAAATTGTCATGTATTTTCAATAATTATATGATCTATTATCAAAAATATAATCTGCATTAATTATCTACAGATATCTGAAGCATATAATTGTTATATCATTTATATCTTAAATGATTAATAAAAGTCAAAATGATAAACCTAATTCAACACTTTATATGTATTAATGATATATAATATATAAAACTTGATATATAATGTTTGACATACACAAGATACAAATTCATAATATATAATAAAGAACATCACTTAATGTATGATATATAAAACCATCTAATACATAATATATATGGTATATATAATATGTTTATAGGCAATATATGAATCACGTCTATACTATATGCCAATTGTTTTGGTTTGCTAATGCTGCCAGAATGCAAAACACCAGAAATGGATTGGCTTTTATAAAGGGGGTTTATTTGGTTACACAGTTACAGTGTTAAGGCCATAAAGTGTCCAAGGTAAATCATCAACAATCAGGTACCTTCACTGGAGGATGGCCAGTGGCGTCCGGAAAACCTCTGTTAGCTGGGAAGGCACGTGGCTGGCGTCTGCTCCAAGTTCTGGTTTCAAAATGGCTTTCTCCCAAGACGTTCCTCTCTAGGCTGCAGTTCCTCAAAAATGTCACTCTTAGTTGTTCTTGGGGCGTTTGTCATCTCTTAGCTTCTCCGGAGCAAGAGTCTGCTTTCAACAGCCATCTTCAAACTGTCTCTCATCTGCAGCAACTCTCTCAGCTCCTGTGCATTCTTCAAAGTGTCCCTCTTGGCTGTAGCACGCTGCTCCTTCTGTCTGAGCTTATATAGAGCCCTAGTAAACTAATCAAGGTGCATGCTGAATGAGTGGGGCCACACCTTCATGGAAATTATCCAATCAGAGTTATCACCTTCAATTGGGTGGGTCACATCTCCATGGAAACACTCAAAGAATTACAATCTAATCAACACTGTCCCACAGATTACATCAAAGATAATGGCATTTTGGGGGACATAATACATTCAAACCGGCACACCAATTATACCTTAAAGAATTATATATAGTTCTTTAGAAAGCAGTCATATAATTTGATAAATTTACAGAGTTAGCAACTAGATCATTTATTTAATAAACGGTTACCTATAAGGTAATAGTCTATACCATACGCTAATATCATAATAAATGAATTAGATTACTAAATAAGTTTATCTATATTGATTAGATTATCCATAGTCTGACTTAGTGCCTCTCGCTGTGGCAAATGAGCATTCATCACCTACCATATGCTAAGAATGGAGCTAGGGGCTTTACACTGCACAACACACTAGCAAGGAAGGTGCCACTTATGGAAGAGTAATTAAGGCTAAAATCAATTAAATGTTTTGTTTTGTGTTTCCTCCAGAGACACAAAGATCTGGAGTAAAAGAGCCAAAATTTAATCCTGACTTTGTCTAATTCCAAATCATATGGTCTTTGCACACTGCCAGGGTAGATAAATAGGCGGAGGACTGCAAGTGACCAAAAAAGGAACAAAAAGGAATGAACATTTTAATGCTCACCTGGTCTTAGGTTCAGGGAACCCGGCCCCGGCACCAATCCAACAGTTCCCCCAGTCTCTAGTTCATTCAACCAGCTTCTCCCCGGGGTCCTGGGGGAGAGGGAATGCCCTGGGGTGGCAGCCCGTGGCATGTGTCCTGATGCTGCCATGCAGGCTGGTGGCCAGGCTGTCCCCTTTAACAGCCTTGTGGTCAGAGTCCATCTGCTCATGACACCCTTGGACCCACTCAGCTTTCCCTTTGCCTCTGGGGTCACAGCCTAAACACGTGGCACTGGAAAGACAGCCAGCTCCAAGACAGATTGGGAGGATGCCCCAGATGGGCATTGAATCAACATGGCCAACAGGGGCTGGAAAACATGTGAGCCCACGGAGATGTCTTAACTATTTGCCGAGTGGGGGAGTTGTTTATATTCTGCATATCTCCCAAAGAGTCCATTTATGAGCTCCATTTATGACTTCAAATGGGCAAGTTGGCAGAGATATGGCAGTGAAGATAAGATGATGACTAATTAATGGTCTTGCAACAAGTTTTCAACATCCAGATCTAAAACTACCTATGTTTTTTTCCTTAACTGCTAACATTTATTTTCAAACACAAACAAGCTTTTAAGTATTTTCTTAATACAGCTAATAGTTTTATCTTGTTCCTGACACTGTTTCCAACTCTTGATCGGGTTTAAATAGGGTATTCCTCTTGGCAAGGGTCTTGGCCAAGGCATTGCAGAGACGGTTCTATAGTTACTGAAACAAAACAGCACATAGTTGGCATATTTCTCCTCAAGCTCTCCTAAGGTTTCCACTGCCATCTGCATACTTTTCACTTGACTGCACTCCGAAAACGGCCTGTTTCTCTGATACATTCCAGAGACTTGGCTACTTGGACATTTGGGGGTGAGGGAGAGCAGAACATGAACAAGCATTCTTCCCATTTCTGATCCCAGGCACTTAATAGCTGCAATAGTACAGCCATTTGTAAGAACAGCTTAAGGTGGCTTCCTGCGAGTCCATTTCAGTTTTGAGATCTTATGATTCTGTGAATAGAGGAACAATTCCAGAATCAACCCTGCTATTGACAGCTGTGCTATTCCTCTTAGATATATATTTTTAACTGCCTGCATTCAGGGAATTATACAGAAAATATAGAAAAAGAGACTCCAATTACACACCTTGTTCATCTTTTTTTTTTTTTTTTTTTTTTTTTTGGTAAAAAAATCTCAAACATGAGGTTTAAAAGCACAAACAATCAAGTCATAATTGAGGCTTGGGAACTAAAATCCTTACAACAAGTCTGTTGCTGCCAATGTGTCAAAGAAATGTTAGATAATTTGGGTGATTTTATAATTGGATTAAGATGCTAGAAAACAAGATTTCTGGGAAGTGCAAGGGTTTTCATTGTTGAGAGGCAAAGAAGGAATAGAAGCGCATTTCTCCAGAGTTCCAGCTCCAGGATCAATCCAAAGGTCCCCACTACCTCATTTCTACTTTCCTTCCAGATGTAACAAAAAAAGGAGGGGGGGTGGCAATAGCTGCAGGGGCTATGGATGAATTGAGGAGAATTTCTCCAAAGTGAGATGCCCAGGGAGACAGAACACAGATACCTCTTGCCTGGAGAAATGCATAAATTCACTCCGTCTTCATCTTACATGTTAACCAAAGTGGCATTCAAATGAATGTCAAGGAAAAACTAACTGAAGTCCTTTTAGGGATGGAACCATGTCCCCCACGAAAGGCATGTTCAAATCCTAACTCCCAGTCCTGTGTGTGAGACCCCATTTGTAAATAGGACTTTTACAGATGTTATTATTGTGAATAGGATTTTCTAAGATCCTATTTAGATGAGGCCAAATGGAATCAGGGTAGACCTTAATCCATATGACTGGAGTGCTTACAAAGAGGGGAAATCCAGAGAGACACAGACAACGGAGCTGAAGTACAAGCCAGCGGTCAGCCAAACCAGAGGAGCAGACAGACAGACAGACAGACAGACACACACACACACACACACACAGACCGCCAGTAATGGAGGATTTCTGGAATGCTACAGACTCCAGAAGAAAGCAAGCCCTGGTGACACCTTGCTCTTAGACTTCCAGCCTCCAAAACTTGAGAGACATTGAATTCTTACTGTTTAAGCCGACCCAATCTGAGGATTTCGTCACAGCAGATGTGGCAAACTGACACACCTCAGAAAGCCTCTTCCTGACACTCCGCAAATTTTTCTATTTGTCCAGAAACTATTGCACATATCCTCGGGTGGAAGCGACACCAGGTCATCAGGCTGAACCTTGGTCCAAAACCTACTGCACAGACCCTATTCTGTGCTAATTCTTCCCTATAACATCCACCCTGTGAGGATTCAACAGCACAACAATCCTTAAGAATCTGTAAGGTTCTTAAGAACCTGTCGTCCAGCCAAAGCCCCAGTGCCTGGCCTCTTGTGTTGGAGGAGATGTGGCCAGTGCTGCTGCCGCTTCTTTCTTTCTTTTCTTCTTTTCTTCTTGGTTTCTTCTTCCTATCTTTCTTCCTTCTCTCAGTCATTCCCTCACCCCTCCCTTCATCCTTCCTTATTCCTTCTTCTTTATCTTCTTAGTCTCGGTCTTCTCCTCATCCTTCACCTCCTCTTTCTTCACAAAATACTGCAGGAAAATCATTGTAGTGTTCATATTTTGATCTTAAATCTTTGGGGGATTCATTCCTTATAGTCCAGAGAAGCCCAGTTTCCTATTTTGTTTTAAAATCCTTTTAGTCCATAGAATGAAGGGGTAGACAGTTGCTAAGTTGACAGAATACCTTATCCATAACTTAAGAATCTAATGAGGCTGAAACAAGAACATTGTTTCCTATGGGTTTTTAAAAATACAGATAAACCACGTTTAATTTTCTTTTTTTAATTCCAAATGCTTTAAATATAAAAAAGCATTTTGAGGGGAAAAACCCAGCACACATATACAGAAGCCACATATTTTTAAAGATTTCCTGGTTACATGGGTTATGTTTAAATAATTGAATATTTACTACCTCCAACTCTTCTCATTTCCATCTATTTTAGATAATGGATATTTTGTTAAACTATAACACAATAACCCAGAGCTATGACTGAGTTTGCCAAATAAATCACATGCACAATATATTTTGTGCAAGACATGTTACTGCTTCTGGATATTGCTCAAGAGAAGAAAGAATAGACATCATTTTGACACTGGAGGAGTTCATGCATTTGATAGAGAAAATGCCCTTATACAAGCGAAAGGAATGTAAGCATTTTGAACTCTGTGCCTCACAGATTCAGCAATCACAAACTCAGCATTTCCTTTGATCCCAACTTCCAGTTCCTTCCACCTCTCATTTTCCTTATCTCTGCCTCTCCACATTCTCCCAGTCCACCTCTTTCCTTCTGACGGCAAGTGTCGCCTCCCCTGTGTTGACCTGGCATTACGGAACAGCTCCACCCCGTCATTCAGTACTCTCTAGAACTGTGCTGTCCAAAATAGTAGTCTCTAGTCACATGTAGCTTTTAAATTAAAATTTAAATTAATTACGATTAAATTAAGTGAGACTTTCTGTTTCTCAGTTATACCAGCCACCTTTCAAGTGCTGATTACCACATGTGGGCAGTGGCTACTGATTTGATCAATACAAATTATGAAACACTTCCATCCTCTCAGAAAGTTCTCATCAACAGAACTTCTCTAGAACATGGTTGTAAGCTCGCTTGCCAGCATCTTCTCTGCGTGGTCCTCGGCAGGCAAGCTGTTCACCAGTAAATTGAACATTCATGGTTTCCTGCACATCCCCCGAGTTTTGCTGACTCTGCATATTTGCTGTTTCCAAAGCCGGCATGCTCTGTGGCAAACCTGCTGTCCTTCAAGACCTGACAGCAGGCATTCTTTCCAAGAGGCCTTTTCTCATCCCCTCAGGCAGAGTTCTCACTTGTCTGACACCGTGGATTGCACCTCAGTTATACCTCGTGGCTCTGCTGAAGGCTTTGGACTGTCATTTCTGCAGGACTTTGAGGACATTGCTGAGAACTGAGGGCATGCCTGGTTCATCTGTTTATATTTCATGTTGTATGGCTTTTCTTTTTTTATTAAATTCAGTTTTATTGAAGTACATTCACACACCATACAATCATCCATGGTATACAATCCACTGTCCACAGTATGATAACATAGTTATGCGTTCATCACCACAATCTATCTCTGAATATTTTCCTTACATCAGAAAGAACCAGAACAAGAATAAAAAATAAAAGTGAAAAAAGAACACCCAAATCATCCCCCCATCCCACCCCATTTGTCCTTTAGTTTTTATCCCCATTTTTCTACGCATCCATGTCGTATGGTTTTTGTTCTTTGTTTTTGATTGTTTAAGACTTGAAGACTTTCAGGAGGAAATTAAAGATTGAAGAGGGGGAAAGACACGAGGGATGCCCAGTCTGGAAGAGGAAGTGAAGAAACAGGGTTCTGATAACGTATAAAGAGGAAAGGGATTGCTCCCTCGATTGGAAAAACAAAAATAATAAGTCCCATAATTAATGTCTGATTCTGCCCCTTAACTTTATGGTCCTGAATGAGTTAATTGCCCCCACTAAACCTCAGCTTTTTCCTCTATAGGATGGGAATAAGAATATTTGCTACAGGGCTGATATGGATATTACTTGTGAAAATATATATAAAAGTACTTTGTTGAAGAGAGAGAGAGAGGTGTCTCATACAAACATGAGCTGTTATGATTGCAGAGAGCTCCTGGAAGAAAGAATGTGGGATAGAGAGGAACACATTTCCCCCTACCCGTTCACAAATTCACTTTATTCTGACAAAGCCCAGCTGACTGATAAAGTTCCAGTAGGCTCTTTGTGAGTTATCCACAGGGTTCTCTTTTTATCTCACAGAAATATTTATATGTCTATAAGTCTCTATAATATTTTTTTTTATTCCACCCTCCTTAAGACACAGTTATGGCTGTTGAATGTTTACTTTTAAGCATTCCTTCTCCCTTTGAAGAAATCCACAGAAGAAAGAGCAAAATGCTGACAAGTTTTCAAAGCCATGATTTGCAGGAATGATTTCTGAAGAGCAAGCAGACAACATCCGAGTTCATCATCAAATAATATTTCTAAAGCACCCTCTAGTGCCTGGCCCCAAGCCAGATGATCTAACCCCTGGAGAAACTGCAAACTCTTTTTTTTTTTTTTTTTTTTTTTTAAGTAAAATGGGGTCTCATGTCCACTCCTGAGAAACAAGTCTGCAACATGTAGGATCCTCAGGAGATCTCTCTAAAGAAGTATTAAGAATGGATTGCTTTAGAAAAATTAATGCAATTACAAACATCAATGCTGCTATACAATTCAAACCCCATTGTGAAGTGGATATTAAGACTAAAAAATCAAGTCAAAAATTACATGGAATTAACAAGATTTGAAATATAAATATATCTCAGGACAGGAGAATCCTCTCTGCACGTGACAAAGTTTTGAGTCAGAGGAAAGGTGAGAGTGGCAGAAAGTCGACAACTGCCCTCTGGGATGCCAGCCCCATCTGCCATCTGATGATGCTGTGAGGGTGCCAGCCCATGCTCCTCCCTCACTCAGCTTCTCAGGTGGGAAGGGTGGAGAGTGCGGTGCGTAGAATTAGAAGACTCTGATTTAGTTAGTTTGGGACAAACCCCACTACTTACATGACTATGTGATTCAGAACATGCCAAGTAAGATTTAGTAGTCTTAGCTTCACAAGTAAAATAGTGATCATTCTGCCAATAAATTGTTTAGATATTAGAGGATTAAATGAGAGACCATAGGCACATTCCTTGAACCTAGTACTTGCTCCAAGAAATGTTACCATTTTTCCTAATTGTGTGATTGATTTGGCTAATTAAAAATTTTATAATATGCATTCCATATGACTCTGGCACATATTTTGTCAAAGGGAATTTCACTCTTTTCTCTCATCTTATCATTCCCACATCCACAACTTTAACAATGCACTCATATTTTATATTATGGTGATGAAGTAAAGTAATTCCTGCTTGATCTGGTTAACTCAAAGATAAATGCCCATCATTCATTCATTCATTAGCTCCCAGTTTCCAAATCCAGGGTGGCCCCTCTATCAGCTTGGGACCTTATTAACAAAATGGGCCAGATGCTTTTGTCCCATACAGACACCCTTTGTAGGCAGGGGAATAGAGAAGAATGAATCATTTTAAGAAGTCACTTTGAAAATGACTTGTGAACACAGAAGAACTGAGATCATGCAAGAAAAAATACATTTCAAAGTTTTACTTGCAAAGTTATTTATTACGGCATGGAATCCCACTTCTGTGGCTTGGGTCAAGGAAAATGGGGACACAGGTGTTTGCCTATTTGCACAGGCACTAAAGAGTGTTGCAAAATGAGCGTCGGCCTTTTAAGTCACTGTCTTTTTCTTTAAAATAATAATCTCTTCAATTTTACAAGTCTATATTATTTTTAGGTAAGAAAACACTGTGGAGTTCATGTTTTATTGTTCCTTGCAGTTATATAAATTGCATTTGGCCAAAACAAATGTAATTCCTACTGTGTGAACTGGGAACCCAAAATGTTGATTTTCCTGAAGTTATAAACAATGTGAAGATATGTTATACTAGGTCACAATTTTCCAGAGCAGAGCAAAATATATAACTCAGTTTTAATAACACAACTGCATATATCATTAAAGTTTCCTACTCCACACAGAATGTATTATATTTCCTTGCTCAGCAAGAGGCATCCTTTGTGTAGACCACAATTTCTAAAATGCCATTTGATTGAATGGAAAACCTTTTAGCCATTTGTTAGTGAAAAAAAAAAATCTTGTAATGGTTAAAAGCTCATGGAAATTCTGCTTTGTCTTTGCTAGTGGATATTAAATTTCTTCTCACCAACTTTGAATGCCATAGATTTTGCAAAACAGCAAGGGCTGGGGACAACTATTATGATCCTTTTCCAACTATTAGATCAGCTCTCACATTTTTAGCATCGTAGACTCAGATGGCCCCGACTTTGTACCAAAAATGAACCTTATTGATACATTTATTATATTGATTTCAAGCTATGCTGTAATTATTTATTTACAAGTCTGCCTCCGCAAATAGACTTGTAACTCCACTAGCAGGATCCAGATCACATTCTCTTTGTACTCTCAGCCGCTGTGCAATGCCTACCATGGAGGTGGAGCTCTAGGAATAGTGAATGCAGGAATGAATGAATGAATGAATGCCTAATAAACCACAAACAAGTCACCAATTTACCCAAGCACTTGTTCTCAGAATAATTCCAAAACTTAAGAGATTTATAAATATTACTTTTCTGACACTGTCGGGAATCAGAGAAGAGTAATTTCTTTTTTTTTAAAGATCAAAGTTGGAATTAGCTAGTCTATTCTCCTCATTTCACAGATGGGGATTTGGGAAACTGGCAAAAGAAAGCTACTTTGCTTTTGCTAATGTCACAAAACTGAAGGAAAAATTGATCCTTATTATAATCACAGTGGGTTTTTTTGTTTCCTATAAACATTACACGTTAATTCTGTACAATTTGAATAGTTAAACAATGCATAAAGGAACAGTGTTTCTAAATATTAATAACAGCAGAAGGTTAACACTTTGGTTGCTTTTTAATGAAATATTTATATATTTGAATCATACTTTATAATACTTATTTTTGTAACAAAAATACTACATAAGTATTTGTAAAATTCTTTAAATACCATTTAAAATGATGAAAGTGCCCTCTAATATTAATGAAACACTTTACTTAACAATATACATGTACTTTAATTCCTTTCAGTTTAAAAAATAATTCTTCATTTTCCATATTTGCATATTCATCTTTGTCCACATTTCAGATTATTCTCTTGTATTGAATCTCAAAAGTAAAATTAGTATAATGAACATTTGAAAGTAGGTGTGCCTCTGTTTTATCACACCCTCAATTGCACTGGGATATCCCCCCCGCCCCTCCCCCTCCTCCACTTTCTCCTCCTCTTCCTCCTCCTCCTCCTTATTATTACTATTTTTTGATTTGGTAGAAAAGGAAACATTATTTTTATTGATTCACATGTCATTCCTGGTTGTGCAATGATACAATAAAAATACTTTTCAGTCATTTGTGTTTCCTCCTGCATAAATAATTTTATGACAATCTAAGATAACTTATAAACTGACATCTAATTGAATAAGATCTTAACTTATAAATTTATCTCTTTGTCTTAGTAGATGGCAAATATTTTTCCTGTTTGTTTTTAAATTCTGTTTTTTTTTAAGTACAAACTTTTAAATCTGCAGGGCAAGCTACTTAATTTATTTTCATTTAATTTTTCAGTATTTAATTATTTGTCCATCTTCAGTCAACTCTGGTTTCAGGATTTAAGTAGTTATTATAAGAAATTTCAGATGAAATTTCCTGTACTATTTCTTGAAAAACCCTGAGGGAACTTTGCATGGGCTGTAGAAAACCTACCTGGGAAGTTTGGAGCAGTGGATAATAAATGCAGTGGTGGCGATTATGACAGCAAACAGACCTGCAGCTCCCACTGAAGTCCACGGTGTCTGGCAGGCCCTGTGTTTTCTGATAGACAGCATTTGTTTAACCACATGGCAGCCTTATGAGGGACATCCTGATATTATCTCTATTTTTCAGAGACTCCAGTTGAGGCGTGGAGATACTTACCCAACTAGCCCGTGATCACTCAGCAGTAAATCAGTGCAACCAGACTTTGAGCTCGGTCCATATATCTTCAGAACTCTGGGGCTCCATAAACACCAAGCTATTTTGGCTCAGAAAGCCACTAAACTGTCTTAAAATATTTATAAGATTCATTTGTGACTTCTAAGGACTTATTAAAATTGCCTTTCTGTCCCCTGAGATGTTTTTCATCTTTGTTCTAAATGTTTTGGGTTCTGAACTGTTTTTTGCTGTTTTTGAATGTTTTCTGATTTTTTTCTCATATTTTCTTACTGATTACTTTTAATATCCAGATACTTTATCAAATTCTTACTAATGTTAAGAAGTGCCAGTTAATTTTTTCAGGTTTTCTAGTTGTAAAATTAGCTTATGAAAATAATGATAATTTTATTTCTACCTTTTCAGTATGTATTATATATACATATAACTTCTGTTCTATATCTTATAATAATAGCCAAAAGCCTTATAATCACTAAACTAAAAATGTGAACATGCATTTTGATTTTAAATATAATAAGAAGTAAAGAAATATCTGGATTTTCACTATTAGGGTTATGACAGCTATCAGGTTAATAACATTTTTATTATGATTCATGTATTTATTATGTCTAAGATTTTCTCAAACTGAAAATAAAAAAAGATTGTGTTTAAAATCATTTTGGCATTTATTAGGATGACAACTGTTTTGTTTTCCTTATTGGTCATATAAAAATAGTTTTAAAATTAGTGGCCACATTTCCAAAACAATTATTATATTCTGAATTCACTGCTTTAAGCAATTTGCATTCATTTCCAAACTCCGCCCTTACAAAGGCCTATGAGGTAGGCACTGGTATTTTTTTCTAATCAATAGATGAGAAAACTGAAGCACAGGGTGGTTAGTCACCTGTAGGAGGTGACATAACTAGTAAGTGGCAGACAGAGTTTGGGGACAGTGCTGTCTGCTTCCAAAGCAAATGTGCCTCATCAGTGGGAGAGACACAGCACTGCAGCACGGAAGGGCTTTGAGAGGGCCTCCAGAATTAAAACCTGTTGAACTTAGAGACAGGGAGACACGGAGAGGAGGTTATTACATGTGGACACGCAAGAGCCGGATGCAGCTTGATTCCAAAAGGAAAAAAAAAATGTCCATTTAGTAGCCATTCTCAAGATCAAGAAACCACCTTGAGGTGCACTTTTACAAGTGAAGGGTAAGCTCCCTGCTCACCCAGCCCCTTTCCCATCCCCTCATAGGGAAATAAGTGAGACACATAAAGAGATCATTTGTTCCGCCTGTGGATCAGAATTGTAGAATTCTGGCATTTTGGAAGTGTGAAGTCGGAATTCCCGTGAGGACTCACGAAGGAGGGAGGTTGTAGGGGAAAGGGTTCTGCGGGGGCCAGCCCAGAGACCAGGGACACATTCCGTGACACATTCTTTGTGGTTGTGTGGGTATTTTTTCTTTAGAGTGTTGTGTTAATTCTTCTTTCCATTACTTCCACATTTGCAGGACATCTGTCCAAGGAGGGGCTCTGCAGGGCACGTTCCCTCAGCAAGCGTGGGGAGGCTCTCCTCAAGGAGAGGGCAGAGGCCACGGAGAAAGGCCCACATGCAAGCACACGTCCACGTCTGCTTGAGTTCTTGGAACACAAAATTGAGCTCAAATTCAAGGGGTGGGGAAATAGACTTCACCTACCCTGAGGTCATGGCAAGAGCAAGTTTATAGGGCCTGGTGATGATTTGGGGCCAATGATTCCACCTGCTCCACCAGATGAAGCTTGAAGGTCACGAGGACTCTAGAAGCGGTAGTGAAGGGGTAAGAGGTGATGAGATTGTGGATGCATTATGCAGGTAAAGCTGACAGGATTCCTGGATATATCAGACATAGGATGAGAGACAAAGATAGAACCAAAGACGACTTTCCTTATCCTTGTGTTCTAGAATTTTCCTTTAGATTCCTATTTAAGCTCACTGACTCCATTTCTAGTGTTTTGGGACTGTCCCTCGCTTCCTCTTTCTCTTCAAAGTTCATGTTCAGAATTTCAGAGATCTCCTTTTTATGCTGTCTTTTTACAAAGAGACGTAAGTGTTCTGAATCAAGTGAGGAGATCTTTATTTTCAGCGATACCAGAATTCTTTTACTGCCTTCTCTGCAATAAGACTTCAGTTAACTCCCCTCAATATCCAAACTAACTTTTTTTTCAGTTCACCAATAATTCTTGAAATAAAAAGGAGACGTAGAACAAGACTAGAAGCATTTCATTTCCCCTGGTTAGTCATCATCATTAAAACATCAGATCTAGCTACTTGCTTTTCCACTTCTTGCTCAACGGTTTTTCCCTCAAAACATAACAATGTCAAACTGTGTACTGTATTTAAGGCACTAGGAAATGTTTGGAAGGGTTTTCATCATATGTGGTTAACATTTTTTAAAGTTTTGGCACTTAAAGTCATAGGCTTTAGTTATTTGGAATATTTATCTTTAAAAAATAGCCCATTCCCTAGGGATGGTAAGTTAATGCGCCATGAGTCCATTACATTTTTGTTGATTTATGCATCAATATGGGGAGTGTGTTCCACTTAACAATAGAAAAAGCATACATGTTCAGTTTGTTTTGTTGCTATGTATACTGTTTGCTCCCAGGACACCTTAGATTGGAAAGAATCCCTGTTGCGTGTCAGGGTTACATAATTCTATGTTCTTGATAAAGTGTCTTGGACTTCAGTGTCCTCAGCTCACTAACTGTATGTCAAGAAATGCACGGGTCTTGCATTGTTCATTCTGGTTTGACCCTAAGCCAAGGGCTCTGATGGAAATCTGAGTCCTGCACCTCCTCTCCAAGCCTCTACCACTGTACAGAATTTGTCAATCCCTGTCCATGACTGCGGCTCCTATCATGGGACATGGGGTTCTGATCCCTTCCAAAGGAAAGGCGGTGGAAAACCATTCCCATGCAGGTAGAGTTTTCTGGTTCATGTAAGGATTAGAAATGAAATTAGCCATTGGAAATTTCATTCAGGTCAGTCCAAACATTGCAAAATACAAAACACGCAGACCTTTCCATATTGGGTAATCAAGCTCAATTTCTCCCCTTGCCTTTCCTCCATGGCAGACAGCTGTGAAAGCCTCGTCAACTGCCTTCCGAGTACCCAGCTGCTGCCAGAGCCTACAGAAAGAAAACATCCCAGGGTCAGCTCATACCGCTGCCTCGGCAGGGCTTGTCATCCAGACTGAGAGACCAGAGCCACCTTCAGACACTCCTCGGCGAAAGAGGCAGCACAAGACGGAGCGGCGAGCCATGTGGTTCAGACAGCGCGGAGTCCGGAGCCAGCAACAACTGCTTCAGTGCATCCCAGAGCCAGCTTCAGGAGAAATGGGAATGTGACAAAGCGGTATAAATGAGATGCCTGATTTGGACATTTCAGCCTCAACCATTTGCTTTCTTCCAAGTTCAATTTCTCTGTAACAGATCAAACTACTTTGTAGCAGTAATCACTTAAAAATGAATTTAGAACTAATAGGCACCCACTCTAAAACAAAGTTCTTATTTTGGATGGACCTATCATCCATCCATCACCCTGATCCGCTCCAGCAAAATGACGCATAATCCATCACAGAGCTTTCCGCACACTGTGCCCCGTTCAGACGCGTAAATGGCTCCCTGCGGCTGGCATCAATCAGACTCAGCTTGGAGTCCCAAGCGGGCCCCGCCTCACCCACTCGAACGTGATTTACGGCACAAGGGCTTGTCCTTCAGGATTCTCCAGTATGTCCCCCATTTCCCACCATGTTGAATCCACCATGGGACCATATTTTATAGAGCTGACCATATATCCAATTTGATTATTTCCCATGTGCATGTCTTACCTTTCTAAGTGGATCATGTTTTCCTCCAGTGCAGGGCTATGGAATATGATGGGAAATGCTTACTTTTTCCCCACAGTATATAATACATAGTAAATGTTTAATAAAACAGTGATCGACTGATTTCCATTTCTGTGGACCCAGAGCAAAGCAATCGGCATAAGGTAATTCTTGGATGCAGCACCAGGACTAGGGTGAAGCAAGCAAGGCTCGTGAGATACAAAACTGAAGGAGGCACCACTCTCAGGTGCTGGCCCTGTACCTGTAGGACCCTGAGAGTGAGGTTCTCCTTAAATCCTGCAGCCTGGAGGCCTGGCTTGCCTGGTCCTAGAACGGGCCCTGATTGGATGTATAAGGTGTTTTGCAGAATCTGTCCTATACAGTAAAAGTAGATACTGACTTTGATTTCTTTCACAGCTGTTCATACACAGCACCCACACATCTATACGCCTGCAAAAGGATTAATTTTTACATCTTTAATGCAATGCAAAAGCATTAGGGTTGAGATGTTATCTTCGGTCTCAGCCCCCCTCCAGGCCAATCTGGATGAGACCGAAGCTGGACTCTGAGTAGGTAAACATGCATCAAGTTGTGACTTCAGTCTTCACTACCTAAGTAATCTTAACCTTGGCAAAGCTGTAAAATTGTAAGAATGAAAGGAGGAAGAAAAAAGAAGGAAGAGGAGGAGGATAAGGATAAGGAAAGGAAGAAAATCATAGGATTTTTATGAAAATTAGTTGAAATCACAAATGTGAAAATACAAAGCTCAAAATAAAGCTTGGTCACTATTTTTATTATTATTTTTTGTTAAGGATGATGATCATGATTATGATCTTGGTTTGCTTTTTCGAGTACATTAATACCACCCAGCAATTGCTCGAGTATAGAACTCTAAACCAAATTTCTAGATGCACAAAGACAATCATATATTAAAGTGCCCATACATGCTTTTCTTACTTAATAATGGTAATGACAGGTGGGATAGGAATTCCCCCTCAGTTGCTCCAGCCAAGGGGAAAAGGAGAATTTTGAATGGGGTCACCTAGGGATTACCTTTGGATTCAAATTTCTATGCAAGAGGGACCATTGCTTTTTTACCCACCCTCGAACTGGGAGATTGGAAGTTGGTGTTATCATTAACACCATTGACAAAAACTGAGGGCTCAGGGGGAGGAGGAGGTCAGAGGACAGGATGGCATTCACATTTGAATGGCTAGTGGTACCCATGGTGGACCATGGATGCTGGAGTGTGGAAGGCACCCCAGAACAAGGAGAGTCATCTGCTAATTCACACCCGGGTAGCAGAATATGGATGCAAAGCACCTTGTGCTTTCTCACTTGCTTTAGATACCACGGGCATGTGTTTGTGCTGACGAATGCAGTAAATATAATGCAACAGTCTTCCAGCGGAAGCTGTCCCCTTCATTGGGCTTGATGTCTCCATAACTTTTTCTGGCAAGAGTAGATTGGCATTGAGTCAATAAATACGGATATGCCTAACTGGGAAGCACAAATGATCTTCCCTAAATTAATTAGGCAAAACTGATAGTGTAGACCTGGTTTTAAAAATATTTGGGAGACCAAAATGGAAACAAGTGTAAACTGTTTCTTTCTGGGCAGCATATCGAAGTCTGTATGCCACCAGATCAAGTCACTTCTCAGGGCCTTATGAACTATTAGCCGTAACACTAGCATTTGGATAGAAACGTTTTTATATATGCAATTTGAAGAATGAGCTAATTTGTTTCTCTCAATCTCACTGAGGAGAAAAAAAAAGGCAGAAGAAAGAATTGTTAGTTTTGTGTGTTTGTTTCCTTGGCAATTCTTTTGCTTGAGTCTCCTCAAGATTTTTACATACGGCAAATTCAGAGGCAGTGACACCAAAAGAGATTTAAACTGTATTCTAAGGAAAGCAGCCTTTAAATATGATTTTAAGGAGAGAAAGAATGAACCAATGAAGTGATCTACTATGAATAGTCTGTTAATAATTTAGTATCTAGGACAAGTCGATAAAGCCAGATGATAGCTGAAACGCCCGCCGGTTGGTTCAGAGGCTGAACATTCCCCTCCAGTGTAGACACTGCAGCCTCGTGCCCAGGAGTCAGACTGTACACCAAGGACAAGCCACTCTGTGTGCACTGCCCAATCGGAGTGCAATCAAACAAATTAAAAAACATGGAATAAAGACATGTTAAAAAACAAAAGGAAGGAAGGAAGGAAGGAAAGAAGGAGGAAGGAAGGAAAGAAGGAAGGAAGGAAAGAAGGAGGAAGGAAGGAAAGAAGGAAGGAAGGAAAGGAGGGAGGGAGGAAGGAAGAGAAGAGAAGAGGAGAGAGAAATGAAGAGAAAGAGAAATCTAGAATTAACAACCCCAAATCCTATTCTATTAACAACCAAATTCTACCGGTAGCCCACCAAACTAAGGGTTTGAAACCTTCCAGGACTGGTTGACGAGGCTCAGGGCGTCTGATTTACTTCTCAATGGCTCATTCATCCTTCGGACGTTTACTCTGCAGCCAGTGTAGTTATAACCTAAGCTTGATTTCATACATGAAAACTGACCTCCAGCACCCAATACTTTTGCCAAGTCCCAGTGAAGGCGCTCAGAATAATTTAGAGTTTGCTGTAAGAACAAGTTTAAGATTCAATTGTTAAGTGTAGTAATTTATTTTTACTGTGTTTGTAAAATGGCATTCGCCCAACTGATTTCACTCCCCTTCACAGCCAAAAGGCCTCAGATAACGGCTGTGGCAGTTTGCTCTCGTTGTTTAATGCCACGTCAAACAGAAGGATTTCTATGCGACTCAGATGGAGCCATTTCTCTTTTGTCTTAGTTTGGGCAAAAAAAAAAAAAAATTGATTTCCTTCAGATAGTGGTAATGGATGGTGAAGACGGCAGAGTAATCACACTCAACTCAAGGCAAATGCCAAAAGTTTCCCAGAAGGATAAATCTTGTTTCCTGCCTTATTTCACAGAATTAAGCCTTAAACAAGTCATGTTCTGTAGCTCTGATGCTCTGTTTATATCAGCTTTGGCTCCCTGGCTCGTGGTTGGGAACGTTGTGTCGGTCTGTAACTCAGGAAGGCTTTCCTGAAGCAAGAAATCACCAGCCCGGTATCTTTATCTCTCATTCCACTTTATTTGTTCTATTAATACTGGCAAACGAGCTCTGAATGGTAAGTGGATCCACGGGAGACAGTGACATTTACCAGGCACAGCTTGCAAAGCCAATGATTTAGCGCTCCTTTCCCAGGAGTTTTATGAAAGATGCCTCTTCATAAAGGATGTTGTTTTGGAAAACGATCACCACACCTCATCTGTGCACAGCACATTCTCAGTGGGTGGAGGAGAAATATTTTCTGTAGAGCTGAGAGTCGGCTGAGACCTTGTGCTCTCTCGGTGTCTTAAATGAAACCCAGTCCTCCAGGGATTGCATTCGTTTATGGTTAGAAACAGGCAACTTCCTGCTTCGAAGCAAAATGGTCTTGAAGAAGCTATGAAAAAAGACTCAAACGGTTTCTTGGGCATCAAATGACTCTAGTAAAACATTTTGATGAGTTAAGTGTAAATGCATCAGCAGCATACGGATTAAATTCCCTTCTAAATAAACATTAACGGAGAACATGTTTGGCAAAATGCATTTTGAGTTTGGAGAAACTGAAAACATTTGAAAAAGGAGTGTGAGATATTTGATGAACTCAGAACGCAGCCGGATTGCCCATCCCATCCCTGAATATTTTCTTTGGATGTTCTGCAGATGTCAAATAAATTATGATGCAGATATTAAAACCGAGGTCTGCTGTAGAAATGGTCAGCTGGCCAGCGGTGAGGTGTGTGTTGCTGCGGATACTGTTGGTGTATGTGTGACTGAAGAAAGCCGCGGGGGACGTGTAACCCTTTCCTCACGCCTGAGCATCATCTCCCTCCCGGACTCAGCCCTGCCAGGCCTTCTGTCCTTCACAGCTCTGCATCTGTCTTTCTGCCTGTGAGACATCCTGACTCCCAAAGGGGATTCCTGCTTTGCTGTGGATCAGCAAAGAAGCCCTGGTACCCCAGGCAGGTGGCAGCTCTGGCGTAGCGAGGACTAAGTCCTTTTACTCAGAAGCCACTGCCCTTGTTAAGATCTTCATCATCTTTTCTGTCACCATCTCTTTTTTTCTGACATCCTCCCCAAACAGAATTTACTAATCCCTTGGGTCCGTGGATGTGACAATGGAAAGGAGAAACTAGACCTGAAATACATTTTGAACCAAGCATCAACTCAACGTGGTAACGACACGTAGAAAGACACCCAATGGATGTTACCCCGAGGGTCATGTTTTGGTGACCAGGCACCTGCCATTGCCTGTCATTAGACACCTGTTGGGTTATAATTCTTCCAGAGCAGGGAAAATACATGACTGGCATCTTTTGTGTCAAGTTCTTGGCCCAGAGAATCAGTAATGACAGTGACATGGTCATTTGACTTTTGAACGATAAAGGCAGAAAGCAGATTCTAAGAAGATAAACAGGTTGATAAATAACAGGTATTTTGTTTAAATACTTAAGAGGGTAAAGGTTTAGCCCAGTGTATTTTAGCTAGTAATTAAGTAATTTACAGATCAGGGAACACCCACTTCCATATCAAAAATTATATGGAAAATGAATATGCTAGTCATTAAAAATATTTAACACGTGCTTTAGAGTTATTCAACAGCTTAACTATGCCAATGTCTTCCTTTCTGCCATCTTTAATCATTCATTGAATGGTTTCCAACCAAAGCCATGGGAAAGCTGAGTCTGTTGACCTCGATTCTCTTTACATTCGATTGACTCTACATATGGTTGCCAGAGTTTTCTTTCAAAAGGACTACTCTTGTCATTCACCTGTCCAATAATCTTTGATGCCTACCAGGTGTCTCCAGAATAAAGCTCAAATTTCTTAACTTGCTGTGCAAATCCCTCTGTTCTGGCCCTAATTCACCTTTCAGTTTATGTCCTACCACCTCATGACAGAGCCGAGCCAGACAAATTCCCTGTTCCAGTTTCCACATGTCCATATTCTCATATAGTACTTGGGGATTCTCAGCGTTTTGCACACTTCTAAATACTTACTACATTACTTGTTTGGAGCAGACTTTCTCCATTAGATTGTCAGTTAAATGAGGGGGGGTGTTGCATCCTTTCTGTGCATTGGGTGATCCAGGGCCTTGCACAGTGCCCAGCGAGCTCTGCAAACGGAGGCACCTCTCCATGTTCTTGCAGCCCTGACCATGTACCTCAGTCACAGCACTTGCCAAATTCCAAAAACATAAGCCTGCTTTTCCTACCACTAACCTTTCAGCCTTGAGGCCATTTGTGGATCTTCAGTGACGGTGAAGTGCTTAGCACACCCCGAGAACTCAATAAATATCGGCCAAATTTAAATGAGAGTCAGTTGCTGCAGGAAGAGAGGTACTACAAAATCATAAGGTCGTGAAGCTCAGCCTGTAGATAGGGTGGTAATTTTGAGATGTGGCTCCCATCCCTGCACACATGGCCGTGTTCTAGGGTGGGCACACTATGTAAAAGGCCATATCTGGTTCACCACTTGTTTTTGTAATGATAGTTCTCTTGGGACTTAGACACACTAATTCATTTTCATGTTTTCTATGGCTTCTTTCATGCTACAACGGCAGAGTTGAGTAGTTGCAACAGAGATCAGATGGCCCTCAAAGCCTAAAATGTCTACCATTGGGCCTTTTAGTGACATCGTTTTACCGACCCCTGTTTCTAGGACAGGACCTAAGAGAGATAGAAAAGAGTTTTTCTCTGCCTACACTTTTTCATTGATCCAGACAGGGAGAGGAAACAGAGGCAGGCCATGAGCTGGTATGGTTTGACGTTTCAGAAGAGAAGCCCTTGTCCAACTTCAACACTCTCTAGAGCCCTGGCCATGAAATCCCAATTTCCAACCTACTACTTGAAGCAGTGGCATCAAACACTAAGTTTACATGTAACCTTTTCCTAATCCAACTAATGTCACTCATTAGTACCTTCGATCCTTTGAGGGGCTCTTTTCTACCATCTTTACGTCAGGACCTGGTCATGATATTTCTTCTTGCAGAAACTGCTTCACCTATGAAATAAAGTAGAAGCATCTTAGCTCAGGACTTCACATCGTCCCCAGCCTTGTCTCAACTTAACTCTCAGGCCTCATCTCTCTCTCTAGTTCCTCCTTGTACACCCTCTGGGAGTCATGAAGAGTCCCCAGATGTCCTGCAGCCACTTGCTCTAGACACCCATAGAGGTTTGTAACTTAGAGAGTGGTCCCCATTGTGTCTGTGTACCTGTATGCTCTGCATGCTGCAAACACGTTAGGTCAGAAACTGCATCTCATCCGTCTCATTATTCTTTCCTGTAACTTAACAGAGGTAGGTCTAAAGCAAGTAGATGTCTGTTGAATGTAATTATTCTAGAAAATTCAGGGGGAGGCATTTGCAAGGGTAGAAGAGATCAGCAAGTCAAAAGAAGGGGAAACATCTTAGAAAAAGGACACTCCAAGAAAAAAAGGGACACTTGAAAGTCTTTACAGTTCATATTTATAAGAAAAGTTGAGAAAATATATTAAAACAGAAAAGAGAACTCATACAGTAGGTATCTGTGATTAGCAAAGAGTAATTGGAGATGATAAAATACAATTGTCAAAACCTCAAAATATAGGAGTCATTTCAGATCAAACTTATGCACTGAATTAATAAGGACACCTGTGTGGTATGTCAAGATGAAAATACTTCAAATTCCAAATCAAGAAAAGGAAATCTCCTGGTCAATGCAAGCATGCAGACATAGATACACAGGGACTTTTAAGTGAGGGAACTGCCCATAATATCATAACTGGATATATGCCCCAGAAGCTTGGATTTTAACATTTGGAGAGGATAAAACTCTAAGTCAGAGACTCCTGCTTCACTGTGAAATCTTAAAGGTACTGTTACCCACGATGAAGGAACTAAAAATGTCTGTTCACTCATCCGGGATCATACATGACCAACTGGACTGGGATGACTTTGGAAAAAGAATCACCCTAATGAACCACAATCTACTTATTGTGGGAACCCAGATAAGAAGCAATAACACAAAAATTGATGAGAATCTAGGGAAACATACAGTGCCCCGTAAGAATATCAGTTGACAGCAGATTCTTCATCATTGAAAATGGATGCCAGATGACATTAAAACAAAAACTTCCAACTGTTAGGATAAAAGTCAGTGTCTATCTAGAATTCTACACCCAGCCAAAATATCAACCAGGAGTGAGGACCAAATGTAGACTTGTTTGGATAACCCCATGGAGATGTCCCAGACAAAACAAGCAGGAAGGATTTCCCTGGGAGAGATGAGAAAACCTGTTTAAAATGGTCTCAAAAATTAGAATGGAGACAAATTACAATGGAGACAAGAAAACAAACCACCACAAGAGTCAGTAGATGAAACCATGGGGAGAATTCACACCACCAGCACTAGAGATAAAAGGTAAATATAAAATAAATTTATTTGAAATTGCTTTTTAAGTATCAGCTGTATTGAGATAGAGTTCACATACCATTAAATTTACCCATTTAAAGTGTAAAAGTCAATCTTTTCAGTATATTCACAAGTTTACATCTGCCATCACAATCAATCTTAGAACACATTCATCACCTCAGAAAGGAACCCTATTCCATTTGGAGGTCTACCCCCATCACCCCCTCCCTCCAGCCCTAGGCAGTCACCAATCTACTTTCTGTCTCTAAAGGCTTGCCTACTCTAGACATTTTAGATAAATGGTATCATACAACAAATGGTCTTTTGCATCTGGCTTCTTTTGCTTAGTGTAATGTTTTCAGGGTTCATCCATGAAAGACATTTTAAAATAGGTATTTTTAAGATGCTCAAAATTATAAAGGAGAGAATAAAACCCTCCAGGCAAATATCCGGAAGATAAACAAGGTTTTATAACTTCAAATGGAAAATCCAGACCAAGAAAGTATAAGACATAGGTGAGAAGCAGTATTTAAAGGAATAGTGATTTCCTTTGTTATTGGAATTCCCTTCAATATTGCCATTATTGGAGGGAATTATGGATGCTCAGACAGTAACTGAATATTGAGTCTTGGGCACCAGAAACAATAGCAGGCCCAGAACCTCCAAATGACAGCGAAGCTACAGAATATTCAAAATAAAATGTTATCTTAAAAGTTACCTGAGAGAAAACGAGAGATTATATTAAAAAGTTTGGTCATTATGTTGACAGCAAACATTTCACTGTAAATTAGATCCCAGAAGAAACTAGGAGAGTACTTTCAAAACTTTGAACTAAAATAAATGTCAAAGTTGAATTTTACATCAAATTTTCATTCAGGAGTGAGGTTAAAAAATAGCAACAACATTTAAGGACATAGGAACTTCAGAAGGAAATCAGACTCAAAAGGAAGGTTTAGGATGCAAGAAGCATGAAGAGCAAAACAATAAATCAGCACACACACCTAATCAAAAATGGACAAGACCTTAACTGAGAGAATTATGTACTTTACTAATACATATTTTTAGAGACTTAAATAAATGGAGAGCTATATCATGTTCATGAAAGAACAATGCTACAAAGATGTCAATTCTCCCCTAACTAGATCTATAGATTTCATGCAATTCCAGGCAAAAATGTCTCCAGGATTTTTCATGAAATTGAGGAAGCATTCCTAAAATTACATGGAAAAGTAAACTGACAAGAATTGCCAAGGCACTCCTGAAGAAGAGCAGAAAGAGAGAGCAAATAATCGGGATTTATGAAGCTATATAATTAAGAGAGTGTGCATTGGTCTAGGAATAAGCAAACTGACTAATGAGATAGAATAGAAAGATCAGGAACCATGCAAGTATGAAACATTGAAATATGACAAGGATGCATGTAATATAGGAAGGCAGTGCCTGTTTAATACATGGAGCTGGGAGAAGTTCTACGTACCAGCAAACAGAAATTGTACCCCTGCCTCACACCAATTTTAGATGGATTATGGGATTAACCATGAAATACAGATCTTTAAAATACCTAAAATGTAGGGGAAAGATTTCTTAAATAGCAAAGAGCATTAAACATAAAATTAAAAATTTATACATATGGTTGTAGTAAGATTAAGAGCTTTTGTTCATCAAAAGACAACTTAAAGGAAATGAAAATACTATTTACAAATTGCAATAAGATATCTGCAATATTTGCATGTAGCAAATGAATTCGTATAAAGAATATGTAAAGAACTCCTACAAATCAATGAGTAAATCAGAAACATCCACATAGAAAAAAGTAGGGCAAAATGCATCAAAGTAGGATAGCTACTTCAAGTCTGCACAATTCAGACCAGAGGCCCAGGCCAAGAGTTCGGACCATAATGGAAGGGTTACCACCTCCCTCCCCAAAACAGATCCGGAAAACTCTCCGCACTGCCCAGGATGCAGCCCCAGGGGGAAAGTCGCGTTGCTTGCTGGTCAGCGAAGGGTCCTAGTCAGGCTGGAGCTTTCTCTCTCTAATTTCAGCCAGTGGTCAGCAAACCAGACTGCAGGGAATCAGAACCAAACTGTGGGCATGTGGATGAATGTTAGACAGAAAACACTTGACTGGGTTGTGAATCCCTCTATCAGGCAGGAAAAAAATAGCGTCCCGAAAGGGGGAGCCAAGGATTGTTAATCCAAACTCTGCAAGATGTCGTTTATTTGTTTTGTGGGTGTTTTTCCTCCTATGTAAACATGTCCTGAGGCTAAGGGATTGGTACATGTTTTACAAACTGGAAACATAAACACAGACATTCTCTTCCAAAAATGGGTCTTTAGGACTTCTCTTGAGAACTTGCTATTGTTGTTTGTTCTCAATTCTGAACCTAGAGTTAATGAAAATGTTTCACCTCTTGTAATTTGGTTGCTAATCCCAACATCAAAGGAAAATGATGAAGAGGTTTTGTGATACCCTAAGAGATTCCAAAAGCCATTTCTGTTTCTATTGAAGAGAATGCACCTTACATGACATGACTTAATGAAGGGAAAGAGATTAATGTGGGAGAGGCAAGAACAAAAGAGGGTGAGCTTTGAAGAGAATTCTTTGATCAGCATGCTCTGCGGTCTCCACACTTGCCTCCTGATATTTCAGTTTTCAAAGTTGTTGCCATATGGTTCTATGTTTTCTCATAAGGTGCCATCTTTCCCCTAATTTGGGCATAAATTGCTTTTAAAAATCAACTTTTATAGGGCCCACCCAGGAATATAAATGTAGCATACGTACATTGAGTATACAGAGCACTTCACCAAATTATGCACTTCTAAGTGAATGATCTTTTTGAAAGTAAGATGGTTCTTCTCCTGGCAACTTGCAAAGGGCAGGCCTGAGCAAGGTTGGCAGTGCATCTGTTCTCAGCCCTAGAATCCCTCTTTCCTCATTATCCCATCACTCAGTTGGATAAGTGCATTACAATTTTTTAACTCTCCTGCAAGAAGAGCAGTGTTTCTGGGGAGGGCTTTTAACAAGGGAATATACTCAAATGTCCAGAAAGGGTCCCTCCTTGTGCGTCTTCCTCCAAAAGGTGCAGGGTAGGGCCTTCCTGGCCTGTTGTAAACATCTCCCTGTTTGAGATCCCCCAGGGTTGCCCTAGAGCATCATACTCGTGGATAATGTCTACATTTCTAACTTTGGTTTGTAAAAGCACCACTTGTCAATTGGCTGAGTTGTATGTATACACTGGGAGCCCTCGAGAACACCTGGAGCATCTTGGCAGCCTCCACACATCGGTGCTTGACTGCAGGTACCTGAAGCTACGGTTACTAAATCTGACACCACGAACAATGTACGATGCCCCATTTCTCCCACCCACCCCACCCCAACTGGCCCAGGGAAACGAGAGCCCACCAATATGGAGAAGGGATGCCACGCCCAAGCTCAACGTCCAAGGAGCCAGCGAAGTGAGTATTGAATGAAATATAACCTCCGCTCTCTCCCCATCCTCATGGTTCTCACACTGAGATCTGGATACGCTCCCACCTTTCTCGGTGACGTCCCTGCCAGGCTCACTGTCTTCCTCTCCAGCCCTTCCTCTGTGGTCATCTTCACCTACTGAAACCCCACGCTGATGACCCTGTTGACCCCCACTGGTTTTCAGCTTCCTTAAATCTTCTGGCCCTTCCTCAACCACAGTTTATTTCAGCCAGCCTCAAGCATGGCCACACACTGATTTTCATTGTTAGGCAAAAATATGTCTACTTATAATAAACTACACAACAAAACTTACCCCACTCTTCTGACTTACTCTGCCTTTTCCAATCCTAACACCATCCACTCAGCAAGAGTCCTGGATGCTCTCCAATCTTCTTGATCACTTGCATGTCTCCATCTCACATGCGAACACGCAGACAGTTATTCCAACGTCCGACAGGTTCCCACCTCTGGGCTTTAGCTCAAATGGCCACTTGACAGGAACTATCTCTGTATATTCAAATCCTGGGATATGTTTTGAGATCTATTCAGATGCCATTCTCCAATCTCATGCCACCAGGTTTAACCTTGCCTTCCTTTGACTCCTCTCAGCACTATAGTTAATGATTTTGTATGACCCATAGCTCTTCCTCCATAACATTAGTTACATTGTATCTCTTCATTCACTCTTTGAAAACAGGGACTGAATTTTGTTCATATTATATCCAAACAATGCTTATCCAAATGTGCTGTGTTCATTCATTAATTATTACCAATGAAGGATTTATTGTTATTTATCATTGTATAGATCCAAATTATTGAAACCTTCTCAAATACAGAAAATTTTCAATAGAACTAGATTTTATTTCAGCTATGTCATGACTGTGGATCTCAAGGACTTCTGGTCTGCTCTGCTCCTTCCAAAACAGTGGTGGGATGGGTAAATGAGGTGGCAGAACACAGTGACCCACGAGATCCTTGAGGACAGAGAGGGATCTCATTTGGTCACATCCTTCACATCTCTGCTCAAATGACATCTCCTCATTGAGGTCTATTGGGACCACTCTACTCAAAACTAACCTCTCCAAAGGAGATACTGATTCATTTTCCCTGGTTTACTTGTGTTCCAGAATACTCTTCACTTCCTAAAATAATGCACTTTGTTACTGCATTGATTGCTTCTCTTTCCCCACTGGAATTTAAGCTCCGCAAAGCTAGGGATTTTGTCTGTTTTGGTCACAGTTGTATCCATAGCCCTAGAGCAGCTCCATCAATATTTGTCATTTCTGATATCACTGTAGCCAGTGGCATGTCTAATTCATTTGACACCCAGAGACCATTTTTACTCCTCTGTTCTTTATATGATAAAATTAATTTCATGTACATTCAAGAAATAAAATAAATAATAATAAGGGTCAAGGAAACAGCGGACAGTGACACATCTATTTTATTCATAAATATATTTATATCAGTAAAAAATAACAAAATACAATAAATAGAAACAGTTTAGAAAAGGAGAAAAACACATAAGTATTTGTTTAATAGTTGTTATATATATACCTAACAGTTTGAACTTTGATTCTTTGGTCCTAGACTGTAAATTTGGTCTGTAAATAAGTGTCCAGTAACTAAAAAGTGAATTTTAAACAAAACAAAATATCTGAAGAGGTAGAACAACTCAATCATATCACTGCTGTAATTTTTTCAAATTATTTATTTGTTCTTTAATTTTACAATTAATAATGTTAATGTATTTCAACTGAAAAAGTATTGTTCCAGTTCAATAAAATATTGATGTATAAACTAAAATGTGTAATTATCAAACACAAATATCACACCTTGCCTGGCGATTTCCACTCTCATTCACCAATTTAAATTTTGAAAACAAAAACTTCAAGGAGTCATAGAAATCATGCAGATTTGGTTTCTTTGTCTTTGTAATCATATATGACACATAGTTCTTTCTCCATAGCATTAGTTACATTGTATCTCTTCATTCACTCTTTGAAAACAGGGACTGAATTTTGTTCATATTATATCCAAACAATGCTCATCCAAATGTGTTGTGCTCATTCATTATTATCAATGAAGTATTTATTGTTATTTATCATTGTGTAGATCCAAATTATTGAAACCTTCTCAAATACAGAAATTTTTCAATAGAACTAGATTTTATTTCAGCTACATCATGACAGTGGACCTTTTGTTTCACATATGCTGTTTAAACACTAGAATATCTGGTACCATAGGGTCAGACACAAAGTGTGCCCAAACGAACTCAAACAATTTGGAACCATCATGCATTTATTCTCAAAACAATCAAGTGTAGCTGAGTGCATGTGCATCACAAACAACTTAAAATTGGGAATTCTCTGAATTAACTTACATAAACTATGACGGTTATTAAAGGATAAGTAATAAAAATGTGCACATTTGAGGCTTACAGATACATTATTAAAATCTCACAGTGCAGCAGCTGTTTAGAACTTAGAGCAACAAAAGCGGTTGCTGGTTTGCTTTCAGGGCAGGGTATTTTATCACTGATATTATATAGAAAAGCTGTTGGATGGTGACAATAAAAAGCAGACCTATTTTAACCTGCTTTATTGTCATATTTCCATCCTTTACACCCATCATCCACTGCTCTTGCTGCCCCTTGACTCTGACATGCCTGTGGTGGTTTTGACTCGCCCTTCATATCCAGTGCCCAGCGCAGAGCTGAGCATATGTGAGGTGAACATGCAGCACAGAGCACACTGGGTGAAGCTAATTAAAGTGAAGGGAAGTCCTTAAGGAATTCATTTCAGGAGATGAGCTTCTCCTCTTTCTGTTTTTAAGGTTCTAGTATGTTTTCATTGATTGGAATTTTGTGTACAGTTGTAATCCTTCCAACATACACATACTATACAGTAACATTCAAATATCTAACACTAAAATAGCTTATTGATGAATTCTAATATTGAATATAGAATAGTTCTATCTTTATTAACAATAAAAATCTTAACTACTGACTATCATAGAAAATTTAAATTAAGGCCATTATTTCACAGTTTGGAAATCTGAGTAGTACACCTTTAGGAAGACCCTTTCATTGTTGAAGTTTGCACTGTCTACTTCCTCTTGTCTCAAGCTGTTCCTCATATGACACACCTTGGAGGTGAACTCACAGTTGTTCTTGGACTGTGCCCTGTCCGTGTTCAGGACCCTGCCCACCAATCCCAGCTTTTTCCCTCAGCCTGAGCATACTTGCAGAAAAACACCCCTTGCACCATTCCAAAAATTTCATAATCGCTGATATCAGGGTGACCCTTCTGCCATGCTCAATTGCTCCTCGACTTCCTCATAGGCTACCAGGACCCCCCCAGCTCTTCCTCTTTAAGGGCTCAGGGAAAGGGGCTGGAAGTGAGATGGCCACCTATTCAACTTCGCGCTGAAGTGACATGAGAGCCTGCAGCCCTCACAGATCTGGACATCGAGAGGCGTGTCCCTCCCGCCAGCCGATTCGGGACCTCCTCTCTCCCTGGGAGCATCCCAGCAGCTCATGGATTCTCTTGGAGCACAGGCCTGTGGGCTCTGCAGGACACATCCCTGAGTTTCCCCGCCAAGGCCGGGCAGCCAGAGCTCTCCAAGCCCAGGACTATATTAGGACATCTGCACTCCAGGGGAACAACAAACACGTTTGTTTTTTTCCAGCCTAGTCTCTGCTCTGTTTATTTCCAAGGCCTCCTCTTTTGCAGAAATCATAGCCCTGGGAGGAATGTTCTCTTGGGGTTTGGGAAGTCTTTACTCTGGCTAAGTGAGATCTTGCCCTTGGCTTTGGTGAAATCATTTCAAAAGCAGTCATTTCTCTGAGACTAATGGATATTTGAGAATCACATGAAAGCAGCAGTGTGAAGGACGCGTTCCCAAAGGTGAGTGCGGTAGGCTTGAGTACCGGTCACTCGTGCTGAAGCATCGGCAGGTATCTCCACAGTCCTTGTACCAATCCTGCTTGCCGTTAAGTGACTGTCCTTATGAGAGCGAGAGCTCTGAGTCACCGGCGGGGGCAGGGGCCGGGGGGCATTTGAGTCCGTGTCCCCTCTGGACCTTTTCCACCACTCTGTGAAACTAAACCTGCTTAAGGCTGCAGCTCATCTTTCACAGCCCTTGGTGTTTAACACGTAACTAAATGCTCAGGGTGCCATCAGCAAGCTCTCTTGTTCCGCCCATCAAACTGCTCCCTCAAACCTGGTCTACAGGGTTAATTCTTCTCCACACCTTTAATGAAACCTGGGACAGCCCACGCCTTCTCTGGTCACTCACTGTTAATGAAATTTCCTCAGTTTCCTACCAGTCACAAAATCATATTATGTCAGTAATTAAAACGTCCAATCACATATAGTAGTCAAAACTCTGGATTTCATTTAGAGTTAAAGCTCTCCCTTTCCCAGCGAGGGCCTGAACGTGTGCCATGGCCTTGCAGATGGGAAAGAGAGCCTGGTGGCTGCGTCTCTATCTCCCTGCCTTGTGCCCACACCTCCCCCACACCTCTGTGCCCCCAGCTCTATGACCAAGCAAGGCTTTTGATTCCTCCAGAAAGGGAAGGCGGAGAGGATGGGAGGTGAGGGACACGAAAGGCCTTATTTGACTGCTTCTCCTGGATTTACTGTCAGTGCTCTCCGGGTCCTTTCCCTTCTGGGTGTTTCACTGGGTTCTTTGTGGAACCATCCTCCTTCCCCACTCCCGTCACTAGAGCTTTCCTTGCAGTTCTCCTCTGGCTGGTTGCTTAAGGGTCATCTCCAAACAATCCTCCAGCTTCTATCTGCTGGGCCTCCTTGGCCTCCAGGTGGCTTCTTGGGGCAGGACCTAAGATGGCCCCAGGCTAACGTTGCACCGTGCGGCTTGTGTGTGGTATTGCTTAGTTGCCTTACAACATCCTTCAGACTGGAGGTGGCACCTTTTGTCTGAAGGTCTTGGATGACACAAAGACAGAGTCCCATTTTAACACTACCATAACAATCCAGTTCATATTTGTCTACTGATTTTTAATTTACAATTTCTTCTGATAGCAGGTGTGCAAGGAGATTAAAAGATTAAATGAGGCAGCAGGGGGATACGACTTCTGAAGGAAGATTTGTATGATTCTGTGGCACTGGAGGTCACTATACAATAGAGGGTTTTGAGTGGAGAGTCTATTAGGGATCCCTGAGACCTCTTGCTTTCCTCTAAGAAAAATGCATGGGGATCGTAAGACCCCTGCCTCCTCAGCCACGTTGCCCATTCCCACACCACTGCAGCCCTGAAGTACAAATTGAGGAGATTGTATCACCTGCATTTTTAGGTTCTGTGGAGGTATTGTACCAGAATGGGAACAAAAAAAGTTTTAGAAATATCGATAACAAGGCTGAACCTGAAAGAACTGAAGCAGGAGAGCTGCAAACAGAAATATGGACCATGCTGCAATTGATGAATCAGTTCAAATAAAATTGTCCAGGCCATTCAAATGGTCCTGGCCAGTAAGCAAAGTGGCCAGGATGAAAAATCAGGAATATTCCTTGGTGTGGAAGAGGTAGTGCAACGACAGAAAATGGAAACCTGCAGGAGGACAAAGACATAAACACAACTGGAGCTTTCTTCCTAAAAGCTTCATCTCTGTTTAGTGTGAGGGATTGGTTGTTCACTTCACCCTGTAGCACAGAGATAGCTGAATAATAATGTCGCTAAGTGTGGTTTGTGTATGATTTTATAGCGATTGCTTCTGTGATTCTTGGATCACATTCCACAACGGTGTTCCAGATCTCCTCAATTCATCCTCGGAGGATCTTTCTAAGTCTGAAGTTGAAATAATGTCTTCCAGTTTTGCTGTGGAGTGGGATCTAGCCAATATTTGCAAGACATTGTTGATTCTAAATGCTGATCAAAGAAAGGGCACCTCTTAGGAAAAATGTGCCTGAAATCATCCCAATCTTGTTTCCATACACTACACCTTTTATACATTCAAAAAATTATTTCATTTGACACTTAAAACAACTTTATGAGGTAAATATTCATATTACAGATAAAAGAATGGGGCTCATATAGTTTCAATGGTTTGTTCAAGGTCACATTGCAAGTAGTAGAGATGAGCATTCTTGCTCTTCATAAATAATTCTGCACTTGTATGATCTGACGTAAGATTTTGAAATAGAAACATTCCTATCAATTACCTCCTTGATTTGCACAACTTTGTAAGTGAGCCCAAGATCCCGCCTTCGTGGTTGAAAACATGTTAGGTCACACAGCTTGAAAGTGGCAGAGATCCTAACTCAAGCCAAGGCTTTTTTTTTTACAATCCCACGCTGTATCTGTGTACATTTCCCTCTCTAAAAATCCGCATATCTCTTTATTCAGTTTTTATGTAATTTTAAAATTACACTTGCTAAGATATGAGTAAATGTGCCTGTCACTTAAACCTAATCTCTCCCCCTCTTACTTCCTCATTTAAACAGCAAGCCGCTTGAGCAGCAAGACAGCACGAATTAAAAATCCCCTGTAAGTACTTTTTGTTTATATCAATTTCAGTGCTGGCCCCTAAAATAAAACCAGTATCAACAGTTTGAAATTACAGCGTTAATATTTTCTGTTTCTAAGCTAAGCTAAACATTGGCGCAAATTGTATTGCAACACTTATTTGTTTTAACTCCAACACAACTGAGATTTTTATCCAAGACATGTTAACAGACTTTCCCGTAGTTACCCATCCAGTAATGGAATGCAAGTTCAAGGGCTATTTTGGTTTACTGTGGAAAGAAATTTTTACAATTTTTTTACAATTTACAAATTGTGTTTTGTTTTCTATTAAATTACATTGTTCTGTGTCAGACTTAAAAGCCCTATGTCACATACAGTAAGCATTTTTCTTTAGTGAACAATTTGTAGCATCATTCCCTGGGTAATAGGAAGATTGTTATGAAATTGATTCTTTTTCCTCATCTTACCAGAAAATTTTATGGGGAAATAAAGAAAAATCTGCTTAAAAGTTGTACACTACCCTTTAATTTTTGAATAATATTTTTATTGTGGAATATAACATATATACATAGAAGTGATAATTTTCCAAGTGCAATTTAACGACTAGTTAGAGAACAGATTTCAAAAAATGTATGGGTTACAGTTCCACAGTTTCAGTTATTTATGTATTGTGAAATATAACATTTATGCAAAAAGGTAATAACTTTTGGAGTACAATTTAACAGTAGTTATACAGGAAATTTCCAAAAATGTTATGAGTTACAGTACCATGGTTTCGGTTATTTCCTTATTGTAAAATATATATACAAAAAGGTGACAACTCTCAAAGTACAATTTAACAAGTAGCTATAGAGCAAATATAAAAGAATGCTATGGGTTACAGTTCCACCAGTTCAGTTCTTTCCTTCCAGCTATTCAAATAAACTAGTAAATAAGAAAAAGAAAATTATATAAGATTCAGTATTCATAATCCTTTGTTAAATTACATTTTGTCTGTTGCTGCCCCTTCCTCTAGTTTAATCATTTTCCTGATAGGGATGTCTAGGCAGTGACCACCCTAACTTGTTCATGTTGAAAAGGGGTGTTGACATTATAAGAAAAGGGGACACATCTGGTTGATGTTCTTGAAGAGGTTATCGCCTCTGAGTTTGGGAACTTAGCTGGCATAGGCGCTCTCTGAAGGATTTAAGTTTCTGAAGAATAAATTTAGTGAGTGAAACTTTTATAGAGTCTCAGACAAGGATCCGGGTATTCTTTAGGGTTTTGGGGACTACTATTGACTTGGCCTTATCATACTTGGCATATCTAGATGAAGCTTTCAAAGGAGAAACCTCCAGGACAGCCTCTTGACTCTATTTTAATTCTCTCAGCCACTGAAACTGTATTTTGTTGCCTTTCTTTTCCCCCTTTTAGTCAAAAAGGCATTCTCGATCCCTCAATGCCAGGGTCAGGCTCATTCCTGGAATCCATGTCCCACATCACCTGGGAGACTCATTCACCTGGGGGGCCTTGTCCCATGATGGGAGGAAGGTGGTTAATTATTTGCAAAGTTGGGCTTAGAGAGAGCAAATCCACATCTGAGCAACAAAAGAGGTGACTCCTAGGCATAATTACAGGCATAATTATAGGTGTGCTTAGCCTCCCCTTTACAATCATAAGTTTCACAAGAGCAAGCCTCAAGATTGAGGGCTTGACTTATAAAGCAGGGGGTTCCTAAGTTCATGTAGCATATGTTAAGTCCACGATAATCCATCCATATCTCACATTATCATCATTTAGTTGTACAATCCTCATCGCTCTCCATTTTAAACAATTCTCATGATCCAAAACACTCCATAGCTCTGTTCAGTCCTTAATTATTTGTCCCTAGTATTTTTGTGGTACTAGTACGGTATTCTTATTAATAATAGTCCCCAGTATGTAATAGGTAGATTTTTCCCATATACCATTCTGTTGTCAACAGTCTGTATTAGTGTCATACCTTAGAATTATATCATGCAAACACTTGTCTATATGTGTAGTGCTGATCTGTGGGATATATGCCTTTAAACAACCCTTTTCAATCCTAATTGCCTTCAATACAGCCCTGATACTTACAATCCCATTAACAAACAATCATCAACCCTATCCATCCCATGCTTTTGAATTCCCCCTCATTAACGTATCTGAACATATTAGATTATCATTCTCCCTCCACTAGCTTCTCTCTATCACTAGGTCCCCAATATTCTACATTATAAAACACTGATTTCACATTGTTCAGGGAATTTATAGTAGTGGTAAAATAACAATAGCACTCCTTTTGTGTCTGACTCATTTCATTCAGCATTATATCTTCAAGGTTCATATGTTGCCGTATGTTTCAGGACCTTGCTCCTTCTTACTGTTGCATACTATTCCATCATATGCATATATCACATTTTGTTTATCCACCTGTCTATTGAAGGACGCTTGGATTGTTTCATCTCTTGGCAATTGTGAACAATGCCACCATGACCATTGGTGTACAAATGTCTGTTCGTGTCACTGCTTTCAGATCTTCTGGGTATATACTGAGGAGGGGAATTGGCAGATCATAGAGTAATTTGATATCTAGTTTTCTGAGAAACCACCAAACTGTCGTCCACAGCAGCTTTACCATTATACAATCCTACCAGCAATGAATAAGAGTTCCAATTTCTCCAGCATTTATTGTTCCCTGTTTGTTTAATGGCTGCCATTATTATTGGTGTGAGATGGTATCTCATTGTGTTGTTGATTTGCATTTCCCTAGTAGCTAGTGAAGATGAACATTTTTTTCATATGCTCTTTGGCCATTTGTATTTCTGCTTCGGAAAAATACCTTTTCATACTTTTGCCCATTTTATGATTGGGCTGTTTGTACTATTGTTGTTGAGTTGTAGGATTTTTTTATATATGCAGGATACCAGTCTCTTGTCAGATATATGGCTCCCAAATATTTTCCCCCATTGAGTTGCCTGCATCTTCACCTTTTTGACAGAGTCTTTTGAGGTGCAGAAGCTTTTGATTTTGAGGAGTTCCCATTTATCTATTTTTTCTTTTGTTGCTTGTGCTTTGGGTATAAAGTCTACGAAGTGACCTCCTAATACAAGGTCTTGAAGATGTTTCCCTATTATCTTCTAGGAATTTTATTGTGCTGTCTCTTATACCGAGGTCTTTGATCCACTTTGAGTTAATTTTTGTATATGGTTTGAGGTTGGGGTCCTCTTTTATTCTTTTGGATATGGATATCCAGTTCTCCCAGCCCCAGTTGTTGAAGAGACTGTTCTGTCCCCGTTCAGTGAATTTAGGAGGCTTATCAAAAATCAGTTGACCATAGATCTGGGGGTCTATTTCTGAACTCTCAATTTTATTCCAGTGATCAATATGTCTATCTTTGTGCCAAAACCATGCTGTTTTGACCACTGCAGCTTTATAGTGGGCTTCAAAGTCTGGAAGTGTAAGTCCTCTCATCTCGTTACTCTATTTTAGAATGTTTTTGGCAATTTGAGACCCATTTCCCTCCCAAATAAATTAGATAACTAGCTTTTCCAAGTCTGCAAAGTAGGTTGTTGGAATTTTGATTGGAATTGTGTTGAATCTGTAGATCATTTTGGATAGAATTGATATCTTAATGATAGCTAGCCTTTCAATTCATGAGCATGGATTATCTTTCTACCTATTAAGGTCCTTTTTAATTTCTATTAGTGAAGTTTCATAATTTTCTGTACAGAGGTCTTTTACATCCTTGGTTAAGTTTATTCCTAGGTACTTGATTTTTTTAGTTGCTATTGTGAATGGAATTTTTTTTTGATTGCCTCTTAAGTTAGGTAATTACTAGTGTATAGGAACATTACTGACTTATGTGCATTACACTGTACCCTGCCACTCTGCTGAATTTGTGTGTTAGCTCAAGGAGCTTTGTCATCGATTTCTTAGTATTTTCCAAATATAAGATCATACTATCTATAAATAATGACAGTTTTACTGCTTCCTTTCCAATTTTGTTATCTTTTATTTCTTTGTCTTGGCAAATTGCTCTAGCTAGAACTTCTAGCACAATGTTGAATAACAGAGGGGACAGCGGGCATCCTTGTCTCATTAACAATCTTAGAGGAAAGATTGAGCTGTATACTGGTTGTAGGTTTTTCATATATGCTTTTTATCATATTGAGGAAGTTTCCTTCAATTCCTACATTTTTAAGTGTTTTGTTTTGTTTTTTATCAGAAAGGGATGTTGAATTTTGTCAAATGCTTTTTCAGTGTCTCTTGAGATGATCATTTGATTTTTCCCTTGCAAATTGTTAATGTGTTGAATTACATTAATTGGTTTTCTAATGTTGAACCAACCTTGCATGCCGGGAATGAACCCCATTTGACTGTGGTGTATAATTCTTTTAATGCACCTTTGGATTTGATTTGCAAGTATTTTTCTGAGAACTTTTGCAACTATATTCATTAGGGAGATTGGCCTATAGTTTTCCTTTTCTGTAGTATCTTTATCTGGTTTTGGTGTCAGAGTGATATTAGCTTCATAAAATAAGTTAGGTAGTGTTCTTTTTTCTTCAATTTTCTGAAAGAGATTGAGCAGGAATCATGTCAATTCCTTTTGGAAAGTTTGGTAAAATTCCCCTGTGACGCTATCTGGCCTTGGGTTTTTATTTGTAGGTAGATTTTTGATGACTGATGGGATCTCTTTGCTTGTGGTTGGTTTGTTGAGATCTTCTATGTCTTCTTGGGTCAGTCTAGGTTGTTAATGTGTTTCCAGGAAATTGTCCATTTTCTCTAAATTGTTTAGCTTGCTAGCATACAGTTGTTCATAGTATCCTCATGATTTTTTTTTTATTTCTTCAGAATCCATAATAATTATCCAGCTCTCACTACTGATTCTGTTTAGTTGGGTCTCCTCTCTTTTTTACTTTGTCAATCTAGCTAAGGGTCTGTCAATCTTGTTGATCTTCTCAAAAGAACCAACTTTTGGTTTTATTTATTCTCTCTATTGTTTTTGTTGTTGTTCTCCATCTCATTTATTTCTGCTTTAATCTTTTTTATTTCTCTTCTTCTACTTGCTTTAGGGTTAGTTTGCTGATCATTTTCTAGCCTATTTGATTGTTCAGTTAGGTCTTTGGTTTTAGCTCTTTCTTGCTTTTTGATGTATGCCTTTAGAGCTATAAATTTCCCACTCAGCACTACCTTCACTGCATCCCATAGGTTTTGATATGTTGTGCTCTCATTTTCATTTTCATTTGTCTCTAGATATTTATGTATTTCTCTTGCAATGTCTTCTTTGACCCACTGGTTGTTTAGGAGTGTGCTGTTTAACATCAATAAATTTGTGAAAGATCTGGGTCTTTGGTGGTTATTGATTTCTAGTTGCATTCCACTATGATCAGAGCTTTGAATATTTTCAATCTTTTATCTTAAGGTTCATTTTTCTCCAAGCATGAAATCATACCCTTGGGGGGACATTAGCCTTAAAATTAGATAACTTGCCTTTTGACCAAATAATGCTCTTTGTAGATGATTGTCATAGAGGTATAACTGTAAATGCAAAGTCTATGCATTTATTTAATCAGTCTTCTATCAAAATTTTTTTTTCAGTCTTGACTATTATTTATAATGCTTTGAAAAGCATTTTATAGAAAAAAAAAAACAAATCCTGGTCATTGCCTAAAAATCTTACATAAACATCTTTCAATGGCAAAAAAAGACACCAGCAAAAAACTCACTTAGTGGTAAAAGATTCATATGTTCTCCACTAAGATTGGGAGCAAGATCAAAATCCTACTCGTACCATTCCTATTAGAAGTCTCAGCATGTATAATGAGGCAAGAAAAATAAGTAAAGACAAACAGATTAGAAATGAGGAAATAAAACCAACTATATTTTCAGAAGACATGAATGGCTGCAAAGAAAATCTAAGGAATCTACAAAAAATAACAAGCTCCTAAAACTAGCAAGTGTCTATAGCACAGTCATAGCATAAAAGGATAATACACAAAAATTAATTGTGCTTCTATATACCAGCAATGAATAATTGGAACTCAAAATGAAAAATCCATTGCCATTTACAATAGTTTAAAAAGTTAGTTTATTTTATGTAAATCTAACCAAACATGTACAGGTTTTACATGCTGAAAAATACAAAACACTAATGAAAGAAATAAAAAACCTAAATAAATGGAGAGATATAATGTATGCATAGACTGGGATCTATGATGTCAATTCTTCTCAAATTGATCTATGAAACTACAGATCAATTCAACTATTCAAATCAATGTTCCAGAATGATTATTTTGTAGTTATAGACAAGCTGATTCTAAAATTTATATGGAAAAGCACAAGAACTAGAATAATCAACACAATTTTGAAAAAGAATCAAGTTAGAGTATTCATGCTATCCAATTAGGAGATTTACTCAAATGCTGCAATAATCTACACTGGTGAAGCATAAACTAATGGAAGAGATTATAGAGCTCATAAATATTCCCACATCAATATGATCAACTGATTTTTGACAAAGTTGAAAAGACACTTAAATGAAAAAAGTGCAATCTTTTCAACAAATGGTGTTGGAAGAGTTAATATCCATGGCAAAAAAACCCCAAAACTCCTTCAATGCAAACTTCATACCTCAAGCAAAAATTAACCAGAATTCCACAGATAAATATAAAATGTAAAACTATCAAACTTTTAGATGAAAACATAAGCAAAAATCCTCAAGACCTGGGATTAGGTGAGGGTTTCTTAGACATAATACAAGAGGCACCATCCATAAAAGAAAAAATTAATAAAATTTGATTTCATGTAACTCAAAACTTTTACTTTGTGAATGACATTGCTAAGAGAATGAAATGAGAAACCACAGACTGGGAGAAACTATTTATGAATCAAATATCCAGCTAAGGACTTATACCCAGAATATATAATGAACTCCCAAAACTCAACACTAAGGAATCAAACAACCTGATTATTAAAAAAAAAAAAAAAACGGGCAAAAAACTGACTGGAGATTATACTGGTGGCAAATAAACACATGAAAAGCTGCACATCATCATTAGTCATTAAGGAAACGCAAATTAATACCGAGATGAGATGCACGTTCATTAGAATATCTGAAATAAAAAATAAAAACTGACCATACCAAGTATAGGCAAGTAGGAGGAATGCTTAGAACTCTTATACCTTCTTAGTAGGAATATCAAGTTTCAGGCGCTCTGAAGAAAAGCTTGGCAGTTTCTCATGAATATCTACTTCTGATATGACTGGCCATCTCGCTCCAAAGCATCTGCTTTGGGAACTGAAAAGTTAGGTTCACACAAAATCTGCACACGGATGTAGTTCCACTCAGAATCAATGAGAGCTGGAAACAACCCAAATGTCCTTCTGGGCAAGCAGATAAACCAACTGCAGTGCACCCAGGCAATTGAACACTGCTCAGCAGTAAAGAGCAACAGGTTAATGGAATGCCGTGTCATGGATGAATTGTAGCACTGTTACACCGGGTGAAAGAAGTCACTCTGAAAAGATTACTTACCATACGATTCCATTGATCCGACATCCCAGAAAACATAAAACATAAGCGACTGAAAACAAACCATGATGACCAAGGGTTGGATGTGAGGGTGGGTGCGATTGCAGAGGCAGAGCACAGAGGAGATTCTTGGAGTGACGGAGCTGTTCTGTCCTGATTGTGGAGGTGTTTAGTCAGATCGACACAGGTATTCAATCATAGAAATATATGCCCCCAGAAGGTTGATTATACTTCATGTTGGTTGACAACAACAACAAAAAGGTAAGTTGTATCTCTGTGGAGGTCTATTTAGGTGACACAAATTAAAAGACAGGTAAGTCAGTAAATAAATAAAAATGGTGTCCTAGTTTTTCTTGATGACACCTAAGTGAATGCTGTCTCTTACTATCTAAATGCCTAAAACTTGTTGAAGTATGATCCACATACATTATTTTTAAAGTGTCCACACTTAGACAAAAACATGTCATCCAAAGTGCTAATAGTGGTTGTTTTGGGTTGTGGAATATAGATAGTTTTTATTTTGTCTATATATTTTTCATGTTTTATGAAATGAGCAAAAATTACCTCTATAACCAGAAAAATCCAGAGTAGAATAAATGCTTTACAAGAGTAATAGCAACAAACGCTTAGGCAAGCGGGTCCTGCTGTTCCACACTTGATAAACGCAAAGACTCTCTTCCCTGGGAATTACATGATGAGGTGATTCGCTAAAGCTGGGACTCCCTGAAGACTAGTTTAGCTCCTACCACTCACACCTATCCCCTCACCAGATAATTCTTTAAGACACACACATCAGGGACAATCTGCAAAGCAATAATCATCTTGGGATTATTTCTGGCAACTGTAAGTGTGCTGTAGTGGGAGAATAACCCACAAAATTATCCCCAAACGAAACAAACCAAAACAAAAAAGGAATTGTTATCTTTATTGGAAAATAGAGTACCACCTATGGCTGCTTCTTTTTAAAACTCAAATTACAGGATGTGATGAGAAACCCAGTATTTTGGAATGGCTGAAACAATGCTAGTGGCAGGCACACATTTGTTTTCTGTCTCTGTCCCCTAATGCACGTACATTTCCACATGACAGTCCATGAAATCAAAGACAACCCTCCTGTCTCTGAACCCCATCAGTAATGCCTCCAGCAGCAGTATCTGTGAGGGGCTGGGACAGTAAACATTATGAGAAAGCAAATGGCTTCCAAATGTGGGCTTGTCCAGGGAGCCCGTCCCTCCTCAGCCTGACTCAGAAGGCTGGAGCGGGTAAAACTGCTCAGCCCAAGCCAGGATGACAGGATCCAGCAGGAAAATCTCAAACCCACCTGCACTCTTCCTTCCCTCTACATATAAAGGTGTCTTTACCTGGCCTGTCACCCAGTGTTCAGGAGTGACCCTTGGCGAGTTTTGTGCACAATGTTTGTCTTTGGGACCTGTGATGGCTTGGTGCGATGTGCCCCAGAAGAACATGTTCTTAAACTAAATCCATTCCTGCCCGTGTGAGCCCTGGTAAATACGACCTTAGGATGAGGTTACTTTGATAAATTATGACCCAGAATGACTCTTAATCCTATTACTGGAAGCCTTTAGGGGGAGGTCACCAAGAGAGAAAAAAGCCCAGAGGGAGCAGCCAGAAGCTGAAAGTCAATGGAACCAGAAGAGAAGGGAGGGGTCAGGAGAGGCGGCGCTGTGCATTGTCATGTGACAGAGTTACCCAGGACCAAGGACAGCGGGCAACCAGCTGCAGAACGCGTCTCTGGGAAGAAAGCATCACCTTGCTGAGGCCTTGAACTGGACTTTTTCCTGGCCTCAAAACTGTGAGCCAATAAATCCCCATTGTTTAAGCCAACCCATTGCATGCTATTTGCTTTAGCAATGAGGAAACTAAAACAGAACCATTTACACCTCCACTAAGCATCAAGCTGACATATGGCTGGCTGGGAGTAAGCCACTGACCTGCTCCCATGGCCTTTGTGTCTTGTATCTGGAAGAAAACCCTTTAAATGCACTGAGACTCAGTTTTCATATTTTCAGAATGACCCCTAAATCTCTTGGAATTACCACTTTAACTAGGTTGGGAGCCTCAAAATTGTTTATTTATTTACTTGTTTCATGAGGACCCCCAAGATACTAGGTTGTCTGTGAGTGAGAATGGGTCCCATGATCATTTAGACTAATTCCTAACAACTTGGAGGGCCCGTGTTTTGCTGCAGAAATTAAAGAATTAAGCATATCTAAAGTATCAGTCAATTATACGAGATGATGTATGCATAAGGATCCCCCCCCCCCCCCATTTTTTAAGGATTGTTTCAGATTCTCTTAGTGTCACGTTAAGACACAGCGGAGGAGTGTGTGAGCCAGCCTTTGGCATGAAAGAGACTGGGCTCAAACGTTCCGTCAGTTACCATTTGATTACCCATAGGAAAATTTCTTATCCGTGCCAAGCTTCTGTTTTCTAATAAGCCAAATGGTGGTAATAATACCTACCACATGGGGTTATTTCAAGAATGAGATAGTATATGTAAAGAACCTGTTGAAACTGCTCAACAATTGTTAGACATTATTTTCACTTTTAAGGATACTTTTAAACCTGGAGAGCTCAAAACTGTGTAACTGCACTGTATTCAGCTTCGATTACAATTACTGCCTGGTATAAATCCACTCATGAGCACTTGGCTACACCCTGGGAGTAGCAGCAGCAAAGGCAGAGCCTGCACAGGCTTTATAGTTGATGGCACCATCTCAGCGGGAAATATTTTTCTATTTTCTGGAAACGCCCAAGCTGCTGAGGGGTAAGGGACCGGGCAGAGTACCCCCATGGCACCATATGTTGGAGGAGGGGCTGATGATTTGCGCGGTCAGTCTCGGGGAAAACTCATGTCAGCAATACTCTACTAAGATCCAGGACTTTCCAAGAGTGAACCTCCTCTGCCTAAAGAAGAGGATCCCGTGGTTCCCCTTGAGCTGCTGAGTTCCTTTAAGAAGCACAACTAAAGAGGGAAGCAGCAGCACCTGGGTCCCCCCCACCCCACCCCCCAATAAGGAAGACCCTAGGAGTGTCCTTGGGGCAACAGGAAAGAGAAATGAAAAAGGAAACTGGAGGAAAGGGTAGATGCTGTCCTTCTTTAAGATGGGGTGTAACTGGAAAGGGCCTCCAGCCAAGGTCGGGGTCAAGAATAATAGAATCCCGGCAAAACGCGCTCGTTTATCTCCCCCGGTGAATTCCTGCCAAACGATCCACAGTGTCGCCCGGCGCGGAAGGCGTCTGAAGCCTCTCCAGAGCGTTTACGAGGACTCCAGTTTTGAAGATAGTTTCTTAGGTAACACAGGGAAAACACGGATGGATGAGCTCTCGTTTATCAGCGCCCCGGCTTCCTGTGGAAATCAAGCAGCAACTGTGCTAGCAAACCAAGCGCTGCCGCAGCACTTCCGGGGCGGCGCCCTCCCGGGCCCACTCGGCAGGCGGCCTGGCATCCGGGCACGCGCCTCCTTCCCGGGCCCACTCGGCAGGCGGCCTGGCACCCGGGCACGCGCCTCCTTCCCGGGCCCACTCGGCAGGCGGCCTGGCACCCGGGCACGCGCCTCCCTCCCGGGCCCACTCGGCAGGCGGCCTGGCACCCGGGCACGCGCCTCCTTCCCGGGCCCACTCGGCAGACGGCCTGGCATCCGGGCACGCGCCTCCTTCCCGGGCCCACTCGGCAGCCGGCCTGGCATCCGGGCACGCGCCTCCTTTCCGGGCCCACTCGGCAGACGGCCTGGCATCCGGGCACGCGCCTCCCTCCCGGGCCCACTCGGCAGCCGGCCTGGCATCCGGGCACGCGCCTCCTTCCCGGGCTCCCCGAGACGCGCCGCCGCCGCGGGCCGGGGACGCTGACGCTGCGCTGCCTGGAGCCCCTGGGAGGGGAGGGCCCCGATGCGCTTGGCTTATCCCAGGCACCTTCCATGTCTCCGCGTCTCTGAAACCTCATTCTGCTCCGACGGCCGGAAGCTGGGCGGTTGGAATAAAACAACCCCTTATTGAGGAACGTGAGCCGCTCGCACGCCCGGAGCGCCCCTCCAGGCCGCCAGCCGCTGAGGGGAGAGCCGCAGGGGGCTCCTCAGCACCGGGGGGACCCGAGATGGGCCCGCGGGGGCTGGGCCAGGGTGTGCCAGCGGAAGAACTTTCTAGCAACTTGAAATAATCACTGAATATAGTGAGTGTTTTCCATCCTGCTGAGACAATAAAAACCCACAATTGTAATATTTAATGACATTTTTCTTAGTATAATGTAATACTGATTATATCAATAACTTGGAATGAGAGAAGACTAGAAAGAGTCCACTAAATATACAAAAATCCAGACTAATTCCAAAATATGGAGATGAGTTAATATCCAAGAATATTGTTATTCAGGCATTAAAAAAAAAAGAAATAAATGTTCTTCGCAGAAAAATTGAGAATATATAAATTGTACAAAAAGAAAATAAAATTCACTCATTGCCCCACCACCAAGCCACAAGAAGTTGCTTTTGTTTCCCATCTAATGTAGACATCCTCTGTTACAGAGAGTTTTTACAAAATTATACTGCCTCATTTATTCTCTTTGGTTACAGTCTTTTTCCTTAGTCACATCCTTAACAATTTTTGAAAACATGATTCTTAAATCTAGTAGTAAAATGCATTTCATGAATATTTCACAATTTGTTTAACTACTGCTCTCTTCTTGGGCATTTGGATTTTTGCTAACTTTTCATATAATTACCAAAGATGTGCATAAATATTTGTACATATTTCTGATTATTTCTTCAGGATACATGGAATTATCAAGGCAAAGAATTGAGACAAGTTTAAGGCCTTATACAGACATTGCCAATTAGCCCTACAGATAAGTTACTTTAAATTTCTTTCCAGCATGTACATGAGTCTTTATTTCCCATACATTCACCACTTTGGGTATTATCTATTTTTGAACTCTATTAATATGACAGGCAAAGAACTGTATGTTTTAAATTTTATACATATTTTTTGTATGTGGTATTAAATTTATTTTCATATTTATTTTGGAAATTTGAAACATGCTCTTCATTTCCTGTTCATCTTTGCCCATTTTGATCCAAGAATTTGTAACAATTTATTTCTAAGGATTAGTTAAATATCAAAGTATTAGCTTAATATTTACTGTAAATATTTTCCCATTTTTTTTGCCTTAGAGTCTCTGCCCATATTATTGTTGATGATCATAATTTTGTTTGTTAAATATATCAATTAATTTCAATATAATTAGATTCTTTGTCTTGTAGTTACTTATTTTTGGTAGTCATTTCCTTTAGTTTCATTTTTGGTTTTTGTGTAAAAGCCCTTATCAAGATGGGGTGCATATTTACTTATTTTTTCTAATTTCTTCCTGACTTCTCTTTTACTTTTAATTTTATATTATTTAGAATTAATTGTTACGTATAGTCTGAGTTAGGATTTCAACTGCATTTTTTTCCCAAACTAGTAGGCACATCTATTATTCCTGCTGAATTAAAAAAAAAAAAAAGAAAGAATGAATATCTCCAAAGCTCAGTCTTCCTACCTAGGGACAGAATATGGCTCTTCATTTTTTCACTTTTAAGTATCTTATTAAAGTATTTTGCTTTTTTATGTGTGCTTTGCACAGTTTTTATTGGGGCTAATCAAGGATATTTTATGGATATTTTTATTGTTAATTAAAATAAAATGTTTCCCAGGTTATCTTCAAGCTGATTTGTGTACCTACCTGAGAAAACTATTGAGTTTTATTTTTTTCTTGGTCCAATAAATTCATTTTTAGCTACCATTAAGTATAAGATATTTTAGTTATCTCCTGAGTTTTTGTTAATATTTTAATATTAATGTTATTAGATTAATATTGATACATATACCTTCTCTCAAGAGTAAATTTGTGTATTTTCTGTCTGTATTGCTACCAAATTTCAGTTATTTTTTATACCCTGTGCCCTTTTGCTTCCAACAATTAATAACATCACACAGATATTTTATAATCTCCTGTCTTGAAATATTAATTTTGAATAATATTTTGATCATTTTTTTAAATAGAAGGGTATCTGAGGGATATATTTTCCAAAACCTATTGTTTGTATTCATGTATGATGTGGACAAAAGTTACTTTTCTTCTATTACCCCTTGTACATATTCATTGGTGGTCAAATCTAATATAAAATTAGTAGAAAACTGAGTTAAGTATTTAAAAACCAACTTTTGAGGCTAGTCAGACATGCTAAAACATTCAGTTGCATAGAATTCTTGAGCAAGTTACTTTTTATGTAGTCACTAAATCCTCTAGACTTCTGTTGGTTGCTACCCTAAACTTCAGGGCAGTGGTAGTACTGGCTAAAATTTACACTACCTCCTAGTCCCAGGTTCCTGGAATGAGTTAACCCTAAACCATCTAAGTCCTAAGGGTTTGTCGGCTTTAGTGCTTTAACAATTCTAGCCTCTGTAGAACAACTTTTGCACATTGCAATAGGAGAATTCTTCTTTACCAGAATAGAATCCTTTTATATCTCTCAAAAAACAAAACCTTATTATTTACAAAAGTTGTTGCATTATCCCAGGTTTTCTGATGATGGGCAATCTTAGTTGTTAAATATAGGGCTATGATTTTAAGTGTCATATAATCCATAGCCCAATCAGAAGCAGTTGGAACTAGCTCTGGAATTTGGAAATATTTTTCATACCTATAAAAGAGTATGGAATTTATCACTTTCTAAATGGCAAGAGGATCTATTAAAATGTCATGATCTTGGTAAGAGAAAATTCTTCTAGTTCATTTACTTTTTCTTTCTGCCATGTTTATAGAAGGGCAAGAAAATTAAGAACTGCAGAGAACACATTGTCTTTTTCTCCCTTCACACTACCCTGCACCTCTGCAATTTTTTCTGTCAAGCAGGAGAGATGGTGGGGAAGATGACAAGGATTAGGAAAGGTAGACAGAAAGAGAACAAGAAGTTTCATGTCCTTAAGAAAAATGTCACTAATTTTTGAAAGAAAAATTCCAATGGCATTTAAGTTCAAAAGAGTTTTGAAGGAGAGAAATCCATACAGTCTTATGTTGGATCTGATTCCAGGATAGGATAAATTAAGCGATATGAAATTATGAGGAAAAACTGAGAATAGATAACTTGCTGATTTTCAATAGTGAGAAAGGAATGGAATTATGCCTTAAGGTTTAGACATTACGGCAGGCAAAACAATGTAACAAAAGAAAGTAAAAAATTAGACCCAAGAATATATTGGGGTTTTAATAAATGATAAAGGTGGCACCATAAATTATTGAGTGGATAGAGATCATTTCATAAATTGTGTTTTGATGACCAAGGCCAGATTGGGGGAAAATAAAGTAAATCCCTACCTCATTCCTCACATCAAAACAAATTCAGGTTGATCAAAGGAAATGAAACAGTAGGGTGTATACAATATTCCTATACATATAAAAATATTTAAGTGATGAAGGTAACTCTAGCATGGCATAAAATCCAGAATTCTGATTGCAAAATTGATTAATTTGATAACTTAAATAATTAAAAACACCATAACAAAATCAAAAGTAAAACAACAGACTGAAAAAAAAATTGCAGCACAAATGATGAGATGTTGGGCTGATAAATGCAAAATATAGACAACTCTTACAAAATCAAAAAGCAAAGAATTTACACAGGAGTACAATGGATGCAAGATACAAACAGAAAATCACTACATAAGAAATACAAATAACTAAAACAAAATATGAAAAGGTCAGCCTCCTTAATAATAAAATGCAAACAAATTAAAACAATAATGAAACATCGTCATGTTTCATTTATTAGATTGGCGAAGATAATAAAATTTGCCAAAATTGATGTTGGCAAGGATATGAGGCAAAGACCCTTCTGTTTGTTACTGGAAGGCACATAATACAAATTAATATCTTTTTTGGATAGATATTGAGCAATATTAATGAAACAAATATTTATGGCTTTTGAGTCTGTGCTACATGATGTTCCTTGTAAATTGTAACATCTTTTTGTGATAATAAAACAGGGAATAACCAAATGGCCACTAATAATGACTTAAATAAATCTTTTGTGATACATTCCCACAATAAACTACTATGCAACCATTAAAAATGCAGTAGATTATATGCATATTCCAGCATGGAAAGATGTCCAAAATGCATTGATAAGTCAAAAATGAAAATTGCAGTATTTTATATACTTTATGGCCTCATTCCTGCTTTTAAAATGTATTAATATGCTAAAACTACATTTCCATACCCTAGCTCTCTATTAATAATCTATCTGTCTGTCTATCTATCTATCTGAAAACACTGAATTTTTCCTGTGATTATTTAGAGGGATGTGATTTTGGTGGACTTTCACTTTTAAATCATATATTCTCATAGTTCAGAATCTTTTGCCATGGGAAATATTTTAAATCAAAAAACAAATACAATATTTTAAAAGAAAACATGATTTTAAAAACTACATGACAACATGGAAGAGGAACATAGTTTTATTATTAGGGCAGTGAGATTTTGGATAATTGATTTTTTTTTTTCATTTACTGACATCAATAATTGTTACATTAGTTATGTGACACATCGGAAGATATGGTGGATGGGAATCAACAGCCATTCTGACCTCCTTCTACTTTGCTTTAATGTTACTGCAGAGGATGAAGTCTAAAACTACACTCCCAAACCTTCTGACAGCTAGGCTTCCAGATGTGATTTGTCTTTGACCATTTTGAGTCACTGATGGAAGGTTTGTAGACTTGCAAACACAGTCTTGGAGTATTATACTTATTATTATTACTCTTTTCTGTAGCTGTAGCAGCAGGTGTCCTCGTGTTAAGTAGCTACCTTCCTGGGAGTTAACAGGCAGGGCTTGAGGCATCCAGTTTGCCATTCTAGAGCTGGCAGCAGTAGCAGCATTTTCCCAAACAGGAAGCGGCTCCCTGATAACTCAGGAGGCTCTGACATGGCCTGGCCTGCTTCTGGTCAAGGAAGAGTCTGTTTCTTCAGCCCTACGATGGATTGTGTATGGTGGTTGATATCCTGCAATGGATCCCCTTCTCCAAAAGGTAAGTAGAGTGGGTTCTCTTTGCATTTAAATTCTGATGGCATCATTGTTAGATAAATAAGTAGAGAGGAAGAACCATATATAAACACACAAATTTAAAGCACATGGACAGAAATGAGCAAATATGAATCTCTAGTTATATACTTTTATGGTTTAAAAAATGCATATGACCAAGTCATTGCGGTCAGTGCTTACAGATCTCATAATTGCAGACTCTAGGTTTTTGTTTTTGTTTAGTTGTACTTAAATCGTTTGGTCATCTTGATGGCTTACGTCATATGCACCACATCCACGTAGAAGAGGGTTTTGAAAATTTCCATAAATTGTATTTATTATCTTGTTATGGTATTCTAGACTTTGTATTCCAGTGCTCTGTGATAGCTTATAGAGTTGGAAATAATAAGAATTGTGGCTTATATTTCATAGCACCAGTTTATAATCCACACCAGTCTGAGAAAAGTATTGGCAACTAGGGACTTGGGAATTGCAAAGAGTATTTGATTTTCTGTGGAAGATCATCATGCCCAAATTCTTCTCTTTTGACTTTAGTTTTGAGTTTTTCACAAAAATGGATGTGTTCCAGTTTGCCCAGAATAAGTTGCTGGGTTAAGAGAAAAGAGTGGATGAATGAAGTACTCAACAAGTATGTGTAGAATTATCTATATATAATTGAACAGTCAGCGGTCATCTCTGCTTCCTCACTTCACCTTGAGGTTCCACTGTGAGTAAATAAATACACCCCGATAGACTACTGACCACCATTTCAAGTGCCCTGGTGACTTAACTCAGCAGGATCTCAGACACCGTTAACTGTAACACGTCTTCTCTCTTGTGCATAGCATGCTTCACAAAGAAGCCTACATTTTCTTTGACTTCAACATGAAGATTACATTAAACTAAGCCTAAGATTTCCCTATCGTCCTTGGGACTAAGTCCAAACGCTTGACACTGAGAGTCATCACTCTATTCTTATTAGTTCTACCATCCCCTGTAACTTCCAACTGCCCCTCCATTGAGTGGCTTTCTAGGCATTTTTCTTTTTAGGCACATCTTACTAGGCTCTTCACAGATTACTCCGTTAATCCCTCCCTATAGCCTGGCAAGGCAGAAGTATCTTGCTTTGCCAGTGAGAAAGCTGCCCCGACAGGCTGGCATCAGCCTTCACTTTCCCCTGCCTCCTGCAACATCTAATCTTAAAACTTGGTTCCTCTTATGAAAAGCCCTGCCTGTGATTTCTTCTCTTGTTTAACCTCCTGAAGACTATAAGCCTGGGCAACTTCATCAGCCCTTATTCTTTTATCTTTTCACTGCTTGTTCTCGTCATACAAGTTAGTTTTATTTCCAGCTTGACCACAGGTTTCTAGACAACAGGGACCATTTCTGGTCCATTTTTTGCTTCTCACACAGTGTCTAGCTAAGGGCTTAATCAAACTCTTGCTGAATTATAATTATTAGACTGCTTATTTAAAAAATATATATATATGAATAGATAGCTATAAATAGATAGATAATTAAAATTTCTAGAGACTGAAATATTAAACCTGTATTTGACATTAATACTCCACAACCTTACTGGATGTAGGAAAAATAGAAGGAATATGAAGTATCAAATCCATCAAAATAAAGGAAAGGAAACCTGGATTTGAATCCCATCAATTAATTTCTACTTTCATTCCATCAACTATTCCAAGTCCTTCCTGGCTCTTTTCAGGTATCCATTCACACCCCCACAGGCTCAAGAATTTCTGACTCTTATCTCAGCTCTAAAGGTATAGACTCATTAGTCTGAGTCAACCAAGGTGATTCTATTCCCCTTGTCAATAGTGGATTTGCTATTATCCAATAAGATGTAGGGGGAAGTAGGCTGGGGACTTCTTGTTTCCTCACTTCTATGCAATGTAAAAAGGAAAAAGACTCTTTTTTTTTCACCTGAAGATTGTCATGTCTGAAAGTGAAGCTGAGAACCGCTGACTCGTCTTGCAGTCGATCATAAAGGAAAGCGTTCTGGGGAAAATGTCCATCTACTGAACCTTTCTTGATTGGGTTTTCTCATTTGAATCACAGAACAAAGAAAATGATACGTGTGTCTATTTCCTTAATTCTCTGAAGGATGGTAGTAAAAGTACCATTTTAGATGAATAAGAGAGAAATGAATTTATTACATGCGATGGGTGACATGGGACATTAGGGCTAAATTCTGTGGAGATCCGCATGAAAAAGACTGATGATTGGGATAATGGCAGCTGTTGTATTATTCTGAATTTCTTCTCATGAGAAATAATAAATTTCCTTATGATTTAAGGTTATTAGAGCTGGGGAGTTTCTGAAACTTGCAGCTGAAAGCAATTTAACCAAATACACCTCATCATAAGACATTGTGAATTTCAGTTTGCCTCTGTTTGCTCATAGATGGACATGGGGAAGCTAATGGAAAGTCACAAAGTGTATCCTGGTTAGCAAAGAACTTTGATATTTGTAAAAGAACAATCATAAGTTATGGCTCTGCTGTAAGTTCCTTTTACGAGGGTGATCATTTGTTAGTTTCATTAAGACCCTGCAGTTTCAAAATATTTTTATTCATCATTTGAGAAAATTCAATTGAATTCTGCTGGATTTGTTAGGATAAATAAACTTTTGGCACTTAAGGGTTTAATAACAGGCACTGAGGATAACTCAGTCCTCACCAATGCTGACTATCTACAGCAGAAGTGTAAACGTGAGCACAATTTATGCACTGCCTGAGAGTCCTTCAGGAGCTTAAGGACATGGTTGACAAGCGTGCACCAAGCCTGGGCAACGTGTTCCAGGTGACCCTGCTCTTGGAAGGACAGGCCGGTATTTTCTCAGCAAAGTTTCTCACTCATCGGACTGGGGTGGTAACAAGTATCAAACTTCTCCTTGTGGAGGCCCAGGGATGTGTTGTGGGCTGGGGTGGGGTTTGTTATACAGCTTTCCAAAATGAGGCATTCATTAATAACTAGTTACACACAATACCTTTTTTTTTTTTTTTTTTTTTTTTTTTGTTTTTACTGAGTCAGTGGCAAGGATGGATTAATTCAATCCTTCTACATTTTATTTCAACAACTTGTTAAAATGTTAAATCTGGGGCAATTCCTAGAGTAGGTTTTCTTTTCTTAAAGTTTTATTGTTGCTATCTATCTGTCCATCTGCCTATCTGATTAGCTATCTTTCTATACTCTATCGAATCGATCCAGCTATTTATTTATCTATTGATTTCCTTCAAAGTGAAGTCTGAATTGTCACTCACATTTATAAGATACAAATGTTGTTGCATGACCAAGACAGGGCTGCAGCTTCAGGTCCACACCCTTTTGAACCCATTCCTTGTCTTACAGCCTCCCAGAGAATAACTAAACACCTAAACACACTCACACAAAAGTATGCTCATCTAATTTAACCTTCTTTTAACTTCTACTTGTATTAATATGGATGAAAATCCATAGTGTCCCTGTACAGTCATATCATCACTGAGAACGTGTTGCTGTGAGCATCTGGTGCTGTGGTAACACAGCCATCCATGTGATGATGATGGAGATAGAGGCAACCCTGTCCAACAAGGTTTGAATTTAAAGAGATTTACTTTTGAATCCTGGTTCTAGTACTGCTATTGGATATGATACTTAAACCCTCTAAAAGTCCTTTTTTTTTTTTTTCATGTGTAAAATAGAGATAGTAACCCAAAAATTGATTCATGTATTAAATGAGTATATTTAGAGTGCCTAATGGGCTGCAGACACCATGCCGAGTGGTGGGCAGTTTTCAGGGTGCCTCCCCGTTTTGACGATGGACTGGCGTAGTTGCATAGAGCGCCTAAGGGAACACAGGGCTCGGAGCAGATGCTAGTGAGAGCTGTTACACCTGCATCATTAGCAAAGGCAGAACCTGCGTGAGGGTAAACACCTAGAAAGCAGGAGCTGGGAGGCTCATCCAAAATGGATGAGTTCACTATAGAAACCCTCAGCGTTACTTGGAGCTTTGATCACTTTTCTTCAAAAGCAGACCTAGATCAGCCAAAACAGCTTTGAACATCATGCTGGAGATTCTAGCCAATAAACTCAGGCAAGGAAAGTAAATTAAAGGCATCCAGATTGGAAAAGAAGTACAAGTGTCTTTATTCACAGATAATAGGACTGTATGTGTAAAGCATTCGAAGATATATGTGAAAAAGCTACTAGAATGAGTGAGTTTAGCAAGGGTTCACAGTACACAATCAATAGACAAAAACACATTGTTTCTATGTCCTATCAGTGAACAATAAAAAATAAATAAAAATAGGCAATATAATAAAAATATGAAATACCTAGGGATAAATCTGACAAAAGATGTGCAAGATCTATACATGGAATACTTTAAAACATTGTTGAAAAAACTTTTAAAAACCTAAATAGATGCAGAGATATCATGCATTCATGAGATGAAAATTCAATTTGGTTAAGATGTCAATTGCTCCCAAACTGATCTATAGATTCAATGCAATCTCAATTAAGGCCACAGCAGGCTAATTCTTGTTTTTGAGAAATGGACCTGCTGATACTAAAATTTAAATAGAAATGGAAAGGACTTAGAATAGCCAAAATATCTTTGAAAGATAGTATCAGATTTGGAGACCTAACACTGTCTTAGTTTGTCAGTTCTGCTAAAACAAAGTAGCAAACACTGACTGGCAACGGGGATTTATTTCTCACAGTTTTAGAGGCTGTAAGCACAAAATCAAAGTGTCATCCAGGTCAGGCTTTCTCTCAAGTCTGTGGCATTCTGGCCATGGCTTGCCAGGATCCTCAGCTCAGCTACTGTCTCTGCCACATGGCTGTCTGTCTTTCCGTCTCCTACTGCCATGTGCAAATCTCCTGTGCTTATGAGGACTCCAGATAGATGGGATCAAGGCCCTTCTTGATTGAACTTGGCCTCACTTTACTAACAGCATCTTCTAGAATCCTATTTACAATTGGGATCACATCCCCAGGACTGGGGTTTAGGAGTTGACATGTCCTTGTGGGAGACATAATTCAGTTCATAAGAAAGCACATCTGATATCAAAACTTACAAAGCAACAGCGATTAAGATGTTGCTGTATCTGTGTAAATGTTTTCAGATAGATGAATGGAGCAGGATAGAGAGGCCAGAAATACACCCACTTATACATGAATAACTTATTTTTCCACAAAGGTACAAAAGCATTTCAGTGGACAAAGGATATTCTTATTAAATATTATAAAATCATATACAAAATAAAGCTTTAATCCATACTTCTTACCGTGTAAAACAAATTCACTCAAAATGGATCTTACCTAGAACTATAAAACTTTTAGATTAAAACATAGGTGAAAACCGTTGTGATCTTAGGTTGATTAAAGATTTCTTAAATACAACACCCAAAGCACAATCCATAAAAAAAAAATCAACAAATTTGTCTACATCAAATTAAAAATTTCTCTTCTTTGAAAGATACTGTTAAGAGAATGAAAAAGCAATGCCAGACTGGGAACAAATATTTGCATACCATTTATGTGGAAAAAAAACAAACACAAAAACACCTTGTATCCAGAATTTATAAAGGAATCTCAAAATTAAGCAACAAGAAAATGAATAAATCAATAAAAAATGGCCAAAAGATTTGAACAGACAGTTAGTTTACCAATGAAAATATTTAGATGGCAAGCAAGCACATGAAAAGATGCTCAACATCATTATTCATTAGGGAGATGCAAATTGAAACCACAATGAGTTAGCTATTACAATGGAAAGTATGAAAACGATTGATAATAGCAAGTTCCGTAAAGCATGTGGAGGAGCTGGAACACTCATACAATGCTTTGTGAATGTAAAACTACTTGGGAAAACCATTTGTTAGTTTCTTAAAAAGTTAAATGTGCACCTACTATACGTTCCAGTATGGGGGAGGGTGGCGACATGCCCAGAAAACGAACCCAGTCAGGGGACCCTGGGATGCTGAGCTTGGGACTGATTTTCCTTAAGTCCACAGACACTGACACATAGGCTAGAAAATGATTCATTAATTTGCATTGGGAATTAGAGGTCCTGCATGGATAAGTTTCCAGAACTTTGCTCTGTAATAAAGGCGTCAGAGCTGGGAGCAGGAGAAGGTGATTCGCCTTTGAAATAGACCCTCCAGTGTGAATGTGAGTCCATCTGGGCACTTTTCCCCTGGACCGTGCACGGGTCACACATATGTTCTTGTCCTCTGTCCCCTTTTTCCAATCTCCAAGCGAAGCATCCTTTTTCTGTGGGTGCATCTTTACTTCCAGGACATGTGCACAATTTTTGTGGCTGGTTTTTTTTCTTATTTCTATGCCCTATGCCACTCCCTTCAATTAGATTTTTACTCTTTCTAATTTGGATTAGGAATTAGAGGACACTCTGTCCCATGAAGAGATTCTGCAGAAGTTATAGCTCATCTACTCTGAATTGATTTTACCAGGTTAGCTCTTAGAAGTTGTAGTGTTTTTCATGTAAATCTCTGTTCTTTCACACTTTTATGGTACGTTTGTATAAAGCACTATCCTAGAAGCAAGCTGATTTTTAATTTGGCTGTCCAATTTCCCTGTGAGTTAGAAGAATCCCAATTTTCTCATTTCATTTCCAAGTTACAGGCATCCTCATGTTAATTGGCTGTGATGGCCAGATCCAAGTCTAACAGATTTGATTATCAAAAACAAGGCGTGAAATGCAGTGTAGATATCAACAACTTAAAACCCTACAAATAACATGACACAATAACCAAATGAAATAATCCAAGGAGGTTAAAGTTGGAGAGTTTATCATGCATAAGCAGCAGCAGGCTAAATCCTGGCCACTGGGAATTACCCTCACACTCTCACCTGATTTTGTTTTTATGGAGGTTATTGAAAGTTCATGATTGTGTATCAGTATAGTTTATTTATTCACTCTCATTCATCAATATTTATTAAATGCCTACCCCATGCCAGGTGTAATACCAGGTTCTTTGTGAACTCAGGTGAGCCAAGCAGACATGCCACACTGTCATGTTATACACAAGTGAATGGAGCAATGACATTTAATAAATAAATAATTAGAAATTGTGATAAGCATTAGTAGGGGAAAAAATAACCTGAGTACTATTAGAAAGAATATTATAAATAATATAAAACAAGATATCTAAGGGGTTGCATTAATCAGGACTCTTAATAGATGAAAGAAACCTAACAAAAGGGGGGAAACAACAACGGCACAGGATAATGGGACAGAATTTTATAAAGGACAATGATGAGACTGGCTTCAGGAGAAACTGAATCCAAGTGCTCTGAGTACTCAGTGATGCCAACACTCCTTGTTTCCATTTCTTTTGTCTGCTTTTCTCTGTGTGGCAGCTACATTGTTTTCAACTCCACTTTGTTCTGTTTCCTTTCTCCATTCAGACACCTCCAGGCTTACATCTTCACAGGTTGGAAGCAGTGAGGAAGAGGGTCTTCCTTGCCAGTTCTGGTTCCTTAATTAGAAAAAGTTCTTAGGAAATAGTCAAATTGGCCCAGAATCTGAGGAACTACACTTCAAGGTCAAAACAAGAATCTATGTACACTGTGTATGGATGCCACTTAGCTTAAACAGCTTTCACTTATTTCCTCCAGCAAGCTAAGGTGCAATATTGAGCAAGCTACGGAGGACAGGAGAGTAGGGGTTGGAGGAAGGTGCAAACTTGGTGCACAAATTGACCCTCCTCTCTCACTGCTTTGGCCTCCACTCACTCCCAGCCAGTAGTCTAGCTGGTGGTCTCTGTTGCCTTCAGATAAGCGTGTGCAAAGCTACAAGTAGCTCTGCAGCGACACAAGGGTTAATGCCCTTCCTGGTTAGAGGGGGCTGTACTGGACCCTTTGCTAATTAGGAACTTGGGTCCTGAGCAGGCCTCACACTCCATTGGCTGGCAGTGGGACCACTCGCATTCTGATTGGTTACACCCAAAGATGCATAAACGGCCACATCCTTGCTTGTATATGTTGACCAATTCTTGTCAGCACATTCACAATTTTTGTACTTTCTTAAATGAGTTTCTAACTTTGAGGTACAGCGGGTGTTTATCCCTTTATTAAAAAAGCTATGTTTTAAACATGCTTAAAACTTTAGATACTTTTGTGAAAAATTTTGTTTATAAGCAAAAGACCATGTTGATCAGGAAAGCCTGTTTACCACTTTTAAGTGCATCAAATGGGCTTTTATTTACTACTCCTATTAAAATGTAAGATGAGAACTGTCACAGCAAAAGAAACCCAAGGACACCTGGCTCCTAAATGTAATGTGGCATTCTGGAGGGGTCCTGGAACAGAAAAAAAGGCCATTAGATGAAAACTAAGGAAATCTGAATATTAGTTAATGTCTGTACCACTATTGGCTTGTTTTCATTAATGTAACAACCTGTACCATACTAATGTGAGCTGTTCATAACAGTGGAAACTGGGTGTTGTGTATACAAGGACTCTGTACCATCCTTGCAAATTTTCTGTAAATCTGAAACTGTTCTAAAAAAGAGAGTTGAATGTTTGAAATGTGGATGTAAAGACATTTTTTACAAAAATTCATTTCACACATGACGATTGGAGCCCATTCCTACCTGGCTACCTCAGTCGGGGAGATTGGATACTACGATTGTTGAAGACTGCATGAAAAGGAAAAAAAAAAAAAAAAAAAAAAAAAAAAAAAAGAAGGGACAGTGATTCTGAACCTTAAAAACAGTAACAGTTGCATTCAGTTAAAGTCATTGGTATCTGAAGCCTGATTTACCAGTAACCGGCATATTTTGTCTTGACACAGCTAGAACATCACTTCTCAGTAGGAAATTGATGAGAAGAATCTGAGATTTTTAAAAGAAGCCATTTAATGAACATTAATTCTTTTGATTTTTTCCTCTGACCATATCAATTTGCAGAATCCTTAATTATTTTTCTTATGTAAAAACTTCAAACCAAAAATCATCTTTCTGTCTTAGTTCCCTCCTGCCATCCCCCACCCTCACCCCATTTCAACATTTATTGAGCATTTACTGTGTTCTAGACACAAGGCGTAGGCATCTTCAAGTAATACCCCATCTAGTGGGAGAGAGAGACACAAATAGGTCACAGAACTGAATTCACCCTGCTGGGAGAAAAAAGGCGGCCTTTTTCCCTTGTTCAAAAGATCTTGGCAGGTTGGGGCCCCTGAAGATTCACCTTTCCATGGACAGGATGACCACTGGCAGAGAAAGCCCCCCGGGCGGTGGGAAAGGAGGCCCAGCTCAGCCTCCAGGAAACCCCGAAATCCTGGACGAGTCCACTCTCCCGCTGGGGCCCCAGCTTTCTCACGGGGCTACGGGATGAGAAAGCTTCCAGCTCAACATTCTGGTCTTTGATTGTAAGAACCAGGGGCCCTTTAAGAAATATTTGCTCCATATGATATTTAAAGACTTCTAATTCTCCAAGGATTGGCCGAGGAGGGTTTTCCTGTTTTTCCAAGCTGCCCTGCAGAACGTATTATACTGTCCAGAAATGATGTTTAAAGTTTCAATAGCTTCTGGTTCTCTGGGCCACATCACCTTGCAGTTACCCTCAAATTGTTTCTGAATCACGTTTCCTCTGGCACGAAGCAGGAGCCCTCGGTTCACATTACGCCTTACAATGCACAGCTCTCTCACCCCGCTGCAGTGGAGCTTTAATGTCAGAATGAAAAATGATAAAGCATAAATGAAATAGCAACCACATGTTCTCTGCAGTGTGGCCCTGGGTCTGCGTGGCCTTTCAAAGCTGGGAGCAAACCATCTTTGCAGCAGTCGGCAGCACAGATAGGGCCTGTGGTGTGGGAAGGCTCTGGCGGCCGGATTTCCACCCAGAAGCAAGCTAGCTAGAGCCACCCTGGAAATGACCACCGCCACGTGCAGAGGGCAGCGTGGGAAGTGAGGGCTGGTCGCAGCCTCTGGGAGGTCCGTCTGCCCAATTCATTCTGCATCCTGACTGCCAAAGCCCTTCTTTCCTCTCCATTTCTAACCCTCTTTGCTTCTCAGCCAAATTCCTATGGCATCCCCCGGTCTCATTCATCGCCACGGGTCTTGCCACCCTCACGTCCATTCACCACCGCACAGGCAAATGGACACATTCAAAACCAAAGCCTGAAAACCCCCTTTTCAGTAATCTCATGATAAAGAAACTCCAGGCTTGGTAACACAATTTAAAGTTTCCTTTGCGATCTTGCCTCTAGTGAGATTCTCTGGGGAGACTACTCTCTGCCCCACACGTGCTTGCACGCCCTCACCGTCACCTTGCTGGAAAGCCTTTTCCACATTCTGCCTCGCTGGGAAACCAGTCCTCGTGCTGGAAGGCTCTATTCAGATTTCACTTCCCGTGTGAAGTCTATCTGATGGGCTTTTAGGAAAATTGGTTGCTGTGTATACCTTTATGTCTTCATTTAACACACTTCATAGGGTAAATATTTATTTACATTACTGTCCCTCACCTAATAAGATGAGCAACTCAAGCACAGGAGTGGCCTTTTATACCCTGTTATCCAATGGTGTGCTAGAGCCAGCTCACGCCATTCGTGTGAACCAACTGCACGCAATCAGAAATCAGCTGCAGGGGGATTATTTAAACCACAAAAAACGGGAAACATTTCAAACTGGGGCATTTGATTTTTTGTGGAAATCCACTTATTAAACATTTACCAGGGTGCTTCTGCTGGTATCCATCCTCAAAACCTGGGCCTTGAAATATAGTCTCGATATAAAAGCTAATGACTAAATATATGCAGAAATGATCTAGAAAATTAGTGGGTAAATGAACAAATGGTGGCAGTAGAATGCACTTAATGTCTCCAGTCAGTTTATAATAAATCTTAGCTGTAAAATTCAGATATCACATATCTCTTGTAAGGAGAATAACAGGGTAATATAGATGAGAAAGTGCTTGTATATATGTGTATATTTATATGTATGTATGTACATGTATAACTTCACAAGGGCTTCAATTTTATGTTTTGTCTAAATAATTTTCTGGAAGTGCTGCCAAATGCGTAATTAAGAAAAGGGCTTCAGGGCAGCCTAAATTCTCCTAAAGGTCACATATCACTTCCTCATTTTCTTTTATTCTTAAGCTGCCGGTACCATCCCCAGTAACTTTCATAACACTAGATATATAACATATGAGTTGAACTTCTCAGAATATAACCCATCATCTACATTTGAATAGCTGAAATCTTATTAAAGAATTTTAGTAAATTCAGGTTTAAAATGGCAACTGGTCAGCAGCCCCTGAGCCTCATGAAATTCTCATTGTCCCCCAGCCCAGAGCTCCAGGCGCCATCCTCAATCACTTTCCCCCCACATCAGCTTTAAAAACTAGAACTGACACTCATCCTACTGCAGAACTCTGGGGAGAATTTCCACTTACTACAAGGCCTACAAAAATATATTGAGTAAGATAATCTGGGATCTATTCTTGTGGTGCTTCTGGACCCAGAGTGAGCTGCTGGCAGGAAAGAAAGTAGAGCAATCTTTGTCGCTTCACTGCTATTTGCAACTTAGTTTGGAAACAAAGGTGTGACAAATAGGAACCCTCTCCTCTAATGCAATGGCTCCTGCTTTTTGAGGCCACCAGAATTTTGCCATCATTTCTCCATCCCATTTATTAGGCTCTTCCTTTCTGAAACCCTTTAGACATTGCAACTCCTGTGCTAAGTCACTCAGGATCTGGGCCCGTGTACGAGGGAGGAGGGCTCCTGGGGGATCCTGTCCCCCTGGAGCTGGAGCCCTAGAAGCGTAGGCTGTCAGTGGGGGTGGAGCCAGCCCTGGGAGTGGGGTGCCTCCAGTGCCGAGAGTTCAGCAGAGCTTTCAGAATGAATTTAAAAATAGTAATAACAATAGAAGAAAATATAACATCTTGTAGGAATCTGGGTAGGATTGCTGTTTTCCTGTCTAAAATTTCAAAATTTCCCTTATTTTCAATATTGAAAGATGCGTTATTTTCTTAAGTGTCAAACAGACACGTTAGACTTTGAGAGGCGGGGAGCACTGTTCAGGGGTCCTGTGGGGTGGGGAGTGATTTCCAGATACTCCCCACCAGGGACAGGGTCTGGCTGGTCTTTCTGGTTTATGGAGGAGGCTAAACCAAAGCTTGGTGAGGCCAGGAGGCCCATTTCTTCTTGAAAGTTCCCAGTGGATGAAAATTGCCACTTAGAGGTGAGGTGGCTCCTGGCCCCGTCGTGTGGAGCCCGGGCTGGAGCAGAGGGGAAGCAGCATCCCCAAGAAGCCTCCCTTCCACCTCCTCTCCCTCCCCCTCCACCCCACACCTGCTTCAGGCCTTAAACATCTGAGAGCCATGAAATAAAGCCCAGGATTTGTATTTATCGGAGAAGGTAAGACTTGAGCCCAGTGAGCAGCTAAACAGAAACGATTATCTATTTTCCCTCTAAGGACAAAAGATCATGTCAAAGACTTTTTCTTTGGCCTCCACGGAATCTAGAACTGGTCCAGGCACATGGCTGCTTTAAAACTGAAACGCAGGAAGGTAGGTTCGGCGGTGTGAGGATAAAGAGCCCACGGTGGGGGCAATGACCTCCTGTGACCACCGGGCCATGACTCAGAGCCACAGTTCAAGGGGTGGCCCCTGAGAAACAAGCAGTGAGGGTACAGGACGAGCTTGAGCAGGTGCCCTTGAAGTCCCTGCAAAGTGAGAGGCAGGAAGCTGGGACATGGTGCCAGGTCCATAAAAAGCGGGTATTTGGTCGGTGGCTGGTGGAGTGGTGCCCCAGGACTACGTGCTGCCAGCAATACGTGCAACGAAACCTCTGAATGGGGCGACATCGGGGAAGGTGGAGTGAGCAGTGATTCTGCAGGACAGCAGGTGGCGTGACTCAACCAGACAGGCATTGGGGGTCGGGGCTCCTGTTGGTGACCCCTGGCCTTAGCACCAGAGACAGAATGCCCAGGACCCCCACTCCATGGAGGCGGGGACCCCAGGCTGTTGCTTCCCGAAACTTGTGCCCCGAATTGTTGGGTGCAGCCATGCAGGCAGGAGCCCTGGACTTTACCATAGTTTCTGTATTTTCACAGGCACCTGGCTCCTTCCTGTGAAATCCATATCTGGGGCTGGAAGTAGGACAATTTTGGTGCACAAAATAGGCAAACATTTTCTTAGGATATTCCAGGTTTTGTGGCTTCCAAATTCTGTGCTGAGGTGCCCCAGGATGCTGCAGTAAACTAACGGTGCCGCAGGCTGTTTTAAGTTATTCTTTTTCTTATCTTTACATTTTCAAGGGAAATATAGACAGCTGGTGTCAATCACACATCATGTGACTACCAACTCGAGGCAGGTCACAGATTCAACATTACATCACCATACGCTCGTTTTGATGACAATGTATCTTTGCAAAGCTTGGTTTGGGGTAGACGTGGATACAAAGCAAGTATGGCAGGAAGATCATTGTGGAGTAGGACGTGAGAGCGGTGGTTCCCAATCTGAATCCGAGATGCGAGAAGTTGCAAAGTGTTCTAAAAGCACACATATCCCACCTATAAGTAATTTCACTTTTAAAGAATGGAATACAAGTTTTTTTCTTTTAACGATATACATACGTATATCCTTCAAATGGCTACTAAATTGTTGGTGCATAAATGCTTATTAAGTTTTTTGGACATAACTACTTAATGAATGGAAATAGGCGTCTCTTTTAGCTTTGGAGTACCATGTAAAAAATTACTTAGACTCCAGGGGCATCCTGAATCAAGAAAGTCTGGCAACCAGGCAAAGCCAGTTGACCATCTTACAAAAGTACAACTCACAAGATCCCTACCTTAGTTTAGGTTGTGACCACCTAAGGGGTTGGATGAAGTAATAGCCCTAACAGGAACCCGGCAAATGTTTGTTGATGAGTGTTTGTTCCTAATATTTATTGCACTAGACCTTAAGCTAAACCTTTTTAGAACAATATCACATATAATTATCACAATGTCCTAGTAAAGTGGGCATTTTATCATTAATATTGTACAGTGGAGAAAAATCAAGGCTCTGAGAGGAAAAAAGTCTCCCACATCACACAGCTAAAAGTCATTGAACACAAAAATGAATCAGACTTGAAGCTGGTGCTCTATGTGCCACACCACACTTTCCCCAAATGGACGGATGGATGGCGGCCTGGACAGATGAAAGACCTGGTATTTCTGAACTGGGTGGGCAAGGAGGAAACTCCAAATACTATGGGTTGGTGGAGAGAGCTGGACAACATATTTTCTTGTGTGAAATCAAATACCTCAATTAAGCTCTCTACTTTGGAGGACTGACTGAACTCAGAATGCCCAATAAATCCACATGGAGATCTGCAAAATTCATCCTTTCTTTTGTATTTTGAAGATGCACAAGAACTCTATTTTCTGTTACCACACAGTCTGATTCCTAAGGACATAGTAAAATCATCACTGGACCAAGTTCAAATAGGACAGGCTTCCGGCTCTGGGGCTCTTTCACCCTACTTCGTTCATCCACAAACCACGAGTCCAAATACTTGGGATATTTGGGACATTTCTGCCTCCATCAAGCCTATCTATTTGCATAAAATATTTAGATATCAGATTTCTAATGCTTTAAAAAACTTCAGAGCAGATGTGTGCTTTCCTTAGCCTCGTTTGTTTTAAAGAGGAGAGAATGAGAAAGGAAAGAAATGCATCATATTTTATATAAAGGAAATGGCTCAAGGCAAATGCAGCTAAATATTTTAATGGTTTAAACATTCATTTTAGCAAGTTTTCTTTAATTTTCTTAACTTTGTTCCTTTTGAACTGGCTTAACCTTCATGTTTAATCCTCGGAGCTTTCAAGGAACAGCTCACAGAAAGTTATATACACAAGTATAACAAACATTTCAAATAAAGCACAATGCATAAAACAGAGAACAGGAGAACTCTGACAACAGCTGCTAGATTTAACGCTAATAGTTTTGAAAGATTTTGGCTTGAAGGTTAAGAGTATCTTATGACAATAAGCAGGCTTTATATATAATGTCAACAGTCCTGTTGCAACATGTCCAGTTTTAATTTATTCTTTTTCATTTGTATAAGACAAATAATATAATTATAATCGTCTGGTTCATGACATTGAAGTTTTAAAAAAAGTCCAAAATCAAACTTGTTTCTTAGGAACAACAACTTTAAAAACCTCTGGTCTCTGTGGCTGGTGATAATATGCTTTGGTTTAAATATGATAATATGCTTCAAACCTTTATGCATTTGTTTTATTCAAATTAGTGTTTAATGCATTAGTGCCCCTGCATATGTGGCAGTGATTTAACTTTCCATCCCATCTGCTTCCTCAGGGGGGTATCATCACTGACATGGGGTCTGGAGATCGGGGGTGGGGACAGGGACCTCACTCCCTTGCACAAACCAGGCACACGTGGAAGTCTTCAGAATCAGCCTCTGGCCTGTCCAGGTGAAGGCTCTGGAACCATCCCAGGCAGAAGAGAGAGTGTGTTACACGCATGCACACACACACACATGCACCCTCACACAACCTTGTAAAGAAAACCATTTATCAAGCTTTGTTCAAGGAGTCGGTTTAGAAACCCCAGGAGAACGATGCTACATAATGGAGTGCATGTGTAAAGGTACAAAAGAACAGAAGTACACTGCTGGGTTTTTCTGTAGGAGGCAAATGAGGCTGTTGTGTAGCTTTCAGAATGAGGAACAGTTTGACAGTTTGAGGCATGAACGCCTTCTTCTTAGGAACATGCAAATCAACCCCAAATACCAGGCGAGGTAGTGCTGCAGCGTGCACTGGCCTTCCTTCTGTGTTTAAAGAACACCAAACTCTTTCGCATCTGGTGGTGCTTGCACATCAGACCCAGGCCTGGCTTCCTCAGCACAGCAGCCAGGCCTACGAAGGTACCCAGAAACCCCACAATTCCTGGGTCTGGCTCCCAGGGCTCTGCCTTAGCTTGAACACCCTGCTCTAGAAGAAATTTCCACAGTTAAAATACTAGCAACAAAAATAATCATGATATTGGCCAAGGGCATGCTATGGAGCAGGTACTATCATAGCTGGTTGACCTCAATTTCCTTGCTGATTCGTCTCCATCATCCAACAAAGCAGGCAATATTAACCCCATTTTGCACTGAGCAAAACTGAATGAAATATTTTTCCCAAGTCCATGGCAAATTCAGGACTCAAGCCCAGGTCTTTCTCACTGTCTTTCTTTCTACACTGAAAGTTCCAGGGATTGGACAGACAATCTTATGCATGATACGGATGTGATTTTCTAGGCCACGGTGATCTGCTCTGGGTCCTAAAAATACCATGTCCACCTCCTCACCTTTCCACATAACTTTTCTATTCCATGAATCTGTCTTGTGTGTGTGCTAGAAGTACCCAGCAACCTTGCCTCAACCTTGAACTGCTTGAGAACCACACTTTCATAGGCACCTGCCAGATAGCCTAGGCCCCGCCCCGAGGCACCCACATGCTCACCTGCACAGGTGCTCCCAATGGTGCTAACCTCCAATATTTCATTGAACCACTGAGCACTGCACTGACCATCAGGGAAACCCTGGAAATCATAGGATTCAGCCTTTCCTCTTACTGATAAGTTCATTGAAGGCCAGAGTCTCATAAGAGGATACTGTTCCTCTAGCAGACATCCCTAAAGCCTCCTTCTGCACAGGCACCGTGTTGGTCCAGCGGTAACAAGAACGAATATAAGATCCAGGCCCTCCTGGGCTGACCACCAAGAGGAGGAGGTGGACAGTGGACCCGGAACCTGCAGTCCTGTGTGGTAATCCTTCCGCTGCGATGAGCACTGCGTGCCGAGGAGGCAGAGGAGGGGCTCTGGTGCCCACAGAGAACCTGAGACCCAGCTATCCTGCTCTCAAGTTTTTACTTTGGTAAAAGTATAATAAAATGGCTTGTAGCCATGTCTAGCCCTTAGAGAAATTGTCTCTTTGGGCTTTTTATTTTTCCAGTATGGATGAGAGGGAAATATGTCTAAAGCCTCAGAACTGAGAAGTCCACTTGGCCTCTGTTCCCACAGCGTGGAGGGATTCCCCATTTCATACGGGACTTTTCCTTTTGCCACAAGACCATGCGCTTCCTGAGGAAAGTTGCTGCTTCTTTTCCTGTTGTGTACTCAGTTTTAGCAGAGGGCCTGGTTCCTGGGAAGTGACTAGTAGAAGTGTGTTGAATGAACAAAGGCCAGACTTGGATCAGGAAGTCAACAGTTCAAGGAGCTCTGTCTCTTTGACACACTCCACTGGGCTAGAACGACGCTCTGGCCTGGGCTTTGTGGCTCATGCACGAGACCGTCATGACCGGGGCATCGCGGTCTGACCACTGCTAGGATTCTGTCATCCCAAGCCTGCGGGTCTCACTGAACCGACTCTGTCATCCCAGATGGACACACAGATGGGCCACCGCATGGCCAGAAACTTAGCCCAGTCACAGAGCGGTCATGGGGCAGGGCAAAGCTCCAGCTGAGCTAAGATGCCCTTGGGAGAGGTGGTGGGTGCTGGGAGAGAGCGTCTGGCATCAGGGCATCTGGGTTGTCATCCCAAGCCCTGTCACTACTCGTGCATGATCTTGAGTTTAAGATCGATATTGGGTGGAGGATGGGTTCTGTGGCCTCCTCTCGCTCTGACACCCCAGGGCTCCTTGGTGTGCAGAACACCCTACATCAGAGAGCAGGAGGCCCCTGGCTCCTTGGAGATGGATGGCAGCATGGGAACCCACAAAAAGACCACAGCGTTTCACTCTGAGCTTCAAACGACGTAGCGCATGGGGGATATTTTGGTGTGTGCATATTCAATGAAGGCACACTTGCTGAGAGAAGATGGGGCAAGCCCTCTCTCCCCCGTGCCCAGGGCTGTGTTGGCTGGGGAGTGAGGGGTCAATTATTGTGAGAATAACATCCAGAAAGAGGCTGTGATAAACGTCCGAGCTCGTGTGATGTCAATTGAAAGGACAAATGCCAACCCTAAAGGAGCATGCCAGGTCCTCTCTGGGTGGCTTCTTCCCCAGTCACTCCAGGAGATTTGGCATGTCCCCTGCTGCAGGGCAGGTTTACGGCCAAAACGGTGAAGAGACGACCAGCTGCAGAACCTTCCTCACTGAAACCAGGGCAGCAGAGTCAATCGCATGCCACGGTCAAAAGCTGGGTTTTTGGAGTCAAGCAACATGGACAAGAGTCCCACTCAGCCTCTTAGCAGCTGTGTGATCGCAACAAAAAGAATTAATTCCTCTAAGTCTCAGTTGCCTTCCCTGAAAACTGGGAAGGCTAGCTGTGCCAGTCTGAATGTATTATGTCCCCCAAACACCATTATCTTTGCTGCAATCTTGTGGGGCAGACATTTTAGTGCTGATTAGATTCAAATTCTTTGAGTGTTTCCATGGAATGTGCCCCACCCAACTGTAGGTGATAACTCTGATGAGATATTTCCATGGAGGTGTGGCCCCACCCGTTCAGGGTGGGCCTTGATCAGTGGAGCCATATAAATGAGCTGACGGGCAGAGGGAACTCAGTGCAGCTGTGAGTGACATATTGAAGAGGAGCTATAGCCAAGAGGGACACTTTGAAGAAAGCTCAGGAGCTGCAGATGAGAGACAGTTTGAAGATAGCCATTGAAAGCAGACTCCTGCTCCGGAGAAGCTGAGAGAGGACAAATGTCCCAAGTGCAACTGAGAGTGACATTTTTGAGGAACTGCAGCCTAGAGAGGAACGTCCTGGGAGAAAGCCATTTTGAAACCAGAACTTTGGAGCAGACACCAGCCACGTGCCTTCCCAGCTAACAGAGGTTTTCCGGACACCATTGGCCATCCTCCAGTGAAGGTACCCGATTGCTGATGTGTTACCTTGGACACTTTATGGCCTTAAGACTGTAACTGTGTAACCAAATAAACCCCCTTTTATAAAAGCCAATCCATTTCTGGTGTTTTGCATTCCGGCAGCATTAGCAAACTAGAACACTAGCAGTACCTATCTCATAGGGAATCTTAAGCATGAAGTAATATAAAGTTTTACCACAATTAGTACCATGCCCCACACATAGTAACTGGTCAATAAATATTACCACTTTTGGTCAATAAATATTAGCACCTCTGAAGTCAAGAAATAGGGAGAAAAAATTTGAATGCCCAAATGAAGGACATGTGGGAAAACCATGGCAATGCCTCACATCCAGGTTCCTTGGGCCACAGAGCTCTTTAGATTCATGATCTCCCTCTGTCCTCACAGTCTGCCTAGGAGTGAGGTATATTATGCACAGCTCACTGATAAGGACACCCCTGCCCAGAAAGTTTAGATGCCTTATATAGGATCACATAGCCAAAATGAGAATGTCATTTATTGATTTTAATCAAGATTTCCTTCAGGATCTGCATCACAGAGATGACATATTAGGTTAAGGAAAGTAGCAGTTTAATGTCTGAATTACAGTATCCCCAACATGCAGGGATCCTCCAGTGTCTTCCACCTGTCAGGTGCTTTCTCCAAGCCCCATGCAGTGTGTTTTATGCAAATGTCCTCAGGGAGCCTTTATAGGAGCACCTGGGAGAGTCTCTTTCTTCCAAGTGTCCACACCTGCGTTCTAGCCTTTCTCCTTCCATTTTAACCACACCCTTTGGCTTCTGAAAGCCTGGGCTCTGCAGCTCCCCTTCAAGTTGTGGAGAGATTCCCACATCAAAAAACTCGCTGACACCACCACAGTTACATGAAACGGGTCTTCTCTGCTGCTTTTCCTCAAAGTGTTGCTTCTCCTTTACAAATTAATGTACTGGTCAGAAAAGCTCTTGGGTACAAGCGACAAAATGGATGCAAACTTTCTTTTGAAAGTATTCATTGTGAGGATAGATCAAATTATTCTGGCTTTTGTGAAACACTGATTTCTTTTTCTTTTTTTAGTAGAATTGTGAATTGGGAGCTTAGTTTCCTCATCTGTAAAATGGATAAGCAATTCCTTATGAGCTGATGTGAGAATTGACTTACGTATATTTAAAAACCTAGCCAGGTCTATCACAGATGACTGGCAAATGTATTCTGGTCTATAAAAGAACTCTATCGAGGTAAAAACTATGTAGTCCTTTTCCAACCTCATACACTGGGACTAAGAGCTCAGGATTAACTGAAAAATGATATCATTTCCATAAAGAAGATATACTTTTTCTGTTCATTGATCTGTTCATTAAACTATTCTTTAACATTTTAAAGGGAAAAATAACAAATGAATCCCATCTAAAACTGATCATATTGCATTTTAGTAATCAGAAGGCAAATTGCTAAATTTACCTCGTTACATGACATGGTCCATGCAGCTTTGCGTCCCTGTCTAGTGCAGGTTCAGAGCACTTGGTTGTATATTTTTGGGTTCATATGAAATCGAAGGTAACGAGCTTTAGCACTACAAAGTCTCTGGAATGCTTTCAAAAACGTGTGCCTCCCACAAGACAAATCAGCTGAACCAAGCAATAAAATGTGACATTAAGCATTCAATACTCTCGTTTTTATGTAGTCCCAGGTCAGCAAAAATGACCCCATTGGGGGCATTTCGCTAATGCCCTTGTTCACTAGGAAGCTAATCAATAGTTATTTACGCCTTGCAGACCTCCAAAGAAAGCCTGACTCATAAATTGAACTCAAAGTATTTTGGAAGCTTCAGAACCTAATGTGGTTTACGAGGACCCTCCGTCAAGTGGACCACCCTGTGTGTACACATCTGTCTCCACGTGTATATGCACATGTCCAATTTATCACTTCCACTTAGCTGGTGCTATACCTTAAGGTCTTGAAAAAAATTAAAAGTCTTCTAATGATTAGTGAAATACTGCCCTTCTTGGCTTTTTAAACATTCATGTTTAGACTTCATCTTTTTTTACATATCTAGTTTTCAGAAGAGGGGATGTGTTCATCTCACCTGGAATACTATGTTCTATTGTAGGGAAAACATTTTTCTAGGCAAAATGGAGGCAATCTAAAGGAGGGAGACTTCAAACCAGGCCTAACAGAATACTTATGAAAACTGAGTGTGCTTGACCCAGAGAAAAGAGTTGGGCTGAGGGAGGTAGACTAGGGAGAAGGGAGCCTCTGTATGCCCCTAAAAGACTATTAAATAGAAGGGACACCAATGGGCTTGGATGAGAAACAAGAGACAAAATAATAGGGAGGCAGATTTTAGCTTATTACAAGAAAGAACTTTCTCAAATGGTCCAAAAAATAATAAACTGACTAAGGAGAGGATAGATAAGATAGAACCCCAACTGGTCATGCTTCAGACCCTTTACAGCCCTGGGATGGAACACCCCAACCATCCTCACGACCCACAGTTCTTTCCTGCCTCTGTTGTTTCACGATGTCCCGGTCAAGCCAGCCCTTCCCACGTGAGCCCTCCGTGCTTTCGGTAGAACAGTCCCTGACAATCCCAAATCTCCTTTCCTTCCAAGGCCATATTTTGAAATTTTTATAAAAGAGAAAGTAGAAAGGCAAGGGTATTTCTTTTTTGCAATTTTAACTTAAATTTTAAGAAACTTAACCTTGATTAATTTTGAGATTTTAAAAAAATATTCTACTTGGAAAACTGGAGACTGTTGGGGTACTGATGAATCAGGTTGGTGAATTGCTGGTCTGTCAAAATTATGGGTGTTTCCTTCCTCCGTGCTATTCGATAGCATGATTGATTAATAGCAAGGAGAGGAAACTTCAGGACACCAAGGAACAGGCTGGTCAATCAGTTTTATGTGTCCTTTATTTCTTTTGAAACATAATATCCTAACAATTTCGAGATGCTTCCTGCGCTACTAACAACTTCAGATTGGAGCAATCCAAATAGTTGCGGGTTTTCAGGTTAGGGTTTGTCATTAGATGCCTGCAGGCAAGAAAAAGAGGGGTACTCATGGCCTGTAGCCACGTTCTGGTGGAGAATATTGAGACAGCCATCCCATCAGGGACACTCTTCTATCCCTTTCTTGTACAATTCTGAAAGTTAGAATTCAACTATAACTTATTCTAACAGAAATCCAATTATGACCTCCATTCTCTGTGACCTCCGTTCTCTATCGAGTGCTTTTGCTCTCTGGAAGATGTAAAAAGACACAGTTTTCCCTCATCTACTGAGGAGATGCAAGGGGGGTTTGCACCTATGGGTCCCTCAGTGTGGCCCATATCTACCTAAGAGCAACAATCACAACCTCACCTGCTCTGGTGAGAAGGAAACATGATTCCAATGGCAGTTCTGTGGTCTCCGACCGCTTTTGACACTACCCTGGGCTTTCCTCTTTATAAATCTAATGGCTCCATCATAGCAGGACAGTGGTACAGCTGTGAACTAAGATGGCACAAAGGAAACTGGCGGCCAGAACAGCGGAAACCCACCGATGAGCGGGGTTGGGATTCCTGACCCAGGAAGCTGCAGTGTTTCTGTCTCCAGAGCTCCTCGGCCTTCCTCTACGTCGAGGCTCCTGAAAGCCGGTTCAGGTTCCCAGACTCGACGCCCTCCAACAGCGTCAGCGTCCAAAGCAGCTCACAGTGATTGTGACTTCGTGAACCAATGAATCAGCCAACCATCAGGAACGCAGTCTGCCCTGGGCTGAGCTTGAGAACTGGAGGACGCGTCCCTGCGCCCTGGCCTGGTGGAAAGGGAGATTAGACTCGCACACCCGGAAAGAAAGTGGCTGGTCGGCCTCGCCGGCGGCGAGAAGCCCCGGGGCACGCACTCTCCATCTCATTTCATCCGTGGCTTGGACTAGGCTGTGACAACCATTTGAACCAAGATTTAATTAATTCATTGACTCCCAAATTTGTTCAGCTAGCAGAGTACCCAGCAATCCTGCAACGAAGGCCTTTTGTGAAATATTATGGAATGTGGATACACTAAATATATAAGAGAATAAACTATTTTGTAATATAGACACCACCTTACACAGAATTGCACTAGATTCAGAGCTGATGGCTGTCACCAAAGACATAAAAAAAATGATTGCTGGAAAATAAATTTTAAAATATGGTTATGCTCTGAGTGGCAGACACTTAGGGCTGACAAAATGAAGGTCGATGTTAGGTTTTCTGCAAGCACATGATTTAAGATTAATGATTAAGTTGAATTAATGATTAATGATAAGTCAAATGCTGCGATTTGAGGGAAAGTTATGCATAAAATGAATCTTTCTGATTTTGGCTAGGGGAAGTGACTTTGGAAATTTTTAAAGATTTATCAATCTCCATCCCCTCCCCACTTCCTGTGGAAGGAGTGCTTGGGAGCTTCTAAGGGCCCTGCCATCACAACTGCGTACAGAGTTGCACTCACCTCCCAGCCCACATGCAAACATAATTTCCAAGTTCTCTCCTTCCACTGGGGTTAATAATGCTGCCTGAGCCCCAACCAGGGCGTGTCTCCTCTCAGCTCCACGGGATGCCAATGCCAGGAGCTAACACCCTGTTTCCATGTCCAATTACTTCCCTCCCATGTAAGCTCACAGGTTGGGGTCAAGAAGTTTGTGGATTCATGATGAGGGGTGGTGGCTTTTGAAGGTGGGGGCTGAGGCTCTCCACCACCCATAGGGAGAGCTCTGAGTTGCTCCTGGCAAAGCCAGGAGGGGAGGTCAAGGCGTGACGTCCTCATGTCAATACATCACCTCTCTCATCTTGAGAACTTGAGGTGGCCTTGGCCAGGAGTTGTCCTTGTTAGCTTTCACAGATGATGGGATATGTCCTCGAAGTTGGCCCATGATGTGGTGTTCACCAGCACCCCGGCCTTTGTCTGAAGTGTGCTCGCCTCTCCCTTCCTCTGTATCAACACACACAGACACACACTGGGCTACAAGAAAATGTTTGTTGATTTGATATACTGAAGAGTTAACCAACCGCAATTACCCTCATTATATTAGCATAATCACCACCACATATTTTCCGGCATGTAAAAATTCATAGAGAGTAACACTAATTTCCAATATAATTAATGTAGGTATTATAAGTTTTTCTATTAAAAGAAAAGTCGGCTGATCTATCAAACTGATAATACTCATATTTATTCAAAATTTCCTAATGTATTTACTTTCATTATAGTAATAAAAGTTAAACTTCCTTTAAAATATTCTTTATCTCTCTTACTTTCATCTTATGATTCTTTTCTCAGGTATTTACAGCAATATCTTACTGTTCTGAAAATCACATAGCCGACAACTTCAACTATATGGGATCTTGCCAAATTCTGGCTTTGGAAAATAGAGGTATCTGGTAAGTTTCTTTTAAGAATGAAATAATCATGTGCATGCCCTTCTGTAGCAGGTAATATTATTCCATGTTAGGGTTAATTATCCCACCATACAATAAGCAACTTAATGGTATAAAACATGTCTTAGCTTCTTTTCCATCCCTTGGCATTTGCTTGCCTGTTGCATTGCATTGATGAATCAGTTTCTGAGGGAGAAAACACATTTCAAAAATAGCCTTTCAGGGTAACCCTACCTAGAGGCATTAGCAAACAGTGTATGAGCAGAAGGTCCCGGATAGTCCACAAACTCTGGGGCAACTAACAAAAAGGGTTCTTCTCCTCTCTGAAGCTCAGTTTCCCCATTGGTAGAATGAAAGTTTTGGAAGACACAATCTTTGAATCTCCTTAACCCCAATATTAATGATGCTCTATAGTCTCTTCCTTTGTGTGCTGTAAAATAGGCATTAAACAACATCTGTTGTCTCTCGAGCTTTGCCAGTGCACAGGAAAGCTGCACTGAAATACTGTACGGTGGCTCGCATGTTGGTGGGACCTGATAATCGAGGCAGGTACCTTATTCACTCGACATCTCAGGGCCACCTGGGCAGTCGTGAGGTCCTTTGGAGGAGCTCCTTCCGCACTGTCCTTGTCCCGCTCTGCACCCAGAAGACAAGCCAGCCTGCAGTGGGCCTCTGCCAGGGAGACAGAGGGCTGCCACCTCCTGATGAGGTGCTTCTGGGGCTCAGTGAGAGGAAGCCAAGTTCCCAAACACCTCAGCCCTGCAGCGGCTCCCATCCCACTCAGTCAAGTCTTCCTGCCCCAGGCCCTGCTGGTCGGTCTCTTTTCAGGGACAGCCTTCTTTCTCCCTGGCCCTATCCTCCTAACTTTTTGCACTCACTTTGTTTGTTTGTTTTTATGTTCCTCAGGGAATTTCAACTTAGCTACTCATTTAGGAAAGTCTTTGGTTATGATCAGCCCGTCATGACTATTCAGAGCACAGGCAGGCAGATGGTCTAAATAAGGCCTAGCTCCATCTCAGGGGAGGGTGCATGTTCTTATGGGGGACAAAGGGGACCCACATGCTCCCGGAGCCTGGCTCTGGCATTCAAAATAGTGCTCCTCGCCCGCCAGAGCAGCGTGGGGTGAGCTGACGGAGAACACCTGTGCAGCACCCACCACCCTCGGGGCTAAGACTTCCTGGTCCGTGTCCCACATGTGCCCTCCATCGAGGAGGCAGCGCTCATAACACTCAGCAGTGTCTTATGAGGTTTTTTCTAAAGACCTTTCACATCCCAGAAATTAGCAGAGGCAAGTCTGCTTCTCATTATCCTGATAGTCGTTGATTTATACACTCTTATTTGGGGAGGGGAGAGTGCCAAGAAGGTGAGCCGTTTGGCATGTCCTTAGCCCTTCTAGGAGAACGTGCTCCCAGCACTCTCTGGAATCAGTTAAGTTACCAATCCTGGTTCCTCCACCCAGTGAACTTACCCCTTTTCTGGGCAACGAGTTTACCTTATTTTCTCTAATTCCTGACGTTCTACCTGTCAGGATGGATGGAAACAAACTCCTCAGCCCACTCCTCTGTAACAAGTCTTCTCCCTCCAGTGAGTCCCAGTATAAGAGTTTTGCTTTCTCCACATCACCCTGCAACTCTCAGGGGTGTCTTCTGCTCACCCACACATTCGTCAGTTAGTCGATCAAGCAACGTGGGCACAGAAGGCTCTCTGATCAGCCTATCTGGTGAGGAGGGCTTTCCACCAAAAGAATCTGCCCTTTAAAAATCCCACCAACTTCCACATCTTGGAAGCAGTTCTTTATTATGGAATGGCCTTCTCTAAGTTGTGTAAATATATGATAGGAACTTTTGTGGGGTGTGTGCGTGCATATGTGTGCAAGAAAAAAAGAGAGAGGGAGTGTGAGTGAAGGTGGCGTGGGAGAGCTTTTGAGGGCTGCTACTTCCAGGGTACATTCGAAGGCAGTGTCCAGGAAGAAGTTTTGCTTAAGGAGCTCAGGGTCTTATGAGAGAACAGAAATGGAGACCCTAGCATCTTCTCTCAGCTTCCAACTTAGGGAGACAGTTTGGTGTTAATCAAGAAAGGACAATGAAGTTCCTGGAACCAAAGTGTCTCTGAGTGTGGCTGCCTGGCTCCTGCACTGATGCGGGCTGAGGGAGTTCGAATGGTGGGTCTGGGGTCTGAGGCTGAAGATATCGGACCCCATCCTGGCAGAGGCCTTGTGGGTGCTGGCTGGTGCCTAGGAGAAGTGGCCGTGTGAGTTCAACCACGGGAGGGCTGGTCGGAGTGATCTGGGCTGACCGGACCCTGGGAGGGTGCAATGACCCCACCCTGAAGAACCCCGACAGTGTGGGGGGCATCTGCAGGGGCTTTCCCAACACCCAGAGGACCCTGCCGCAGGGCTTCCAACGTGACCCCTCTGACAAGGCTACGTCAGCACCCAGACCTGACAGCACCTACCAGGCAGAGGCAGCACTTCTTTGTTGCAGGTAAGTCTGAGGAGCTTAAATCTTGGGAGCCCCAGACATTGGTTAAGTGTGAACCTGAAAAATAGATGCTAGTTATTCTAAAAGAATTATGGCAGCCTGGGCAGCTCCATCCTGACAGATGTGGTCATGGAAGGATGGCAACGTCAGCCTGGCCACAACTCATCAGACACAGGCGCCCCTGCCCTGGACTCAGGTAACTTAGGAAGGAGCAGGTGCAGTCTCTGAAGAGCGCCACCCCACGGCACCTGAGCTGGTGGCGTTTATACTCTTTCTGAAGGCAGATGTTTTATCCTGCAGACCAAAAGTGCATGGTCTTAAATTCTGACCTCACCAAAATGGGAGCAATAAGCAGGACTCATCCTTCAGACACTTGTAATCACTCGTAATTTCCTGGACAAACAAGTGAGCAGGGCCCGAGAGACTGGACTTTGTGTTCACCTGGGCATGTGGGAACCTGGGATTTTTCTCTGGGACACCAGTGTAGAGGCCCATTATTTATAATCCAGATGGTAAACTTGGAGATCCTAGTTGTATCAGTGTTACATAGTTGTAAGAAATTACCACAAACGTGGTGTCTTAAAACAACACAGTTTTACTGTCCTTGGGAGCCACAGGTAAGAAGTCTGCACAAGTCTCATTGGGCCAAGGCCCCGGTGCTGGCAGGGCTGCTTTACTTCCGGAGGCCCTAGGGGAGAATATGTTGTCTTCCCTTTTCCAGTTCTAAGAGGCTGCCGGCCAGCCCTGGCTCTTAGCTCCCTTCCATCTTCAAAGCCAGCATCAGTGGGGGGTGGGGGGTGGGGCTTCTCCCTCTGCATCAGTCTGATCTTCCTTTGTACCTCCTTCCACTTTTAAGGATCTTGTGATGACATTGCCCACCTGGATAACCCAGGATAATCTCCCTCTGTGAAGGTCAGCTCATTAGAAACCCAGATCCCATCTGCAACCTCGATTCCCCTGTGCCAATGTGACCTAACATTCCCAGGTTCTGCAGATTAGGACAGTGACAACGTTTGTGGGGAGAGGGGAGAGGTGCTATTCTGCCTATACCAGGTAAGCACTTGCTTTGCACCATCCACTGGATTAGACGTAGGGTTGACAAAGAAGACTGAGTCCCAAGGGTCTCACAGTCTGGAAAGTAGGCAAAAAGTAGTAAAATAATGGGGAGCAGTGATAGAAACAACCATAGCACATTATCAGAGTACTGATCCCAGCCTCTCTTGGGGTGGAGGAAGGCAGTGTTGATATCTTAAAGGCTTTCTGGAGTAGGCAATGCCTGAGATTAATCCCTAACATATTAGTGTTCATTTACTAGTAACAAAGAGGTATGTTCCACTCAACCACATCCCCAGTGTGCCACAAACAGGCAACTTCCCTTCCTCTGTGATTACAACTTGGCTGATGAAATCTTCCAATACTCACGAGGCTGATGACAGCTGAACGGGGACTTCATTTGGCTTGCGTCCATCCACCAGGTAGATGTTGGGGCCTACGTTGTCCGGCCACGCTGGCCTCAGGCTGCAGTGGGGGGCAAGGCATGGAGGGTCCCTGCCTTTGTGGTGCTTACAGGTTTCAGAGAAAGGAAGGGGGAGCTCTTGGAGAAAAACTATTTATAAGCGAGTCTTGTGAATCTGTCCAGAGAGGTGATACTTTTCAGATCTCAAGTCTTACAGGAAGAGAACAAATCTCCAGTCTCCCCAAATTCCTGATGAACAACAGATGCTATCCCTGAAGTCTGTCGTCACAAATCAAAGCAGCAGCAGGTGTGTGAGTAACTGGCGTGGGTGAGAGCGCCGGCTGAAGGCTCTCCGCCCTCTTAGAGCTGCTGCCCACCAGGAGCTGCTGGTTTACCCTGTTCATGAGCCTCCTCCTGCTCCCTGGGTGCTTTCATGGCACTGCCCCGAGAAGTGACCAGCTACTGACCCTGCTCCTAATTCCAGAGCTATGAAGTTATCACAGAAGCGTGACCACCGTTTTCATGTTGTTCCTATGGGAAAAGTCATTAAAATGACTTCTAACTGAATTATAATAACATTCTAGAACATAGCCGTAGGTTACAGAAGGCTTGTCAGGATATAAGTGTATTTCCTATAGAAAAAGCAAGTTTCAAAGAAGAGTTATGAGGGGATGATAAGAGTAAGAATCATTCATATTTAATATAAACATTACTGTCCAAGATGAATATTTTAGTTATTATGTTTGTCTGCATTTAAAAGGTGAGGATTCTGAGGTGGCCAGGCCCAAGTAACACTGTGGAAATTCAGACACTGGATTTAAAAGCCTGCTTTGGCCACTCTGCTTTGAGTGAGCTTGGGCTTCCTTCCTTCTGCAGCGTGAGGGAGCTTCTTTCCAGGCTTTCTGGTGACCACTGGAGGAAAAACAGCAGACACCGCTCATGCCCCACAATGTCTGTCTGTTTCTAGAATTGGGGCCCTTCGAGGCCAACTTTGTTTCTCTCTGCTCAACTGAAGTCCTCCCCTTCCAAGCCTGGGAGCTTATTTATCATTCACAATCGTGGACATTCATGTCACAGCCTCTGTGCTGTTGTTGCTTCTCTTGTTCATACTTTCGTGGGCCAGAACCTTCCCTTTCCAACTGGACTCACTTCATGAAGGTGATGGCTGTGTCCTCCTGCTCATTGCTGTATCTGCAGAGCTTGGCAAGGTGCCCGGAACAGAGAAGGCACTAAACGCTTACGTTATTTTTTAATAAATGGTAAATAAATGGGCCCTTCAAAGGCAGGAACCATCCTTCATCCATACGAGTAGTTCCTCAAGACTAGCATAACTCACTGTTCTTCATACCGAGAGGCTGCACTTGGCGAGTCTGAGTGAATGAATTAACTGATGAATGAGTGAATGTATGAGTGAGTGAATTGAATAAATGAATGAGCAAAAGAGTGAATGGAGTACCATGTAACTCCCATTGGGATTGGGAGCTTAGCCATAGTATTTGCCATCAAGTGTTTGCAAGAAGGATTGGGTATATCTGAGACAAAGCACCTCCTATTGTATCCACTAGAATTTAATTATGATTATTCCCCTTAATTTTTTTTATCCGATTCTGCATCGTCTAATATTCTGGAATTTCAGGATTCACACCTTTATTTTGGTAGAAAATTCTGGATACAAATAGAAGACGTATGATGCCTGTATAATCTGTAGAGTTTCACCTAAAAACTATATCTAATTAAGCTGCTTGTAATCAGGTCTGAACATTATTCTTGTGACTACACTACTTTTATTAACATAACTAGTCACCAAATACTGCTTGGAGCAAATGGAATTAAATAGTGTGCGTGTTGAAGACAACAGATCTAGGCTCACTTGCTAGCTGGGTGATTTTGGATGAGTTACACAGCACCGATCTCTTCACTATGAAATAAGCTTAATGCTGTCAACCTCACAGAATCATTATGAAGTTTAAACACAGGTAAACCCCTGGGCACAGACCTTGGGATGGAGGAGGCACAAAGTAAATCTTTGTGTCAACAGCCGCCACATTTTAGGTGGCCACACTCCTGTTTGATGGATCGTAGGTCATGGAATACTGACCAAATTCCAATATCCATTTCTAAACATCTTTGTATGAAAAGCATTAAAATATGTGTGTGTGTGTGTGTGTGTGTGTGTGTGTGTGTGTCTTTTACTGTATACTGAACTACTGAAGTGTGGCCATTAATGGACAGAAGCAGAAATTGGTTCTGAGTGCTCTACCGAGTTAGTGGGAAGTGAGTGGATGGGAAGGAGGTGAGTGGATGAGGAAGCAGGTGAGTGGATGGGGAAGAGGAGAGTGAATTGGAAGGAGGGTGAGTGGATGGGAAGGAGGGTACACTTCCAGCAAACTTGAATACTTGGGGATCCTAAGACACTTGAGCCCTAACCCTGAGGATGGCTAATGTTTTCTCACATAAATGTTGCCTAATCATGCCCGATCACTGCAGAACAGCTTAGAAATATTTATTGTTACGTGTTATGCGGTCGCAGTTGATTCGTCTGGGGGAGGGTGGCGGCCGGTTGCTAAATCCTAGGCTCCCAGGATTGCTCCGAGGGTACCGGCGGCGGGGGCTCTTTCCCGGAGGCGAGGGCGAGGCGGGGGACTTGGCCAGGTCCCCGGCGGGAGGCGTGCAAGTATGGAGGGCGGCGAGAAAGGAACAGGCGGGACACGGTTCTTTTAGGATGAAGAAAACCAAGAGAGTTTATTAGGGGAGAGTACAAGCTTATATCGGGCGGTTTAGAGGGCGGGGTAGCTGTAAGGGTTAAAGGCTTGGATTGGTTCTGAGAGGGCGCGGAGGTTGATTGAAAAGGGGCGGGAGTTGCTCCGGTAACGGGGAGTGGGTGGGCAAGGTAAAGGGGGCGGTTTTCTCCGGCAAGCCCTCCCCAATGGTTTTTACTTTGGGGTGAGGAAATGGGGCCTGCATTCGGCTCCACTTTCTCAGGCCCGGGGGGCCATGGAGGGCGCAACCACCCGTGCCCCACTACCTTTCCTAGGGGCTGATCAGTTCCCCTGGCCCAGGCCCGCCAAGTCAGAACTCGATAACAGTGTCCCGCATTTCCCCCTTCTTTTCTAATTAGAGGAAGAAGCTTACCGGAGAGATCCGCCAAGGGATGAGGGAAAGGGGAGGTGGGGGAAGGGATAGGGGTAGATGGTAGTTAGAGAGGCTGGAGCTCGAGGTTGGTGCGATGTTCAGGCGATCGAGAAGGGCCTCGCGGTCGGCGGGTTGACCGGTGGCGGTGAGGTCGTGGAGGGTTGGTTGTCATCTCGGAGTAGGGAGCGTCAGAGGTGGCGAGTCGCTGGTACTGGACTTGCACGAACGAGGAAAAAATAGCATCCGTTTGTTTCCTTACAAGCTGGACAATTCTGCGGATGAGGCAGGGTCCTAAGGTGAGAGCTAGAATAATCATTAGTAGGGGGCCGAGGAGAGGGAGGAGGTATGGGAGGAGGGGGGTAAAGATGTGGGACCAATAGCTGGTGGCTTCACGGTCTTTTTTGCGTTGTTCCAGTCCCTCTCGGACCTTTTTTAGGCTGTCCTCGGCGAGCCCTGTGGAATTGGCATATACACAGCACTCTTCTCCTAGGGCAGCGCAGAGGCCTCCTTCTTTGAGGAGGAGAAGGTCGAGACCTCGGCGGTTTTGGAGCACGACTTCAGAGAGGGAATTGACAGAATTTTTAAGATGGGAAATAGCGTTTTGTAGGTGACGAATGTCCTCGTCAACAGCCGCCCGGAGGTGAGTTAGGGCGGAGCCTTGACTGGCTAATGCAGCGATTCCGGTGCCAGCGCCTGCAAGACCTAGGAGGGAGGCAATCGTGAGGACGGTGATGGGCTCTCGCTTTTGCAGTGGGGCAGAAGCTGCAGTTGTTTCCAGGCGGAGGAAGAAGTCTTCCTCGCTGTGGTATAGGACCCTAGGGATGAGGACAATTAGGAGGCAAGTTTCATTAGTTGTATTGAGGGTTTGCACGTTAAGGCAGGGGGTAAGCCCTGTAGAGGAGCAGAGCCATTGGGAGGAGTTGTGGGGAATAAGAAACTTTGCAGAGTTGCTGGGAGATGAGTAGTCGGCACAAGCTGTGAGGTTGGGAGAGTTACTTGAGCGAGGGCGGATGCACTTTCCTGTAAAGGAGACTGAATGAAAGGTTAGGGGGACGGCTGAGGTATTCCAATTGCATTCCGAGGGGTTGTCTTCTGCATTTTCTGAAAAGGAGAGGTTGGAGGCGACGGGCTCATACAGTGAGGAAGAGGTGGAGAGGCAAAGCCAACAAGAGGAGGTAAGATTGGGGTTGGAGGAATTCACTGAGGTGAAGGCTGCTTGGATAAGGCCGAGGAGGGGAGAGGAGTAACGGGCGGGGGGCGGACGAGGCTGGGGTGGTGGGGTTGGCGACGCGCCGTTTGCAGCTGAGGTGCGGTTTCCGGGTGTGCTGCTTGTACTCGAGGTGCGGCTGGTTGAAGCTAAGGTGCGGCTGGAGGGCTGTGGAAAAAGGGGGTTAATGACTTTATTGGGGCCAATGCCCGAAGATGAATGTTGAGCTGCTTCCTTTTTTATGAGAATGAGGGATCCCGGATTGGACCCCGCTAGATAAATTCGGAAGCCCCAGGTTCGACCCATGAGCCAAGACGTATCGGTAGGGTTTTGTACGGTGAGCATTAGCCTATTAGGACAAAGGTACCTGTCGAAATAGCGATTGCCTGAGTTTAGGCAAGTATAAGGGATTACTGTAAGATTTAGAAATTTGTCAGGGACAGAAGGTTTCCAGCCTGTGGCTAATGTTTCACACCCCCAGTATGCACAGTAGTACTCATAGGGGGAATTGCAGTATGATTTTCCAGGATTTGAAGATGGACACATATAATAATTTTGTGTATTTAGGCTGCCTGGATAACCAATAGGTTTTGGATTAGGAGGGGGGAACAGATCAGTGGCATTAAAAACAAAGGAGGGGGATCCTGCTGTGGTAATGCAAAGAATTATTTTGGAGTCTTCCCAACGCGCAAGGGTCCACTTCCAAGGCTGGTGGGGGTTGGCCTGGGTAGAAGAGGCGAGGGCCAACATGACCATTAGAAGGGAAGCTATGCTTGGGTGAGGGTTGTGGAGGTGTAGGGGGCTGGCTTTTGCCTGTCTGTATAGGCGCATGATTTGGACGATTTCTTGTCTTTCTTCTTGCGAGTTTTCAGGCCTCTCCGGGGGTGCTCTCGGACGGCCTTCCTGGTCCAGTTGCAAGGTTGTCATCTGGTATGTTAGGCTGCGGAGACGGCGGCGTTCTCGTCTTGTCGGTCGTTTGGCTGCTGGTGGCAGGTCGGATTGCTTTTCCCGGGATCCAGATTGGTTGTGCTGCATCATCTGGGAAAACACAAGCAAACCCGCGCCCCTGGGCGAGGAGTGGGGAGGGACCCTTCCAGGTATTATTCTCTGGGTCCTTCCAGTAAACCATCGGGGCCTGGGTGGGCCTATACGAGGGCCCCCAATGTTTATGTAGGGGCGAAAGCCCTTCCTTATTGAATGTGAGTAGATTAAGGTGAATGAGGGCTGCTATGATAAGGTCCCCTGGAGTTGCCTGGGGGAGCATTGCCCTCTCTTTTTCAACTTGTGTTTTTAAGCGGCGATGGACGGCTTCCACAATGGCTTGTCCCTGTGGATTATAAGGGATGCCGAAATGATGGGTGATGTTATATAACTGAAGGAAGGCCGCAAAGGAGGCACTGCGATAGGCAGGCCCATTGTCCGTTTTTAGGTCCCAGGGGACTCCCATGAAGAGAATTCCCTGTCTTAGGGCCTTGATACAGTGTTTGGCCGTTTCCCCGGCGAGGGGGACTGCATAACACATGGCTGAGAAGGTGTCAATCATTACATGTACATACTTGAGGCGCCCAAAGGACGGAACATGAGTTACATCCATTTGCCATCTAGAATTGGGTTTTAGGCCTCGTGGGTTGACTCCCTGAGGTTGCAGGGGGCCAAGCGGCGCGAAGGGCGCACAAGTTGCACAATTGCGGACAAGATGTTTACAGGTATCTAGGGGGAGGCCACATAAATGATGCAATGACGTAGCCGAAAAGTGAAACCTGGAATGCAATAACTTGGCCTGGTTAACAGCGTCCCCCGGAGGGGCCGCTGTGTGGGTCAGCATAGCTTGGGTATTTTGAGCTGAGACCGCTTGGTCTACTATACTGTTGCCATTAGCCAAGGGCCCCGGAAGGCCTGAGTGACTACGAATGTGGCTAACGAACCAAGGATCCTGTCTATGCTCTAAGATGCTTCTGAGGTTAGAAAGTGCTTTATCGATGGCCGAGTTCCCAGGGAAAAAGGTGGAAAATGCAAGGACTCGGCAGACCTGATACGTGTAGAGGCTGTCAGTGAAAATGTTTACTGGGTGGTTGCAGTGGGCGTTTAGCGCGTATGACACTGCCAGAATTTCCCCCACTTCGACTGAATGAAGGTTGACATAACTGAATAGGCGGGGTTCCGGATGGTCCTGCGAATAAGAGAGGAAGGCGAAACGGGTTTTGGAGGCGTCAGTAAAGACGGTAGTGGCACCCGGGATGGGTGCAGAGGAGGGGAAAGGATGGAAGGGGCTGCGGAAGGGAAGCTTGGCGAGTCCCTGTAACAGCCGATGGCTAGGATAGTGGCAGCTGAATTCCCCATGAAATCCTTCTAAAAGGATTTGCATGTCCGGGTTGTCACGTATAAGCAGGCGGGTTTGGCCTGCGTCTAGGGGCCAAACAATTTTTTCTGGCGGCTCTCCGAATACATGAACAGCCAGGGTGACTAGATCTGAAGCTAGGCTGATCCAGAGCCGCACTGCGGGGCAAATTTTTCTAAGCCGGCTTTTAGCAGGGTGCACCCAAAGTAGAGGGCCTTCCTGCCACAGGCAGCCCATGGGTGTGCCGGGCGTAGGAAGGATGAGTGCTATAAGATTGCCCTCTTTAGTGCTGAACCTGTTGAGACAGCAGGCGGCGAGTGCCTTGTTAATTGCGGCAATGGCTTCCTTTGCCTCCTGGGTGAGCTTAATGCGCCGGGAGATTGCTAGCGGCGGGCTTCAGGGACACTCAGCAGCATAAAGAGTGGTTGGAGCTGCGCGGTGGTGATCGGCAACGCAGAGCGGAGCCAATTGATCTGACCGCAGAGCTGTTGAAGCTCAGTGATAGTGACCCGATCCGGTATGTCCAGCTGGGGAGCGGACGGGGCAATGGTTTTATCAATACTAAACCCTAAGAAGGCTAATGGTGGCACAATTTGAACTTTATCGGGCTGAACCGCAAGGCCGAGGTCAGCTAAATTAGTGGTGAGGTCTTTGAGGATTAGAGGAAGCGCCTCGGCGTCCTCAGAGGCCACCAAGATGTCATCCATGTAATGGATGAGCATGGCCCGCTTTCGCAGGGGGGCCACTGCGTGATTAACATACATTTGGCAGATGGCTGGACTGTTACGCATCCCTTGAGGGAGGACTTTCCATTGGTACCTGCTAGCCGCGCCCGCGTGATTGGGGACGGGGACTGTAAAGGCAAAGCGCGGGCGGTCTCGCTCATGTAGCGGGATGGAAAAGAAACAGTCTTTGATGTCAATGGTGGCTACATGATAGTGGGCCGGGATGGCTACCGGATGGGGGAGGCCAGGCTGCGGGGAACCCATGGGAAGAATATGCTTATTGATTTCCCGCAGATCATTGAGGAGCCTAAATTTCCCTGTGGCTTTTTTATGAATAACAAACACTGGCGAATTATAGGGACTAGTAGAAGGCTCTATGTGGCCAGCGTCCAATTGTTCTTGGACAAGGGCTTGGAGTGTTACTAATTTATGCGTGGGAAGGGGCCACTGCTCCACCCATATAGGTTCCTCAGTATCCCACTGCAGAGGAACGGGCGCTGGAGGTGTTAAACGAGCAGTGGCGCACATTATTGGGGGGGCTGCGTGGTAAGCACTGCCCCAGAGGCGGCGAGGATGTCACGGCCCCATAAAATTTGGTCTATGGTGTGTAGAAATAACGGGCGGAAGGTGCCTGAGTGGCCCTCTTCATCCTCCCACTTAATGGGCCTTATGGCCTGAAGAGAGGTGGAGGTACCAGTGGCTCCCACTACTGAGGGACCATCAAGAACCATGCACATGGTGGCATACTGAGCGGGCATGCAAGAGACCTCTGCCCCTGAATCGAGCGTGCCCGTGTACCATTGCCCCTCTATTTTTAACTTACGAGTAGGCTTTTCTGGAGTGATAGGGACTGTCCAGAGAAGCGTTTTACTGCCGGTGAAATGATTAGTTTTATTAGAACCGGCCGGCACGCTGCCTCTTAGGGGCGGGGCTGAGGCTTGCCCCACTTGGAGTTTAAAGCTTGCTCAGTGCCTTGGCGCTGACTGCCGTCAGGGCACCAAGGATAGCAGAGGTTTTTTAAGCTATTCTTGCTAAGATCTCTGGGGCTGCTCTTGCAATCGCGCGCCCAGTGATAGCCACGCTGGCAGCGTGGGCAGGGAGTGGGAGGGGGGCGCCCATTGCGCTGCATGAAAGGCGGGCGGCTGATTTCTGCATTGGGGCACTCCCGTGCAAAATGACCGCTCTGCCCGCACTTAAAACAACCGGTGGTGGCGGCTAAGGCGGCAGTGACAGCGCTAGAGACAGCCTGGGCTAGGGACGCGGCAGCTGGGTCAAAGGCGCTGCAGGCGAGAACCCAGTCATTTAGACTTTTTTCCCTCAAGGGGAGAATGGCTTGCTTACAGGGGGGGTTAGCCCCTTCTAGGATGAGTTCTCGGGTGAGAGCTAGCTGGGCTTGGGGGTTGCTAACTTTTCTAGCGCAGGTTTCTTCGACTCTGGATACGAAGGTGGCGAAAGGTTCGTTTGGCTCCTGGAGGAGCTTGGTAAAGCTGTCAGGTCGACGGGCAGAGCAGTTGGCAAACGCGCGTAAGGCGATGCCTCTGAGGATAGTCCAGAAGGTGGCAGGGACATTAATATAAGCAGACGCATTTAGAAATGCTCCCGTGCCTAAATAGGCTTCGGGGGGATGATAGACTCCAGTGGCTGCGTCTTGCTCACTTTGCTTAGCTGCTTCCGCCTGGAAGTGAGCACGCCAATCAATAAACTGGCCGGGGTTAAGAATGGAACGGGCAAGCGAGGCCCAGTCTTGGGGGATGCAAAAGTCCATGCCGAGATCCTGCAGTATTTGGGAAGCGTATGGGCTACCCAACCCGTCCTCCTTGACGGCCCTGCGAAGCTGCTTAATAGTATTAGAGTCAATGGGATACCAGTCATACGGTTTCTGTGGTGTGGGGGTAAGGTTAAGAGGAAAGCAGTGAAAGGCACGAGAGAAAGGAGGACGCGCTTGCAGAGGGCTTGGCGCGGGAGTGGGGGTAGGGGAGCGTTGCCCCAAGGGTTGCCTTGAGGTGTAGAAGGCAGCCAGGGGTTGTTAGTCGGCAGGGTGGGAGGGGCGGCGGCAGCTGCCGGTAGCGGCTCCGAGGGGGAGCTCGCCGGAGGGGGAGGCGGAAGTGGGAGGCCCCAAGTGTCGCAAGACGGCGGCGCGGTGGGAGTGGCTAAGGCATAAGATGGTGGACTAGCTCCGCCCTGTGAAAGGGCGGGGTAAAGCGCATGCGGTTTCCGGCCCAGCTTAGGGCTGACGTCATCGCTGGAGCACTTCCTCCCCTCAGTGGAAGAAGAAGGAGGAAGTTCGCCATCTTGGCGAGGCTTAGTATTGCTTTGTTTTTGGGGGGCGACTTCGAGCGCGTTGTTAATTTGCTCGACTAAGGATTCTGTGTCTGAATCGTGGTCTACATTAGTATCGCTGTCTGAATCTGTTGGCTGGGTTGATAGGGCCTCCTTGGATTTAATGGGGCCTCGATCAGGGGGGAGGGAGCCTTGAAGGCAGGAGCGGATGGTTATTAAGGTGGGGAGCAAGCCGGGAGGGAAGCGCTTGCTCTCATGTTCCATGGCGTTGGTGACCCGATCAATAAGGCGATCATAAGTAACAGGGTCCCAAAGATGGCAAGTGGTGAGCCATGGGTTAAAGGGCAGCAGGAGGTCCCAGTATACCTGCAGCTGCCGGACAGACACTTTACAGCGATGTGTGTCTAGGAGACCCGCCAGAGCGCGAACTTGGGGTGCTTGGCGTGCAGATGGACGATTACCCATAGCGGAGTGAGAAAAGAGAAAAAAGGGGGGTTGATTATTGAGTAAAGAAAATGAGGTAAATCGTGGCCGCGAGGCTGAAAGAGACGGTGAGAATAGAAGGCAGGAGCCTCTAGTAGCGAGAGCAGTTTGGGGGGGCGGTCGCAAAGAGGCACACCGCGCGAAACAAAGAAACAAAGACACAAAGGACCACAGCAAAGTAATGGAGGGGAAGAGGGAAAGCTACTGGAGGAAGAGTGTTAGGAGGAATGGGGGGGATATAGGAAGAACGGGAAAGGAAGAGCGGCCGGGGCGCGGAGCGGCGAGGGAGAGGCGGCTCCGCGGGGCGGCGAGGGAGAGGCGGCCCTTACTTTGCAGGCGAGGAGAAGGGGAGCTGGAGAGGCGTCCGGGCGAGCGGGCGGTTCCACTGGACCGCTACGTGGAGAGGACCTTTAATTCCAGGGGCCCCACATTGGGCGCCAGTTGCGGTCGCAGTTGATTCGTCTGGGGGAGGGTGGCGGCCGGTTGCTAAATCCTAGGCTCCCAGGATTGCTCCGAGGGTACCGGCGGCGGGGGCTCTTTCCCGGAGGCGAGGGCGAGGCGGGGGACTTGGCCAGGTCCCCGGCGGGAGGCGTGCAAGTATGGAGGGCGGCGAGAAAGGAACAGGCGGGACACGGTTCTTTTAGGATGAAGAAAACCAAGAGAGTTTATTAGGGGAGAGTACAAGCTTATATCGGGCATTTAGAGGGCGGGGTAGCTGTAAGGGTTAAAGGCTTGGATTGGTTCTGAGAGGGCGCGGAGGTTGATTGAAAAGGGGCGGGAGTTGCTCCGGTAACGGGGAGTGGGTGGGCAAGGTAAAGGGGGCGGTTTTCTCCGGCAAGCCCTCCCCAATGGTTTTTACTTTGGGGTGAGGAAATGGGGCCTGCATTCGGCTCCACTTTCTCAGGCCCGGGGGGCCGTGGAGGGCGCAACCACCCGTGCCCCACTACCTTTCCTAGGGGCTGATCAGTTCCCCTGGCCCAGGCCCGCCAAGTCAGAACTCGATAACAGTGTCCCGCAGTGTTATAATAATAATACTGCAATGTTAGTGGGCTAGTCTCTGCTAAATCTAAGCCCACAGGCCTTAAAGTTGTTCTGAGCACAAGAACAATGCCTTGAGCAGATTCATCTGCTTTGGGATTGAGATCCCAGCTTTCCTGCTGGCCAGTTGGATAATCTCCAGCAAGACCCTCCCTGTCTCTGGAAAATGAGAGGAGTTAGAGCAACATGAAGTGTAGTTCTTTCTAGCTCTAGATTTGCAAGATCCTAGAACACATCCTACCACCCCAGCCCCTGCTCTTTTTTCTCCTTTTATCCCTTCCGAGTCTTCCAGGGTAAAAGTTTCTAAATTGGCACAGAAGAACTTCTTTGGCATCAAATGACGCTTATGAAACAGCGCACTGATGAGATAAATTAGACAATTCAGAAAAATACCGATTAAATTTCTCTTTAAATACTCAGGGGTTTAAAAATTAAGCAAAACTACTTGGCACTATGCACTCTGGATTTTAACAAACATTAACAAAATGTTTGAAAAATTGTTCAAGATGTTTTGACACACAGAGATGCCCCCATGTTCTCCCCTCACTCCTGACAGCTCTCTTCATCTGCTGAAGGGAGAGCAGGACTGGGGACCCAGAGCCTGATGGTCCCCTGCTCTCTCCATGGGCTCTGTCCCCTCAAATGAAACGGCCCAAGGTTCTTGCCTTTGGACTCACAGCTGCTTTGTTCTGCTGCAACAGAAGAAAATCATTGTTCTGGGAATTTTGCTTTGTTTTCAAAATGAAACAAAATAAAACTGAGTAACTATGAATAGTACAAAGTAACGACCTTGAACACTGAGGTCATGTTTCAAAAAAAAAAAAAAAATTCTACTGATTGTGGTTCGAATCTGCAATGGTTTCTGGCCTGAGAACCCAACACAGTAAAAGTGAAATGTCCCTTCCTGCTTCTGCCTGGACTTTTCCCACCAGGCCCGTGGACACCACCGCTGGTGGCCCCTGGACAGTGGCCCTCATTTGCCTACTCACGGAGGGCAGTGATGTTTGGCAGAAATAGATTCGTAAATGGTTGCGTGGTTGAGTAAAAAGGGAATTAGAAGAGCCCGAGGTCTGGGCTTTAGCTCCAAACCACTGCTGCCTGGATGTACCATCTCGAACGGGTTCTCGTAGAGAAAGCAGCCTCTCTGGGTGACTCCTCCTGAAACATCCATGTGGCAGGGTCTTGGAGGTAACCTCCAGTTCTGGAGCATCCTAAGATATAGTCAGGATATGATATTCTTATATAACAGGTGAAGAATATATTTTAAAAATCTGCATTGATGGATAAATTTGGGTCACTAGTTTTCCAGTTTAATATAATTTTTCCCAAAAATATTATCCCCTGTCCCAAGTGAGGAATGTGCGTGTGTGTGTGTGTGTGTGTGTGTGTGTGTGTAGGTACATATGTATATGTATACCTTTAAAACTTTTCTACTCAATGGAATTATTACTATTATCCCTACCATTCATCCCTCATCTATAAAATTTCCTCAGTGTCTTGCAACTAACAGGATATATTCACTATCTTACCCGTCTCCCATAGCCCTGCAATGGATCAATTATCTGCATCCCCATATAATGCCCAAGGAAACTGATACTTCAAAGGTGAATTCGAACAGGTGACAGAGCTAGAAAGTGGCAAAGCTGATTCCTCACCCCCAAATATTTTCATGGTAAACATGGGCAGGGTCCATCCAATGATCATTCTCTTCTCTAAGGCTTCAGAGCAGAGAGATTAAAAAAATTAAATTAAATTAAAAAGCCAGAGCTTTGGAGTTGTGGAGCAGCAGCAGGAGGGCTCTCTCCTGCAGTTTTGATGATCCACAGCCATTTGGACAATTACCAGGCTGAGACTGGTGAGACCCAGCCGTTCTTTGGCAGCTCAGGAAAACGATGGCAGGAGAAACAGTTTCCATTGTCTACTCCCAATTCCCCAATCATGTCAGCTCCCAAGCTGGGCTGGTTTGGGTTTTCTCATGGCAATCAGAATGGATTTCAAGAATTAAAAGCCAAGTTCATGTGAGAGAACATGGAGCCGCACCTTTTCCCCCGTCACGTTATATGTTCTGTCCGCGCGTTCAGTAACCGTGAAATCAGGAAGCTGTAAGTCACTCAAGTGATGCTATCATAGAGGCAGGGTTGGTAGTTTACAGCACAAGGGGCTGAGAGAGCCGGAGAGTAACATGTTGTTATAATAATGACTATGAACAATCTCCTTGCAGCCCAGATCTTTAAAATGTTCTACAGTCCAAAACCCTTTTATATTTATTATATCGCTTGGTTGTCACAACAGCCCTGTGACTTAGGAAAGGTGAGAATTTTGTTCCCACTTTACAGAAGAAAAAAGCAAGAATTTTTACAGTCTCGGTAAATGGCGTCCACCCCGTCGCCTGGAATAGAAAGCTGGACGGACTCCTTTCACCTCCGTCTCCCTCGCTTGTCACAGCTTGTCCATCACCAACTGCTGGCCTTACCTGCACCCAAATATGTGTCAAATCCACCCACTTCCCTCCCTGTGCTCAGCCGCTAGTTGAAACACCACCTGCCCCTTCCCTGACCCTTTGCCGCAATGTGGTAACTGGGCTCTCCACGGTCTCCCCTGCTTTCGGAAACCCACATCTCATCCTGAGACCTGCAGCGGCACAGGCCTCACCTCAGATAAATCCACTCTCCCTTGCACGGCCTCTCCAGCCTCCTCTGCTCTCCAGCTCCCTCTCTCGTCTCCTTCCTTTGCTCCCCCGGCTCCAGCCATCCTGGCTTTATTTCAGTTCTCAAACGTCCCATGTCCTTTCCTGCCATAAGTTCCCAAGTGTCCTTCCCCTGCTGGGATGTCATTCCTGGCCTCCACCCCTTCCCACTTCCCTTTCTTTCTGCTGTAAGGTACCCATCTTCCCGTCCCATTTTAATGTCACTTTCTCTCTGGTTTCCCTCCTGCAAGATCGTAACCTACATAACCCAGGCCTTAACTTGGCACCTGACACAGAATAACTTTCAATAGCACATTTTTTCAGTGAATACATGAGTGAGCTGAATTTCACCAAAGGCCCCAGCAAACATCTATTTATGTAAAATAATTATAAACACTACCAGTCTGTTTAAAATTGCCAGGTCACCTGTGGTGATCAGACTTTCCATCTTTCTTCCCAGACATAGTAGCTACCCTGAATCCCAAGTCATTGTTTTTCTCCCAGTGAAATTGTCCTATATTCCAGAAAATAAAGGGATAGTCTCGTTTCCTCTTTTCCTTGAGCTGAGGACCAGGCCAAAGGAAAAAGCTTTTTGGCCATTGCCCAAATCAAAGTTTCTCTTAGCAAAGGATTCTCTGAATCTTAAGAGTATTCAGACCCCTGAGATTCCTAGACCACAGAGGTTTCCAGATTCACCTTTTCTATAAATGGTGACAGTCTGGCACATGTCAGAGGGTTTATCAGTGGCAAAAGCATGGACGGACGTTCTGGAGACAGAGCCGGCCAGGTTGAGCCAAGGGGCCCAGGTTCTGGGCTCTGAGCGCAGGGCAGCACACTGATCAGCAAGCATCGGCCCTGGGGGTGGGACAGCAAGAGGCTCCAATTTGAAACCAAACACATTAAGGAATCAGAGCCTATAGAGCCAAGTCATCACCCGGAGAGGCCACACAGCGAATAGAGTCAAACCCTTAACCTCAGCTCACTGTGGCTTGGCCCAGGTAATCCTCTGCTGTGGGAGGCTGTCCGGGGCCTGGGAGGGTGAGCAGTAGCATCCCTGCCTGACCTGCTATGTGCCAGGAGCACCCCCACAGCAGTGGTGACAACCCAAACAGTCTCCAAACACTGCCAGATTCCCCTGGGGGAGACAGGGTGAGAATGAGTGATGACCACTCATGTAATAGCATTGAGCACGTCGGGAAGGTCACTGAATGTCTCTGATTTCATTTTCCTCATCAGCCCAAATCAACAACGTAAAGGATCCTTTCAATATTGGGGGACAATGAACTGAAATATCATCTGTGCTGTACCCAGCTTCATGCTGATGCAACGTAGGTGCTTAGAAGATACAAACAAGGGATCCGATTCTCCCTTGTGAAAGCAAAGAACTTCCCTGAGATGCCAAGAGGAGAAGTGTTACCAAAATCCGCTCCTCTGACCTCATTATTGGAAACCAGCTGCCCTCAAGTCACATCCACAGTGACAGAAACTGAAATGGGAGAATGCATGTAAGAACAATTTGCTAAAGCCCAAGTTCTTTACAAAGGCAATTTATTTTGCAGCACAGTCATCTCTTCTGAGGCATTCCTTCCACCTGGCATGCAGGAGAAGTCGTCTTTATGTGAGTTGTGCAGTGGACTGTGTTTTAGGAGAAGCCGTCCCCAAAGCAGAGTCCGTGGTGAGCCTCACGGAAGGAAGGTGGCGGCATCTGGGAGTGACGGCACATAGAACCCTGGAAAGGTGGAGCGCGGGGGTCTCGAAGGAGGTGGAGGTGGGTGTGAATCCCAGCCCTGCTGCTTGCTCTGTGACTTGCACTTATTTAACCGCCCCAGGCTTCATTTGCTTCATCACAGGGGTGTTGTAAGGGGAAAATGAAATAATGCATGCCAGTCATGGCATAGTGCTAGAACATACCATCACGTGATATATGTAGGCATTAATAATGACTATTAAATTTTGCTGTTCTCATTTTCTTCAGCATTGCCATTATTATCATGATTGGTCATCGTCATTTACAAAGCTGCCTCCGGGAGCCAGCGGGGCCACCTATCCATCTCCGGGATTAGGAGGACAGCGAGGCAAGCAGGCTGTTTCAGCCCGCCACTCTCCGAGAAGGGCTTGAGGTCCATTTTGGGTAAAGATCTGTGTAGTCTCTGGTCCCTCGACATCAAAGGAGCTTTATCTCTCTTGGCAAGTGAGGCTACTAGGAATAAAGAACATTTTTTCTGTCACACCCATTGCCAAGGGTGCAATTTGGGAAAAAAATAGGGACGTACAGATAGCAGCACTCCTCTTCTTCTATTGATGGCCTCTGATAATTCATGGCTAGGTTGAGACAACTGCAAAAATCTGCATTTAGTTTGAATTTGGATTCAGTCCTCATGAAGATTAGTCATCTCAGCCTAAAATGCAAACATTTCTCCATTTCAACGGATGGGAGGGTGTGCTGTGAAATCATTCTGTAGCACAGGGAGAAAACAAGGAGGTTGAAAGTAAGTTGAAGAGTATGTCTTGGCCCAGTGGAACAAAGTCTGTATCACCATATATTTCGCTCCAAAACAAGGAATGTGCTTTAGGTGTGGCTTGCTTTCTTGCTAAAACAGTGGGGTGGGAATGTCGATAAGCCATGTTTGCTTGATGATAGAATTTATAGTTGGAATGGTTTTTACAGATAACTCTTCCTGCAGAATTTTATCTTACTGAAGGCCTAAATCATAGGCTGGCTCAGCAGATGTTCAGGTTCCATCTGCAATGATGCAAATATGATTCCAGGGCCCTGCTGCCTCCCACAGTTCCAGTTGCCCATTGAGATTCTGCTGGGTCTCGCTATCAGGGAAGAGAACAGGCCAGTGTGGGATCAGCTAGGGAACTGAAGGGAGGGGTGGGGTAAAAAAATGTGGGGGAGAAAAAGGAGGGCAGGTGGAAGAGGAGAACAAAGAAAATGAAAAAAAGGAAGAAAAGAACTATAGCAAGAAAACTTCTAAACTCATGCTCTTTCCACTGAATCATGCTGATTAGTGGAATTCAATAGAAAAATGCATTTATTAATTCCTCCAACAAGTCTACTATGGACCAACCACTGAGATATCAAATTTTTACAATAGTGCCCTCAGAATCCGTGTAATATTGAAAAGGTAAAGCAACAAAGAACCCTAGTTCAGTTCCCATGATTAAAAAAATAAATCCATTAACTGGTGTGTGAACATGCCAATAACACAATAATGCATGTCCTATAGGAATAAACAAAAGGTCACACAAGACCTTGAATTCCTTTTTATATCAGACATATAATAGCATTTACTGTAGTTCAGGTTAATGTTATTTACTAACATTAGAATTCTCTGAACATAGACACATATGACCTGTTATATCTGTAAAACCTCTAAAGATGATGTGATTGATTATCTAGGAATTTCCATTGACATCTTAGTGATGAATATAACTTCTCAGAAGTAATTTCAGCTAACGGTCACATAAACAATCTTTCTAGAACTTCAGCTTTATAAGAGATTCTAGAGATAATTTTGTCTGAACTCACTTCTGTTTATAAGTAAGATAAGGAATGAAGGTAAGAGGTAAGAACCATTTCACTGCAAATCTTTCTAAAAACAGATCAGACAGTTAAATTTGGTGAGGTACTTAATTTAATTGCAGGCACATTCACACATATAATCTCATTTAATCCTTCCTGGGGCCTTTTAGACAGATATAATATCCCCCATTTAATGCGTGAGAAAACAGAAGCTCAGAGAAGATAAATGCCTCATTCTAAGCCAACACGGTTAATCTCCTGTCCTCTACCTGTTATGTAGTTAGAGGACAAGTAAGAAATAATGCCACCAAAAATCCTCAAAGTTGCTTGTATAATAGATAAAATGTCTTCTGCAATCATTTTGTTTATTTGCCTTTTTATGCTAGAAATAGAATTCAGGAGGACTCCTCTATTTATGTGATACATAGATTTTGTAATGAGAAAATATCAAATCAAATTGCAATCATCTATCAGGTTTCCAGTATCTATATCATATCATTGGCTAGTTTGATTATGTAATATTTCCTAATTCCTCTTAAAAGAAAGATTTTTTTTTTAAATTGTTAAAATTAAACATTGTGTGGTACTTAGCACTTCTCCCACTTAAAAAAAAATGTCAGGGAAAACAGGACTGAAAATAAGGTCACTTTTACAGCCTCTTCAAGAGGAAACTCAAAGTTTTTACAGCCCCAGCTTAGCTCTAATGGGGTCAATAATCAGAGCCAATGACACCAACTGTGCAGCGGTCTCTGTGGAGTGAGGCCATCATACTCACCTCAATCCCTCAATCCAGGGCAGCTGCCTCCAAGTCCCTGGGAGTGATGTTTTAAATCAAGATTCCTGCACCTCATCCTCAGAGATCTTTAATTCAGCAATTTTGGAGCAGCCAAGAAGTCTCTGATTTGTTGAAAGCTCCCTGCCGTGATTCTGTTGTTCAGCCAAATAGAATGTTCCATCATGTCAAGAGCATTTTATTTGTATCAGATATTCTAGGTTCAAACCTGAATTTTGTTGTCCCGTTAAGTTGTGGAAGCTTGGACAAATCAAGTTTCCGACCTTCATGTTCTACACCATGTTACTGAGGGGACACAAAACCGTGTGGTGTCTTGGCCATCACGCGGGGACTGCTTTCCACGAGACCACGTGTGGACGTGTTCTACAGCAATGCAGCTCCCTAAGACGTCCAGGGCTGGAGTAGCTGCCAGGGCAACTCTGTAAGTAAAGGAGGTCCTGAGAGTCGATTCTTTGCCAGGTTCTGCCCTGTGTACTACATTTTCTCAACCATCAATTTTCATGATTGCCTGGAGCGGACAGACACCTGCTACGTCTGCCAGCCTCCAGGCACCTCCTGACAAAACTCCATTTTTCCTTTCCTTGATTGCTGAACTTTCGGATCCAGTTCTTGTGCCGTGCTTGCCTGCTGGGACATGGCACTTTCCCGGCTCCATCCCTACCCCCCACTCTCCATTCTGCCTCCTGCAAAGAGGGTTCAGCCCCTTCCTCTTTCAGGGGGCCGTGTGGTTCCTAGAGCTCCATTCTAGACGTAGGTCCTAAGGTTTTGGTTGTGTGGAATGGAAAGTCAAACAACTAACATTGTCTAGGTAATATCTTACCTCTTTTTTAAAAAAAAAACAAGATTAGAGAAATGAGCCTCAGTGATGTCAAGAAACCTGCCACGTTCCACAACTACTAAGTAACAGAACTGGGATTTTCAGCCCGGAGCTGTGGGGTCCCAAGTCCTGAGATTGTTCTAAACCGCTCTACCTCCCAAGGCTCCAGGGACAATGGAAACTTAGAAGGAGAAAGGAAAAGGCAGAGACTTTCATCTTTTTTACTTTGCCAGACATACTGATATACTTCAGGAGGGATTTGCTTATACTGTGCTGCTGGGACTTGGTTCCCGTTCATGGAGAGCTTTCTGCCTGCTCAGACACGCTCCCCTCCTCCCACCTAATCCAGCTCCTTCCGGAAGTGAAGGCTGAGTTTTCTAGTTCCCTCAGGATGACTTGCCTGTGCTTGTACTCAGTGTTCTGCCCAATTCTTTTACCGAATCAACCTCTTGTTGCTCTCCTAAATGCAGAGCATGTTCCAGATCCAGGAATTTAAGAAAAAGCCTAAGGGTAAAAAGTTTCCTTTTCCTTCTTTTTGATTATTCTTTTAACACAGACTGTGTGATTTTTGGATTAATAATATCTGTCACTCACATTGCCTACTAGTTTATCCCCAAGAGATAACACAAAGCCTGGGATAAAATATTTTTTTCAATAAATGAATGGATGGATTCTCTTAGGTCTCTATACCAACAATGAAATTATAAGGGAAGTTGAATTTAGAGATCACACTGGAAAACCATTTGCCATGTGCTATATGTTTGAGTGGGAAATGCCATGATCGGCGAGTGGAATCCATCAACCATCCAACCAAACAAAAGACTTTTTTTGGGCACCCACTGGTGTGCCAGGTTCTCTACTCCATGCTAGGGGAAGGCAGAATTGAACAAATAAGGTACTTACAAGGCACATTTATCATTGATTATGAAACCATATCTTACCCAAAGATCAGCAACCTCAGAAGCAGCGTGGGAAAGAAAAGACTTTGAAATTAGGAGGTCAGAGAGCATGCAGATGAATGTTAACTAGGGGAGCCAGGGAAGGCTCACTCCCGGAAAGAGTGAGTGAAGACTTGATAAGAGTGTGCCTTTTGTATCAGGATAAGAAGACCTATCTTGCCTAAAGATGAGTTCTTGTGGAAAAACTAAAATAAACCTTTTAGATACTATTTGGAACATGGACGGAAGCTGGATTGCAAAATGATTTTTTGTGCCAGGCTAAAATCTTGACCTTTGGAGTTCAAATTCAATTATTCTCTCTCCCAAGGAGGAGAAGGCCCCATTGGTGTGGGAACAAAGCTGATTTGGCCCTACATGTATTTTCTATGTTAAAAAAAAGTCTTCCATGTTTCTTTCAACTCCTTAAATTTTCAAAGGGAGGGGGGAAAACATGTTAAGTTGCTTAATATTTCTGTATATCTTAAAGAACCCTTCATATTTATCATCAGAGACACACCAAAGCACATTACAAGTAATGTAAGCCAGCTGGGGCTTTGCAGGCCAAAGTCAGTTGATGGTTTAATAGTAAAAACCATTTTTTTTCTTAACATTTTTCTGGAGCACATCACCAAAGAATGCATGGCCCTTTTCTGCATTTTTCAGAAGAGAATTGTCAAATTTGTTTTCCTCAAGTTTCTGGATACTTCTAGGAGACAAAGGGAGTTCTTCAAAGAAAGGAGATAAGAGTTGTGTCTTAGAACAACTTTCAGAACATCTTAACCATCTTCTGGGCATCTGTGAAACTCGTTTTAGTGCAGATTAGTGGAGTCTCCAAATCTACCCACTTCTACCATGTCTAGTAATCAGGTTAGCAAAGCAGTTCAGTCTAACAATCCAATCTTATTCCAAGCACTTTTGACTTGAATGCAAAAGAGACATCTCTTTGGAGGTTGCTCAGCTGGAGGAAGCAGCCTTTTCTGGGACACAAGCTAACCTGTGTCCCCTACTCTTGTGCAATCACTGGATTAATGAAGTAAATCAGAATAGCTATTAGATATTTGCCACTTGCTCTGTTCCCTTCAATCTCAAAATCATGATTGAGTCAGAAATTCATGGGTGTCCTAGTTTGCTAATGCTGCAGAATGCAAAACACCAGAGATGGATAGGCTTTCATAAAACGGGGGTTTATTTCACTACACAGTTACAGTCTTAAGGCCACAAAGCATCCAAGGTAACACCTCAGCAATCGGGTACTTTCACCGGAGGATGGCCAATGGCGTCCGGAAAACCTCTGCTAGCTAGGAAGGCAGCTGGCATCTGCTCCAAAGCTCCGGCCTCGAAACAGCTTTCTCCCAGGACGTTCCTTTCTAGCAAGCTTGCTCCTCTTCAAAACATCACTCCCAGCTGCACTCCATTCCCTCTCTTTGAGTCAGCTCATTTATATAGCTCCACCGATAAGGGCCCACCCTGAATGGGCGGGGCCACGCCTCCATGGAAACATCTCATCAAAATTATCACTGACAGCTGGGTGGGGCACACTCCAAGCAAATCCAACCAGCACCCAAGCGTCTGCCCCACACAAGACCACAAAGATAATGGCATCTGGGGGACACAATACATTCAAACTGGCACAATGGGTGTCAACAAGGAATGCAAGAATGGCCATTGAAATGCAAATGGAGAGGCCAAAAAGATAAGTGCCCCTATGGAGCCAACCAATGCTCTGAATACTCCATGCTCATTCCAAAATCCCTACTTTTACGTGGACTGTTCCATGCATGAGTCAAGGCCCCGTTTAAACAGCACCTTCTCCAAGACCCTGCTCTGCCTTGCATCACCCCCTCCCACTGCCCTGCTCTGGGTTGGTTTACTGAGAATCCAAGCAGTTTTGTTACAACATATTACCAGTCAGAGGTACGTGTACCTGATTACATGATCCACGCTAGTAACTGGCACACAGTGGGTCAGTAAGTATTTGTCAAATGAATGAATAAATGAAGACTTGCCGGTCTAGTGATGGAATCTGGCTTATTGTACAGTAAGCAGTAACTGTCTCATTCAATTTTGAAATGTGATAGTGTCTATGTCCGGTATACTATGGGAATTTATCACATACTTGCATAGGGAAAGATGAGTGAAGAAATAACTCTAGGTTGAAATTCTGTTACAGACACAAATCTATCTTTAGAGCAAGAGATAACACAAGAAGGCAAACATACTATTATGTATAAAGCAGTTTAAAATTTCTAAAAGACATTTACATAGATCCAAGATTTTTAATCCAAGGCTTATCTCCAGAAGAACTTTGATGGGAAAACATTAGATGTATTTAAATCAATTATTTAATTTTATCTTCTTAACAAGACTGAGGAAGTGGTTACTATTCACATATTGTAAATATGTAAACTGAAACCCAAAGTTGTTAAACTATTGACTTGGGATACTATCAGAACTCACGAGTTTAAATACCATGAATTTTCCTCTTTGCTACAAGCTGGAAGCTGGAGAGGGATGCGGCGAATGACACGATAAAAGGTGATAGGAAGGGGTCTTCAAACCACCACCTGCCCATTCTCCTGTCCCCGGTGCAAGAGAGTTACTTTGGCTGTGGAGGGTCATGGTGTGGTCCTGCCACAGCCTCCAAGTCTCGGGCTCTTACAGCTTTTTCTTCAAATTTGGGTCCTCCTTAAAGGAGGGGATCTTGAACTCCCAGTGGCTCCAGGGTCCCCCTGCTCCTGGTCACCAGGCATTCCTTTGCGCAGGAAAGATGGGGCCCTACGCACCACTGAGAAAGAAGAAAACAACCCACTGTGATGTGATTACTTCCACTGGTGCAGCTGGGCAGAGACACACTTTCTGCCAACATCCCCTGGCGTCTCTTTGTGCCAACCCTCCGAAATAGCAAGCCCTGAGCAAAACCAGGAGGTCCCTCAGAAACACGAGAAGTCCGCCTGGGGTTTGGTTACGTGTGACGATTATATGCCGGCCGTCTAGGCCTCTGCTGCTTCTGCGTCTGTGCTCAGTCCCACGAGCCACCCTCCTTCTGCCTCCTGGGTCACACATGTTCTTAAACTTTACCCATTCCTGTGGGAGAGGACCCATTGTGAGTTTCTCTCGGGAGCTCTTCCTAATCTAGAGAAATAAAGCACCACAAGTACAAAATTAATATCTTGGTACAAGCGGCCATTTGCTATCTATTGTGTTCCATCAGCTGTAATTTTATTTAAACAAAGTCCCTCCAGTGGATGGGAACTGTGCAGATCCACCAAGGGCAGAGACAGCGGCATCACGAGCTTGTTTGCTGTGCCAAGTGATGGTTCCTTAGATGCTTTCTGCCCTGCTGTGCTGACATAGTTAAGCATGAAGTAAAGTAAAAACAAACAAAAAATTAAACAGCAGTTAGTGGTTGGATGTTATTTCCAGTTTGGAACCACTGACGAGGCTGTTATAGAAAACTCTTCCCTCTGTTATTATAAAATAACAGTTTGGGGATGATGCAAAGAAAACACAACCGAATTTTCTTTTAACTTCAAATACAGAAGCTGGTACACCTATCATTACCACCACATTGCAATACATTATGGGAGAAGGTCATAGTAACTTTAGAGGGGTTATTTCCAGCCACATCTTCTCATCCAGGAGAAGGCTGATGCCAGATGCTCTGCTGAAGGAAACAGGCCGAGTTGAAGTGAGCTAATTAAAGAGAACAAAACAGAACCAAAAGGTCAATGCATGGAACGCAGTAAAAAAGCAAGATTTGTCACAATATGTCCCGAATACAGCACTATCAAAAACAGCCATGCTTCTCTTTTTTACCTTTGCTTGTGTGTCTACTTCTACTTTTTCATATAGGACATAGGCTCCAAAAGTTTACCAACTTGTCAATTTCTATGAAGTCAATACAGCAACAAAAATAAGTCTTTTACCTCTTTCCTTCATAGAATTTTTCTCAGTCCCTCTTTGTGCTGGTAATAATGACGACGATGATGATAAAAAGAACAATAGTAATAAAAATAGCTAAATTCATTGAAGATTTACTATATGTCAGTGTGGTAGCTTAGAGCTCTGTACCCCAGAAAAAACATGCTCTTAATTTTTATCCATTCCTGTGGGTGAGGACCCATTATAAATAAGACTTTTTGATGACGTTACTTCAGTTAAGCGGTGGCCCAACTGAGATAGGATGGGTCGTCATCCTATTACTGGAGTCCTTTATAAGCAGAAGGAAATTCAGATGCAAGGAGAGGGAAAGTCATGGGAAGAAGGCGGAAATCAGTGGAACCCTGAGAAGCCAGCAGAGGCTGCCATTTGCATTGCCATGTGACAGAAAAGCCAAGGCCAGGGATCACTGGCAGCCAGCCCCAGAACGCTACGGTGTTCTGGGAGAAAGCACCACCGTGATGACGTCTTTATTTTGGATTTCTCCCAGCTCCAAGACAATGAGCCTGCAAATTCCCATTGTTTAAACTTACCCATGGCAGATATTTGTTTTAGCAGCCAGAAAACTAAAACAGCCAGATAATATTCTTCTTTATATAACGTAACAATCCTATGAGGTTGTGACTCCAGACTTTCTTTGTATTATAGTTACATGTCTAACTGATTGTCTTCATCTAGGATCTTCTTGAGGGAAGTGTCCGAGCCTAATTAATCCCCACACTCTTCAAACTAGGTGTGTGGCAAGTCCTTTGCCACTGTGGGTAGAGTTACTGTCCTGGGGAGACTGTGTGCCCCAGGATACTTGGAGGTGTGGTGATCATGTCTTCCCCAAAGAACCGACAGAGATTGCACCAGAATCTGCCTGAGGAAAATAAAAGGCCAGTCCATCTGAATGCTGTTCAAGTTCACCTTGCAGCTTGGCCTATCATCTTCAAGGCAAACAAAAGTAGATAACACTTTCAAATGGGTGTATCTCAGAACTTGCACTCAATTTATAAATGCTTTCTTAGATAAAGGATATAGGAATTATGATTGCACTGAGTGAGGGACACACTCAGAGAGCTTGTCACTATGTCATTTATCTTCCTCTACTGTTTCTTAGCACTTGGAGGTCATTACCTTGGACACGGCTCTCAGTCAATGGGCTCCCCAACACGATGGCACTCATTCTTTCATTTGTTTATATTGGCGTCACCTTCCGGTAGGTTTCTTAGGTTCCTCTTGTTTTTAGACAGCAAAATAAAAATAACCCTTTCTCTATTTTTCTATCTAAAATAAATTAACACCAACAAGAGAACATGAAACAGAAAGAGGCACCCTGTCTTTGATGAGTCTACAGAAGACCTGTAACTCCAATCCACGGTACCTAAAGAAGGGCTGGAAAGTGAAATGAAATGTGAGCAACAGTAAGAAAGTCTGCAAAAAGAATGCCTGTCTTTACAGACCTTGGGCTAGAGCCAATAAAAGAGCAATGACCCCTTGTTTGGGATGACACGAGAACCTTGTGTAGACTCAATGCATGAGCCTCTCTTAGTTCGTTTGACGCTATGGAAGGGCAGGCAAACCAGGGCTGTACAGCCGGTGAGCCCTGTTTTTGGAAGAAAGAGGCTTGTTATGGCAAAGTGATGGAAAAGGATGGGAACAAAACAGCCCTGAGGCAGCCAGTCTCTGTCATTTTAAAATAAGTAAAGATGACATCACCATTGCCTCTCTCTCTCTTTCTACCTGCAAACACACACACACACACTCACACACTCACTCACTCACTCACCTGTTCATGCAGCTTTACTGTGAGCAAAAGAGATTTTCTCTTCTCCTGTTTTAATGTTTTTCTTTGTTTTCTTTTTACCTACTGGGCAAAGTGTTGATGAGTGAGTTTCAATAGACAGACTCATGAGTGCTGTGCTTGCCAGCTGCTCAACTTGCTTTCAACCACAGCTTCCTCCCCTGGGCCCTTGCCCACAAAATCCTTTCATAAATATCTTGTCCAGTGTGAATTCCCTCCATTCAAAAAAATAATAAAAAATAAGTATATTACTACTAGCCTTCATGATATTAGTAACAAGAAAAAATAAAATAATGAAACAACATAGAATCTATGCAACATAATTTTTAATGAAAAAAATAAGAAAAGAAACAGGACAATCCAAAAGCAGATGAAGGACACACATCAAAAGGATATCATAAAGCAGCAGAAAATTGTACCAAGCATTGTTCACAAAATTAAGTAGTTTAGAGGAAATATGCCTCCTTTGAGGTAAATTCCCAATGTGGAATGAGATGGGATTAAAGAATGAGAGATTAGAACACCAAATTGGTAGTTCTCAGGAAAGAAATTTTTCTCAGGGAAAAATAAAAGCACCAGAGGAAAGCGGGTAAAAAGAGAGTAGACACTACTGAAAAAAATAAGAATGAGGAGGGTAAGCTTGAGAAACTGAACAAAAGGGAAATTTTCAAGAGTCTAAGGATTAATGGGAAGATATAGTTGTGGCAGACATACAAAGATTGCCAATACGCATGACTGGGATCCCTGAAGGAAAACAGAGAGCAAACGGTACAGGAAGAAATATTCAAAGGTAGACCTCAGGAAAGAGTTTCTGAAATTTAGAAACACTTCAATGTTCACATTTAAATGGCATATCATGCCTCAGGAGAAAATTAATTCTGACCAATCAACATCAGTATATATCCTAGTAAGTTACTTTATAGACTTAGAGTTATAGAAAATACTCTTGGAGGTGTGCCGAACAAAATAAATCAAATGACCCATAAATTGGTGAAAGTGAATATTTGGCATTCATTTAGATCATCCTGCTTCTGCTTGCTACATCTAGACATCTCTTCCCCATATTATCATTCTTGGTGAACTACCATGACCAACGCTAACACAAGTGAAGAAAATTCTGGATATCTACTTTTCCAGCCTTCTTTGCAATTAGGGCCCAGGCTTGTAACGTGGGATCCAGCAGTCGGTCACACCCATGTCCTATTTTGACACAGGAGATAGTGACGTGAGAGGGAAGACGAGGGAGCTCTCTAACTTTGGCAGTGGCCAACGTGCTTGCTGGAAGGTCAAGTTTCTGGCACTGATGCTCAAAGTCTAGAAGCAGCAGTGGCGAAAATTTTAGAGTTTAGTACTTGGTTTCTTTTGTTTGTTTTAATTTGTTATTTTTGGTCTTCAGGTGGAGAAAGTTCAGTTAAATATTATGATCCATTCATATATGATAAATTTGGCTTTATTTATGCCTTTATTCTCATTTATCCCCATCTCCTTTTTCATTTTTCCCCTATACGTAACCTGTTTGTGTTTAATGTTATTCATATAAACGTATATATTTATTCATATTCATATATATATATAAACTGTTTCACTTTAGATGCATATAATTTTAATTTGCAAAAGAGAGTTGAGTTATAGACTTCATTCTGTTTCATAGTATTCTATCCATGATGCTAAACACTCATCTAGTCTTTTGTTTCTATTTACTGGATAGTATTCCATACTGTGCAGCCATCAGATTTTGATTATCCTATTCACCCAGAAGTGAGCAAACTGATTAGGTCCTACTGCCTGCAACCTGATAATGCTTCAAGATCTATCCTATGACTTGCCCCATTTGGATCTGTGTGAGAACTTCACCAAGACATACATATACCCAGAACATGCCTGCTGAGTCATAGGGTGTATGTAGGTTCAATGCAACAAAAACTTGCCATGTTGCTTTCAAGAAAGGCAGCACAGTGAAACTTGAACAAACAATACATAAATGTCCTTCTATACTTCGACTGTTGCCAAACCTTGACACTATCAAGCTTTTTGATTTTTGCCAATCTGATGGGTATACAGTGATAGGTTATTCTTATTTTAATTTTCATTTCTCTAATAAATAATGACTTGGAGCATGTTTATATGGTTACTAGTGCCTTTGGGATTCCTTTTCTGTGAATTGCTCCATGACTCACTTTTCTGTTGGATTTTCTGTCTTTCTCACTTACTTGAAGGACGTTCTCATATATTTTAGACATTCATCTCTTGTGCATTAGGCATTGTAAATACTCTTTCCAATATGTCTGTAAATATTCTTGCACAGTACACTTCATTAAGTAGAAACCTTTACCTCTGCTGTAATCAAATCCATATTTGTACCGGTCTCATTGTGCTACTGGGATAAGTACCAGTTGCTAAATACCTCTCTCAAAGGTCCAAAAGTATTTTCCTGTATTTCCTTCTATTAAATTTATTATTTTGCTTTTCACATACAGTTTTTAAGCCACTTTGTATACTTTGCTGAGGAAAGAAACAGTTGTAGTTTCCTTCTTAAAGTAAGCCATTTTCCCAACAGAATTTTTGTAGAGTACTTCACCCCATTGATTTTTGTTAATGTGTTTATTATGTATCAAGTTCCCACTTTCACTTAGGTCTGTCACTGAATTCTGGATTATGAATTATTTCTCCATGGGTCTATTTGTCTGTTCTTATCTCGGTAGTTATACTGTGCTTCTTACTTATTCGTGGTATATTTAAATATGCAGCAGTGCAATTCCCTGTACTTCATTCCTTTTATAAAAATTTGTCTCAGCTATTCATCAAAATTTATTCTCTTATAGATATTCTATCTTTAAGAAATCATCCAAAATAAGAAATAGTTCCTTAAAAACACTAAAATTTTGATTAGGATTACATTGGTTTTATATATTTACTTGAAGAAAACTGACATTGATATACTAAGTCATTTCACGTGAAATAATCTTTTACGTCCTTTAGTAGATACTAAATTTTCTCCGTAGTCTTATGCATTTCTAACTTAACATCATGTACACTTTATTAATATTTCTTGATGTTATAAATGGTATTTTAATTTTAGTTCCATTTTCCAGTTGGTTTTTAAGGTTTAGAAAAATGCTATTAATTTTTAAATTTTGATATCCAGCAATAATTTTGAATTCTTTCATTGGTTCTGAGAATTATTTGTTGATCCTGTTGTTTTTATCTATGTAGATTACAATAATATGTGCAAACAATGATGGATGTACCATTTTACTTCCAAAACCTACACATCTTATTTTTTAGTTTGTTACAGTGCTGGCCAGTATCTCAACAGTATTACATGATAATATTAAGAATGTTCATCCTTACTTTTCCCAATATTAATAATGTACATAAAATATTAACCAATAATATATAACATTTATTGCCAACTTTTGGAATATTATCCTACACATAAAGGAAGTTCCCTTTTATTCCTAATTTTCTAAGAGTTTTATCATAAATCAGAGCTGAACTATGGTAATTTTAATCTACTTATTTTGAGCAATGAATATAATTTATTTGTGCTTTAGTATATGAATGTGGTTAATTACATTAATAGACTCTGAGACATTAAACTATCCTTGCACTCTTTGAATAAAGAACAACTAACATTGATATGCTATTTTTAAACATGTTATTGGATCTGATTAGTTAATATTCTTAACAACCATATTGAGGAATAATTGGCATGCAACAAACATTACATGTTTAAAGTGTACAATTAGCTATGTTTTGACATATGAGTAAACCCATACAACCAATATCACAATAAAGATAGCAAATAATATCCATCACTGCCAAATGAGTTCTTGGTTTTTTGTGCTATTTTGTACTCCCTCACACCCCTTTCCCAAATCCCCAGGCAGCCACTGATAACTTTCTGTAATTATTGTTTGTATTTCTAAATTTTATATTCATGGAAGCATGCCAATGTACTCTTTTTTGCCTTACTTATTCATGAAGCATAATTATTTTGCAATTCATCTAAGTTGTTACGTGTATTAATAGTTCATTACATTGATGAGTGCGGTCGCAGTTGATTCGTCTGAGGGGGGGGGGGCGGCCGGTTGTTGAACCCTCGGCTATCGGCGTTGCTTGGAGGGTACCGGCGGCGGGGGCTCTTTCCCGGAGGCGAGGGCGAGGCGGGGGACTTGGCCAGGTCCCCGGCGGGAGGCGTGCAAGGTGTGGAGGGCGGCGAGAAGGGAAAGATAAGACACTCTTCCTCCAGTAAGGGTAGAACAAAAGGACTTTTATTCCGGGGTGAGCACAGGCTATATCGGCTGGTAAGAAGGGCAGGGCTGGAAAGAAGGTGAAGTAGCCTTAAATGGCAATACTGAAGGGAGAGGGGCTAGGATTGGTTCTGAGAGGACGCAGGAGCCGTTGCAGCGGGCGGGAGTTGTTCTGGCCACGGTGCATGCGCGCTGGCGGTGGCAGGAGTGGCCTTGGCACAGGGGAGTGTGCGGGCAAGATAAGGAAATGGGGTAAGGGCGGTTGGGAGAAAGGCGGTTTCCTCCGGCAAGCCTCCCCTGCCAGTGGCATTTTGGGTGAGGAAAAGGGAGCTGCCTTGACCTCGCCTCCCAGGCTCGGGGGGGCTGCAGAGGGCACTAAACGCCCGTACCCACTACCCTCCCCAGGGGGTGATATCAGGTCCCCTGGCCCAGGCCTGGTAAGTCGAGGTACAAGCTCAGTCACCCGCAATTCCCCTTTCTTTTCTAATTAGAGGAAGAGGCTTTACCGGAGAGGCCCGCTAAGGGTGAGGGAAGGGGGAGGTCAGGGAAGGGAAAAAGGGGTTGACGGTGGCTCAGCGAGGCTGGAGCTCAGTGTTGGTGTGGTGCTCGGGCGCTCGACAAGGGCTTTGCTGCAGCGGGCTGGGCGAAGGTGAGGGGTTTAAAGTTCAGGGGTTCAGAGAAGCTGGAACTCGAGGCGAGAGCGATGTTCAGGTGATTGAGAAGGGCCTCGCGGTCGGCGGGTTGACCGGTGGCGTTGAGGTCGCGGAGGGTTGGTTGTCATCTCGGAGTGGGGAGCGTCAGAGGTGGCGAGTCGCTGATACTGGATTTGCACGAACGAGGAAAAAATGGCATCCGTTTGTTTCCTTACAAGCTGGACAATTTTGCGGATAATGCAGGGTCCTAAGGTGAGAGCTAGAATAATCATTAGTAGGGGGCCGAGGAGAGGGAGGAGGTATGGGAGGAGGGGGGTAAAGATGTGGGACCAATAGCTGGTGGCTTTACGGTCTTTTTTGCGTTGTTCCAGTCCCTCTCGGACCTTCTTTAGGCTGTCCTCGGCGAGACCTGTGGAATTGGCATATACATAGCACTCTTCTCCTAGGGCAGCGCAGAGGGCTCCTTCTTTGAGGAGGAGAAGGTCAAGACCTCGGCGGTTTTGGAGCACTACCTCAGAGAGGGAATTGACAGAATCTTTTAGATGGGAAATAGCGTTTTGTAGGTGACGAATGTCCTCGTCAACAGCTGCCCTGAGGTGAGTTAGGGCGGAGCCTTGACTGGCTAGTGCAGCGATTCCGGTGCCAGTGCCGGCAAGACCTAGGAGGGAGGCAATTGTGAGGGCGGTGATGGGCTCTCGCTTTTGCAGAAGGGCAGGAACTGCAGTTCTTTCCAGACGGAGGAAGAAGTCTTCTTCGCTGTGGTATAAGACCCTAGGGATAAGGACAATTAGGAGGCAAGTTTCTTTATATTCACTGATGATATTCGTGCTGAGACAGGGGGTAAGTCCTGTAGAGGAGCAGAGCCATTGGGAGGAGTTATGAGGAATGAGAAATTTTGCCGAGCTGCTGGGAGATGAGTAGCTGGCACAAGCTGTGAGGTTGGGAGAGTTAATGGAACGAGGGCGGACGCACTTTCCTGTAAAGGAGACTGAATGAAAGGTTAGGGGGATGGTAGAGGTATTCCAATTGCATTTCAAGGGGCTGTCCTCTGTGTTTTCTGAAAAGGAGAGGTTGGAGGCAACTGGCTCATACAGGGGGGAGGAAGTGGAGAGGCAAAGCCAACAAGAGGAGGTAAGATTGGGGTTGGAGGAGTTCACTGAGGTGAAGGCCGCTTGGATAAGGCCGAGGAGGGGAGAGGAGTAACGAGAGGGGGGCAGAAAAGGTTGGGGTGGTGGGGTTGGCGATGCGTTGTTTGTAGCTGAGGTGCGGCCTCCGGATGCGCTGCTTGTACTTGAAGTGCGGCTGGAGGGCTGTGGAAAAAGGGGGTTAATGACTTGGTTGGGACCTATGCCAGAGGGTGTTCTTAATGCAGTATTTTGGCCTGGTTGGTTTACAGCCTCCTTTTTTATAAGAATAAGTGATTCTCGGTCGGCTCCTTTCTCATAGATTCTGAAGCCCCAAGTTTGACTAAGTAACCAGGAGGGATTAGTGGGGAGCTGCACTGTAAGATTAAAATGTGTGCAGGATCTCTCACTTTCTTGGCCGAGCCAGTTAACAGTAGGGAGTTTGCACCCTGTAGGGGCCCACTTTAGGGTAAGGTAATGATCAGGAACAGGAGGCTTCCAATTAGTGGCTAATGTTTCACACCCCCAGTATGCACAGTAGTACTCGTTGGGGGAATTGCAGTACGATTTTTCAGGATTTGAGGATGGGCACATGTAATATTGGGCCTGGGGATTACTTACTTTTCGAGCGCAGGTTTCTTTGACTCTGGAGACAAAGGTGGCGAAAGGCTAATTCGGCTCCTGGAAGAGCTTGGTGAATTTATTAGGCCAACAGGTAGAGCAGTTGGCAAACGCTCGTAAGGCGATTTTCCAAAGGATAGGCCAAAAGGTGGCAGGTGCATTAATATAAGCAGATGTATTTATAAACGCTCCCGTGCCCAAGTAAGCTTCGGGGTGATAATAGACTCCAGTGGCTGCGTTTTGCTCACTTTGCTTAGCTGCTTCCGCCTGGAAGTGAGCACGCCAGTCAACAAACTGACCGGGGTTAAGAATGGAACGGGCAAGCGAGGCCCAGTCTTGGGGGATGCAATAGTCCATGCCGAGATCCTGCAGTATTTGGGAAGCGTATGGGCTACCTAACCCGTCCTCCTTGACGGCCCTGCGAAGCTGCTTGATAGTATCTGAGTCAATGGGATACCAGTCATATGGTTTCTGTGGGGTGGGGGCAAGGTTAAGAGGAAAGCAGCGAAAAGCACGAGAGAAAGGAGGACGTGCTTGCAGAGGGCTTGGCGCGGGAGTGGGGGTAGGGGGAGCGTTGCCCCAAGGGTTGCCTTGAGGTGTAGAAGGCAGCCAGGGGTTGTTAGTCGGCAGGGTGGGAGGAGCGGCGGCAGCTGCCGGTAGCGGCTCCAAGGGGGAGCTTGTCGAAGGGGAAGGCAGAAATGGGAGGCCCCAAGCGTCGCAAGATGGCGGCGCGGTAGGCGTGGCCAAGACACAAGATGGTGGATCAGCCCCGCCCTGTGAAAGGGCGGGGTTCAAGGCACAAGATGGCGGACTAGCTCCGCCCCGCGAAAGGGCAGGGCCCAAGGCACAAGATGGCGGACTAGCTCCGCCCTGTGAAAGGGCGGGGTAAAGCGCATGCGGTTTCCGGCAGGGCTTAGGGCTGACGTCATTACTAGAGCACTTCCTCCCCTCGATGGAAGAAGAAGGAGGAAGTTCGCCATCTTGGAGCAGTCTGGGGGGGCGGTTGCAAAGAGGCACAGGGCGCCAAACAAAGAAACAAAGACACAAAGGACTACAGCAAAGTAATGGAGGGGAAGAGGGAGAGCTACTGGAGGAAGAGTGTCAGGAGGAATGGGGGACATAGAAGAAAAGGATGAGAGGCAGCCGGGATAATTGGGGAAGGGAGGAGCGGCTCCGGAGCGGCGAGGGAGAGGCGGCCCCTGACACGGAGCGGCGAGGGAGGAGCGGCTCCGGGAGCGGCGAGGGAGAGGCGGCCCTTACCTTGCAGGCGAGGAGAAGGGAAGCTGGAGAGGCGTCCAGGCGAGCGGGTGGTTTTACTGGACCGCTGCGTGGAGAGGACTTTTAATTCCAGGGGCCCCACGTTGGGCGCCAGTTGCGGTCGCAGTTGATTCGTCTGAGGGGGGGGGGGCGGCCGGTTGTTGAACCCTCGGCTATCGGCGTTGCTTGGAGGGTACCGGCGGCGGGGGCTCTTTCCCGGAGGCGAGGGCGAGGCGGGGGACTTGGCCAGGTCCCCGGCGGGAGGCGTGCAAGGTGTGGAGGGCGGCGAGAAGGGAAAGATAAGACACTCTTCCTCCAGTAAGGGTAGAACAAAAGGACTTTTATTCCGGGGTGAGCACAGGCTATATCGGCTGGTAAGAAGGGCAGGGCTGGAAAGGAGGTGAAGTAGCCTTAAATGGCAATACTGAAGGGAGAGGGGCTAGGATTGGTTCTGAGAGGACGCAGGAGCCGTTGCAGCGGGCGGGAGTTGTTCTGGCCACGGTGCATGCGCGCTGGCGGTGGCAGGAGTGGCCTTGGCACAGGGGAGTGTGCGGGCAAGATAAGGAAATGGGGTAAGGGCGGTTGGGAGAAAGGCGGTTCCCTCCGGCAAGCCTCCCCTGCCAGTGGCATTTTGGGTGAGGAAAAGGGAGCTGCCTTGACCTCGCCTCCTAGGCTCGGGGGGGCTGCAGAGGGCACTAAACGCCCGTACCCACTACCCTCCCCAGGGGGTGATATCAGGTCCCCTGGCCCAGGCCTGGTAAGTCGAGGTACAAGCTCAGTCACCCGCAGATGAGTAGTAATGCATTATATGGAGATATCACAATTTGTTTATCCATTAATCTATTGATGGACATTTGGGTTGTTTGTAGAATTTGACTATTAAATGTGACTATAAAAAATGAAGTTATATGAACGTCTATGCACAAGTCTTTGTATGGTCAAATGCTTTCACTTCTCATGAGTTGGTACCGAGGAGTGGAGTGACTGAGCAAACGGCAGTTACACAGTTAACATTTTAGAAAATGCCAAATTCCTCTCTGCAGTGGTTGTACCATTATACGTTCTCACCAAGAATGTGTGAGGGTTTCAGTTTCTGTTTGTTCTAGACAACACTTGGCATAGTCATCTTTTTAATTTTACCTATTCTAATAGGCAAGTAAAAGGATTTCATTTTGGCTTAAATTTGCATTTCCAGAGTGATTAATGTTGTTGGATCATTCTTTTAAATTGCATATTTGGTATTCATATATCTTCTTTGTTCAAATCTTTTGCCCCTTCTTAAAATTTGAGTTGGTTTCTTATTAGTTTTGATAAATTTTAACATATATTCTGAAAACAAACTTTTGTAAGACAGATCATTTGAAAATATTTTCTCCCAGCATGTGGCTTATCTTTCTTTAACCATACACTGTCTTTCAAAGAGCAGTTAGTCTTTAATTTTGATGAAGTTCAATTTATTATATTTTTCTTTTTGGATCATGCATTTGGTGTTTTACCTAAGAACTCTTTTCCTAATCCAAGGCCACAGGGATTTTATTTTATGTTTTGTTCCAGAAGTTTTATAGTTTAAGGTTTTACATTTAGAATGACAATCTATTTTGAGTTAATTATTATATATGGTGTGATGTTTGAATTGAAGTTCTTTTTCTTCTTTGCATATGGATATACAAGTCATGAGCACCATTTGTTTTAAAAAAATACTATCCTTTCTACACTAAATTGTCTTTGCACTTTTTGCTGATCTTCCAACTATGTTCTTTTGCAAAGGTTTCACTGCTCTAGGTCTTTTGAATTGATATTTGAGTTTCAGAATCAGCTGGTCAATGTCTTGAGAAATGTTCTTGAAGATTTTGATTGGACTTGCAAAGAACCTATAGGTCAACTTGGGAAAGACTAACATCTTAACAAAGTTGAGTTTTTTAACATGTCGATATTGTATGTCACTCTATTTATATAGGTCTTACTCAATTTCAATTAGTAATATTTTGATGTTTTCAGTGTATGTGGCTTTTATGTCTTTTGTCAGATTTATCTCTATGCATTTTACATTTCTAATGCTATTATAAATGGTATTATTTTAGTTTCATTTTTATTGTTCATTGCTAAGTATATAGAAATATAATTGAAATTTATATATTGATCTTGTATTTACAATCTTGTTCAACTCTTTTATTAGTTCTAGTAGCTTTTTTGTAGATTTCATAGGATTTTCTACAAAGATGATAATGTTGTCTGTGAATACAAATGGTTTTACTTCTTCCTTCAAATCTGCGTGCCTTCTTTTTTCTTGCTTTATTGCACTGGCTAGAACCCCCATTAAACAGCAGGAATAAAATCAGGCATGCTAGCCTTTTTCCTGGTATTAGTAGGAAAGCATTGAACCTTTCACCATTCAGAATGTCAGCAGCTATAAATTTTTCAAAGAGGCAGTTAATAGTTTGAAGAAGTTCCATACTATTACTGCTTTGATGAGAGTTTTTATTAGGAATGGATGTTAGATTTTGTCAAAAGCTTTTTCTGCATTCTTCAGGAATGAAAATGTTCATTCAGTAAACAAAAAATAAATATTTCAAAATGTCAAGTCTATGATCTTCTTCATAAAACACCAAATGTGTAAGTGTGAGTGTGTGTGTGTCTTTAATCCAAGTATGAATGGTTCTGTCTTTAATTTAATGAAATGTACAATTAATGTACATTCTGTTCTCCTGATAATTTTCACATAATTTTCTATTTCCAAATATTTGTGCTTTCTTTTGTTTCCTTTTACCCTTCTTTCCTACATTGTATTAGTTAATTAAAATTGCCTTCTCCTGATTTAAAATCATACATTCTATTTTATTCTTAATGATGATTGGACTTACCTTATGACACATATATATGTCTTATTGTGTCTTTTCATTGTTTCAATTTATCAAATATCTATTTCCTCTTCAGGAAAAAGACTAGTCTTTTAGCTTCTTCCAAATTCCATTGGCCTATATCAAACTATTGCCTAAAACATGAGGAATAAAAGTGGCATTCAGTTCAGTAAAGAAACAATGATATGTTTAAGAAAAGGCATTGGCAAAATTATCTACTCTTCAGGAAAAAGTAAAGTTAAATCTCTGTTACACTAATGTAAAAGTAAATTTCTTCTGGGTTAGAGTTCTAAATATAAAGAACTTAAACATTTTGAACTAAAATCATTTAAGAGAATATCATATAATCTCAGTAGAAAATGCCTTTTACAAAACAGGATACCCAGAAACCATAATGAAAAATCATGGAAGATTTCTCGCATTTCCACGAAATTTCTTAAAACAGCATGACACATTTTAGTTTGTTTCATTAATGTACCATGATTAGTTTATACATTTTTATATTAAAATGCTAATTGCCTTTCTTTTATTATTGCTGAGAAAACAAATATACTACTTTTTGCCACTTAACTAAAAAGCTTCTTGCTTATTCTATTTATCAATTTAAAGGGATCTATCCATTTTTTCCTTGGAAACATTTTCTTACAGTCCACCTACTTTATGTTGTAGCTCAGCTACAGAGCTGTCACCATGGATTTCTTTTCATTGCATTTGTCAACTAATTACAATATATCTTGTACCACATGTTTTTTTTCTCTCTCTCTCCCTCATTTTCTTTTTTAACATTGTTTTCTTGGATATACCATTTGGGATTTTCCCTAGAAAATTTCATAGGAAAATTCTGTGGAAGTGATGGTATTTTTTTTGTTTTGTTTTGTTTTGTTTTGTTTGTTTTTGTTTGTTTGTTTGTCTCACCCACTCATTTTCTGATAACCTAGTAGAGAATTACAGATTAAAACTAATTTGCTGCTAGAGCTTGGAAGGCTTAGCATCTATTATTAGTGATGAGAATCCTATTGCCGGTTTGATTTTCATCCTCTGAAGTTGAATGCTTTTGCCTTTTAAGGATTTTCTCTTTATCCCTTGTGTTCTGAAATATTGGAGAAAGAATTCACATGTATGTGTGTGTGGGTATGTTCCTTTTTGAACTGAAAAATCACATCTTTATTAAATATTTCCTTCCCTCAATTTTTGGTCATTCTAGAATTTTATTAATATTCTATGTAATATATATTCTATCTTTTTTATATTTTTTGCTGCCTTCTGGAAAATTTGATACACTTTGTTTCTAGTTCTTCTGTTGAATTTTAATTTTAGACAATCTTATTTTTTGTTTCCAAGAGATATTTCATGCTTTTTCAATTGTTTTTTCTGTTATCACAGTCTGTTTTCATTTTACAGAGGCAACAATATCTTCTCTAATCTTTCAAATATTCATGACTTTAAAAAAAATTCACTAATTTTCCTTAAATTACCTATTTCTTTTGGGTTTAGTTCACCTGGTCATTTTTTTTTTTTTTTTTTTTCATTTTGGATTTCTTCAGTACTGCTACTAATTTTCCTCATATCTCTGATAAACTCTTTGTTGTCTATTATATTTTGGAATGCAGGGTATTGTGGAATTTTTCAGCAGTTGGAATGGCCTTCCCCTTGATGAGCTAACTGGGTGCTCGGGGTCTGGTGCAGGAATTCCAACTGTAGTGCTTTACTGCAGAGTGTGCGGGTAGAGCTGCCCGTTAGCCTGGAAGTCCCCCAAAAGCCAGCGGAGGAATAGGGCCCCTAGAAAGCTTAGTCTTTCTCAAGAAGTCATGTATCATCAAAGGAGAGGACTCTTGCTTTTGTGTTACCTTGTGTTGTTTGCCAGGCAGCCAGTTGCCTGTGTGAGGGTGGAGGAGACAAGGAGAGCCAACACATCTGTTGTTCCAGACCATCTTAATTCCTTAGCGTTGGGCCCTTGTTTTGTACCTGCTGATTCTGAGAGCATTCTCTCCCATGTTCTGCCAAACAGATTGGATCTAGCCTCTTTTTACGTGTTTGCACAGCAGTCAGGAGAGGCAGAAGATAGACAGGTCAACAAATCAATGAGTGATGTAATTTCAGATAGTAACTAATACTGAGAAGAACAAAATAGGGTGATAATTTGGGGAGACACAGTGAGAGGTACCTAACTTTTCTGCCTCAATGAATGAAGATTGATTTTTAGAGTGAATATTCAGATAGAAAGAGCATGGAGATCCCTAATGCTTTGCTGTTGTCAGGGTTTCATAGTACATCCTATTGCTAGTGAGCATCAAAACCGAATGCAAGCTAACTTCATTCTTTGAGATTCACTGGCATTAAAAATCAGTTTTTAAAATTTTAGGACTTAGAATAAAATACACCTTGACTCTGTGAAAAAACAGATTTTTTTCATTTTGTTTTTAAGCAAATTAAAGTGGTCCTATAATCATTCTAAATGGGGAAGGGTGGAACATTTACACTTAATAGAAAACCTTGTTTAAAATTCAATTATTACAAATCATTCATATCTGTCTATAAAATACAAACTCTCTAGATGCCCACTATCACAGTTTCTGGCACCATTATTTTTTGAAAATAATAAAACATAGCCACATTATTTTAGATTGACCTTTTTCCTTGAGAGTACCAATCTGCGGGGTTTGACTAAATGCCTAGAAATATATAGAGTCAGATTTAGAAAATTGGGGAAAATAGCAAAACCTTAACTTCCACATGATTTCTGGCTCAATTCTGATGAGTCAAGGTGAGAAGAAATCATCCTATCAGTGTTTGAAGAGAGAGCCTGCTGAGAGGGAGCAGGTGTTTTGAAAAGGCAGGTGGGAGGAAGAAAGACGGAAGGGGGTAAGGAGATATTAGAATACTAGTTTGGATATATTCAACCTATTCTTCAGGTTATGATTATAAAGTTTGTGCACTGTCATTTCTTTCCTTTGTCATCATCTATTTTCATCTGATTCTTTTTCTTTTCAGCTCTAATTGGGGTTTCCAGTCATGAAAAAACAGAAGAAGCCTGTCAGGGAAGTTAGTAGATCCTAAAGTGCTACAGGTTACAAAGGGCTCTGTGACAAAATAAGTTTGGGAAATTTTCAGTTAAGGATAATTAGGTTTGTTGATTGCAATATATCCAGAATCTTTAATATAAGAATGTGTGCCGTGAATCTCTAAGGCAAGCATAGTATGTTGCTGTTTCCTAAAAGTATTTGCCCTGAATTCTTTGCATAACAACTTTAGACCAGGGTTCCAATGAATATACTTTGTGTAATTCTGTATGAAACATTCAGCCATCTAGGAAGTTAGTGATTGGAGATCACAGTACAAAACTGTAAGATAATAAATATTTACTTGTTAAGCTAAAAAAAGGAAAGGAAAAAACCAGAGCACCTATTAGAAGACAACTTAGTCCCATTTAAATTAGGTCAGTGCTTATCAAACTATCTTGGCAGTGGACCAGTTTTGTTTCTTTGTTTGTCTTATTTAAATTACTACTCCATCATGAACCAAACTTTTATAAAATACAGTAAAACCATGTGAATTGAAAAATGAAAAAACAAAGACATATAAGGCAACCCCATTTTTCTCTTATTAGATTCAACAGATGTAAAACTACTCTATTAGCTTGCCATTAAATTTTGTAAATCCAGGCTCTCAATCTCTGTACTTACATCATTGAAAGCCAGTAAGAGAGATTTGCCGGCTTGCCCCGGGCCGCAGGACAACTTTGTGCAGTTTGGAGAAAGCACATGTGTGTGCCAGCAGTGTTCTTTGTGTAACCTGCTGTTCCAAGCACAGATAAGATGGATTTTCACAAGCACCCCCCCCCCCCCACTGACTGATACGTGATATATGAGAAACACACACAGGCCTTTGTGCTCTGATATCTTTTTATCTGAAAATTGGAACCAATAATGACTTCATGAGGTTATCACCGTATATGTGCTTTTGCTTTCCACTGTTTCCCTACCATTCCACACACTAACAAACGGCCATCAACACTTATAGAAGCCTCAGAATTTGATGCTGGCTTTTTCATCTTTTTGTTGTCCCAGTCAGAGGATGCTTTCCTTGGCCACTGCAGTAGATTATCTTGTCACCATTGATTTCCAGGTTTACAAATATCCAAGTAGCATTCTGTGCTGGTTACATGACTTGGCCACCCTGAAAATTACACTATGCTAAATGTAAGCAGCTGGAGTACAAAATTGCAATCAGACTTTTTTTTTTTTAAATCTGCTATTGTGTGTGTGGTAGTGGTGGGGTATGGGAGTGTGTATGTGAGTGTTTATGGACGTCTCCTCTTGGGAATACTTCTTAGCCCTGTACATTCATCTTCCTAGACCTTTCCTCTCCCCCTCTGTCTAGTGCACCCCATGAGGGCTTTTGTGAACGCCTCTGTCTCACAGACAAGGCTCCCTGTTCTCTTTCTCTCCAAATGCTGCAGTTTATTCTCTTCTGTATCTCTCAGAAGTCCCATTCCAATGCTTCATTCTGTGCTCTTGATTGAGTGGCTGGCAATAGAGTGTGATCCTTGAATTTTTTACCTTCTTTTTATCCTGCTTCCTATTTCTATTTATCCTTAATTCAAATTATCTTTAGTTTTGGATCTTAACTTCTGTGGTAAAGGGACAAAGAAGGCAACAGATTTGCACAGGGATGCTTTATTAGTGTTTTTTCCTAGAAGAATTTTAGTCTTTACATGTCACTGGATGATAATTCAAGAGAAAGAACCAACAGGCCTCAAGAGATATGAAGAGGCAATTTCCTATGCCCTCTCACTTCTGATTAAATAATGTTAATGGCCAGATATCTGTTTAAAAAATTTCTATTGTGCATAAAACTGTGGCTCTGATTCCTTAAAGTAATCTAACAATGGTCCATTCATCTTTTTGTTTTTTTCATTTTGTACCCAGTTACATGTACAAAAATGTAAATATCTTCAAGATATCCGTCAACCCACTGGTGTCTTTATGTCATGAGAGGTTGCCATATTAACATTTTCAAAATAATTTTGAAGGGAAAAATTCAACAAGAAGTTGCAACAATTAAATGTATATATGCACCTGACAGCAGAGCCAAAAAATGTATGAAGCAAATACTGACAGATTTGAAGGGAGATATTGCAGTTCTGTATTAATATGAGGAGATTTTAATATACCTCCCTAAATAATGGATAGAACATCTAGTCAGAAGATCGATAAGGAATACAATAGTTGAATGCCTCTCTAAACCAACTAGACCTAACAGACATATATAGAATCCTCTGCCCAAGAAAAACAGAAAAAAATATTGTTCTTAAGTACATAAGGATCATTCTCCGGGACAGACCATATGTTAGGTAACAAAAACAGGTCTCAATAAGTTCAAAAATATTGAAATCGTACAATGCACAGTTTCTGAACACAACAGAATGAAGCTAGAAATCAATACCAGGGAGAAATAGCAAATTCATAAATATGTGGAAATTAAACCACACACTCTTAACCAATGGATTAAAGAGGAAATCACAAGTGAAATTGGGAAAGATCATGAGGCAAATGAAAATGAAAATACAGCATACCAAATCTTATGGTATGCAGCAAAGGCAGAATTGAGAGGCAAATTTACAGTTCTAAATGCTTACATTTAAAAGAAAAAATACATCAGATGAGAGACCTAACCTCAAAACTGTAAGAACTAAGAAAAGAAGAGCAAACTAAACCCAAAGTGAGCAGAAGGAAGGAAATAAAGTTTAGAGTGGAGATAAATGAAATAGAAAACAAACAAACAAAAACAAGAGAGGGGATCAGGAAAACCAAAACTTTGATCTTAGAAAAGGTCACTCAAATTGACAAACCCTTAGGTAGACTAACAAAGGAAAAAGGAGACAGGATACAAATAACCAAATTAGAAATGAAAAGGGGGGCATTACTACAGACCCTGCTGAAATAAAAAGGACTGTAAGAGGATATTATGAACAAGTGCATGCCACCAAATTAGAAAACCTAGGTGAAATGGACAAATTCTTAGAAACACATGAACTACCCACATTGACTTAAGAAGAAATAGAACATATCAACAAACCAATTACTAGTAAAGAGATTGAATTAGTAATTAAAAAAAAAAAAAAAACAAAAAACCTCTAATGAGAGTAAAACCCAGGACTAGATGGCTTCACAGGGAAATTTTTTTCCAAATATTCCAAGAAGATACACAAATTCTACTGAAATTCTTCCAAAAAAATTGAAGAGGAGGAAATTCTCCTTAATTCATTCTTTGAGGCCAAACTCATCCTCCTAACAAAGCCAGATAAAGATACTACAAGAAAACTACAGACCAATATGTCTCATGCATATAGATGAAAAACCTAAATAAATACTAGCAATCCAAATCTAACAGCATATTGAAAGAATTATATACCATGATCAAGTGGGATCTAATCTTGGTGTGCAAGGTTGGTTCAATATAGGAAAATAAATGAACGTAATAAACCACATAAGCAGAATGAAGGTGAAAACCTCATGATCATTCCAATTGATGCAGTAAGGGCACTTGACAAAAACCAGCACCCCTTCTTGATAAAAACACATAAAACACTAGGAATAGAAAGAAACTTCCTCAACTTGTTAAAGGGCATATATGAAAAGGCCGCAGCTAACACCCTACTTAATGGTGAAAGACTGAGGGGTTCCCTCACATATCAGGAACAAAGAAAGGATACACAATGTCACCACTGTTTTTCAAAATTGTACTGGAAGCCTTGCCAGAGCAATTAGGCAAGAAAAAGAAATTAAAGGCATAAAAATTGGAAAGGAAGAAGTAAAAATTTCCTTATTTGCAGATGATCTGATCCTATACACAGAAAATCCTGAAAAATCCAAAACAAAGATACTGGAGCTAATAAAGGAATTCAGCAATGTGGCAGGGTACAAAATGAACACCTGAAAATCCATAGTGTTTCTGTATACAAGCAATGAAAAATTGGAAGGAGAAATGAAATAAATTCCATTCACAATAGTGAATCAAATAGCTAGGAATAAATCTAACCAAAAATTTAAAGGACTTGTACACAGAAAACAACAAAACATTGCTAAAAGAACTCAAAGAAAAACTAAAGAAATGGAAGGCAATTTTGTATTCATGGATAGGAAGACTATTCATGGCTATCAGTAATATGTCAATCCTACCCAAAGCAATTTACAGAATCAATGCAATCCCAATAAAAATTCCAAAAACCTTCTTTGTAGAAATGGAAAAGCCAATCATCAAATTTATATGGGAGGGTCTAGAAATCACTTCCATGAACCAGATCAAATGTATAACAATACAATTAGAAGTTAATAATAGAGGGGCATATAGGGAAGAACTATATACCTATTACAAACTATATACTACAGTTAGTAGTATTTCAACATTTTTTCATAAACAGTAACAAATGTACTATATAAATACTACAAGTCAACAATTGAGGGGGATTGGTTAGGGATAGGGGAGGATTAGAGTTTCCTTTTCTTTTTTTCTTTTTTCATCTTTCACTTTATTTCTTGTCTGGAGTAATGAAAAGTTTCTAAAAACTGAACAAAAATTAAGTGTGATGGATGCACGGCTGTAGGAGGGTACCCAGGAGCAAGTGATTGTACACTTTGGATCTTTGGATAATTGTATGGTATCTGAACAATCTCAATAAAAATGAAAAAAAAAAAAAACCACAATGAGATGTTACCTCACACCTACTAGAATGGCCACTCTGAAACAAGCAGAAAAGTACAAGTGTTGGGAAGGATGTGGAGAAATAGGAACATTTGTTCACTGCTGGTGGGAACGTAAAATGGTACAGCCACTGTGGAGGACAGTCTGGCAGTTCCTCAGGAAGCTAGAGTTGCCTTATGACCCGGCAATCCCATGGCTTGGTATATACTCAGGAAATCTGAAAGCAGGGACACAGACATTTGTATACCAATGTTCTTAGTGGCATTATTCACAATTGGCAAAAGACGGAAGCAACCCAAGTGTTTATCAACCAATGAATGGATAAAAAAATGTGGTATATACATACAACGGAATAGTATCCAGCAGTAAGTAGGAATGAAATCCTGATGCATGTGATGACATGGATGAACCTTGAGGACATTATATTGAGTGGCATAAGTCAGACATAAAAGAACAAATATTGTATGATCTCACTGATATGAACTACTTATAATAAGTAAACTCATAGACATAAAATCTAGAATATAGGTTACCAGGATATAGAATGAGACTGAAGAAAGGGGAGCAATTTCTTAATGTGTGCAGGAAGAATGTTTAACTAGGTTAAACTTAAACATTTGGAAATGGATAGAGGTGATGAGAATAATCAACAGTGCTGAGCGGTGTGTGAATGTGGTGGAAAGGGGAAGTTTAGAGTCACCAGAAGGAAAGCTGGAGGTTAAAATATGGGAATGTAAAACACAGTGACTCTTGTGGTGGACAATGTCTGTGATTAACCATACTAATATTTAAAAAAAGTTCTTTCATGAACTAGAGCAAATGTACAACCCTATTACAAGGAGTTGATAATAGAGGAGTATATGGGAAAAAAAGAGTACCTATTGCAAACTATGGACTACAGTTAACAGTAATATCTTACTCTTTTATCAACAGTAACAGGTGTACCACACCAATACTATGAATCATTAATAGGGGGGGATAGAAGGTATGGGGGGATTTGGTTTTTATTTTTTATTTCTTTTCTGTAGTAATGAAAATGTTCTAAAATTGATCATGGGGCTGTATGCACAAATATGTGATAATACTGGGAGCCAGTGATTTTACACCTCAGATAGTTTGTATGGTGTGTGAATGTATCTCAATAAAACTAAGTTTAAAAAAATAAAAAGACTCCTCGCTAAACAAAAAACAAAAAACAAAAAAACAAACAAACAAACAAAAAAAAATTTATATGGGAGGGTAAGGAGTCCCAAATAGCTAAAGCCATCTTGAAAAAAGAATAATGAAGTTGGAGATCTCCCACTTCCCTATCTTAAACTTATTGCAAAGCCACAGTAATCAAAACAGCATGGTATGGCAAAAGGACAGACATACAGGCCTATAACATAGAACTGAGAGCTCAGAAATCAACCCTCACATTTATGACCAAGTGCTTTTTGACAAGGGGGCAAAGACCATTCAAATGGGATAGAATAGTCTCTTCAGCAATGATGCTGGGAAAACTAGACCTCCGTTTGCAAAAAACAAGGACCCCCACCTCACACCATATACAAAAATCAACTCAAAATGGATCAAATACCTATATATAAAAGAGTTAAAAATATCAAATTCTAGAAGCAAATGTAGGGAAGCATCTACAGAACCTTGTGTTAGGCAATGGTTTCTTTAAGAAAAATAGATAAATGTGATCTCATCAAAATTAAAAAAGATTATGCATCAAAGGACTTTAATCTGAAAGTAGAATAACAACCTACACAATGGGGAAAATATTTGGAAACTATATATGTGATAAAGATTTAATATCCAAAATATATAAAGAAATACTTCAACTTAAGAAAAACACAAATAACCCAAATGAAAAATGGGCAAAAGACTTGAACAGACATCTCTGCAAAGAAGATACATAAATGACCAGAAAGCAAAGGAAAAGATGCTCAGCATCATTAACCATCTGGGAAATGCAAATCAGAAGCAAAATAGATACCATTTCACACCCATTAGAATGGTTGCTATTTAAAAAAAAAAACAAAAACAGAACATAATAAGTATTGGAGAGGGTGTGGAGAAATAGGAACACTCTTTCATTGCTGGTGGGAATGGAAAACGGTGTATCCACTGTGGAAGACTTTCTGAGGAACTGGTAAGTATAGAAAGGTAATCATCAATTGCAACAAATTTCCATACCAATGCAAGGTTTTGTTGGTGGAGTGGTGTATGGGAATCCTGTATTTTATGCATGATTGTTCTGTAAGCTACAACTTCTCTAATAAACAAAATTAATCTGAAGAACAAAAATATTGATATACATCACCATATATAAGTTAGTATTCCTATTTTGATCATCATTTGCAGGGGGCAGAGAAGGTGACAAATATTCATACATCAAATGCTGGGCTGCACCACATTTCTTCACTTCTAAAAATCTTAAGCGCATCATGAAATTTGTAAACCATTAAACAATAATGAGAATGGCCTCCTATTCTCTGTTCTTGTTCCTCTCTACTCCTGTCCCCAATAACAGCATGGTCATTCCATGTTTATGCTCTTTCTATAAAATAACATTGGTAAAGAGGGGGTATTTCATAAGGAGGCAGGTGGGATATATATTTATAATTCATCAATACAAAAATACTAGTCTGACTTTTGTTTTTTATAAAATCTCACAGATTCTTTAAATGAGGATACAGCCATCTATAGTGTTGCAGACATAAAATCCTCAAGGAAAGAAATTATTTTGTATTATGCTTTACTGGTCGTCTTGCTCGCTGGAGATCTTGTTGAGTTACCCAGCGTGGCCTCATTTTGAATGCACAAAGCATCAGGAAAGCAAGTCTCCTAAACTGTCACCAACCAGGGGACCAAAGACTTTAGACTCATCACCCAGTCAATGAACCATGCACAGCCGTTAAGTGAAAAAAAAATAGCATTGCTGTCACCAACAGCATGCCAGCTTGATTTCTCTCAGTCGTGATAAGCTTGATAATCGGTAGCTTCTTGTTTAACACAACACAGTAAACAAACAGACTTAACAATGTACTCAATCCTGTCTTCATGTAATTGTAATTGTTTCCTGCTAATTCAGCAGCGTGCCACAGCAGAAATAGATAAAAGAATGTCAAGATCAGACCAACCAAGTATATTAAACAAAGGACACCCTGATCCTCGGGCCCCTGTAACCATTGTATTTCACTCTGCCCAAAGTACAAGGAAAGTCCACTGCCAGCCCAATGGGAAAAGAGAGTGACAGCTGGCCTTTGATCCCTGGCTTAGGCCAGAGAGTTCCTTAGCTCCTGATTATGATGAGTTAATTTACCTTCCAGTTCCAGTAAAATCAATGAGGCTAGCACCCACAGTTAAGGGCAGGTTCCCAGAGGCCACTTAGTACTTGAGTCCTTCTACAATGATTAACAGACCCCCAGATGTGAGTGCACATGGGGCAGATAATATTGGGGATACTGGGCCAGTTTGTTTTCCTCCGTGACTTGGGGCCAGCCACTCAGCAGTCTGACCAACTAATGTGCATCTCCTTTAATGTAATAATGTACATCAAGACCTGTCAGGCCCTGTTGTAGAAATTGAAGAACTACACATTGTACCACTTCATATGGAAGTCGGCATATGGAACCCTTTAAGGGCTCTTAAGAGACCCATTGGGGTTTCTAATTATTGTGAAACATCTCCTGGAATCCAGAGAAAGAAGGCTTTTGGCAGAATTGCTTCTGCCATTTCAAATGTTCACTGTGAAAATAATTAGATGATGAGATTTAGACAGTAACCACTAACGAATATTTTTTTAAGTCTCTCTTGCTTTTTAATGTACAGAAAATGAAAATCTGAAATCAGCGAGCACAAAAGGAAAACAATATGGTGCAGCTCATTCTGGGGGTGGGATTGGGGGTTTCTTCTTTCTGACTTTAATGCTTGGCTTCCTGTGGTTACAAGTAGGGGGGATTTTTTTCATTTTTTGAACATTGTACAATCCTGTTGAAAATTTGACCAAGGGTTGTTTTTTTAAACTTCTGTTCTAACTTTCTAAACTTCAGTGAGCCTCCATTGTTCCTCCAGGATTATGCCTTCACAGGGAACCCTGACATTAGAGAAACTTGCTTTAATCAGGCTTTAAAGTTGTCTCCCCTGCTGCACCCCCAACCAGAACCAGAGAAACCCCATCCCCTGGAACTGTGAGCCAAGCTAGCATGTAACCAATTAGGACCCATCACGTGTACCCAAGACACAGAACATATCCATTTGATTAAAACAAACAAATGTGATTAGGAGTTTACAAAACGATGCTTATGGAAAGATGGACATTTCAAAAGCAATGTTGGGTTAAGAAGGATGTGGCTGGGATAAAAGTAAGTTGCATGAAATCAGAAAGGTGCATCTCACCAACAGGGCACACAGGAGCCAGGACCTGTGCAAAGCAGCCAGGGCCACCAGACCAAACAAATCAAGGCTCACACTCATCTAGGCTGGAACTCATCAGCCTCATCCTCACACCCACCAAGGAGACACTCTGTCTCTGAGACTGCATCCTTCTCTTCACTCCTCCACGACATCCTGATTCAGAGAATAGGAGTCAAGTAAGAGTTAATTCGTTTCCTATTTCAAGTTCTACAAATACGGGGGCCATTATGTTTCCTCTACTTTTCTTTAGGCTAAGGCAGCTCTCCATTCATTCTGAGGTCCCTTAGCACTGGCCTGGGGAGCGGCTGCTCCTGAGCACTGATGCCCATTTCCTCCAGTTGCTTTCAGTCGGGATTTTTTCAACAAAGTACTTGATAGACTCTCCTTACTGCAACAGAAGGCAAAGCAGAACTCATGGTGCTTGATCCAGTATAGACCAACCTTTCCCCCTCTCTGGTTTTCTGTATTAGGTTAAGGCCTAATGCTGTGCAAACTTCCAAATAGCCCTTTTGGATTTCTACCAAATCTGTAACCATCAACCAGTAAGAAACTTACCAGTTGTACAATCAGCAGTGTTTCAAATGTGGTGGTTAAGTCAGAACAAAGGTTATGATACAATTCTGGCCCACAGGAATTGGCTGTCTATTTGGAGGGGTTGGTTAATGTCTCTATGAATATGGGCAGACACAACACTTCCAGTTGACCAAAATGGCGGCATCCTTGCTGATTCCATCCGTGCGGTGAGGAGCCAGGACGTGCTCCATTGTGGGTCCCTGGCCATGTTCCAGAAGGAGCAGAATAACCCCTATATGCATACTGGGGTGCCTGTATGTTGCTGCCAATCTATCTGGTGACAGCCAGAAAGTTTGAACCAAGGTACTTGTCTCTGGATCCTCCTGGCAGAACTTTCCCTGAGGCATCAGCAGCTTGCAAGTTGCTTAATGCAGTATAAGAAGGAATTAAGTCAAAGCAGTCTGGAAAGAAAAAAAGAGATTATCAGCTTTAAGACATACCCAGGAGAAGGGGAAAGACTATTTCATAGGAAATAAAGAGGAAATTCGAATTCCTGTAAATGGGGAATTCCTATAACCTGGGATAAGCCCAAGCCTAGGACAAGAACAAGCTCATTAAAGACAGAGTGGAGCCTGCACTTCACTTTGGCATTGGGCTGATTAGCGTATTTTTGTTAGCTCCTGACACTCAGGGAAATCTCTGTCATATCACTAGCTGGATACAAACTTAAGAAATTGTTAGCTCAGGGATTAAATACCAGAGTTAACACATTAGAATATTAAAAGGTACAGTTTATAACCAGGGATTACAAGACAAAGAAAGAAATAAGAAATGATGGCCCAACCAAAGGAAAAAGATAAAAACTCAAAAGGAAGAGTAAATTTAAAAAATAGGACTCTTCAATACAAACACTGAACCTAATGCATGCTATGAACTGTAGTTAATAGTTTAATTATCATCATATTGTTTCATCAATTTTAACCAAGTTACCACACCAATGCAAAGTGAGAATATAGGAAAAACTGCATGTATCAGGGGAGTATACGGGATTCTATATTTTCTGCATGATTTTTCTGTAAACTTACAACTCTTCTAATTAATAAAAAGATTTATACAAATATGAATGCATATTTATTGAGTGTTTACAAACAGCACCTTGACATTACAGCTCTTGGGAAATTGCAACAGTCCATCAGTCCTACAGTTATTTAATTGCTATAATATGAGATGCCTTCTTTTTTTTCATTTGTTTCTTGTTTTGATACAATACACCTATGGAAGGTGTGAAAATTGTAAATTCCAGCACGTCCACCAACAGTGTCCTTCCTTTTCTTTCCCCTTTGCCAACACAAGGTTCTATATCCTCAGGATGAAATGCATCATGATTTTCTGCACCCCCAATTTTTGACCAAATGTCTTCAGTGAGTTGTCTCTGAATAGACGTAGATTCTTGCCTTGTCAGGAGAGCAACAGATATCCATGGAGCACTCACTTTGCGCCAAGATCTGTTGCAGGTGCTTGGAAAAAAGTAGTAAACACACCAGATCACACCTTCACCTTCATGGAGATTGTATTCTACTGTGAACGATTAAACAAGAAGGAAATAAATAAGCAAACATACATTAGATGAGAAGGCAGCAAGTCCTATGAGAAAAAAGAAAGCAGGAAAGATGTATAGTGAGTGAATGGGAAGTTCAGTTGTTCAACTGTAAATATTTACTGTATCCTGTCTATGTGGTATGTGTTCTCCTAGGCACAACTGAGACAATATTGGATAAAACAAAGAAAAAATGATGCAACACCCTGCTTTCGAATGGTGTTATATTCTAGGAGAAGGAGGCAGACAAGGGCTAAGATAAATGACTGATCCATGTAGCTTGTTAGGTAGTAACGCACACTATGGAGAGAAGAAAAGGAACGGTGTCAGGGAGCATTAAGGTTGAGACATCTTCGGTTGGTCCCAAGAAGAAGGTGACATTTGTGCAAAGGCTAAAAGAGGTGGTCTCAGTGATATTTGGGAGAAGTACCCAAGAAGTGGCTGGTTATGGCTTCCCACATCAGCTTTTGAATGGGCAAGTGATGTCTGTTCGTTTTTCTGCTTGATACAGACTTTGGGTGTCTGAGTCAGGAGAGAAGAATTGCAGGATTAAGTATCTTCCTGTCCTTTTCATGTAGTCAATCCTTTACAAGCATGGAGAAATCTGGTTTGTTTTGTTTTTGTTTTCTAAATACCCTATATCCCTATATGCCACAGAGTTAGTGGAGATTCCATTCAGCTTTTGACATTGTTTGTACAATGTCCTAAATTTTTATCATTGTCCATGTCATCATTTTATTTTGTTAGGAAGTCAGAGAAGCTACAACAGGAATTGCTCAGCAAAAAGTGTATGAAACTGTGATGTGTCTTATTTAATCTTGAAGATAACCCTGCAAGGTTTTCACCAGAAGCTCCAATTTTATAGGTGAGAAACCTGAGAAGCAGAGCTGTGAAACGAATCATCCAAGGGCGGTCAAGTAATTTCACAAATTAATTTAGTAAATGTTACAAGTCTATGCCTTTCTCTCTATCCCACACTATCTTGTCACAGAGCCTGAAAATCGCCTCCCAGTATCCATCTCTCTCTGCTTTCTTAGTAACAGAACTTCAATATTATTGGTTATAGCAATGTGACTAGTCATGGAATATTTTCCAGGCTTTCTTGTGTCTGATGATAGTCAATGAGACGTAAGGAGAAGTTGCTTGATGGGACATGGAAAAAATCTCTTTAAAGAGTCAGATTCATATAGGAGGGACAATCTTTTGTTCTCCCCCGCCCCCCTTCTCTTTCCCCCCTGCAATAAGGATGTGATGGCAAGAATTCCCAGTGCCATCTTGTGATCCAGAGGATGGATGCCATATGTTAGGGATAGCAGAGCAAAAAGATAAAAGGAACCTGGAACACTGATGATAGCACAGATCTATCACACTCTCCCTAGACTGTCTCCCTCTAGATTTCTTTTAAATGAGAGAATAGTAACCTCTCAATTTGTTTAAGACACCGTTATTTCACATTATTGTTACCAACAGTCACATGCAATTTTTAACTCATGCAGCCCTTCCAATAGTACAATACGGTGCAATAGGAAGTGACAGATTTTCCTGAGCCACCTTTATGATTACAGAAAACTATTTGTTTCAAAAGCAAAGAAACTTTTCTATGGAATTCAGTGCTTGGCAGATGGAATATATTCTTAGAAAATAATGTTGAATAAATGGAGTAGTAATATTTTATAGAGACATGTTTCCAAACAATCTGTTCAGTCTGAGAGGAAGGCCCCACTTGAGAACTTCTGAATTCTGACTGGCTACTGCAGCAAAGTCACCTTACTTGGATACAATCAAGAATCCTTGTTTAAATGTGAGGATCAACCCCCTACTTCTATATTGATTTCAGTTTTTGTACAGATTTGACGTTCTTATTTGTCTATCCACTCTATACCAATTCTAGAAAAAATTCCACCTCTGGGATGGAAACATGTCAGCAATTTTGGCACTGCTGAAACATTTTGGAAGGAGATCATTCCCCAGGGGTGTTGTGTTTCTGTTTCTGCTAAGAATCACAATACCTCGATAACTGTGGACCTAGGTGCACACAAAGCAAACTAATTCAATACGACTTTCTTCGCACCTTGGTTACAAATCAATTGATAACCACTGATGATGTGTCATTCTCTGTGGCCTACAGCCCCAAATGAGTCATCGTTCAATGTCCCACTTAATTCAACTCTGCTGGAATGGCCGCTACAAGGTCAGCAGAGGGTAGGGTGCCATGCTGGCACAGGCGGGCCTTCTCCAGGACTTTAGAACTTGGGGTCTGTTTCACTTCCTCATCTTAACACATTTTCAGCAAAGACTGAGGTTCAGCCCCTTTTAGCCAAAAGTAATTGATCTAATGTCTGTGATGCTATGAACTCTGTATGCTTCAAATAATATTATGAACACCAGGGCTGTGAGTGTCTACTTGGCCTGATTTTAGGCTGAAGTGTCAGCAATGTATTCCACTAAGACTCAAAGCCTCTGAGTAACTGGGAGCTGAAAATCAGATAACTTCTGTGACCTGAGACATATAGGTAAGGAAGGGGAAAGTCAGGGTAGCCAATTTTTATTTCCTACCTATAAACCTTTACTTTGTAAATTATCCCTTGTGGATTCCCTCTCTACTCAAATTCAGGCCAGTTCAGAGAATTCCATTTGACCGAGATGGCAGCATGAGGCACCTCAAGTTTCCAGTACCCCAAAGAATCTTTGAACAAATTGCAGAAACTGACAGAGCCATATTACTCAGAGATTCTGAAAAGAGTTAAAGGGTTGCAGTAACTGAGCAAGATTCAAATCAAGAAAGTGCAACTTGAAAACAGGAGGAGAAGTTCGGGCTGCCTTGGCTAGCCCTTCCTGCACCTTTCCATGCACAGTGGGGCGCCAGCCTGTGATCCCGTTATGAGACCCTGGCCCTATTCAGGAGGGAGCAATGCAACCCATAAGCACGTGCTAGGGAGCCTGTAGGTCAGTGACAATGTATCTGGCGGCAGCTAGAGGGACTGAGCCAGGACACGCATCCCTGGCTTGCCATCCCAGAACTTGTCAGGAAAACAATGAATGGTCCAAATTTGAATCTCAATAAAGAGTTAGACATTTTAAAAAGGAACCAAACAAATACTGGAGTTAAAGGACATAATAGCTGAAATAACAAAAATTCTTAAAGGGAATCAATAGCAGATTGGAGCTGGCAGAAGAAAGACTCGGTGAACTCAAAGATAAGATAATTGAAATGACTCCAACTTAGGAGTGAAAAGAAAAAAGACTGAAGAAAGTGAACTGAACCCAAGAGACCTGTGGGACAGCATCATGCATACCAATATACAAATTATGGGAGCCCCAGAAGGAGAAGAAAGAGAGAGAGGGGACAGAAGGAATGCTAAAAGAAATAACGGCAGAAAACCTCCCCAATTTAATGGAAGACATGAATATAGACATTCAAGAAGGCCAACAAGCCCCAAGCAGAGGGTTACCCTTGAAGAAGGTTCAGATTCATAGTAGCCGAACTGTCAAATGCCAAGGACAAGAGAGAGTTCTGAATGCTGCAAAAGAAAAGCAACAAGCTATATACAAAGGACCCCAATAAGATGAAGTGCCAATTTCTCATCAGAAACCATGGAGGCAAGAAGGCAGTAGCATGAAATACTTAAAGTGCTGAAAGAAAACAATTACCAACCAAGAATACTCTGTCTGGTGAGACTGTTTTTCAAAAATGAGGAAATGATTATGATATTCCCAGATAAACAAACATGATGGAGTCTGTCACCATTAGACACGACCTAGAAGATTACAGGTTACCAGGGGCTGGATTGAGGCTGGGAATGGAGGGTCAGTGCTTGCTGGTATTGAATTTCTGTTTGGGGCATTGAAAATATTTTGGTAATGGTTAGTGGTGATAGCACATTATGGATACAATTAATACCACTGAATTGTATTAATTGAAAGTGATTAAAATGGGAAATCTTAGTTTTATATGTTACCATAAAAGATTTTTTTTAAAAAAGCACAACTGTTCAACACTATGAGTGAACCCTAATATATACTACAGGCTATAGTTAATAGTAAAATTAGGAACATGTTTCATTAATTGTAACAATGATATCAGGTTATGCACAATGTTATTAGGGAAAACTGCATGTGTGTAGGGGGTATATGGAAACTTTGTACTATTGTCATTTGTTTTCTCTAAACCTATATCTCTAACCGAAAAAATTCAATCCAGTTAAAAAATGTTTCTAGTAAGCTCCTCATGAAAAATGCTGTCATAAGAGCTGTGGTCGTTATAAAATGTAATCAGACATGGACCCTGCCTGTAAGTGCTTTAAAATCTACATCTTCTGTGAACTTTCACATCCCCTGACTTTCACTCCAGACCTCAAGTGGTCACTCTCACCTCCAAACCATGACACCCTAGATCTATAATTGTATAATTATACAGGTTCTGCTCAAGGCACTTAATCTAATGAAATTCAGCAAACCATTATGTAAGCAATATCATGTTCTCAGCACCACAACAAATCTTATAATAGAAAGGGAAATAAGAAAGCTCCTGCCCTTCAGGAGCTATTAGATTATTGGGAGAGAAAAACACTTAGACAATTGATTATAATGTTGTGGGATATCTGCTCAACTACTTAAGACAAGTGGCCCAAGAGTACAAATATGGGTGAGGGGTACACTGGCAGTTGTGTGGCTGCACAATACCCACTCCACCCTTCTCCCTTGCTTTCAGAGCCCTAATTCTGTTCAGAGAAGCAGTGTGCCCAGCCACAAGTGACGAGTCGTGGTTAATTTAGGATCATTATGACGATCCTATTCCCTGATTGCCCAGCGTTTCTTGGAAGGCTTCCTATATAATACCAGGTTAGCCAGTGAACACAAAAGGAAAGTGCATTTTGGAAAGATTGGTTAGCACAGGGCCTTTCCCATTTCATCCTCTCCCAGACTGGAGCACAAATGTGATGTCAGGAGGTGCAGCAGCTATGATGGAGACAGGAGAGCTGGGAGCTTCTGCTGAAATCAAACACCCGTCTGCAGATGGCTTATGTAACTGCTTCAAGAGTGATTTCTCTCACAAGACCTCAGTTGTCTCTGTGGGGCAGGGAACCTGCAGAGCTGTTGCTCCTTACATTTTTGAAATGTTGAACTAAGGCCCATGGTTGCTTACCCCAGGCTTCTGGGTTTATTAGAATAGTAAATCCCTTTTGGTTTAAGCTGCTGCTGCACTTACTTTCAGAACACAATCCTAACTAATACAGTATGGCTGAATTAGTCTACCCAGGATCATTTGGGAAGAGGTGACATGTTCAGCCTCATGTTCAATTATTATTTTACCACCTATACTATCAATTATAACAATACTTATGTGCATACACTTCAGCTGCCTTCTGAAATTGAAGAGAAACAGCACTTCTTTTTATCACCTCCCAATGCCAAGGTGGTGCCCTGTACACAGCATATGTATAAGTCAGACACATTTCAGATTAGAAAGGGGGAAGTCAAGTGACTTAGCTTTCTAAAAATCTCCTGCACAGGCTCCAAAAGAATCAACGTTTCACTTTGTCTTTCTCCTCAGGGCCAGGCTTGAAGTCTCACGTGTGTGTTCAGGCTCTGAGCCTCCCACCCACAAGGTCCCAGTGCCCTAGGGCTTTGAACACAGGGTGGGGCATGGCTGGTGGTGCACCCAACGCCTCACACCGAAGTCATCAGGTGTGAAAAATGGTGACTGCATTAAACAAATCCTGGGAATGCAAAATGGGGAGGGTTCAATAATCATGATTTCATGCGTCTCCTGAAACATGAAAATTTGTCTCATGGGGGCCAATGGATGTGGGGTTACCATGCCGTGAGGAAATGACACTTTGATTTGAGCTTCACCAAAGTCTGCACAAGCCCTCCTGGCAGCTGGGCTGGGGAGGGTGGTAGCTAAAACACCCTCCAGGAGGAGCCCTCCATCTGCAGCCGGGCCATGTGTGTGAGGGCCTGATCGGGCACGTGCTCCAACACGCACCATTACTGCAGGGGGAGCGTCAGTGATAGGTCAAAACTGGCCCCCAAATCAAAGGCCACATGCTGTGTCCACGAGATGGAGACATTCTTGACCACCCAACCCAACCACTCCTTAATGGTCTTATTTTCCTTTTGTTATGCTCATAGGCAGTTTATTTTTTAGTTCTGAGTAGTCGTTTGGAGATCTGTGTTCTAGTGCAACTTTGACTATTGACTGGCTGCAAAGCCTTGGGTTTAAATTCTCCTCTAGCTTTAAAATCCAATAACTCTGTCATTTACATATATTTTATCTCCTACGGTTTAAAAAGTTCAGGCAACTTGGACATGTTTAGTCTGCAGAGATGAAGACTGTGAGAGGCACTGCAACGTTTTCATTTCATGTCAAGCCCTCAGACCAAGGGATTAGTTAGTGAAGAGAGAGGTGGCAGCAAAAGTTTAAGTTCTCGAGAAAGGGAATGACTGAATATGAGAAAATGACTTAAAGGGCAACATTCTCATTATGAGGGCGAGTTGTGATAGGAGTAGATTCTTATTAATGCTAATGCCAACCATAAACATATTGCCTACCATTTATGTTACGCTCGCTATATGCCAGACACTGGGGTCTGTGTTTCATATGTATTATGTCTGTACTAAAACTGTAAAAACTAGATATTTTCATCATCATTTTTAGAGGAGAAAATTGAAACAACCTTACTTTGATCACCTAGTTAGATGGATTCTGAGTCCAAGAATCTTTGACTTCAAAACCAACTACCGTGCCACACTGGCTTTCAAATAAGAACGTCAAACAATGGCCAGATACAGTACTCATGAGACGTGCTCTCAGACTGCTTAGAAATTCAAGTCTTTGGGCATCTGTGGTAGATTCAGGCAATCAGTTACTGTTGTTTAAGCCAACCCATTGTATGGTATTTGTTGCAGCTGCCTGGCAATCTAATGCAGCACCCAGAGAGATTTTATAAAAAACTGACCTTAAGCCTCCAGGATATGTGTGGAGACTTTACCAGGGCTGTCCCTTTGGGTGTCAAAGGTCATCTCTAATTTGTCTGCCCCATTCCCTTATCACTTCTCTTGGCTCCTGTAAAAGGGTAACAATGAAGAGCTCCATGAGCACAAATCCTTTATCATGCAATCCTTTAGTTTGTACCTTGCTAATTCCCCTAGGACTAGAACAATACCTGGCTCCTACCAAGCATGCAAAGAATACAGAGCCGCAAGAATGAATAAATAAATGACTCTGACACAGGTTGTCCCTTTCAGTATACCTGAGCAGTCACACAGTTTCTCTCTCTGGTTTTATGTTGACACTCTTTTTCACAGATGCTAGATGAAAACCCCAGAGCATCCTTCCCCAAAAGAACACTATTTAAAGCTGCTTTAGAGATGTCAGGGACTGAGCTCCTGACAACAAAGTGCTAAGATGCCTGGGAAATACAGGACCCTTTATTCCTTCTGGAAAAGAGGAAATAGAGTCTATTATTAAGAGCTTGAAGTCTGAAGCTACACTGCATATCCATGCCCTGGGTTCCAGGACATTCTGAGCTGACCGTGTGAGCAATGCTTCTTTTTAAAATGGAACTCTCATTGTCTTGGCCTATTTCTCATGGCTGTTTTCAATTTACCTTCAGAGATCTTAGATGAGGTTGAAATGCAGATCTTGGTTAACTTTATGTTCCATTATTTACTGGATGAGTTTCTTCATATGTAAAATGGAGATAATATCATTTACCTCATATGATTGGAGGATTAAATAAAATATTGTATATAACATGTTTGTGGCATAGAAGGAGTTCAATAAATATTAAACACTAAGCACAAGCTTATGACATACTTTATTTTCTCCTGCTAAGAATATATAGACATAGATTGAAAAACTTATTAGAAGAAATATCTCTTCTTTGAATGATTTTAAATATTCTGCAATGAAAGATTCTTGCTAATTCAAGTAATTACTGAAAAAGTGAGGATCTCGGATCCTATAGGATTTATTATGTCAGGTTGCCTGTTAGTGGGAAGGTGTGTGCATATGTAATGCAGTTTGTTTAAAACTTGCTTGCTAAACTGTACAAACATATATTTATTTTTATAAAATTAATATAGGTACAAGGTTTATAAAGTCAAAGATCATACACACACACGCCCACATACACACGCACATGCATATTCGTCTTTATCCCTTTTCTCAGACCACTCCCTCCAGGAACAGCCACTTGCAAACCTTATATCTGTTTCTTCAGGCATTTGCCTCATAGTTTTAAACAACATAAATGTAATTGGCCTCTTGGTTTATCTGTCTTACACAGTCTCTCTCAACTTCCTATAATGGCAAAGGAGAATCTCAGCCCTCTTACTCCTCCCTTCCCATCACACCCTGTAATCTGTAACCTGGGGCTGCACCTACCATCTGAATGAATAGCTCTTAAGCCTGACTTAAAGGCTGTCTGGAAATTCCTGCCAGGCTTACACTTTAAGGGCCTGGCTCTGATAATTAATTGTGCAGGTTAGCTTTGTGTGGATTTGACTTTGTGTTTTTCCTGGTCACAGAGGGTCTAAATGACAGCATACATTGTACGAATAAATAAAAAATGAAAACACTATGTAGGTATTTATTAATAAATAAACATCAAGTTGGAGTTTTTGGAACTTTTTGTTTCAATGCTATATTCCAGTTGGAAATTACAAGTCATTCTTGATCTAATGACTTTGGGAATGATTAAAGTAACATATTTCCCACCATAACATCCAAAATCTAGCCTGCGATAGAATGATGATTTATCTCTTGTTACATTGACCATCCAGGTAACAAAAGTTCTAAAGCTTCCACACATATTTAAGTGTTTATTATTAGACGGATGCCTTCAGAGATATTACTCATTTAACATTTACAACAGCCATTTAAAGTTGGTGTTATCATCTCCATTTTAGAGAAAAGGAACTTAAGGCAAAGAGATGGTAAGTAATTTCCTAAGGGCACAGTAAATCACAGACCTAGGATTTGGATGGAATTCTTTTTCCTGGACCAGTACTTTATCCACTCTATCACCGTCAACTTCTGTGGGTTCTGTTTAAAATCCTTAGGTCATTGTGACAATGTGACTCTAATGTGAGACAGTCCAGCTTACTCTACCCAGAGATGAGTGTAGCAAGGAACTCCTATCAAAAGCGATGGCATTTTAGAGACCATTATAAGTCAACTCACCGTGCCTTTCCCCAGTCACTGCACACTTCGCTCTCATAGGTGCACAAGGAAACTATTATCTAAAGTGCTCTCCCAGAGCCGTTGCCCTACCAGACCAACTTCATCATAAGACACTACTTTCCATGAAGTTAAAGTCCCTCTGTTTCCTCTTGTCACATCTTTAGGAGCAAAGGAAATAACAGATCATGTTCTTGGGGATCAGAATGATTTAGAGATTCTACACTCATTATCTAGTAACACTCCTAACATCCCCGAGATATAAAAGCTCATCCATGTTTCTGTTTCCTGGTTGTCCCTGACTCTGGCTTCTCCCCAAGACTGAGGATCCCCAGGGCTGAGGACCCCTGGGTGTTTTGTTCACAAGTGCCCTGCTTCAGGCTCGCCAACTGCCTGCCTCCATCTTCTACCCCGAGTTCCCCCAGTGAGCCTAAACTATAACCCAAGCACTGTGCTAGACCCTGAGAAGTAAGAAGATGGAAAAGAAATGGATTTTTCTCTCAAGGAGCTCATAGTTAGAGGGAAGAGGAAAGTAAACAAATAGCTAATTTAGAGGGCAAGTGTTAACTGCAATGATAGAGATATAGGAGAATAGCCAGGACACCTAGCCAGCCCGGGGCTTGGGATCAGCTTATAGGGAGGTTAAATAGTATCAAATCTTGAAGAACAGGAAAGAATCAGTCTAGTGAAGACACAAGGGGTGAGGAGAACATTCAAAAGGCAGAGACACCAGTCATGTTTACATGAGGAGAGGGTTGTGCTGCTTCAGCCCAAGATGAGAAGACGTGAGGGGTTAGAGGCAGTGGTGGAGATAGGACTGACACCTGTTATTTAGGGTCTGGTGCACTGCCCAAGGTATGAGGACTTACCCTGTAATTAAGGGGGAGCCACTAAAGTGCTTTATCAGGGAAGTAGAAAGGTCATGAAGGAGGCCGATGTAAGAGACTGATTGGACAGTGGGGGTGGACTGGGGAGAGGCAGGATGACCAGTCGGGAGACTATTGTGGGCACCCAGAGAAAAGGCCCAGATGAGGGCATCAGCAGTACAGACGTAGAGAAGTGTCTGCACTGGGGAGAGATCCAAGGCATCCTCAACCTCTCCAAAAGCTTTGAGTGCCATCCTCACCAGGCCGCTGTGCTTGCCTGCTGGTCACCAGTGGCCTTGCCTGGTCTAGATCTGGGTGAGTGTTTGATACATTCCTTTAAGCCTTCTTCACCCACTGGGACTCCTGGCTCCCAACCTAGCTATTGCTGAGGCCATTGGTCGGTTGAAGCTGATCCAGAAATTATTCCAGACCATGGACCCTGGGGTCTCCCTCCATAGTTTTGGTCCACAATCACATATTTACCATTCAAAAAATCAAAATGCTCTTTTTAAATTTTTATTCAATTTTATTGAAATATATCCACATACCATACAATCATCCACAGTGTACAATCAACTGTTCACAGTACCACCATAGAATTGTGCATTCATCACCACAATTTTTGAACATTCTCATTACTCTGAAAAAAATAAAAATAAGAATAAAAATAAAAGTCAAAAAGAACACCAAAATATCCCACCACCCCCCATTATTCATTTAATTTTTGTCCCCATTTTTCTACCCATCTGTCCATACACTGGGTAAAGGGAGTGGGAGCCACAAAGTTTTCACAATCACATGGCCACATAGTGTAAGCCATAAAGTTCTACGATCTCTTCAAGAATCAAGGCTACCAGATTGCAATTCAACAGGTTCAGGTATTTCCTTCTAGCTATTCCAGTACACTAAAAACTGAAAAGGGATATCTATATAATACATAAGAATAACCTCCAGAATGACCTCTCAACTCCATTTGAGATCTCTCAGCAACTGAAACTTAATTTTGTTTCATTTCTCTTCCCCTTTTTGGTCAGGAAGGCTTTCTCAATCCCAGGATGCCAGGTCCTGTCTCATCCCCAGGAGTCACATCCTTGTTGCCAGGGAGATTTATACCACAGGGAACTCAAAATGCCCTTAAATCCAAGGGTTTTCGTAAGTTTGCAGAAAACTCATTTGGCCACAAGGCTGGACCTGAATTCATGTGAAGGCTTCGTGTGAACACTAAAATGATTAGTTGCAGAAACATTAATGCTTTTGATTATGAAGCTCCAGCCCCTGCCCTTCTCAGGGTAAATATTCTATATTGCCATGGGGAACAGAGAAACTGCATCGGGCTCCAGGGCTTGTCAGCAGGGATGACGGGACTGTATCTGCATTTTCCCCCAGGCCTTTGAAGCACAATCCAGCAATGTGACAGTGTTTCCAGGGTGCAGTGATCTAGTGGGCCTCTCAGCTATTCCCATCCCCCCAGTGGGGCTACGCGAGTCCCCATATCTGTACTGAAAACTGCAAGGAACTCCACTGAGACAGCAGCTGCTCCATATAAAATGCTCAGAAATATCTCTGCCAATTTTAAAAAATATATGATTTCACAGACCTATTTAACCTTTGCCCTGATATTTCAAAGCGGCAGTTTATTCAATTTAAAAGAAACATTTAAAAACAGATAATATTTTTTGCTGTATCTTAGCAACAGGTGATTGAACCCATGCCTAGAACTAGGAGTTGAGATTTTGCCAAAAGGGCCACAGAGTAGTGATATCTTCCTTTTAACAAATGGAATAAATCTAATATTGTTTTGGACAAGTTGTGCTGGATTACATCATAATATGAAATCCTGACAACAGAGCAACAATAGGGAGAGGACAAGACGAGAGTAAAGGGTAAGTCCTGGAGATCCTTACAGTGTTTGAGTGAGAAAATTCCATGGACTCCTTAGTTTCTGATCTTTTAGTGCAGTGCCTAACATGAGCTCAGGTGCGCTTACCCCAGCATCCCTGGTCATTCAGAGCTAAATTGCCCAGCAGGTTCCTGCAAGGCCAGAGCTCTGCTCCACTCTCACAAGCTACCCCAAGCTACAGGCATTGGAATCAGTGACTGTGAGCACATCCGAGAACATGATATGCCTTACTCCGGAACACACAGGAAGCATATTTATATGATTTCAGAGGATGTATAGAACTTGGAGTCCCATAATGGTCCCCTGTGCCCTGGTTAAATCTCTGCCACATCCTGCCAACTTCAGTGGAAGTAGGGAGAGACGGAACGAGTGAGGTGATCGTCAGCGCACACCATGACTCAGCTTACAAATTCTCGTAGGTAAAAACGGAGTAAGGATGTTAGTGTGTAAGGCACAATTCTCTTAACAAAGACTGAAGTGAGTCTTTTCTGTTTTGTTTTGTTTGTTTGTTGTTAAGCAGTACTGGCTTTGAGCATTTCCATGTCAATTGGTTTAGTGTTAAACACTAAAGGAAACCCCCCTTTAAAGGCTATAATTGAAACCAACTTTTATATATCCTCAAGAATGTCTTCAGTCAAGGCCAGTGGCCCAGCTGCCTTTCCAAAAACTCCCGAGTGCATAACAATATCACCAGTTTGCTACAAAAATGAGATAATATATGCAGACCGTCTAAAGAGCACAGGGACTTATAGGTGCCCAGAATATTGTAGTCATTATTATTATAATTAATGGAGAATAATTATAATCTTGTAGTACAGTGAGGTTGCTGGCATCATCCTGACTCAATTTAGTTGGAGCCAAAAGAGACCATACCTTGAAACGGTGAGCAATTTAAAGTATTTGTTAGTTCTATTGGAATCTTCCCCTGATCAGGGAGAAATCGCTTTTTTATTTTTATAGTCAGTCATCCAGCAAATATTTACTATTTTCAGAGTTCATATTTACGCCAGGCACTGTGCTAGGTGCCAGAAAGTCAAAAATAAGCAAAATATGGCCTCTGCCTTCCAAAGATAAGTAATCCAGAAGGAGAGACACATACATAGCTACTTGGAATGTTGTGTGGGAAATGAAAGTGATGTGCTGTGCATGCAATAATATGAGAACTCAAGGGACATCAATGTGACCTGAGCGGGGACGGGGGTGTCTTAGCCGGGGTTCCCTCCAAATCAGAGACTGGGGTGAAAGCTTACTGCTAACACTTGGAGATGTAACCTGAGGGACACAGGACAGACCTAAAAGGGGAAGTCAGGGAAGAAACAAATACATATATGAGGGCCCTACTCATTTGGCCACAGCTTCATAAAACATGTGGATGACTGTTCTCTATTTCACATCACCCTGAGAGAGAGACAGATTCAACTGCCAGTTGTCAGGATGAGGCCCCCGGGGTGAGGAACAGCAGGTAATTCATCCACCTGCTGTCTCTTGCCCTCTGTCTCCTGTTGGTACAAGCCCTCTCTCTGCTGGGCTGTGGGCCCTGGTTTGGCTGCGAGGCACCCAGGGTCCAGTCCTCCTCTCTCTGTCAGTCATCGCAGGGCCTAAGACTCCCCCAGCCACAGCAAGGGCCAAGAGCTGCAGCCACTCGACACCATTACCATGGGACTGGCTCACACTCTTGCTCAGATATTTTTGTCCAGAAAGTTGGACAAATGGCCGAGGCCTGGAGGGCGGTCTGGTCATAGCTTCACGCACCCAGCGTGGACAGAAATTGCATCGTGTGTCGCAAGGAAAGAGACGGCAGATCGGAGACCATCAGAAATGCCCAGTGTTAAGAGTTGAGAGGGAACAGAGCACTTTCTAGAAAGAAACCAGTCATTCTTCCAAAACATGAAGCACACAGGGCTTGGAAACCAGGTCTTGACTCACCTCAACCTCAGCACTGAATGGAGAGAGTCTGCATCGGGGAGGAGGGGAGGTGTAGACATAGAGAGAACAGATTTCTCTCTCTGGCAACTGTAGACCCGATGGAAAAGACAGGAATGACCAGAGAAGTAGGAGAAATTTCCTCACGAAGAAGAACCCTGCGTCCAAAGCAAATCTTTCTCTCCGAGGACGTGGAGACACCCCGCCCCCTGCCCCCGCGAGGACACCTGCTCTCGCACACTCGCGTCCACTCACCCACATCTCCTGGCTCTGCCTGCCGGGCACCATGGCAGCATTTGAGGACAGTGGGTGTGGGTCCCTCTTCGGGGTGCTCACACATCTGGATGTGACGGGCACATACCCAAGGCCGCTGGTAGACACTGCAGCAAAACGGGAAGCAGTGGGCTGCGGGAACACAGGAGAGGGGACAGATTATTCCTCTAAAGTAGCAAGCCAGCGCTCTTCCCATTACATGTAAGCTGAGAGTTAGGGGCAAAGAGGTGTTTGTCCCGCAGAGAAGATGGACCAAGATACTCCCAGCAGTGAGGGCAACTGTGTGGAAAGCAGAACTGGGTTAGGACATGCTGGTTGAGGGGCTCAGTGGGACCGGAGCTTGGGACTCGCCCCAGATCAGACAGCAGACCAGCGGCAGACTCAGGTTAAGGATGCAGAGCCCCCACTTCCGCCACACCGATCTTTCTGCGAATGGACCACTTCTTCCCATGCCGGTGAAACGCCGTTTCCAAAGCACACCAAGCTTTTAAGGCTAGGCAAGCGGGGCTACCCAAAAGGATGGGACTAGACCCCGCACTTAGGAGGCTGTCCTCTGCCCCTCCACACAGATGGCCTCCTGCCTGAGAACGCGCTCCCACCCCGGCTCACCTTGGGGTCAGCCCACCAGAAATGTGCTTACAGTCACAGCCCAGCCGGCAGCCGATAACACGCCCTGCGCCTTTGATCTGCGTGCATGGTGCTTGTCAGGCTGTACATTTCCTCTGGTGATGAAAACGCTAACAATATCCCACCTCCAAACCTTAACCCTGAGCCGTGAGGTTGATAATGTCATCCAGAGCAGGCGAGGGCACTGCTCAGGGCCTGCCCGGTTGTTTGGAGAAAAGCCTCTCTCCAGCCTCTCTGGGTCTTAGTCTGACAAGCTGCACCGGGGAGGGATGGGGTTTGGAGGGAGGGCAGTGATTTGCCCCTTCACAGGCAGATATCACCTTCAGATTAAAGTTCCTTTACATACAGGATCCGAAAAAAAAAAAAAAAAAAAAAAAAAAAGAACTTGAGGATGTTTGCTCCTCATCAGCCCACCCCAAGCACTGAGGCCATCTGCTCTTAAGTTGGAAAGGAAACTTTGGAAGGATGTCTCCAGGCCTTGGCACGAATCGGGGTTTCAGGGCCTCGGTGACATGTAGGTGCTTTGTAATGTAACACATTTGTTATGCTGTTTAAATATGTATGTGCCGGGCACAGAAAGCTAATATCTGGAACAATACGGTAACTCGATAGGTCTCACAATGAAAATCACCAGTGGAGGGCTCCTTGCTGCCAGATTTCTGCCATTCTTGCTTAATTCTGTCTTTCAGTTACGTGATATCTCTGAAAGCATACTTGGTTAAAACTGCATGGAGAAAATGAGCTATAAACAATCTCCACTCCTCCTTTGAGAACCAGGAGGTCAATTAAGCACAGCTTCGTTTGGAACTCAAAGGAGAAGCCAGGGAGAAACTGCAGTGCACTCCCAGAGGCACACTTCTCCACTGGCTAGTTCCACTCCCCCTCATCCTGTTGCATTGTCCCTAAAAGATGGTCAGTGGAGGAGAAAAGAAAGAATTGAGAGTGGAGAGGAGAGCTGTACTCTCCTGAATGTTTTGAAAAGTGTTTCATAGGATGGAGAGACCAAGACTCTTTAGCATTTTAGCAGCAGAAGCCTCCTCTTGGCCTAGAAAGATGGCTTTCTGGGCCCCAGTGTTTGGCACTATGTTATAGTAGGGGTGGAATGGATAGCTCAGTCAAAAATGCAATTGGTGGGGGCTGATGAAACTGACGACAGACAGGTGTCCGTTGGAGCCCTGAAGGAAAAGGGGTCCATCCCCAGCAGGTGCTGCCTGGTGAGAGGTGAGGCACCCAACGCAGCCAGGCGCCAGCAGCAGGGGCTTGCCGTCTCTCAAGTTTTCTGGTGCTACGTGCCTTCTGCTCCTCAGAGAAGCAGTGTTTTTGGTGGAAGGAGCCCAGACACTGAAGCTGGGAAGCTGATTTCAAATCTGGGCACTTTGAGAATTGGGGTGAATTATTTATCCACACTGAGCTTCGGTTCCTTTGTGTGTAAAATCCAAATAGTGATACCGAGTTCACAGGGTTGTGAGAAATTAAAAGGACATATGAAATTGCCGAGAACGGAGTTCAACATTGACTGGGAGGTTAACAATGAGCAGCTGCCTTAAGACACACAATGGCTCTTAAAGAAGTGACCTTCTAAAACACAAATGAGAGGAGACCCTACTGGGGGCTGGACAGCTAGAAGGGCTGCACTGAGTTTAATCTCTCTTGCTACTCCCACCTTCAAAATCTGTCCTCCCCAGCAAATGGCACTGCCGTCTGGAACACATTTCCTCCCACGCCGTCCGGCACTGCGGGGTCTGGTGCGCTTCGTTTAGTTCTTCTGGTTTCACGTTCTACACCATTGCCTCTGAGAGGTCTTCACTGGCTCCCGAGCTCCGGGACTCTGATGTGCACCTGTGTCACCCCCTTCACCGGCCCCTCTCTCTGCAGCCTTCTGCAGAGGGTCTGTGTACCCTGGTGTTCCTTCCACCAGCCTCTCTGTGACTCTCTGAGCAGAGAACTTAGGTTTTATCTACCTCTGAACTCCCCTGATACAGAGTAAGCATTTCAAATATATCTGATGACTGAACGCATGGCCAGATGAATAAATGAATAGCATGGGAAGAATTAGCATTTCTGCCACCTGCCAGCTCAAGGTTCAAACAGATTACTCAGTCGTGAACAAGCTTCGCCAGTCTTGTTGCTAACCATGAAAATGAGGGCAGGGAGGCCTTCAGTGAAGCACATCCCAAAGAAATGACAGTGTTGTACCTTTGTTTCTCTGGGTGAAACCCTAAGAGCAAGGACTCTGTGGAGCCACGCCATCATCAAACCCCTCGGAGGAGTCCACGTCCTTGAGAGTGAGACGAAATCCTTCAGCAGCCAGAGCTGGTTCACTGGAGCAAGTGTCTTCTTCCTTTCCCTCAATGCTTGTAGTACGACAGAGTCGGGTTTTTCATGGACCACTTCTATCTTAGAACCAAGCATGTTGGCCAGCTACATTCCCAGGAGGAAAAACATAAGGCCCACCTGTATTTGGAGACAGCCAAAGTCACACACCTAAGTAACAACTGTGGTTGGTGCCTCCACAGAGGCAGACGTAGCACCTCCTCCTCAGCCTCTGAAAAGCTTGGTGACGTCTCTCCACAGATAAGGGTCACTCTCCTACTAGATTCTCTGGTTCTCTTGTTCAAATAATATTGAACACTCACTCCCACCTCTCAGGGTGGGGGGTGGTTCTCTCAGAAGACTGGGAAGACACACACCTACTTTTCAGGTGTAGATGGGCACGGGGGGCAGGTAAGAACAGAGGACAATAATAGCAGAGGCTCCCCCCCCAACATATTTGCCTTGTTAGAGAAATAATCATATGGGAATGGAGACTCCTAAGAAGACTGCACACCTCTTTCAGTGCTCACCTATCAAAACTCTACTGAGCCCTGACGTGGTTTAACTGTCCCTGTATGTGCTGCTGGCCTGAGAGCTGGAGAACGGGGGCACCTCCATGCTCGGCCAGGGTCTACCGGAGAGCCCCCGATAAGTAAATGCTCCTTGTATCTTGGGTGAATTCACAAGATGGTTAGCTAATGTAGCTTCAGAGTTTCTACTAAGTAAGTTTGCTAATATTTCATCCCTCATTTAGACAAACTTATCCACCCAGTGATTGGTGGTGCTTGAAAGCCCATCAGGTTCCAGGAAGGGACAAAGTGTCCCTCTCCAGGGTTGCCCAGTGATGGAGAGGAAACCAGAATGATCTCCCTGGGCAGGTCGGCTGCTTCTAAGGAGGCAGATGGTGCCGAGTTCCCTTGTTTCTCCTACACTCACCCTCAGGCAAGTCCCTCCAAATGGACACAGGAGCTCCCCTGTGTGAGGCCCCTAATGCCCACACACAGCATTATTATCCTTGGGCTTAAAAGGGAGGCCCCCTGCTCCCCAAGTAAGAGAATGGTGAGCCCTACAATTAGCATAATCACAATGAAGTAACAATTAATGGAGATTGTACTTGCAGTTGGAGTATATCTCTAAAAGCCAAATTCACCAGAATCAAGTGAGTGTTCTTCTCCATCAGCTGGATTTTGTTCCCCTCACTCCTTTATGGGAGCAAAATATAATCACAAGAAAGTTGAATAATACCTGATATTTACTTAGGTTCATAACAGCTAGTTCTGTTCTAGGTTAACAAACATTTGTCTAATTTCTCAGAACGTCTGCAGCTAAATGCCATGAAATCAGATTATCAAAATCATTGTATTCTAACAATAAGATTAACAAAGGGTTATTTAAGGATGTTTCTCAGAGACTACTTACTAAGACTGGAAAAGTAACAAACATTTCATGTACATGTTTGATGCTTAAGGTGGAATTGATAGAATTTATTATTTCTGACAAAGGCTAATTAAGGTTTAAATTATTAAAAATACCCCATTCTCTAAGTGCCATAGCCAGGCTGGCTTTTACTGCATTGTCATTTAAAACAAATTAAATCAAGTCATGATTTCTATCAGTTAAATAAATATGTTTTGCTGAAGCTTAAATTACCACCCATCTTAGCAACAGAGTTATATATTATTATTAGCAGTTAGTGAGTGATTAGCTATTTATTCTCTTAAAGAGTAACTGAAGGAGATTAATATTCTGATAAGCTTGTCACTGACCTCTTGGGGAGTGCCTGGCTCTCTTTCGTCACGTGACCTAAAATGTCACTCATGAGTTCCATTATAATTACCGTCAGCACTAACGCCTCCCAAATTATATTTAATGGAAAGGTCATTATTTTAACTACAAATACAATTTCTTAAAAGTTCTAAATGAATCAAGGAAAAAATACACTGTTAAATTAATTTGAGGAAAGAACAGTAAGTAAACCAGAAGGACACAGAAAAAAAACAGTGTGTTTTGCTTATTTTCCGAGCTGGGTTGCATTTCTCAGGCATGTTCTTCCAGTGGTGGGCACTGGGTGCGAGTGGAGAGGGGTGGGCAGGAGGTAAATCAGGGAGCAGGGGGAGGCCAGGGCCTCTTGTTGGCCAAGCATTTTGTATGTTCCAGACGCAGTGTGAGATGCTTTCGAAAACTACTATTTTTAATTCTTACAATAATCCCTATGAAGTAGATATGTTTCCTATTGTACAGATTAGCAAAATAAGGCTCACAGAGGTTAAACCCCTTAAAAAATGACATTACACCAGCAGGAATGTGACGAAGTGAAAATCAGATCTGGGCCTATCAAGATCTACACACACACACACACACACACACACACACACACACATAGGCCTTTGCTTCTCAGTCCTCTGGGAAAGGACAACTGCCAGCAAGAGCTTTGCAGTTGCACATGTGGATGGAAACAGACCTGAGATAGGTTAGTGCCAGGTGAGGGACTGAGAGCACCGAGTGTGCCCTGAGGCTCTCTGTGTCTGTCTCTGACCTTTCTGTGAACTGGGCTCCTTTATGTGTTTATATTTGGATATTTCTGAAGTATCAATGAAAAAAAGGAATATAAGGGATAAAAAAAATAAAAGCTGAGCCCGTCTCTTGCAGCCTGGGTATAGGGCTTCTTCACACAAGGCAAAAGTTGTGAAATGGCCCCAAGGCCATTAGGATTGAAAGACTCAGGTTTGCAGCCTGAAGAAGCAACATATAAATTAACAACAAACCAACACATACATACATAAATAATAAATTACACACACAAAATCCATTCCCTACACATCTCAAAAAAATACCTCAGTAAAATGGACTGACATAGAATTCACTCTGATAAACTATTGAGAACTAGGAACCTGCTGAGTGCCTTTGACTAGTTGTGTGATCATAGGCCACTTCTCCCATCTGGGCCTCAGTTTCCTCATCTACAAATAGGGAGACTGGATTCAATCAGTGATTCTCACAGTGGGCACCTGAACGTACAATTTCTTGGGCTCCATCCCAGACCCACTGTATTAGATCATCTTCTGGGTCCCATGAGGTTCTAAAACGCTCTGCGTTCAATCGTCATTATAGAACCCCTTTCAGTCGTGCCTTGCAGATCATTTGAGTGAATGGTATTCTATTCGTGGGGACAACAAAGAGTTATTGAGCATCAACTGTTGGCCAGGTGCAGGCGTCACCTCCTATCATATGGAGCCTGTCTCCTATGCCTGGAGGAGCTCCCTGTCTATTTGCAAGATAAAAACAAGTCAACACAGCATCACCTGTGATACTTGCCATGTTAGTGGTAATCCCAGGGGGCCCTGGGAGCGCAGAGAAGGGAACCAGCTCCGAATGGAAGTGTTTAACTCAGGGAGGCCTGGTATCATGGAAGGCTTCCTGGAGGAGGGAACTATGAAATCCTCACACTAAATCCAGTGAGGAAAGTGGGATTTTCCATATTTTACAGGGGAAAACAAAGTTCACAATAAATCATCTAAGTTCACACAACTATAATGTGAAAGAGCTGAAAGTGGAAGGCAGACCTTTGGACTGAAACTCCTATTTATTTGATTCTGTGCTCCTGCATTTCCCTGTGGGAAAGTTACTGTTAGGAGACAATGGAGCCCCCCTCACCGCCCCATCCCCACGAAGGAACAACGCTCCTCAAATCTGGGTTGGGGGGGTAGGTTCGGTAGTCAGGGAGGCCGGCAGTCACCAGCAAGCTATTAAATGTATCAGATGTCATCCGTACCTCCTTTATCCTTCTCACTTTGGACCTCACAGGCTGATAAGAAGGGGAAAGCGTTATAACCCAGAAGTAAAACTGTTGCATGATTATAACCCTGACAGCCTCTCGCTAATGAGCTTCCCTGGAGATAGGGACAGGGGAGAGCGCTTTGATCTCCTGGAGCAGGGGGCTGAAAAGACCCCTGTTTGGAGCAAAGCAGTCTGATGGGGACCAGTCTCCCAGTAATCAAAGTCACCAGCTACCATCTGAGCCATTTGTGAGCCGCAGATAAGATTAGCTGCTCATTTGATAGATCAACCACTGCCATCAATAGAGGCTAATCGTATCTGAAATATGACCAAAGGAAGTGTCAGCTCCTGGAGACAAGCATTTCCTTTACCCTGCATTTAAAGCCAGAACAACAGTTTTGTTTGGAAACTTGAGCAAAATGTACCGAACGCGGTAGTTTTCTCCTTTTCCTCCAGGTGAGAAGAGAAGAGGAAACGTAGGGTTCCTTGAATCAGAAATCAATCTGCACTTATGGTTTTACAAAGGATTCTGTTTTATGGTGTCAGAGAAAAGGCACTTTTGGGGTAGAAGACCGTAGGTCCAGGAATAATTGGACCATGGAAATATTTCACGGTTTCATAGTTAAAAAAAAGGAAGGTGTCTGGGATTTGGAAAATCATGTCCAGGAAGATGTGCTTTGAAATTCTGGAGTGCTGTGTGCCATAGGAAAAGCAGGGATGACTGGTCATTTAGTACTTGAAGGCACTTATATGGGTTGCATTTAGTCTCAGAAGCTGGTGTCACTGACAGCTTTACTTTCTTCAAATACATTCCCACTGTCAGTAGAACTTGAGCTCAAAATGAATCATGGCCGGGCATGGCAGGCAGCCTGTAAGCTCCTGCAAAAGAAAACAGCTCATTGTTTAACAACTGCATAGCCACCGAAGTTGGTTCTTGGCTACTTAAGAGATCAACCCTTTTGGATTCCCCAGGCACAATGAAGTGCAAGATTCAGAAACTTTGGTTTCTCATTCTCTGTGAACGGTTCTGTGAGTGATTTGGAACCCTCTCAGCCTCCCCTTGATGAAGGGAGAACACAACTTCTTCACTCCCCACATCAGCCCAAAGGCAAGTCTCCCTGGAGCAACAGCGTGTGCCTCTCTATTTCCAGCCTCATCCACAATAGCTCTTAAATTGCTAGGTTGCCCCATTGTCCAGGGGGACGGTGAAAGCTGCCTGAAAATAGCAAGGTATGATGCGAAGCACCTCATTAAGACTCCCAAAATACAAGGACCCAGAATAGCCCCACAAAGATGGAACAAGAAAAGAAGGTGGGGAGCAAGAACAAAACATCCCAAGTCTCCCACCCCACGTAGGAGCTAGAGAAGCCTTCCGTCCCCTCCTCCCAAACTCTCAAGCTATGATCACCTTGGAGGATCTTCCTTCATTGACAGGTCAGGTTTAGAAATGCCATTACATTGCAGAAGGTGGGGTCGCAGTGGAATGGCACCAGTAGAATTCTCCAGCCCAACTACAGAACAGGAGAGCCTTTATACAGCATAGCGCCCTTAAAATGAGCCAGGGGCTGTGCAAAGCACTTCTCATTCCATAACTCACTGAGTTCCCACCAACAACCTCTGAGGGATTTACAGTGATGAATTATCCTTTAAAGATGAAACGAAGATTCAGAGAGTTTAAGCAAATTGCCTTGCTAGTGACTGGCTGAGCTCGTCTATGAAACCAGATTAGCGTGACTGGCTGCAGAGTCCACCTTTAAATATTCTGCAACAGTTCCCTTGGACCATCAACTTCCCACCTTTTTCTTTTTATGTTTTGCAGCATAACACTTGACTGACCCTCTTCAAAAGTCTTATCCCCACCAGGGCCACCCCTGAAGTCCCCTCTCCGTATGCAATTTAAAAATCACCAGTCCGGTTGACATCTATAAGAGTAAAGCTAGGAGAAACTGTGGAACATAGATGTGTAAACACCTTTCCCAAGTTGCGCAGCCAGTTGCTGGGGCAGCTGGAACCAGGGCCCAGCACCCCAACTTCCCAGTCCGCGCTCTGCTGCTCTGGATTTGCTCCTGATGCACATTGGGATGAGGCCAACAGAGGGTGCAAGGAGAAAGCCTTTCTGAAGCCAAGAGGACCTCTCAGAATACTGAGAACTGAGCAAAAATTTCCGAGTCTTGATGAATCATGAGCTTGTGTTCTGAAAACATTTTGATTCAGTGTTACATATTCCCCCAAGGACTCTAGATTGCTAGGATGGCACTGCTTGAGACAGTTATTAACCCCAAATGTGAAAACCCTGCGGTTTGAGGATCACACTGCTTTGCCAGGTCCTGTCTGGATCTCAGAAAATGGTTCATGAAATGGGGGACAAGGAACTTAGACAGCTTGAGATAAACTATGGGGCCACAGTCTGTGTCCTCGGTTCTCGGGCAGCGCATGCTCTGATATCAGGGGACAGAGAGGTCCTTTCCTGCAGGATGGTGGGGAAGAAAATGTATTTGTGGCAGACTGAGGAGCATTACCCGCTCTTTGGGGGGCCTCTTCCGGCCTTCTGCCCAACAACTGCAGCTCTGTCAGGGGCGTCTAGACAGGTGCCCTCACTCCCACTTTCTCAGTTCTTAGCTCCCTGTGCAGCTTTGCACCTGTCTGCACCATAGCCGTTCTCAGCACTTTGCTTCACTGGAGCACAATTTAATTCCATTTAGCAAAGGCTGGCTGAGCAGTCTTTGTGCTCTGGGCTCTGGGAAACCACTGGGCCCAGCCTCTTGGGCATCGCAGGAGCACACCCTGGAGGTCAGACTCCTCTGGAATTAAGAATCCCCAGGACACCAAATAGGAAAGAGCCATGATTTCAACACGGCCTGGAAAGCCAGGAGGTTTAGGTTCTAAACCTAGCTCAGCTAGCTCTCTCTCTCTCTTTGGGCAAGTCCTTGCCTCTTTTCTGGACTTAGTTTTCTATAGTTTTAAAAATGAAGTGGCCCTTTGGCTTTTACCCTAAATGCCTGATTCTAGATCTTTGCACATTGTTTCCAGGGAGCTACTGAATGAGGTCGAGTCACTGCAGGCCGTGAAAGGGGCAGTGCAGAGGACACTGTAAGAACGCCTGGCCATGACTCGCCCAGAGTGCCAAGGTCACGAAAGACACGGAAGGATCGAGAAACCGTCACAGACTGGAGGAGGCGAAAGACACGTGGCATCTTTAATTTAATGCAGGGTCCTGATCGGATGCTGGAACAGAAAAGTCACAGTGGCAAAGTCGGGTGAAGTCTGTAGTTAGTCTATAAAATATTGTTTCAATGTCAATGTCTTTGTTTTGATGCCACAGTTATTTAAGGGGCTAATATTAGAAAAAGTTGGATGAAGTTTATTTAGGAATATGTGGTAGCTTAGTGACTCCTCTTTAAGTCAAAAATTTATTTCAAACATAAAGGAAAACGAAAATAAAAATCTGAGTTACAATTTCTTAGAAAGCAGGACTATAAATTTCTTGAGGGGAGGTTACCTCTTTTGTCTTTCAGTATGTTTTTCATGGCCAATCGTAGCGCCGTCTCATAGTAAGTTCTCACGAAATTCTCATTAGAATTAAGTTGGTCAAAAATGATTCACAACCAAATTTTAATCTGGGATAAAGCAACATGTACCTTATCTATGTTATAAGAAGTCATATTGTAGTTGTGATATTTTTACAACCATAACACAAAAAGTCTGGGAAAATGCCATTATTTCTTGGCACTAAAAAAAAATAAAACTTCTCTCCATGTTCCCACCATAATCAGACTGATTTTTTTAAAAAGAAAAAGAAAAGAAAGAAAAAGTAACATAAAAGACCTAGTGGCTCCTTTTTAAAAAAACATCATCCTTGATATTTGGACTGAGCTCCAGATAACAGTAACCAGTACAGAAAAAAAGAGAACAAAAAAACCTTGCAGCTTTGGATTTGTTTTTCATAACAAGTGAATTGCCCCCCGCCCCACCATGCGGCCTTGAGGCCTTAATTAAACAGCTGCCCCCACGGCTGATTCTGTAAGGAGGCCCCGTGACAGGCTGCTGAACAAATGGGGCAATAAAGGTGTGCGCTGTTTGGCTTGATTGAAGAGCTTGAGTTTTTCACCCCTTGGTCTCCAAACCATCTGGAAGTGAGCTTGTGGAATCTGGGATGGCAGCCTCTCCGACCCTTATCTACCGATAAGATTCTCAGCCTCAAACACGTGCACCAGAAAGGCAGGGAGCAAATATTTCAGAGTTTATACAACTTCCAAATCCTCCCTCTAAAGTTCACGTGTGCCATAGCACAGAAGGAAGTCAACTCACTGCACAGTCTTTTTTCCCTCTGAACTATTTGACATTAAAATGGGTGAAGACTGAAAAGCTTACCTAAAAAACAAAACAAAACAAACTATGTTCCAATTTTGATTCATGAGTTTCCCCAACCTTTTCTGAGTCTCCATAAACTTTAGAATGCCATGGAAAGATTTAACTGGGCAAAAAATCTGAGGCTAAATGCAAATATCTTTCCTCCTTTACGAAAGTTGCTAAAGCTGAATCCTAAAAAAAACAAAATCTCTAAGGATGGCCCACAGGCTCCAACTCCAGTGTCAGAGCGTTCTGATATCAGAAAGCCTTGGCTTCCGGAAATGAGAAAAATTGGGAGATTGACCTTTCTTATTTTTTTTTTTTTTTTGGTACTAGAGAAGTTGTAGGTTTACAGAAAAATCATGCAGAATATACTGAGTTCCCATATACCACCCCTTCCCACCAACACACACAGTTTTCCCCATTAACACCTTGCTTTAGTGGTACCTTTTCTATAACTGATGAAAATATTTTTATAATTATATGGTAAACAATATTCCACAGTTTACCTTACGGTGTACAGTTCTATGTTTTGTTTTGTTTTTTTAAATTTGTGTGCTGGTAACATAAATACAACCTAAAATTTCCCATTTTAAACACATTCAGATGTATAAATTTGGTGGTGGTAGTTCTACTCACCATGTTGTGCTACCATCACCACCATCCATTACCAAACCTTTCCCGTCACCCAAACAGAAACGCTGTGCCAATTAAGCATTAACTGAAGTCTAAACGTTCGAGTGTGTGTGTGGTGTGTGGAGCTGTTGTGATGGATATGTATGTGGTGTGTGTAAGGTATAAGGTTCTGGGGAAGTTGTAAAATTGTAAAATTGAATTTAGACCAAATGTAGTAAGGAAAAACACAATTAGATGACGCTTGTAACATTTAGGGTGAGATGCACTCACACACACGCATACCCAACACACAGACAGAAGAGTTAAAGGGTGCAGTAGCTTTAAAGAAGTTTTCAGAACTCAGACATTAAGTCGTCATTCAACTCCTATTTTTGCACCCTTAGTATGTTCCCGGCACTAAGCGGGCATTGGGGAGTCTAAAGTTGGGCAATGCATTTAAAACTTGCTCTCAAGAAGTGCACAATCTAGAAGGACAGCCAGAGCAATCAGACAGCTATAGAATAGGAAGAAAGCCACACTATTTAGGGGTGATAAGGTCCATGATAAAAGCGAGTTCGGATTGCCCTGTGGGCCCAGATGCAGAGCCCTGGGGCCAAAGCCAGGGTGAGGGGCGGCAGGGAACAGGAAAATAATCTAATGATTTTGTTTTCCAAAACAAGATGATTCTCCCATCCTTGGCTTATCCTCCCTCAGATTTATCTATAAAATGAAAAAAAAAAAAAAAAAATAGTAAGGCGTGAGTGTTTGTGGAGTTGGAAAACTACAATGGCAAATCTGATCAAATTTTTTTCTAGTCTCAAAAATCTCAATTTTAGGCTGTTTATATGGCTAAGAAATTCTTCTTGAAATGACAAAAAATCGCTGTTTAATATGATTTTGTCATTCACATATTTTTAAAGTACCTATTCTGCTGGTGCTAGAGAATATAGTCCCTTTGATCTTAACTCTTTCAAAAAGACTCATCCTGGTCTTAATTCTTATAATGGATTTCATAGGGTAAAAGTGACCCTATTCTCCTTTCTTGACTAAGGCAGAGTGACCCCTTTATTCATCGACACAATCTCACTAGAGTCTGAAAAGTTGTGTAAAGTCATGATAACTAATTGCAGAGTAACACGAAGGTAATGACAGTTTATTTGGGAAAATGACCTTACAAACATTTTGGCTCTGGCCAACCCAAACCAATGGCATTTCTTCATGCATAGCTGTGATATTAATGTAAAGCTCTTGTGCATCTAATACTAGGCAAATAAAGATGCAAACACAGCAGCCGTGACAGATCACCTTTGATAAGCCAATGTTGAAATGAATGTTTCATATTTCAACTGCTTAAGAGGCTCCATTTCTGTACATACACACAAAACCCAACTAACATTGTTCCTCTGAGCTTGTAACTTTTTATGTTGTATGCTCAAAACACACTCAGAATGTCCAAAATAGACATTCTCGGTTACCTCTGCAGACCTGCAAACATGAGCTCTGTTGTCTTACCAATTCTACTCCTGGATTTAATTTCTCTGGCTAAGTGAAGAAAATGCTTCTGCTTCCAGAGGTCAGGCACTATCTTGATTTTGCAGGTCAGGCCCCTGAATCATTCCTATGCTCAGTAGCAAAGAATGCAGGCTGGGAAGGATTCATTACCAAACCCAGTAATCCTGACTCCAACCTCCAAAAATATGGGGAAGTCCAAAAAAAATCTTGAAAGTGATTTGCAACATTCTGCTCAAATCAGTCTCATGAGTAATGGCACTTTGACACCTCTTACCCATGTCAACATAATTATCGTAGACACATCAGCTATTCTTCCTGAACCTTCTCCTTTTCACCCTGAGGCTCACTTTTCCCTCCTCTGAAAGATCAACATAGTTTACTTAACAGCGTCTTCCAAGGCCTTCTAGTGAAGCAAATACCCCCAAAGTGTAACAGGTCAGTAGCCTGTTTTATGACAAGTCGCCTGTAATCCCACAGGCCTTGGCAAAAATTTCATTATATACTTTGGTCTGAAGCCCACGGGACTGAGATGCTCTTGGAAAAATCTGGTAAACCAGATAATACCCTCCAATCCCCATCACTTTACATGAGTGGAATCTCACTTTAGTAGGATGAAATTCTGGTTGCCATTAAATCTCCTAGACAGGTACCACTTTTTTTTGCTTAAACTTAAAAGGCATCACTGATTTCACGTGCATTTATGTGTGTGTGTATAGGTAGATATAGAGATATATACCCTAGGGGGAAGGTCTATACAGACAGATTGTCTCCACACACATATACAGCCAGGACACCTGCTAGAGTAAGATTGCCTAAATGAGGGTCCTAGGCTCAGACTGTACAACCTCTACTAATCAATTAAAATTCAAGAAAATTATTGTAAAGATTAATAGGAAATGAGGAAAAACAGCATCTCACAAGAAATGATACAAACAAATTTTATTCAGAATTTGGAACCTACTACCACATGCTAGTGTCTGGGCATAAATACAATTAAAACCCAAATTAACTAAGAAGAAAATGTGTCAAGACAGCTGATGTAGCAAGAAATGTCATTGTCAAAGGTGCAAAATCCCCGTAGTTTATTACACACATGTACCCAAAATGTGTCACTTAGGGGAATTATTTTCCCCCAAATCAAGGATTTTTAAAAATAATGTTTTACCAAAGAAAAGTCTTGACGAACTGCAGATTTGGAAATGCACAGCCACATCCAGGTGTCAGCTCCAAGTGTAGAAGGAGGCACAACCCGGGACTTGATGGGTGGAAGGCCATTCTGACTGCGGAGAACCTTCTCTACCGTTCCCTTAGAGGAGTCTGGGAATCACTCATTCCTCTGCACAATGTAGAGTAGGGGGCAGATGCTTTCCGTAACTCCAAGGGCCTCAGAGACCAGAGTCGGGGGTGTGGAGGTTGTACCAGGTCACCCTGCCCCTAGGTCTTAGAGGGCTACACTAAGCTCAAGACTCAGGGGCAGCAACTTCCCTAAAGGCAGGGCAGCTGTGTGCTAGGATCACCTGGAGCTGGAACGCCATGTGAGCTCATGTTCCCCAACAACTTCAGTGTCTCTGCAGGAGCATCCCATGGCTCTCAGGACTGGGTTCAAATTTTCCCGCTCCAGCTAAATGCTCCATCCTATCCCTCACTACTCACAACGCTTCTACACAGGCTATGCTGGTTTTCTCACTTTCCATGCAACACACATTCCCTTGCTTGCTCCGTTGGTATTTATTGAGTGCATATTATACTTATTGAGTGCCAACACTGACGTAAGCACAGGAGCCACAGCCGTGAACAAGACAAGTTTGTCCTCTCCAGGGGCTTACGTGGGGTGGAGGGGAGAAGGGACAGAGAAGGGCAATGACCCACAAACCAATGAGCACACAGATGAGATAACTGAGCAAGTGCAAGGTGTTCCTGAATAGTCTGGTCAGAAAAAAAGGACTTATTGTGGAGGTGACTTTTAAGTAAGAACTTAAAACAGAAGGCCGTGAGGTGGGACTAATGTTGGCTGGTTCAAGGCGTAGAACACAACACAATTTGGCCGAAATAGATGTTGAAAATGTGTTTGTAGTAGGCAGATCTTTAAGATGCCCCCCATAATTCTCACTTTCCCCTCTCTCCACCACCTGTATTCAACACCCTCCATAATGACAGGAACTATGTCTATGAAGGACTTTATTCCTATGACTAACTTATGCTGTATAGCACAGTGGACTTTAAGGAAAGGACAGTCCAAGTGGAACTAACTTACCCATACCAGCCCTTTCAAAGCAGAGAGTTTTCTCCAGGTGGTGGCAGAAGAAGACATCAGGGGTTCAAAGCACAAGGAGGAGTCAATGGAGGAGGACACGTGGTCAGGAACGTGGGTGGCCTCTAGGAGCTGAGAGTGGCTCCACTGACAGCCAGCAAGCAAACAAGGCACTTGGTCCTACAGCTGCAAGGAGCTGAGTTTTGGAAACAGTAAGAATGAGTCTGGGAAGTGGATTTTTCCCGAGAGGCTCCAGATGACAACCCAACCTGGCCAAGAGTTTGGTTGCAGCCTCTGCCAGTCACAGCCTCTCCTGGGTCACAGACTTTCCTTGAATGCAGCCGTACGACACCCTGCAGAGAACCCAGCTATGCCATCCCAGACTTCTGACCTAAGGAACTGTGGGGTAATGAATGGGTGTTGTTTTAACCTGATAAATGTGTGGTAATTTGTTATGCAGCAATAGAAAATGAATATAGTGATAAAGTCGGAGAGGCAGACATGGGCCAGATGGGGTGAGGCCTCTTAGAACAAGGAACGAGTCTGCATTGTCTTCTCTTGGTGAAGAAGCTACGAGAGAGTTACAAACAGAGAACAGTAAAGTAGGGAGTATAAGAACAGGTTATGCTTTTTAAAGATGACACAGTCCTCTGGAGGAGAATAGACAAGAGAGCAGCAAAACTGGTGATGGGGAGACCAGCAGGGGCTGTGGCCGTAGACTAGGGGTGAGGGCAGCGTTGAACACTTCAGTCATGGCACGAGGGATGGCACCTGGACATAGAGAAGTAAAGCCATTAGGGTGTGCAAGTGGAGGAAATGAGGGGAAGGGGCAAGGAAATGGGAAGACCCAGAATTACCTCAAAATGTTTGTCCTGAGCAACTGGTTGGATGGACATGCAGTCAACTTAATTAGGGACCTCTGGGGGAGGAGGAGGGGGTGGGGGTAACAATCCAAGTTCTCTTTTGGATGCCCTGTGCCCTCCTGTCCCTGCAGCTTCTCTTACCTGCGATGTCTTACCCCTGACCCTCTGCTTGCCTGAAACTCACTTTTTAAGAATAATCTCCAATTCTGTCTCCACCAAGAAGCCCTTCCTGGTCAGTTCCAGTTTGCTAATGCTGTTGTTTGCAAAACATCAGAAATGGATTGATTTGTATAAAGGGGGTTTATTTGGTTACAAAGTTACAGTCTTAAGGCCATAAGTGTCCAAGGTAAGCATCAAAAATAGGGTACCTTCACTGGAGAAAGGCCATTGCCGTCCAAAAAACCTCTTTTACCTGGGGAGACACGTGGCTGACATCTGCTTGCTCCCATGTTGCGTTTCAAAAGGTGTTCTCCAGAATGTCAGCATCAGCTTTCAATGGCCGTCTTTAAAATGTGACTCTCAGCTGCAGCTTTTCTGAAGTCCTTCTGTTTCTGAGCTTTTATAGGGTTCCAGCAATTAAATTAAGACCCAAGCTGAATGGGTGGGGCCACACCTCCATGGAAACAATCCCATCAACTGGTGTTACTAGTCACATCTCCCTGAAAACAATCAAAAGATTCCAACCTAATCAGCGCTAATACATCTGTCCCCACATGATTGCATTAAAGAACATGGCGTTTTGGGGGGACATAATACATCCAAACTGGCACACACCCTAAAATGATGTTTCTTCCTCCTACCCCCAAGCTCCTAGAGCCTTGCTTTTTCTGCCACGTAGCTAGTACCTACCTATCACATGAGATCAGAAATACCTTATTGCACCCTAGGGTGATCAACTATCCTGATTTGCCTGGTTTTGATGCTGAAAGTCGCAAGTTCTGGGAAACCCCTCAGTCCCAGGGAAAAAACAGGGACAGTGGGTCACCCTAGTCACCCCAAGGCCTCTCCCGTATGTCCAGGTGCCATGCCACCTGTCCTTTGCTGCTTTGCAGAGGCTCAGTATGTATCACAGGTGTTCACTAATGAGATGCAAAACTTGCAGATGAAACTGTGTTATTTCTGAAACTGGTCACTGCTGGATAGTGAGATCTCTGCAGAAAATTCCCTGTTCCCTGCATTCTACCATGCCCCATCTCGTCCATAACATAAGAGATACCAGGGGAAGTTTGTCTGAAATTGTTTCATGCAAACAAATATGCTTAGTTTCTTTCCAACAGTTGTGGTTTCGTTTTGTCAGTTTAACATATACAGGTTTGCGTTTCTTTCCATGAGATTCAGCCTGTTCCTCCCTTTTTGCATTTCCTGATGAGCGCTGGTCCACAGGCCAAGCCTGGGAATGGGTTAATCCCCTTGCAGCCTGGGCATAGCTGAGCTCCCACCCTTGGCTCAAACGCTGAGTGAACCTGCATAACCAGCTTCAGGTGTAGCTTGATCTCCAGGCCGCTGTTTATTTGTCAGAGGCCTCACTGTGCACTCCTGTAGGTCAAAAGGCACAGAAATGAGAGGTGGCAGAGAGCTCAGACACTGAGGAGCTGTGCAAACAGCCAGGACCCCGTGGTCTTGGCCATTAACTCCCTGTGTGGCCGGCCAGCCCCTGAGCTCCAGCTTCAGAGTCTGTGCACGAGGGCCGTGCCCTAGAGACCCCCTCCAGCCTCCACCTCCATCTTCCCCTCCTGCGACCCAGCAGACAGCAAGCACTGGAACCAGGGACAGGCCATCCATCCGTCCTGAAGGATCTGTCACTCCTGGCTTGACCTCACTCTGCATTTTTTGAACAGTAATCCCTAATATTTTTGAATATTTACTAGGTGCAGGTTCTTTTTTAAGTACCTTAATATGTTATCACATTTAGCCTTCTCACTACCCTATGTGATATTTACTATTCTGCTAATTTTTAGATGATAAAATTGAGACAGTGACTTTAAGTAATTTCCTCAGGTTACGCAATTTGAAAGCAGCAAAGCTGGATTACCTCCATTTCCATGTACACTACGTTTTAGCTCGATGCCATCTGCTAATGGGCATAGCATGATGTAAAAGGCAAGGCTGAAGGACCCACGGATCTTTACATGCTATAAAATGGATATATGGCATGCCAGCCATGAATCCTACATTACTCAAGATGCCATATATGTATCATCTGGTTTGCTTCCAGGTAATTCTCACAACTGCACAGTAAAGAAAATATTTCTATCCCTATTGTTTAAAGAAACTAACACTCAAGAGTTTAAGTAATTCACCCGAAGTTCCATACCCAATATGCATGGAGGCAGCGTGTGCCGGTCTGAGTGTATTGTGTCCCCCAAATGCCATTATCTTTGTAGTCTTGTGTGGGGCAGAAGTTTTGGTGCTGGTTAGATTTGCTTGGAATGTGCCCCACTCAGCTGTGGGTAATGATCACATATTCTGGTCAACCACAGCACTCAGGTGAGGCATTATATTTATTTAAAAGAGAAATAAGTAAGTGTGATTAAACATTCAAAAATAGCTACTAATACAGCTTTCCTCATCCTGAAGCATTTTACTCAAATCTGGTCTTGATGCTGGGATTCATGTTGTGTAATTTGAAAGAAAATGGTATAATCAGGTGGTTTTGACCATTACAAAAAAGCAACAATTTCAGGACCAAGGAAGGAAAATAGGAAAAGAGAATGGGGCCTAAGGATAGAGGAATGGGTTTGAAGCACAGATGCAGAGATATTTACTGAGAGATTAATAGATCCCCATACTGGGAAACAATTTGTCCATTTTTGTTAAAGCTAAAAATAAAAGTCAGAAGTTGCCAAGGATAAGGTGTCAAGCAGATTTCCTACAAATAAAGAGCTTTCCTAATAAATTATGTACTCGGTAAAAGGAATTGCATTTTACATGTTATGGCCTTACTTCACAGTTTTACAGATTTCTTTAATCCTGACTATATTTTCCCGGGTTTTATATGAGCTGCTGACACTGGGTACTAGTCATGGCTGGTGAAGTTGTACTTTTTCCAAAGTTTCGAATCCAGGAATGGTAGCCAGAGGGGGAAGGAAAGGAACTGCAGTGATGGCTGTGGCTGCAGATTTTATGGTACCCAATAAAATTGAACGTGTCTTAAAACATTCAAAGTTCCCTTTCTTCATAACTCTTTAGAGTGATCTCATCAAGAAATGTGTTATCACTTCAAATATTTAGAAGAAATTGAAGCAAATTAAGATCACTTGAAAATTTTGGAGGGGCTAGTAAAGCAAGTTCGAAGTCCCTTCAACATGCACTAAACATTCCTCGATAAAGACATAAGACTTAGCTAGAGCTTTAGGCTTTTACCAAGATTCCTTTTAAAACTTTTAGATGACATTACTGAATTCTAAAAAGTTTAATGGTGAAATATGAAATAAAATATTTCTTAGATTCAAGATGTTGAATATGGTGTTTCAGTTCAGAGGTACTTAGGGAAAAGAATAGATTCAGAAAGTAAAATTCAATTCACCTTCTTGGTGGTTCAAGAAGATTTTTCCAGCAAGGACTAAAAAGATACTGGGAAGTGGAAAGGAAAAAAAAAAAAAAAAAAGTGCCCCTGAGGCCCCGGTTCTGGCATGGCTAGTTTTGTTCACTGGGTAGTATACCAATCCAAGCTAAGGCATCAGGCTCCCACCTTCAGTGGCTCTACTAGAGCCCAGCATTTAAACCAGATCTCCACATTTAGTATGTCTGCATGTGCCAAAATTTTGTGGAAGATTATAGGCACTTGCTTTCAGGAGTGCACCTACAGGCTGTCTTTGTAGGACAATAGAAGGTAGATTATAGGTGAAAAGACCTGTTCCAAGTTCACCTGTGCCACTAAATAAATGTGACTTTCGAGCAAGTCATTTCCCTTTGGACCAGCATTTCCATTTTTGAAAATCAGAAGACTGTCGGGGATATTTCTAAATTCTAGATTTAGAATTCTAAATTTAATTCTAATTCTAAAATTGCATTGCAGAAAATAATGTACTTGTCTTGAAATTTAGATCAATGAAATTCCATCTTCCCTAGGAATCAGAGTTTTTAAGAGTCTTTGATAATTAAAACTATAAAGAACATGAAAAATGGTCTAACCCAAATCTCCTCATCCTCCTCAGAAAGAAACTGACCATTTGTGTTCATTGGCTTCACTCCCAGATCTGGTGGAATATATGGTTGTTTCAAGCGAGTGTAGAAATGGAGCTCCTTCTGAATGTGAAAAAAAAAAACAGTTTCATGTTCCCTCATTTAGGAGCCACAACATTTTACCGTCAGAAAAATATAAAGTGAAATTATTGTAGAACTAAGATATCCATCTAAAACAAAGATGGAGTTCGCAGCATCATCAAATTAAAAAAACCCCACAAAGATCCCAAATAGGAGACTTGGGAAGAATCTAGAGGGTATCTCAGCTCTGAACCTTGTCCTACAGTGGGGTCCTGGGGCCTCGACGTGGTCAGTGGAGAAGGAAAGGCTAGAGTGAAAACAGAACCTGAATCTACCTGTAGGCTTAAAGGACTACTGTGGAGCCAAGACTAGAAGATGTGGGCTAGAAAAACTAGAACACAGAGCCCAAGGGGACCAAGGAGATCGTAAGACTATTACAAAGGAATCACAGGGCCAAAGGCTCCTTTTTATTAGAATTAGCCCCAAGAGCCATGAACAGATCAGCTTTAAAATTCAAGGTGAAGGATGATGATGGTGCATGGCTGCTCCAAAGAACCATTCTTTTGTTCTAATTATCACGCTTTCAGAAAGTAATCAGAAGACTGTCAGGGATATTTCTAAATTCTAGATTTAGAATGAGGTCTGATATTATCCATTAAATCTGTTAGTGTCACAGAACTGTGCAGATGCCTGTATCTTCTCTGAGTAATTGAAATATTAACTTTTTGTGGGTCTTAAAAAGCATCCCCAGAGATTATCGTGGGGCGTATTATACAGTAGGGGCTTGATAAATGTTTAGTTTATTCCACAGCTCTCAGATACTCTGTTTTGTTCAAAGTGACAAAATGCAGCAAGCGTTTTATTATAGATTGAAAGTTATTTTGCAAAGTATTCATTTTGTATACTTTTTTGAATGTTTATAAATTTCTATAGGAGTGTTGTGGGGACATGACAGTTCAGCCATCTCTGAGAACAGAATGTTGGATAATCCCAATTAATCTGCATTTATCTTTTAATATTTTGCTTAATAATGTTGGGTGTTCAGATGAACAGGATAACATGCAATCTTTGTTCATTACCACAGTTTTGTGGAATTCATGCTTCATTTATTTGAATGGCCTGGGGAATGTGACTTAAATGACTATTGAAATTAGATAGCCAGCTCCAGATACATAAGACTAGTTCTTCATATGTATCCTAAAACTGCTTTATGGGGGAATTATGCAGAGAAGAGGCTCGTGTTCTAGACAAAAGAAATCCTTTTACTATTCAGAATAAATAAGCCTTCAGAGAAATTGCTGATATTACTTCTCAAGGCCCACTGAATATTTATCTGTTTGTTTAAAAGAGCATAATGCATTCTCTTCTCTTTTGGAGATCAGTATCATTCTGTTGACTCATTCCCTCACCCTTCCAAAATCATTTGCTCAGTATCTATCACACAGCAGATATAAAAGTATGAATTGGGGGTGCAGAAGGAAGTTAGGAAAAAATCCCTGATTTCAAAGTATTTACATTCTAGTGGTCAGACATGTAGACAAAGAACCATATTTCCCTTGGTGTCGTCCACAGTAACCAATAGACATCTGGGTGCTGATAGGCACCGGAAATGCACTCAGTAGCTGAATGAATCAATAAATGCAATTATGAGGAGTTGGGTGCGGCAGACACATAAGCTACATAAGTCAATGAGCCCCTAGGGACACATCCTGAAATCAGAGAGATGCATGTTTAATATAAAATAAATCCGTGGCCTGATATACGTAGTTATAAAGTATGGGGCTTATGTCCGACTGAAGGGTTTCATGCCCATGAAGAAAGGGTCTGTGGTGGGTGCACTGAGACATTTCCAGCGACTGATGTTAGTGTCGGAGAAGCTAAGCAGCATGAGTCACTTCCCAAAGTGCAGGCATCTGTGTCCGAACAGAACGCAGGTGGGTGAAAGGCCGAGGGCTCACCCAGGGGGTGTCACGCAGCCAGCCATGCATTGTGCTGGGCACCTCCTGCTCTCCACAACACTGAAGGTCGTGGAAGTCCCCATGGGCACTTGCCCCTGCCCACAGGATCCCACTGGCACAGATGAGAGAGCGGAGGTAGCAGCCGGCTCCCTTTCTCCACCCAAACTCTCCATCCTGGCCCTGCGAGGACCTGCACTGAGGGGCTCCTCTGCTCTGCCCTTGACGTGAGAATGAAAAAGAAAACCAGGCTCTGCTGGGGGAAGCACCAGTCCCTGAAACGGCCCACGCAGGCTGCTGATTCTGAAGCAGCACCCGCTTTCCAGGGCAGGTGGTGAGGCATTAACAGCCGCTGTACAATGCAGTGGAGGGCCCGGAGGCCCTGCCTTTCCCACCACTTCTCTCAACAGGAGAACAAAAGGGCCAGGTGACGGCAGATCCCACTCAGCATGCTGAGCCAGCACCGAGACCCAGCGACAGGAGTTCTCCAGCTTATTTCAGCTTTAAAACATTCTGGGGCTGAATGTAACACAGTCAGTCTTTCCATCTCCACATTGAAGCTGAAAAACACTCCTGGAAATGCTGGTTTCGAGCTTTGCCATCTACCTTATCCCCTCCGCTCTTTCAACCCAAGACTCTGAAGTTTAACTAATTCATAACTGAGCCAATAAAAGACTTGGTGATGGGTAGTCATGGAGAGGTAGACCTCAGGAATCGGCCTTTTGGTGGGACAAACCTACCCTGGGTCGTCCTTAGCCCGTATCACTGCAGCAAATACCACAGTAGGCTCAAGGGCACAAAACCAGGCTGTGGGACCCAGCATTCCCTGGAGATGGCAAGTGCCCCTTCCTTCAGCAATATCCTGGTTCCTGAAGCTGGAGAAGGTTTTGCAAGTTTTCTTCTCCAAGCCAGTGTCCCATGTGGTGTCCACCCCTGGAGCACCCCTGGGAGATGCTAGAGCCCCTGGAGACACAGTATTTGGTTATAAAATGTGGCTCAATGCAGCCTTTCAAACAGTGATCTCTTTTTCTCATATCTAGAAGGACACTGGCCCTTTAAATTAAGCATTTTAAATCCTTTACAAATTTAAAATCTATTCCTTGGCATATATTTTCATCTTGCTTATTTGATTGTATGCCCTATGCCAGGCATGTCTATGCTTTATATCCATTATCCTCAAAACCCTACGAAATATTTTTACAGAGGAGGAAATGATATTGGTAAGGTAGAGTTGTCGAAGATTACAGTTGAGTTGGTAGCAGGGTGAGGCTATGAGTTCAGGATTGTCTGTCAGTACAGCCAGTGCTCCTTCCACTAACCAGGCCACTTTTTTCCCCCATGAGACAAAATAAAGGAAAGATGGGCACCTTGGCAACTATGGCCCGGAGAAAAAGGGCAGAGAGAGGCATGGTGAAAAAACGGCTGAGAAATTCAGAGTAGGAAAATCTCTAGGTAATTTTGGATTCATGTGCAATTTGCCTGAAGCTGGCCCCAGGGAGGGGGTCAAATCTGCTTAGGACCCATTCTGGGGAACATGGGTGTGTTTTCCTTAGGATCAGTAGGATCTAGACTCCATGCAAGTGTGCTATTAGAGGTCTGTATTTCAGAAACAGCATCCAATTCCTCACCTAGTCTTGTTGATTTTTTTTTTTTTTGAGAAGTGTTTAGGATCCACTTCCCTTTCTATTCTATCTTGCACATAGACAAATCTCCTAACTGGTTTTCCTGCACTAATTTTTTATTCCTTGCTAACCTTGGTTACACTAAAACCAGAGGAGGTTTCTCTAAAATGTGCATCTTATCGTTCAAAGGCTCTGTTTGAAAACATTTGAAAGCTCTGGATAACCCAAAGGAAAACTACCAACATCTTTAGCAGGGCACCATCTACTCTGCAGTCATGCTGGTACTCCCACCATGCATCAGGCTTCCACATCCCTGCACTGTCCCCAGGCCTGCCCTCCACCTGCCCGCACACCTTCCCTCCTCATCGGCCCCGGCTGAAATGTCACATCCTCCAGAACCCCCCGAATGCTCCAAAACTGTGAACAATGTCCATCTGGATCAGTACCTTCCATCTGGGGGGGCTATATTTTTAGAGGGTCACAGAAGATTGGAGTGAGCTTAAAAGAACATAAGTAAAGATGGCGAGAGGTTAGAGAAGCATTTCACATGGCAAACCGTTGAAAGAGCTGAGGACGTATGGAACTCCGAGACAAGAAAATTAACTTAGAAGAGAAAAAGAAATATGGGAAGAAACAGACTACTGAGGAGGTTTGTTGAAGATGGTGCAAGTTCAGTACTAGGATCTGTAGTTGGAGTTAGAAGAACATCAAATTTGATGCATTTTCAGGAAAGGTTTCCGTGAGATTAAAGATTTTCAACATGGAAACAAACACCCCTGTGGAAAACTGTAGGCTCTAGCTTTAAAGCAAAAGCTAGACTGCCACTGCAGAAAAGTTTACTGCTGCAGAAGAGATTGTTGCAAGAGTTAGAAGGACTAATGCTCAGCCTTTATGAAGGATCAGCAGCAGACGACTTAGAGAAATGGGACAGAAATGGAATGGAGAGAAAAGCAGCTAGTGCCATTGGCACCATCAATGCCTAGTAACTCCTTTACCTACACAGAATGACTAACAGAATTAACCCAGCACAACTGCATTCACATAAACCCAGAGGCTCTTACTCCCTCCAGTCTTATAATCATTTGAGAAATGTATATTGCTAACAAGAATTCCAGGCCTTCAGCTCTTAAATATTTCCAGGGATGGAACTTACAAGCAGCAGTATTGGAAATACACATGTTGAACATATTCAACAGAGAAATGGTTCTGTATGCAGGTGTATCTTTAAACTGATACATGAATGTGGGTGTAACTTACCTGCTGGGGTTCAGCATAGTATTGTTACACTCACTCAGGCTAGAACACTGATGGTTCAAGATTTGGCATTGTTGCTTTCCAAACCTGTAGTTTTTAGACTTCAGTGTTATAACATCCCTGTGCTCAAGTTCCTGGTGAGATGCACCACAAGCAATGTGGTCTTAATGGTACATCAATTCTGAAATTTCTGATTCCCTTTACAACCCTATAAATCAGATTCAAGATTATCCCCCAAATAATGTCTCTCTCACTCACTGGTTTTACAATATGCTTCCCTAAGTGAGAAAGAAAAGGGTGAAGTTATGGTTAGTACTCAGGAAACTGCATATAATCCTGGATGGCACCCTCAGGTGTATGGAAAGCACATCTTCTGTTACGAGTGTTGTGACCAAGAAGTCGAGAGCTGCTCTTCTAAAACACTGATCATAAAGTAACACACTGTTGATTGTCCATCCCCTCCCTACATTTGCATATCCTGGAACTCTATGTGATACAGGAACATGTGCTAGAACATATTGTAAGGTAAAGATTTCAGTCATCAATTCTGTAATGAGATAGCTAAATGTAAATATTTAACCTCTATCAAAACCACAAAACAATGTGTTGACTTTTGGAAGAAAAACATGAAATCCCTATCATTTGGGGGCATGCGTGTGTATCAGTAACTTTACCAATAGTCTGAAAAGTTAGAACTTCATATGTAAAGCCAACTTGCTATCAGTTTTCAATAGGAAATAGGGAGATGGGTTTATCTTTGTGTGGGGTAATGGTGGGATGTGTGACACCTTTGCTCATTTAGTCAGCAGCTATGTATCAAGTGCTAGGATGCCTTTGCACTTACAGAGGAGTGTGTCTGTGAATGTGCGAGGCAGAGTGTGGGAGAAGAGAATGCTTGAGTGGCAAGGAAGGCGAGACCATGCAGCATTTTGAAAGCCATAGTGAGATGTTCCCTTTTCCAAAAGCCAAGATGAAGACATTGACATATATGAAGTGAGGCTTAACATGGTAAAATTCTCATTTTAAAAATATAGTATGGAGGTAGTTAATAGTAGCTGTGAGTTAACTAGTTTAGGAAGTTTTTACAGAAGTCTAGGCAACAGCTATTAGGTAGTCTAGGGTGGTGGAAACAGAGAAGTGTGGATGCAGTCAAAATATATTTAGAAGGGAAAACGGGAAGTTCCTTGTCAGGAATCAGTAATGCAAAGGGCCAAGGAGAAGGAAAGGTTGAGAATGATTCCAAAGTTTCTGGTCTGCACAACTAACAAGGGGATGTAAATGAAGGAGCTAGGAAACACTGTGAGATGAGGGTTAGAGGAAAATGTAATGAGATGGGTTTTAAATATATAGAGCATAGGATGTTGTTCCGGTTTGCTAATACTGCTGTTATGCAAAATACCAGAAATGGATTGGCTTTTATAAAGGGGGTTTATTTGGTTACAAAGTTATAGTCCTAAAGGCCATAAAAGTGTCTGAGCCAAGGTGTCAACAATAGGTACCTTCACAGAAGAATGGCCAATGGCATCTGGACACACCTCTGTTCTCTGGGAAGGCATGTGGTTGATGTCTTCTTCCTCTTCTCCCAGGTTGTGTTTCAAAATGGCTTTCTCCTGGGACGTTTCTCTCTAGGCGTCTGGGGGTATTCTCTTAGTTTCTCCCAGGCAAACTCTGGAGTAGCAAAAGTCTACTTTTAATGGCCGTCTTCAAAATGTCTCTCTTGGCTGCAGCTCCACTGAACTCCTGTCTGGGCAGGGCCACACCTCCATGGAAATAATCTAATCAAAGGTATTACTCACAGTTGGGTGGGTCACATCTCCATGGAAATAACCTAATCCAAAGACTCCAACCTAATCAACATTAATGCCTCTGCCCCCACAAGATTACAATGAAGAACATGGTATTTGGGGGGACATAATGCATCCAAACCAGCACAGATGTCTTTAAGTTAGGGCACCCAAGAAGAGACATAAAATAAATAGTTTATTTAAAAGGTGCAGGGCTCAAAGGAGAGGTTTGAGTTAGTGATAAATATCAAGTTCCATCATTCTAGATGCCTATCCTTACTCTAATCCCACTATGATCTGATTACTGTAAGCTTTATAGTAAGTCTTGACAGCAAATAATGTAAATTCTTCAAATTTGTTCTTTGAAATTGTTGTGACAATTCTAAATCCTTTGCATGTTCATATGAATTTTAGAACCACCTGTCTTTGCCTTAAAAAAAAAACTGTTTAAACTTTGGTTGGAATTGCATTGACTCTATAGATCAAAAGAGGACAATGGACTTGTTAACAAAACACTGTCTTCCCATTCAGGCATACAACTCCTCTCACCTTTTAGTTAGGTCTCCTTTAATTTCTCTCAGGAGTGATTTTTGGTTTCCAGTGTATGGTCTTGCTCATATTTTGTTAACTTTATCCCTAAGTGTCTCATGTTTTGGCTGCAATTGTAAATGGTATTTTTAAATTTTCATTTTCCAGTTTTTGTTTTTTGGCATATAACAATAAAATTATTTTATGTATTTATTTAGCATCCCGAGACCTCTCTTATTTGTTCAAGTAGGTTTTTAAGTTTTTTGTAGATTATTTTAAACCTTTTAAATACATGATCATGTTGTCTGTGAAAAAAAAATAGTTTTACTTTTTTATTTCCTTCATATGTACCCTTTATTTCTCTCTCTTGCCTTAATTACACTAGCTTGGGTCTCCAATAGAGATGATCAGAGGGTGCACCCTTGTTTTTCCCTAATCTTAGGAGGAAAGTGTTCAATGAGTCACCATTAAGTATGATGTTAGCTATCGGTTTTTCATAGATATCCTTTGTAAGATTGAGGAAATTCTTTATTATTGCTAGTTTTAATCATGAATGGGTGTTGAGTTTTGTCAAATAATTTTTCTCCATAAATTGAGATGATCGTATGTTATTTCTTCTCTTTTTAGTTAATTTGGTATATTACATTGATTTTCAAATGTTAAACCAACCAGGCATTCCTGGGATATCTCCTCTTAGTCTTGATGTATACACCTCTTTACATATTGCTTTAGTGTATTCGTTGATTTTTTGGCTGAGGATTTTTACATACACATATATGAGATGTATTGTTCTTTCCTTTACTTTGGTTGTCTGGTTTTGATATCAAGATAATTCTGGTTCTAAAATGTATAAGAGCATATTCTCTCTTCCTCTCTTTTTGTAGATAATTTGTGTAAGATCTATATAATTTCTTCATGAAATGTTTCATAGGATTCACCTGTGAAGTTATCTGGACCAAGATTATGTTACGGCAAGGATTTAATTATGAATTTAATGTGTTTAATGGTTATAGGGTTACTTAAATTTTCTTTTTGTGAAAGCTTTGGGTATTTGTGTCTTTCGAGGAGTTTATACATTCATTTAAATTGTTGAATGTAATGGCCAAAATTATCCTTTTAAGGTCTATAAGACCTGCAGGAAAGTCCCCTTTTTCATTCCTGATTTGGAAAATTTGTGTATTATCTCACTCTGTATGCATACATATATATATACATGTATATATAGGGAGACAAAGAGTCATAGAATTCCTCTATTTCTAGGCCTTAGTCTGTTTTCCTGATTCCACTTCTATCTTTATTATTTGTTTTCTTATAGATACTATAGTCATATAGTAACTTGTTCTTATTTTTCTAACTTCTTAAAGAGGAATTTTAGGTCATTGATTTTACATGTCTTCTTTTCTAATTTAAGCATTTAAAGCTATAAATTTCCCTCTGAACTCTGCTTTATCTACATCACGTACATTTTGATATGCTATGTTTTCATTATTATTTAGTTCAAATGGCTTTTAGTTTTCTTTGTGCTTTCATTTTTGTTTCATGGATCACTTAGAAGGTACTCTTTAAGTTCTAAGCATTGGAGATTTCTCCAGTGGTCTTTTAGGGTTGCTCTGTAATTTGATTCTTTTGTGGCCAGAAAACGTATTCTGTATTATTTCATTTTTAAAAAATGAAATCAGCATTCAATCTGATTGGGACTTCCTTGTAAATAACACATTGCTTTTCTCTTGCAGCTTTCAGAACTCTATTTGTCCTTTGTATTTGATAGTGATCAGTATATGATAGGGTCTATTTTTCTACATGTTTTTCTTGTTTGGTGTTCTCTGAACTTATTGGATGTGCATATTCACACACTTATTCACATATTCACAAGTTTGGGAAGTTCTTTGTCAATTATTTCTTTGAATAATCCTTCTTCTCCTTTCTGGGACTCCCATTGTGCATATAATGCTGTGTTTGATGGTGTCCCAGAGGTGTTTTAGGCTATTTTTGCTTTTAACATTTCTTTTTTGCTTTCTGCTTCTTAGCCTGACCCATTTCAAGTGTCTTCTCTTCAGTTCACTGACTTTTTCTTCTGCCAGCTCCAATCTGATCCTGAAACCTTCCTGGGCATTTTTCATTTCAATTATTGTGGTCTTCAACTCCAGGAGTTCTGTTTAGTTCCTGTTTAAAATTTCTATCTCTACTTAGGCTTTCAAATTGTTCATTCATTGTTTACCTGATGTCCTTTAATTCTTTCTCTGTATTTTCCTTAATCTTTCTGAACATTTTTAAAAACTTTTTTTAAAGCCCTTTTCAGTAGGTCCATATTCTTACCTTCCTCATTGGTGGTTTCTGTATTTTTATCCTCTTCCTTTGGAGGGGCTATCATTTCCTGTCGTATTCTTTCCTTGAACACTGTACATTTTAATATTTTAAAATATTAACTGTGGATTCATTCTCTGAGATGTCTGTTTCTTGGTTTTGTAACCAGATGTTGATAAGCAGAGATTTTCTTGAGCTTCAGGCTTCCTACCAGGAAGGCCCAAGGTGAATGCTGTGTGTAGGGTTTTCCTGTCTTTCTGGGCCTCTGTTTCATCCTGGGATTTTGCTTGTTAGCTGTTTTGGAGTTCCCCTGTTTAAGAACTTTGATTGTCTCCTCCGTTTCCCAGGAAACTGCGGTCGCAGTTAAATCGTCTGGGGGGATGGGAGCCGGTTGCTGAACCCTCGGCTCTCGGCGTTGCTCGGAGGGTACCGGCGGCGGGGGCTCTTTCCCGGAGGCGAGGGCGAGGCGGGGGACGTGGCCAGGTCCCCGGCGGTGGCGTGCAAGGTGTGGAGGGCGGCGAGAAGGGAAAGACAAGACACTCTTCCTCCAGTAGGGGTAGAACAAAAGGAACTTTATTCAGGGGTGAGCACAGGTTATATAGGCTGGCAAGAAGGGCGGGGTCGGAGTGGGGGTGTAAGAGCCTTAAATGGTAATGCTGAGGGGAGAAAGGCTAGGATTGGTTCTGAGAGGACGCAGAAGCTGTTGCAGCAGGCGGGAGTTGCTCTGGCAACGGGGGAGTGTACAGGCAAGATAAGGGGGTGGGGAAAAGGCGGTTCCCTCCGGCAAGCCTCCCCTAACGGTGGTGTTTTGGGTGAGGAAATGGGGCCTGCCTCCGGCCTCACTTTCCCAGGCCTGGGGGGCTGTGGAGGGCGCTGTCGCCCGTGCCCACCACCCTCCCCAGGGGCGGATCCGGTCCCCTGGCCCAGGCCCGCCAAGTTGAAGCACGTAATCAGTATCCCGCAGGAAACAAACCTCCCTCTCCCGAGCATATGAAGCTGACAGACATTTGTCCCAGACTGTCCACCTCTGTCATTTTTTGTTCACTCCTTTTGTTGCCTTAGGCTGCTTTTCCTGGAGGGCTGATTCTGGGAGGAGGGACACCCTGGACACAACTTTCTCAAGTCAGACTTTCCCATCCTAAGCAGGGCCAGGGACTCACAAAGGGGATGTGGACCGGCTCCAAAGTGCCCTGGGGAGGGGATCAGGAAGGGGACCTAGAGCTTCTCTGAGCTTTCTGGGCCTGCCCAGCAACTGTCCCTCACAGACCTGAGAAGTGCCGTGTCTTTACATCCCACCTCCTCTCCTATCTGGGGTGGGGTTAAAACAATAACTGCCATTGTCTTTGTCCAGGGTGAACTGAAACAATAGCCGCCTTCAGAGCTGCCCCCCGTGATCCAAATTCGATGATCAGAAGTCATGATCAGTGGTCCTTGTGCCCACCCCTGTTCTGGAAGGAGAGGATTTTTACAACCCGTTCTCTCAACAGCATCTAGCCAGAGTCTGGACCCTGCAGCCACCTGCTGTGAAAGTGGAGAATGGGCGTTGGTAGGCACACAGTCATTTATCAGCCTCTTTCCCCTGCTCTTCCCTGGGTGCTGTTCAGAGGAGTTCTTCTGGTCTCCAGAGTCTCAAAATAGCTGTTTCAGATGGCCCCTGCCTGTTTAATAGCTGCTTTGGTGGGAAGACTGAGTTCTGGAGCTCCCTACTCCACCGTCTTCCCCAGAAGTCTACATATTTTGACCCCATCTTCATTTTTAAAAGGATGTTTTCACTAAGATTTTTTTGCTAATACTTTAAAGATTCTGTTTCATTTTCTTCTCACTTTATTGTTTCTGACAAGAATTCTGAAATTATTCTTATTTCTGTTCTCTTGTATTTAATATGCCATTTTACCAGTTTATTTAAAACTTTTGATTTATTAATGGTTTCCAATGATTTAATTACGGTGTGCCTTGATGGAGTTTTCTTTATTGGTTATATTTGTGGTTTGATGAGTTTCTGTATCTGTGGATTTATAGTTTTTCTAAAATTTAGAGGGGAAATGTGATTATTTTTCTTAAATATCTCTGCCTTTTTTTCCTGAATATCAATTATACAAATATTGAGGTATCTGATGTTGTTGCACAGGTTACTTAGGATCCAATGAATGTTAATTTTCTGGATTTATTCCTCTCTGTCCTTCAGTTTAATTAGTTTATATTGCTATGTCTCCACAGTTACTGATTTTTCTTTTGCAGTGTCTAATATCCTATTAATAACAAGTGAATTTTAAAATTTTATGAATTATGTATTTCAGCTCAGTTTATTTTTTTTTCTATATCATCTATTTCTGTCCCTCTTATGTTCACGTTTTCTTTTAAGTCTTTGTTCATATTTTTATAGCGTTGAAGTTCTTTTCTGCTAATCTAATTTTTTTTCTACATCTGTATCTATTGTCTGAATTTTCTGCTTATTATAGGTCACATTTTTCTGTTTCATTGCAGGTCTGTTAATATTTTATTAGATGCTGGACATTGAGAATGCACACTGCATTCACCTTGTCTTCTTTTAAAGCATTTTGAATTTTGTTTTGGCAGATAGCTAAGTAATTTGCAGAGCACCTTGATCCTTTTAAGTCTTTCTGCCCTTGGGGTCCTTTATGCTAACTACTAAGGTATTTTTATTAAACACTGGATATTCAACCAATATTTCTCCATTCTGGCTGGTCAGACCTTAAACTTTTCCCAGCCCAGTGTGAGCTCTGGGAATTATGCAGGTTACAGCTTCCCAGTTGTTCTTTACCCAGCCTTGTGGAGTTTTTTCCTACACATGTACAGCTTAATTTTGAGCAAAAGAATTAAGAAGGGCATAAAGAAGATCACTGGAGCTCTCTTTTGCTGTTGTTGTTTAGCTCCCTAATTTATGGTATTCTCCTCCACAAATTCCAGCTTCTGCAGCTTCTCCAAGCTCTGTTATTTTTCTCCTTAACTCAGTGAGACCATCATGTCCTTATTGCATTCTGATTCCCTATACCATGATTAAAAAAAATGCCTTCAGGCATCAAACTGGGACAATCACAGGATTTGCCTCACTTTTTTTCTTCTGCCATAAATTACAGTATTTTCCTTACTAATATACATTTTCCAAAAATGGCCATTTCTTATATTTTTGTCTTGTTTTTCAGTATTTCAGCAAGAGTGCAGGTCAAGCTGGAGATGGAAGCTTGATCCATGGATATTTTTAAGTAGAGTAGTGTATAGACTGGTGGAATCAATGAGTTTGATGAATGGTTTAAGGCAAAATTTGGATAGAATGGAAGTCAGAAAGAGTGATATGAAGATTCATGATTTCAGAAACAGAGCAGTTGTTAATGGTGACACAGTGTCATCGTGTGACAGGGTAGCTTTTTCTCCATCTTAACTTGACAGCCACATAGTGAAAAAAAATAGAAGAAAGCATCAATCAGCTGTTTGGTATTACTGTCCATGCATATTTAGATATTCACTCACTAGGCTATATATACATTCAATTATTTCTTCATTCTGTCACCAAGGAGTCATTGGCTATCTCAAAGGGTTAAGACAACAACACCCAAAAATTCAGAATTATAAAGTTCACACTGTGGCCAGGATGAGATCTTAGGAAGCAAATTAGTCGTAGGAGAAGACATCAAAACTGAGTAGAATACAACTTTGGAAAAGGAAGTTAGAATACTTTCTAGTTAATACAGTTAATGATTTTTAACAGAATATTATAGATAAAAATACTACGTCTATAAATCTTTATATCTTTAACCAGCCCTCAGTTTGCATCCTATTGGGGGAAATAAACCAGACTATCCATCTCTTTCTCTGTCAATGCCTCATAAAATAGCTGGTTTATGTCTCAGACATAAGACAAAACAAAAGCCCATGGAGTATTTTCCTTCCCAAAGAATTTCAGAAAATGGCAAGTTATGTTCTTTGGAATTGATTCCCATGCTAACAAAGGATTTCAATTACCCAAGTATAAGCCAGGGAGGTGCTATGACTTCATGAGTCACACAGAATGGATTCCTGGCTCTGTATCTGAGTAACTTGGTGACTTTGAGCAAGTTGCTAACTAGGGAAAAGAACTAGGGCCCAGATTCAACAGAATGGCTGCATCTTTATGAAGAGAGAAGAGTCAAAAGTGATTTTCAGTTTCCAAGCTTGAAGGTTCTTAGAATAGAAACTCCATAAATAGAACTAGAAGAAGGAGGACTTAAGGAAAGTAAGTTCAGTTTTGAGATATGCAGATTTTGAGCTCCAGGTGGAACTCAAACAAAGTTGTATGTCCAGGTGAAGCTCTCTAGTAGACATCAGACTGTTTAAAATTCAATATTCAAGTTCAAAAGGGAAGCCAGTCATTCCTACATTCTTTTAGCCAACAATAGTCACGTACTTCTTTTCCTCACAGTCACTGCCCTAGCTGCTGGGGATTCAGAAATAAAAGATACAGTCACTGGCCTCAAGGAGCTCAATGTAGAGGAGTCAGACATTTAACCCAAGAGTAGATTATACAACACTAACTGTCCAGTGATCAGGGCTCCAATAGAGCTAGCTAGGGTCACCATCCTATGGAAGTACCCATCTAGGAAACCTTCTCCAGCCTGCGAGAGGGAAAGAATCAGAGCAGGCTTTCCAGGGGACTTGAACTAAGTCTTGATAGAAGAGTAGGTGTTTTCCAGGAAGAGAGGTTGAGGAAGGTGCTGTAGGTACCGGAGGCATGTGTATAAAAGCATAGAGGCAGAAAACTTTGAGGAATATATATCTTCCTCATTTTCCTCTTACCGCACTATCCATTCCTTCTTATTGTCCTTCATTACCTCCTTTCCTGCTCACCTTCTAAAGGGCAGCACTCGTTCCCAGCTGCTTCTCTCCTCTGTTTACATTCTATCCCTAAGTGGTTGCATCTAAGGATCTACATAAAGTTTTCATGCCAACGACTCCTTGCTGAGCTCCAAAATCTTATAATCTCTTGACTTTTCCATTGAACAAGGCCCCCTCCCAGAACAAAACTTTAATTTCCAGACCCCTTCCCAAACCTTATCCACACCCACTCTTCTCTATAAACAGCAACATCATCCACTAATTACTGAAACCCCAAACTTAGGAGTCATCCTTTATTCCTGTCTTTCCTTCACTTCCTCCATCAGATCAACCAGTGCATCCTTAAGACTTTCTCCAAAATAGCCTAAGATGCACCTACTCTTCTCCTTCTCCACTACCTCAAATCTCATCCTAGCTCACAACATGTCTCCCTTGGACTTCTGAAACAGCTTTCTAAACGAGTCCCTCCTTACCCTCTTGTTCATTTTCAGTCCTTTTTCCATTTAGCAGCCAGAGGAATTTTCCTTAAAGTAAATCTTGTCAACTCACACCCCTGATTAAAAATCCTCCAAAATCTTCATCTTCACCTCACAATACTACACGATTCGGTCCCCATCTACCTCCTCTACAACATCTCGTGTAACTTTGCCCTCATTTCCTCTACTCCAGCCCATCTGGTCTTCTTCCTGTCCCCCAGCTCTGCCATGCTGCCTCCTGCCTCAGGGCCTTTGTACCTGCTGCCCACAGTTCCAGACTTCACACACCAGCTTCTCTGAATCATTCTGAGCTCAGCTTAGACACTGCCTCCTTGGAGAGGCCTTATGTAGCCTTCCAAACCTAAATAAGTAACAGTTCCCATCAGACATTCCCTATCACAGCATCCTATTTTCTTTCATATATCTTACCATAATCTGAAATCATCGTGCTCTTCTGTGTTTGCTAATTTATTACGTCTTTCTCAATGAGGGAATGATGGTGGGCTACTTGTATGCCTCATTTACTCTAGTATCATTACAGTGCCCAGAAGACTGCCTAGTCCAGAATGGGTCATTGGTGCTTCTAGAATGAACAAATATGACCAGAGAATAGAGGAGGAGTTATGGATAGGCAAGAAATGAGAACAGATTGGGAACAGACCATGAATAGCCTTATATGCCTTGCAAAGGAGTTTGGGCATTAACCTACAGGAATGGGAAGATTTAAAGGATTTGAAGTCCAACCACATCAGACTTGTGGGCTGGAAGCAGTGAATTAGAGAGGCGAGAGAGCCAGGGAAGGAAGATGAGCTGGAGACTACTGGAGTCATTGAGATAGAATCAGCTGTAACCTTGGAGAGGGGAGTTCCTGGAAAAACAAAAAGCAGTCCCAAACAGAACCATAAGGAGTTCAGAAGTAAGTGGGTAATGAGGATTTTTCATTTGTTCATTTATTTATTCATTTAAGATGAGAGAAATCTGAGCATTATTTTAGGCAGCTGTCAAAGTACTAGTAGAAAAGAAAAACATGAATATGTAAGAGGACCACAGTTAGAGCCAAAGTTCCAAAGCATACAGAGAGGCAGTATAGCAGAGGAGTTTAGAAGATAGGTGCTGGGGCTAGAAGATTGTTTCATAGTCTAGCATCATGGTGTTGGGCAAGTTATTATTTAACCTTTCAGAGCCTCAATCCTCTGATACATTAAATGAAGGAATGGCATATGGTTGTTGTGGGAAGTAAATGAGCTCTATGTGTTAAAGGCTTAGAACAGAGCCTGGCATACGTAAGCACTCACTAAATATTTGACATTTTTTTTTTTTTTTTTTTTTTTGTAAATTAACGGGTAAACATACAGAGATGATTTGAGGTGGAAATATTGTCAGCCTCCAATCTCCATTGTAAAGTCAAAGTCAAGGTCATCTTTAAAGAGTAAAACTGGAGAACCTGGAGATTGAATAATAATATCAACTACTCTTTATTGATGGTTTACTTTGTGTAAGACATAATGCTAAGAATTTTACATGCATTGTTTTAATTAATCAGTCCAGAGAGGTTAATGCCAATCTTAAACCCATTTATAGATTATACAATTGAAGTTTACAGAGGTTAAATAACTCACTTAAGGTTACAGATAGTAAGTCAGGATTTGAACCTAAGTCTACCTGTTTCCAAATTCTGTGCTCCAAACTGCTGCACTACATCACCTGTCAATTCTCGACTTTGCAGATTTGAACAGAAATCTGTCAAGCCACATTAAAATCATCACCCTTTCAATAAAATCTGAGCAGAACAAAGTTATTTCTCTATTGCAAATGTTGATACTCCCCCTTTATTGAAACATAGTCCATGCAACTAATAAAACGAAAACAATCAGACTGTCCCCCAGAGTGCCTTTTTAACAAGATTTAACCTTGCACATAGCAGAAATTGAAATTCCACAGAGCAGAAGACAAAAGCATCCATCATCTTGAATTATTATAGTGTTGATGACTGAGAGAGAAAACTGTCCAGAAACAAGCATCCCACACAGACCCCAGTGAAATTCTTATAGGAAATTCTAAAATTAAAAGTTTGGTTTTCTGAAATCTCTTTTATCCATAGAGCATGTTCTAAATATGTGTTCTTTAGGCTTCAATAATAAAACTACCATGTTTTTGCAAACAATACACAGAAATAACCCTGGACTGACCTGGAAGGTCGGGGCCCAGCGAGTGATAAATCTGTTAGCTCCCAACGTGGAGAGCAAAGTATTTTCTGAAGGTCATAGTGCCAGCCAAACGTGCAGGCCTACAAATGCTTTCAGAGGTGCCCCCTAGTAAAATCGTGACCAGCGCTTTGATCTTGGGATCTCTTTCTTTCTGTAACATGTCTGAATACCTGGGATTAGGAGGCAGGCAGAAGTCGGAGCAAAATTAAACAAACAGTGGTGTGGACAAGCAGGGTGGCTTCTAGTACTGAGGTCATTTGTTTGCCTCCCTGCTTGCAGACCAAGGTGAAAAGTGCATCCTGAGCTCCGGCCAAATATGGTATATAAACAAACATGAAAGAAGGATTAGCTCTCTTCCCCAAGACTAATGGGGACCCCAAAAATCAATCGCTGATTTGTGACCACAAGACTAAGTCAATGTTGGAACAAAAGATACTGGCTGTATTCAAGTTGCTCTTAATCTCGGACAAACTTGTAGTAAATTCAACAATTGTTCCTTCCTCCGGCTACACTCTACCTCCCTCCTCACTCGGAAGAAGTTCTGATGTAGAAAGTACACACAAAAACCACCCCTGTTTCTTCTAATCAGATCCCTTTCTTCTCCTTTCTTCCCTGACTCTTGACAGATTGCTGTTTGCAGACCCTCTTTGTCTGAATTCTAGTTCTGCCAGCAAGAGCCCTGCGTTGAGAGAGAAGGTGGACAACTCTGCCCATGTGCTGAGTTCCTAATGCAGAAGCGGGAACTTCTGTATGGGACAAGACTGCGGATGCTGAATACATAACGTGGAAAGTTCCCTTCTAACTGACAGAAGCTACCAGAACCTAGAAGCACGTGAGGTGACGTTTACAGGTATTAGGGGTGACATTGTCACAGAATTTCATGAAGACTTTAAATGGCACCACAATTTCCAGACGCCCACTTCAAAGGCTATTATGAGCCGGTGACGGGAAGTGACTAAGTGGTCCCTGGTCTCCACTCCTGACGCAGAAGTTCGTAACATGTACAAGTCCGGATGAGCCCCAACTGTACATCTGTTCTCACAGTTTGGTTTCCCGGACTGGCTTTTCTCAGAGATAGTTTCATAACCACAAATGAATAATGAGTCGAACTCCCAGGCGTGTGTACTATTATCGTCTACGTTTTACACCTGGGAAAACTGCTGGAGCCTACGCTAGGAGAAAAAGGAGATCCAGGACCCACACTCGGGGGTCTGACTCCGAGCCGCTGTGTTTAACTCTGTGCTCTCCTGCTCAGCAGGTGCCTTCGCCTCTCAGAACCCCAGCTCCCTCACCGATAAAAAGTATGTTTTCATACATAACTGTCAGTGCCGTGTGAGTAATCAATAGGAATATATGTTAGATACTTAGGACAGGTTTGAAACAAAGATAAAGAAATGACCAGCTCTTTCCTGTTGACAATTATTTACTTTAGTGAGGGAAAAGGAAATATATCCAGCACTAATTCTCTGTGCCATCTCTTGACAGTGCACTATCACTTCACGTATTTTCCCATCTAGGTTCTTCTTCAAAATGAGTTTTTTGTTTTTTGTTTTTAATTTATATTTTGGCTGACATGCCATTGTCATGGACACATTTGGGCAATCCTTTAGGAACATATGCCTGTGTCACTCCTTCAATATCAGGAAGGGGCTCATCTTTCCTCTCTTGTTCAAATGGCTCCAGTTTTCACTCTTCCCCTGGAATCCGGCTCTTAGAAATCTGAATAAGAACAAAGAGCTAGTTCAGAAGACAGCCTTGGATGGCTGCACCCTGGATTTATCCTGTCTTCACCGTGACCAAGGAGAGGAAGCCCTAAGTACGTGGTGCAAGTGGAGAGTGGTGAGAGTTAGAGACTGGAGCCCAGCCTTCCTGCTTGTCTTATATATGGGCAAATCATGCCAGAGAGAAATAAAATTTCCCAAGATCCACAAGTCAGTGGACAGCCTTCTGTATGTCCTGATGTTCAGGGCACCAGGGAAAACTCCCTCCACCTTCACAATGAACAATAATAAATTATTCATAAATAGGGGACATTATTTTCAGGCACAACTGACAAAATACTACACAGCCATCAAAGTGCAGAAAAACGCCATTTTGGCCTAATGCTGAATGGCAGATTATTAAAACCAGTACTTTGCTGGAAGCTGAGGCAGAAGCTGAATGTCACTATCTTAGAATGAAATTTTGAGATATAAGAATAAATCTGAAATTTATCAAAAATTAAATATTATTGCAATTTTATCTTCAACATTTTATAGTCAAGATTTACAGGATTGATACAGAATAGGAGAAATAATTTCTCAGCACTATCAGTACCCAGATTACTCCAGCGTTAGCTATCCCACACTTTGGCACTAATAAAGAGATGCTCACTTTCAGCCGTGGTCAGTGGAAGTTCAAGAGAGTTTGGGGCCCACTGTGCCAATAAAAAGCACTGCTGAAATTTATGCTGCAACCAAGTTTCTAAGTTTTCCTTCCTCTCACATTGCGAGTGGTGGAGGTGAACATTTATCTCCTCTTCGTCTTCCCTGCAGATGCAGTCACTGAAGCCGTCTCACTAGCCAAAAGCTCCAAGCTTGCTTGAAGAAGCTTCTTTCAAATTATTTTCAGAAGCAGGCCTTTCTCACCATCACCTACGCTTACTCCTTGCACCAACCCTTGAGATGGTTTCACTAGCTCTGTTTTACCAGGAGGAAATTAAAGTTTGGAAATGTTAAATGACTTACCTGAGTTAGGAATTAAACGGCCAGGATTTGAACCCAAGTAGTCCAAGCTTTATATACAGTTTTACACCAAGCTCCAAAGGGGAAAAATAAAAGCAGGTGTCAATTGAATGCCGGCCATGCATCTGGATTTACATAGACATAAATATATTAAATCATACCCAATCTTTTGAAGTAGCCATGCCTGTGACTGACTACCTCACAAATGGCCTGAGACCCAACCTAGTGACTAGTCAATGACAAGACTAGAATTTAAACCCAAATGACTGATTCTTAAATCCATGCTATTTACCACTACACAACACTGTCCCTCACCATTTTTCCTCCCTGAGGATTCTTTCAACAATATTCGGCAATTATTGTTGAGCTCTGACCATCCAACAGTCACTGGTAGCGTTCAGGCCTAACATTCCCATAACAGGGCATGAAGGCTTATTCCACATGCAGAATTGGACTTTTCTGGTTACTCACTTAGGAAACAAATCCCAGCAACAAGAGCACAATGGGAAAAAATATGTATACACAGCAGATTTGAATTTAGCAAAATGAACCAAAGGGAAAACTGAAGGCACAAAGCCAACCTCTCTATTCCTTACCATTTTGCCCAGGGTCTCCCTAATAAGTGTTAATATCAGATTAGAAAACAGAAAGACCAGCTTCATGATGGAAGCTTCCAGAAGCCAGCCTCCTCTTTTCCATAACCCCCTCCACAGTGTCTTCCCCTGGGACAGGCAAAGATGCACCACTGCAATCTAAATTAACTGTGGGAATAGGCTCCAGCTAACCCCTTCCCAGGGATGTTTGTTTTTACTGAAATATCTTCTCCCACTTCCAGTTAGCCAGTTTTCCATTATGTGAGTCAATCTGACAGTTTAAACCAACAGAAATATTATTTTTCCCTAAAGTGTGGGCTAAAAGCAATGTTTAACATAATGAGCCCAAGAGGGAAAATGGTTCATAGAGAAGATGAATGCTTCTCTTAAAAAAAAAAAATTAGCCCAATTAATAACTAGATGGGATAGGCTTGCAAACAATGAAAGGGGAAGCTGGGTTTCTCTTTTTTTTAGACTTATTAAATCACAAGCCTGCACACTGATATATTTCATACACTATAGCTATTTTCTTAAAGGAAAAATGTAAAACTACTTTATTAACCACCGTTCCCCCATATTTACTGTAAGGTAAACAGCAGCCCTAGGTAACAGCTCTTTTCCTCCTAAATTACTACTTGCCCTTGCTCCCCAGAGACCTAACTAACTCCAGTTTGACAAAGATTGATCCCCATTCGAGACTGAAGAAGTCGTGACTCTCACAACCCACTCCTCATCTTGCAGCAGTCGAGTTCCAAATCCAACCCAAATCACTCAGGGTTTCTACACTCTCATTTTCCCAGGAAAATCAAAACTTGTTTCTTAAGAGCGTTCTTGGTAACAATGCATATTAAGACGAGTTCTTGAATATTCCCTTTCTCTTAGCTAACAGTGGACTGAAGATTTAAGTCTAAATGAATCTGAAACATATGGCCTGCATTGCTCCTGCTAGTACACTGGGTTTTTATAATTAAAGGGGAACAGTGCTACAGGCAAAGTATGCTTTGAGAAGCTATTAAAAGGCAAACATTGAGTGGACTGATGATGCTCCACAAATGCAAAAGGCAGGCCTCCTTGGCCTTGGATTCTGCAGTTCTGAGCTGCCAACGGGGACAACAAGCCCTTCATGGAAATTGCTAAGAGACCATTCTGTTGGCACTCTTTCTCCATAATTATTTTATTTTTCTGATTTGTTGCCTGCCCATGCCCTCAATCCTTTCACTTCTGGTTCCTTGACTAAGGTCTTCCTTATTAAATTTAATGCACTACATTACAAGTATAGAAGCCTCTACATTCAAAAATGGACCTGATATGAATTCAATGTTCAGTTATAGAGCCTGTGACCGAAGTCTGGTCCCAGGATTGTGTGTAATTAACCTTGTTATTAAGCAATCTTAACTTGGCTGCCATTTAAAGTCCCTGGGGAGTTTGTGGTTGGCTTATAACCTTTCTGTCATCTTTATCAGGTCTGTGTTTGTGTTTATACAAGAGGAAGAGAAAAGGGGATACTGAGCAAAGATGGGTTCTCATCTGTTGATTACAATCTACCCTGAAGAGATCACTTCATTTTTCTGAATCAACCACAAGTTGGGGATGATAATAATGCTAAAGTAAAAGGCTGTGTTGAGAATGAAATAAGATAATAGATTAAAGATTGTTTTGTAAATTGTTGTATTCAAATTTATTTTGAATAGATTAGTACTGCCAACTCTGGCTTTAAAATATTCAAAAGGCTCTCTTAGAGATGCTCCATATTTTAACATCCTATGGTTTATTGAGATTCCTCTATACCCTTTGGTAACATCACCTTAAAAAACTGGATAAACCAGGTGTCCACTTGGGTACTAGTAATCTACATTGCCAAGAGGCATTCCCTTAAGAACTCTACCTTTTTCAAAGATTGGCCTTTCTGAGAATCTGTGATCCCACAAGCCAGATCCTAGAGATAGCCAGATAAAGTGAATCTACACATAAAACTATTATCTAAACCAGAGTTGGCTATCCAGGCCCTCAGTTCTCTAGTCTGTGAACTTTTCTTTTGGAATCAGACTCATACCTCTGCCAGAAAGGACCGAGGGCCTTCCACGTGGGCTGCCTCATTTAACTGTCTCTCATCCAGCATTTGCTGGGTAACAAAGAATGAGTCACAGACCCAACCAAACCATGGATTCTGAGGGGTACCACACATAGATGAATAGTTCTAAAACCGGAAATAAATGAATTGTCCTGTTGATTAAAAAGTAAAAACCGCCTGCTAGGTCTCCCCTCTGCTGTCTGGAGACCTGAGGCGGCCCCTCCCCTCACCCGCTGAGCCACCAAGACCGGCAATATGCACCCTTCCTCGGCCACTGAAATGGTCTCTGCTTGGCACCGGGGGATGACCTGGTCTGGACAGGGTTAAGTCTTCCAAGATATAAACCCATTTTAAATGCTTTGGGCCGAGGGAAGAGAGCTGGATGAGGGAGACGAGGAAGGGCGGGGAGGCTGCTCCTCTGAGAAGGGGCACAGTATACTGGAGTGGAGTGAGCGTGGGGTAGGTCCAGGAAGCCCAGGCACTATTCTGGGACTCATTTTCCTCATCTGGGATGGCAGTTTGAGACCTTCCCATCTCACATGGAAACTGTGGAGGTTAAAGAACTTAAAACTATAACAACTAAAAACTGCACATGCACAGTGTTGAGAATTGCAGAGATGTAATCTCAGGCGCATTGCTCTCCAGCTCAGGCTGCCGATGGACACATCTCTGGAGAGACCCCTGCACAGGCTTTCCTCTCCCTGATCCAATCTAGGTTTTCAGCAAGAAGCAACCCCGCCCACCTTCCCCTGACCCCGTCCAGGGCCTGCCATCCCGGTTTCTGCGAAGAGCCAGCTGGTGGTGATGGAGCCGAGCCAGGGCCTTCGGGAATCTCTCCGTGGTGCAACAAGCCACGGCCTCCACTTACAGCCTGGCTGGGTCATCAAAGGAACAGGGCGCAGCAAAACGAGGACAGAGCAATCGGTCGGAGGTGATGGAATCCAGAGGGATGGAAATGAAACGTAGCCAGGTGTGGTCACCAAAGAAATGATCAAAGGAGTCCCACGGAGAGAAAACTGGCTCGCTGAAAAGAGGGACTGTTGGAAAACGTTCCCCTGCATTTTGTATTAACCAGTGCCATTTTATTCCGCTCACAATTATGAAAGATTTACTGTGACCATTTTCAGAGCATACAGGATATGATCCCAGATGGGATATGGCGGATGAGTGGAGAAGAGGGGAGGGATGAGAAAAAGGAGAAGGGGGAGAGAACCAAAAGAGGAGAAAGAACAAATCTAAGACTAGAGAGAAAGGAGAGAACCAAAAGAGGAGAAAGAACAAATCTAAGAACAGAGAGAAACGAGACAAAAGAGAATATGATCTCCAGGAAAATGAGGACACGCTTTTTGTACAGAATGAAAGTTAAGCTGCGTCCACCATTCTTAGGAAACAGTGCAGTAGCGCACCCATTTATTCCCCCCGTTTCCTCTAGGACCACTCCCACCCCACCAACAAGAGCGCAGCAGTATTCTGAAGTTAAGGACGCCTGAGCTCAACCAAGTCTCCATGATCGCAAGCTATGCTCTGTTGGAAAAAAACATAAGGGGAAAAAATGTGTAAGCATTGCAAATGGGTGTGTGTGTGTGCATGTGTGCAAGTGTGCACGCGTCTGGGTGTGTGCGTGCGGTGCGTGTGTGTCCCGGGTGGGGCCGAGCTCCCCCCTTCCCGGAGCCCGGGCACCCTTCGCCGCGGGAGCCCTTGCAGGGGGCGGCGGGGACAGCGCACCCGGCCCCGGCTCGCGTCTCCCGGGGCTTCGTCCTGGCTGAAGGCCGGTCACAGAGCAAAGCCGGGCGGAGCGCAGAGGCTGATTAAAGCTCTCACAAATGCCAGCTTCTGTCATTTCGATAACTATTAATTTAAAGAAAACATGTGTGTGGAAACAAAGAAAACATTGCAAGCCGTTCCTGCTTCATCGCCGAGAGGCCCTCGCGCTCGCCAGGCCCTTCTTTTTGTGCCAGGTGGGCGCAGCGGGGGCGGGAGGAGCAATGACGGGGACACAGGCCAGATCATTGCAATCAGGGAGCTGCGCGCAGACCTCTGCCACGGCCGAGGCGAAAAAAAAAAAAAAAAAAAAATACTGTGCGCTCCCCCATTCCCACTGCTCAAGTGATAAATGGCCCCCGGCTGCTCTCCCCGGAGCCGAGGGAGGCCTCTCTGGACGAGGGCCAGGGAAAACAGAGCAAGATTTATAAGAGCCGAAGGCAGGGTGAGGACGCGCCGCGGGGCACGGGGAAAAGCCCCCACGAGAAAACGCGCGGCCTGTCCGTAGCCGCCTGTCCCCTCCTCGGCGGGGGTGGGAGCCAGGCTGAGGGGGTCTGCTGCAGGGTGAGTGGGTAAGTGGGCGCATCAGACCGCCCGCCAGGGGCAGTCGGGAAGGCCGGGGGCTTCTCAGCTGGCACCGCTCTTTGGCACAGGAATGGGGACACTTGGATCCCGGGCTAGCTCCTTGGTTGGCCCCTCTCTTTCTAACGGTCTCAGTTAACAGATTGTATTTAAAAATAAGGAGACAAATGGAGACAGGGAAAGGGCCGTTATGTGCAGCTGTGATTAAAAGGCATGATGGTACAATTAAAGATATTTACCAGAGAAATCCGAACCCCATTACCCGCTGGCGTACAGTGTGCGAGGAAGAGCTGTTTTCTATCATTAAAGACAAAAACCAGGTCTATAGGTAAGCTTTAAGAACAATAAACATCCTGAATTCAAGAATAAGTCTGTCAAATGAAGGGATATTGATTTTGGAACAAGGAATATTATGTCAAACAACATTAGTTTAATTGATCTGAATTTAGTTTAAGTACTAAAAGCATTTATATACAAACAGCAAATGAAAATTAACTGCAGCTGAGCTCCGCTGCTGGTTCTCAGGGGCTTCGGTGTGGATGAGAACTTGGCACCACACAGGCCTGTCGGAGTCCTGAGCACACGGCCGGACTGGGCTTTCCTCCCTGAGAGCGCCAGTGGGGAAGGCAATGTGCTTTCTCTCAGGGTAGGAACATTTAACACTAGCCTTTGACTTTTCCAAATACACAAATGCCACTTCTTGCTCTGAAGGAGATCACAGGAAAACACGGGCGAGGCCAGGAGTGAAGGCCCAGTGCCCAAGTAAGTGAAATGATTCTGGTCCTAAAACAAATGAATGACAAGAGCCCCTCCTCTGCCCCTGACCACACGGCCCCATCTGAACTGACCCCAAAATAAAGGAGGCCTGTGCTCAACGCTGGGCTCCTCCTTTCAGTGGCTGCCAGGGGGGCCCTGAGTAGAGCCTCCAAGAAAGCACCCAGGCATGGAGCCCAGGACAGAGCAGATTCTCAATAAACAGTACCAGCCACGGCCCCTCCGTGGCGACAAAATATAGAAAGACTGCAGAAGTGTCCATTTCATGCCTTGTGCCTTTGTTTCCTCTTGAAAGAGAAAGAAACAAACCAAACCAACCCCCCTTTTTTTTTTCTTATTTAACCCCTTCCCGCAGTCATCCCATAAAACTCCCTCCAGAAATGCACAATGAGCTAGCCAGGGCAGAGGTGCAGCTTCTCTCAAGCCTCTATGAAAGAATGATCGTGGACCTACTGAAGGGTGCCTCGGGAAAATTCAGTGAGAACCACTGGGGTTCCACAAGTCGCGGACAACAACCCCAGAGCTGCCGCACGGGACTTTTCTGAATGGCTGCCATGGAGTCCAGTGAGTGGGAGTGGACAGCTCAGGAGCCCACCAGGTTTCCACATTGTCTTCAGAAGGCCTGACAAAGGCCCCAGGATGTTGCTTTGTCTACATCTTGCCACCAGTGCACTCTCCTGAAAGCCAAATCTCCGTTCCAAGGACAAAGGGCTGCTGAGTCTTGGACAAGTTAAGTGAAGCTGGAAGGAAGACCTTCTCCGCCTCCGGCCCTCTGCGTTCCCTCTGAACGCAGAGAGCCGCAGGCTTGTCGGATTTATAGTTTCACGTGAGGACACAGTTGTGACAAAATGGCAGAAGCAGTTCCAAACCCTGGTTTGTATCCATTCAGACCCGTCGCCAGCACTGAGGTTTCGCCTCAGGGTTTTAGCCGTGAGGGGACATTTCCACGGGCTCTCAAGTACCAGAGGGATCCCATCCCTGTCTTGATTTCTCCTTTTGAAATATTTTTCTATCCCATCCAAGATTAAAAACTTTTCTATCAAAATGTTTCCCCTTTGCTGTCCCACCCGCCAGTGGGGGTGCAGAGTGACCCGGAAAAGCAGGTTCTGGAAAGGCAGAGGTAACTGGAACAGGGCACGGGGCAGGTCGAGGGGGGCCTGACTGCAAACATCCGCTACTTCTAGGTGACAGGGCACCTAACTGATACTGCACAATGCCCTCCATGTGTGGGTGCCATGGAGTATCACACAGACTCCAAACAAGGGGTAGTCCTGGTGCTAATGGCATATTACGTTTGCTCATCAAATGATCGAGTGCCCTTGACGTGCTGCTGCTGTCTGTAGAGCAGAGAAGGCTTGCACGTGGTTCCTGCCTTCCTTATGGGAACAGGAAGACCCCAGCACGGCCTGTCTTCCACCTGCCAGAGCAGAGGAATGTAAACAAGCTGCTGCCATACGCACCCTGAAGACAGAGGCAGATGCTCTTCTAAGAAAGAAAAGGGGTCACGGCAAGGAAAGTGTTTGGAAAGTCTTCACACAGGTGCCTGCAGCTGGAACAGGTGAGTGGGGAGAGAGGGTGCTCCGGGAAGAAGGGACGACAAGAACACAAGCCCACAGGGGTTCAGGGAGGTCTGCACAATGCTAAGTAGTAGGTGGCTGGAGCAGGGGGGTTTATGGCGAGAGATGAATCCGGAGAGAGCTGCAGGTTGGAAATGAGCCTCTGGGGCCTTGTCCTCAGGTCTGGCAAGAATCCTAGGCCATCGTGCTCCCTGCTCCCTCACCCTTTCTCCTTGTCTTCCTTTCCCCTGCAGAAGCTGTAATGGACTGAGAAGCAGGTGGTCTTTGGCTTAAGTCTGTCTCCATCCACCATTTCTTAGAGCTGTGACCTTGGGTGAGTCACTTAACCTCTGCAGACCTCAGCTTCCTCCTGCGACATGCACAGACTAGACCAACCACCCCACCTCCCAGAGAAGGTGTGGGGCCTTCATAGAGATAATGGGTGTGAGCGCCCTTACGCACGCTAAGGGGGCATGCCTCTGGCCTCGGTCATGCCAGGAAAATGAGGGAAATGAAACAGGGCTCGGGCTTTTCCTGCCCTGAATTTAGGGAAGACTCACAAGGGTTCTCCCTCTGTGGCCCTGCGCAAATTGCATAATTTCTCCAGGCCCTGTTTGCTCATCTATAAAGCAGCAGGGGAAGGGGCAGGATAAGGTCTCTTCCGGTTTCCATTTCCAAGAACAGTTTTAAGTGCATTGGGCAAAATCTTCAGATTCCTGAAGACCTTGTTTAAATTCACCCCCTGGAATGTAGCTGTTATATGTCTGAACCTTACAAATTATGAAATATGAAATAAATATATGCACATATACATAAACACATGCAAGTATATATAGACGTGCATGTATATATGTAACGCAATCTTTCCAACCAGGGACATCGGTCCAACGCCTGGAGTTTCTCTCTCCCTTTCAGGATTCAAGAACATTTGGCTCAGTCCCAATGTACTCCCGAGTTTCTGAATCTCGTTCCCACAGCGATCTGTCTTCTCTCTTTGGTTGAAAGAAATGCATGTTGGCGATCTGCCAACTCTCGGGGGCCTTGTAGCCTTCTGCCGTGACCCCCGGAGCGTGCCCCTTTCCTGTGTCACCACTCTGTGGGGGCAAGGGGAAGCCCGTGGTGGTCCTGCTGGAGCTGGCGGTGCCGTCTGAGGCATGAGGGGTTTACCAAGGAGCCCTTCAGGCCTGAGTCTCCGGAAACCCAGAAGTGTCTCACGGAGTGGCCACCTGCCCTCACGCAGCCCAAGTCGCTCACACCGTGTCTTCACCAAAGCACATTCACATCCTTGACCTGATGTAAGTCAAGTCAGGTATTCAGCATCCTAACAAGTACTCAGTTTACAAAGAAACGCATATGGCAGCCAAGGGTTTGCCTTGGGTAGCCTTCTGTGGAAGTTTCCTCTCGTTAGCCTCTAGTAGTGTTGGAAAGGCCCAGATAACTCTGCGGGGGGCAAGGCTATTTATTACCAGTCTCCAAGGACAGAAGGGACTAAGGCTGGCTGTTGCAAAATGGAGAATGTAGAAGATAAGGGGCTCGATGCCCCCCTTCAGGTTCTGTCCTCATCGAGGTATCATTTCTACTTGTCTTGCAGACCTCCTCTTGCTCCTGGCAACAAAAGCCTTCAGATCAGAATGTGCTAGATGACTCCAAGGGCCCTTGAAGCTCTGACATTTTATTGTTCTATTTGAATTTCATCCAGTCTCTTTTCATGGACTGAGGGGCTTTTCTGGTATTGAGGAGTTTCGGAAATGCTGGGGTTACTTGGGAGTCGAGGTAGATGTTTCCCTAATCAAGCAGCTTTTACGGTGCATGTCTTCATGGAAGTGGGCTGCATCGTCCTGCCCAAATGGGGCTGCTTGGGAGCCTGAGCAGGTCTCCTAGTAATGGAGAATCGTCCAGGCCAGGAAGCCGGGAGGAGCAGAGCCGGCTTTGGAGAGACACAGCTCTTCTAATAATGAACTTCAGATCAGAGCAGATGTGCACTGTGAACCCAAGGGTGGGAGGTACGAGGCTAAGGACTCCAGAGCTCTGGATTTGAGTTCATTGTCTACTGGGGGAGACATGCCCACGAACAGATAATTTCAATAAAGTATTCTAATCAGTAGAACAGATGTAAGTAAGGGTGAGCACACAGAGAAGGGGCATTTAACCAGTATAGGCATTCTGAAAATATATCTTCTCAGGGATAAAATCTCTTTATCTTGCATTGTAAGAGTGTTTTGTTTTTCACAGCATGGTATTGTCCTCTGTCTCACAAATTTCCTCTGAAGGCCAGGGAGGGGACCCTTAACCTCAGCTCACAGATGAGAACATGAGACACAGACTAAATAGACAAGTGGCTGAGCTCATTAATGGCAGAGAAAAGGCAAAGTTCTGTAGTTTTTGTGCATTTGAGTCAAGTGTCAATTGGGTAGAAAACGAGTGGAATGATGGTGTGATTTCTGGAGTACTGTGAGCTTAGAGTAATGCGGTCTCGGTTACTGCTTCTGGGGGGAGTGGCGGCCGGTAGCGGAGCCCTCAGCTCTCGGGGCTGCTTAAAGGGTACCGGCGGCGGGGGCTCTTTCCCGGAGGCGAGGGCGAGGCGGAGGACTTGGCCAGGTCCTCGGCGGGAGGCGTGCAAGGTGTGGAGGGCGGCGATAAGGACAAGACACTCTTCATCCAGTAGGAGTATGCGCCAAAGAGAGAGAGCCTTTATTCAGGGGTGATTACAGGTTATATAGGCTGGTAAGAAGGGTAGGGCTGGAAAAGAGGCGAAGTAGCCTTAAATGGTAATACTGAAGGGAGAGGGGCTAGGATTGGTTCTGAGAGGACGCAGGAGCCGTTGTAGCGGGCGGGAGTTGTTCTGGCCACAGTGCATGCGCACTGGCGGTGGCAGGAGTTGCCTTGGCACAGGGGAGTGTGCGGGCAAGATAAGGAAGTGGGAGAAAGGGCGGTTGGGAGAAAGGCGGTTCCCTCCGGCAAGCCTCCCCCACCAGTGGCATTTTGGGTGAGGAAAAGGGAGCTGCCTTGACCTCGCTCCCCAGGCTCGGGGGGGCTGCAGAGGGCACTAACGCCCGTACCCACTACCCTCCCCAGGGGGTGATATCAGGTCCCCTGGCCCAGGCCTGGTAAGTCGAGGTACAAGCTCAGTCACCCGCAGAGTAAGGAGTTTGGTCCACAGAGTGGAAGGGGGTATAATGCTTTGACATTATACCTGAGATTTTACAGCACTGTTTAATTTGTTCCTACCAAAGCCATTCTCTATAAAAATGCACATGCTATGATACAGAAAAGTCATACCACTTACAGTTTCAAAACTTGGTGCTTTTTTTAATGCTCTGTGCTCTGCATCTTCTGTTTCCTTTGCATATACGACACTTCCCCAACTTTTGCCTACCTGGCATATTCTTGTTCATTCTTTTTTTTTTTTTTACTAAGGATGTTGTTGGTCTAGAGAAAAATTGTACCAAAATGCAGATCTTCCTACCCCCCTTATACACTCAGTTTTCCTATTATTAACACCTTTCATTGGTGGTGTACTTTTGTTACAACTGATGAAACAATATTTTTGTAATTATAGAATTAACTATAGTATATAGGTCACCTTTTTGTACACTGTGTTGTACAGTTCTATGGGTTTTTTTAAATTTTTTTTCTGATAACATACATATAGAAACTAAATTTACCCCTTTGAACTTCATTCAAATATACAATTCACTGGTGTTAATTACATTCACAAAATTGTGCTACCATCACCACTACCTATTACCAAACTTTTCCATCGACCCAAACAGAGACTCTGTACCATAGAAGCATTAACTTCTCATTCTCTACCTCCACCCTGGCCTCTGGTAAACTGTATTCTGGTTTCTGAACCTATGGATTTGCTGCTTCTTACAATATCTGTCCTTTTATGTCAGGCGTATTTCACTCAAAATGATGTCTTTAAGGTTCATCCATTTTGTTGCATGTAACAGGACTTCATTCTTTTTATGGCTGAATAATATTCCATTGCTTGTTTATACCACATTTCGTTTACCCTTTCATCTGTTCATGGACACTTGTTTTGCTTCCTTCTTTTGGCAATTGTGAACAATGCATTTATGAACATTGGTGTGCAAATATCTGTTCGAGTCCCAGCTCTCAATTCGTTTGGGTGTATACCTAGAAGTGGGATTGCTGGGTCATATGGTATACTTAGCCTTCTGCAGCTGAGGAATCACAGACTGTTTTTTCATAGCAGCTGCACCATTTTACATCACTGCCAACAATGAACAAGTATTCCTGTTTGCTCCTCATCCTCCCCAAACCTTATTTTCCATTTTAAAATAATAACCATTCTAGTAGGTGTGAAATAGTATCTCATTGTGATTTTGATTTGCATTTCCCTATTGGCTAATGTTGTTTAGCAGCTTTTCATGTGTTTATTGGATATTGGTATATCTTATTTGGAGAAATGTTTATTCAAGTTATGTGCCCATCTTTTATTTGGTTGGTTTGCTTTTTGGTTGTGAGTTTCATAAATTCTGGATATTAAAACCTTATCAGATAGGTGGTTTCCAAATATTTTCTCCCATTCCAGAGGCTCTCTTTTTCCCGTTATGATAAAGTCCTTTGATGCACAAAAGTTTTTTTTTTTTTTATTTTCATAAAGTCTCAATTATATATTTTTTTCTATTGCTGCTTTTGGTGTGAAATTTAAGAAACCACTGACTAAAACAAGGTCCTGAAAATATTTCTCTATGTTTTCTGCAGGAGTTTTATATCTTTCATTCATACATTTAAGTCTTTGATGCATTTTTAATTAATTTTTGTATATGGTGTGAGGTAGAGATCCACCTTCATTCTTTAACATATGTATATACAGTTTTCCCAGTTCAATGTTGAAGAGACTATTATTTCCCCTAGAGTGGAAAAGGCACCTTGTCAAAAATCAATTGGCATGGATGTGAGGGTTTATTTCTAAACTTTCAGTTCAAGTATATCAGTCTATATGTCTGTCCTTGTGCCAATACCATGTTGTTTTGAGTACAGTAGCTTTGTAATAAATTTTAAAATCTAGATGTATAAGTTTTCCAACTTTGCTTTTCTTTTTCATGATGTTTTTGGCAATTCAGGGCTACTTACCCTTCCAAACGAATTTGAAGATTACCTTTACCATTTTTGCGTAAAGGCTGTGGAATTTTGATTGGGACTCCATTGAATATGAAAACTGCTTTTGGTAGAATTGACATCTTCACAATAATTAGTCTTCCAAAACATGAACACAGAATGGCATTCCATTTATTTAGGTCACATTTGATTTCTGCCAGCAATATTTTGTAGTTGCCATGTACAAGTCCTTTACATCCTTGTTGAAATGTATTCCTAGGTATTTTATTCTTTTAGTTATTATTGCAAATGGATTTTTTTTTCTTGATTTCTTCTTCAGATTGCTCATTACTAATGTAGAGAAACACTACTGATTTTTGCATGTTGATCTTGTACCCATCCACTTTGCTGAATTCTTTCATTAGCTCTAGTAGCTTTGTTTTGGATTTTCAGGATTTTCTGTATATAGGATCATGTCATATGCAAACAGGGAAAGTTTTACTTCTTCCTTTCCAACTTGGATGTCTTTTATTTCCTTTTCTTGGCTATGTGTTCTGGCTAGAACTTCCAGCTCAATGTTGAGTAACAGTGGTGAGGGTGGGCATCCTTGTCTTGTTCCTGATCTCAGGGGGAAAGCTTTCGGTCTTTCACCACCAAGAATGATGTTAGATCTGTTTTTTCATATTTGTCTTTTATCATGTTGAGGAAGTTTCTTTCTATTCCTGTTTTTCTGAGTGTCTTTAACAGGAAGAGATACTGGATTTTGTCAATGCTTTTTCTGTCTAAATGAACATGATCATGCATGTTTTTATTTCCTTCCTTCTATTAATATAGTGTATTACATTAATTTTATGTTGAGCCACTGTTGCCTACTTGGGATAAACCCCACTTGAAAATGATGTATAATTCCTTTAATGAGCTCTTGGACTCAGTTTGCTAGTATTTTGTTGAAGATCTTTGTAGCTGTAAAAAAATCATAAGGGATGTCATTTTTATTCTTGTGGTATTGTTATCTGGCTTTGGTGTTAGGGTGACGTTGGGCTCATAAAATGAGCAGGAAGTGTTCCCTCCTCTTCAATTTTTTGGAGGAGTTTGAGCAGGATTGATGTCAATTCTTGGAATTTTGGGTAAAATTCACTAGTGAAACCATCTGGTTCTGGGCTTTCCTTGTTGGGAAGTTTTTGATTACTGATTAATTCTCTTTACTTGTTACTGCTCTGTTGAGATCTTCTATATTTTTCTTAAGTCAGTATAGGTAGACTGCATGTTCCTAGAAATTTGTCCCTTTCATCTATGTTATCTCATTTGCTGATGTACAGTTATTCATAATACCCTCTTACAATCCTTTATTTTTGTGAGATTGGTAGTCAAGTCCCCCTTTTAATGTCTTATTTTAGTATTTGCATCCTCTCTCTTTGTTTTTTGGTAAGTCTAGCTAAAGGTTCATCAATCTGATTTATCTTTTCAAAGAACCAACTTTTGGTTTCATTGATTCTCCCTATTTTTTTTCAATTTTGTTTTCTCTTTATCTCTACTCTAATCTTGACTATTTCCTTCCTTCTACTCACTTAGGGCTTAGTTTACTCTTCTTTTCCTGTATCTTCCAGTTACGAGGCTAGGTCCCTTATTTGAGATCTTTTTTTTATTTCTTTTTAATTTGAGCATTTAGAGCTATAAACTTCCCTCCATCAGTGCCTCAGCTGTATCACATAAGTATTGGGATATTGTCTTTTCATTTTCATTCTCCTCAAGATATTTCCTAATTTCTCTTCTGATTTCTTCTTTGAACCATTGGCTAATTTCCACATATTTATGAATTTGTAAGTTCTCTCTCTGTTATTAATATCTAGTTTTATTCCATTGTGATCTGAATACATACATTGTATGATTCCAATATTTTAAGTTTATTGAGCCTTTTTTTTATTACCTAAAATATGGTCCGTGGTACTTTTGAGCTGTTATGTACCCCAGAAAATGTCATGTTCTTTTAATTGATTCTCATGGGTGCAGACCTATTGTAGGTGGGACATTTGGGTCAAGTTGTTTCAATTGAGATGTGACCCACCCAATTCAAGGTGGGTCTTAATCCTTTACTGGAGCCCTTTATCAGAGGATAAAAGGCAGAAACACAGAAAGAAAGAGAGAGTTTTAGAGAGAAACACCTCAGAGATGCTAAGAGAGAAACACCCAGAGATGCTCAGAGAGAAAGCCACTGGAGTCAGAAGCTGAAAGCAATGAGACCTGGGAGCAAAAAACCAGCAGAAGCCAGCCATGTGCCTTGCTATCTGATAGAGGAACTCCGAATGCCAGCAGCCTTTCTTCAGAGAAAGGTATCCTCTCATTTATGCCTTGATTTGGACATTTTTTTGACCTTAGAATTGTAATTTGTAACTTAATAAATCCCCATTGTTAAAAGCCAAGCCAATTTCTGGTATATTGTGTTTTGGGGGCATTAGCAAACTGCAGCATGGTCTATTATGGATAATGACACATGTGCTAGAGAAGAATTTTTATGCTGCTGCTGTTGTGTGACATGTTCTATATATGTCTGTCCAGTCTAATTGTTTTTTAGTATCAAGTCTTCTATTTCCATATTGATCTGAATCAAAACGTTCTATCAGTTATCAAAAGTGTTGTACTGACACTGTGTATTATTAATGTAGAACTATTTAATTCTCCATTCAAATCTGTCAAATTTACTTTATGTATCTTTGGGGTCTGCAGTTAGCTGTGTATATATGTATAATTCTTATGTCCTCAGAATTCACCCCGTTATTATTATACAGTGCCCTTCTTGTCCCTTGGAATAATTTTTGAGTTAGAGTGTGTTTTATGTGATATTCATATAGATATCTCATCTACGTTTGGTTACCATGTACATAGAATATTTTTTCCCATCCTTTCACTTTCAACCTACTTTCTTTGAATTTAAGTTCCCTCTTTTGTAAACAGCATATAGTTGGATCATGCTTTTTTTTTTTTTTTGCCTCTACTTTTCTGTATTTATTTATTTATTTTAAATCTTCATTTTATTGAGATATATTCACATACCACGCAGTCATACAAAACAAATCGTACTTTCGATTGTTCACAGTACCATTACATAGTTGTACATTCATCACCTAAATCAATCCCTGAAACCTTCATTAGCACACACACAAAAATAACAAGAATAATAATTAGAGTGAAAAAGAACAATAGAAGTAAAAAAGAACACTGGGTACCTTTGTCTGTTTGTTTCCTTCCCGTATTTTTCTACTCATCCATCCATAAACTAGACAAAGTGGAGTGTGGTCCTTATGGCTTTCCCAATCCCATTGTCACCCCTCATAAGCTACATTTTTATACAACTCTCTTCGAGATTCATGGGTTCTGGGTTGTAGTTTGATAGTTTCAGGTATCCACCACCAGCTACCCCAATTCTTTAGAACCTAAAAAGGGTTGTCTAAAGTGTGCGTAAGAGTGCCCACCAGAGTGACCTCTCGGCTCCTTTTGGAATCTCTCTGCCACTGAAGCTTATTTCATTTCCTTTCACATCCCCCTTTTGGTCAAGAAGATGTTCTCCGTCCCACGATGCCGGGTCTACATTCCTCCCCGGGAGTCATATTCCACGTTGCCAGGGAGATTCACTCCCCTGGGTGTCTGATCCCACGTAGTGGGGAGGGCAGTCATTTCACCTTTCAAGTTGGCTTAGCCAGAGAGAGAGGGCCACATCTGAGCAACAAAGAGGCATTCGGGAGGAGGCTCTTAGGCACAATTATAGGGAGGCCTAGCGTCTCCTTTCCAGCAACCGTCTTCCCAAGGGTAAAACCTATGGTAGAGGGCTCAACCCATCAAACCACCAGTCCCCTATGTCTGTGGTCATGTTAGCAACCATCAAGGTGGGGTAGGCCAATACCCCTGCATTCTCCACAGGCTCCTCAAGGGGGCACTACATCTTTTTTTTCCTTGTTTTTCTTTTTCTATTTTAACTTTCCCTTCTTTTTTAAATCAACTGTATGAAAAAAAAGTTAAAAAGAAAACAAACATACAATAAAAGAACATTTCAAAGAGACCATAACAAGGGAGTAAGAAAAAGACAACTAACCTAAGATAACTGCTTTACTTCCAACATGTTCCTACTTTACCCCAAGAAAGTTACCTAATATAGCAACATTTCTGTGTACTTGTTCCTACTATATCCATCAGAAATTAACAGACCATAGTCATTCCTGGGCATCCCCAGAACGTTAAATAGCTTATCTGTTCTTCTTGGATTATTGTTCCCCCTTCCTTAATTGCTCTCTATTGCTAGTTCCCCTACATTCTACATTATAAACCATTTGTTTTACAATTTTCAAAGTTCACATTAGTGGTAGCATATAATATTTCTCTTTTTGTGCCTGGCTTATTTCAATCAGCATTATGTCTTCAAGGTTCATCCATGTTGTCATATGTTTCACGAGATCGTTCCTTCTTACTGCCGCGTAGTATTCCATCGTGTGTATATACCACATTTTATTTATCCACTCATCTGTTGAAGGACATTTGGGTTGTTTCCATCTCTTGGCAATTGTGAATAATGCTGCTATGAACATTGGTGTGCAGATATCTGTTCGTGTCACTGCTTTCCGATCTTCCGGGTATATACCGAGAAGTGCAATTGCTGGATCGAATGGTAACTCTATATCTAGTTTTCTAAGGAACTGCCAGACTGACTTCCAGAGTGGCTGAACCATTATACAGTCCCACCAACAATGAATAAGAGTTCCAATTTCTCCACATCCCCTCCAGCATTTGTAGTTTCCTGTTTGTTTAATGGCAGCCATTCTAATCGGTGTTAGATGGTATCTCATTGTGGTCTTAATTTGCATCTCTCTAATAGCTAGTGAAGCTGAACATTTTTTCATGTGTTTCTTGGCCATTTGTATTTCCTCTTCAGAGAACTGTCTTTTCATGTCTTTTGCCCATTTTATAATTGGGCTGTCTGTACTATTGTCATTGAGTTGTAGGATTTCTTTATATATGCAAGATATCAGTCTTTTGTCAGATACATGGTTTCCAAAAATTTTTCCCATTGAGTTGGCTGCCTCTTTACCTTTTTGAGAAATTCCTTTGAGGTGCAGAAACTTCTAAGCTTGAGGAGTTCCCATTTATCTATTTTCTCTTTTCTTGCTTGTGCTTTGGGTGTAAAGTCTAGGAAGTGGCCGCCTAATACAAGGTCTTGAAGATGTTTTCCTACATTATCGTCTAGGAGTTTTATGGTACTTTCTTTTATATTGAGATCTTTCGTCCATTTTGAGTTAATTTTTGTGTAGGGGGTGAGGTAGGGGTCCTCTTTCATTCTTTTGGATGCGGATATCCAACTCTCCCAGCCCCATTTGTTGAAAAGACCATTATGACTCAGTTCAGTGACTTTGGGGGCCTTATCAAAGATCAGTCGGCCATAGATCTGAGGGTCTATCTCTGAATTTTCAATTCGATTCCATTGATCTATATGTCTATCTTTGTGCCAGTATCATGCTGTTTTGGCAACTGTGGCTTTATAATAAGCTTCAAAGTCAGGGAGTGTAAGTCCTCCCACTTTGTTTTTCTTTTTTAGAGTGTCTTTAGCAATTTGAGGCTTCTTCCCTTTCCAAATAAATTTGATAACTAGCTTTTCCAAGTCTGCAAAGTAGGTTGTTGGAATTTTGATTGGGATTGCATTGAATCTGTAGATGAGTTTGGGTAGAATTGACATCTTAATGACATTTAGCCTTCCTATCCATGAACATGGAATATTTTTCCATCTTTTAAGGTCCCCTTCTATTTCTTTTAGCAGAGTTATGTAGTTTTCTTTGTATAGGTCTTTTACATCTTTGGTTAAGTTTATTCCTACGTACTTGATTTTTTTAGTTGCTATTGAAAATGGTATCTTTTTCTTGAGTGTCTCTTCAGTTTGTTCATTTCTAGCATATAGAAACATTACTGACTTGTGTGCATTAATCTTGTATCCCTCTACTTTGCTAAATTTGTTTATTAGCTCTAGTAGCTGTATCGTCGATTTCTCAGGGTTTTCCAGATATAAGATCATATCATCTGCAAACAATGACAGTTTTACTTCTTCTTTTCCAATTTGGATGCCTTTTATTTCTTTGTCTTGCCGGATTGCCCTGGCTAGCACTTCCAGCACAATGTTGAATAACAGTGGTGACAGCAGGCATCCTTGTCTTGTTCCTGATCTTAGAGGGAAGGCTTTCAGTCTCTCACCATTGAGTACTATGCTGGCTGTGGGTTTTTCATATATGCTCTTTATCATGTTGAGGAAGTTTCCATCAATTCCTACCTTTTGAAGTATTTTTATCAAAAATGGGTGTTGGATTTTGTCAAATGCTTTTTCAGCATCTATTGAGATGATCATTTGATTTTTCCTTTTTGACTTGTTAATGTGTTGTAATACATTGATTGATTTTCTTATGTTGAACCATCCTTGCATGCCTGGAATGAACCCCACTTGGTCATGGTGTATGATTTTTTTAATGTGTCTTTGGATTCAATTTGCAAGTATTTTGTTGAGGATTTTTGCATCTATATTCATTAGGGAGATTGGTCGGTAGTTTTCCTTTTTTGTAGCATCTTTGCCTGGTTTTGGTATTAGATTGATGTTAGCTTCATAAAATGAGTTAGGTAGTGTTCCATTTTCTTCAATGTTTTGAAAGAGTTTGAGTAAGATTGGTGTCAGTTCTTTCTGGAAAGTTTGGTAGAATTCCCCTGTGAAGCCATCTGGCCCTGGGCATTTATTTGTGGGAAGTTTTTTGATGACTGATTGGATCTCTTTGCTTGTGATGGGTTGATTGAGGTCTTCTACTTCTTCTCTGGTCAGTCTAGGTTGTTCATATGTTTCCAGTAAATTGTCCATTTCTTCTACATTATCCAATTTGTTGCCATACAGTTGTTCATAATATCCTCTTATAATTTTTTAATTTCTTCAGGATCTGCAGTTACGTCACCTTTTTCATTCATTATTTTGTTTATATGGGTCTTCTCTCTTTTTGATTTTGTCAGTCTAGCTAGGGGCTTGTCAATCTTGTTGATCTTCTCAAAGAACCAACTTTTGGTGATATTTATCCTCTCTATTGTTTTTTTGTTCTCTATGTCATTTATTTCTGCTTTAATCCTTGTGATTTCTTTTCTTCTACTTGGTTTAGGATTGGTTTGCTGTTCATTTTCTAGCTTCTTCAGTTGATCCATTAGTTCTTTGATTTTGGCTCTTTCTTTCTTTTTAATATATGCGTTTAGTGCTATAAATTTCCCCCTTAGCACTGCTTTTGCTGCATCCCATAGGTTTTGGTATGTTGTGTTCTCATTTTCATTCGTCTCTATATATTTAGCAATTTCTCTTGCTATTTCTTCGTTAACCCACTGATTGTTTAGGAGTGTGTTGTTTAACCTCCAGGTATTTGTGAATTTTCTAAGTCTCTGATGGTTATTGACTTCTAATTGTATTCCATTGTGGTCAGAGAATGTGCTTTGAATAATTTCAATCTTTTTAAATTTATTGAGGCTTGTTTTATGTCCCAGCATATGATCTATTCTGGAGAAAGTTCTGTGAGCACTAGAAAAGTATGTGTATCCTGGTGATTTGGGATGTAATGTCCTGTATATGTCTGTTAAATCTAATTCATTTATCAGATTGTTTAGGTTTTCAATTTCCTTATTGGTCTTCTGTGTGGTTGATCTATCTATAGGAGAGAGTGATGTGTTGAAGTCTCTCACAATTATTGTGGAAACATCAATTGCTTCCTTTAGCTTTGCCAGTGTTTCTCTCATGTATTTTGTGGCACCTTGATTGGGTGCATAGACATTTACGATTGTTATTTCTTCTTGTTGAATTGCCCCTTTTATTAGTATGTAGTGGCCTTCTTTGTCTCTCAAAACATCCCTGCATTTAAAGTCTATTTTATCTGAGATTAATATTGCTACACCTGCTTTCTTTTGGCTGTAGCTTGCATGAAATATTTTTTTCCATCCTGTCACTTTCAGTTTCTTTGTGTCCCTGTGTCTAAGATGAGTCTCTTGTACGCAACATATTGATGGTTCATTTTTTTTGATCCATTCTGCGAATCTATATCTTTTAATTGGGGAGTTTAATCCATTTACATTCAACGTTATAACCGTGAAGGCATTTCTTGAATCAGGCATCTTATCCTTTGGTTTATGTTTGTCATATTTTTCCCTTCTCTCTATTAATATCCTTTATTGTACCCATACCGAATCTCTTTAGTACAGAACCTTTCTCCAAGTCTCTCTGTCCTTTCTTTGTTTCTCTGTCTGTAGGGCTCCCTTTAGTATCTCCAGTAGGGCAGGTCTCTTGTTAGCAAATTCTCTCAGCATTTGTTTGTCTGTGAGGATCATGCTTTTTTAATTCATGCTGCCAATCTCTGTCTTTTGACTGGATAGTTTAATCCATTTATATTTTAAGTAACTACTGAAAATGTAGAACTTTCTTCTACCATTTTGCTATTTGGTATTTATAAGTCTTATACCTTTTATTCCTTTTAATTCCTCCATTAATTCCTACTTTCATATCTTTTAGTAATTTTTTTTTAGTTCCTTCTCATTTCATTCCATATATATTTTCAGATTTTTTGTGTGTGATTACCGTGAGAGTTTACTTTAACATCCTAAATCTATGACAATCTCATAGATTTTGTACCAACTTAAATTCATTAGCATATACCTACAAGCATTCTTCCTATAACATGTCCCCCATACCTTTTTTTGAACTTGTTACAAAATATATCTTTATACACTATATATATAACCATATATTTATCAGTACTTTTTATGTATGTATATTTTAGAACATATAGGAACTAAAATGTAAAGTTAGATACCAAAAAAATACAATGCAATATAGTACTGACATTTATAATTATCCATAAGTTTTCCTTTACCAGAGATATTTATTTATTTAGGTTGCTTCAGTAGTGTCCTTTCCTTTCAGTGTAAAGATCTCCCTTTCACATTGTTTGTAGGGCAAGTTTCCCTCATATTCCAGTTTGCTAATGCTGCTGTTATGCAAAATACCAGAAATGGATTGTCTTTTATAAAGGGGATGTATTCAGGTACAAATTTAAAGTTCGAAGGCCAAAAAAGTGTCCAAACTAAGGCATCAACAAGAGGATACCTTCACTGAAGAAAGGCCAGTGGCATCTAGAACACCTCTGTCAGCTGGGAAGGCATGTGACCGGTGTCTACCAATCCTTTGCTCCTGGGCTGTGTTTCAAAATGGTTTTATCTTCTTAGCTTAGTATCTCCAAACATCCTTCTGTCTGCATTTCCAAGCATCTCTAAGCGACAGCTCCTAAGCATGTCTCCAAAAGTCTCTCGCAGCTGCTGTTGGGGCATTTTGTCCTCTCTTAGCTTTGCTGGAGCAAACTCTGGGCTAATATCTCAAAACACCAGCAAGCATCTGCACCTGTGTCAGCTCTTTTTAAAGGACTCCAGTAAACTAATCAAGACCTACCCTGAATGGGTGGGGTCAAATCTCCATGGAAACTTCAATCAAGAGGTCACACCCTAATCAGAAGGATTAATAAATCTGCCCCCACAAGATTGCATTAAAGAATATGGCTTTTTGGGGGACATAGCATACCCAAACTGGCACACCTCATTTTTTATTTCTTTCTTTCTGTTCCTCAGCCTGAATCATTTCCATTGTCTCATTTTCATGTCCACTGATTCTTTCTTCTGTCAGCTCCAATCTGCTATTGAAACCCTTTAAGAAATTTTTAATTTCAATTATTGTGATCTTCAATTCCAGTCATTCTGTTTGGTTCCTATTTAAAATTCCTATTCCTTTATTAAGCTTCTCATATTTTTCATTCATAATTTTCCTTATATCCTTTAGTTCTTTCTCTGTTTTCCTTTATTTCCTTGTGCATATTGCAGGTCATTTTTGTGAAAATTTTTATCCAGTATGTCCCACGTCTGGTCTTCTTCATTGAAAAATTTCTGGATTTTTATCTTGTTCCTTTGGATGGACCATCATTTCCTCTTTCTGTGTTTCTTTCTTTTATTTTTATTTTTAGTTTTTAGTTTTTATTGAGATTGCTCACATACCATATAACAATCCAAAGATCCAAAGCGTATAATTAGTTGCCCACAGTACCATCAAACAGCTGTGCATCCATCACCACAATTAATTTTTTTTCAATTTTTGGAACATTTTCATTACTCCAGAAAAGAAATAAAGACAAGAAAAGGAAACTCAACTCCTCCCATACCCCTAATCACCTCCCTCCATTATTGATTCATAGTTTTGGTATAGTACATTTGTTACTGTTGATGAAAGAATGTTAAAATACTGCTAACTGTAGTATATAGTTTGCAATAGGTATATATTTTTCTCCTATATGCCCCTCTATTCTTACCTTCTAGTTATAGTGTCATACATTTGTTCTAGTTCATGAGAGGGATTTCTAATATTTGTACAGTTAATCACAGACATTGTCCACCACAAGATTCACTGTTTTATACATTCCCATCTTTTAACCTCCAGTTTCCTGCTGGTGACATACGTGACTCTGAGCTTACCCTTTCCCCCACCTTCACAAACCATTCAGCACTGTTATTCTCACAACGTGCTACCATCACCTCTGTCCATTTCCAAATGTTTAATTTCCCCCTGGCTGAGCATTCTGCTCATAATAAGCAACCACTCCCCATTCTTTAGCCTCGTTCTACATCCTGGTATCTTATATTCCATGTCTATGAGTTTACATATTATAATTAGTTCATATTAGTGAAATCCTGCAATATTAGTCCTTATGTGTCTGTCTTATTTCTCTCAATATAGTGCCCTCAAGTTTTCTTCATCAACCCAATTTGTAAGACAGTTTTGTTCACACACCATATATTCCATCCTAAGCAAACAATCATTGGTTCCCTGTACAGTCACATATTTATGTATTCAGCACCATCGCCACTATCTATGTAAGGACATCTCCATTTCTTCCACAAAGGAGGAGGAAGAGTCAAAGAAAGTAGAGAGACAAAAGAAAAAGAAAAAAGAAAGGGAAAAAAATACAAAACATGATGGCTAGGAAGCAACAAAAGGAAAGAGAGCATTAAACTAAAGTAGAAAAAGAGTCAGACAACATCACCAATGCCAGAAGTCCCATACTCTTCCCCTCTGCCACCCCTCCCCTGCCTTACGCATTTAGCTTTGGTACATTGCCTTTGTTTTACTGAAGGAAGCATACTACAATGTTTCTGTTAATTATAGTCTCTAGTTTGCATTAATTGTATTTCCCCCCCCAATCTCACCCTATTTTTAACACCTTGCAATGTTGACATTCATTTGTTCTACCTCATGTAAAAACATATTTGTACCTTTTATTACAATCATTGAGCACCCTAGGTTTTCCTGAGCTACACAATCCCAGTCTCTATCTTTTGTCTTTTGTTTTGGTGTCCCACATGCTCCTAACCTTTTTCTTTCAACCATACTTACAGTAATCTTTGTTCAGTGTACTTACATTGCTGCGCTACTGTCTTCCCAAATTGTTTTCCAAACCTCTCACTCCTGTCTTTTCCTTTTTGTCTGCAGTGCTTCCTTTAGTGTTTCCTATAGAGCAGGTATCTTGTTCACAAACTCTGTCATTGTCTGTTTGTCAGAGAATAGTTTAAGCTCTCCCTCAAATTTGAAGGGCAGTTTTGCCAGATATAGGATTCTTGGTTGGTGGTGTTTCTCTTTCAGTATCTTAAATATGTCACCCCACTTCTTCTTGCCTCCATGGTTTCTACTAAGCAATCCACACATAGTCTTATGAAGCTTCCTTTGTATGTGATGGATCACTTTTATCTTGCTGCTTTCAGGATTCTCTCTTTATTTTTGACATTTGATAAGCTGATTAAGTGTCATGGCTTAGGCCTATACAGACCTATACTGTTTGGGGTACACTGTGCTTCTTGGATCCGTAATTTTATGTCTTTCATAAGAGATGGGAAATTTTCATTGATTATTTCCCCTATTATTGCTTCTGCCCCTTTTCCCTTCTCTTCTCCTTCTGAGACACCAATGACACATAAATTCTTGCATTTTGTTTTGTCCTTAAATTCCCAGAGATGGTGCTCATATTTTTCCATTCTTTTCTCCATCTGTTCTTTTGTGTGTATGCTTTCAGTTGCATTGTTCTCCAATTCCTGAGTGTTTTCTTCTGCCTCTTGAGATCTGCTGTTGTATGTTTCACTGTGTCTTTCATCTCTTGTTTTGTGCCTTTCATTTCCATAGATTCTGCCAGTTGGTTTTTCAGACTTTTGATTTCTACCTTATGTATGCCCAGCATTTTCATTATATGCTTCATCTCTTTTGCTATATCTTCCCTAAACTTTTTGAATTGATTTAGCATTAGTTGTTTGAATTCCTGTATCTCAGTTGAAGTGTAAGTTTGTTCTTTGACTGGGCCATAACTTTGTTTTCCTTAGTATGGGTTGTAGTTTTCTGTTGTCTAGGCATCTGATTTCCTTGGTTGCCTCCAATCAGGCTTTCCCAGTCCAGAATGGGCTCACGTCTCAGAAGGAGACAATAGTATCACGTCTCCCTGAGGGTTTGTCTCAGACGATTGGTACACCCTGTGAGGCCTCAAGTCACTGTGCTTTTCTTCCCAGCAGGTGGCGCCTGTCAGCCTGTAGCTCCAGACTGGTGTAAGGAGGTGTGGCCCGTGGCTGTTTTCCCCCAGGCTCTGGGGTCTGGTTCTGAATGGAAGGCGGGTAGTAGAGCTGGGCTCCACCTCTTTCCTCTCAGGGAAGATAGACCCCCTAGGGAGAGGTCATTAGCATTGGAATGATCTCTCTTTGCCTGTGCTGTCTCCACCCTTGTCTGGTTCAGAGCACTGGGAACTGAAAATGGCTGAAGCTTTCTCCACTGAGTGGAAAAATGGACAGAAAGCCCCTTCAGGGCCAGTCCATGGCTATTGTCTGGCTCTTCAAGTCATTTGTCACCAAGAGCCTCTGTCTGCTTGTTGGGGATTCGTATCTTGTATTGAGCAGAACACGTTTGTTCATTAAACCCCCAGTTGGAGCTCAGCTGAGCTATGTTCACTTGCTGGGAGAGTGCTGCTCTCTAGCACCATGAGGCTTTGCAGTTCAGGCCATGGAGGGAGGGGGCTCCTGGCTTGGATCCACAGTTTTTGCTTACAGATTTTATGCTGCAATCTTGGGCATTCCTCCCAATCCAGGTTGGTGTATGATGAGTGGACATTCATGTTTCTCCCCCTGCAGTTATTTCAGATTATTTACTAGTTCCTGGTTGTTTATTAGTTGTTCCAGAGGGACAAACTAGCTTCTACTCCTCTCTATGCTGCCATCTTCTTCCACCATTTCTGTTTCTTTTACACTTGTTTGTTGTACACTGTACGTTTTAATCTGGTAGAGTTTAATCTCTGGAATTTAGTCCCTGAGCTGTCTGATCTCTAAGTTTGTGTCCAGCTAATGAAATGACAGATTTCCTTGCATGCCAGGAGCTAATAAAAACATCTTTCACAGTCTTTGTAAATTAGCTGTGCATGGTCTGGTGCTCACCTTTAGAGTTTAGCTCTCAAGAAGAGCAGCCCCAGGTGAAAGTGAAGTGGAAGGTCTTCGCTGTCCTTTCTGAACACACTTATTTTCCTGGAATGTGCTTGCTCATGACTTTGGGAATTCTATTTACCAGAATTTGATTGCCCCATCTATTCCCAGTGAAATAGATTTTCTCCTCCTCCATGGTGCTTTCTTGTGTGTCTTAAAGCCAGTAACCCTTTGTCTTAAGCCACTTTGACTGACTTGTTTCTTATACTGCTTCAGCTGTCTGCAAATGGCTTCTGCTTAAGGGCCTAGTTGGAGGAGATGAGTCAGAGATGAGTTTCTTGGTTCACTAACATACAGGCACCCCAGGAAGTGCACAGGGGTTACTCTGCCCCCTTCAGAACAGGGACCCACACTGGGGGACAGGCTGGCTCCACGTGTGCTGGGGAGGGGCTAGGAGAGGGGATGGCAAGGGCGCCAGGAGTGTCTCCTACCGTCTTTAAAACTTTGGTTTCTTCATTCAGCCCTCACCCAGATAGTGCAACCCTCTACCTGCTTTTTTGAGGAAGATGGCTTTGCCCATTTTTCTCAGTTGTTCATTGATTCTGTGGAGTAACGGTGCCCTGGAGCATCTTATGCCACTGTCTTTGTTGACTGAAACTCTGGAAAGCATTTTAATAAATTATACTGAAATAAAATTGCATTTTACACAGTGCTTCTGAGATAATGCTTTTCTTATAAGTTGCATAAAATATGAAGGAAACACAAACAATAACATTGTTTATACGATAACTCAAAATAGTCATGGATGCCTGAAGTGCAGATTGTATTAGCCATATATTGCAGTGATGTAAAGAATGTGTAAAGTCTACACAACTCCAACTGTTATATAGATACTAATTTAAATAGTAGCTCTCTTAAGTAAATACCTTGCATCGGGTTAATTGTTTTATGTACATTTTTCTCATTTAATCCTTATAGAAATTCAAGTTAGTTCATTGCCAATTTAGTAGTGAGAAAACAGCTTAGGAAAGTTCATCATTTGCCCAAAGTCACACATCTAGTATGTGGCTGAGGCAACGTTTATAACCAGATCTGTCTAACACTAAAACTTTTGCTCAAAAACGACACGAAACAAAACCCACCACATGCAGATGGTAAAGTTTCACTAACAATGTAAAAGCATCAATCGGTGCGGTCGTCGTTGATTCGTCTGGGGGGGGGGGGTGGCGGCCGGTTGCTAAATCCTAGGCTCTTAGGATTGTTTGGAGGGTACCGGCGGCGGGGGCTCTTTCCCGGAGGCGAGGGCGAGGCGGGGGACTTGGCCAGGTCCCCGGCGGAGGCGTGCAAAGTATGGAGGGCAGCGAGAAAGGAACAGGCGGGACACGTTTCTTTTTAGGGTGAAGAAACCAAGAGAGAGCGTTTATTAGGGGAGAGTACAAGCTTATAACGGGCGGTTTAGAGGGCGGGGTAGCTGTAGAGGTTAAAGGCTTGGATTGGTTCTGAGAGGGCGCGGAGGTTGTCTTTGGTTGTTGGGTGTTGCACAATGATTGGTGCATGCGCACTGGCAGTAGGGGACGTTGCATTGTAACGGAGGGGTTGAGTGGTTAGACGAGGGAGGCGGTCTTACCCGGCAAGCTTCCTCCAACGGTTGGTTTTGGGTGAGGAATTGGGGCCTGCCTCCGGCCTCACCTTCTCAGGCCCGGGGGGCTGTGGAGGGCGCTGTCACCCGTACCCACTACCCTCCCCAGGGGTGGATCCGGTCCCCCGGCCCAGGCCCGCCAGGTTGAAGCACGTAATCAGTATCCCGCAAATCGGCCTTATTTATGCAGAACCATTATAAAAACTGTCTGCTTTTTACTTAAGGAAATCATGGTAGAATTTTAACAGTAGGCGATTCAATTTCATGTACATTTTGAGCCAAATCTGGACCTTATTAAGGAGTGTGTCATCAGAGGAGCCAGTAATTCCCTTTGAAACCAAGCTTAGTCTTTACGTTTAGTAAAGAGATGGTAAGGCAGCACGATGTAGTCTCACTGTTTATGCTTTTCAAATAAATGTCCTGCATTTCTCTGCAGTGTTACAAAGTTATGAAAATAGAGTGTTATGATTCACTTAAGAAGTGTGTGATAGCTCTTTTTTTGTGCTTTCCTTCCTGTCTGTCTTTTTGGATTCAAATTAAATAACAACCCTATGTCTATAAGCCAAATATGTGAAAACAATGGTCAAGGTGAGTGAAACTTCCTGGTGCTGAAAATATCACAAAGGAAAGGAAATAGAGAAAGCGATGGGTACAGCTATAACCTGAAAGGCCATGCAGCCTGGCGCAGCTGTGTCATCTTCAGGTGACACGGGAGCAGCCAGAAGAGACGCAAAGAGGACATCCTGATGAATGAATACGAAGCAGGGAATTTCCATAAAGGAGAGAAGACTTACATCTAGCCACTTGGGGCTTTAATTTGGCCCCACTCTCTCTAGCTTCCAACAGTGTTGCCTATTTGGTTTTAGAGCTATTTGTTGATTGCGGAGCTGAAATGTGACTTGCTCTAGAGTTGGGAAGGTGATACGGAGGAAACGAAGGTCAGTGCTCTCTCTCTTTCTCTAGATTTGTCTTGACCTCCGCCAATAGCAGCTGAGAACTGGACCACAAGAAAAGCTTTGTCAGGCAGAGAATGCCACATGAAGATAGCCATGCAGTTCTTGGGTACAATTTTATATGTTTGAACACAAGGTGCAAATTTTTGAAATCTCCCCTCATATCTGTTTTCTCTTAATTAAAATGTTTGGTGTATGTCAGTGGAAGGTATGTATTGGTCTATGCAAAAGATACCAGGATGTGATCACTATTTCTACTCTCAATCTATTAAAAAAGAAAATGGAAAAAAACTGTTTCAACTGATTATAATTTTAACCACAGACAAACCATAAAACTAAAACTTGAACAAATAGTATTAATGTCCAAAAAAAAAGGCAGTAAAAGTTTTTATTATTCTACACTGGTAAGGATCGCAAGCCCTAAGATTTCCTAATCTTCAGTCATACTCTATTAATAATTAGTCCTCTCCCATAATGGAGAGACACAAATTAAATTCCTTGGTACTGGTTAAATCTTTGAAAAAAGCATTTGTAAAGAACTGCTATAGAGTCTAGTGATTTGCTAGATTTTTAAAAATATACCCAAACATTTGAATTTTCTCATAAGAAATCACTTTTCAAGGTTGAAGTGTACCATGAGTTTATTTTTAATTAACGTTTTCCCTCGTCTCCTTTACCACCTCTCCTGCTTCACGCTTCACCTGAGCCAAGGAGCAAATACTTGCTAATGACACCCATTATTTTCCTCTTTAAAAACATCAAACTGATGAGCAGACACCCCAAATCCTTCATTAGGTGGGTCATAAACTGAAAGAGCTCTTTGATTATAATATGATGAAAGATTTATTAACGAACATGGATTCAGCTAAATCATACTATTGGCAGGTTTATGAGATTGTCTCTCTGCAGCTGACAGGTGGGGCCTGCCGGCTGCTGTGGGAATGAAAACACTTGAGTCCGTTAGTGTCCTACATAATGATCTAATTACTGCCCCACGGAGCACCTCACAGAGGCTAGAATTTCTGAAAGTTTCTTAGAGTTTCCTAGGTCCTAATGAACACAGAAAAAGAAGCTTGTTCCAAAACTGAAGGGATAAAACTAAAACATGTTAAATAAAAATGAAGGAAACTGAGGTCCAACAGAAGGCATTGGTCAAATGACTTTACTGAGAAAAGACAGGAAGGAAGGAAGGGAGGGAGGGAGGGACGAAGGGAAGGTTCTAGAAAATGCCAAGTCACTTTCCGGCAGTTTAGATTTTCTAGAATCCTCTAGTAGAGATTTCTTCTGGAATTGTTCAATATGTAACAATTGTTAGAAATTTAAAATTCTAACAGTCACACTATGTCATAAAAGAAATGTATATAGAAATACTAAAAATGACAATTATTAGCTATTTGAATATTAAACATTCGTACATATCTTGAAAAAATTGATTGTCAAAAATCATATTTAGAATATTTCACACCATTAGACCAGATGAGGTTTTTCTACCGGCTTCCATCCGGATTTTAGAGTTTAACAGAAGGTCATGCATCAGTGTGGAGGTGTACTCCAAAACATGGTGTCTGGAATTTCTGAAAATATTCATCATATTCCAACACTGTATATCATAACACTCCCCTAAATACTGAATTATTTTGTAGACTGAAGGATAATGCATACAGTAATTCATTTTTTGATGAGTTTAGATTTTTACAAGATGTATTTTCCCTAGAAGTGAATTTTTTATCCAAAAGCTTATTTTCTTGTTATAGCATATATTCCTGTTACCCTTTTGATATCTATTTACAACTATATTTGTGAAACATAAACTAATAATTATATATGTAATTTATGATAAAAAGGCAATTTGAAATGTGGTTTTGGTTACATTTAAAGAAAGTTCATATACTTCTGTGTAGATGTTAAATTTAAAGAGTGATAAGTAACATAAAGGAGATTAGGTTTTTAACCCTTGTTTTTAATGAAGATAGAATGCAGAGAGAAAAGTTCTTAGACTCCAAGGACTAGAAAGGGCTTTAAACATCTTTTACTCTCACCATAGATATTGTTAGACCAATTTATATAATTTCCTCAAACAAAATTTACTCAAACATAGTATTCATTTTCCAGCATATGTACATGGATGTGAAAGCACAAAAGCCTCTTAAGGAAGGATCAGTCTTCTGATGTTAATAAAGAACTCTGTTATGACTTCTAGAGGAAAGTGTGAAGACAGAGTAGTACCTGATTGCAAAGAATAATAAAAATAATTCTCAGAATGGATATGTGTGTTGTGCATGTAGCAAAATAAAATTGATTTCCAAGTATACAAATAATCCTAATAGCATTTGGGTTTTGAGTACCAGTGTGCTGGGAACGCTACATAAATATAGTCTTACACATTTAAAGAATATAATTTTAAAACAAGATACATTTAATTAGCTATTTAATTTTTTTTTGCCCATTCAGAATATCAAAAGGAAATATTCATTGGCATATAGATATTTCATAGCAAACTTTAGTATAAAGAGCTGATGTCCTCTGCACCTTGCTTCACCTCAGTTTATCATTCACACAGTTACGATAAAAATTCCCTCGATGGCACCGGCCGGCTGTGACGGTAGAACAGGAGAACATCTGGAGCTTCTAACATCCAGCTGTATACTGGATGTTGGCCATCCTTGCCCTATTGTGGTCCTTTAAGCTTTGTTTTTTCCACTTTAGATGTGGGACTTCTCCTGACACTCTGACCTTTTATTTCACCTTCTCTCTGGCACACATACTGGGAACTTGAGCCCCAGGGATTTAGTTGGATCAAAATAGATTTAAATCACTGTAAATCAAGGTGCCTCCTATCTCCTGGTTAACCTAAAAATGCTTTACCTCCCTAAGGAGGCTCAGTGCCCCCTGAAGACAGAGAACACATCCCTCCATCTCTTCCAACCCCTACATCTCCCAGAATAGGTTTGGAGACGGGAATTATATTCAATGAACATGTACCAGCTTGTTAAACTGTGGAAACATGAAACTGTCACTCCAAGGGGCAGACTTCATAACGCAAAGCATTCAAAATAAAACAATATATTTTGCTGGAAATCCACTTTGTGGGAAATACCCTTAGCAAACTATCCTAGGGTATATCTTCACCCATATACAGAATTTTCGATATCTACACTTGATTTTCTCACATTAAATTTTGAAATCCTTCTATCACTGAAGCCTGCAGCAGATATTAGCTGAGCACCTCACTACATCGAGAACTCTGCAGTCCTTGCACTGAAGGAAAAGCAACTGAGACATCACACAGGCGACTGCTACAGTGCCTGGAACATCATAAAACTGAACTTTGAGGTTTTACTTCTTTTTGCTGAGAATGATTATTTAGCAACGATTAAAACTACTAGCCTGGGCTTCTGGGGACTCAAATGCCTCCAAAAGTCAACTTCAGGCTCCAAGTTGAAAATATTGCCTTTCTTGAAAACATGAAAAATTCTGAAGGCATCTCTTAAAAGACATACAAAAATATTTTGTGCAGGAGCAGCCTGGTTTGAGGTTAAGCCAGCATTCCATCAACTTGCCTAGAGAAGAGAAAGCCTACTAAGTAAAATTCCTCTCACATGATTTGTAAGTCCTTAAACTGGCTAGAGTCCTATTAACCAATTAACACAGCTGGATGCCAGTTTAACCCTTTTACTCAGCACTTACAGTCCCCATTTGACCTTAGAACAAATCCCATCCTCTGTAAAACGCTTGAATCGGGCCTGGGGACACTGATAAGAGAGAAGATGGGTCTCCATTTCTGAAAGCAAGACACCCGAGTCAATTTGTCCCAATTGTATCTGCACACGGCCTATTATAGGGACTGTGATTTCGAGGGATGAAAGCTGTGAACTGCCAGGTCACTTGTAAACCGATCACTCCCGGCCTGTCCTCCTGCTGCTTTTAAGTGGCTGGAGGCTGGTAAATTGAAACCTGAAGAAACACAGAGCTCTGATCCCGGGGACCTCCAGAGCAAACCTGGACTTTGGCTGATTTGCTGTAGGAAGTAACTGCTTACTTACCCCATAATTAACACCACAAGCCGATCTCTGGAAGATAAAGTACCGAAGGTCAGACATAAGATCATCTAGAGAGGGATTTCACTAAAGCATGACTTTTAGTAGCTCTTGTCAAACAATTGGGTGTCATTACTAAAAATAATCATGGTTCCTAGACATGAAAAACAGGTAAATGACACGTCACTGACTATGACCTCAGTAAACTCTCTTGACTAAGAAAGCCATAGCACATGCCGAGGTGATAGTCTCTTGAAAAGTAAAACATGCAATTTCTTCAACAGCAAGTTAACGGAACCAATTTTCCCTACATTTTACTATCCAGTATGCACACTGAGCTTCCTAAAACAGTAATTTGGTCACATTCTTCCCTGGTTAGGATTATTTACTGGCTTCCCATCCCCCATCAATTAAAGTCTAAGCCCCTTTAATGACCCGGCGTCCTGACCACCTTCTGTAGCTGCCTCGCCCTCACTGCCCCCTCTCAGTCATACTCACCTCCCACAGCTCATGACAGCAGCCAATTTCAAGCCCCTACATTTCTGCGCCAACTTTTCCCTTGGAATGTCCTTAGCTCCTTGTCAAGGAGGCAAATTACTCCTCTCCCCCAAGATCCAGCTTAATAACCACTGCCCTGCAAAGCCTCCCCTCACTCGCTGAGGCTTGTGCACATTGCCCTGCTGTAATGGGAAATGTTAACGGGTCCTGTAATTTGGGTTCACGTGGCAATCTCCCGCAGTAGACCGTGGGCTTGCAAGGGCAGGGGAAGGTGTTCTTCATTTTGACTCCCCGACATGGAGAGTAGTTCTTAGCACATGGTGGATGTACAAGACATGTTAGATGAGTGATGTTTGATAAGAGCTTCACAAAAGGTCCTGCCCTTACAGGTATAATGTTCATGGTATTTGGTTCTGAAACCTACTGCTTTTATATGAACTTTAATGGAATAGAGAAAACAGCAGAAATTGTTTCTTTGGTATATTTTTTTGCCAAATACTCTGTAATCAAGGTCTTACTGGACCCACCTCAATCTATATCTGAGAGTGAATGAAATTGGAGGCAGTTTATTTGTTTACTGGAGAAAAAAACATTAGGACTCAATTCAGATAGTTCAAATAAAATCAGTATTCATTTTTGCCTATTCCCCAAGTAAAAACATCTTGCCCAAGTATCAAGAGGCCTAAGTTTCCGCAATGGCTCTGGCATGATGGTTAGGAAGCACTTCTCTTTCTCCTTAATGTTGTCTTATTTGTAGAATTTGGGAGTTACAGAGAATGTTTCTAAGGATACTTCCCAGCAATAAGTGCTTACGATTCCGTGAAATATCCAGGCTGGCTGTGTAATGGCAATCTCAGTTTATAGTCTACACTCTGGCAATGTAGACAATTGACCTCATTACCTGAATTATTTTAACCCCAGTGCTGACAGAGTCAAAGTGGAAGGCCCATATGGGCAAGTGAGCAGGAAGGAGGCCAAAACCTCTGCTTGCCCAGACACGACTTGCATCCTTTATTTCCATGGAGCTCCGAATGTATTTCACTGGTCCCCTGAGAACCCAAAAGAGAGAGAGAATACTCAGACCACGTTCATCAAGACTGTCATGAAGTCACAGGTGGCCATATGTTGTGCTGACCCAGGTCAACACCATCTTCATACACAAAGGTTTTCTCCCTTCCACCCAGAGACAGTCCACCAAAATGATATAAACCCAACAATTTTCTTCATAGCATTACATATAATAGTAAAAACTAATAAATGAACTAGAAAATAACCTAACTCAACAAAAATGAGGACATTGAGACATTAGAATATATTGAAGCATGATGCAATATTACAAAGCTATTAAAAGGTTAATAAGGATGTATATAAGTGTGTATATGTATATTACAGTGTTAGGTTAGAAAAAGAATAAAAAATTGTCTTTTGAGAATAGTCACATCAACAGGCAGATGAAAAATAAATAGAAGCCTATACTGAATAATTTGTGCTGTATAATTGTCATGGTATCACTGGTGACTTTCAAATTCTTCTAATTTTCAATATTTTCCAAACTTTATGTAATGAATATGTGTTAATTTGATGACCAGAAAAAATAGAAATATATTTTAAAGGGCTGATTTTTTTTCTTTAAGGTAAGATACCTTCAAAATTCAGAAAAACAGCATTTTTATAACATATTAAATTTGAAAAGCATTCTATATATAAAATAAACTGAAAAAAATAAAAATCTCATCACAAAACCTAAATGCAATTTCACTGCATTAATAAACAAACATGATAAAATTCAAATACGTTAAAAAACATTTTTAAGTAAGTCTCAGAATGTGTTTATTAATGAATAATTTAAATTCATTTATAACCAAAAGTCTATGCTTCAAGTGAAAAATAAATCACGTATAGTTTCTACCATAAACAGAAAGCATTTTCAAAGAACTGAACTTACACAGATTTAAATAAAAAATGTGCATGCAAAGCACTGTGCATTGAACAAGTATTTCCTCTCTGGACTTGAACAAGTATTTCTTCTCTGGACTTCAGTTTTCTACTTAGCAAATCAAGACATTAGACAAGCTGTCTCTGTACTTCCATCTGCCTCTACAATGCTGGATCTCTAAGTTGAAGAGCTCTCCTGCAACACATGGGTGGAGGGTTGAAGAATATGAACAGGAAAGAAATTTAGTTTTTAAGCCAGTAAAATATTCAGAAGTAAAAGGAGCCACAAAAGAGAAAAGTGTATGTGTGTGTGTAAGAGAGAGAGAGAGAAAGAGAGAGAAAGAGAGAGAAGGAGGGAGGGAGGGAAGGGAGGGAAGGATGGGGGGGCAACGTTTGTTTTAGAAAATGGCACCTCACTCCACTATTCTCTTTTCTTTATGGTTTAAACCATTACCTCTATGTAAAAACTGCCTGGCATAAATCTATTCTTGTCTCACAATCTCTAGAATATACTTCCCAGTCATCTCCTAGAAATCTATACCTGGCTCTGCTATAGGAAACTCTAACAACATCACTAAACTGTACTCATTGTCTCCTCTGTCAACTAGCTCCTCTGGGTTTATTCCTTACATCTGTGAATAACATGACTGCCTACCCAGTCACTCAGACTATGACAACTTTCCTTTTTTGCTTCTCCCTCTCCTTCACATTCGTGCCTCACAGGTAATTTTTTCATTGTGGAATCTTTATGTCTGTATCTGAAAAGTCTGTCCCACTGGTCTCAGCTCTCCCTACATCAGCATTACTCTCACAAAGATTCCAATTACCTTTCACCTGGATTTCTTTGAGAGAATGCCAACAATTAAACTGCTTCCTTCCCATCTCCACTTCTCAAACTCCACAAACCATTCTTTATATGGGATTAGAGCCTAAACTCGTACTCAATAGAATTTTCTGTGTAACAGAGATGTTCTGTCCTGTCCAACACGGTAGCCACTAGCCACATGGGGCTACTGAGCACTTGAAATGTGGCCCACACACCTGAAGAGCTGAATCTTAATTCTATTCAATTTTAATTATTTTAATTTTAAATAAGTACATGGGGCTAGTGACTACCATATTGGACAGTATCGATCTAGAGACAATCATACAGTCTCTCATTCAAAAATGTTCAGTAATCCAACAGCACCCTATTAGTGAGTATGAAATAAACTGCAAACTCCCCAACTTGCCACTTGAGATTCTTCAGAATCTGGTTCAACCTAAACTTCCAATCTTGTTTCCCACTGTACATTATCACGGCTCCAGTGATACAAAAATATGGGATGCTTATAATTTTTAAAACTTTCTTACATTTACACTTCTGAGCATTTGTTCAATCTCTTTTGCCTGGAGGACTCTGCTTATCATGTCATTTCCCAAAGGCAGGCTTACCCTTCAAGGCTGAGGGAGCTCAAAAGTTCCCTCTCTTCAAGGAGACATATTCAGAGTCCTTCGGTTGAAATGCGTCTCTCTCTCTCCTCAAACCAAAGATGTCTTGTGCCAGTGATGCAGTACATGTAAGAGTTCGCCTTATATTAGTGCCATTTTTGCTTATTCCTGTCTCCTCAGTTGGACTCCTCATGGGCAATGTATCTGACTCAAGCTTGCAAATCCATGTCATCAACATGGTGGCTAGCTTTAATAAACATTTATTGAGTGGGATATTATGACTTTGCATCACAGAGACTATTTTCCTCCATAATCATTGATCCTTGGGCCTTTAGCATGATTTCCCAACATGGGCTTTGTTTTACGTCAACTGTAAGTGGGTATATTCACATACTGTAATACAACTATTGCATTAATGCACAGACACTTGAGATGCATTTCATAATAAGAACCATAAACTGTAGAAAGTTCATAACCCTTCTGCATTTCAAATATGACTGGAAGTTCACCCAGTAGAACAGTGCTTACCCCTCTGGAGAGAAGGAAATTGTAAGCTGGAATTGAACACATTCACAGAATCAATTGTACAATATTCATTGAGTACCTGCTTCATGGCCAGGCCAGGGCAGGTGATGAAGGGGAATCAGAAAAGGATAAGACACAATTTGTACTTTACGTGTTTAAAATCTATCTGGGTACCAACCAAGCTAACAGACCAAAGAGCAAACAGTCTGGTGTCAGCAGTTCTGTTGCTCCAGTGAAGGAGATACCTGTTAGCTCTGAAAATCTGTGAATATCTGGAATGGACCATGAAGTACAAGTTTGGCTGTCTTCCCCAAAAGGCGTAAACAAAGACTAAAATATACCAATAATAAAAGATGGTTAGTAAATCAACCTGCCTGAAATGAAGGTATTGTGAATTGTGGAATACTGCAGATTAATTAGGAAAGAATGCAGAGGTCAAATTATAAAGGGCTTTGTCTCCCAGAATAAATATTTTGGACTTAATACTGATGGCAGCAGGGAGCCTTTGCAAGCCTTGGAGTATGAGAGCTGTGGAATAAAACTTAAAGCTACACAGAAGTGATTTCTCCCATTTAGCTTCAACTTTAAAACTAGTTCTCTCAGCACTTCTGTAATGATAGAGTAAGGAGCTCAGTGGACTCCCTTCCTAGAAAAAAAAAAAAAACAAAAAGTTGTGGAAATTATAAAAACAGTAATCATTTAAAACCTCTGGAAACTGCCTTAAAGGCATACAACAATTGGAGAGCCTTTCATTCAAGGGAATCTACTAAATTTTGGTAATGAAAGTGACAATCTATGGCATTTGGCGACAATCCACCACCCCAGCTATATGCTATGGAAGATCTACCCTGAGTATGTGCAACCAAGATGATGAGGGCTCCTTCTCCCACCAGCTCCCAGTCCAAAGCTACAATTTTACCCCTGGAGAGTTAAACTGCAGACATTTTTATCCCCCAGCGCTGAACTGCAGAGGCAGGCAAGGTAGAAAGGACCAGGTCTCTTTACTCAGTCAGCACCCACTCAGACAGCAGAAGCGCTACACCAGGTACAGGAGACCAAGAACCCTGGAGATACAATAGCCTCTGCCTCAACTCACTCATAGGATGGAGGTTCCATACCAGGCAGGGTGAGCCAAGACCAAGGGCTGCCACCCCTCCCCGCTGAGTGCTAGATCGTGGAGGGGGGCACTCTGGGAAAAGCAGCTCCCAGCCCCCGGCTTCAGCACAGTGGCAGTGGCAGTCCTTCCCAGGGGAAAAGGGAGACCACAGAGCTCTTCAGCTCTGCCTGAGGAGAGTGACTTCATGTAGAAGAGAGACCGAGAACTCCACGCCTAAGAATGTTGTTGAAAACAGTGGATATCTTGGTGGAGAGAGGAGGCTCTAATACAGGCAAAACAGCAGATCCACCAGAAGTTTATTTGAAAGAACCAAAGAAAGAACATCCAAGAAGAGCCCTCCTGGTTTCACGATCAGCTCTGGGGGTCTGGAAGGCTAAGTACGCACAGGCACTAGGCTGCACCCACTCAAGAGCAACCAGCGCAGTGAGGCAGACTTGAAAGCACTCCCCAAGCTGGACAAAGATCCATCAACACGGGGCAGAAGGCTCCCGGGCATTAAGGGCTTAAACGCAACCTCTGAACAAACACTGACTGAACAATAAGCTACCCTGACCCAGGAGCAACTCTTTTTTCAGGCTTAAAATGAAAATCACACTCATTCCTGGAAATGTAGAAAACTGCACATATTCAAGATTGTGCCCAGTCAGGAGAGATCGGACAGGGAAACTAGTCCTTGGCTGAATGTGGGGCATAAAAATGTGCATTCCCTGAACTGTGATAGCAGCCTCCAAATACACACTCCCAATGATAAAGAGTAAAAATTCAATTGGTTAAGGGTGTTAAGCACACCTTTGAGAATTAAGTGGCTTATGCCAACCCAGGGACTGCACAGAGGTAGCCAGGCTAAAATATAAAACAAGGGGAATTTTAAAGTATGGACATCAGAAGCTATACACTTTGAGAGAAACAGTCTTCTGAGAATCAGCTCACCCAAGTCACTAAGTAAATAAACACATGATCCAATCAACAATAATCCCTGGGTTGAGGGAAGGGATAAGTATACAGAGTTGCTACAATATAATATATAAGCTCTCCAATTTTCAACAAAAAACTATGAGACCTGCAGAAAAACAGGAAAGTGGCCCATATACAGGAAAAAAGGCAGGTGATAGAAACTTCCTTTGAAGGGTCCCAGATGGTGGACTTAGAAAAGACTTCAAAGCAGCTATTAAAAATATGTTCAAAGAAAACTAAAGCACACCACGCTTAAAGAAAGAACGTTATGATGACAATCTCATTAAACAGAGAACATCCATAAAGAGATAGAAATTATTTAAAAGAACCAAATGGAAATTCTGGAGTTGAAAAGTACAATAAGAAAAATGCAAAAATCAATAGTAGATTTGAGACAGCAGAAGAAAGACCAGCAAACCTAAAGATAGATCAATAGAGATAACGCAATCTAAAGAAGAGAGAGAAAAATGAATGGATAAAAATGAATAGCATCTCAGCGATATGTGGGACACCATTTCACATTAACAGAGGCCTAAAAGAGAGATGCAGAGGACAGGAAGCAAGCAGGGGCAGAAAAATGTTTGAAGAAATAGTTGTTGAAAACATCCCAACTTTGATGAAAAAGATTAGTCTACATAAGCAAGAATCACAACAAACTCCAAGTAGGATAAAATACAAAGAGATCTATGTCCAGGAGTAATATAGTGAAAATACTGAAAACCAAAACAGGTGAAAATATAGAAAGCAGCAAGAGAAAAATGGTCTTCACGTACAAGGGAACCACAACATTAAAAGGTGACTTTCCCTCAGAAATAATGAAGGACAGAAGATAGTGGGATGACATGTTAAAAGTTCTGAAAGTAATTTGAAAAAAAGTCAGTTGAGAATATTATATACAGGAAAACTATTTTTTAAAATGAAGGCAAAATAAAGATATTCCTAGATAAACAAAAAGGGAAAGAATTTGTTGCTAGCAGACCTTTCATACAGGAAATACTAAAAGAAGTTCTTCAGACTGAAAGCAAATGACACCAGCCAGGAATTCAAAACCACATGAAAAAGCAGAAGAGCCCTGGTAAAGATAATTATATGGGTAACTAGAAAAGACGGTATAACCGCATACTTCTCCTTCTCTTGACTGATTTAAAAGGCAATTGCATAAAGCAATATATGTGTGATTTCATTGTTGGGGCTATAATATTCAGAAATATAATATAATTGACATTAACAAAGCTATACTGAAAGTGTAACCCTTATACCTTGCTGGTGGGAATATAAAATGTTGCAGCCACTCTGAAAACCCATTTGGCAGTTCCCCCAAAAGTTAATTATAGAGTTACTATAAGACCTCACAATGCGACTCATAGGTATACACCCAAGACAAAGAGAAACATACATCCACACAAATTTTGTGCACAAATGTTCACAGCAGTTTTATTCATAATAGCCAAAGAGTGTGAACAAACGACCCAAATGTGCATCAGCTGCTGAATGGGTGAATAAAATGTGGTAAATCTATGTGATGGAATATGATTTGGCCATTGAACAAAATGAAATATTGGAACAGGGTATGACATGGATGAACCTTAAAAACATTACACTGAGTGACAGAAACCAGTCACCAAGAAACATATACTGCACGATTCCATTTAGAATAAATGATCTGAAAAGGCAAATGTATAGGACCGGAAGGTAGACTTGTGACTTAGGGCTGAGAGGGGGTAAGGAGAAGGATTACTGATGGTGGACACCTCGTGTATGGGCTTCATGGCCATTTTTATATTTGCTTTGGAGAAATGTCTGTTTCCATCATTTGCCTATTTTCAATTGGGTTTTCTTATTATTATTGAGTTGTAAGGATCCCTTATATATGCTAGATACAAATCTCTTATCAGATATGTGATTTACAAATCTTTTCACCAATTCTGTGATTGTCTTTTCACTTTCCCAATAGTGTTCTTTGAATCCTCAAAATTCTAAATTTTGATGAAGTCCAATGTGTATCTTTTTCTTTTGTTGCTTTTAGTTTAGATTAATCTATTTAAAAAGAAAAACATGAGTCAGGATCCTATGTTCTCCTCCTGTTTATAGAGATGATCCTCAAATACTATTCTGGCCCAAATTGGATCATCACGGTGGCAGAGGTGTTGTTGGAAGTGTACATCACTCACTTTCCGGGGTTAATAGCTACGGGTCAGTAGATCATGATTTAGTCCATACCTCTGTAGTTCTGGAAGAATCCAGAGCATTTCGATAACATGGGACTAAGAAAGTTTTGCTGCTATGACAGCTAAGAAATGTGACTGCCATTCTATCTCTTTTACAACATCCTAGGGGCATATTAACTGATTTTTCTCCAAGAGAGGAGTCTTTTTCCCCTAGAACAAGGCCACAATGGACAAAGCAAGACAGACTCTGTCTCTCCTCTAATTTTCACGTGTCAGAGTCCCCTCTGCACACTTGCTCTCCATCCTTCAGAGGTAAGTATAAGGTGTCCAGGTTAGAGCAAATATTAGATACTTAAAATATGAATTAGAATGTCTGACAAGAAAGATACTGATACAACCAACAGTGTATCTGCAACTCTCAAATAGAGAGGGTGTATCTTATCTGGTTTGCTTTTTTTTCCTATTCCCACCCAGGCTATCCTAAATGTATCACATTAGAAAGAGTGAGGCTAGAAATGTCAACATTCAGGAAGTCCCAGGCAAAAAGGCAATGGACATTTTAGCCTGTTTCCCTGCTTGGAGGTGATAAGTAAACTGTCCTTAGAACCCCGTGTCTGCAAACCACCTCACGTGTGAAGCTCCTGGTGAACACAGAGCACAGGATATAACCATTTTTAGACCCCTAACAGTGAGCAAACTGTTCTCTTAGTAAAACCGCAGGGACTTGCATTTAGAAGGAGCTGAGATTCCTTAAAAATTCAAACACACACCCAGCAGAATGGTTTTTTATACAATGAGAAGTCATAAAATGTACATTACTCTTTGCTTTTTATGTCAACATTTGGTTATCTCTATAGAGATCCAACAGTTGAAGAGCATTCTATGTGTATAGATATGCATGTGTGTTATACATGCATGTGTGTATTATGTATTACTTTAAAATGTATTTATCTAAAAATGCTCGATGAAGTTGTGTATAAAACAAATGTCTGCTCCAGATGAGGTTTTTAACTGTATGTATATCGAATTATTGTGTTCATTTATTTAATATGTATTTATTATACATTTACTATGTGCTTGGCATGTTCCAAGCATTGGTGAACACACAAAAAAACAAATAATATCAATATACTCATGGAATATACATTCTATTGGGGGACAACAACAACAAATAATAAATTGTGGTAAGTGCTATGCAGAGAAATAAAATATGATGATGTAAGGAGCCCATCTTAGCAGTCCCTAGTCTTACGGCTCACTGAGGAGATGGCATTTAGACTGAGATCTGGTTGACAAGAAAGCACCTGTGGCGAAAAAAGATGGTGGTGGTGGGGGTGGAATTCAGAGTAGCACTCCAGGCAGACAGGATAGCCATTGTAAAGATGCAGAGACAGGAAGTATCTCAGTGTTTCTCAGCATCAAAATGAAGGCCAATGTGGCAGGAACAGAGAGACTAAGAAGGAGAGTGAGGGGAGATGAGGTCAGCCAAGTTAAGTAGCTTCGCTCTTCAGTGAAGTTTTAATAAGCATTATTGCTGACATAGTAGTTTGAAAATCAAGATTTGGGAGGGTTTCATCACTGCCCTACCATTAGCTTACTGTAGAACTCCAGAAAAGTTATATCCCTTCACTTGGCCTCAGGGCAACCTCAACTGTGACACAGAGAGGTTGAATTAGAAAGTGGATGATCTATGAATTCCCTTTGAGTGCTAACATTCTATGATTCTAATCTTTGCCCTCAAAGATGAAGCTGAGCACTCCCTTGTCTTAAACGTCCTGAGGCCCTTCTGTGACCCGGGGAGGAAGAGCTCAGGGTAGGCTGGTCACTTTGCCTTGAATTGTAAAACTGCCAAGAGTGAAGATGGGATGAGGAGCCAAAGATTGCATTTTCCCTCTGCTGCTGACATTTCATACAAGACGTATTTGCTGTGAGTTTTCTTCTTTTGCTCCTGTCTTCATTACAGTTCCAGTTGTCTTCATTACAGTTCCAGTCCCCTGACTAATGTCCTTTCTCTTCTCAACTTTTCCCACAACAGTAGAATAAAAGAAAGAGAGAGACAGGGGGAGAGAGAGAGAAGATGCAAAGCAAGAAAGGATGAAAGAAATGAATGACTATGGAAGTCATTAATCCTTTCCCAAATATCCCTTACACACTGGTTTTCTAAACTCTCCTCGGGGAGTAAGATCGAGGGTACAGAGACCTGCCCACTTCTCTTTGCAGAGAGGCACTAGAAGATAGAACAGTAATGTCAGCTTGATCAATTTGTGGAAATTCCCCTTTGGAAATACAATCAATCAGGGTATTTATTCTCACAACCTGAAATTCACTGTGACCAAAGATTAGTTGGCTCTCACCGTAAATAATTTAGAAAGACCACTAAACAAACACTTTGATAGCTTCATAGGATTGCTAAATAAACAAGCAATAGGTGCACAAGATAAACCTTTTTAAGGAACAGCTAAAAGATTTGGACTTTTAAGGGAGAATATTTACCTTGGAACTGAGATAAAACCCAAGGCAGAGTTTGAGGAGGCGGAGAGCACACTGAGCCCAGCCCCTGCTCCGGGGATCAAGACGGGAAAAACCCTGTTTCTGATTTGCAGTATTTTAAGTTTCAGGGCAGTGTTGATACCGTGACCTCTTTTGCAGAATCACACGTTTTAGCAGGAAAAAAAAACAACAATTTTTAAACAATATGAATATTTGTAAGTTTGCTGTGTTCTGTGATCTTTATCATGCTCTAGAGCCAAAATGTATCAGCTGGAAAACAACTTTGTTTTATTACAGAAAATAATATCTAACAGAAATAATTTTATTTGTAAAAAATATATTCTATACAGTGATTTTCAGCTAAACAATACAAGCACTCTAGAAAATGGTTGTTTTTGTTTTTCAAGTTGCCAACAATCTGAGTTATTTGAAAGCTATTTTATTAAGTACAAACAATGGTACATGTGATAAATGGGTTTTAATAATTAGCAATGTGACCCAGGACAAGTTGCTCAGTTTCGCTGCCTATCACCTGCATCTTCCAGCTCAAGCAGTTGGATCAAATGTTCTCAAAATGTAATTCAATGCTGACATGTTAAAAAATGTATTTTAACACCACGTATTATACCTGCACGCAGCAGATGGTAAGTATTTAATCAGTTCATCAACAATTTCGTGAAATGCTATAATAGAGAGACATGAAGCTTTGCTAATTAGAAGAGTTTAGCATCCTGGTAGTGCAGTGGCTAGAGCCCTGGAGTCATCACAAAACCTACTAACTATGAAGGAACTTTGGGAAGGTGGTATAAACCCTCGGGCCACATTTTCTTCACTGGCCAAATAGGCATAATAGTACCTTCCTCACATGACTGTTGTGAATAATTAAGAGAACAGGATTTGGAATCAGTTTTAAAATCTGGTCCCATCACCAATGAGTTGTGTGATTTGGGGGCAATTTTTTATTCACTTCTAAGTGCTTCGATTTCCTCATCTATAAAATGGAGATGATAATACCTACTTGATATGGTGGTTGAGAGGATAAGGTAAGAGAGGAGGTGTAGAGGAATTAATTGGAATAGCAATTAGTCTTCAGGAAATATTAGTATTTTTTCATTATTATTATTGTTAACACTAGTATTAAAAATATTGGTTGCAATAGTAATTGTGGTAGGTGAAAATCCAGTACTAGGTAGAGAGAAAGGAGAAATCAAATTGCTTTAAAGGCAAATAAAAGAATAGTCCTATGGGTGGTGGCTGTGGAGGATGGTTTGAGGATAGAGCTTCTGCTAGGCTTAGGCTTTAGAAAAGGGAAAGGAGGTCAACAGAGAGATATCACAACTCAAGAGGGAAAAAGATCAAAAAAGGGGGGAGAGAAACCTAAGTTAAACTTCCAGGTCAATATAGTTGAATAAATCCATGAATTTATGCCTGCTTCTTTCTGAAACCCTAGTAAAATAACATGAATGAAATACTTTTTAAGGCATAAAATCATAAGGAAAAAAATAGAAAAAGAGAAAACAGCAATAAAATGATGGAATCTGGTAATCAATTGGCCTGGGGCTAAATGACTTAGGAGAGTGGAGAAATATGAATTCTAAGCCATAAATAGGAAAAGTTAAAATGTGACCAAATTTATGGCACAAAATCCCCACAAACTGTGGGAATTGTCTGGCAGTAGGTACTTCTAAGAGTAAAAGTGAGACCAGGACTAAAGAAGGAAGGATTAGTTGAAAGTCTGTTAAGAAGCACTTAAATCCCAGATTCCCTCCCCAGGTCGGAGGAGTCAGAGATCCTCTGGGCAGGGAAGCATCAAGCACAGGGGAGCACGGAGTTTCCTTAAGGAAATTAGAGATACTAAGGGTTGAATACTAAAGGCTGGGTGCTGAGACCCACCCTCCTACCCCATTCTCAGCCTTCTATCCTTGCCAGTCCACTAGAACACTGACTATCACAGCTTGTCCTTCAGAGAACAGACTGGAAAACCTTCTCTGGGGAATCTGACTATCCCGTGTGGGCAGTCACAAAAGTACTGGCCCTGAGCCTTCCTCCCAAAGCAGCCCTCGGAGATCATCTCTCTGCATTGAAGGTCTTGGTTGACAAGTTCCACCTCAGTTCTCAGAATTTCAAATCAACCTTCAAGAGCATTCCTAAAAAAAGATCAGACCATTCAGAAAAGACATTAACAGGAAAGAAAAAGACATAAATACAAATGGAAGGGAAAGAAAAGCAATTTAGAGACAACAGAAAAAATGCAGGAAAAAAAAAAACTTGAGCAAAAGTTGCTACTAATGTATCTCATTCATCAAATAAGAACAAGGCACACTTTACAAAAAGAAACACTGACTACTTTTAAATGGTCTTGGAAACACACATTACAGCAGAAAGGAAGACATGAGTAAAAGGGTTGCAGCATAAAATTGAGGAAATTTCCCCCAAAGCAGGACAAGTGTCTAGGAAATGAAAATAGAAGAGGACAAATCAAAAAACTTAAAAGTAAGTCCCAGGTTTTTCAATATTCAAATAATAGGACTACCAGAAGGAAAGCACAGATAAAAAGGGAGAGAGAAAGCCATCAGTGAAAGCCTGTATGTTCAGGAGCAAAGGATTCAGACCCCATGTCATGGTACATCATCATGAAATTCCAGAGAAGACCATACACACTTCCTGAGAAAGAAAACAAATGCAAGTATATCTTGTTTTATTGCATGTTGCAGATAATGCTGTTTTTTTTTTGTTTTTTTTTTTTACAAAGTGAAGGTTTGTGCAACTGTTTGTTGAGCAGTTCTGTTGGCACCATTTTTCCAACAGCACATGCTCACTTTGTGTCTCTGTGTTAAATTTTAATTATGGTATGTACGTTGTGTTTTAGATATAATACAACTGCACATTTTGATTACAGTATCATGTAAAAATTACTTTTATATTCACTGGAGAACCATAAAATTCACATGACTCACTTTATTGAGATATTTGCTTTACTGCAGTGGTCTGGAACTGAACCCAACAGATCGCCGATGTGTGCCTATACTGACAAAGGATCAGGAATAAAAACAGCTCGAGGGCAGAAGACAATGCCACTGGAAGGCAGAAGACATTGCCTCAAAACCTGCAAAGCTCTGAGGGAAAATTATTTATAACCTAAATTCTATACCCAACCAAACTGTCAATCAAATATGCTCCTAGAAGACACTATAAGATATGTTATAGTCTAAAAAAAATTTACCTACCAATTTCCCTTTTCTGTGAAACCAGTGGGTGATGCACTTCAGCAACCCAAAGAAGGGAACCAAAAGGAATGCATGGCTAGAGCAAGAGGGAGTCAAAAACAAGAAATTAGGAGCAAATCACCAAATAATGGTAAAGGGTGATCCCAGCATGATAGCCATGTCTCAAGCAGAGAGGATGTATAAATTAGTTTAAGAAGATCTTAAGTATTCTGATGAAACTTTTCTAGAATGTAAAATTGAGTAAATATCTGAAGATTTTGACAATTGGTCAAGAATTCATACTGAATTAGTGATGTGTACATAGAAAACAAAGAATAATTAAGACAAGTATTCATTCCAGGAAAATTGGGCAGGAAAGGTGAAGGAATAATGATTTGCAACATGATTTAGCTGTGAATAGTATTTATCCAATTGTATGGAGTTAATACTGAATATTCATATAACCAGAATTATAACAATGATATTGGAAGGGCAGGAAAAGCAGGATTTGTGGTGTGTATGTGTGAAGTCAATGGATGATGCCTAAACTGAAACATCTGTTAAGTAGCACTATATTTAGCAATGCTTTCCAACCTTGTTGAAGACATAGCATGCACACATAAATAAGGCACACAGGACTAGAAGGCACACAGGACTAGAAGGCACACAGAACTAGAAGGAAAAGCCTGATTGGGATTGGAGGTAACCAGGCAGGAGCTTAGGCCACCCCAGTTTCCACCTGACCCCTCTGGGGCCAGAAAGGACCACTATCTCCCCACACCTGGAATCTATGTGCTGCTCACTGTTTGGGAAGCTCTGATTTAGTGACAGGGAGGCAAATACCTAAAGAAGCAGCTAAATGAATTGAAAGTGATTTCCTCTGGAGAGGTGGGGGGATGGGGCAAAACAGGCAGGGGGCAGCGACCTACTGTTTTTCATACAAAAAAAAAAACAAAACTCGTAGAATTAATTGAATCTTTAAACCATGTGCGAACATTATTTGAACTTTAAAAAGAAAGGAACATAAATAAAAACATGAACTACATTACAAAAGTGAAGCCTGATCTGAATCAGAAGGCTCACAGGCATTGACCCCTCATGTGCCCTGCTCTCTATGGGGGCTTCATCCTTGGGCTTTACAGGGAGGGGTCCCCTCCGCCAGAAGGGGAGGCATGGAAGGGAAGGCTATGAAAGGGCTGCCCCTCCTTGACAGCTAGGAGCAGTCATTTGGTTTTCTTTTCTTAAATAAATGAAGCATTTTATTATTTAAATATATTGGTCCCCTCATTTTAACCCACTCCACAGGGGTCCATGGAGTCTGCCCAGCAGCAAACCCTCTCCCCCCATTCCCGGCCACACAAAGCAGTGTCCAGGGTACTGGCTTCCTTAGGAATGTGTTAAATAATATATTTATCCATTCAATCAGAAAGTTATTAATGAATACCTACTGAGCTCAGTGGAGTTCAGAATGCAGGCAAGAAATCAGGCATCAGAGATGCTTGGATTGATGCTAAAACAGTGGAAGACGCCAAGCTCTGGTTGGTGCCTGGAAGAGAAGAGCACCTAGTCTGAACTGACTGTGAGAGAGAAAGGAGAGGATGTGTGCATGTGTGTGTGCACTCATGTCTGTGTGTATGGATGTGCATGTGTGACTGCGTGTGCATGCGTGTCTGTGTGCATGTTATTAGTAAGCATATGTGTGTGCTTGTGTATATATGTGTGCAAGTGTGCATGAGTGTATGGCTGTGTGCATATGCACGTGTGTGCATGTGTATGTGTGTGTGTCTGCTTGTTGGCATATATATATGTGTGTACATGTGTGAGTAAGTGTGGATGTGTGGGTATGCATGTATATGGATGCATATGCCATGTGCATACATGTGTGTACATGTGTACATGTGTGCATGTACGTATGGGTATGTGGGTGTGCATGTGTGTATGTGTGCATGTTATTAGTAAGCATATGTGTGTGCTTGTGTATATGTGTGCAAGTGTGCATGAGTGTATGGATGTGTACATGTGTATGTGTGTGCATGTGTATGAGTGTGTGTGTCTGCTTGTTGGCATATATATATATGTGTACATGTGTGCATAAGTGTGGGTGTGTGGGTATGCATGTATATGGATGCATTTGCATGTGCAAACATGTGTGTACATGTGCACATGTGTGCATGAGTGTATGGGTGTTGCAGGTATGCATGTGTGTATGTGTGTGCATGTGTGTATAGATGCGTGCACATGCATGTGCATGTATGTATGAGCATATGAGTGGGCATATGTGTGTGAGTGCATGCATGTATACGTGTGCATGTGAGGGTATATTCAAATGTGTGTGCATGTATGTATGTGTGTGTGCATTAGTGTATGGGTGTTGCAGGTATGCATGTGTGTATGTGTGTGCATGTGTGTATAGATGTGTGCACATGCATGTGCATGTATGTATGAGCATATGAGTGAGCATATGTGTGTTTGTGAGTGCATGCGTGTGCATGTGAGGGTATATTCATATGTGTGTGCAAGTGTGTGTGTGTGTGGCAGAGGGGTAGCTACATATCAACGCAAAAAAGAATTCAAGGCACAGAGAACTGATCATAGAAAGGACTAGAGTCCCAGAAAATATGTAGGAACTAAAGGCAGATTACCTTCTGCTGATGCACAGAAAGAAAAGAGGGTGGCTGGAAGCAGCTGTGACATAGGAAGTCAAAGCTATGTGAAGGGTCCATCTCCCAAGGCTATGTAAGCTCACTTTGGTGATGAGAGGGCATCTAAAAATGCAGTCACCTGATCAGAACTCTATTTTCAGAATTTCACTCATTCTTGGTGTTGCATAGAATAGACAAAAGAACTGAGGTCTAATCTATGCTTTAAATAATGACAGCACTCAGATTGTCGCTAATCTATTAGTATTTACCTTGACTTGGATAAAAGGCGTATGTTCTAGTTTGCTAATGCTGCGGAATGCAAAACACCAGAGATGGATTGGCTTTTATAAAAAGGGGGTTTATTTGGCTACACAGTTACAGTCTTAAGGCCATAAAGTGTCCAAGGTAACACATCAGTAATCGGGCACCTTCACTGGAGAATGGCCAATGGTGTCCGGAAAACCTCTGTTAGCTGGGAAGGCATGTGGCTGGCATCTGCTCCAAAGTTCTGGTTTCAAAATGGCTTTCTCCCAGGACATTCCTCTCTAGCAAGCTTGCTCCTCTTCAAAATGTCACTCACAGCTGCATTGATTTCCTTCTCTTTGAGTCAGCTCATTTATATGGCTCCACTGATCAAGGCCCACCCTGAATGGGTGGGGCCACACCTCCATGGGAATATCTCATCAGAGTCATCACCCACAGCTGGGTGGGGCACATTCCAAGCAAATCTAATCAGCACCAAAACATCTGCCCCACAAGACTACGTCAAAGATAATGGCGTTTGGGGGACACAATACATTCAAACTGGCACAGCGTAATACACCCAAGATTACAAAATACTCCCAAACATCTTTTCATCTCCTATTATCATATCTACACAAACAGGGTGATTGTCCCCATTTTCACCAAAAAGCAACTAAAACTCTGAAAAATAAAGTGGAGCCCTGTGATTGGCTCTTGCCCCTGTATCTTCTGTCTGCCACCACTTGTTAGCTGCCTAATACTCTGGCACATGGGAGCTGACGGCTTCTAACAGACCATAGAAACAGAATGTAAACAGAATGGCCAGAGGAGGTACACTTGCAGTTGGCTAAAATTCATCACCTGAAAATGATCCAGTAACAGTATGAAAAGGTGTGAATTGGAACATCAGAGGCCTGTCAGAGCATCTGTAGAAGTCAAAAGATTTGGTCAATATGAAATTCTGTAGAAAATAGTAGGGTCTCTTTCAGTTAAATCTCTATTTATATAGAATAATCCCCAAGTAAATTGTTTAAAAAAAAAAAAAAAAAAAAAAAAAATAAGAAAATAAAGGCAGAGTAGCGTGTGCATTATGGCTCTATTTTTGTATATGTTCCTCTATAAACACAGACTATCTCTGAAAGGAAACATGAGAAGTGGGCAATGGTGAGAGCCCCTGGGGAGGGGGACTGTGGGGCTGGAAGGAGGGTAATTTTCACTGCATATCCTCCCGTTGCACAGCATCACATTTTCAAACGGAATTTTATTATCAAAACAAAAACTATTTTAAAGACAATGATAATCCTATGCTAACTCAGAGGAAGTGTTTAAAAATATAAACCCAGAGGAAGCAGGGAGAATATCGCTGGCACTTTCTCTGCAGCATCTGACACATTCAGGAACTGGCTTTCTAATACAGAGCAATGTTCTTTGGGATTATGTAACTCCTAGGGAAATCACGTTTGTTATGACTGAGAATGGCTGGTTTATGTCTCATCGTCCTTGGACCCTGCCCCAGGCCCTCTAGTCCAAGGAGCATTAAGCACTTTACCCTCTCTTTGCCCCTGAGAGGGGCCAACCCTGGGAGTCGCTGTGAGTAATGCCCGGTGTCAACAAATCAGCATTTGATCCTGAAACACCATTTACTGACTTCGTGTTCATCAAAAATGTGTTGGGAGCAGGGAAGGGGAGCAGAAAAGTGGGGGGAACTGGTCTTTTTAATGTCCTAGGCCGGTGTCCTCTTTTCTGGGGTTTTAATAGCTATTGCACAAGGGAAAGAGAATCTCCAAGTCAATATCACTTTCCTCTCTTTCTGTTGGGGTGCAATGCACATCAGCACATGAAAGTTTGGGGTATCTATTGCTCATACTCTTGCCAAGGGAAACCTTTTCTTTTTCCAAGGAAAGCCCTTTAATATCCTGCCAGACACCCATTATACGGAACAGGGGTTGGAGCAACAGTGCTGTAAGCTATGGGTCGGTTGGTCCTGCTTCTCGATGCCCACCAGCAAAGAGGACAAGCGGGGGTTGGATGAGAGCCTGGGCACTGGGGACTTGGCCCCTCGGGTCCCTGCCCTGGGATGAGAGCGAGTGGAGAGAGAGGCGACTCTATCCTTGTGCCCATCGGCCATGTGAATGGAGCATGGGAGAGCCCATGAGGATCCAGCTGAAAAACTGCTCAACCCACCACATAATTGCAACAAATAATAAGTCATCGTTGTAAACCACTAGGTTGGGTGGTTCGTGTCCGGCAAGGGGTAACTGAAATAGACGCTAATGTCAAGGCGATGCAGGGCCGCGAGTGTCAGGACGCACGAGCTCCATTCTGAGCTCTGTTCTCTGCCTCAGTTTCCCCATCTGTAGAAGGAGGAAATTAGGACAGATCTCAGCTAACGGGCCTTCCAGCTCTGATGCTGTGTTTAATGTAGAAGGAATGTGTTCTGTTTTGGCATCCATTTGGCCCCAAGCTGCAGCGTTTGAGTTGAAGATATAGCTTGCAGGTGAAAAAAGAGCCACACTCGAGAATTTACAAATCTGGCTCCCAGTCCTAGGCTGACTTAGCCCAGATGTTAGAATTGAAGTATCTTGAGTGTGCTGCGTGATTCTTTGCAACATTTAAGGTGAGGCGATACCCCCCGGGTCACCACTCTTTGCCTCCTCCTCACTTCAGGCTCTACGGGTCTGGCTGCAGCCTCCGGATCCAGAGCCTCTGGAGCAGAAGTGTTTGTGTTTACAGTGCATGGGACAGGAGAGCAAAGAAACCATCCCAACTCCCAGCCAAGCTTTCTAGCTGCCGGGAGCAAAAGGAGTGTGGGATCACACTCTGTTTATTTGTGGTTCTTTTAAGTGATGTCCAGAGACCTACATTTCATGCTTGTTTGAAAGTGTATATGTAACCAGGGAAGCTGTTAAACAGCAGTTTGCCTTCACTCCAGTTATTTACTTATTTAGTTACATGTCAGCATGCAGTTCATTGAGTCATAATTCTTTTCTGTGCCCTAAGATAACCAGCATTTCAGGGTGTTAGAAGGAAATGTGCATCCCGTATTTATAAATATTTATCAGCATATTTGGCTGCTTATATTTCCACTATCACAAGATTTTTTGTTCGTTCAAAAAGGATTTCTTTGATTGGTAATAAGACTTAAAAAAAAAGAAAGGAGAAAAGAAAAATATATAAGAAAACAATACCCATTTCAGAGGGAGGAAAAAAGTACAAGTCATCGCCAATTAACTGAATAAAATTCCTTGAAAGTGCTGAAAACCTCTTTAAGAAGTACAGATTCTCAAAAGTGGGAGAAACACAATAGTTTGTAACCTTTATCTTTACAGCAGTGGTTGAAACCTAATGCAGAAAAGTTTAGTTTAATTGTGGGAGAAAATCAAATCAAACACTAAACATGATTTACTATTTGGCATCGGGTGCATCGGCAGCATGAAAAGAAATTATTATTAAGGAAATATTTATATCACCTCAACGGAAACCAGAAAATGAGATGGAGATAACACTTCAGAGAAATGAGGCCTATGTCACTTTTGGAGGAAAACTGCAAACTGCAAACTATCATCAACACTTTCTAGCTTGCACAGTGTTCCCAAAGTGTGCAGGCAGATAGTCTGTCTAACTCCTGCCTCAGTACACACAGGGCACTTCACTCAAAGATGAGGGGTTTCCTTTGACTCCCCGGGGCTCTCCTGGGCAATCTAATGTGGGCACAGGCGGATGATACCACACCCCACGTGCAGCAGGAAATGGCCGGATTAAAGCTTGTCTTTGGGGCGTCTCTCTCGCTCACCTTTGTACAGGACAGTAATTGGCAGAAAAGGGGAGCTGAAAGGGAAGCTGCGAGAAAGTTGGGGTACACTCAGGACTCAGAGCTGCCTCCAGCCTGCTCCCAGGAAAATCCCCACAGATGGCAGAGCCCAGAAAATGCCTTAAAGAATTTGGAAAGGTGTGGCCAGTTCTTTGGCCACGTTCTCAGGCTTATTTGTAAAACCATCACGAGCCATCAGTCTTAAGAGATAAAAGTTTATTTGGAAAACTCAGTCGGCATGTTAATTGTGGTTTAAAGTGAATGGCTCCCTCTTCTCTCATTTGGGCTGGAGATTTACACCCCTTGCAAGTCAGCCCTGGCCTTATTTATGTAACTGCGTGGAGAGGGGCTGGAGGCTGCCTCTTATAATAACAAGCTCTATTTATGCCCCGTGGGGCTGGGCCAAGGCGGTTCAAGCACATTAGGTCAAAACAGGGCCCTAGAAAGCAGGAGCAGGCAGCATCGAGAGGCTTCCACCAAGACCAGGTCCACTTGACGCAAGGCAGCTTGAGCATCTATTCACCCCGACCTCAGAGCCACGGGCAGTCCTGAGGGGCCTCCACCTTCTCTGGGTTCTGGATATTTCAGGCACTGAGTCCCCCAAAATGTGAGCACAGCAGTCATACAAAGCATGCACCTTAATGACGTGAGATACAGACAGAAATGTTTTCTGATTATCCTCATAGGAACAGGCATTGTAAGTACAATTTGGTGTCAATTTTTACTCAGAGAAAGCCCTCCAATTCCAGGCATTGCACTGTTTTTATACACACAAGCACACACATACACATGTTCATATACTTATACACACACGCTTGTATACACACATACCTAAGTTACAAGCATAATAAATTTAATACCAGGGATTTACCAGCCATTATTCTTTTTCCTTGCCAACACTCTTACCTTTCATAAACCTACCTGGAACTTAGAAGGAAAATAATGTGTCATGCACAAATTTACCGTAGAGCTTAAGAAAGACGTCCTTGGTTTCATTCTTATCCTTGCCAAAGGAAAAGTAAATCGGCATCTGAGAGAGGAGCCCGAAAGGCATTTTAATTTCAGCAAGAACAGTTTCTATAAAAACACTTTTAGCAGCCGCCTTTCTGGCTCCACCAGCTGTCAAATGGCGCCCCCTTCCTGACAGTGCTGAGCTTGGTCAAGGAGCAAAAAGATCACATTTTTAGCATCTCAAACTGTGAGAACTGTAAGGATCCTGAGATAATCTCATGAGACAGATGAAGTAGATTGAGACTCAGAGAGCAGAAAAGGCTGTCAACGTAGCGAATCATTAAAAGATAACTTTGCGTAGGCACTGTGCTACTCACCAGTGAGAAACAAGCCCTCAGGGAACTCGAAAGCTCACATGGGAAACATAAGAGTAAAGAATTGTGATGTAGCCGATAACTGCTGTTTTTGAGATGTGTACTGAGTGCTGTTACAGAAATAATAAGTTGCCAGAGCAGTTTATTGAGGGCTTCCTAGAGAAGGTGGAAAGTTAGATAAGGAAAGATGAGTAAGTGTTGACCAGGCATAGAAGGTTGAAAGGGAATTCTAGACAGAAAAAATGGAACTCAAAGAGTCCTGAAAGCTTGAAAGCATTTGTGAGAATGGAATTGTAACATTTGTCATGGTGGGAGCTGCATCCAACCTATGTGGACAAGTAATCGAGGGCACTGGGGATATATGCTGTTTGCTCACATGCCAGTCTGAGGAGTTCACTATGCAGGTGATAAGGAGGCACAGAGAAGTTTTGGAACAGTGGCGTTCACTTGATTAACTTTCAGCGCTGTCCCGTGGTTCCATTCAACCAGCAGGTTAGTTACACAGCCATCCAACTACCTGTGAAGGGCCCACTCTATGTCAACCCTTGTGGTACAGAGAAAAGTCTCAGAGGCACCTTCGTTACTCTGTTGAGCCTCAGTATGAAAGGGTTAGAGATCTCTACAAGGTAGAGGGCAGGGTCCAGCTCATTGTTATATCGGGTGTTTGTAAAAAGTAAATAAAGAAATAAAAATAATGATACAAAAGAGTATATGTCATGCTATTTTTGCATAAGAAATAAAGGCAAATAAAAAAATACATATAAATCTGCTTGTTTTTGCATAAAGAAACATGGGATGGATTAAAGCAAACAATAAAATCGGTTACTTGCAAAGAGAGGAGCAGGTATGAAAAGAAAAGGGATGGAGTCCCTGAGTACATAATTTTGTAAGGGTTTGGCTTCTGGAAGCATAATAATGTTTTACATATCCAAAATAAAATTAACAAAGATGGTGGTGAAAACTAAAAGTAAATGCAAAAAGAAACAAATACATCCAACTGTATTTAAATGAATAAAATACTCACATTGAAGGACAGTAATAGAACTAATGCAAGCAACTTTGGAATATTGTACTATAAATATGTATACTTCAATCCAGAGGAAAAAGGACTGCAAACAAACCTTGAACTCTCCTGTATATGTTGTATTTTCCATAGTAGTTTTAGTGTCGCAAATCTAAAACAAATTTTTATGTTACAGAATTGAGTAAATGATGACATATGTTGATGTGACTGGGAGCCAAGATTCTCACTGTGAAATAAAGAAAGTGGAAATATAGAGAGGAGGGAGGTAAGGAAGAATGATGTAGGATTGGATTGGAATTGAAGGTATAAACTTATGATATCTAAATATATATGCATTTATATGTATGCATTTATATATGGTGTACATAGTGTGTGTGTGTTTGTGTGTGTGTGTATTTCCTAGTGCATCTGCTGAAAAGAATGTAGAGGCAATGACACCCCAATAGCAACTGAGCACACCTGGAGCCCAGATCTTGGTTTCTAGATACCATTCCCTGCTAGAAGGAAAAAGGGTCCCTGAGAAAAGGCTGGCTCCTGGGCTGGAGTTAAAAACAAACAAACAAACAAAAAGATGAGTTTTGAATATCTGATATCAGAAAGTAAATTTTTGTGAAAAGCATGTTGGTGGAATGTCCAAAAGACACAGGAGCCAGCTTGAAAAGGGGCTCCCACTGGCTTCAAAACTTAATAATAATAATAATAATAAGGACAATAATGGATTATAGCCTGTTGATTAAAATATTAGTCAATGAATATATACTGATAATTGACAGATGATAGATAAATAGATAATGATAGATGATAAATAGATTAATGGGGGAGAGAATGGGCTTGTCCTTAGAACAGAACACTAATTGATAAATGGGAAGGAAGAGGTACAATCATTAAGGTGAAGGCTGGTTTGGGTAAAAATCATTCATAAATCAAGGAGAGAAAATCTGATGAGAAGCAGGATATTTGCATGGTATAAAAGTGTCTTCTCACAGATCTCTTACTAATTACAAGGGGAGAATCATAGCTATTAGGCAAGACACTAAACAACCCCTTGACCAGTTATCAAAATTAGCATTAACAGTAAGGGCAGATAAACATCACAGGCTTCCTGACGTTATATCCTGAGAAGGACATAATATCACTTTTGTAGTATTCACACTGGGGGTATGAATAGTCACAGAAAAACTATTGCCTATAAAATATCTGTAAAATAAGTGTCCTGTACTCTTCAGAAATGGCAATGATATGAAAGATTCAGCAAGACCAAGGAATTGTTAAATTTTAAAGGAAACTAGAGGCATGAAAATCAAATGTTATATGTAACCCTGTACTTACTCTTTAATGGTAGGAAAAATTGCTATGAAGGACATTATTGGGACAACTGACAACATTGGAACAAGGAATATAGATTCAATAGAAGTTTTGTATCAACAATACATTTGCTAAATTTTGTAACTGTATGGTTGTTATGTAAGATAATATCCTTTTTCTTAAGAAATACACACTAAAGTCTTAAAAGGTAGAGCATGATGCATGTAAACCAAAAATTAAATGGTCCATTACTATTTTTGCAATTTTTCTGTTAGCTTGAAGTTACTCCAAAATAAAATTTAAATGCCAACAGAGTCATGCAATATGTATGACCAAGTTTTGTCAAATGATGCACACATGTCCCACAGTTTAACTGATTAGCAACAGGCCAGATAGGTGCACGTGGCTCTTGAGTGCTGAATGTATGGGCACATTCTGAGCCACTACTAGGAAGGCATGTTAAAAAAATAAAAGGACCCATTATCTCATAAATCCCACCCCAACTCGACTCCGTGAGAGCCTCTGGGTTGGAGAGCCCCTGCGTTGGAGAGCTGGCCATGACAGCTGCAGCACCCCACTCCCAGCAGGGCCGTGGCAACCTCAAGGGCAGCCCCGAGATCTTGAAGGTCAGGGCTCCATAGGAGCCCCCAAAGACTGTAGGCCAGGTATGCCTACACAGCTTCCCTCTAGAAGAGTTGTGGCCTTAAGAACTAATTCTCTTCCTAGGATCAGCCTCTACCTTCAGGAAGGTGTTCTCAGACAGTAGAGAACAAAAAAAACAAAGGGTGAGGAGCTGTCACTTTGCAGGCTATATTCAATGCCTTGGAAAATCTGAGAGGCCAGATGGTGTGCCAGGTAGACTTCTGGGTTTAGAGGTCAAGCCCATGGACTGTTACGACTGAGAGTATCGCTAGTAATGGATAGTACAAATCCTCATTTTATTAATTCTAATTGTTTCACTTTCAAGTAGGGCTTTGCAACTTGTAGATCTCTTTCAGGCACACTACCTCCATAGCAGTGATACAGTCAAGGATAACAACAACTGTTACTTATCAAGCATTTACTCTGCAGGGGACATGCTATTAAGTGATTTGAGCCTATTATCTCATTTAATCATTAAAATAGCTCTGTGAAGTCAGTATTATTATTCCCATTTTACATCGAAGCTGAAGTTCCGTTAAGTAACTTGCCCGATATTACATAGAGAGTAAGTGAAGGGCTAGGATGTGAGTTCAAGACGGACTTCTAATTAAAGCCCAAGCTCAAAATCTCAACAATCACTATAATGGCCAACTTGTTCCCTTTATTCAAATAAAGGAACTGGTGGTCTGAAAAGTTAAAGGATTTAGCTAAGGTTGGAATAGCCTTGTCCAGGTCATCTGACTCTAAATTTGGCATCATTCTTAACCCTGGATGCTACAAGGATCACATGAAACAATGGATAGAAAGTGCTTTGTAAACTGTCAAGTTTGTGAATAAATGAGCATTAAAAATCATCATTACCTTTAAAAACTTCCCTACTATATCATGAGAGCAAGTAGCTGCTGAAATTAATAAGGGAGCTGAGCTACTTTGGAAACCTGTTTGGCAATTTCTTATAAAGTTAAACATAAGACCATCATTCGAACCAGCAATCCCACTCCTAGATGTTTACCCCAAAACCAAAAATGGTAATATATGTTCACATTAAAATCTGTATGGAATGTTTAGTACAGCTTTATTCATAATCCGCACCACCACCGCCACCCCCTGCCACCCACCCACCCACAAAAAAATCTGGAAAAAACTCAGATGTCCATCAAATGGTGAATGGTTAAACATAAAATGAAACAAATTACTGATGCATGTAACAACCTGGATGAATCATAAGTGCATTAGGCCAAATGAAAGCAGCTACATTCAAAAAGCTACATTCTGTGTGACTTCATTTATATAATATTTTGGAAAAGGCAAAAAATTAAGGACCTAAAATAGAATGGTGGTAGCCAGGGGCTGAGGGTGGAGAAAGTATATTGATTACAAAGGAGCAGACAGAAATGTTTTCAGGTGATGAAAATATTCATTATCTTGCTGGAGCTGGTGGTAGGTAAACGAGTGTATGAATTTGTTAAAACTCATAGGACTGTACTCAGAGGAAGGGTGCTAAACCAACATGGGTTTGCCTAAACAATGGGCATTTATTGACTCAGGAGTTTGAGGCTAGGGGAAGTCCAAAATCAAGGTGTCAGCAAGAAGAAGCTATATCCCAAAGACTGTAACACTGTGGCTTGCTGGGGTTGGCTGCTGGTGATCCTTGGTCCTTGGCTTTTCTGTCCCATTGCAATGCATGAGGCATCTTCTTCTCCTTCCTCTTTTTGGCACTGCTGACTTCCAGCTTCTGGCTATTCCCATGGCTTCTCTCTTCCATGTCCAATTTCCTTTGCTTATAAGGACTTAAGCCATATTGGATTAAGCCCCATCCTCATTCAGTTTGGGCACATCTTCAAAGGTCCGATTTACAAATGAGCTCATACCCATAGGACCAGGGACCTGAACATGCGTTTTGTGGGGGACATGATTCAGTCCCCAAAACTGGCCAGTGGGTTTACAGATGCACTTGGAATCACCCCAGCTTACTGGGAACACCTTTCAGAAAGGCATCAATACCCTAGAGATGGTACATCAAGGTTTTCCCAGTAAAGCCAGGCACACTCAAATCTTACACAAATGCATCTCCACAAAGAATTTTTGCCATCTTTGGCTTATTTTCATAATTTTGCATGCAAATTTAGTGCTATTAAAATGCAACCCCAGCAGAGTCACCCCTCTGAAGTGGATCTGAGGAAGGCCCACCTGTTGGTTCTTTTCTTGCAGACCCACCCCTCTTTCCTCCTGCCTGCCTGGAGCACCCTCTCCAATTCCTCCTTACGTTCCAAGGCCCAGCTTAGCCCTACATCCCTGACCATCTCAACCCACAACGAGTCTATAAATTGCTCTAGCTCTGTCTGTCCCTGATTTGGTTCTTACTGTAAGCAATTGTTTGTGATTGCCAAGGGCCTCTTGTTCTGGTTCTTGAATACAGATAGTACTGTGCTAGATCTTATAGTGGTTACCAATATCAATTTGTCTCCTTATTCCTGGATACAAGGAAGGCTTTCCTTCCCAGGTGCCTTTTCAGTTAAGTGGAGCCATGTGATAGTGGTGAAGGGATAGTGAGAATTGGCATGTCCTGCTTCTAGAACAAAGCTTAGAAGGGAAAGAGTGATATATCAGTGTACCAGCCTCCCGTGCTTCTGCAAATACGGATGTCTCATATTGGGATGGCAAAAACTGGAATAGTGTGAATCATTGAGGTATCAGATAGAAGAAAGCTCCCAAAGAATCATCTGGACCTTTTATGAAATTTGCATGGGACAAAACAAACTTCCTTGTGGCAAGCTGTTGAGACTTGGGTTTTTTTGTTACTGCAGTGTAACTTAGCCTATCCTGACTAATAAAAATAGGTAGCACAGAAACACAGATGATAGACTAGAATTCAATTCCATGGAAACCAACCAGAGAAAGGGTTAAGTAAATACCCCTGCAACTCCAGTATTTAACAGATTGTCTGAAACATGCAGAGCAGGTTTTCAATAAAAGTCTATTCATCTGAAGCAACAATCTAATATTTTAAGTACTTTATTGGTTTAAGAGCCCAAAGAGCTCCATAGTGCTTTCCTAGACACTATTTTGCCCATCTCTTTTATTTTGAAGATGAGGAAACTGAAGCTCAGCAACAAACAAGTATTTGGCCAATCTGTTTCGGCCGTATAACTAGTTAGTGTCAAATGAGCACCTAACTTTTCCCACAGCAAACCACTCTCAATAGTAGCAGATAAGAATAATTCCAGATCTTTCCTACTTTATTTAGCGTTTTAGTCTCCTCCTCCTGCGATAACAGCAGTAAACCTGAAAACACCAGGGACATTGTTTGGAAATCAGACATTCTTTGTTTCCTTTGAAGCAGATTAGATATTTACAAAATCAGATAGTCCCTCTTTACTTAAGAGCAATGCGACAGCCCTCCTCACTATATCAGCTTGACCAAAGGCCAAGGCATATTAAAGTAAACCCTAAAAGCAAATAAAAAAAAACCCCACAAAGACAACATTTCTGTCTTTAAAATACATATTTGATTATGCTTTATTTTAGGAAGGCCTTGTGTTTAGGCATGTAGGTAAATAAAAATGAAAGTGATAAAAGGGAGCTCAAATGGAAACACCACAAGATTTAAAGTCAGAAAACAGGGTTGAAAACCAGCTCTGCTGACCCTACATGTATGGTCTCGAGCATTTCAATTCAATGCTCTGAAAAATGGACATAAAATCATCTTCTCCACTTCACAGAATTGTTGTGAGATACAAATGGAATTTTATTATAATAACTATCGTTTAAAATTAGCATATTCTGGAAAAACACCAGGCCTAACTCTCTCCCTCCAATAAAAGCAAAGATTTTCATTAAGCCAACAAATAATTTTTCTTCACAGCAGAATTTTGTATTCTATCCATAGTTGCACTTGCTAATTGTTCATCCTAGAGGGAAAAAAACCAAACATCTTTAATGTGTCAACCCCTCAATGCCCTTATTTGCAGGCTAAATGTTCTGGACTTCGAGCTCTCTCCGACTCTTCACTCCAAACGCAGCATTTGCTCTCTTTTCTCACCCAGGTGCTGTCCACCATCCCGAGGCTGCTTCTCCTCTTCCCCCTTCTGGGTTCCCGTGAGTGGGTGCAGGAGCTCAGCGGGATTGCCCTCGCTGGGCACCGAGTCCCGCGGGCGGTGGGAGCGTGTGGAGATCAGGCGCGAGCTGTGAAGCTGGGAGTGCGGGCTAGTGGGTGTTGAGGGCACCGTAGGTGGGCAGCTGCTCTGGGAATTGCATCCCCTCTGCCTGGATCATGTCCACAACATCCCGGCTCCTGACCTGGCTGCACTTACTCCTGTGGCACTGGGTGAACTACTGTTTTGTTAAGACCACCCCACATTCAGCAAGTAACTTTTTGGAAGCCTTCGGAATTGCAGTTGCTGGCTCTAGGGTTCTGCCAGCACTGCGACCCTCAGTTGCAACTTTTGCACCCTTCTGGAGCTCCCAATTAAGCTGTAGTCAAGGCTGTCATGGCATAAATTAGGAACAGGAGAGCCAGTTTTAACTCATGGCTCTGAAAAACAATCAGCAGAGCTTTGGCAGAGGCTCCCTCTCAGACGGGGAAGTAGGGTAGCCCAGCCAATCAGCCAGCTGCGGGGTTCCCAGCCCCAAGTAGCAGCGCCACTGGTAGGCACAGGGCTGACTGTTTTCAGTGGCTCTGCTCCCGACCCTATAGTTGCATCTTTGCTGTACTTTTGGCAAGCTCAGAAGAGTAGAGCGGGATGGCTGATGTTAGCATTCTAATTGGGAGGCTAACTGCTTTCCTTCCAGATTTACTATTCTCAAGATCTGGGTGCACCCCATGTAGGTCCTGGCAGTGCATGGGATGGTTTTGTGTTACTATTTGGAAACTTCCTATTAAATTCTGATGCAAAGGGTATAGGGTGGGGCGGTCAGTCTTTGGGATAACCCATTGCTCAGCTTTAAGGAAGGCACTGACCTTTCCTATTCTGGAAATGCACAGCGGTAAACCCAGCATGCCTCAGTCAGACACGGCCCATTTGTCATAAAACATGGCACCAAAATCAACAGCAGTGGTGGCAGCAGTGGCAGCACAGCAGCAGTTTTCCTCCCCTCCTGTCTTGGGCCTGTGCTCTGAGCTGTGCACAAATCCACAGCTCCTTTTTCCTTTCTTGGCCCTGGGCCCCTTCTTTCCGGCACTCTGTTTCAAAAACATCACAAGCCACGCAGGTGGTTTTTGTTGCACCACAGCTCGTATTCCTGACAGATCCTACATCTGCACATTAATACTCCTTGATGCCTCCAGCCTGAAGCTTTCCCAGACACACTGGCCTGAGAGCCTCAAAAGCAATGCATGAGGGGGGACAAACGATGCTGAAATTCCTTACTGGGTCTGAGGGTTAGGGGGTCATGGAGTTTTAAACAAGAGAAGTTTCACGGTCACTTCAATCTGAGCCTCAAGGCATTGGCTACATGAGTAGAAAACCACCCATCCTTCAGCCCTTCCGCACGATGAGTGCCTTGGCCAGGGCTCTGGGGCAACTCCAAGTTACTATAATCGTGAGTTATCACCGTTGCCACAATTGCAATCACACAATTAATGAACACATGAATAACAATAATAATGACAGTTAACATTTACCAGGCACTCCCCATGTGTTAGGCACTGGTCTAGATTAGACATCATCTCTAATGCTCACAAATACTGTACAGCTAGGTACTAAAGAGCACACTTTTCAGATAAGAAAACTAAAGACATACATACAAACATACATTCAAACATGCATAAATGTTCTGAACAAGGCCACACAGTTGGTTTAACAGCAGGACAAGGAACTGAATACAGATTTTGAGCTCCCAAGCACAAGCCAATTCAATTTAATCACGCTGAGTTTAAAACAAACAAACAAGACACAGGTGTTGGAGGGCTCTTTGTCTAGAGTAGATCCCTTGAGATTAAATTGCCCAGGAATTTATTTCTATACTGGGATCTCTCTTCTAAGGAGTCAGTAGAACACTTCACTTGCCAGAAGAAACACTTTTCCCATTTTACTAGAATGCAGTGAAAAGGAGTGGGTGCAGTGCTTTGGACTGGGTAAAAAGAAGATTCCCACATTGAGCAACAAATAAAGAGTAGGATAAATTAAAAAAAAAAAATTTCACCTCCTGGAAGGCTGGAGAGATGAGAACAGCATCATCCCTGAGGATATTAGATAGATGAGTAGAGCATCTATGAATAAATCAGAGCTTTGGAAGAGAGAAGCCAATGAAAAGAAACACTGCAGAAGGAGCCATTTCCTCCCCTACACCTGGAACAACATGAATTGTGAGTAACACCATTGATATATCTGCAACAATTTCAAAATATTGGTTCTTTAAATCTAGAAATTTTATTTTGAGCCTCACCCTGAGAAATTTGGCAGTTGTAAAAGTTGTCAGGATGGAGAGGGTGAAGAAGTTCAGGAAACATGGCGGATGAACACAGGGTTCAAGCTATCCATTGCAACTTGACATCAAGCTGGAGAAGAATTAGCAAGGGCCGAGGTAGACCCATTGAGAGCCTTCAGGAGAAAAATGTTGGAGGGCCTGAGCCAGAGGGCTTCTCTGGAGGAGGAGGCTGGAGGGCTGCCTAAGCTCAAAATTTATTACGAACCCATGACTTAAGGAGAGCCTGACAGGTCTGACCTTGGAATGATTATGAATCACACTAGAACTGGCCACAGCCCCTTCCCTGGGCTTCATCTCTTGTCCTGAGGAGGGCCCCTACCATTCTCTGAGTATTTTAGGGGTAAGAACAATATCTGTGGGTCTCAACCACAGGGACAGTTCTGGGAACATTCTCAAAACACACATCTTAAATCTCTTCCACTTGATTAGCTAGTTTTGATTCCATTGACTGTTTGGGTTAGATGGCTGAGAATAGGAAATCAGAGGGAGGTTTGATTCTGGGACTATAACATTCTGGAGCACTCAGTCTAGAAGACAATCTTGAAAGTGAATTTGGTTTCTCTGAAATTAATTGGAAGGTGCCAAAATATAGAAATGATCAAGCTAATAGGTACTGATTATTCTTGAAATTCAATATTTCTGTTTATTTATAGTCTCTTTTTAACAAATCAATAATACTGTAAGTAATTTAAGTCCAGAACACTCAACCAGAAGCTGCCATGTACAAGGAAGATGGTTGAACCATGCTGGGAGGTTGTGGCAAAACAAACGTAAGATATTGACCCACTTTTACTGGGAATAGCAATCTAGCTGAGGAGAACAGGCTTAAATGAATTTCATCACCTTGTAAGGCTGCCATGACAGTCTTGGACCAGAAGCATAAAACAGGATGGGGTGATTATGGAATGGGCAGATTTCTCTAAGTGTTCTCAACCAACAGCTGACTTCTCTCCCCATCCCCTTTGGCTTACACAAAGTGCCTGGAGTAAGAGAAGAATGAATACAAACTTGCCCAAGATCTGTAACACAAAGATTTCTTTTGCCCTAGAGAATTTGAGATGCCATCATAAATACTGCATGGTGTTAAGGAGACAGAATGAATGGCTAGGGTCTTCCCCCAGGTGGGGAGTCTTATAGGAGATCCCTGCACTCAGCTGGAACCCCAATGGGCTGTATGCTTTGTAGACGGTTGATTGAGAAACAAACTCATTGCCAAACATAGCGAGCTGGGAACTTTTCCGTCTCTACATTGGCACTAGTGGAGGGGAAAAGAAATCCCCCCTGAGATTTTATAATGCAACAGACGCTTTACAGGTGTGTTGCCATCTGAATTTATATCACCTGTGAGATCTGAAAAATCTCAAATGCACAATTTTATTTAAAGTGATCCTAGGTCAGTGGTACCCCTGGGAAACTGGCAGCTGCAAGCACAAATCATTTCTGGAAGAATATTAATTCAATCCAGGTCTTCAAGAATTCTCACAAATAAAGTTCCAAGGAAAATGATCAACTAATTGGAAAAAAGAAAAACAAGAGAAACAAGGCACATTGAAAGGTGGTTCAAGTTCTTAAACAGATCAAGTATTGGAATTGTAAGAGAATAATACAACTATAAATACTTGTTTAAAGAAATAAAAATTAAAAACCTTGAAAACATGAACAAAGAACAAATGACTTTTTTTAAAATGTGGGAATATTTTTAAAAGAAGCAAATAAAATATTAGAAATGAAAATGATAACAATTAAAATTAAAAACATAATGGATAGATTAAACAGAAGACTAACTTTGAGGGAAAATTAATGTGCTAAAAGGAAGATAAAAGTTAACATCAAAAAATTCAAACCAGAAAGACAAAGAGGTAGAAAATATGAAACAGAAGTTAAGAGCTAGAGCATAGAGCAAGAAAAGCCAAGAAATGACTAATTTAGATTAAAAAGAATAGGAATGAGCCAATATTTAATGACATTATGTTTGAGAATTTTCCAGACCCACTGAAGGACACCAATTTTTAAATCCAAGAGTCCCAATGTATTCCAAAAAAGAATAAAAACAAGATACTTTCACACAAAGATAGATAATAGTGAAACTGTGAACTTCAAAGAAAAATAGTTCTTAAAGCAAACAGAGAGAAAAGACAGATCACCTTAAGAACAATTAGATGGATGACTTATTTCACATTAGGAAATATGGAGGCCAGAAGACAGTGGAATATCCTGGGACACTATGACAAATTAAATTATTTTCTGGAAGGATGCTAAAATAAAAACATTTTCCTGCATATTAAAAAAATGGAGAGAATTTATCATCAACATACTTTCATTAAGGAAATTATACAAGAAGCAAAATAAGATACAAGAAGGAATGGTAAGCAAAGAAATTGGTAAGTAGATAAATACAAATAAATATTGACTATGTAAAAAAAAAAAATACTTCTATTTTTAGGTTAAAAACAGAGCTAACCTATGTGACCACAGTAAGATGCAAGTTGGAAGATGGGGTAAGCCAAGTTACTTATTCTAACACCAAGCTGGTCAAAGGGCAGGTCAAGGCAAAAATCTCAGGCCTCATCCCAGACCTACTAAATAAGAATCTTCATTTTAACAAGATCCTCAGGTGATTTGAGTGCAAATTAATGTTTGAGAAGCTATTCAAACCTAGACTTAAATTATTCATGTTGAAAAACAAGTAATCACTAAAACTATAGACATAGAGCATAACTTATAAACAGTATAGAAAAAATAATGAGTTGCTCTCTATAGGCTGCTTGTGTGGGCTGGTTATCGTATGCCCCAAACCTTCACATATCAGTGGACTAAAACAATAAAGGATACTTTCACACTCATGCTGCATGTCCTTTGTGAGTTGAAAGGCGGAGTTTATATATTCACCCAAGGAGCCAGGTTGAAGTAATTCTTCATGTATTTGCATTTGGATTTGGATTTCCTCCCTGAGTTTTCACACTCCCTTCTGGGATATTAACTGTCTCCTTGAAAAGCTGTTCTGATTACTTTTTTAGCATATATCTGTGGCAACAAATTCTATTTTTGATTATCTGGAATGTCTTAATTTTTCTTTATTTTTGAAGTATATTTACCTGAATGTAGAATTCTAGGTAGTCAGCTATTTTCTTTCATCACTTTAAAGTTGCTCATTTGAAGTTAAAATATCATTTTCTGATTGTTTTTAAGATTTTATTTTGTCTTTTGTTTTCAATAGTGTTATATGGTGTGCCTCAGTTTGAAACACACACACACAACATACACATACACACATCTGATTGTATAGATACAATTTATTTATCATGCTTAAGGTTTGCAAATTTTCTTGAATTTTGTGGCCTAATGGCATTTTCCAATTTGGGGTAATTCTCGACAAGTATTTCTTCAAATGTTGTTTCTGCCCTAATAGTTTTCCCTCTTCCTCTAGGACTACAATTGCACATATGTTAGATCTTCGCACCATGTCCCATATGTCTTTTGTGTATTTACATCTTTTTCTCTTTCTCCTGGGTACATGAGTGTGGATATTTGTTAACAACCTATTTTCTAGTGTACTAATCCTCTTTATGCTGTGATTAGCCCATTAAAATTATTTATCGAGTTTTTAACTTTCATTTATGCAATTTTCAGTACTAGAATTTCCTTTAGGTTATTTTTAATATCCCAGTTCTCTAGTAAGATTCTTTGAACCTAGTAATCACCACATTTTAAACTAACTATGAGATAACTCCAATAAATGAATCATCTGTGGATCTGATTCTATTGTCTGTATTTCTTCTTGGTTTGGGCCACTGGGTCCTCTTTCCTAACCTACTTGGTAATTTCTATTTAGTGTGAGACATTGTGAGAATTGTAGAGATAATTTGAGCTTTGGCTGATTCATCTTCCTCCAATGAGGATGTAATTTTGCTTTCTTTCAGCCAGTTAGAGCAGTACAAATCACCATAGTGTAGCCTGAGATTGATCTGGTTCAAAGTTCAGTTTGTTCATTTTATGAGAACTGACTGATCAACCGCTGGTTTGCCTTTATTCCTAGAATTTACTCATTGAGGGAATCATAAGTAGAAGTATGAGGGCTTTACCAGGGCTCTATCTCTTTGGCAGGTTCTGAGACCAATTTTTATCTTTTCAGTTAAATGAGATTGCCAAATGCTCTGATTAATCTATTGTCATTTCTGCTCAATGTGTTAAATTCTTGGCCCCATGCCAACAATCAACAACTATTTGATTGGAAAAGAAACCTAAAATGTTGAGTTCTCTTCAATGCACTTATTTTCTCTCTGGTTTCTGAGACCCTCCAATCTTAGTAGCTCTTCAGTGCCTACAAAAGATGTTTTCCCCCAGCTTCTCTAGATTTTCTTGGTGGGATTGCAGTCTGCAACTAGCTACTCCACCATTATTGGAAACAGAATACCAAATTCCAGCTTTAAATTTATAAACATCTTAAAAGCAGCCAAACTCACTTATGGGATGGAAATGAAAGCAAAGGTGAATTTTGTACATATAAACTTAGAATGTTTGTAGTGCCCCAACATTTTGTAAGAATAAATAATTAAATAAAAAATTCTAGCAAAATAACAAATGAAAAAACCAAACAAGCAGAATTATATGGTGTACTATGCAGTTCTATATGTGCTGTACATATATTACTTTATTTAATACTCACGATAACACTGTGAAGGAGATTCTATTTTCCCCATATAACAAGGAGAAAGTAAGGCACAGGGATTTGAAATAGTATGCATAATGTCACAGACACAGTGGAGCTGTACTATATTGCTTCTCAGTCCAAGAAATATAAGAAATTGATATGACCAGAAGAAATAAGGGAACCTAGAAAAAATTAAGAGGGTCTATTAAACATTGACAGTTGGTACAGTCTTTTTTAAAGGACAAAACTTTAGTGACAGGGAATTATATTTCTTTTTCTATGAACCCAATCATGCTACATGATTCTACAGTTTAAAGTACTTAAATAATCGTAATATTGTAAAGTCTGTTTGTTAGATTTCAGATATTAGAATCAACCTCCCAACAAAAGCATATTATTGTCACAGAACTGTACGGAACATTTGTTGAGTGTTTTCTGACTTTTAGGCACAGTGAGAAGCACTTTATATCAATCAACATATTTAGTCCTCTCAGCAACCTGTGAGGTAGGTACCATTTTTATCCCCAATTACAGATGAAGAATTTGAGGTTTAGACAGGTGTAGAATTTTTTTCACGATTACACAGCAAATAAGTAAATAGGAGATGGAGTGGAGTTTGAACCCCAGGAATCTACTTATCACTAGGCTCCCTCTCACAAAATAGTAAAAACCGTAAAAAGCTCAATAAATATTGGAAGGGGGAAGGAAGTTAGAGGGTGGGAGTTAGTGTAAGTGTGCTAAATTCTTCATCTTTTTATGAAAAAGAATCAGTAGATATTGTTAAAAGTTGATAATTTAAGAAGTAGGTCATTTAAAATTATAATGACAAAAACCAGAGAAAATAAAAATGGAAACTGGTTAAAATTGGTTGCCTCTGAGATGAGGGGAGATGGGTAGAAAAATAGGGTAAGAATTTATGTTTTCATTTTATATCTGCTTCATTTTTTTTAGCAATCTGTATGCATTACAAATAGAAATAGCTACATATATGGAGATAATTATACTATAACAATAGGGGGGGGCAGTTTTATTCCACCAAAGGCATATGTTCTTGATTTCTCTTGGCCCCACGGCTGACTATGGAAACAGCCTGCACCGTGGAGAAAGCCCACAGTGCTGCCCGGGACTACTGCTGAAGGGGCTCCATAGAGCTCCCTAATTCTAGGCCAGTGTTAGGAAGGCCACTTGCCCTGAGGAATACGTCACCTTGAACTAATCCACTGTTTTCCACAATAAAGAGAATTTTGAGTCTTTTTTTTTTTTCCTTCTTATTTATCAGTTGGTTTGGAACTTGGGTGGGAAGAGGGGAGCTACTCATTTGTACTCTTTTCTGGCCTGTATTGTGCCCCCCCAAAGCTATGCTAAAGTCCTGCTCCCCCGTATCTGTGAATGTCACCTTATTTAGAAATTGGGTCTTTGCAGGGGTACTCAAGTTAAAGTGATATCATACTGAATTGGGGTGGGGCTAATCCACTGTGGCTGGTGTTCTTATCAGAGGGGAAGGACAGACAGACAGGAGACCATATGAAAGGAGGAAGGGACTGTAGCAGTGCAAGGAACCCCAAGACACAAGCCAGGGAACCCCAAGGAGTGCCAGTAAACACCAGAAGCTGGGAAAGGTAAGGGAGGATTGTCCCCTGCAGGGAGGTATCACAGAGAGCAGGACCCTACTGCCACCTTGACTGGATCTTCTGTCCCCCAGAACTTAAGAGAATTTCTGATGTATTAAGCCACCTCATTTGTGATACTGTTACAGCAGCCCCAAGAAACTAAGACGGGTCCCTAGGCACACTTACCAAATTTAACAAGAAAAATAATGAAGTGTAAAGTTTTGAAAGAGAGGAATAACCCACTAAATAATTTTGCAATTCCTTAGCATGTCTAAAATATTGTACGATTCTCAGAAACACTTGTCACCTGTCTTGAACTCAGAAAGCGTTCTAGGAGGTGTGAAAACAAATCTGGAATTTGAAAAGTAGCCAAGCTTATATTTCGACCTTTTTTAGTTATTCCATATCTCTTGCCTTAAAATGTGGTAAAATGCAGAGAATCTTTCATTCTTGTTAAGCAAAATTGAATCTTTGCAGGTGAAAGTCACAGGATCAACCCCTGCCCAACCCATCCACCCCCGCCCCCCGCCCGCAACCCTGTTTAGGGACAGCACTAAGAGTCTTCTGCATTTACATGGGCTATTTCTCAGGGGAAACAACAGAGACTACCTTGGAAACCCTTAGATCCCAAGTAAAGGGAACCTGGAGCTCCTGTTGTTTTTCTTGAACATGTTCTCTCTCCATAGTCCCCACTCTTTTGCCAAGGTGCTGAGAAATGGTAAAGCTGGGACAGGCTGACGCCAAGCAATCTGACCTGACAGCCCAGCCATACTCTTAGGATGTGCATTTTACCCAACAGCTGTTTCTGCTTCACTCTAATTTGTTCAGGATTTGGTTGGGACCCTAGAGTTCACCTTCTGTGAAATATTTGTTAATTTTTGTTGTTAGCTGAGAAAATACCTTTTTACCCTCCCAAAATGAGAACAATTTGCTCTGAGATTGAAGATGGATTTGTATTATAGTTGCAGTGGAGATTTGTTCAATTGCTTCATAGCCCATAACCAAAACTCACTAATTCTTTTTAACAGGAAAATGATAAACAGGTGGAAGTGAAATCATAGATAAATAAAGAGTCTTCCCCAATCCATTCCGTTTGGGTCTTTCTAAAAGGAATTCCACCCAGTTGGCAGTGAAGCATACTCTTAAACAAATGGAGTATTTTCTTTAACCAGATTTGCAAATGGTAGACAGAGAACATGCACATGAAACCCATTCAGTAGACAAGACTCCAAAACAATCAGCATCGTTTTACTAATTGCGGGTTACTGAGCATATACCTCGACTTACCAGGTCTGGGCTAGGGGACCTGCGCAACCCCTAGGGAGGGTAGTGGGTACGGGCGGTCAGTGTCCTCCACAGCCCCCCGGACCTAAGGAAGCGAGGTCGAAGGCAGGCCCCATTTCCTCACCCAAAATACCACCGGTGGGGGAGGCTTGCCAGAGGAAACCGCCCTTCCCCCAACCGCCCTTTCCCCCACTTCCTTATCTTGCCCGTACACTCCCCGTTGCCAATGCAACTCCCATCACCACCAGTGCGCATACATTGTTGCCAGACACCGTTGCCAGAGCAACTCCTGCACCTTTTAGAACAACCTCCGTGCCCTCTTAGAACCAATCCTAACCTCCGCACCCTCTCAGAACCAATCCTAGCCTTTATCCCCTCAGCATTGGCTTGTAACAACCCCCGCCCTCTATGCCAGCCCATATAACCTGTGCTCACCCCGGAATAAAAGTCCTTTTGTTCTACCCTTACTGGAGGAAGAGTGTCTTATCTTTCCCTTCTCGCCGCCCTCCACACCTTGCACGCCTCCCGCCGGGGACCTGGCCAAGTCCCCCGCCTCGCCCTCGCCTCCGGGAAAGAGCCCCCGCCGCCGGTACCCTCCAAGCAACGCCGATAGCCGAAGGTTCAGCAACCGGCCGCCCCCCCCCCCCTCAGACGAATCAACTGCGACCGCAACTAATTGCCAAAACTCCTTTCCAGATATCATCTTCTTTTAGAAACTAATGCTTTCCACTGAACCACCTCATTCTATTTGCTTTGATCTTCTAAAAAAACTCCTAAAATTGTTGGTAGCACCAATTTGGTAGCGACAATTGTTGGGAGCAACAATTTTAGGCTTGTATATTATAAGTAATTTTCCCCCGATGAGAGTACATACAAAGAAAGCTTGCAAACAGCCTTTGTAACCAGCAAGCAGGGTTGTGGATCTAACACTGACTTCCCCAAAATGTACAGAAAGGTATGTATTTTTCCATGCTCTGGAGAAAGTACAACTGGACTTAAAAACCTAACAGGCAGCTCTTCAGTCCTCAAAATTATCTATTGAGCCCTATATAGCTAGATTATAAGTACAAATCCTTGTCTTATCACTGTACTTATTTTGTAAAGGACAATCTAATTCTTCTTTAAGTTTTTAAATACCTTTTTAATTGTAAAATGTAACATATGCACACAACAGTGATAACTTTCAAAGCAGGATCCAACAAGTAACCAGAGAGCAAACCTCTAAGAACACCATGGGTCACAGTTCCACAATCTGTGAATTATTTAGACTGAGTGATATTTTATGGACAGACAGAGACACATACACATAAACACATAGCCTCTCACTGTAGCTGTGTTTGGCCATATCTAATATTTAGCCATTGTAGTTGTGCTGGTTTGAATGTATTATGTCCCCCAGAAAAAGCCATATTCTTTGATGCAACCTTGTGGGGCAGACATAATAGTGGGGATTAAGTTGGAACGTTTGGATTAGGTTGTTTGCATGGAGATGCGCCCCACCCAACTGTAGATGATAACTGATGGGATATTTCCATGGAGGCATGGCCCCACCCATTCAGGGTGGGCCTTGATCAGTGGAGCCATATAAATGTGCTGACTCAAAGAGACTGGACGGAGTGCAGCTGTGAGTGACGTTTTGAAGAGGAGCAAGCTTGCTAGAGAGGAACGTCCTGGGAGAAAGCCATTTTGGAAACCAGAACTTTGGAGCAGACGCCAGCCACGTGCCTTCCCAGCTAACAGAGGTTTTCCGGACGCCATTGGCCATCCTCCAGTGAAGGTACCCGATTACTGATGTGTTACCTTGGACAATTTATGGCCTTAAGACTGTAACTGTGTAGCCAAATAAACCCCCTTTTTATAAAAGCCAGTCCATCTCTGGTGTTTCACATTCTGCAGCATTAGCAAACTAGAACAGTAGTGTTTTTGGAGTTTTGTTTGTTTAACACTTCACATAAAGTTTTGAGTAACATGAAACAAGTTCAGTGAACATCTTTTTATAGAATAAAGAACACGTTATTCTGAAATATTTCCTCATCCAAACAAGGGAAAAATAATTCAAGTGTTTTCCTAATTTATATCCTCTACTTCCTTGAGATCCTCTAAAGCAAAAATTTCAAACATTTTGGACTAGGACTCATAAAAAAGAAATAAATTTTGTATTATGTCCCTATCCTCAAAACCAACACTCAAGTTTAATGAAAACATATTTATCTCTACTCTTTGTGACGTCACTCTGCTATTTTCTATTCCATTCTAGACAGATATTCTCCTAAGATACCCTCAGTCTTACATCAAATCATTAGTACAAAGACACAGCTGAGGAGATGACCCTGAGCTTTGTCTGTGCCACTTGGTTTCCTCATTCCTCAAACTTGCCCTCAACTAGCTAATTTCCTTGCTTTTTCCTCCCAGTTTCCTTTCTCATGGCTGAATTTCCCATCCACCCCCCACACCCCTCTCTGGAAGTCCTACCACGTCCTCCCTAAAGCCTTCTTCACCCTCCTGTCCCCACTAACCCATGTGGGCCTTCCCACCTAAAGGACTCTGTTTCCTTTAGTGACTTTCATAAATTCCATTTCCATTTCACTTCTTCTCCTTTGTTATTTTTAGGAACCCATCTACCTCTTCCCCCAATCTTTCCCCACCTATCACTCACTCACCCCAGAGATCTCCCTGAAGACAAACTATTTCTTATTTCACATATTTCATTTTCCCAGAGACTTCTGAATGGCAACTAGTGCTATGTTGAGGTTGAGTCAATGTTTCATTTAATCAAATCAAAATATCAGTTACCAAAATCAAGATTGGAATACACTATTTATGTTCTTTTGAACTATTTACTAAGGCTTAACATTTAAAAATCTTCATAGATGTTTTTGACTTGTGTGCCTTTAACCACTCATCAATTTTATGGTCATTTCCATATATAAACATAAGAGGAGTCAAAGTACAAAATGGGACTAGGCTTATTTCCATTAAAGACATCTTATTACGTCCACACCCTGGTGGATTGAACTATGTACCCCAGTTTGGACATGTTCTGGTGTGCAGGCCCACTGGAAATTAGATCTCCTCGAGATGTTAACAGTCGTGGTGTGGTCAACTGAATCAGGTTGGGCTTTAATCTCACTACCAGTGTCCTTTATCACGGCAGTGAAAATAGGACAGAGAGAGAAGCCACAAGGAGCAGCCAGAAACCAGAAGTCCAGGGAACCCAAAGTTGCTGCCATGTCCCTTGCTGTGTGACAGAAATTCCAAGAGCCGAGGATCATGGGCAGCCAGCCCCAGAATGTCCAGGAGAAAGCATCTCCTTGTTGACATCTCTATTGTGAACTTCTCCTAGCCTGGAAGCCATGCACCAAGAAATTCCCAGTGTTTAGGTCCACCCATTGTATGGCATTTGCTTGAGCATCTAGGAGACTAAAACACCCACCCAGTGAAGTACCTATCTTGATCAAATAGCTAGTTAACAAAGAGTAGATTTAGCAGACATGAAACAACTACCATAACACAGTGAGACCACGAGCCTGACTTTGATTGTCCCACAGAAGACCCAGTGCTGTGCTGTCGTTGCACAGAGAGACTCTTCATTCTGTTTTTTATCAATTACTGTTAAATAGTGGAGGAAAGTCTAAGTAAATTATGGTGTCTCCATACAGCACAATATTTTGTGGTTTTTTTGAAACAGCATTTGCAGTGCTGTTTAACGATATGGGAAAATGCTTACGCTAATCATATTAGGTGAAAAGTAGAGATATAGTATTTTTCATACAATGTGATCTCACCAGTTCAATAGAAAAACTAGACAAAAAATAACTGAAATGAAATTTAGGTAAATGTTAATGAGTAATTTTATCCTGCTTACTTATGCCTTAAGTATAACCCTAATTTTCTTCAAATGAGTATATATTTCTTTTACAGTCATATGAAAATATATCTTTGAGAACAAAAATACTGTATGTTGGATTCTTTGGAGCTGTGACAAAAGACTGAATCTATGGAAAAACACTCACCCATAGACCTTCCTAGTTCAGTCAGAAGGAAAGTAGCCAGAGCTTCCTAAAGAGCTCTCTCACATGGGAACTGAGATGCTTGCCCTTCTTGGATCAACAGGGACAGCCAGAGAGAGAAAGCCACGAGGGAAGAGGTGTGGGATGGTGGGGTGGGACTTTGTAATGGTGAGCTAAAGTTTAGAAGGGAAGGAGGAAACAGCCTGATCTGCTCCCAAAGGCCCCACCCTTGCATTCATTTACTCCCACCCCGCCCAGGATCCAGAACCTCACTGCTCCCCCTTCTCAGTGCCTTTGTTCACACTCTGACACTAAGCTGGAAGACTGACTTGGTGGGTCAGCTATCCAGGGAGTGGTCATCTTAATAAGATAAAGTCTGAAAATAGCCTAAGGAAGGGTAGATGATAGAATTCCAGGTGCCAATATTCACTCATTCAAATCCTTATTGAAAAGTTCACCATGTAGCCCAGGTGTCCATTCTAGATGTTGCAGGGAAAGGATTAATAAAATTTAAAAGTTCAGACCCTGATGTTAGAAACAAAGACACTATTCCAGTAGCTGGGGACATATCAGTGAACAAAATAGACAAAGCCTCTGCCCCACTCACTGGTATGTGACCCTTATTTTAGGTTCTGGTAAAGGAAAGTCAGAATTTTCTGACTACAGTTTAATTGTATTTAAGCAATGGACATGGCTAAATGAGATTAGCTGATTTGATAGAGGAGGGAAACCACAATTTTTTATGGCATGGATTGGAGAAATTTTTAAACTATCCTAATATTCTTTTGTCATGGCTGGAGAAGCCAAAGTTCAGGACTGAGAAGGATCTGAAATGTTTTTCTAGGCAGCCAATCTGTTTAAGAGACTTCTCACAGTCATTAAAGCAAACATCAGATTCGCTGTACCACACCCTCAAAACTGGCAATGAGCTTGAGACACACGCAGCAGGGTCTGACCCCTGAAAATGATGCTGTTTAGGCCTTCTGATATCAAGAATGTGTGTCAGGCCACACTCATTTGTCAAATCATTCAACATGGGCATACTTAACCTGTAGTCCTACTTACATTTCATCCAAGAAGCATAACTAAATGGAAGCAGGCATGTTCTATCTGTGTTCACATGTGTGTGTGTGCATGTGTGTGTGTGTGAAGTTAGGACCCGATTCACACATATCCATGGCTCCATGTGTATCTGTAACAGGCCCTGGATATTGCCGTAACTAATGGAGTAACTCCCAATTCCATGAGATACCCAAGCAGAAAAAAGGAAAATAAAAATAAACAAACTCTCAGCAGGCCAAAAAAACAGCTAGAGGAAAGAAGGACTGAGAAACTATAGAGCAGTTAGTGGTACAGAGCAGGGTGGGGGGGAAAGGAGAGATGCAATTCCTAAGCTTAAGTCAAACCACTTCACTCAAGGTAGACAGTTTTCTTAAACATTTATGCATTTTGGCCAGCGTTACCAGAAGCCATGGAAAGAGGGGCAAATGTGAATAGCCAAAAATGCTTGACCAAGTTGTAGTGAGAAAGATTCTGGGCTGACCAGGATTGCCCATCCCCAGGCCCTCCTGAAACTTCTTCCACCTCCCTTCTGAATTTTGGTGTCCTTGCTGGGCTAAGTACTGAGAAGCAAGACTCCCCTACTCACTTCAGCAGCTGGACAAAGGTTCTGAGAGAGGAACACGTGCCATGCCTTCTGTTAAGGGTTACATGTATATTATCTCACGATTTGGACAATACGATTGTACCCATTTTTACAGATGAACAACTGAAAACTGGAATTTGAGTAACTTGCTCAAAGTTAAGAGTTATGGGGTGAGTGTCAGAGCTGAAATCCAAATCTGACCTCCTAGACATGTTTGGGCATGAAAATGCACATAGTAGGTGATTAATAAATGATTGAAGGCTGAGCGAAACTGTGAGGTGGGTAGTGGCACAATGGATCCAGGACTCAGGTCCATCATGTTGCAACCCTGACTTTCCCTGAACACAGGCTGTGCTCATGCGGATCAGTCACAGAAGAGGGTCCACGTGGCCTGCGGCCAGGACACATTACTGGGACCAGCAGGCCTGGGCTCTGGAACTGGACTTGCACTGGTTCTCTGTGTGGCTTGGCAAAACCCATTTTATTTCCCAGGGCCTCTGTTTCCTCACTGAGCAAAGAAAGGACAGTCCACTTTACCCTCTAAGTCCACTGGGTCAGAAAAGGTGAATGTAAGTGAAGATGATTCATATAATCCACATGTTGAACGAATCTTGACTCCTTAGAGCTTGTTCTATGTTCTACTTCAGATCTGGCTGCCCTAATGTTTGCTCTTTGCTCCTTGCCACTGAGGAGTTCAAACAATACTACTATTATTTTAAGTGAAATACAATAAATTCCTATGATGTGCAGAGAAAGAGAGTTGGGAAATACTGGCAGGTCAGATGGAAAGTGGATCTCTGACTCACCATGCATTTCAGAGAAGTATCCAGATGCTCTCGGCCTGGCATCCAAGGCCTCTCCCAACGAGCCTCCATGGACTTCATGCTCCACTAATACCACAGGACATACAGTCCGTCCAGCACACCAGGCTCTCAGACCTCTGATCCCTTTCAGTTGTGGCTGGAACACCATTCCCCTTCCTCTTTACTGTTTGGGACTCAGTTCATGCAACACTACCATGTGGAAACTTCTCTGCTCCCTCTTCAGTGTTCACACATCACTTATACTATTACACAGTTCCTGAGCATCCTTACCTCTACTACTCAGCTGCTCAAAGGCAGGAATTGTGCTCTTTCATCTTTCTATTTCCACTGTTTGGCACAGGACTGGGAACTCTGTGGGCATAAGGTGAATTTTAGTCAATTATGCTAACACCGTATATGTCCACAATGCCTTTGAATAGTCAGGAGAGCGAGAAGCTGTCTAGTTGATGCTGAACAAATGCCTCAAGCTCAAGGCTTCATCATTTGCAATGTATTTATGGTACCAAATGACAAGGACACCTACAATGCAAAAATTTCCCAGGCCAAGGAGAAATTTCCTAAATTCCCTACACCTATGATCTCTTCCATTTAAGTCACAATTAACCCAAGGGAACTCAGTAGTTTTATTAGCTGAGATTTCTTTAGCTACATAGTTAATTTGTCCAAGATGGGAATCATGTTTAATTTGCTTACCAAATCACAGATTCTCAAAAACGTTCATGGACTAACCTATGGAAGAGACTCACTGTACCCATTTCTCTATTACCTCACAGAACTTAGGAGAGTGCCGGGGACGAAACTGATGCTCAATAAATGCCTGTTGAATGAATGAATGAATGAATGAATGAACATCTTTCTCATCTATTTTTCTAACTGCGGTGATTTTCAAAGGACCCAGCATGAAATTGTTCAAAGGTCCATGCTTGACGCGTGAAAACAATCTTAAGATTTATTGACTATAAAGTGAGAATCTGGCTACCCTTTCAGTTTTAAGATCTTTTCACAATACAAATTCAAGTGTGGAATTGGCTGCCAAAATTTACATTTCTAAATAGATAGCTGCTAGCAAAAACAGAATTAAAAGTAGCATCAAGTGGCCAGTTAATCTCAAGATTGTCATTGTTATAAATGGAGTGAAAATATTATTTGGCAATAATTACGGTACAGTTACTAAGCTGATATATTAATGAAGATAATATTCAGATGTAAAATAGTTCTTATAGAAATTTCAGAAATATTGCATTATGTTAAATATTCTCCTATTATGCCCTGTATTCTGAAAACATTCCTTCCAACCCCAAGAGCCCAATTGGAGTCCAGTAGATTTCATCACACGGAATCTTCTCTGTGATATTCCCATGTAAAAATATTAGGCCTTAAGGACCAAGAATAGTCAAACACGTTTACCTCACTATGATATCTTACTGACCAAACAATCAAACTAGCTCCTCTTCCTGGACATACATTATTGGATTTTGTTTGGGGAAAGACAGGCTATTCCAGACTGAGCTCACTTGGCTGAACAGCACCTCACTCTCCCACTGGGGATCATGAGCTGAAATGAATAGTTAATTTGGCCTTCTAGGAACTCAAGGTCAAAGGTAATGTCAAGTCAGGGCTTTGTACTTGGATACGGTTAGTCCCAGAAATGTTGAATTGCATGATTTTTCAAAATAAATCTATCTGAATCACAAAATCAAAGGCACATGGCCCACCTTCTCAGAGTTCTTGTTTGAGTGGAGAAAAGGAACACAGATAAAAATTCACCACCCTATAAACTTACACAAACTCTAATAAAAACTGATTGAAATAGATAAACTATCAAAGATGAGAAATACACTCTTTATTTATAATAATTTGATCCCCAATTCTGACTTATTTCAATCCTAAACATAATTTACAAAAGAAAGATAAAGAACTCTGTAGCAATGAAAGACTACTAAATTAACGATATGACTTATCACCCTTTAAAAATGACCAAATAATAGAAAAATAAGAGTAGGCAATGGATAATCTCTTATATTCCTGGTAAAGCCCATGTTTCACTTTCCTAGGCTACTTCAAACAATCTATGAAACGGTTCAGTGTAAGCAATGGGAATTTATTCACTTAGTTTTGAGGCCAACAAGATGTCCATATCAAGTCATCATCAGGGTGATGCTTTCTTTCCAAAGACTGGCTGCCAGCGATCCCTGACTCCTCTGTCCCGTGGCAAGGCACATGGAGGTGTCTGCTGGTCTCTCCTGTCTCTTCCAGGTTTCCATAATTTCAGCTTCTTGCTTCCACAACTTTCTCTCTCCTTCTCTCTCTTTCTTCATGCCATTTATGAAGGACTCCAGTAATAGAATTAAATCCCATCCTGAATGAGGTGGGACACACCTTAACTGAAGTAGCCTCATCTAAAAGTCCTACTTACAATGGGTCCAAACCCACAGGAATCGATTAGACTTAAGAACTTGTTTTTCTGGGGTACATACAGCTTCAAACTATTTGTGAGGATGCACAAATAGGATAAAAGTAAATAGAAGGAAATGGAAGAGATGGAGGTAGAGTGGAGAAGGGAACTAGATTCATCACCATAAAAAAAAAAAAAAATTCCAAACAGTAGGCACTTAATAACTGGCATAGATTTACTAATTGTTTCCCCCTCATACCTCACTCCTTTTCCATTCTTCTTTCTTCTCCACTTCCTCCTTCTCCTCCAACATCATCATCGTCATCGTCATCATCAGTAATTACCTTCAGGAAGAGAGTGAGTTGGAGGAGTTGGGGAAGCAGGATAATGTGGGGTTAGGAAAGAACTGCCATGTGGGATGTGTAAGCATGCGGTGTGAGCAAAATATTTTACATTTTACTACAGTTAGTTCCCATTTTGAGGGGAGGAGAATATGCAGAAACAGGGATTTATAAAGCAGTAGATTCAGGGGTTGAATTATTGTCTTTCTGACACTAGAGCCTATTTCTTCTGTGCAATTTCATCTCTCAAAGAGAATCAAGTCTTCTAAAACTGTTTCGTAATTAAAGAAAAACACAAGAAAATAAAGCACACTAAAATATTTATCACATAAATATTGTAGTAGGAAAAAACTGGAAAGCATAAAACAACCTAAACACCTAATGATAAGAGAAAACTCGCATAACTCTAAAATGGAAAACCATTAAAAGTAATAATTATGAAGAATTTATAATAACATGGAGAATATTTATGTTGAAATATGAAATGAAAATTAAGATAATGGTATGTCCATAGCTAATTAGAAAAGTAAGGACATAAATCAATGCAACAGAAAATAAGATTGAAAAACAATGCCCCCAGGTCTCCAGAGGCTCCTTAGCCGAGCGCAGAGTCATCCATCAGCCCTTGCTCTCGCAGCCGGCATCCTTTCACAAGAGGCTCCACCTGAATTTGTAGGCCAATATTCCATTATAGAGCATGTCTTTACCCCATTGGAACCCCTGCTTCCCAGTGGGAATTTGAAGTGCTGCTGTTTGATTCTGAACCAGCCTTTGGATGACTGTTTTCATCATCTTTGGAGCAAAGCTCTTTTAAAAGCCTGTACTGATGGAGGGGCCAACCGTCATATATCACCTAAGGAGAGCGGAAAAGCTTTTTGCCTGAATTCATCAATGGAGATTTTGATTCTATTAGGCTTGAAGTCAGAGAGTACTACAGAACTAAGGGTTGTGAGCTGATTTCAGCTCCTGATCAAGACCACACTGACTTTACCAAGGGCCTCCAAGTGCTCCAAGAGAAGACAGAAGAAAAAGACTACAGGTTGATATGACTGTGACTCTGGGAGGACTTGGTGGACCTTTTGACCAGAGTATGGCATCTGCCAGCACCCTGTTACCCCGTTTCAGATGACTGATATCACTCCTTTGTTAATTATAATAATTCAAGACAAATCTCTCATCTACCTGCTCCAACCAGGAAAGCACAAGTTGCATGTGAACACTGGAACGGAAGGTGATTGCTGTGGCCCTACACCTGCTGGACAGCCTTGCAATCAAGTTACTACAATAGGCCTAAAGTAAACCCTTACCCATCATGTGCTTGGTTTTGGAATTCTGGTCCGTAATTCTAATACCGACGATGGATCTGGGGTGGTGACTGTGGAAACTGATCAGCTGCTCCTGTGGACCACGGCCATCCAAGACTAACCTATCGGCCAGCATCCGTAGGTGTGCTTCTACCCTACCACACTGCCAGTGATTTATTGCTCAGTAAGACCAGTTCACCTGGGTTTACCAGAATCCATACTTCCCCAGGAAGCCCACTAGGTCAGATGATCCAGGCAACATTATAAATGACAGACCTGAATTTTACAGTAAAAGGCAAGATCATTATTTTTTAGGAAAGTAAATAAGCTCTATTGTTTACAGTTGGAAAGTCACGTGAATCATTCCATTATAAAATTCAGCACTGATTATTCTTTATTGTGCTGTTAATCAATCTTTTTATCTCAGAAAACTGCTTTTAATTTTGAAGCTGATAAGACTCCTTAGAGTCTAGCACATCACTCGCCCCTGCTGGCTAAACCAAAATGCTTTTAACAACAAGGGCTACTTCTGAATGTTTTCTAATATTATATTTCTCCATATAATTTATATCACTTTTTATTGAAAAAAAATTCCTTCCTGATTGGAATGTCAAAACTACGCTATTTCACTCTGGCCTATTACTGTATCTCATATTGTCTTTTAAAAAAATATATCAAGTCATTGACCTAAGTATTAAATTTGAGAACAGGTAGTTATAGGTAGAGAGAAATGGCATGAAAGATAAATAATTCTTAAAGCCAATCCCACTCACATATTAATCCCCAAACTCAACTTGAAGTAAATGCCCTAAACATCAGTGGAATGACAGATAACATTGTCCCCATCTTAATTAAAATTAAGACTGAAAAAATTGTGGAGAAGAAACTTAAGCATAAAAATTCATTTTGTCTGGCAGCTCAGACTGAAAAAAGTTGGCTCATAGGACACAATGTTATTCATTCAAATACAGTTTGACCGTCTATGGGGATAAATAAACATAGTTAAATGAAGAGCCTGGTGCTGAGAGCCTGTGTTTCTGCCCCAGCCTCTGTTCCCTGAACCCCTTTCCTCACCTGTAACATGGAAGGGAAGGGGCTGGACCGATGTGTTGGAGGTGCCTTCCCACACTCAAATTGTAAATTCTGGCGCTTTGCAGCTGTAAGGCAGATAATGCACCCGGTTACTGACACAGCCCAGTTAAACAACCTGGCCCCTTGAATATATTCAAGTTTCTTTTATAATGGGACCCTTTTCATTACATATATTTAATAAACCAAATGTTGCCACAGAAATCTGAACCTGCCCAACATGTTTTATGTATACACAATCCCTACGTGGCTGTTTTCTTCTTGGTGCTGACAACTTTGATGATGAAAGGACAGTGTAAGGCTCAGATTGTAAATAGAAAATGAAAAGAAGATCAGTAGAACTAACATGCAATTCTGAACTGTTACTCGTTAGAAAAAAATTAATTTTATGCAAATACATGTGAGATTGAAATCTGTATGTCAAATAAAAATATTTAATTATCAAAAAAAAGCAATTCACTAAAAGTTTAGTAGTATTTGGCTTTGGATAGTGATTATGGATGAGTTTTATTTTACTTTACTTTCTATGTTTTCTTCATTGTCTAAGTTTTATAATTAGCATGATGTCTTTTAAAAATGGATACTTTCAATGTATTATTCCTTTTGAATAAACCTCAGTGGATGAAAGAAATGACATTTTTAGAAAGCAAATCAGTGCTTCCAGTTGCGGGTATAGACGCCATAGAGTCACTTTTCTCTGATGCCTCCCTTTAGATACAACCAAATACCCTAGAAATAGTTTAACAGACAACCATAAGGGAACTCTGAACTGGAAGGCACACTGACAGACTGGGGGTATCAGGGATGGAGGAATGGCACTATGGCTAGTTTCCTCCCATTTATCTCAGAAAAGGAGCAGGAGAGGTTTGCAACCCATAACTGCTACTAGGCAAGCACAAAAAATAGATGTTAATAATGGAAATTCTGCTACCTCTAAACAAAAGGACGGGAACAGAAAAGCCTAAATGGAACTTAGCAGGGACACCCACACCCAGTGACAGCAGTGCCTAATCTCTCTGTGACAGAGCTCAGGGGCCAATCCACCCCCTCCCACACCTACCAACAACAGTAGACTGATATTCCCACCACAGCAACAACAGAGGAACCAGGAGGGGCCAGCCCGCCTGGCACCCACAACTGTCAGCATCAGCAGGAATGGTCAAGCCACAGAAGTGGTAATCGAGACACATGGGCAGGTTGAGCTATTCCTCACCCACCCGAGGCAGTCGCAGCTAGGCCCCTCCTTCCTCCACTTAGCTGCAGAGAGCCACTCAGACTCACAGCCTCCTGGTCCTCGACTCAGCAGCAGTGGAGAAGCCAAGCCAAGCATCTCCTGTCCCTCTTCTCAGTGGCAGAAGGGAACCAAGGGCCAGATCTCCTGTCTTCCATCCAGAAACATGGCTCATAGCCCTCCACACCTGGTAGAAGGTGTCCCAGGTACATTCCTGTCTCCCCCAGAGAAACCAGCAGAAAGGTGAAGGGGATGCCTACCAATACCAGGTGGCCCAAGAACAGGCCAGAGTTTATGCTCTCTGCCCTGCGGTAACAGCATCCCTGACCATCAACTGACTGCACTGGGTGGCTGTGGGAATGGCTTCTAGCCACCTTCACAGGTGGTTCAAGCAAGAATTCAAAGAAAGATGAAACAGAGAAAGAGAGTGAAGCAGATCAAAATAGCATTGCAAGGGCTCAGAAAACCAAATTATCACTAGAACTGTAGCCCTCAAAAGTAGGCCAGAACTTACACACTAAACCTAAACAAAGCAACTATCTGATAAAAGGATGTTTAAATAGAATCAAGAGTATCCTATCAAAATATCTAAAATGTACAGAATGCAATAAAAAAATCACTAGTCATATCAAGAATTAGGAAAATGACAACTCTAATGAGGAAAAAACAACAATAAACTAATGCCAATACTGACATGAGTTAGGTGTAGACATTATCTGAAAAAAATTTTAAAGCAGTCACCATAAAATTGCCTTAAAAAGTAATTATGAATTCTCTTGAATGAAAAATGAAAACCTTGACAAAGAAATACAAGTTATTTAAAAGAACAAAATGGAAATTTTAGAACTGAAAAAAAAATAACTAAAATAAAAAAAAAAATTTCTGGATGTGCTCAGAAGAGTGCAGATGACAGAAGACAGAATCAGTAAACTTGATGACAGAGCAAGAGTATTTACTCAGTCCGAACAACAGAGATAAAATAGACTGGAAAAAAAAATGAACAGAGCTTCAGGGACCAGTGGGACAACAACAAAATTGCCAATATTTGAATCACCGGAGTTCCAAAAGGAGAAGAGAAAGAAAGTGGGGATGAAAGTGGATTCAAAGAAAGAATAGCTAAAGTATTCCCAAATTTAGTTAAAAACAAATCTACACATTCAAAAACATGAGTGTGGTGCACTGAATTGTATACCCCAGTTTGGACATGGCCTGGTCTTTCTCTTGGTCCACATTCTGGTGTCACTTCAGTTAAGGTGTGGCCCCCTGAATCAGATCTGGCTTTAATCTAGTTCACTGGAGTCCTTTATAGGCAGAGTGACAGTCAGAGAGAAGCCACAGGGAGCGACCAGAAGCGGGAAGTCAACAGAACCCGGAGAAAGGAGAAGACACCCTCACATGCATTCCCATGGGACAGAAAAGGCAAGTAACCCCAGATATTGCCTGTCTGCCAGAAGACACTGACCCCAAGAGGAAGTAAGCCTTCTAGCCTCTGAAACCTTGAGCCAATAAATTTCTATTATGAAACCTAAATATTTTATGGAATTTACTTTAGCAACTAGGAAACTAAAACACAGAGGGAGTGCCAAGTAGGATAAAACCAAAGAAATCCATGTCAATGGACTTCATAATGAAACTTCATGATTAAAAGGCAAAGAAAATCTTTAAAGCAGCCATGGAGAAGTGATGTATGATTATAAGGGCAACCAATCTGAATGACAGTGACTTTCTCATCTGAACTATAGAGACTAGAAGGAAGTGGCACAACATTTTCCAAGCACTAACAATAAAAGAACTGCCAACCACAGGCTCTTCATCTGGTGAATGTATTCTTTAGGAATGAATGAGAAGTAAAGACATTCTCCTGAGGGAAAACTAGAGTATTTTTCACTAGCAGAACTAGCCTGAAAGAATGGCTAACTTCAGATCTCACACAGAAAAGAAATAATAGAAAAACATTTGACTCCTCAGAAAGGAAAGAAGAAAAAGAGATTGGGTAAAAATAGGTGTAAGTATAATAGATTATTTTTTCCTCATGAGTTTCTTAAATCATATCTGATGGCTGAAGCAAAAGTTATTCTAATATCAGTTATGGTGCTCAATGTATGTAGAGAAAATTATATTGAAAAGACTAATTTAATTAAAAAATCACGGCAATTACATTTTTAAATGCTGAGGGTAGAGGGGCCTCAATGGAACTAATTTTTTTTAATGCTTTACTCTATGTGGTACCACATCAATACCAGTAGGCTGTAAGAAGTTACATATGTGAGAACCTAAGATGGCGGCTAGGTGAGACAGGGCAAAAAAACACCTCTGTGAAAAATACTAGATAAAAACCAGAAAGTGACCCAGAACACCACTGCCAGCGATGCACCAGCTGGACAAGGTCTGCTAAATCCACAGGGAACGTGCATTTGGTGAAACCAGGAGCCTGCATTCTGAAACGAGTGAGTGAGTCAGCTGAAAGTCCTGTGGATGCACTGTGGTGTGGGGAAACAGCGGGCTGGCGTTTGGAGATGGACTAGTTCTTTAAAAAAAAAAAGCCCGGGAGCAGCTGCAGATACGACGGGGAGAGCCCCACAGTGAAGTATGGCAGGAGCGGGCTGGGCTAACACCTCGGTGTCTGGCATGGAGGATACCTCTTCCCACACCCGCTGCTGATTGTCTCAGGCCCAGGGGAGCAGAGGGGAGCCAAAAGGAGAAAAAAACCCACATTCCTTGCAGCCATCTCCCCAGTGGGCAGGGGACACTCCTGCCCGGAGCCAGACCCACAGCCCAGAGCCACCCAACCAGTGTGATGGGGAATCTTTCCCGCAGTACTACACACAAGCCACAGTATCAGCCGTGGACAGTGGCCTTTAATACATCCATGGCTGATTGTCCCAGAGCTGGGAGGGCAGAGCTGTGCAAAAAGGGGGAAGTTAACGCTTCCCATTCAACCATCTTTGAAGCGGGCTGGGAGCACCCCTGCACAGCCCAGCAACCCAGGGCTTCCCTGGCGGGCCGGTGTGCACTTGTATCTGGTGCAGCCCTCCCTCAGCAGAGGTTCTGGGAAGGGGCAGCCACACAGAAATCCCAGGGAACCTATGCCAATACCAAGGACTTGTGGGTCAGAGGCAGAGAACAGCCTTAAATCTCTGGGAACACCTGGGAGGTTTGATTATTAAAGCTGCCCTGTCTCCCTAACCACCCAGACACACGCCCCACGTTGAGGGCGGACAGCACCAGCAACACACCCAAACTTGGTGCAGCAATTGGACCCCACAAGAATCAGATCCCCACACACCACAAAGACAAAGTGGGGGAGAACTGACTTGAGGGGAATACGTGACTCACGGACGCCATCTGCTGGTTAGTTAGAGAAAATGTATGCCACCAAGCTGCAGTTCTGTCAAATTAGGGATCAAGTAAAGCAAATGCCAAGAGGCCAAAAACAACAGAAAATCTTAAAGCATATGATAAAACCAGACGATATGGAGAACCCAAACCAAAACACCCAAATCAAAAGATCAGAAGACACAAAATACTTGGCACAATTAATCAAAGAATCACAGACAGGCAACAAGAGCATGGCTCAGGATGTAAAGGACATGAAGAAGAGCATGGCACAGGATATAAAAGACATAAAGAAGACCCTAGAAGAGCATAAAGAAGAAATTGCAAGAGTAAATAAAAAAACAGAAGCTCTTATGGAAATTAAAGAAACTGTAGGCCAAATTAAAAAGACTCTGGATACTCATAATACAAGATTAGAGGAGGTTGAACAACTCAGCCTCCTCAAGGACCACAGAACAGAAAATGAAAGAAGAAAAGAAAGAATAGGGAAAAAAATCAAAAAAATCAAAATGGATCTCAGGGATATGATAGATAAAATAAAATGTCCAAATTTAAGACTCATTGGTGTCCCAGAAAGGGAAGAGAAAGGTAAAGGTCTAGAAAGAGTATTCAAAGAAATTGTTGGAAAAACTTCCCAAACCTTCTACACAATATAGACACACAAAGCATAAATGCCCAGAGAACTCCAAAGAGAATAAATCCAAATAAACCCACTCCAAGACATATTCTGATCAGACTGTCAAATACTGGAGAGAAGGAGCAAGTTCTGAAAGCAGCAAGAGAAAAGCAATTCACCACATACAAAGGAAACAAAATAAGACTAAGTAGTGACTACTCAGCAGCCACCACAGAGGCAAGAAGGTAGTGGCATGACATATTTAAAATTCTGAGAGAGAAAAATTTCCAACCAAGAATACTTTATCCTTCAAATTTGAGGGAGAGCTTAAATTTTTCACAGACAAACAAACGCTGAGAGATTTTGCTAATAAAAGACCTGCCCTACTTCAGATACTAAAGAGAGCCCTACCGACAGAGAAACAAAGAAAGGAGAGAGAGAGATAGAAAATTTTAACAGACATATATAGAATATTACATACTAGGTCACTGGGACACACATTCTTCTCTAGTTATCACGGATCTTTCTCCAGAATGGACCATATGCTGGGGCATAAAAACAAGCCTCAATAAATTAAAAAAAAAAAAATGAACTTGTTCAAAGCACATTCTCTGACCACAATGGAATACAAATAGAAGTAAATAACCATCAGAGACTTGGAGAATTCACAAACACCTGGAGGATAAAAATGAGGGGGAGATAAAAATATTCCCAGATAATCAAAAGCTGAGGGACTTCATCACCAGTAATCAGTCCTATAAGAAATGCTAAAGGGAGTAGAGCAGGCTGAAAGGAAGGGACACTAAACAATTGACTGAAACCACATGAAGAAATAAAGATTTCCAGTAAAGATCTCATGGTAAATATAAATACCAATACTACTGCATTTTTGATTTATAACTCCACTATTAACTTCCTACAGGATCTAAAATACATGAACTGTAATGATAAATCAGTAGTTTTGCACTCAATGTAAAATATGTAATTTTTTACAAGAACTACATAAAGGTGGGGGAATATTGGAGTATAGTAATATAGTTTATGTGTTATATTGAAGTTAAGTTGGTATCAAAGAAAAACAAGATTGTTATAGATTTAAGATGTTAAATTTAAGTCCCACAGTAAACACAAAGAAAGTATCAGAGAATATGACCATAGAGACGAAAAGTAGAGTAGGGATTCTGAGAATTGGGTGAAGGGGCAATGGGGAGTTAAGAAATGAGAGTAGGGTTTCTGTTTGTGGTGAAGGAAAACTTCTAGAAATGGATGGTGGGAAGGTGATAGCATTGCAACATTCTAAATGTGATTAATCCCACTAATGGAATGCTAGGGAGGGGGTGGAATGTGAAGATTTAGGCTATACATATGTTTCCACAATTGAAAAAAAAAAGATAGTCTAAATAGATGACAATTGAATGCCAAGGATGATCCCGGATGGGATCTGAGGATGGAGGACAGGAAGCTCAAAGGGACACAGATGGGACACACACACATAAAGGAAATACAGAATGTAAGCTTTGTACCAATGTTGAATTTCTTGAACTTCTTAGCTGCGCTTAATGAGATTGCATAAAAGAATGTTCTTGTCCATGGGAAAGGTATATGTGAATTATAGTGTTTGTTCAAAGATATGTGCAGCTAGCTCACATATGTTCAGAAGACAGAGCAATAGATGACGGATGATAGATAGGGAGGGAGGGAGGGAGAGAGGGAGGGACAGAAAGAAATGGTGGTGTGACAGGATGTTAAAGGTGGTGGATCGGGGTATTGGGGGAGGGGGGTTGGGGTATGATGGAGTTCTATGTATGGGGTTTGTACTGTTTTTGCAACTCTTCCTGTAAGATTGAATTTATTTCAAAAAAAAAAAAGAAGTTATATATGTATATTGAAATACCTATAGCAACCACTAAGAAAGCTACAAAGATATGTATTAGAAAACTGCATAAATAAAACAAGACAGAATCCTAGAAAATGTTTATCTAACCCAGAGGAAGGCAAGAAAAGAGATACAGAGGAATGAGAAACAAAAGAAACAAATAGAAAACAAATAATAAAATAGCCAATTTAAGCCATAACATATAAATAAATACTATAAAAGAAAATGGTTTCAGCACTCCAATTAAAAGGCAGATTCATAGAGTGGAGATATGCTTTCCAAAAGAAAATCATTCTAAACAAAATGATATAGGTAGGTATTCCAGTTTGCTAATGCTGCCAGAATGCAAAACACCAGAAATGGATTGGCTTTTATAATAGGGGTTTATTTGGTTACACAGTTACAGTCTTAAGGCCATAAAGTGTTCAAGGTAAGGCATCAACAATAGGGTACCTTCCCTGAAGGATGGCCAATGGCGTCTGGAACACCTCTGTTGTCTGGGAAGGCACGTGGCTGGTGTCTTCTTCTTTTGCTCCCACGTTATGTTTCAAAATGGCTTCCTCTCAGGACATTCCTCTCTAGGCATCTGGGGGTTCTCTTAGTTTCTCCCAGGCACCTCTGGGCTAGCAAAAGTCTGCTTTCAATGGCCATCTCCAAAATGTCTGTCTCGGCTACAGCTCCAAAATGTCACTCTTAGCAGGCTCTGAGGTCCTTCTGTTTGTGAACTCTTTTATGTGATTCCGGTGATTTAATTAACACCCACCCTGAATGGGCAGGGTAACACCTCCATGGAAATTATCCAATCAAACGTTTCACTCACAGTTGATTGAGTCACATCTCTATGGAATCAGAATTCCAACCTAATCAACACTAATGTCTCTGGCTCCACAAGACTGCATTAAAGAACATGGAGTTTTGGGGGGACACAATACATCCAAATCAGCACAGTAGGTTTAATTTAAAAGGATGGAAAAAGAAACATACTAACACTAATTTTAAAAAGCAGGAGTGGTTACATTAATATCAGATAAAGTAGACTTCAGAGTGATGAAAACTACTCAGGACCAAGTGGGGCAATTCATACTGACAAGTGATCCACCACCAAGAAGTCACAGTGACCTTGAATGTGTATGCACAAAACAAACAGAGCTTGAAATGCGTTGTGTAGAAGGCAGAATAATGATGCCCTCCCCAAAAGATGCCTGCACACTAATGCCTGGGACCTGTGAATATGTTACCTTACATGACAATGGAGATTAAGGTTGCAGATAGAATTAAGGTTGCTAATCACAGCTGACCTTAAAATAGAGAGGTTATCCTGGATTATCCAGGTAGGCCCAATGTTATCACAAGGAACTGTAAAATATAATGGGAAGGCAAAGCAGATGTGTGGATCAGAGATTTGCAACAACTGGAGAGGCAGGAGAAATTCAAAGTATGAAAGGAACTAGATCCACCATCGCTGGGTGTGAAGATGGTAAGAAATGACCATAAGATAAGAAATGCAGGTAGGAACTGGGAATAGCCCTCAGCTGACAGCCAGTAAGTAAACGGGGGCCTCAGAACTACAACTGCAAGGAACTGAATTCTTCAACAAACTGAGTGAGCAAGGAATGATTCTCCCCTGGAACCTCCATAAAGGATCACAGTTTTGCTGACATTTTGATTTTAGCCCAATGAGATCCAACCTAGCCTTCTGATCTAAAGATCTATAAGATAATAAATTGTGTTGTTTTAAACCACTAAGTTTTTGGTAATTTGTTAGGGCAGCACAGGAAACTAATGCACACATGAATCAAAAAGCAGATTGAGGTGAAAGAATAGACATATCCACAATTATAGCTGGGGACATCAACACTCCACTTGAGCAATTGATAGACCTACTAGACAGAAAATTAGCAAAGATATAGAAGAATTGAGCAATTCAATAATCAACAGGGTCTAATTAATATTTATGGAACACTCCAACCAACAACAGCAGAATACACTTTGTTTTCAAGCATCCATGGAACACTTATCAAGATAAAACATGTCACAGTAGCATAGATCATAAAACAAATTTCTACACATTTAGAAGAATAGAAACATGTTCTCCAACCATAATTGAATCAAACTAGAAATCAGTAACTGAAAGACAATTGAAAAATATTAAAATACTTGGAAATTAAAAGACATACTACATTTTTTGAGAATGTTGTATTAGCAGAAACACTATATCAGCTTGGCCTGAAAAGGCAGAGGTAGGACAACATAAAGAAAGATTGTCAGCTGTATGGGAGTCTATTTTCAGGAAATAGGCTGATAGAGCCACGTGATCTATGCTGTTAAAGCATACAAGTGCTCCGTTATTCTTCAAGAAAAAGGAATAATGACTCCTAGGGATCAAAGTCCAGCAGGGCTGCTGACATCGGAACAGGTTGGCAGGGCCACTAAGGAACCAAGACAGAGCCTAGAGCCAGGGGATTCTTATCAGGACTTGGAACCTAATGGAATTTGCCCTGCTCGATTTCTAAACTGCTTGGTACCAGTGGCTCCTTTAGTCTCTCCAATTTCTCCCTTTTGGAATGGGAATGACCTGCCACTGTATTTTGTTTTATCTTTTAATCTTCATTCTAGTAATATATATGACCTAAAGTTTCCCCTTTTAACCTCAGTCACCTCTATAGTTTAGTGTTGTTGATAACACTTACCATTATGTGCTACTATCACCACCATCCATTTCCAAACCTTTATCATCAACCTAAATAGAAATATTGTACAGGAGAAACATCAGCTCCCCATTCTCTACCCCCATTCTATCCTCTGGTATCCTATATTCTATGTTATAACACTATGAGTTTGCTTATTATAATCAGTTCATACCAGTGAGATCATGCAACATTTGTTCTTTTTTGTCTGGCTTATTTCACTCAACATAATGCCCTCAAGGTTCATCCATATTGTCACATGCATCAGGACTTCATTGATTTTTTTGGCCAAAAAATATTTCATTATATATATCACATTTGTGATGTGTGTGTGTATGTGTATCACATTTTGTTTACCCATTCATCAGTTTATGAACATTTGAGTTGAACATATGAGTTGCTTTTAACTTTTGGCAATTGTAAATAACGCCTCAGTGAACATCAATGTGCAAATATCTGTTCAGGACTCTGCTTTAAGTTCTTCTGGGTATACACCTAGTAACAGAATTGCCAGATCATATAGGAATTCTATATTTAGTTTCCTGAGGAACAGCCAAACTGTCTTCCCCAGCACTGCACCATTTTACATTCCCACCAGCAATGAATAAGTGTCCCTATTTCTCCACAACCTCTTCAATTCTTGTAGTTTTCTGTTTTTTTTAATAGTGGCCATTCTAGTGGATATAAAACGGTATCTTACTATGGTTTTTTATTTGCATTTCCCTAATAGCTAGTGATGTTGAGGTTCTCTTCATGTGCTTTATAGCCATTTGTATTTCCTCTTAGGAGAAATGTCTATTCAAGTCTTTTGCCCAATTTTTAATTGGGTTATTTGTCTTTTTATTGTTCAGTTGTAGGATTTTCTTATATATTCTAGATATCAAACCCTTTTGGATATGTGGTTTCCAAATACTTTCTCCCACTGAGTAGGTTGTCTTTTCACTTTTGTGACAAAGTCCTTTGATGCACAAAAGTTTTTAATTTGAGGATGTCCAATTTATCTATTTTTCTTCTGTTGCTTGGACTTTCAGTGTAAACTCTAAGAAACCACTGCCTATTACAAGATCTTGAAGGTGCTTCCTTATGTTTTCTTTTAGGAGTTTTGTAGTTCTGCATCTTATATTTAGATATTTGACCCATTTGAGTTAATTTTGGTATTTGATGTGGGATATGGATCCCCTTTCATTCTTTTGCTTATAGATATCCAGTTCTCCCAAAACAATTTGTTGGAGACTCTTCTTTCTAATTGAGTTCACTCGGCAGCCTTGTCTGAAATTAATTGTCCATAGATATGAGGGTCTATTCCTGAACTCTCAATTCAATTCCATTGGTCAATATATCTATCCTTATGCCAGTACAATGAAGTTTTGACCACTGTAGCTTTGTAACATGATTTAAAGTCAGACAGTGTGATTTCTCCAACATCATTCTTTTTTTTCGAGAAGTTTTTTGGCTGCTCAGGGCCACTTTCCCTTCCAAATAAATTTAATAAGTCACTTTTCCATTTCTGCACAGTAGGCTTTGGGATTTTGATTATGATTGCATTGAATCTGTAAATCAATTTGGGTAGAATTGATATCTTAATAATATTTAATCTTCCAGCCCATGAACACAGAATGTCCTTCCATTTACATAGGTCTTCTTTGCTTTCTTTTAGCAATGTTTTGTGGTTCTCTGTCATTTACACTCTTGGTTAAATTTCTTCCCAGATACATTTTTTCTTTTCGTGGCTATTTTAAATTGAATTTTTTTCCCTTGATTTCCTCCTCAGATTGCTCATTGCTAGTGTACAGAAACACTGTTGATTTTTGCATGTTGATCTTGTATCCTGTCACTTTGCTGAACTCATTCATTAGCTCTTGCAGCTTTGTTGTAGATTTTCATGATTTCTATATATAGGATTATGTCATCTGCAAATAGTGAAAGGTTTATCTCTTCTTTTCCAATTTGGATGCCTTTTGTTTCTTTTTCTTGCCTAACTGCTCTGGCTAGAATATCTAGCACAATGTTGAATGACAGTGATGACAGTGGGCATCCCTGTCTTGTTCCAGATCGTAGAAGGAAAGCTTTCTGTCCTGTCTTTCAACATTGATTATGATGTTTGCTGTGGGTTTTTCATTATGCTCTTTATCAATGTTGATGAAGTTTCCTTTTATTCCTATCTTTCAAAGTGTTTTTATCAAGAAAGGATGCTGGATTTTGTCAAATGCCTTTTCTGCATCAATTGAGATGATCATGTGGTTTTTTCCCTTTATTTTGTTAATGTAGTGTATTATATTAATTGCTTTTCTTATACTGAACCACCCTTGCATACTTGGGATAAAACCCACTTGATCATAGTGTATAATTCTTTTAATTTGCTGTTGGATTCAATTTGTAAGCATTTCGTTGAGGAATATTAAAACTATATTCATAAGGGAAATTGGTCTGAAACTTTCTTTCCATATAATATCTTTATCTGGCTTTAGTATGAGGGTGATGTTGGCCTTCCAGAATGAGTTAGGCAGTGTTCCCTCCTCTTCAATTTTTTGGAAGAGTTTGAACAGGATGGGTATTAATTTTGCTTGCTTGGAATGATTGGTAGAAATTACCTTGTGAAGCCATTTGGTCCTGGGCTTTTCTTTGTTGGCAGATTTTTGATGACTGATTCAATTGCTTTACTTTTTTTTTTTTCTGAAATAAATTCAAACTTACAGGAACAGTTGTGAAAATAATACAAACCCCATACACAGAACTCCAGCATACCCCAACCCCATCTCCACCAATACCCCACTGTACCAATTTTAATATTTTGTCACTTTACCATTTCTTTCTTTCCCTCCCTATCATCCATCATCTATTGCTCTGTCTTCTGAACATATGAGAGCAAATTGCACACATCCTTGAACAAATGATATAATTCATGTATACATTTCCTATGAACAAGGACATTCATTTATGTAATCACATTAAGTGTTGTTAAGAAGTTCAAGAAATTTAATGTTGATATAAAGCCTACATTCTATATTTCATTTTTTTCCTTATGTCCCAATTGTGTCATTTTGAGCCTTTTCTCCTCTATTCTTAGATCTCATCCAGGATCATCTATGGAATTTAATTGTCATTATCTATTTAGACTGTCTTTTTTTTTCAATTGTGGAAACATAAATACAGCATAAATCTTCCCTTTGCAACCCCTCCCAAGCATTCCATTAGTGGGATTAATCACATTCACAATGTTGCAATGTCATCATCTTCCCACCATCCATTACTCGAAATTTCCCTTCACCCCAAACAGAAACCCTACACTCATTTCTTATTAACTCTCCATTGTCCCTTCCCCAACTTCTCGTAACCCATACTCTACTTTTCATCTCTATGATCATATTCTCTGATACTTTCTTCATGTTTACCATGGGGCTTAAATTTAACATCTTAAGTCTATAACAATCTTGTTTTCTTTGATACCAACTTAACTTCAATAGGACACGTAAACTATGTTCCTATACTCCTCCATTCCCCCAGCTTTATGTACTTCTTGTCAAAAATTACATATTCTACATTGAGTCCAAAACCACTGATGTATCATTATACTTTATGTATTTTAGATCCTGTAGGAAATAAATAGTCAAGTTACAAATAAAAAATACCGTAGTATTGGTATTTGTATTTACCATGTGATCTTTACTGGAAATCTTTATTTCTTCATGTGGTTTCAGTCAATTGTTTAGTGTTCCTTCCTTTCTGCCTGCACAATTCCCTTTAGCATTTCTTATAGGACTGATCTACTGGTGATGAAGTCCCTCAGCTTTTGATTATCCGGGAATGTTTTAATCTCCCCCTCATTTTTAACCTCCAGGTGTTTGTGAATTTTCTAAGTCTCCGATGGTTATTGACTTCTATTTGTATTCCACTGTGGTCAGAGAATGTGCTTTGAATAATTTCAATTTTTTTTAAATTTATTGAGGCTTGTTTTATGTCCCAGCCTATGATCTATTCTGGAGAAAGTTCCATGATCACTAGAGAAGACTGTGCATCCTGGTGATCTGGGGTGTAATGATCTATATATGTCTGTTAAATTTCTCTCTATCTCTCTCTCCTTTCTTTGTTCCTCTGTTGGTAGGGCTCCCTTTAGGATCTGAAGTAGGGCAGGTCTTTTATTAGCAAAATCTCTCAGCATTTGTTTGTGGAAAATTTAAGCTCTCCCTCAAATTTGAAGAGAGTTTTCCTGGATAAAGTATTCTTGGTTGGAAATTTTTCTCACTCAGAATTTTAAATATGTCATGCCACTGCCTTCTCACTTCCATGGTGGCTGCTGAGTAGTCACTACTTAGTCTTATGTTGTTTCCTTTGTATGTGGTGAATTGCTTTTCTCTTGCTGCTTTCAGAACTTGCTCCTTCTCTTCAGTATTTGACAGTCTGATCAGAATATGTCTTGGAGTGGGTTTATTTGGATTTATTCTCTTTGGAGTTCTCTGGGCATTTATGCTTTGTGTATTTATATTGTGTAAAAGGTTTGGGAAGTTTTCCCCAACAATTTCTTTGAATACTCTTTCTAGACCTTTACCCTTCTCTTCCCCTTATGAGACACCAATGAGTCTTATATTTGGATGTTTTATTTTAGCTATCATATCCCTGAGATCCATTTTGATTTTTTCAATTTTTTTCCCCATTATTTCTTTTGTTCTTTCATTTTCCGTTCTGTGGTTCTCGAGGTCGCTGAGTCATTGTTCAGCTTCCTCTAGTCTTGTATCATGAGTACCCAGAATCTTTTTAATATGGTCAACAGTTTCTTTTATTTCCATAAGATCATCTATTTTTTTATTTACTCTTGCAATTTCTTCTTTATGCTCTGCTAGGGTCTTCTTCATGGCCTTTATATCCTGTGTCATGCTCTCATTCTTTGTCTTTAGTTCTTTGATTAATTGCTCTAAGTACTGTGTCTCCTCTGATCTTTTGATTTGGGTGTTTGGGTTTGGGTTATCCATATCATCTGGTTTTTTCATATGCTTTACAATATTCTGTTGTTTTTGGGCTCTTGGCATTTGCTTTACTTGATAGTGTTCTTTTAGGATATGAAGGATTATTCCCCAATCTCTAAATTGTCAGATCTACAGCTTGGTGGCATACACTTTCTCTAACTAACCAGCAGATGGTGTCTGCGAGTCACCTATTCCCCTCAAGTCAGTTCTCCCCAACTTTGTCTTTGTGGTGTGTGGGGGTCTGGTTCTTGTGGGGTCCAATTGGTGCATCAAGTTTGGGTGTGTTGTTGGTGCTATCTGCCCTGAATGTGGGGCGTGTGTCTGAGTGGTTAGGGAGGCAGGGCAGCTTTAATAATCAAACCTCTCAGGTGTTCCTGGAAATTTAAGGCTGTTGCAAGAGTCTAAACCTTCATTTCAGTCTTGTCACAGATTGTCTCTGCTGCTGACCCACAAGTCCTTGGTATTGGTGTCGGGTCCCTGGGATTTCCAAGTGGCTCCCTCTTCCCAGCTGTGCCCTTCCAGGGCTTCTGCTGGGGGAAGGCTGTGCTACATCACAAGTGCATGCTGACCCTCAAGGGAAGCCCTGGGCCACCGGGCCATGCAGGGGCGTTCTTAGCCTGCTGCAAAGATGGCTGAATGGGGCGTGTTAATTTCCCCCTTTTTGCACAGCTCTACCTTCCCAGCTCTGGGACAACCAGCTGTGGGTGCATGAAAGGCTATTGTCCATGCCCAGTATTGTGGCATGTGCACAGTGTTGCAGGAAACACTTCCTGTCACATTGGGTCCCTTGGTGCGGCTCTGGGCTGTGGCTCTGGTGCTGGGCAGGATGTTCCCAGCCCACTGGGAAGACGGCTGCAAGGAGCGTGGTTTTTTTCTCCTTTTGGCTCACCTCTGCCCACCTCACCCCGCTCTGAGACAATCAGCAGCAGGTCTACGAAAGGCCACCCTCCGTGCTAGATATTGAGGCATTCGCATAGCCCATTCCCGCCATGCTTCACTGTGTGGTTCTCGCTGCCATACCTGCAGCCACTTTTGGGTTTTTTTAAAACAGAACTAGTCCGCCTCCAAACGCCAGCCCACAGTATCCCCACACTGGAGTGTGGCTGCCAGACATTTAGCAGGTTCACTCACTAGTTTCAGGACACAGACTCTCAGTTTCACCAAGTGCATGGCCCCTGTAGATTTAGCAGAACTTGTCCAGCTGTTGCATCGCTGGAACTGGTGTTCTGGGTCACTTTCTGGCTTTTATCTAGTATTTTTCACGGAGGTGTTTTTTTGCCCTGTCTCTCCTAGCCGCCATCTTAGGTTCTCTATTGCTTTACTTTTAATTGGTCTGTTGAGGTCCTCTGTTTCCTCTGGTGCCAGTGTAGGTTCTTTCTGTTTTTCTAGGAATTTGTCCATTTCATCTATGCTGTCTAATTTGTTGGCCTACAGTATCCTTTTATGTCCTTTTATTTCTGTGGGGTCAGTAGTAATATCCTCCCTCTCATTTCTGATTTTATTTTCCATCTTATCTCTTTATTTCTTTGTCAGTCTAGCTAAGGGTTTGCCAATTTTATTCATATTCTCAAAGAACCAACTTTTGATTTTGTTAATCTCTCGTTTTTGTATCCTGAATTTCATTTATTTATGCTCTAATCTTTATTTCTTTCCCTCCACTTGCTTGCTTTTCTTTTTCTAGTGCCTCTAGGTGTGCAGTTATTTAGCTCTTTCTTCCTTTTTAATGTAGGCATTTAGGACTATAAATTTCTCTCAGCACTTCCTTCATTATAGCCTATAAGTTTTGATATGTTGTGTTCTCATTTTCACTCATTTAGAGATAATTACTGATTTCCCTTGCAATTTCTTCTTTGACCCACTGATTGCTTAAGTGTGTGTTATTTAATTTCCATATATTTGTGAGTTTTCCAGATTTCTGTCTGCCATTGTTTTCCAACTTCATTCCATTATTACCAGAGAAAATGCTTTGCATAATTTCAGACTTTTAAAATTTATTGAGATTGTTTTGTGGCCCAACATGTGGTTTATCCTGGAGAATGATCTAGGCACACTTGGGAAGAATGTAAATTCTGCTATTTTGAGGTGTGATGTTCTGTATGTGTTTGTTAGATCAAGTTCATTTATCATATTATTCAAATTCTCTGTTTCCTTATTGATCCTCTGTCTAGATGTTTTATATATTGATGACAGTGGTGTATTGAAGTCTCCAACTATTATTTAGAGATTTCCATTTCTTCCTTCTGTTTCACCAGTGTCTGCCTCTTGTATTTTGGGAACTTAGAATTTATTTCATCATCAGTTGAGAATTTTGGGGGATGTTGATGCATGGTGAATGTATTTTTAATGCAGAATTGGCATGAAATGGGGGGGGGTATTGGCAAGAGGGTGGACTGTTGTGCATTGAATTGTGATCCTAAAATGGATATGTTTGAGTCCTAACCTACAGTACCTGTGAATGTGACCTTATTTGGAAAATGAGTCTCTGCAGATATAATTAAATTATTGATCTCAAGATGCTTACAGCAGCCCTCGGAGACTAATACATTGATTATATCTCAATAAAACTCTTAAAAAGCAGAGAGAACTATCAGTATATGCAACAACTATGATGAATGTTCAGAGAATTATGCTGAATAAAAGATAGCCAAGCATCAAATGTTACATAATATATGATTCCAGTTATAGTGCACTCTTAACATGACAATATTATAGAAATGGAGAACAGATCAGTGATTTCCAGAGGTGAAGTACTGGGAGGATAATAGTGGTAGGGATTTCAGTGTGGCTATTAAAGGTCAACACAAGGGATCCCTTTGGTGATAGAACTGTATTTTATGTGTATTAGTTTGCCAGGCTGCTATGACAAATACCACACAGTGTGTTGGCTTAACAACAGGAATTTATTGGCTCACAGTTTGGAAAGCTGTAAGTCCAAAATCAAGATTAGCAAGGCCATGCTTTCTTTCCAAAGTCTGCAGCATTCTGTTGCTGGGTTGCTGTAATCCTTGTAGTTCCTCGGCTTGCATCTCTGCCTCCCATGACATGGAGCTCTCTCTGTGTCTGCTTTTCTGGTTTCCACTGACTTCCAGCTTCTTGTGTATGGTCTTCACTGACTTCTGACTTCCAGTTTCTCCTTTTTAAAGGTCTCTAGTAATATGGATTAAGACCACCTGATTCAGTTGGCCTCACCTTAACTGAAAACAACTTCTTCAAAGGGGCCTATTTAAAAATGTTTTCACACCCACAGGGATGTGGATTAAGATTAAGAACATGTCTTTTGTTGGGGCACATAATCCAACCTGCCACAGTCTCTTAATTGTTGTGGTGGATAGAAGAATTTATACATGTGATAAATTTGCATAGAACTAAATACCCATGCACACACACATGCAAATGAATATGACTAAAACTGGAGAAATCTGAAAAAGATATGTGGATGTATCAATGTCAGTATCTTTGCTGTCATATTGTAGTATAGTTTTGCCAGATGCTGTCATTTCAGAAATCTCTTGTGTTGGTTTGAATCTGTTATGCACCCCATACAAGACTATGTTTTTCAGTCCACTCTTGTAGGAGCAGAACTATTGTGGGTGGATCTTTTGATTAGGTTGTTTCCACAGAGATGTGACCCACTCAATTATGGGTGGGAACTTTTGATTAGATTATTTCCTGGAGGTGTGATACCACCCATTAAAGGTGAATCTTAATTAGTATACTGGTTTCCTTAAGAGAGCTCAGGGAGAGAGAGAGCTCAGAGCCAACACAGACCCAGATGCTTGGAAATGCAGACAGAAAGACACTTAGAGATGCTGAGCTAAGAGTTGAAGACCAGAGTTTACCCCAGAGAAGCTAAGTGAGAACCCACAGATGCTTAAAAAGAAAGCCCCTGGAATCAGAAGCTGAAAGCAATGCAACCCGGGAGCAAAGGACCAGCAGACACCAGCCACATGGCTTCCCAGCTGATAGAGATGTTCTGGATGCTATTGGACTTTCTTCAGTGAAGGTATCCTGTTGTTGATGCCTTAGTTTGGGCACTTTTATGGCCTTAGAACTGTAAATATGTAACCTAATAAATCCCCTTTATAAAAGCTGATCCATTTCTGGTATATTGCATTCTGGCAGTTTTAGCAAACCGAAGTATCTGTAAAGTGCACATTGAGTATTTCTGTATGGTTTCTTATGAATGCATATAAATCTACAATTATCTCAAAATTAAAAGTTCAATAAAAACACATTAGCAAAACTCATTCTACAACAAATATCATTCTTCAGAAAAGACTGAGCAATTTCAGTATGAATTACCATGTTACTTTTCATGTTCCTGACACAACAAACCATGACAACAGCAAGATGAGACCACCGTGTTCAATTTCAGTAGAGACCAACGAGAACTCCACACTGTAATATTCCCAAATTATTGTCTCTAACCTTTAACTGTTGGGCTTGAAGCTTACAAAATTGCAAACTGATCAATATATTTTTTAATTATGTGAAAAGAACTCAAACTTAATCCTGTGTGCATGTTTAATGATTGGTCCACAGTATTACCCTCTTTAGGTTGAAGTTATATAATTGAGCCCCTCTGATTGAGTACCTCAAAAGCACTGAAATATGCATACAATAGGAGCTGAACACGGAGCCATTGTTTCCAATTGATGAGAGGAACGATGGATGAAACAGTTATTGGATCAGTCCATATGCTCAGATAAAGGCTCGTTCTTCCTGTGGGGTCCTTGGAACACTTTCCATTACTCTCTGGGAATTCTTTTGGATGATTTTCTGGAAAAATATTCACAATGTTCTTCGGTTTATTCCATTGTTTCTCCAAGAAGCCAAAGTTAAAAACTGGCCTTGAGCTCAAGTAACTTCTAATGCGTCACATATGGAGGCAGGGAGATAAACTGTCTGGTTAAAAAAAGGAATACTTCTGCCAAATCAGTGCTCTCAATAGCACTGATGATAACAATAACAATAACTACATGTATTTATAAAGCACTTTACGTTTACCAAGTGTTTCTATACATGATATACATTAGATTTTCATGACAAGGTGGATGAGCAAGTGTAATATCTTTATTATATTCAGATGGAAAAATTGAAGCTCATAAAGGATATGTGCCTTGTCTAAATATATGACAAGCAAGTGGTGCAGATAAGACTTGAACTTCAAATTTTATGTACAACATTAAAGAAATTTTTAGAACTAAATATAGATCATTCCACATTCTAGCACCATAAAACAACTGATTTATATTTTGTGACTTTTTAAAACTGTATATATGTATTTGAATTTTCATTCAATGCAAATTTTCAGAACAAACAGTATTATAGAATGGTAGCCTGTGTTTATTCATTTTTATATAATAATAATATGGTCAAGTTGGAATAGTTTTTATAATTATGTTCTGGCTCTATGATGTGGGAAATTATAAATTTTCACCATTCTCCTAACATGCATTAATTTTTTTCACTAGTTAAATTATTTATTTAGGATAAATTCTTAAGTCCATGACCCTTTGTCAGATAGTCTGAAAATTCCACATGTCTGTTGATTTAATTATCATACTCTTCTCAAATAGAACATAAAAATTTGCATTGAGACTAGTAATGTCTGCATAGACATATACTACACAAGTGTATCACAATTGTAAAAGCATTAAGAATTAGCATGTTTAAGTTGGAATATGGATAAAGGCAAATTTTTCTGTTTAATTTTTATTTATTCTCTTAATCAACAGCAAATTTGATCTCTTCAAAAATTGACCACGGGCATTTCCTGCCACAGTTTTTGTTTTTTGTTTTTTCCATTCATATACTGCAGTCTTGATTTTTTTATTATATATTTGAATGAACTTTTTATAACAAAATTAATCCCTTTAAACAATTGCTAAACCTTTTTTTCAAATTTCTATTTATTTAATTTTAGTTTTTCATTACACAGATGTTTTCTTCTGGTTTCTTTTATAGCTTCAAAGCAGAGGAATTTCTCATCCTCATTCTGATAATATCAAATCTATTTTCTGCTAGTTTTATTCCAATTTTGAATTTTATTATAATGTTATAGCTCTATTTTATCTATCTAGAATATTTTTGGAAGAAATGTGGATCTAGCTATTTAAAATTTGTTTTTGTTTTTATAAATTTTATACATACATATAGTTCAAACAGCAAAATAAATCTGTAAGGCTTATTACAAAATCTGAGTACCTTGCTGCAATCCCCTCAATATTCCCATTCCTCAGAGTTATCTACTCTCTACATTTCTAGCTATGTTGTTTGGTATTTATCTCTAAATAAATATCTTCATATCCAAAGAAAGTGATTATTTTGTTAACTCTTGATTTTAGGCATTATCTGTTGACTTCTCAAGATGGGAGATATGGGCTTAACTCTCTTACCCCCATCCCACATTTTAACCTGCAGGCATGCCTCCAGACCTCCATCTCCCTTAATAAAGTTATGTTTTTACACTATTTAGATCAATCTATAAATGCTATCTAAATATTATTTACAACTCAGCCATGCAACAAGTTACACTTGCTTTTCATATCTTGCACAAATTTTGTTTCTCTTGGATTCAATGGATGTTTTGTTTACTTTTGTTTTTACGTTGCCTGTGTTATAATGACTAATTTACCCCGAATTTTTCCCCAGTGTTCAGATACATCCAGTTTCCTATCAGTTTCATCTTCTTGGAAAACTTCTCTTCCTGAACCTTCTGACTTGCTCCAATCTAAACTGGTTGCTCTCCAGGCCGTTGCGCAGCTTTTATCCTAGCATTTCTTTTCACTATACTTAGTAGTTAGGATAGGCTGCAATGATAAACAGATTCCCAGAATAGTAGCTCATTGCTCATGTAAAAATTCAAGATGGTGGTCCTTGGTTAGTGGGTGCCTTCCCTCCACATAGTGATTAAGGATTCAGGTTTCTTTCATCTTGTAACTTCACCACCATTCAGGGCATCATCATCTTTACCCAGTGCCTTAAGGAGCCAGAAGAGGCACCCTCACTTTTTTTAAAAAGTAGCTTGGCAGTAGCAGACATCAGTTCTACTCAGAGAACTTAGTCCTGAGGACACACTTAATTGCAAGGGAATTTGGGGGATTCAGTGTAGCTTTGTGCCTACATACTCCTTTTGCTGCTTCGCTTTAGTGGGACCACCTGTTACCCGGAACCGGAGTCTTCCGCTTTCTTCCTTTTACTTTCTTCATTGGTGGAGCACATCTTAAAGTAGCTTTTTGAGAAATGGTGTGTAGGAGATAAATTTTTTGCAACTTTGACTGCCCAAAAAATGTCTTTATTCTATGCTCACATTTAATGGACACTTTTACTAAAGACAGAATCCTAGGTTGGGTTACATTTTCCCTGAAAACTTTGATGGCATTTCACTAAAAGTATTAAAAGCATTGTTCTGTTTTTGCAAGTCCAAAGCCATTCTATTTGTGACCTTTGATATGAGATCTGATTTTCTTTTCTCTCTGGAAGATTCAGGAACTTCTCTTGGTCATCAGTATTTTGAAATGTTATGATATGGTTCTATTTTGATCCATTTTGCTGGATACTTGCTGTATCTTTCAATCATATACCTCACTTTGCCAATTCTAGGAGGCATCTAATAATATTTCCTTCTATTTTCTCTGTTTTGTCTATTTTAGAACTATGATTTTGGATAATGGCCCTCCTGAGATGATCCTCTAATACTCACATTTTCTATTTCCTATTATCCATCTCTATTTATTTTACTTTCTGAGAGAATTCCTTACCTTTTCCTCAAAAACTTCCAATCATGTTATCATATTTTATATTTTTAATATTCAAGACTTTTTTCTTGGTGTCAAGTTATCCCTTTTTGTGTTATATTATTCTTTATTCGCTATTTGAGATAGTAATGTTTTTTTAATGTTGTTTTCCCTCCTCAAAATCTTTCCATTCATGTTGTTTCTATTTATTCATTTTGGTCTCTATCTTTTAAGTTAGAGACTTTGCTAAAATAAATGGAATCCTTGGCTGTCTGCCCATGTTAAAGAGTAGATCTCTAAAAGCTAACAGGAAGTGTTGATCACTGTGTTAGCTTGTCACATTTGGGTTTCATTTTGAGGAATAATTTAACAGGGCTATTTCATTGAAGGAAACACTGATAAGCATTTATTCAGACCTTTTCTTGTTGACCATTCAAATTCTGCACAGAAGAATCTTCCTATCTCTTAAGGAAGGTACAAGCCAGGCTCCCAATATTCTGAAAGTAGAGTGGGATAGGAGTTGTGAGGAAACACTCAACATTCAGCACTCTCACTTGACAAAATCCTCCAGTTACAGTAAAATTTCCCTTTGTCAAATGTGCCTGGTATTCCCAGTCCAGAAAACTGCTTTACCTCTCCAGCGAGTAAATCCCTAGTTCTCTGCCAGGGTGAGAGAGCAGAAACTATCCAGCAACACAGAGGCAGGAGAAGATCTGGAGGTTTAACAGATTCCTAAAGCAGAATTTAACTCAACCTCCCGTTTTCAACAACCTTTCCCCACGCTCCCTCTGCCCATTTCCAGAGGTATCTGGTGCTGACAATTTCTGAGCCTCGTGGAGGGTCTGTGTTGCAGATTGAGTAGCTGCTTGGCTTTCTCCACTGCTGACTTAAGATTCAACTTTCTCAGGTAGTTAACTGTGTCAGCACCCATCCTCTGACTTCCTTCTTGTAAAAAATTGTTGCTATTGTCTTTCCTAGATTTCTCTGGACTTTGTGTATCTATGCCATAGCAAATATTTTAGGGTCATTTTATGGGGTTTTGAGGGAAAGTGAAAATAAAGAGTTCAATCCCTAATCTTTAACTCAGGTACCCTTAATATAATTTTCATTTTCCAATTTTCTAATCCATCAGAGCATCATTTAATGAATAATCCTTAAGTGCTCCTGGTTTTAAGTGTTGCTTTAACACATAATTAAGCTAACTCTGTTTCTGGAATTCATACTTTAACTAACTGTCCTCGTTTTTACACCAGTATCTTAATGTGTCATTTTGCTGTTTTAGAATATATCGTCATAACCAACGGTTGCTCTGTACAAGCTAGTTCTCTCTCCTTTTTGCCTCATTCATTCAGGTAACCCATGTGGAGAGAACTCTGGTTAGACTCATTATGCAATCAACTTGCCAATAATACCACATGCAAATTGTTTTGTTTGTTTTTAAAGATAGTCATGTCCTTAAAATCAGTTCAAATTCCGGGAATCATCCTGTTCTAGCACATGTCAGCCAAGTTCGTCTCTTCCAGGCCTAAAGATTAGAAATCCTCTGGGCTGATGGTTTACCATGGAACATGACCCATGCATTCGGCCTAATCTTCTCCAACCAGAAAAACACCCAGAGACGCATATAACCGCACATTTAAACACACTCCCTCCCTGAGCCACGTGTATCCCACTTAGATGTCTGCCCCTTTGAAGTTCAGTGACATTTACTGTGTCAGAATATCAAGATATTTTGTTGGACATGCAGTTTAGCAATCTCATAACATCTCTTTGCCATACTGGAGATTAAAAATGAGAATCAGCTTTGTAAAACTGCCAGGAAAATGAGGCCAAGGCAGTGCCATTTCTGTTCGTCTCATCTGGGATTCCCTTTAACACATATTTTTCAACATTTTCCACCTCCCTAGACCTTCTTCAAGGCTGAGATGGATGACAAAAAAAGATCTTTTTTAATGCTCTTCACTGCTTAACACAAATTTCTTTTTACCAAGGGTGAGCAACCTTTACGCATTCAGAACTGATTTTTTTCCAAATCTATGTAGATAGATTGAGAAGAAAAACAAGATTTAATTTAATTTTACTCTGATTCTATGCTCATCATATTTGGCAAATAAATATTAATCAAATAATCGCCTTTGAACTACACTTAACATTACTGTGTATCACTAAACCAAGTAGCTGCTGTATTTTTCCTTTATGCTAAAACTCTTTATATTTAGCTATTTAAGTAGCTCAAAATGTATCAACTAGAACAGGGCCGTTGAGTGCAGAGGGAAAACCTCATGTTTCAAAATTGAGTAGTTTCAAAGAAGTGCAATAACTATAAAAATAATTGTGAGAAATAATAATTTCATGTTTGTGAAAAGTATTACCCTATACATGGCACCCTTGAAGAAGAGAATTCAATTATTTCTAAAAGAAGTTTGTATCAGTTGTAATGTTTTGCTTCTTATTCTACGGCTTACTCATCTCAGAGTTTGATTATGTGGTTTTTGGCTTTTTCTTGTGTTCACTCAAAGACATTAAAACAATGGTGTGAACTTACTGGAACATTTTCCTCTTAATCTCTCTGGAAAAGTAAAAGGTTTTTAATGGACTATTTATGTTTCTCAAAAATTTGATTTAGGGTGGGAAAGATTGGACTAAGCTACTTTTTGCAGTCAAAAGCACATACCAAAAAGAAGATAGTCTCTGAAAATTAGGAACTTAAGGTCCAAAACTAAAATGGAATCCAAATGTGTGCTAAGAAAGAAGACGAGGCAGAGACAAGATTCTCAGCCCACCCCACCTAATCCCCGCTAACAGATTCTCAAAGGGTCATTTGCAAATTCTTTAAAGATCAAGGCTCATTACAATAGATGATTTTTGTCGTAACAAAGATAAAACAAAGCAGCTAAGGTAAAAATCCAAAGGACAGTCAATGGTGGCCCCATTTTTCTAACTTTTCCCTACCACTAATGCCTTTTCTCAACACCAGCTGTTTGATTTTTGTTGACTTGGAAGACAATAATCAGAGGCTGAATAACACCCAACCTTTCCACGTCAAGGTCTCTGAATTCTTTCCTTTTGACCTTGACACCAGAGGCATCCGAGAACAACACAAATCCCTAATTCACCCCCACCCCCCCCAGGGCTCAGGGACCAAGTCTGCCCAGTATTCCATTTCAGGAAATGAGCATCTCAAGGTCTTTCTTCTGCCTGCTTGGATTAGGCATATTTACCCAATTAACAGAGATGATACAATCATCGACATATGTTTGACAGTATTTCTTTACAAGGAAAAAAGTAGTCTATTTGATTAAATAATAAAGCACCAAGCATAATGAAATAAGGTTTTCCTTCTCTTTGGCATTTTCCCCAGCTTCTACAACAGAGCCTGCCCAGGTATTTCTGGCATTGTTCAGGTCAGTTAATGTAACTTTCACTGCAAATGAATAATAATGAGAACAGGAGCCAGTTAGCTTTGCACAAAGTAAATCCCAATTTTGTGCTAAATCCCCCCTTGTCCAAGACAATTGGCAGAGAATATTGTGATTTATTTCTCAAGAAAGACTGGATGAGAAGAGGACGGGCAATGAGGAAGGAGAGAGAGGAGGTACGTGAGGCAATATTTGGAAAAGTCTATCTAAATAATAATCAAGCAACTAGAAGGAAACACCCTAATGATTCTGAACCAGCAGTTTCTTAGAACAAACATAACTAGCTTGAGTTTTAAGATTTCAGTGTTTTAAGACTGACCTTCTGTCCGGCGCCTCTCCGCCCCGCCTCGAGTCCTCGGTCGGCCGGCGATGGGGACCAGAGAGATAAGGGGAGAGAGGGGGATGCAAACCGCGCAAACTGATCTGGCTGGAAAGTCACAACTCGAGCCACACGGTGGTTGTGAGAGCAATTCTTTTACTGAAGCTAGACAACCATTCTCTGTTACAGATTACCACGCGTGGCAGAGTGCCTCGCGGGAGAACAGCCTCGATGCGGCCGTCAGGTACGGCTCCTTGTGGGCTGTCTCCCCGAGCTCTGCCCGGGAACTTTCTTATATACAATGATCATAACCAACAAACAAACACCACGTAAGCGTGTACAATAGGCTAGCAGCAACTGCTGCTTCTAGCGCCATAATGCGGAAGCAGGGCTCGAGCGCCATCTTGGCTCACTCGATGGGAGGGGCGTACTCTAGGAGCAGGCCGCAGAATGCCCACTAGGCCCTAACCCGGAAAATGGCTAAAAACGGCTCTCCACATCTCCCCCTTTTTTATTTATTTCAGCCCAGTGTCTCCATTGATGAGTGTACTCCCGTGGGCCTGAACGACCCACTACATGATTTGGTGCTTTGGGGAGTCTGGACTAGGCCCCTGCCATCTTACGGCAGAACCTCTGGCACCGACCAGAAAGCTTACCTCATATAGAGACCGGAGAGCCCGTGAGCTGGAAACAACGTGACTCTCCCTACAGTACTTCGCCTCGTAACTGGGGAAAGCCGATTGGGGCAGGAGAGTGGCAACCAGCGTCAAAGGCGTCACTAGGCATCTCTGTGCAATGGCCAGAGCCCCGTGTGGCCACAACCGGGACCCCGCCGAAGAGACTCGCCTGAGACAAAATTTAAGACAGCTGGAGCTATATGCTATATCCGGGATATGGCCATGGACCTTGCCGCAAACCTGGCCCCAGAGCGCCCCACCCCGAGTGGCCGGGACGGGGATCGATCAGTCTAGAGCCTGCTGTCCATGTGAGGGAGGAGTAAAGGGGTTAGTTCAGCAGGGTGGGGGCTCAACGTTGACAAGGCGTTCAGGCGATTGTCAATGGCTTCGCTGCTGCGGGCTAGGCGAAGGAGAGAGGGTCAAAGTCCAAGAGTTCAGAGAAGCCGGAGCTCGAGGTTGGTATGACATTTTGGCGACCGAGAAGGGCCTCGTGGTCGGCGGGTTGACCGATGGCGATGAGGTCGCGGAAGTTTGGCCGTCATCTCGGAGGAGAGGTCATCAGAGGTGGCGAGCCGTTGGTAAAAAATAGCATCCGTTTGTTTCCTTACAAGCTGGACAATTCTGCGGATAATGCAGGGCCCTAAGGTGAGAATTAGAATAATTAGTAGTAGGGGGCTAAGAAAGGGGAGGATATATGGGAGGACGGGAGCGAAGAAACTGGACCAAAGACCGGTAGCCTCACGATCTCTTTTGCGCTTTTCCAGTCCCTCCCGGACTTTCTTTAGGCTGTTCTCTGCGAGACCTGTAGTGTTGGCATACACACAACACTCTTCTCCTAGGGCGGCACAGACGCCTCCCTCTTTGAGAAGCAGAAGATCGAGACCTCGGCGGTTTTGGAGCACCACCTCAGATAGGGAGTTGAGGGAATTTTTAAGATGAGAAACAGCGTCTTGTAAGTGACGGATGTCTTCGTCAACAGCCGCCCGGAGGTGAGTTAGGGCGGAGCTTTGACTGGCTAAAGCGGCGACTCCGGTGCCAACGCCCGCAAGACCTAGGAGGGAGGCAATCGTGAGGACGGTGATGGGCTCTCGCTTTTGCAGTGGAGCAGGGGCTGCAGTTTTTTCCAGGCGGAGGAAGAAATCTTCCTCGCTGTGGTATAAAACCCTAGGGATAAGGATAATTAGGAGGCAAGTTTCTTTAGTAGTATTGAGGGTTTGCACATTAAGGCAGGGGGTAAGTCCTGTAAAGGAGCAGAGCCATTGGGAGGAGTTGTGGGGAGCAAGAAACTTAGCAGAGCTCGTGGGGGACGTGTAACTGGCGCAGGCTGTGAGGTTGGGGGAGTTACCTGAGCGAGGGCGGATACATTTTCCTGTATAAGAGATTGAATGAAAAGTTAGGGGGACAGTAGTGACATTCCATTTGCACTCCAGAGGGCTGTCCTCTGCGCTTTCTGAAAAGGAGAGGTTGGAGGCAACTGGCTCATACAGAGAGGAGGAGGCGGAGAGGCAAAGCCAACAGGAGGAGGTAAGATTGGGGTTGGAGAAATTCACCGAGGTGAAGGCTGCTTGGATAAGGCCGAGGAGGGGAGAGGAGTAACGAGAGGGGGGTAGGAAAGGTTGGGGTGATGGGGTTGGCGATGCATTGTTTGTAGCTGAGGTGCGGCTGGAGGGCTGTGGAAAAAGGGGGTTAATGACTTTATTAGGACCAATGGCAGAGGGGTTTTTTAGTACAGCCTCCTTTTTTATCAAAATAAGGGAACCTGGGTCGACTCCTTCCAAATAGATTCTGAAGCCCCAGGTTCGACCGAATAGCCAAGAGGGATCAGTAGGGAGCTGTACGGTGAGATTTAGTTTTTGACAATTATATTTATCGTAATAAGGATTGATGGAATGGTCACGGGGCTTGCAACCAAAAGGGGCCCAATTTAAAGTTAGGTAATGATCAGGGGCGTAAGGCTTCCAAGTAGTGGCTAATGTTTCACACCCCCAGTATGCACAGTAGTATTGGTTGGGAGCATTACAGTACTGTTTCCCGGGGTTTGAGGATGGGCACATGTAATATTGGGCTTGGTTAAGGCAAGGTGTGCCCTCCGGGAACAGGATTAGGTCGCAGGGGTAGATGACGAAGGAAGGGCGCCCTGCGGTAATGTGGGTTTGCACAATCTTGGAATCTTCCCACCGTGCCAAGGTCCATTTCCAAGGCTGGTGGGGGTTGGCCTGGGTAGAAGAGGCGAGGGCCAACATGACCATTAGAAGGGAGGCAATGCTTGGGTAGGGGTTGGGATCACCGGTCCTCCCCCTGGACGACGGGGAGGCGGTCAGGATCATTCTCATCATCTTGCTGGTCATCTTGCTGATTGTCACCAGCGTTGAAGGTCGGGTCTCTTGTGTCATATTGGGGTTTTCCCAACTGGTCGGGCTGCAGCTTCTCAGCGCTCTCGGGCGTTGATACGGTTCTCACCAATCTTTCCGGAACCCACACTGGTTGACGTCCTGGTTCCTGTGGGAAGACACAAACAGAGCCTCTGGCCCAGCTGAGCACAGGGTCAGGGCCTTTCCATTGCCCCGACAGGACATCCTTCCAACGGACTAGACCTCTATGCTGAGGACTCGGGGTGGTGTGTTGCAGGGCAGGTGTCATGCCCTGTGAATTTTCATTTAAGAAATTATACGTGAATAAGGCTACAGACAGTTGGGCCTTTGGGGATAGGCCGTGACCTATCCCCTCTTTCTGTTTTTTGAGCAAGTCTTTCAGAGACCTGTGTGCTCTTTCAATGATACCTTGTCCTTGAGGGTTGTAAGGGATTCCATGCTTCAATTGCACTCCCATATTATCACAAAATTTTTGGAAAGTTTTACTGGTATAAGCAGGTCCGTTATCTGTCTTTAACATTTTTGGCTTGCCCCACGCTGCCCAAGCGGCAAGGCAGTGTGCAATGACTTGGTGGACTTTTTCTCCTGTCTCAGCAGAGGCAAACAATATTTGAGAACACGTGTCTACTGACACATGCAGGTATTTGATTTTTCCGTACTCTGAATGATGAGTGACATCCATTTGCCAAATGTCTCCTGGGACGAGACCTCTAGGGTTAACTCCCACAGATGGGATATGCTGTTGAGTAACACAATTTCCACAAGCTCGGACTATGTCTCTAGCGGCCGCTCACGGTATACTAAACCGCTTAGCCAGGGTACCTGCATTGATATGAAATTTGGCGTGGAACTCTCGGGCTTGCTGATAGGGTGTCAGCATGGGGAAGACGTGTGGCTGTCGAGTGGCCACATCTACTATGTGGTTTCCTTGGGCCATGGGGCCAGGCAAACCTGTGTGGGCCCTGATATGAGTTATGTAAAAAGGGTGTCGCCTGGCCCATATGACTTCCTGCAACTTAATAAAAAATGTCCTTACTGTAGATGAATGCCTAATAGTGCCCACTGCCTCTAGTATCCGTACAGAGTTTACAACATAAGCAGAGTCCGAGACAACATTCAAAGGTCCAGAGAGGCTATTCAGAACAGTGATGATAACCTGTAGCTCTACCCATTGAGGCCTTTGTGGATGGAAGAGTACTGTTTTTGGAGTGTCCCCCTCGACACAATACGCCCCTGTGCCGGAGCTGGAGCCGTCTGTGTATACAGTGGGGGCATCCACTAGCGGCTTAGACGAGGTCACCTTAGGAAAAATCACTGGGTGCCGAGCAACAAACTGCAAGAGGGGAGCTTTAGGGAACTGATTGTTAATGCTTCCGAGAAATGCACACCGGAGGACGGCCCACTGATCGATACATCCAGTGAGTATCTCAAGCTGTTGGGAGGAATAAGGCACTCGGAGACTTCTGGGTTGTTGGCCAAAATGCTGTACCGCTCTTCTAACACACTCCAGGGCTAACTCTGCAACCGCTGTAGGATAATGCTCTAGGACCTTCCGGGGGGAAACCCCAGGGTGGATCCAGAGCAGCGGTCCTTGCTGCCACAGCACTGCAGTGGGCTGCGATTCTGTTGGCAGCACGCATGCCTCAAAAGGCTCATTGGGGTTTATTCTTTTCAGAGCGGCGCGACTGAGCGCTTGCTCTACCCGGTACAATGCTTGCCTCGCCTCGGGGGTAAGGTGTCGGGGCGAAGTTATGTTTGAATCCCCTCTCAACAAATCAAATAGGGGCACCAACTCAGCGTTGGGTAATTTCAAATACGGGCGGATCCAATTTATATCTCCCAAGAGCCTTTGCAGATCATTCAGAGTGCGTATATTGTCTAATCTGAGAGATACCTTCTGGGGGGAGACATGGGTAGGCGTGAGTTTTGCTCCCAGGAAAGTGGAGATGTCCGTCATTTGGATTTTCTCAGGGGCTACTTCCAGGTTAGCTTTTCTGAGGTCACAGACTAAGTGCGACAATACAGTCTCAAGGATTGCAGCATCCTTATGGGCTAGCAGAATGTCATCCATATAGTGAATAATTTTCACATGAGGGAACTGTTGCCGGGCGCCAACTAACTTGGTGGCAACATACAGCTGACACATGGTAGGACTATTAGCCATACCCTGGGGCAGGACCGTCCATTCAAAGCGATAGCAGGGCTCCTCTTGATTACAAGAGGGCACAGTGAAGGCAAACTTAGGGGTGTCTTCGGGGTGGAGTGGAATAGAAAAGAAACAATCCCTAAGATCTAAGATGACAACCGACCAGTGCTCTGGCAACGCTGAGAGGAGGGGCAGTCCCACCTGAACTGGTCCTAAAGGCTCCATGCAATCATTAATAGCCCTTAAATCATGCAGCAGTCTCCATTTTCCAGATTTCTTTTTGATTACGAATATAGGGGTGTTCCACGGTGACGTGGAGGGAGCGATGTGGCCCTTTTCCAATTGTTCTGATACTAAGGCGTGCAACGCTGCAAGTTTTTCCTGTGGCAAGGGCCACTGAGGCACCCACACCGGAGCCTCGGTTTTCCATTTTAGTTTTATAGGTGTGGGTGGGAATCTCTCCTCAGTGGCCCCTAGGAAAAACCCAAACCTCGTCGGTCAGACTTGGGGGCAACTGGTATAGGCTCCGCACGTCCGTGCAGTGAAGCTCCTAAACCCTTGCCGGGGGTATACCCCATTTCTTTTAGAAGTCGTTTAGAGATTGGGGAGTAACCGCTAATTAAAGTAACGTCCATTTGGGTCAGGATGTCTCTTCCCCACAAAGACACAGGCAGGGCTAATACATAGGGCTGGAAACTGCCTTGGTGTCCTTCTTCATCGGCCCAATGAAGGGCAGCTGCACTGAGCATGGGCGCTGAAATTTGGCCTATTCCTCTAATGGGCTCTTCCGCCCTGCACGTCGGCCAGGTGGGGGGCCATTCTTGTTGTCTTATGATAGACCGATCAGCCCCTGTATCGAGCAGGCCTAGGAAAGATCTACCTTGTACCTTAATAGCCAGCATGGGTCGAGACTCCAGAGACATATGGAGGCCCTCAAAAACTTTTCCTGAAGACTCAATTCCTTTATCTCCTCTCTGTCTGATTCTGCTTGGAAAGACTGCATGTAAGCTGGGTAAGAGCAGGAGCTGCGCCAGCTTATCACCTTCTGCAATGACTAAGGCGCCCCGCTGAGATTGAACCATAACTTTGGCACGGCCTGTGAAATCTGAATCTACAAGTCCTGGTATAACTGTTAATCCTCTCAGGGCCGTGGATGCTCTCCCCAATATGAGCCCTACAGTACCAGCCGGTAAGGGCCCCTTGAAGGAGGTCCCTACTAACTGGACACCCATGGAGGGGGTTAGCACGAGTCTGGAGGTGGCACAGAGGTCCAGTCCTGCTGAGCCGGGGGACGCACGAATTTGATCGGATCCTGTGTTGTCAAATGGCATGCAAGGGGGTCCGTCGAAAGGGCGGACCCCCTCTTCCCGTTTTTTGGAATCTGCTCGGGGCGGTCAGAGAGGCGTCTACCCTGCGCATCGAAAATCGATCTACAATCTTCTGCGCGGTGGGAGCCTTTGTGGCAACGGCCACACGGCCTGGTTACTGCACCTGGTTCGCCAAACCGTTGAGTGGCAGGGGGCTGACGTCTATTGGGACATTCTCTCTTGAAGTGCCCTGACTGGCCACAGCCATAGCACCCGTTAGGCTTTGCCCCTAAGGCTCTCGGGCTCTTTGTAGCCACCTGTAGGGAGCTAGCTAGCATGGCAGCTAGACCTGCATTAGTTAACGGGCTGCCAGCGTCTCTGCAAAGCCGAACCCAGTCCGTCAACTGTTTTCCTTTGTTTTGTGCTAAAATAACTTTACACTCTTTATTACACTGCTCAAATATCATTTGTTTAACTACAGTTTCTGCCACCCCTGGATCTGAGAAAATCCTCTCGGCTGCAGTCTGCATTTTGGCTACAAAATCCACAAAAGGCTCTGTGGGGCCCTGATGAATATTACTGAGCGAGGCTTGGGCCTCACCCTCACCTGTCAGCTTTTTCCAAGCTCCCACGAAACAACGGAAGATTTGGGCATATACCTCTTGAGGGTACCGCGTTTGATTTTGGGCATGGGCTCCCCTCCCCAACAGCATGTCTGTATTCCACGCGCCATGTCTTCCCGCTGCGTTCCTAGCCGCTTGTTCCTCAGCTAACTCTTCAAACCACGCTTTCCAATCTATAAATCGGCCTGGAGGCAAACAGGCACGGGCTAACTGAACGATATCTGCGGGCGTATGATTTAGGGCGGAGAGGTTTTCAACCATGTTCAGGGTATAAGGGGCATTGGGGCCGTACTGATGGACGGCCTGCCTTAGTTCTTTCAAAAGTTTGTAATCATACGCTTCATGTTGGTTGTTACCTTGGTGGTTAATAATAACCGGGAACATCTCTGGGGATGGTACTGACTTAAGTGGTTGGTACCCACCTAGTACACCAAAAGGCCTAAAAGAGAAGGAAGGGACCCACTGCCAAAAATGCCTCTTTCCACATTCAGATGAAATGGGGCCTAGGGGACTTGAGTAATCAGGTCTCTTTCCACATTCTGTGGAGTAATCAGGTGGGGGGAACTGCTGTGGAAACCCTTCCCCCGGCCCACCCATCAGGGTTTCCGGGTCTGGCAGCAAAGGACAATTACATCTACCGGGCATGGCCACTAGAGGGAGCTCTCGGCGAGGCTCCTTGGTGGGACCGCCCAAGGCGTCAGTCAGGGGCTGGGGTGCAGCGGTAGACATGGGCGGGGCGGAAAGCCTCACGGGTGTGGCGGGGGGCTCCCCCCAATCAATCAACGGACGCTCTTCCGCTTTCTCGTCGGCATCGCTATCTGACTCTGACTCGGAGTCACTGGACTCCGGCGGCTTGCCCTTATGGGAGCCGTCCGCTGACGAAACTGACTGGGTCTCTTGGAGCGCGCACCGTGCCTCTTGCAAGGCGGAGGACGGGCTAAGGCCGGCAGCCGATTCCAGTTCAAGGACCGCACGGACGGTCTCCCATACAGGTACTAGAATCGGGTCCACACTCACGCCCGTCTGACGTGCTCGATCTATGTCGCGACCGAGTTTCTTCCAAGAGGGCAGACTGAGGCTGCCGGTGGAGGGAAACCAAGGGGCAAGAGTCTCAACATCATCTAAAAACTTCTGTAGGGAGCTTTTCTTAACTGAGATACCCCTCTGCTTCAGGAGGGTTTTTAAAGGAGCCAATAAAGGCGAACTTCCAGACTGCCCCATGCTTGCAGTCGGCACTGTACTTCAGTCACTCGGAGAGCTCTTCCGAGTCCCCCGGGGTCACCTGAAAACCCACGGGCCCTAACTCTCAAGTAATAAGACGCACTCACCTTCTCGCGTTGATCAGGCGCGGGAAGTCCGCCGTAAGCCCGGCTAGCTCAGTCGGTAGAGCGTTGGTGCTGATAACGCCAAGGTCGCGGGTTCGATCCCCGTACGGGCCACCACTTGTCCGGCGCCTCTCCGCCCCGCCTCGAGTCCTCGGTCGGCCGGCGATGGGGACCAGAGAGATAAGGGGAGAGAGGGGGATGCAAACCGCGCAAACTGATCTGGCTGGAAAGTCACGACTCGAGCCACACGGTGGTTGTGAGAGCAATTCTTTTACTGAAGCTAGACAACCATTCTCTGTTACAGATTACCACGCGTGGCAGAGTGCCTCGCGGGAGAACAGCCTCGATGCGGCCGTCAGGTACGGCTCCTTGTGGGCTGTCTCCCCGAGCTCTGCCCGGGAACTTTCTTATATACAATGATCATAACCAACAAACAAACACCACGTAAGCGTGTACAATAGGCTAGCAGCAACTGCTGCTTCTAGCGCCATAATGCGGAAGCAGGGCTCGAGCGCCATCTTGGCTCACTCGATGGGAGGGGCGTACTCTAGGAGCAGGCCGCAGAATGCCCACTAGGCCCTAACCCGGAAAATGGCTAAAAACGGCTCTCCACAACCTTCTAAATTAAACATGCATACACAAAGAGTTTTTTATTTAATGACTCAACTCAGGTTGGTAGAGTATGAGTCATGGAATTTTAACAAGAACCAAGAAAATCCATAGGAGACAGAGGTGAATTTAAAAGAGAGAGATAGAGAGCAAGAGAGGAGATAAACTCAACTTAGATGAACGATGTCTAGGTCCTTAACCCAGATCTCCAACCAGACCTCTTATGTGAGAAGAAAAGCCGTGAACTCTCCATACCACCGGGTTTCTCATCTGGCATTAAGGTTGAGGGGGAAATTACAGACTGCAGAGTCAATCTCTGCCATACTACTCACTAGTAGAAACCTTGGGCAAATCATTTAATTTCCTAGCACCTTGAATTCCTCATATATAAAATGGAGATGCTATCAAATTTCACCAATTCCCTTGGAGAACTAAACGAGACACCACAGGAGAGGGCAGACTGAACTTGAAAGCACGCAATAAATATTAGCACTTATGAAGGTGTTCAGATACTGCAGATCCATACTCTATTGATGGAGGTACATCGTTCTCTTGGTATAAAACTTGTAAATGGCAATTTGTGTAAAGAGTGATGGAACTGTTCATACCCATTGATCTATAAATTTATATATAGGAATCTATTCTAAGAAAATAATCAGAGATTTGGACAAAACTTTATTCAGAAATGTTTCCACTGCAGTGTTATTTACCATAGCCAGTCAATTGGACCCAGCCTTAATGTCCGATAGCACATATACGTGATAGTATGTTACACAATCATTAAAGGTCCATGTTTTCAATGAACGCTAAGTGGCAAGAATATAGTTTTCATGTTAAGTTAGAACCAAACTGTAAAATGGTAAGGACATTAGAACCCAAAGTTACAGTACTGTTATAGTTTGCTAATGCTGTGGAATGTAAAACACCAGAGATGGATTGGCTTTTATAAAAAGGGGATTTATTTGGCTACACAGTTACAGTCTTAAGGCCATAAAGTGTCCAAGGTAACACATCAGCAATCAGGTACCTTCACTGGAGGATGGCCAATGGTGTCCGGAAAACCTCTGTTAGCTGGGAAGGCACGTGGCTGGCGTCTGCTCCAAAGTTCTGGTTTCAAAATGGCTTTCTCCCAGGACGCTCCTCACTAGCAAGCTTGCTCCTCTTCAAAACGTCACTCACAGCTGCACTGAGTTCCTTCTCTTTGAGTCAGCTCATTTATATGGCTCCACTGATCAAGGCCCACCCTGAATGGGTGGGGCCACGCCTCCATGGGAATATCTCATCAGAGTCATCACCCACAGCTGGGTGGGGCACATTCCAAGCAAATCTAATCAGCACCAAAACATCTGCCCCACAAGACTATATCAAAGATAATGGCGTTTGGGGGACACTATACATTCAAACTGGCACAAGTACATGTCTGTGCAAGGGTGTACATGCACTTAAACACACACACACACACACACGCACACATGAACAGCAAGAAAGGATCCCACGCTGTCGACAGGCGGTTTTAGGTGATATAGATTTGTGGGTGACTTTTCTTCTACAAACTTTCCAAATTTTCTAAAAATTAGCAGTGACTATATATTTAATCATATAAAATATTATTTAAATCATTGTATATTTCCAATTTCATAATCTGTCAGATAGTGAGAGAGCCTGTTACCTCACTTTGCAGGGCCCAAAAAAGGAAAGGATGAGAAATAAATTTGAAGAAATAACAATGAACCACTTTTTCCTCAATTTAGGTTTCCTCTTTTTATTTTTCAGTCTGTGGGGTGAGGATTGAATGATTTGGAAGATAGTCTCTTTGTAGCTCAATGTTTATGACCTATAGACTGCAAATGCAAACTTTCTGTTGAATGAATAAATAATATTTGCTATGCATATATGAAAAACTATTTTTTTCAATTATATACAGATGTAATTGTGCTTAAAAAACTAGAAACCAATTTTATATGATTATTAAATTCACAAGTTTTTATTTCTGTTATCAGCATATAGTCCAAACAACAGGTACTGAAAACGTAAGTGCTCTTAAGTAGAGAACTGCAAAATACTCTGATATCAAATACTTTGAATATTAAAAAGACACCACCTGTATGTTGGAGGAAATTAACAAAAATCATGTCATAACAAATAGCACAGGAGCCATCAAGGACTACCTGTGTATGTCAGAAATACTCAGGAGTCAACTAAAAGAGGCTCCCACTGGGCCAACAATGGGACAATTTGAGCTTCAAAGAGGAAAATAACTGTAATCGATTGTAACTCATCAAATATGTTTAAATCTAAGAGTTCATAATAATATTTTAAAACTGCTCACCTTCAGAGTATGATACTCAATTTATTATAATAAAAACTGGTAAATAATGGGAAAGAACCAAGTATTTATTCTCCTTTTCCTATATTAATCGTACAACTGAGTAACCAATTAGTGGTTGAGGGGAAAATTGCTTTTTAAGTGCATCCCAACTAACAAATTAAACACATATGATAGAATTAGAATAGCAACCTTAGGTAAACCCCAGTAAATGAACACATCTAAGCAGTGAGCTTTGTGGTGAGCAGAATTCTCATAGGGCCCTCGGAGTCTCTGCCCCAGGTGCCACCCTGTGATTCTGTTACATTACAAGGCAAAGGCGACTTGGCAGATGTGATCATGGTTATTAATCAGTTGACCTTAAGGTGAACAGATTATCTGAATGGGATGAACTTAGTCCCATAAGCCCTTTCAATGTAAAAGCAGTGAGTTTTCTCCAACTGGTGTCAGAAGGAGAAGTCGGAGGGGTTGGCTTGGTGAGTGGGACTCCAGGCAAGAGAGGCGGTCTCTATTGCGGGAAGGTGCAGGCCATTTGGAAGGACCTGAAATGGACTCTCCGAGCTGAAAGCCACCTCTGGGGCCCTGCCAGAAGGAGGACGGGGCCTTCCCATACAAACACAAGGAGCTGAATTCCACCAAACCTGAATGAGCCTGGATGCAGGTTCTCCTCCAGGAGAACACAGAGCGCACCCAAACCAGAGCGCAGCCCAGCGGACACCCAGCTTTCAGCCTTATTATTCTCAGAGCAGAGAACCCAGCCCCGAGCTGGGCTTCCATCTACAGAAGTGGAAGCTAACAAGCAGATGCTGTTTTGAGCTACTAAATTCACGGTAATTTATCTACAACAATAGATAAGCAGTAAAGTATCAACAGCTCACATCAAAAAAAGAGGATAACCAGACATCATGTTTCTCTTGATGAAAGAACACAAAATCAAAAATTTAGAACATAAAACACAAAGGAGTCAAACAAAAAACCCAGAGATCAAATAAGAGTCCGAATAAGCCTCTGGATTGAGGAGTCATTTTGCAGGAAAACAGAGGACAGAGGAAGATGCTGAACTGTAAGTACCATGGCCTAGCAATTAGCAAAATCCAGACTGGGGGAGAGAAAGAAGGTCAAAAACCCCAGGTTATTCAATAGATAAACCATAAAGAAAAGAAAGTGTTGATGGGAGGCTTTGAAGATTAAAAGTCCCTTAAAAAGTGTATCAAAAACTTTTAATAGTAAAAGACTAAACAGTATCTGGAGAAACATGTAGAAGTGATAGACGATAAAATGATAAAAGAAAGGGATTAACATAAAAGTCAAATTAGCAGTCACTTTTGGTGGGGGAGGAAGGGAGTTGAGACTGGGACAGGACAAGTGACGACCAGGCAAAATCCTGGATCTTGACCCGGATGGTGGAAATTCATTACTGAAGTTACATCCAATGAATATAAGTTGAATGAGTGAATGAATTCATCAGCCAAGCATAAATCAGAGATTCTCTTCTGCATTTTTTTTTTTCCTGAAAGCCTATAAAGTTGCTTAAGAATTCAAACAATGCAATGCTCTGCACTGAGGAAAGTTAACATTGTGGTACAAAATCAGAGGATTCCCATAGCCCTCTGAGTACAGAAGAAGGCGATTGCCCAACTGCGCCTTGAAGAAGACGTTTTAAGCTCTGTTCTTTTAAGGAGGGTCAGAAATCTAAGTGCCTGCAGGCTCCATGCAGGGAACATAAATTAGTGGAATTTACATAAAATGCTAACTGTTAACTGGAGGTAACAATGAACTTTTGGAGAAAATAGGGAGCGTAAAGGATGGTGGCAAATTGGGGTTCACTAGAATTCTGTAAAACAGACAGGGACTGCTCCTCTCCAGCCTTTTTGCCAGAAGTGTGGGAATAGGGGCCAAGTGTTTTACAAGAGAATTTGGAAATTTAGACATTTATGTGAAATCTCCCTTTAAAAAAAATGTTATCAAATAATTCAACTGTAAAACACTGTGTAGGACAACATCATGAGAGCCAAACTAAACATTCTGAAGCCAGTTCCCCGCGGTGGACTGCCAGTTTGCTGCTCCTGGATAACAATTCAGAAAAAGGGCTTGCTCATTTCCTCGTGCCAGCCCCTTGCCACCACCCCACTGCCTCCAGGAGGAAGGGGTGCAGCGGGCAACAGCTGGCAGCTGACTCCGAAGCTAGGGCTGTGCCTCCGTGGAGCTGCTTTCCTGAAACAGACTTTGAAAGCCGTTAGAGTGGGACAGTGCTTCTCCACATAACAAATCCTTATGAAATGTTTTGTGTGCCTGCTCTGAAGGCTGGCAGAGGATATACCCTCCATGCAGAGAGTAGGGTCAATGTCTGTCTCAAGGCAGTAAGTTTGGGCAATTCCTTGGGGTTTGGGGTCACGCAGGGTGGGAAAACAAAATTCTGTTCAACTTGAAATAGTGAATACACATGCAGCTAAGGGTGCTGTGAAAGCACAGCGAGCAGAAGTATGTGTGGGAGCTGAACGTTTCCAAGGCTTTCCTGCCACCATTAACACTGAGGCTTCGTCTTATTACATTGTCATATTCTGAGGAACTCCAAAACTATAATTACACAGCTGGTACCACTCATCATTGCACCCTTGAGTGTGAAAAGAGAATTTGAAATTATAGTCTGAAATGGGCATAAAACTCCTACCGTAAAATAATATTATTATTTCCAGAAATCCCAAATTGTTACAATTTAGCTTTCACCCCAAAGGGGGAGAGAGGAGATCCTAGGGGCCCAAAATTTCCAGCTAGATTCCAGATGTTTCATAAGAAAAAATAAGAAAAGCCTTCTAAACTTTGGATAGATGGCCTGTAGCCTACCTAATATTTGCTTGGACAGAGCAAATAATTGGCTTTTCTGAAGTTCCATTAAAAGAAACAAACTAATCCACATTAATATGCTAACTAGAACTTGGTTAGAGAGAAAATTCCACAAGCCCTCCAGGTCCTGAGGTTGATGTCAATGTGATTAAGTTTTTCCAGCACGCTTTGAGGCTTGCAAAAGGTTACCAGTCAGAAGGCCTTTATAATCCAGCTGGAATCTTAAGTGCCTTTTTAGAGATTCCATAGGTGAGTAAGTCTGGCTAACAAATTAGAGTTCCTTCCTGTGACTACATTTTGCGTGGGGTTTATGAGTATGAGCACATCGTAACACCTGCCTGAAATACCAAGTATCACCACAGAGGCACGTATCTGAGCATATACTTCTTGTCAGACACCACAGACACATGAGGGCTGCAAAGAAGACTGAAAGACTGCCTCTGCCACTCAGGCGCTCACGAACTCTACAGAGCCTTTCATCATCATTTCTATGGTGTGGCTTTCAAGGATTATATAGCTAGATTCATGATGGCATCTACCTTTTTTTTTTTTTTTTTTCAGTTGAAATATGAACCCCAACTGCATGCTGGGGCCTATGGAACACTCAGAGAGAATAGCACAGTTCCCCAGGGCAGGGCTTGGGTTGGTCTTGGGTGGAATCATTCTGTCCCCTCACAAAGTTTTTTCTCAAAAAAAAAAAAAAACTTCAATTCACTGATAATCTATTACTTTTGAGTTGCTTTGTTGTTGTTTATGTGTTTCAGTTTCATTAGCCATCTTGGAGAATTTGTTTGTCTATGTGAAAATTATTAGTAACTGAGTTGGTAAGTGGAAGAAGCAAGGATGAATGTATAAATGGGTAGGAAACAGTAACAGGTGAATTGGAAAGACTAGTGATATACATAACAAGAGTGGCTGGGTAGAGAAACACATCACAGTGGCTTTACAGAATGATAGAGAAAAATATTATTTATCTTCACATTGCTTAATTTATTTATAATAAAAGCTTTTGGATTTCTTTTTCATTCACAAGCCTGAAAAGAAACTTCAAGTCCCTTAAAATCCATCTTTTACATGCAAGAAGGCAAAAATAGAAAGTTTCCACATTGAATATCCCCAAGTTCAACAAATTTCAGTATGAAAAATAACTCCAATTTCCCTGATATTTTAAACCATTTTTGTACAACTGTTGTGATACTATGCCTATGAGTTGGAAAATAAGATTGAGATTTTAAAATTCATTTTTAAATAATGCTTACAAAACTTTTGTCTTTATTGTTAAAATTATTAAATTTATGCAAGGTTTTGTTAGATTTGCCCAAGGAATGTTTCCTGTAGCAAGTACATCAACCTACTATCAACTTAGAGGATACTTAAAAAAAATAATTTGAGTTGACCTATTTTCAAAAGAGATTTTATATACTTTCCCTTTTAAAAACTCAATAAATCAATTGAGGCTTGTGAGTCAGTATTTCCTTAAAAATATCAAATTTTACTTCTTTAGTCCTAGTTGTAAAGTTCACACATTCACTAGGGTGGTGAAGAAAGTATTGATCAGAGACGAATGACAAAATAATACTGGTATAATTCTAAGCATGAAACGTACAACTGATGCTTTCCCATGCATGGTGCTAAGGGTTTAAAGAATAATGATAGTAATAAAACCTATAGGAGCAGATGCCATTTACGAGATGTCAGGCATTGTTCAATGCATTTTACATATTTTATCACATTTAATTTTTGTAACATATATTAATTAATTTTATTGCTATATATTCAACTGCCACACAATTTACCGTTTTAAAATGTACAACCCAGTGATTTTTGGTATATGTGTAAAGTTGTGGAACCATCACTACCATCTAATTCTAGAACATTTCATCACCCCAAAAAGTAACTCCATACTAATTAGCAACTACTCTCCATTATCCCTTCCCCAGGCTCTGGCAATCACTAATCTCCTTTATGTCTCTATAAAATTGCCTATTCTAGACATTTCACATAAGTGGAATTGTACAATATGCAGCCTTTTGTGTCAGGATTCTTTCAGTTGGACTAATGTTTTCAAAGTTCATCCATGGTGTAATACATATCAGTACTTCATTCCTTTTTATAGCTGAGTAATATTCCATTGCATGGAGATACCAGTTGATAGATATTTGGGTTGTTTGCAACTTTTGACTATTCAATTGTGCTGCTATGAACATTTGCATACAAGGTTTTGTTTGACACCTGTTTTCAGTTCTCTAAGGTATATACTTAGGACTGGAATAGCTGGCTTCATATGGTAATTTTATGTTTAACTTATTGAAGAACCACTAGACTGTTTTCTACCATGGCTGCACCATTTTCATTCCCACCATCAATGAATAAGAGTTGCAATTTCTCTATATCCTTTCCAAACTTGTAACTCATTTAATATTCATCTAATTTTCAAACAACACCATGAGATAGATGTAACTCCCTGTTAGAGATGAGGAGACTGAGGTTCAGAGGGTTAAGTAATTTGCCCAACTGTCAGACTGAAATTAAGGGGTAGCGATAAGATTCAAAACAGGAATAAAGCTTGATGTGCTGGTTTCCTATTGCTTCTGTAACAAATCACCAAAGCTTAGTGGCTTAAAACTATGCAAATTTACTCTCTTATAGTTCTGGAAGTCAGAAGTCCAAATGAGTTTGACTGGGCTGAAGTCAAGGTGTCTGCAGGGAGGGCAGGCTCCTTCTGGAGGCTAGAAAAGGGAAATCCCTTCCACTGTCTTTTTTTTTTTCAGCTCCTAGCAGCCCCTACATTCCTTGGATTATGGCCTCTTCCCCCCATCTTCAAAGGGCATCCCCCCAATCTCTGCTTCTGTCATCACGTCACCTTTTCCCCTGACTCTGACTCTTCCTGCTCACTTTTATAAGGACACGTGATTACATCAGTGCTGCCCAGATAATCCAGGATACTATCTCCAGATCGAGACCTGCCCTTGCTCATGTCTTTGAATTTCCTTTTACCATATGTTCTGCATATTAGAACATTTGCAGGTTCTAGGGATTAGGAAGTGGACATCTTGGGCGCTGCTATTCAGCCCACCAGCCCAGTGCACGTCCCTTGCATTACAGCTCTCTCACACCAAGGCTTCTACTCTTTCAGCTTCTTTTATTATGGACAGTTAGCTCACAGCTGAGTGGTATGAATGGGCCCTGCTTACTCAGGTCTTTCTGATGCAAGACACTGAAGTACAGGAGAGTAATTCTGGTGATGTCTCCTGAGGCATCTCTGACGTGCAACTGCAAGATCTCCCGACCAGCTGTCGGAGCAGTGTTGTTAATGAACTTTCACCACTTTTTATAAAATGATTCCTATGAAGTGCAAACACCAAATACTAATGAACACCAACCTTTCATGAATGCCTACTGTGTGCTCCAAACTGCACCAAGTGCTCAGTATGTTTTATCTTATTTAATCCTCCCAACAATCTTACGAACCTTATCATTCCCATTTATAGGTAGTAACCTGAGGCACAAAAAATCAATAATTCTTCCCAATAGTGTCAGTGAAAGAGTCAGGATTTGATATCTGGACACTATCTCCAGATACCATTATTCCTAGTACCTCAAAAATCTCTGTCAAAATTCTTTCTGGTGATGTTTTGAAAAGTGATGGGTTAACAATACAAAGAAAACGGTAGTGTCTCTGGCTGATGAGATTGTGGATGAGCTTTTTCATTTTTCTTCTCAAAATGATATTTCTCATTGCTGTTAAATGAATACACACACAGACACTGGCATACCCTGGGTCCCAGTAATTTCATTCCCAGGTATTTCAGGAGAAATTTGAGCACATGTGCACCAGGAAATATCTGCACACATGCATACAATTGTCTGCGATCCTTGAGTCACATGGTTTAAATGGTTTTTCCTGTAGTTTTCCACCGGCGATTTGAGATCATGATTCCATGGAGCTGAGGCTGAGCTCAGCATAAAACAGTTTCCTTTGCCCACGGATCCCATCATTCCATTTTGAAATATCAAGACTGGACACTGATTCCTCTTTCTCATTTCCTTTAACTTGTGATACAGCATGTGTATAAAACACGCTTCATTACAAAGACATAGCTTATTCACCTTTGAATTCACCACCCAAATTTTGTGCCTAGTATAGCAATTTGACATGGAATAATGGTTTTAATGTCATTATGTCCACAGGATTTCGAATCTAGGGAGTAATGTTGTTTCCTTTTATAGGAAACCGAGCTGGCACTGTGTTCTCTGTGATACCGGGACACAATGAAAGAGAGGTTAGAGCAAGGTGGGATAGAGTGGAACAAACATGAGTTAGAGAATTATCTGTAAAATGGGGCAATACCTCAGAACTCTGCTGTGAATGAAATAAAATATGTCTAATGTTTAGCAAAGTGGCTGGCACATGGTAAGTTCTCAGAAAATGACATGCCATGGCTATTGCCACCATCACAAAGCACCCATGTGACATCTAGCACATAAACAAGGTCAGGAAATGTTTCTCTCTCTCTCCATGACTTCCCAGTACCTACAGCTCCCTTCTCACAGCCAAGGGTACCTCTCCTTCTGATTTAAATGTACTTTACTCTAAATGCATCTACTGTCCACAAGCTGTTCTGCCTTCCTGGAGTGCTAAGTCTGTAGAAGGCACCCCAAACCCAGGTACCTAGCCAGCAAGCTAGTGGCACTTCTTTCCAGCAGAGAAAATGATCAGTCCTACCACCTCCTGCCCATGACCCCAGCCCATCCTCACCACCCTGTGTTTCAAAGCATTTAGTTGATTCATAATGTACATTAATGAAACCAATAGGTTCTCTGGGTACAAAGACACCCATTGTCCCTGGCATGCCGCTCCCTGAGTCCAGCTGCTCTCTAGGCTCCACAAGCTATAAAATGCGAAAACACCACTCCTGACACATCACACCTGCTTCCCACAGCACATCTCATCCCACACCAGCCAGTCTGCAGCCACAGCCCATGTTTAATGATGCTGCAGTGCTCAGATGAACTCTTGTTGCTTGACTGGCTTTTATGGATGTAGCAAAGTCCATTTGGCCTTGTTTTAATAACATCCCAATAAAAGAGCTGGGAAATTAGATGCTAGCAATGACATTTAAATCCTCCATTTCCCTTTGCTGCAATAGTAGCCGTCCTGATAATAAACTAGATAAATTTTATTAAATTATATTAAGTTTTTCCATTTGAAAGCAATTAAAATACGCTTTCAGTTCAGAATTACAAAACGACTCACTTCAGACTTGAGCCTGACATTTTTATTGGTAACCTGAGTTATAACATGTTCAGCTCGATGCCCATTCATTTGCCCCTGATGCCGCTGCCAACTTTTTATGGCTTTATGCGAAAGTACTGTATTTAAGCCTCCTCTAAATTCATGAGCTGCCCCTGCTTCTGAAAAAGGCTCTCTCAGGGTCTTAACAATGCACAACCAGGGCTGATGTTTATTTAAAAACATCTGTTCCATCCTTTGTGGCATAACATACCAAAGTAGCCTGACATTTTAAATACCTTTTCTTTACACTTTGTGTCAAACAATGAGAGAACGTTAACTACTTTCCTGATGAAAAACTGTTCAGGGCAATTACAAGATGATACAGTAAGTGGACTAAATGGTACCCAGAGTAATCAAAGGAAAACACCAGGAATAGCACAAATGCTGCAAGCCCCACTTAGATGGAGATTTCTAATTCCCCAAATAGCTTCACAATTACGCTTCACATCTTAGTGCTTCCTAAATGATAATGAAAATAGTACTTTGTTGTTTTATTTCTTAAGATAAAGTGAATTATTATTATATTTTAATTCTGGTAAATCAAGGCAAGCAAAAAGAACACCATCTCCAATGTCCCTGGTTGCTGTTTCACCTGGCATCCGAGGGTGACTGGGAATTCCTTCAGTGCTGCTGATTGACTTCATACCATCTCATAGTCATCCTCACTTTCCAGGGCTTATGTCCAGTCCAGAAGTGAAACAAGGATGTAAGGAAATGCAGATTTTTCTTAAGTGCATATGAATCATTTCACTACGGGAATGTTGCCCAGTAGAGATCCTGCTCAAAAGCACTTTAACAATAAGATGGCTGGTTCTAGGATATAGGTGCTTCTAATATTTGAAAGGACAGCTTTCTTTCAATGGACCAAATGTAACTTTGACAGGCATACCCATCTCCCCTCCCCACACACATGTGCACAAAAGCGTTTCTGCTATACATTGGGCAAAAATTAACTTTAGTTAGCCTCTACTGTTGATCCGAAAAAACCCAAATGCCTTTAATCAGCAGAAAACCATGTAGCTGAAGGCAATCGAATATTCTCTTAGACATGATACTGGAAGGAAAGGAGATATTTATAGGACAAGGAAAGGCAATTATGGCTGAATTTCCTGCAGATTAATTTGATAGCCACAACATGCCCAAAGCAAAGAAAGCTCCATTTCTCAAGTAGGGGGAAGGCTGGTTTCTCACTGATGAAGATCTATTCTGCAGCCACAAAAACACAGCGTGCCGGTGCTGGAGGACGTCTGCAAGATGAGAGCAGGAGGCGGCACGGACCTGCCTTGGGAGTGGCCGGGACTCCTGCTCAGGGGGGCTCAATGCCTGTTCTCAGGACGAGCCCCCTTGTATCCTCCCTCAGTCCCCACCCACAGGATTCTAACGGGCCCTGGGTTAGCAGTCCTGGCTTAACACCACTGCTCATAACTGCCCCAAATGAGCTCTCTAAACTAAGCCAGACGTAGAGGGCCTAGGGTATGTGAGAGTAGATGCAACAGGGGAATGTCAATTGTGACCTTTTAACATCGTGCCTCACTTCAGTCCATAAATCTCCTTCTCTGACTATGCCAGCCTACGCGGTGCACACACAGGCCTTTGATTTCTCTCTTTACGAGCTCAGCACATGGAGCGACGTGTGCACTTCTGTCGTGACTCTGACTCGATTACAAAGTGTAAAGGGAGCGTCCATCCCCTCGCGGACAAGGAGGCACCCTAATGCCAAAGCACATCTGTTTTATGGACAATTAACAGTAATTTTTTATCAAAAAGCACAATTATACATTTCTATCTGCTCTCTACTGAACCACTTCTACCTAACCATTCAAATCAGCATATAACAGGTCAAAACATCTCCCATCTTAAAAACAAAAACAGTGACTTAAAACAGCTCCCTTGACCCACATCCCCAGTAGCTATCATCCTTGCCTCCACATCCTCTCTTCCCATTTTTCTTGAACAACCCCAATCAAGCTGTTGTCCCCACAATCAACTAAAAACTCTCAATCTAATGCCACCAATAAGCTCCTTATGGACACTTGCTCACTAGCTGCTTTTTTGCTGGTCCCTCCTCATATCCCCAACTTCTAAATAGTGAAGCACCTGAAAGCTCAGTCTAAAAATATCACATCTTTTCTATCTTTTCTCTCTTCCTAGGTGATCCCACCCTGACCCCACAGATGTACCGCTCATCCATATGCTGATGACTCCCAGAAGTATCTCCAGTCCTGATTTCTCCTCTGAACCCTACACCCCAACTCTTCCTCAACCCTCTTGTCTGGATGTCCAGTAGAAGCCTCAAACTTAATCTGTCCATTCCCTACAACCCTACCTTCCAAAGACTTCCCCACCTAGATAAATGACAATTCCACTCTTCGAGTTGTTCTAGCTCATTGCCACCACCTCCCAAAACTTAAAGTCATTCTTGACTTTTCCTCTTTTTTCCATTATGCCCCATGTTCAATCTGTCAGCAACTTATTTTGAGTCTACCTTCAACATATTTCTAGAATTTGATTGCTTTTCGCCAGCCCAGTTTGAGCCACCATCACCATGTACCCAGCTTACTGCTATAGTTACATAACTGAACTCATTCCTTCAGTCTTTGATCCTAAATGTCCATCCACAAAGTGACAAAAGAGATCCCTTGAAATGCATATTTAAATTATATATTTTTAAATAACCATATAGAAAACTGACTTGTTAAAATTACAGTATCAAGACTCCTCTGACTTCCTCGCAGTCCCCACTGTGGCCCTTAAGGCCTTGTGCAATCTGGCTGCCAGCTATTTCTCTCCACAATTCCACCTCCTCTTCCCAGGCTGCTCCAGAAACACTGTATGCCTTGAGGTTTCTTCACTCCATAATCAATCACTCATCTTAGTGCTTGCTCTCTCTTCTGCCGTCCTCATTTCCTAAATATACACATCACTTGATACTTCACTTCCACCAGGCTATCTACTCTAATGCCGTCTTAACAGAAAGTTTTTCTGATCATCCTATGTAAAAGAGATCCCCACTCACTCCCTATGACTCACACTGGACTTTTCTTTCCTTCACAGCACTGATCACACTAGCTATCTCCAGGCATTTTCAGTTACTTATTTATTCATTTGTATGTTTTCATCCATTCCCCCTTTCTAAGATGTAAGGTTAATGAGGTGACAGAACTTCTGTTGTTCACTGCTATACCTCATTGACCAAGAGTGTGATGCACAAAGCAGATTCTCAAAGTTTTCAAATAATTGAATCAACAAATTAAATAATGCTACATCTAGAAAGATCTATAGAGAATATCAAATTAAATTGACCTGCCACACATCTTTACCCCCTAGAATATGTCAGACACTCGGCTAGGCTAGGCACTAGAGAAGTGATGACTTACAGGTCAGTGCCTTTTATTTTGGAAGGTTAGGAAGACATTTAAGTAAGGATGATAGAATAGAAAATTCTACATACTAAGGGAAACCTTAAATAACTGCAATTTCCTACATCATGAACACATGCATACATGTGCACACATATGATTCTCTCAGAGGAGAATACAAGCAGTCTCAATGGATAAGTGGTAACCACATATGTCAGCAGTAAAGAAAAAGAAGGGGTTCAGAAAACAGTAGTCTGTTTATATATGGTTAGTTGATGAACCCACCTGATGAGAAAGTATGTTTGTGATAAAGTAAACGAAAGGTTTCATGCATGGCGAACAATCGTTTTCCTGTGTGGGGAATCGGTGTTAAGTGTTCATTTTATGGAAACCCATTTTCTTTAAACAAGGTGTGTGGTCTACATTCTCCCTTGAGTGCCATTAAATTCCATCTCTGCTCACAATCCTGTTCAGGTCTCCACTCAAGACAGCGTACGCTTTAGGAAAACAGGATCGAACAGAACAATGTGCATCTTGGTTTGGGCAATAAATCTTACGCATATGCACACACCCACAAACATGCAGGTACACACCATCACACCTAATTCCTGGCACCCTTCTTCACACTCCCATGTGCATTCTCTTCTAGACCAGCTTTATACTCCTAGTGCTGATGCTGCAGAGCGAGACTACACGCATAATACCTTACAGAAGTGGTGCTAACTGAAGTCCCCCATAAAGGAAGTAAGATGTGACCGTGCACAAAGCAGCTTCTGGAAGCAAGGACAACAGTTGAGAGGCCTCCTGGAGAAACTGAGGTGTTTCTTCCAGCCAAACTTTTTCAATACTCCAAGTTTTGATTCAAACACTCTTGGGTTCAAATCATGGCTCTGGAAACTACTGGCAGAGCCTATTTTTCTTTTCTTTTTTTTTCCTTCGGCAAAACTAGCCAACAATTCACTCTAAACTACAAGGTCATTATGAGAATAGAATAAGATAATGTTGCTAAAGTTGTAATGCAATGCTTGGTGTATCGTACATGCTGAATAAACATCATCCTTGTTCCCTTTCATTTATGAAGCTACATTGCAATTCAATAGCAACATCATCAAGGCAAACTTACAAAAAATTGAATGTGTCACTTGCTCCCTGGTGAAGACATGAAATTCTTTTTGGTGCTGTTTTTGGGTACTGAATTACTTAAACTTGATTACACTTTTATAGAGTTGCATCTCAATTTTAATCTTATTCTAAAATGTCATGAATTTTTTTCCCTCTCACCTGATCCGCTTTCAGACTTAGTTCAACCAGCAATTTGCAAATAGAAGAACTGGCAGCTTTGTAATCATTATGATTGGGGAGTGGATAGAAAATAAATTAAGCCATCTGCCAAGGCTACTTACCAATCTGAAATTCTTTCAGTTCCCCTTTTCAACCCCATCCTGCATCACATGCTCCACTTAAAAATCCCTGCTCTCAACAACCAATCTCGGTCCCACCAGAGAGCACCCTTCCCATCTCGCCCCCATGACCGCTCAGCTAGGGACCCACACCCAAATCACAGACTCTCTGACAGGGAATTAGGGAATGGCCCATGTGTTTTTTCCAATTACTCATTTCTCACAATGTTCCACAGAGAAGACTTCAAAAGGGGATACCACTTCCCACAGAATACAGCCACCAACCCCAAGGAATGTACATTTAAATAAATATGCATGCACGTCTCTATGTGTCTCATCAGAGCAGTTAAGATGTCAGATATCCTGTTCTTTTAAGAAAATAAAATCAACACTTGATAACATACTTTGTAAATATAATAGCATCTTAATTTTAAGAACTGTATAAAATTCAAAATAATTTCATTAAAAATTGTATATATTCTTATACATATTATTGAAAAAGATAGAAAAGACAGGCCTATTCTTTATATTATTAGTGTATACTTTTCTATCCCCTATGCTGTTAAATAATCAGGAAAAAATATTCAGGCTCCTAAGACACATTTTGGTTTCTAAATAAGCGATAATCAAGTTAATTCTGAAATCTTTGCACTTGAGCAGAACAGAACGTTAGACAGAAGTTTTAACCTTGAGTTTGGAAAAGAGTTGTGGATCTCAGACAAATCCAGGCTCTTTATTTTAGCGTTCGTCTGCCCAGGAAAAATGGTCATGAACAGAAGCACTGGTCGTATCAGTTTTGCTGATTTGAGAAAAACAGCAAGGTGGTTTCCACTACACAAAAGAGAATTGCACAAGCCCTACTATGTGCTGACACTATACTAAACAATGAAATATTCAGACCACCCTATCTATTATTTCCAAAAGGGAAAGCTCATAACTAATGCTATCATTTGTTACCTTCAAAACGCTTTAGAATTTACAAAGGACTTTCACCACCTGCTAGTTCATGTAAAGGTCTCTACAACAAGTATTATGAAATACATCTTGATTTGGTTGATCCAAAAGACAGAAGTCTAGAAGGACAATGCTTTCGTTCCCAGGTCTGGCTTACACAGAGTTGTTGTTTTTGTTTTCTCCCTTGTAAAGCTCTGAAAAATATCTTAGGCAGGAAACAACATGGGGTGTGTAAAAATGTAATCACAAACCGTTGTTCTTCATAAAAGTTGTAGCTGGAAGCGACAAGAAAGAATTAAGTGAAAAACCATTAAAACCAAATTACTGATTGAGGTACAAGAGGTATTTGAATCCAACTTTCAAATTACTTCAACATTTTTTTTTTTCCAGAGCTAATTTCAATAGGTAGCCATGTCTCAGGGTCTTCGGAAGGAAATGAATTGAATCATAAGCCTATTCAAGATAACTTGATTTCAGCACACTGAGAAAGAAATTGAGCTCAAATGGCCACCATGCTTGGTTTCTGCCCTCCGAGGGCATGAGCTACGCTCGTAACTGTGTGGGTGTAAGTGAGGGGAGAGTTGGCCTAGAATAGTTACAGACACATTTACAAACTTGAGCAAAATATTTCATTATATGTTTGCTTTCTACTAACAACTACAGCTGCCCAGAAAAATCTTCACTCATTTTATTTTCATTTGGTTGAATGGCTAGGTATCAAACAGGAGATCTTTCAGTCTACTGGAAGTACTTTTATCTTTTTAGTCAGTTGGTTCAACCAGCAGTAAATATTATTTGAAGAAAAGTAAACAGTGAGTAATCAGATGTTGATTATTTATGAGAAAAATACCTTTCCTATCCTTTTTGTTTTGGGTTCGGTACGTAAAAATTTGACTATTAGCTAGATACTTAAGTGATATATTTACTTTGGTAGCAAGCCAGGCAGAAATACTTAAATTGTACTCTTGAAAGTAAGAATTATCTAATCATTCACAAGCTTTTATAACGAAACATTTATCATGAGCCATTAATCCATTAGGCCTTCCTTATTTTCTGTCCCATCCTTTCACTAGCACCTTGCTTTGAACATAGTCAAGTTTGGCTACAATTTTTGCTTTTATCATATATCATAGTTACAGGATGGGATACACCAAAGCTGGATTCCAAAAACCCTGCACTCTACTTGAACTTGGCACACAGAACCCCAACTAGTGATCCCAGTACTTACAGACTCATCCAGGCCCAAGACCTGAAATCACAGTTGAATTTCGGGGTTAGGAGACAATAGCAACAAAACATACAGGTGCAACTGATGCTCACACAGAGTGAAAAAAAGGTTCCCAGGTCCCAGGCTGTCCTTCCGGTGGACTCAAGCACGGGGCTAAGCACTGTCCCCACAAACGCTCACCCAGCTCTGCCCTTTCTACCTTCTCCTGCTCTCGCCCTGGAGCCTTCCCGGGACACACCTGCCTCATGGCAAGCACGGCCATGTGGACGGGCCTGGGGTCTAAATCACACCAACACAAGTCTGCGGTTTCCCATCTAGTAGCAACCCACATTTGCTCGGAAATTACTGATGCTGAAAGGACACAGCATAAACACCTATCTGTTAAAACAGGTTTTGATGGATAAATGGCAGTCCTTTTTGTGCTGAGAGGCAGAGGATTAGGTAAGTGACCACTGCACAAAATGTAAAGAGATGTGATTTTTAGTTCCTCTTCTGCTGCCATTTACTCAAATCATCACTGCTCTGCCCATCTCACTGTTGTGTAAGAAACTTAAGTGAGATAGTGTTCAAGAAAACGTTCTGTAAACAGCAAAGCAGCCAGCATACAAGCCATCGTCATATTCATGGCACAATTTTGGGGTGACATAGCTGGACCTATGATGCTTAATGAAGAAACAGCCTATTAGTGGAGCACAAAGATCAGATTCAAACTGGAAAGTGCAGATTGCAAGAGTTTTAAGGATGAAGAAACGGAGGCTCTCAGAGATCAAGTGACTGGACCAAGGACACACAGATGTTAAGCAGGTAGAGTAGAAATGTAAACTGCAATGGACTCGCAAAAGAGCCTCTCTTTCTCAAATCTACATCAATGGGATGCATTGTTTCCACAGCTCTGATACTGGAATAGGTCAATGCACTTGCCTCCAGGGAGTGAGCTAAGTGAGGATGGTAACAGGGGGCTTGAGTAGCACAGTTTCATTTTTACAAACAGTATTTTTGAAGGCTCCATAGACTTTCTAAATATGTATGCATGCATTTTTGGTTTGACTATTTGTTTTGGGCTTTTGGTGGAAGAAAAGAAGAAACCAAGGAGAGCAATCTGTGACAGAAACACAGAGGGGAAAGACTTCCCAGTGCCTTCTCCCTTATGGAGGAAGAGACTTGAGGAAATGTCACATCTTGAGCAAGCTAGGAGAGGCCATGGATAATACCATACTTTCCAGATTCTTTTAAACTTAGGAGCCGTATTTAAATTTTTTTCCTTTTGTTTTCCAAAACTGGAGCAGTCTTACAATGGACTGTCCAAAGGAACTTAGCAGCCAGTCAGCGGCAACTGTGATTCGTTGTCAACGCATACACAGCCGAGAGCGCAGCTTATACCCAGGTATGTGTTCATCCTTGGTCCTCGCTAATGAGTGATTTTCACTGATGGCATCACATGAAGATTTAAGCTCAGATTTCAAACCCCAATTGTTGCTTAGAAGATTGTACTATGAAGCAACACTGCAAACACAAGTTTTTATATAAACGAATTGCTTGTCACATACCAGGCAACTCAATTACTGTCAGGAAAATTCCCAAATTTCTCAAAATCAGCAAAGATGTTTAAAGCTAGACTCGGCAGCTGTGACATAGCAGCAGTTAGGACCTAAAGCTTGATGACTGGCAGGTAAACAAACCAATAAGGACCTCTTCTAAATCCTCCCAGGCTCAGGGGCCATCTTTCAAGCCTCAAACATTTGTCTGAAAGATTCTGGCTTCTCTCAAAAGAATACATTGGTCTTTCAGTGAGATGTAATTCAATTAAGAAAAAGAAAAGGAAACTCTGGTATTCTCTGACAAACCTCAAATCATACCATTGATCCTAAATGTGCTAACTAGGTCAAGATAACAAGCATGAGTTACAGAGGGAGACAGTTGTCATGTTGTTCTCTGTAATCCCTGGTGGTCAATATTGATAAGAAAAAAAATTAATCTCTACATCAACAGGATTAGACTCAAATAATGATTGTGAACCTAAAGAAGAAAGTAATATGTACCATATGGATTACTGTATGCCAATAGTGATTAGTTAAAAAAAATTAAAATAGCATACTTGAAGCTGTTTTTTTTCTCAGGAAGTTATTAAATCTGGTGATCAACTCATAATTGTTGACAGCTTAGATTTGATGATATATTATTAAAACTATAAAAGTGAATAATTCTTGGGCACATAACCATACCTTGTATTATGTTTTCTACTTTTATCATCACCTTTAAACCTCACAGCAACCCTATATGATATATTATTTCCATTTCCCAGGCAAGAAACCTGGGATTCAGGCAAAGATGAAATCCAGCTTCACCCAGCTATCAAGTAAGTCAGAATGTTACCCCAGGCTGTCCATTCCTCAAAGACCAGACTAAATGGCAAGGAATTACCCAGAGACCTGGAAGAGCACATTTGTCAGCTGTGTAAAGAAATTCAGAGCCAAGAAAACCCCCTGCCCCTGTAGTGGTCGCAAATGATCCGAAGGACCCTGAAAAGACTGTGCTTTGGTGAGATTTTTTCATTCCTAAATATTTCTGTTTGCTATGCCGTTGTTTAAATAATGCTCTGCAGGCTCATGTGAAGAGTGCATACAGGGCCTTCCTGTATATTTTTCCAGACACTCAAGGAGAGACTCTTGCCAAGTGAAATGTGATACACCCAGAGAAGCAGCTCATGCTTTGTGACAGGGGCTTCTTTGGCACATGGGTTATGTTACTTGTGTTATCTATAACTCTTCTCTCCCACGAGCCCTGATAATACAATGTAGACAATAAAACAATTAATGGGAGACCATTTTTTCAACTACCTCTCATCACCTGCAGCTTGTCTAATCCTAACCTGGCGAGACTGCACCACCTCAAGCTCCAATCTCAGTTTATCTGTAAAGCAGGGAGCACTACATTCTGACCCCTCCCCACCTTAGTTTAATTCATGGGTTACTTCATGATATCAAAACCCGGTGGGTCTCGATGTCTCCATTCCCTGATACACTGCAAATGTCCATGCTTCTGGTAGCTGAGAAAAAGTGACAAAACAAAAAAAGAGTTGGAGACCCAGTTCCTTCCCACCTGTGGTAAGCTGTCCTTGCTTTTGACACGGTCATATACTCACCTACCACAAATGTGCTCACACACATGAACATGCCTCGTCCACCACGTGTGCATGATCCCCTTCACCCTCTACTGATGGAGAAATGAAGTTCTTAGACTCACATGCTGCTCCGTTGGTTACACTGGTTTCTCTTGCCTGCCTTTCGCCTGGAACTAAGTTTGTAAACAATGCACTGTACAATGAAGCCTAAAATGCTTAATCCCAGTGTCATCTCGCTCACGGTCACACATAGTCCACCATGTATACATTCCACTCATTCAGAAAATATATTTGAAGCACTACTGGGTACAACACCCCGTTTAACTATCAATGATGAAAAAAAAAAGACAGGAAAAGAAAATCAACAGGCTGTTTCCATTTAGCACATCAGGAGTGTGCTCACTCCTGACAGCTTCAGTTTTACTGACCTGTCCTGCAAGGAGAGAGACAGCCGGGGGGCTGGAAGACAGCAAGCCTATGCTTTATAACCTTATTAGTTCCCTATTCCACCCTTACTTTTATAAGTCTTATTTTTTTATATAAACATGAAAATGTACCTGTTCAATTGCATTCCCTTTAAACACTCTAAATTCAGTGCAAAAACGGGTTATGTGGGTTTCTTATCTTTCTGGAATTCATCACCTATTCCAAAGGGTCCGATACATATATTCCAGATCTGAAATGTTTATGTCTGAATATTTGTATTAAACTTAGCAGTTATTTATATGTAGTAACACAGCAATACATTTTTAAAGTTTGCTTCTTCTACACTTGAGAAATAACTCAAGTATTTATTGTATGGTTTCTGACAAATCAATTCACTCAATACTTTAAAATTTTATCTGACTCTAAATCATTAGTAAATTAATTTAAATTATATTCAGAGGAGTATATTTGTTGGTTTTGGTTGTTTCATTGCTGAGGTCAGCCCAAGTTAACACAGAGGCCCACATCTGCATGCCTGTTGGCAGCATGTAAGTGTGTGTGGACTTTTCTCCTAGTCTCCTAGGATGAAAGTCTGTGAGTTGACAGCGTGTACTTCTCTCTTCTGTGGGAAGGGCTTTGAGAGCACTTCAGTATCACCCAAGAAGCCCCAGAAACTTCCCTCTAATCTACAGATACCCTTAGACCCCCATATTGAGGTCCCACCTTACTCCCCACCTCTCAGAGGTCACAGAACAGAGGATGGTGCATTTCAATCTAGGGTCTATGGAGTATAGTGCTATACAGTAGAAAAATGAAGAAAGCTGTGGACTTAAGTCAGAAGCCAAGACAAACCTGAAGACTTGGAAACAGAGACCCACATGCTTGAGCTGACAGGGCTCCAAAAAGATGCAGAAAAGAAAACTCACTCACAGAATTCAAAATACATTCACTTTCTTTTTTCCAACGTGCACCAACAACACTCGTCACACTGGATTATAGTTAGATATTCTGTCTCTCACTCCCACCACTTCTTCCCACTTGTATAAAAGCTTCCTGAAGACAAGGAACAATTCCTATTTCACTTTCTATTCCTATAAAATGACTGGGAATCCATATCTGATAGATATGCATTCAAACAATGTATTCATAGAAGGGAAACTTTTTGAGAAGTGTTTAATAATGGAGTTAATCTAGTAGAATGGCTGGTGATAAGCTGTTTTTTCTTAATTGTAGACATTCAGACCAAAGCTATAATAAACATCAAAAATATATACCTTAGCTCTATTGCAAAAGATATCAGTTGTCAGAGACTGAATATTTTGATATATTTATAATAATGTGTAAATCTAGAGCATACAACTCCTAAATCAAGGAAACCTTGTTGGAACTGCTGTCCTGCTCTTTCCTGTGACTCAGTGACTTCCAGGTCCCTCAGCAAGGGGGGCCGACAACTTTGGAATCTTCTTGCTCAGGGGATGGGACCACTCTGCTTTGGTAAGTTTCCCCTGATTCCTCTGCTCTGGGCATGTCAGGAAACAGATGACCTGGATTTTAACCTGACTTTATCATTTACTGACCAGGAGATTTTGGCTAAGTCATTTTACCACTCTGAATTCAGAAACGTTAATGAGGTCTCTGGTTTTTCAAGGTCAGGAAGTAGCAGAACCCTACAAAAGTCTTAGATCAATCAGATGAATTTCAAAATCTTGTGGACAGAGTCCAGGTTGAAAATTCTAAATATAAGAGACAAAATCAATGGGATAATTTACATTTGTCAAAAAAAAAGAGACTATACTAAATAAGCTAAAATATATCTGGGGAAGTTGTTAGAAATAAGAATAGTCACTTACTGGCACTTACAATGTGCCAGGCACTGCTTTAAGTACTTTTTGTGCTACAGACCATTTGTTGCTCATGACAACCCATTAAATAGGTGCTGTTACTATCCTTGTCCTTAATGAGGAAAAATGAGGCTCACGGAGGATGCATTATTTACCCAATGTCATGGAGCTGGGATCCAAACCCCTGCATTTACACACTGTACTCTACTACCTCTTTATAAAAAGGAAAATCCAGAATAAGTGACACAATTATTCATCCTGAAAAATAACTTGAATTAGCACTTCAGACTTACAGAACTAGATAGGGTCTCTATATTGCCCAACTCTCATTCATTCATTCATTCAGCAGACTTGAACTGAGCACCTATTATGGGTCAGGCACTGAGGGAGGGTGAGATTAATTTGGTAGGCAATAGAGACGAGTTCCCGCACTCTAGGAAACTGCAGTCTGTTGGAATGTACAGACACAAACCATTTCAAATACAGTAATGCTGTGGAAGGGGAGTTACAAAATGGGGAAAGTGAGGTCCTGAGATGTTAAGAAATTATCTCAGTCCTTAACGTTTTTGAAGGACAGTGCTTTCGATCATGCCATACCACCACCTCTGTGCTTTGTTTTGTTTCTGAACAGACAAAACATGAATCTCAAACCTTAGGAGCCACGTTCATAATTGGTTTGCTGACCCTAACCCCAAGCCTTGATTTGCTCCTAGAGTTTCACCTATAAAATTACAGATTCATAACAAATCCCTGGAAAATTGAAAGTGATGAACACAGACCTGCTAAAGTCTGTGAACTTTGATTTAATTCAGGATTAAGAGGCTTTACCATACCATAAATCATAGGGCTTTGTCAGTACTGGACATGTACTGAAGACAATAACTTCTACTTCAAAACTAACTTAATGTTTTTTAGGGTCCTATACTTCACTTTTTAGAAAAAAGACATGCAGCCCTGCATTTCACTTTTTCTTGGCTTCTTCTATGTGTAAAGACCACTACGACTTCCACGTCCTCCCTGATTGATGCCCCATCCCTCGTTGGGCCATCATGCTCTGATCCATCTGTCCCAACCTGCCTCCTCACCCCACACCTGCCAGGTGCTTTCAAGGCTGACACTTTCCCTCACTCTTGAAAAATATCCTACCTGCAAAATATCCACTTGATTTTTGAGACTCAGCACAAACGTCCCCTCTAAAATTCCCTTCCCATCTTTGCGGTCCCATGCTTCCAATTACAGACTTCTAACAGAACAGTGCCACAACTGTATTTTACTCTTCAAGTATAAATCTGTCTCTCACATGAGAATATGAGCTCCCCCAGAGCAAGGAACGTGTCTGATTCACTACTATATATCCAGACTAAGCAAAATAAATTTTGCTTGCTAAATAAATAACACATAAATGCTTGCTAGATAAATAAATGATTAACCTAGGGCATTGTTTTTTACAGCAGAGGTACGATTTCAGATAGCTAAGCCTTAATAGGACTTATTGGATGCAAGAAAAGAAAAACTTTAAACAAAATTTCAGCCCATGCAAACCCAAATCCATCCAGCTAACAAGTATTAGACCTCTGTAAGATATCCTGGAGAATACACAAAACAGCAACCCAGAAGGAAACTTTAAATCTGAGCATACTGTTTTTCCTGGCTAACAACTATTTCTAAACAATTTTAGAAAACAGAAGAGAAAATAAAAGTGACGTGTCAATGTGGGATCTCTAGATGCCTCTAATCTGGGGGCTCATGTCCCAGGCAACATGAAAACCCACCCACTGGAAGTTCTGGGGTGTTTCACGTGTTGTACATCGATGCTTTTCCAGGCTTGTTTTTCCTTTATCTATCTTTTTCATGCTATCATTCCCAATCTTCTTTTCCTCTTTTCTTGAAAATTTAAATATCTGCTGAGTATTCCATAAGTGAATCACATAAATAGAGAACAAAATACACAGCTCTTTCTTCAGGTTGAGCTAATCCTGCCCCTGGATAAGGCGTTAGGAGAAAGGTGATAATGGTCTCAGCTGATGACTTTGTTTATAGCTCCTCTGTCCCTAGAAGACCACCTGCATTCCCCCTGGACCCACACACAGGCTGAGCCTAGTTGGGGGAGGCTCATGTCCCCGAGTTGCAAATCTTTCTCATGTTACAAGCCTTTTTCTCCAGCTAGGCAGTTTGCTAAAGACTTTATTTGACTTGTTCAAAAATTCTAAAATAAGTGCCATGATGAAATCCCTCAAAACACAGGTTTTTGAATAGCATATGAAGCCTTTAATAGTCCTTTCTTGCCTCTGAAATTAAACGCTTGCAAACCCCTGAGAGCAGGGGTGGACCTCCCCAGGACGGGACGGGCCGCCTCCACCCAGCCACACAGGTCTCCGGTTGAGGAGCTGAGGCTGGCCACATTGTTTGACATGAGGGTTAGTTTTCAGATAGTGAAATTTCAGTTGCCAGGTGCCAGAGGCAATTTATCAGACACCCATAAAATAAAGATCAAAAAGCCCATCCATCTCCCAATGCATCTGGGATCTAGGAAGGAACACTCACAGCCCCTGATCCTTTAAACAGCTCTCACTTAAAGAGCTTGATGTTTATAATAACAAGGAAAGGAGAAAGGGGTCAGGTCAGATTTGGCCGAATAGCAGGTGGTGGGGTGATTTTTTTTTCTTTTCTTTCTTGGAAAGTAATCTCAAAGAATACTGAGCTGTTGCTGTGGAAGTCCTCCACATGCATTTATTTATTTTTTACATGTTTCAACTGAAAATGTGACCTGAAAGCCAGAAAATAAAAGCCTTTGACCAAAAAAAAAAAAAGTTTAGAAAGTTTTTCCATCAAAACACATATTAAATTAACTAAATACAGAAAATCAAAGTTTTTTAATGACATTACTTTAACTGCAAAATATTATCTGAGACTCACAGTTCACTTAACATAATAATTTGGGGTGACAGTAATTAGTAACATGATAAACCTGCATGTACATAAGAGCTGTTTTTCTTCATTATCGCCATGAGGAGAAAAGAAGCAAGGTGACTCACTGCACACGACGTGGAAGTGGCAAAACCACGTGGACACGGGTCAGGTGGTTCCCAGTGAGTACAGCTTTGTGCTGACTGGTCCAGTGCACAAAGCATAAACAGCTTCCTTCTTTCCCACCAGATTTAATTTAGTATCCCTTCAGTTTTGCTTCTTTGAAAGCCAAATTAAAGGAGGTTGTTTAATTAGGAAACCCGTACCTCACCTGAGTTCTAAACTTCAATCTCCCCATGTGGTTAAGCAAGCGGTATGGTTTTCTGTAAGGGACAGTGCAATTTCTGCAAGTATTCATATTTTCCTTTTACCATTCATTGTTCAGAAAGTCAAAGCCAAATATATTGTCCACTAATCTTAGGGTATACATTTCCGGATACTGTCTTATCCCTGATCCCAGGTTCCCACTGTACAGCATTATGCTTTTATTCCCTCCCTCCCTCCCTCCCTTCTTTCCTTCCTTCCTTCCTTTTCTTCTCTTTTCTTAATATCTTGTAATTCACCTTTAATTTTTTTGGAATCATGGAGGAGGTAGAGAAGGAAGGAAGGAATGAAGGAAAGAAGGAAGGAAGGAAGGGAAGGAGCAAGAGAGGGAGGAAAGTAGGAAGAAGGGAGGGAGAAAAGAAGGCAAGGATAAAAAAGGGAAGGAAATTTGTGATGATACCATGGTGGTAAAAACAAATAAAATATCATGAAGATTAAAACCCAGCAGGGTATACAGGTGTTAATCAAATGAAAGATTATGAGGACAAAAGTAAAACAAAAATTGCAGAAATTGAAACATCAGAAGAAAAGGATGGCTTATTATTCCTGAGAAAAAAAAATCCACCACTCCTCTCATTTCTAATCTTTCAAATCTGTTTGTTAAATATTTTAGCTTATTAAAAAAATTGTATATATTCAAAGAAATTACGTACTTTGCAAATAGATGATGATGATGAAGGTAGATAGATGGTAGATAGACATAGATAGATCAGTAGATTTTGAGAGCCTTAAAAGAGCTTTGTTACAATCATAGGATTTCAGGAATGAACAGAAGAAAATGACCAGTTGCCTGAATTCTCAGTGGAAATAAAGCAGCCTCAATGCCATTCCTTGATGCTGGGACAATGCTGACCGTGGAAGTTAGATCTATAGACAACTTTGCAGATATGTTTATGAGAGGACAAAACAGTAGGTATTTGGCAATCTTAGAAATTCATCAGAAGGACTAAGGTTACAATTTAGCCAACAACAAAATATTATTTTCCAAGTGAATTGGAAACAAGAGAAAATAAATTGAAGACAGCTTGTCAGGCATCATCCTCTGCTGGCCCTGCAACTCACACATGGGATCATTAAGTCATGTGTTTGGGGAGGGAGAAAACTTAGAGGTTATTAGGAAAGATGTTTTTCTTAGCCCAGAGCTCTTCCAAAATGTCACTGTTCTTTGGCATCCTTATGGAGACTGTATAGTTTGGGGGCTTTGAGAACTACTCCCCAAAAATTCACACATGCTGGAGCAATGGTGATTTAAGTCATAAGGCTGGCGGGTGTAAAATTGAGGGATTCATACTCTTGGATCACAGAAATGGAATTGGTGCTGGAATCAGTCATGGACCCTTGGGTGGGCCCGGCTCTTTCTAATGAGGCTGGGGCGCAGGTGAAGTCGTGTCTGGCAGGCCCAGACCAGAGACAGGTCATGGAGTAATAATAAATCACTCTTCTCTGGTTTCTCCTCCAACACCTGACAAATACATGATTAGTCGCTGTTCTGAAAATGGGTCTTTTTCAAGTTCCCTACAGCTCTAGGATGGTTTAATCGCTCTCTGAAACCACCATCCCCAGAGACAGACAAGATCAAAACGTCAGTGGAAATCAGTTCTTATTTAGCATTGGAGACTGTACCAAAACTTGGAAAACTTGCAGGACGTCGGTGATCTATGACTCTGGGGATATTCCATATCCTCCCTGAGTGTTGATTTCTAGAAGCAATTGGCAATAGAAGGAGATCATGGCGACTTGATCAAGTCACTCATTTATGTTCTGACTTTCCCTAACCTCTGCTCATCACTATCCCGTAACAATTATTTTGCTGCTTTATATTTGAACATCTCCTCATAGTTCATGGAGTACACAGAACCAAACATCTGCTCTAACTGTTGATGGCAAACTCCTAGGGTAGGTGGAATCCCAGATATCATCATCATTTATGACCATGTCTTCATATACTTTGTGCCAGTCACTGGGATCTGCATATTTCCAAAATAATCATTACCAAAACTAGATTAGCTCTATTATATAGATGTTAAATCTGAGACAGAAAAGTTCAGAAACTTGGCCAAGGTCACACTACTAGTAAGTTGCAGAGCCAGAATTTGAGCACACATTCTAACTTAGAACCATCAGCTCTTAAACAGTATTATAGCATACTGCATTATTACAGCAACCCAAAAGATGGAAGGAAATTTAGCATACTATTTTATCACTCATTTTACAGGTGAAGAAAATGAAACCTCTTTACAGTGGATAAAATTTACTTAGGAACACACAGTTAGTCCATGATTCTGATTCAGGTCTTTGACCCCTTGTTCCACTATACCATGCCAAAGGCACTCTTTCTTCCTGTACCGCAAACTTCCTTCAGTGCATGCTTCACATTACTTTACGTGTGTTACATTTATTGGAAGATTAGGATGAATGTAAAGAAGCACATTGTTTAAAGAAGAGTGGAAATCCTCAGGCTCATGTTCCTTAGACAGAGCCAGTCACAGTGATTAATTCTGGAAGGACTACAGTGGTCAGCTGGCTTTCTTGAACCAACAGTTCTTTCCTCTTTTTTTGACTTGAGATACATCAATATCTTCACTTAAGGGCTGTGTCCATAGTTTGCCTAAGACAGCAGCCCCCACCATTCATCAGAGGCGTCGCAGATGCACCAGGGGCAGTCACTGCATGGCCAAGTCTGTGTCAGAGCTTCAAAGTGCCTCCAAGAGTGGGGTGTCTCGGCCATCAGGGGCTCTTAGTCTGACCTAATAGGGTTGACCACCTCCTTCTCCCGGTTATTTTCCAACAAGGAGATGTGTTGGGACAGCCTGGCGACCAGATGGCCTGCACTGCTGAGATGCATGGGGCTGCTCCTGCTGCACTCATACAGGGCTCTCCTCTGGAGACATGCAAGGCACTCATGCCAAATGCCAGCCAGGACAACTAACGACACAAAGCTCGGACAACCGTAGCAAAATGTCTTGTTCCCTTTCTGGTAGAGCGTTCAGTGTTTTGAAACTCTTACCTTATTAATTTTGACTTCTTAATTCCACTTCTAGAAAATAAGTAAAAGTATAGCATAATGGATAAGAATGCAGACATTGGACTCAGTTAGCTTTGGGTTTGCTTACTGCTGGGTAACCCTGGATGAGCTACTAATCTCTCTAAACATCAAATTCCTCACCTGTAAGATGGGGGCTATACTCAGCTCAGAGGGTTGTTATGAGGATTAATTATTAATTAATGAATTACTCAGCAATGTAACTAAGTCATAAACTATAAATGTGATGATGATGATTACACTAAGGAAATTTAATAAATTCCATACAAAACAATATTCATTTCAGTGTTATATATGACAAAATGGGAGAAAAGGGAAGCAATCCACTGGCCCAAAAGAGGGGACTAGTTGAAAGTATTTTGTGACACAGCTGTGTCTTCTTCGCTCAGGACAAGTGGTTGAACAAATCTCTGTCCTTGCCCTTGAAGATCCCACAAGCTGGTTGAGAAGATGAATATGGAAATAGGTTGTTTCAAGACAGAAACTCAATTCACTGATGAGGGTATAAACAGGGTGCCATGGGAGCCAAGAAAATGACATCCTAATGTCTTAGCCTGAGGATGGAGGGCTGACTTAAGAAAGGAAGGCAGAGTCAGTACCCTAGAGCCCAATCTATTGCTTGTAGTACTCAGCACATAAGTGTTGCTGAATGAAAGTAAAATTGTATACTGGGTGATCCAGGTTTACTTCATTTTTATTTTGTGCTGAATCAGGAATGTTAACAGTTACAAAATCTGCAGAGTAACTTCCATCTCTTTTAAGTAATGATTTCTAATTTTCCTGACTAATATCAAAATCAAATATTTAATGTAAATATTCCATACCATCACCACTAAAAAGAAATGTATTTAGACTGCATCAAATTTAGAGACAGTTCCTTAGCTATAACCTCTAGCATAGCTAGGGGGAAAAAACAGTTCACATGAATGAATCACATTTTTCATCTAATTTTGCACAAGATTCTGTGTTTGTAGTATCAAAATATGAAAAGGACACCACATTAACAGCAATTTCTAGGATTAAGAATATTTAAATAATGCAATAATCAAGTAGATTTATTATAAATTTTACTAAGGTTCTGTTTGGTTTTAGTGCCAGGAAACCCCCCTGTCTTACTCAGAGCAGATAGTTTAACTTCAGTGAATGTACTAAAACTGATAGCATCCGCTCTTAAGATAAAAGCTAGCACTATGTCTGCACTATTGATAACGAAATTATTTTCTCTAAAACAAAGCCAAAGAAAAAAGATAAAAAGGAAATGGCACACTTTATTCTTTATGTTTTGAGATGACAATTAAGGCACTTGGGATTAATCTACCATTTGAGTGACCTCATTTTTTACAAATGCAAAGTTATCTTAGGAATTCTCCACTCCAAAACTGAGATTGGTCTCAATTTATAGTGTAAAATCAGTGTTTAAACCATACACCCATTTTCAAGGCACCAGTTATAAACCAACAACCTACTTAAAAGCAGAGCAAATTGATTGCTAAATATTTCACCAGTCTCTGTGTCTTTGCTTTGATGTTATAACCTAATATCAGGAAGAGGAGAATACAACCTCTTTTCCTTAATTTTCTTCCACTTTGGGTATTTCTAGACTTAATGTATAGTACTAAGTTAGTCAAAGAGGCAAGGACAAATATACACACACACACATAAATATACATATATATCCTGATCTATGAACCTGCCCACATAATTCATAATGCCAAACATAATGATTTCCAGGATTCCAGCATTCTCCCTACACTACATCAAGATGCTTGCCCCCCAGGATGGATTACCAGAAAGCTAGTGCAAAAATGTCAACTTAATGATCGTAGGTAAAAGGGTGGTGAAAAGTTTTATTTATATAATAGACCAAATTCCAGCTTTAAAAGTTCCCAGGAGACAGTGTCACCCAGTACACTGCTCCCCAGGGAATGAATCTTGTGACAACATGTCTTTAATTTCTAGGCTCTGCTTCCATTTTTGTTGAAATGTAAAAGCACCAATGTCACCAAACTCCAGCACAGTACAATAAGAAGGGCTTAAGAAACATTTGAAACAGAACATTACATGAATGCAAACAACCACCAACAAATCCTTCATTTCACAAAGCTAAAAATGCCTACTATTGAATCTTGAAAATGTTTGCTTATTATTCTCCTTGTTTATCTATTGTTTTTATTTTACTCTGCGCCAATGAGTTTTTTGTTCTATTCAATTCTATAAATAATTACTGCCTACCGTGTCCCATGCATATACGGGTCACTGCAGACAGAAATATATACAAGTCAAGGTCCCATCCTTCAAGGAACTCAGTCTAGTCAGGAAGACAGACAAGCAAAGGGGTATTTATAATTCACGTTTTATGTATTAACCTGCAATATCATCACCCAAAGAGCCAGAATAGGAACTGCTCCCTTTTATTTCCTTCTGCCTTGCTGATTCAATTAGCTTAAAAATTTCTGAAACACTTAGCTCTTTCTCCTTATTTTCCCAAACATAATGGAACAATCTATACCTCCCTCTATCAAAGATTGTACAAGATCTGTGTTACCCCTGAAAAATGTGAGACCTAAATGGCAGTAACAACTAGCCACCCAGCAGGAATGCTTTCAGGACTGGATCATGTTTTTATTCTTGCAATGCACCATTTAGGAGCTACTGTGGTTTTCTGTTGTTCCATTTGTGAGGTATTAACACGAGGACATGCCTTTTTATTCTACATGTTACTTCATTTATACTCCTATATGCCAAAGTTCTTTTTTCTTCTTATTCTTCCTAAAATAGAAGGCATCTAAACTTAGAGTTGAAATTATCTTGGTACACTCTATTTTAATGTACTGCTCCTTTCAAGATGAAGCAAACTAACTGCACAACTGTACAGAAACTAGTCAACATTCCACAGCAAAATTTACTGTAAATACCCAGATTTTGGTCAGAAATTCCTAATATAGCTGCTTGATTTAATAACGATAGGATACTACTTCCCTAGCACAGATTTCTAAAATTTAAATAAACCTAGCATTCCTGTTAGCTATTTGTTTACAAAACATTTGGAATTTTTTTTTCCTCCTTGGAAGGATTAAGACTTACATTAAAATTACACTTGCAAGGAAAGAATGATTTCAGTTGTCTGCCAATTCATGTCAAATCTAAATAATATCATCTAAAATCACATTTTTAAAAGTCAAGATGAAATGTGAAACTTCAGCCATTCTCATATTCCTGTTTCAAAAAACACAACAAAAATGTCTTTGAAGAACAACAACAACAAAATTAGAGCTGGAAGGAAACTTGGAGAGCAGGACCGTTTCATTTAACAAATGAAGAACCTGGAGTTCAAGCAGGTTATGTAATAGTCACAGAGCTAGGTCTTAGCTGAGCTGCACCTAAAGCCAGGTTAGTGACTCCCAGTACGATTAGTTTAATGGGGCCACATGGCACTGATTGATTTCTATGCATAACCACATCCTTACAGGGCTCCTCCACAGCAGGTCAGCAGCACACACGTGCACTCAGGGTCTCCATCAGCTTCAACCCACGGCACCTTCTCAGGATGGAGGACTATCCCTGAAATCCACAGTTCCATGCCCCATGGCACAAAGGAGCCATTATGCCTAGAAACTAAATGAAAAAAGTCGGGGAGAGGGACAGCACACCCCAAAGGTGGCACCAGTGGAGCAGGACTGAAGAGGAGCCAGGCACGTTTGCACCCATGTGCACCCTTCCTTTGACTAGAGGTCTTTTCAGTTTCCTTGGGGTTTACTACACTGTATTGAGTAAGCTCAGACCAAAATGGGCCATGGGATGGCAGCTTGGGGAGATGGAACAGAGCAAGAGGTAGGAACCCAAACCCATGTTTACCTACATGTGTTTCACTGTATGGCACATTCTAAGTTGGCACTAGAGCAAACTTAGCTCTCTGGGAACAAACACTCTACTAATGGTGATCCAGCCTTTCCTCGCCATACTCCCAACAAAACTTATCTCATTCCAGTCACTCGGTCTGCTCCTCATTCTCCAAAGACTACATGTAATCCCATATCCACACCTTTGTTCATGGTATATTTTGCTAGAATGATCTTTTCCTGCTCTATATCCATTTACCAAAATTTACACTTACTGTTAAGTCCTTTTTAAATCTCACATCTTCCATGTAGCCTTCCCAATCTCTTAGTGTAACATGAACTCGAGGTTTTGCTCCTACATCATTTTCTCTGGGCCTCTCTGTCAAACACGATGGCTGGTTTTGCAGTAAAAATTCCCACAGGAGCATCTTCCAACTAGAGGCAGGGCAGAATCTTCTATCTAACTTTTCAGCATCCAGCAAAATGATTGATGCTTGGTGCAAACTCCACAAACACTTGCTGGGCTGAATCTAGTTACAGCTTGCACTAGGATTACAGAAGTCCTAGTACAACTAATTGCTGATGATAATCTTAACATTTCTGGGACAGTAGCAATTCTTCTTCTTTCCCTTCTTCCTCCTCCTCCTCTTCCTTTTCTCCTCCTCTCCCTCCTCCTCCTCCTCCTTCTTCCTCATTTTCTTCTTCTCTTGATCAAGGGTTAAGAAAAATACCGCCTATAAAACCTGTCAACATACGTGGACAGGCGTGGCTGCTGTGTGATATCTACAGGTCTTGGCTCCATTTGGTACAGGGATGAGATAGGATCTCCCCCTCTTAAATCAGCCAAGACTCTGAGCAGCAGAGGAAATCTCTGGCCATGCTTCTTTCTGTCATGGCACATATAAATTATCACTGACCATTAAGACATAAAATAAAGCAACCTCAAAAAATGCAGGAAGCTGTAAATTACTCGGGAAATGTTTTAATCTCTCACTATCAGTTTTTCCTTGGATCACAATCAAAGTGTATCCTATTTAAAGAAACCCTTATGGATTTCTTCTCCGGCAGAATGCCTGACTTCAAGTGGATGTCTAGGATGGAGCGAAAGCCATTTATGTTTTACTGTAACATCTCAAAAGGATATATTTCATTTTCTCAAGTAAATTGTGAGTCCCCATGAATTCGTGCTCTGTTTCTGAGTGAAGGAACTTTGAGAAACAATGACCATTTCACAAATCAAAGTTTTATCACAAAATATTATTGTATACAATTATCCAAACAACTCTGCTAATACAGCTGTTCAAACATCTGGATGACTCCATCACTAAAACCTTCTCTCTCTATGGGGCTCTCCTCAGGGTACGTTCTGCACCAAAGTCTTTATGACAAGTGATGACAGTAGATACAGCAGTTCCTCAAGTTCAGATCACGAAGTTCCCCATTGCTGAACCAAGTATTGTTAAATAGAATCCTGTTTATGACAATAAACAAAATCCCTTGCAGAGAAATCAAAATATTCAGCCAAAACTGATTGCTTTCCATGCTAACCCTGAAACATATGCACATATATGTATGCATGTGTATGCACAATATCTGTCGGCAGTCTCTCAATTCCTCACAGTCGGTATGTGAACTTTATTCTAAAATGAGCACATCTATATCTGGATTTGCAAATTTCTCATAAAATATTTTTACTGCCTTACAAAGTACTTGGCTTGATATTGTAATAGAGGAAGAAACATAAGTTAGAAAATCTTATAAAAACCTAAGTTTCAAAGTAGTACAAATACACACATTTCCACAAAGTTGGCAGAAGTGGGCCTGGAACACAGAATACAAGTTCCCTGAAGGAAAGGACTAGGTCTACTTACATCTGTATCCCCAGGACTTAGCACAATGCCTGACACACTGTTGGTGCTCAATAAATGTTTATAGACAAAGTAAGTAAATTCATGTAAGAACTCCCCATGTGGCAGTGTGCTGTAATGGGAAGAATGAACTTCGGCGATCTAGGCTTGAGTCTTGACTTGAATACCTCCTGGATGCCTAATTTGGGGAGGCCACGGCCCAGGATGCTCTGAACCCAACCTCCTATTATGACAAAAGAGCAATCCTCAAGGTGGAGTGACAAGTCAAGGGAGGAAACAGGTGACCGTCTTCCAGTTACAATAATCACTCCCATTTAACAGAGTCAGCTCTTTGCAAAGCAATCGCTATGGTTCAAACTTAATTCTTGTAACACTTTTGTAGCAGCTACCATCATCTCTGTTACAAAAAAGAATTGCATATCCAAGTCTCCTAGATCTGTTGGTTTCAATATTTTACTTTGGGAGGTGGGAGCAAATTTCCTCTGGCCACTTTGTAGCCACTCAGTCAGAAGCTAACACCTGGACAGAAAGTGGGTAAAGCAGTTGTTGAAAAATCAGAATGTGTGTGAAGGTGCTTTGGAAAAATAAAAGCACACTGACTGTAATACACTATTATTAACATGGCTTCATACCTGGTTCAGAGGAATCACAATAACCATTGTGTGACACGCAGGTTTTGCTTATAGCATGTTACAAAGTATGGCAGGAAAATAAAGTGGTGGTGAGAAGCCCAAATAATGTGAAATCACTCTCCTACAGTCCTGGGAATAAAAGAGAGAAGGAAATTCAAGAACTTGAAGATGTTGCCAGAAGTTCCATCTTGGAAAGTGGATACTGTCTTCAAAGCAGCCAGTGCCTCCCACTTCTCTCTGTTTTGATGTACAGCCCATCACCAGCTTTCTTAAGACTATTTCTCACCCTATGCAACATCCTAAGGATTGGATCCCCACCAGTTCTGGGGAAATGCCACAGCTCCTATGGCAAGTAAGAACAGGACATTTAATTTTATGGCAGTTGCAACAAAAATGTCATCTAAAGGAGCCTGGAGGAAAAAAAAAACCTGGAGAAGTAAAATATTATAAATGAGCATTCCTTCTTCCTCAGTGTCTTAGAGGAAGAAAGAAAGAATTTGGGGCCAGATAAGCAGCCCCAGCCAGAAGAGACTAGAGCATTTTACAGCCTGGGGTCACCGGGAGGGAGATAAAGGGAGGCCAGAATGGAGGAGGAGAGCAAGTGTAGGCCAAGAAGTGTAGGGGATATGTGTGGGGTTAGTCTTTTGAGGCTCTGGGGTGAGAAAAAGAGAAAGAGAAATGGGGAGGCAGCCAGTGAAGGTGTTTGGGGCTTCTTGAGACTATCAGATTTCTTTCTGACAACAGTGGGTCCACAGGCTCGGTGACAGACTCTAAATCAAGAAAACATGAGAAATACTAGGATAGCCCGGAGGGAGACTGCTACCAGGAGGCCTCTCTCTCCATGCAAGACGGGCTAGTTATGTCATTTTTGTTCCATCCCTGGGATGAAACACATATACAACTGGGGGAGAAACAGGCAAAAGATGTAGGTATTCTAAAATGGGGAGTTGATGAATGTAATTTTCAAGACTTCAGGATGAAGGGGGAATATGATACAGTGTTTGTGAAATTACAACTAAAGATGTGTGCCCTTTTTCTCAGGAGGTGGTGAAAATTCCCAGAGGGGAACACGTGGTAGAGTTGGCTCTGATGATGAGGGCTGTATCCACCGATCCCTGTGAGTGCAAGAGGAATTCCGAAAATTCCAGGAGAAAGCATAATGAGGCTACAAATGGTGACCAGGGACTCCATCAGATTCACATCTTTCATTAAACATTTGAGGTGCTGGAAAGTTTTTGAGTCTGTTTTCCTCATCTAGTTGAGCAAGCAGAATTGTAGCATGACAGTTCTCCTGCTAGTAGGTTGAAGAGAACAAATAAATATTTTTTATTCTCTCCAGCTTCCAGGAATCAGAAAGTCTCTACAGTACTTCCAGCAGCAATTTCTAGGATATCTTGATTGTTTCCTTTCAGCTCTTCAAGATGGTTGGTCAACCAGTAATCCAAGCAGAGATCCTTTTCTTTTAATCCACCTCATGTCCCCCAAATCACAAATCTCTAAGACACAAGCAGGAAGATTAATACAGAGCCAGATCTGCTTGTCTGTATTCTAGTGTCTTCAACAAAGACTCTCTCAAGTTATAGAGATAGCTGGCTTTCTGAGGACGACAATATAATTGTAATAAAAATGTTGATAATGCTAACATTTATTGAATGTAAAATATTGTTCCATTGCATTCCACATTTCATCCTCACAACAGTTCTATGAAGTAGTTAGGTACATTATTAGCTACATTTTACAAATGAGGAATCTCATTTGTATGCAAGCAGATTGGACCCCAAACCAATGATATCAACCACTATGTAATATCCTTCTGATCTCCATCCAAGTGCAAAAGAGGATGCTCTGGGCTGTGGAGCAGACTGTACTCTGCAATATGTAGAAAGAAGTTTTCCTCACGTCACAGGTGTTTTCCTCTGTGTTTTCACACTCACCCACATTAACCTGGAGCAGATTGTTATAATTATTTGTATAAATATCTATTTCTCTGTCTTGTTTGTGAGCCACTTAAGAGCAGTGACTATCTTTTACCTCAATATCCTCAGCATCTAGCATAAAGTTTGGCACACTGTAGGCTCTTTATACATTTTTGTTAAAGAAATGAATAAATAAGACTCAAACTATTTTTTTTCTTCAAGTATTTACTATATGTCTATTATATGCCAGGTCCTAGGCCAGGCACCAGAATTATCAAGCCGAATTGGTCATAGTCCCTGCATTTAAGATGCTCAAGATCTAGTTGGAAAATCAGAAAAGTAAGTTGAAGTTTTCAACAGAGAGAAAAGCATCCTTTGACAGAGTGATGCACATGTTTTACACAAGTGTAAAGAAACAACAAATCTAGCCTGAGGTAGTCAATAGAGGCTTTAAGGGACACTCTGGGCATTAGCATCAAGAAAACACGGGGCATGTGGACAGTTTCAAGGTAGCATAAATTAAGGGAAGTCCCCTGGGAAAGAATACTGAAAATACAACCTGAGGTCAAATTTACATGAAATGAATGTAAAGAAGTGAGTTTCTTCCCCAAAGATCGTGGACAGTCATTGGTGTATAACAAGCAAGCAATACAGAGATGCTAAAAAGAAGAGATTAGTTCTTCCTCCAACAAGTTATGTACAAGAAAGCTGGCATTAAAATGTTGGAAGGAAATGAAGACAGAGAGCCTTACAGGAATGAAGAGCAGATTACAGCACCAACAAAGAATTGCCTTTAGTATTTCTTGTAGTGCACATGTGCTGCAAACCAATTAGCTTATGTCTATCTGAAAATGTCTTTATTCTGCCTTCATTTCTGGTGGATATTTTTGCTTGATACAGAATGCTGAGTATATATATTTTTTCCTGTTAGCACTTTAAAGATGCTGTTCCATTGTCTTCTGGCATCCATTGTTTTTGATGGGAAGCCAACTGTCATCCCCATTTTAGTTCTCATATATGTAGTGTGTCCCCCTCCTTGAGCTGCTTTGAAGATTTTGCCTTTATCTTTGGCTTTCAAAAGCTGCCTTTTGATTGTCAGATATTGTTTTCATATTTATTCTGCTTTTTGTTCAATGATCTTCTTGGATCTGTGAGTTGATATCTTTCATCAACTTTAGGCAACTCTGGGCCATTATAGTTTCAAACATTTTCTTTTTGTTTCTTTTCTTTTCCCACTCTCCCCTTCCTCTTTTTATTGAACTCCAATTATACCTCTTTTACATCATTTGTTATTGTCCCAATTATTCTGGATGAGATGACCTATTTCTTCAATCATTTTCCTCTTTGTGCTTTAGTTTGGATAATTTCTATTCACATGTCCTCAAGTGTACTGTCCTTTCATTCTACCAGATCTAGTTTTTTCTTAACCCTGCTAAGGAAATTCTTTAACTCTGCTATGTTATTTTTCATTTCTGGCATTTCCATTTGGTTAATTTCTAAATTACCGTTTCTCTGCTTAAATTCTCCATGTGCTCATGAATGTTATTCACTTTTTCCTCTAGATCTTTTAATATATTTATTAACCTGTTTTAAAATCATTTTATGATAATTCTATTTGGGACTTCCATGTATCTGCTTCAACTATTTTTTTCCTCTTGATTATGGGATCATGCTCTATGCTACCTTGCATTTTTGATAACTTTTTAATTGCTTGGCAAATATTATATGTAAATGAAAAATAGAGGTTTTGCGCAACAAGATTTACCCCAGGAAAGTGTATGTTATGCCTCTGTCAAGCCACAAGTGTGTTTCTACCTGTTGGGGAGGGGTAAGGCTCAGTCAAACTAATCTGTAGTTGATCTGGGTCTGGCTTTGTTGCAGATCTAGTTAGACAGATTAAACTGACTTCAAATGAGTTGAAGATCAGATCAGGACCTTCTCTTCAATATGGCTTGGAATCTGAGCACCACAAGATGCTGGAGTACCCTCTGATATTTACAGCCCTGCCTGCAGATTTATGAACCACAGAGGCATCTCTATTTTAAAGCCTGGTTGCCAGTCTTTTGAATCCCTGAGGAGTTCTCTTGGCATTCCAGGCTCCTGCCCTGGGATTCTGTAGCCTCTATTAAAGCCTGCTATACAGCAGAAGGGTTTCTTTCAGCTCACCTGCCCCACCACAGTTTTCAGCAAGCCTCTATTTTGCATGCAGTGAAAGTTCTGTGTGCTCTGGGAAAATCTCTCAGTTCTCCTACACTGCCTCAGCCTTCCTTGGGCTGGAAAAGGGCCATGGTGCCTCAGGAGGATTTTGTTTGGCTCTTATGCCCTCCCCTAGCCTTTAGCTTTACATGCCTCCATATTCCATGAATGCCCGGGAAAGAGATGCTGGGTAGGTGCAGACTCACTCTATGACTGGGGGTTCTCAGTCTTATGCCAGCCCAAGTGCCCATTAACAGTTCATTAAAACTTCAGGTGGTAATTTCCTTACTCCTTAAATGGTTCCCACCATTCCACCAGGTTTGAAAGTAGCCACGGATCTCTTCTCTCCTAGTAAAAGATTACCTCCTTTTGTAATTTAGCTCATATAAGTTTTTCTTTGCAAACTTAGCTCTTTGGTAGGTTTTAAATAACTATGATTTTGTGGATTAACTGGCTTCGTCTTGTTATTGGGGTAGAGGAGATTATCTTTTGAAAGTGTCTATATCCTAACCAGAATTAAATGTCTCTTCCATTAATATTTGACTCCTCAAAACCATCAGCCATACAGCCCCAGAACTGACCTTTCTGTTACGTGTCTGATCACTCTATGCCTTGATTACACTGTCTGTGGCTCCCTATTATCGACAGCATGTTTGGCAAGGTCTTCCATAAGTGGAAGCATCTTTCAGCTTTATTTACTGTCTCACATTTTATACTCCAACAGTGTAACATTGCCTGTATGCCTAGAATATCCTTTCCACGTCTTCTTCACTGGATTAGCTCTTCATCCTTGCTTAATACTCAGATCAGTCATCACCTTCCCAAAGAAGAATTCCTGACATCCTCGTCCCCATCTGTGTGTCCTCATCTGTGCTCCCACATTTGGCTGCATAGTATCTAATGTGGATTGATTCAACTATGTGCTTCTGGTTTATTAGAAGTGAGGTCCTTTTAAATAAAGGCCAAGCCCCTACTACATGTCTCATATACAGTAGGCTCACTGTATATTTACTGAATTAATGAATGAAAAAATTTATAAAGCAACATCAGATTTCATACCACAAATGTTTAGTGCTACTAGGTGTCACTGGCATAGGCACCTGGGGTACCAATGTGAACAGAGTAGAGCAAATACCCCTTGGCTTTTTAAGGTCTCTTCTACCTACAATACAGAAAATTAGGAATATTGATCATCAGGGGTTCTAGACTGGGCCACTTATTTGATAAGATGCAATTTAAAATCAGGACCCTTTTTGGGCTCGAACAATAAATTAAGCCAAATTCAATGACTCGTTCTTTTCTGTAGCATAAAATCCATGCTCTGGTCTAAGCTTTACCTTTCCTCAGAAGCCTACTCTGCCAGGACCCTGTGGACCTCATACATCACCTATGTTAAGCCACTTTCTGCTCTTCTCACATTTACCTGCACTGGCAGATGAAGTGTCCTCAGTTTTCAGGCCCTTTTTTTTTTTGCTCAGTGAGCTACTAATCATGTTGTAAGGTGGTCTCTCCTCAAACATCACATATTTGATTGCCATCTTCCAAGTACAGGTAGTCCTTTGAATTACTCCTATGGATCACTTTGTTGTAGATATCAGAATATTAAAATGGAAATTTTAAGCTGAGACACTAGGGCAATAGATATCATATTCCCAAGCTGAAATGGAACATAAATAGGAGTTTGAGTGGGAAGGGAGTGGGGTAGGAAAGTTCTTTTTTACTTTAAGAGAAGGAAGGTGTTTCCATGGGGGTAACATTTTACTTTAGACTGGAATAAAAAAGTTACCATGGAGCAAAATCTGGAAACAAAAATCATTTCCAGGAACCAATAACAAGTTAAGCAGGAATAAGCTTAGTGGGTTTGATGAACAGAAAATGAAGAATTGTATAAGTTGAAGTCAAGGGGGAAAGTTGGGGGGGAAGATCACACAAAGTCTGTTGGGTATAGTAAGGAGATAGAGTTTTATTCAAATGTGCTGGAATGCCACTGGAGGGTTTTAGATAAGATACATAAATGTATGCTCAAAGTCACTAAAAGCAGGGAAACACGTATTACAACAAGATGTGATTTTATAACCATTATATTGACATTTAAAAGTTGGGCAATGCCATGAATGAGTGATATGTGAGAATGTAAATAATTACAGTCACTTTAGGGAGTAATATGGCAATATTTTGTGAAATTTAAGATAAGTCTACCCAGAAATATGCCATAAAACATTGTTTTAAAACCAACAGTGTTGACTCATAAATCAAATTTTTATATCACGAATAATATTTTGTTTAAATTAGAACAGAACACCATAGCATAGCATAGCATAGGAAATTATAAGAAGGCATTGTAAGTAGTTAAGGTAAGCATTGCTTCACTAAATTGGGATTTTAGTTACCATATACACATATATGATAAACACAATGCATATAGTGCCATTATGCAAAAGGTATTTTTTGGCTGATGTGTGGAGATGCTCGGAGATGCAGACATAAAGATGTTTGGAGATGCTAAGCTAAGAGATGAAGCCCAGAGTGTGCTCTGGAGAAGCTAAGAGAGGACCCCCAGATGTTAGAGAGAAACACCCTGGGAAAAAGAAGCAATAAAGAACAGAAACTAAAAAAGAGGAGCTAAGACAAAAGCCCAGAGACATTTTGGAGAAAGCCATTTTGAAACACAAGCCGGGAGCAAAGGACCAGCAGACGCCAGCCACGTGCCTTCCCAGCTGACAGAGGTGTTCTGGATGCCATTGGCCATTCTTCAGTGAAGGTATCCTCTTGTTGATGCCTTAGTTTGGACTCTTTATGACCTTAGAACTGTAAATTTGTAAACAAATAGACCCCTTTATAAAAGCCAGTCCATTTCTGGTATTTTGCATAACAGTAGCTTTAGCAAACCAGAACAGATTCTGGTACCAGAGAAGTGGAGTGATGCTGAGTTTGCAAATACCAAACATGTTGGAATAGCTTTTTAAATGGACAAGGGGAAGATTTTGGAAGAATTGTGAGAAGCTTGATAGAAAAGGCCTAAATTTTTTTTGAAGAGACTATTGGTAGAAATATGGGCTTTAAAGATACTGCTGATGAGGCCTTAAATAGAAATGATGACTGTGTCTTTGCCAACTGGAAAAAGAGCGATCCTTGTTTTAAAGTGGCAGAGAATTTGGCAAAATTGTGTGCTGGTGATGGCAGGCAGAATTTGAAAACGACAAGCTGGAATACTTAGCTGAAGAGATCGCCAAACTAATGCAGAAAATGCAGCCTGGCTTCCCCATGCAGGTTACAGTAAAATGTGACAGGAAAGAAATAAGCTGAGAACTGAACTCTTGGGTACAGAGAAACCAGGAATTGACAGTTTGTAAAATTCTGGGCTTCCAGAAAGCGAGACCCCAGAGGATGGTGCCCCATGTGAGGATATAACCAAACATGGAAACTGATCACCATTTCAGTACAAGCCAAGATTGGAGATGGAGTTATCCAGAAAGGATTTGTGGAAAGTCCTGTTGTCTTGATGGTTTTGACCCCTGTATGCTGCATGACAAGTCAACAAATTTTTTGTGAGATCTGTATAAATGGAACCAATGTCAGTCTTGACTAAAATGCACAGAAAAGGGAAAGTTAAAAGGAAAAATTTCTTCAAAGAAGTCAGAACCATGTAAGTCAAGGTCTGAAGCCAAGAAATCTCAGGCAAGGAGACCAGAGCAACCCATGCACGTGGAAAGGTGAGTTTGCCCCAGAGGCAGATAGCAGGTCTTCCACTTCGATGCTCAGGAAAAGTGCACCACCCCAGGCCTCAGAGAGGGTAGAGCACATTCCCTGCACACTGGGGAGAGCCTGGCCACCACCCCATTGTTTGGAGAGGGGAAAGCCTTTGCACTGGAGATGCAGAGTCTGGGTGCTGCCCCAGTGCTTGAAGAGGGTGGAGCCAAGAAGAAGACGGTCTCCCCAGTGCATGGACACGCTGGAGCACTCACCCCAGCATTTAGAGACAAAAGGGCTGCCGTGAAGGCTCTTCAAAAGGTTGGACTCCTGCTCTCTCAAGCCCCAAGGATAAAACTTCATTTGATAAATGACTCTCAGACTGAAATCTAATGAAGTATGCCCTGTATGTTTTGGGAATTGTTTTGGTTCCATGAACCCTGTTTTCCTTTCAATTTCTCCCTATGGCAATGGGAACATTTACACTATGACTGTCCCTCCTTTGTATATCAGCAGCAGATAACTTGTTCTACGTTTCACAGGTACATAGCCAGAAGGGAATGTTGCCTTAGGACAGACCATGCCTGTAACTGATTTTGACAAGAATTTGTACTTAGCTATTGTTACTGAAATGATTTAAGCTTTTGTGATGTTGTGACGGGATGAATGTATTTTGCATTTGGAAAGAACATGTTTTTCTCAGGTCCAGGGGGTAGAATGTGCTGGTTTGAATCTATTATGTCCCCCACAAAAGCCATGTTCTTTAATGCAATCTGGTGCAAGCCTACTTATTAGTCTTTTGACTGGGGGGGAGATTTTCAATTAAGTGTTTCCAGGGAGATGTGACTCACCCAACTGTGGGACAAACCTTTTGATTGGGTTATTTCCATGGAGATGTACACCTCGCCCATTCAGGGTGGTCTTGATTGGTTCTCTGGAGTACTTAAGAAAGCTCAGGCACCAACACAGATGCTGATGCTTGGACATGCTTGGAGATGTGGACAGAAGAATATTTGGAGATGCTAAGCTAAGAGATGAAGCCAGAGTTTGCCCTGGAGAAGCTAAGAGAGGACCCCCAGATGCTTAGAGAGAAACATCCTATGAGAAAGAAGCAACAAAGCACAGGAGCTGAGAAAGAGGACCTAAGACAAAAGCTCAGAGACATTTTGGAGAAAACCATTTTGAAACCAAAAACCAGGAAAAGGTAGCAGCAGATGCCAGCACCTGCCTTCCCAGCTGACAGAGGTTTTCCTGACGCCATCGGTCATTCTTCAGGAAAGGTGTCCTCTTGTTGATGCCTGAGTTTGGACACTTTTATGGCCTTAGGACTTTGAATTTGTAACCAAATTAACCCATTAACCCCCTTTATAAAAGCCAATCCATTTCTGCTATTTTGAATAGTGGCAGCTTTAGCAAATTGGAACCGAACCTGATTTAAGTAAGTGTCTATGAGATAGGCAAGGGCTACAAAAATGAATTGGCATGATTCCTGTCCTTGAAATATTGTCTCTTCTGTTTTGTAACCCACACACACCCCACCCCACCCCCTTTTAAAGTCATCCAGCTTTCAATAAAGATTATCAAACTCTAAAAAAAAGGTATTTCTTACTGTGGTCATGTTCGAAGGTATTTAAATTTCACTGTCTAAAGAAATTCTTACAACATGTGCACAAGAAGTCATAAAAAGGAAAGGCTCATTACAGTATTTTTATATAGTAAACACTTTAAAACCATGTCTGTCAGTATTTTTTATAGAGTAAACACTTTAAAACAACATCTATGTTCATCAATATAAATAGGATAAATAAATTGTGGTATGATCATGAAATGGAATACCACATAGCAGTGAAAATGAAAAACTAGAGCCAAATGGATCAGTCTCAAAAACTATATGTGAGTTGCCAGAAAAGTAAAAAGGCAACCTACACAATGGGAGAAGATATTTGGAAACCACGTATCAGATAAGGGTTTAATATCCCGAATATATAAAGGAATCCTGCATCTCAATAACAGAAAGACAAACAATCCAATGAAAAAATGGGCAAAAGACATGAACAGATATTTTTCTGAAGAGGAAATACAAATGGCTCAAAAGCATATGAAAAAATGCTCAACTTCACTGGCTATTAAGGAAATGCAAATCAAAACCACAATGAGATTATCATCTCACACCTACCAGAATGGCCATTATCCAAAAAACAGAAAATGACAAGTGCTGGAGAGGATGTGAAGAAAGAGGCACACTTATTCATTGTTGGTGGGAATGTAGAATGGTGCAACCACTCTGGAAGACAGTGTGGAGGTTCCTCAGGAAGCTAAATATAGATTTGCCATACGACCCAGCTATTCCATTGCTAGGTATATACTCAGAGGAACTGAAACTTAAGACACAAACAGACATTTGTAAACCAATGTTTATTGCAGCATTATTCACAATTGCCAAGAGATGGAAACAGCCCAAATGTCCATCAAAGGACGAGTGAATAAACAAACTGTGGTATATACACATGATGGAATGTTATGCAGCTGTAAGACAGAACAAAGACATGGATCATGTAATAATGTGGATGAACCTTGAGGACATTATGTTGAGTGAAGTTAGCCAGAAACAAAAGGACAGATTCTGCATGGTCTCACTAATATGAACAGACATTATGAACAAACTTTGGGAGTTAAAAGCTGACAACACAGGTGACCAGGAGATAGAAAGAGGGCAGAGACCAGCCATTTGATGCTGAAGGACTACAGAATGTTTAGGACTGATTGCATAGATCCAGAAATAGATAGCATAATACTGTGTGATGGTAGCACGGTATTGTAAGTACACTGAACAAAGACGTCTGTGAGTAAAGCTGAAAGAGGTGGGATAGGAGAATGTATGACACCAGAGGTAAAGATAGATGATAAAGACTGGGACTGCATAACGTGGCAAAAACTGGAGTAGCCAGTGACTGTTACTAAATATACAAATATAAAAATGTTTTTGCATGTGGGAAAGCAAATGAATGTCAACCATGTAGAAAGTTGAAAAGGGGATGGTATTCCGGACAAAACATAATCAAAGCAAACTGGAGTCTATGGTCAACAGTAACATTGTAATATACCTCCATTAAATGTAACAAAGGCAATATGCCAATGCTAAATGTATATCAGAGGGGGATATAGGGGAGGAATATGGGATTCTTAGTAGTGGTATTATTTGCTGTCCTTACTAGTATATTGTATTGTATGACATATTATTTTTCTTTTTATCATTTTTTTCTTATTGCTAAAAAAAAACAATTTTTCTTGTAGTAATCAATATGTTCAAGTGCTGATTGTGGTGATAATTGTACAACTTTATGATGATACCATGAACAACTGATTGTACGCTGTGGATAAATGTATGGTATGTGAATATAACTGTATAAAATTATAGGAAAATATATATATAGGAGTAAAAGTGTTGGAGAAAACATGGTGGGAAGGATGATGCCTCACCAATATGGACTAACTACAATGTGTAAACTCAGAATTGAATCTTAGAACATAGCCTAACGTGGACATAATAACTGTAGTAGTCCCTAGATTGTAAGCTCTTACAGCAGTTAACTCTATCCCTGAATTGTAATGCCTATCTCTAAATTTTGAGATGCTGATCCCCTAGCGTATAACCTGATTGGTCTCTGGAACAATGCATATCTCTGAAACACCTGAAACTCAGAGCTAGAGCTCGGCATATATGAATGTCAGTATTAGTGCATACAGCCACTGTCAAAAAAAAAAAAAAAAAAAAAAGCTGAAAAAGAGCCCAGACTTCAATTAGTGATATGAATGAAGCAGGTCTGGTTAAGACCAGGGCAAGCCAGGCCAAAGGGTAAAGGTTGAAACTGATTGTGTTTTAAAACTTCAACTTCCATATGAGACCAAGGGAAGAGATATCTATTTGGTACAAGATGTAAATTTTCTAAACGGTACAACTCTACAGTCGATTTGTTCAAACACCACAATTGCATGGAACTTTGAATAGGAAGTGAGATACGGTAGGTTAGTATAGGCTGGAGTGACACATCCCAGAGTAATTTGGGCAGATAATAAAAAATATATTTACAGCCTCCCCCTCCCCAGCCCCGAGGATCTGGGGGAAGGTGCGGATGTGTTGGACATCCTCACCTGGACTGGTGTTGATGTTGTCACAAACATTGGGACTGGCGGTTTGATGTGCTGAGCCCTCAAGCATGGGACTTGCCCTTATGAAGCTCATTACCACAAAGGGAAGTCTAAAGTTGTATGTAATGGTGCCTAAGAGTCTCCCCCTGAGTACCTCTTTGTTGCTCAGATGTGGCCCTCTCTCTCTCTAACTGAGCCATCTCGACAGGTGAACTCGCTGCCCTCCCCTCTACGTGGGACCCAAATCCCAGGGTTGTAAATCTCCCTGGCAATGCAGAGTATGACTCCCAGGGATGAATGTGGACCCGGCATTGTGGGACTGAGAGTATCTTCTTGACCAAAAGGGGGATGCAAAATGAGATGAAATAGTTTCAGCGGCTGAGAGATTTCAAATGGAATCGAGAGGTCACTCTGGTGGACATTCTTATGCACTATATAGATAACACCTCTTAGGCTTTAATGTATTGGAATAGCTAGAAGTAAATACCTGAAACTACCAAACTCCAACCCAGCAGTCTGGACCCCTGAAGACAATTATATAATAATGCAGATTACAAGGGGTGACAGTGTGATTGTGAAGACCTTGTGGATCACACCCCCTTTATCTAGTGTATGGATGAGTAGAAAAATGGGGATAAAAACTAAAGGACAAATGGGGTGGGATGGGGGGATGATTTGGGTGTTCTTTTTTCACTTTTATTTTTTATTCTTGTTCTGGTTCTTTCTGATGTAAGGAAAATGTTCAGAGATAGATTGTGGTGATGAACACATAACTATGTTATCATACTGTGGACAGTGGATTGTATACCATGGATGATTGTATGGTGTGTGAATGTATTTCAATAAAACTGAATTTAATAACAAAAAAAAAAACTATATGTGAGGAAAAACAGCAGTTGATTCAAACAGTGTGATGCCATTTATATAGTTAAAACATGCAAAAATAATTTTTATGTCTTGTTTGGAAAGACCTGTAGGAAAACATGAGCACATTTCTAGGGATAACATATACTAAATTGAGTATAGTGCCTATCTTTTTGGAACGAGGGAAAAGCTTAATGGACAAGTTATCCAGGAGGTTTTGATGTTTTTTTCATGACTTATTTCTAAAATTGATTATAGGTAACTAAGAATTCATTATATCATTATCTATAATATTGTGTATGTTCAAACTATTTCTTATTAAAGTGATCATTCTGCCTGCACTGGGGATACTAGCATACAGTAAGATAAGAGTGAAAGCAGGCAGCCCATAGAAGACCTTGGCAGTGGTCCAGAATGGGTATGAGGGAGGTTTAAGTCTAAGGAGGTGGTATGCAAGGTGGAGAGGAGGGGGGGCATTCTATATAATTTCAAGGTAGAGTGAAAGGACTTTTCATGAATTAGATGAAGTTGGGAGCAGTGAGAAAAAAAAGATTCAAGAAAGACTGACTGTTTCCACCTTGAGTAACAGTTTGGATAGTGTTATTGATCTAGGGAAAACTCAGGGAGAAACAGGGTTGGAGGGATACATCTAAGAGTTCAGTGGGGGACATGTTCAGTTTGCAAGGTCTATTAAACATCTAATGGGGATGTCAAGTAGGCAGCTAAATATGTTACTTTGATGCCAAGACTGGAACATATAGATTTGGAAGGTGCAGTTGTATAAACTGGACACCACCACTTACAATGTGTCCGCATCTTCTTGTCATTGCAAGAAGACATTACACATACTACAATCTTTGCATTTTTTTGCCTTGAACCCTAAAGATTAAAAATTGCATGTTATCTTGGGTCTTTCATCTCAAAATATCCAAACATACTTTAAGAATTCATTTACTGATAAATTTTCTACCGCTGGCAGCAACGCTAGGCAAACAGCAACTATGGTGCACCCAGCACATTGTGTTCAATGTTACGGAGTGTGGCCACAACCTGCGCTCAAAGCACTGTACAAGGTGTCTTTGGTAATGAAGTTCTCTCCCATACAATCACTGCCTTGAGGATATGAAATGAAGTGGGAAAGAGAAGACAGACACAAAAATATTTCACTTGACTTCTATGAAACATTTTTGGAATGCCTAGTATGTGTCAGGCTCTATTCCAGACCTGGAGATACAGCAATGAGCTCAAGGTTTATACTGTTTAGGGCCAGAAAGCAAATGAAATTAAAGTCACAACTCTGACAGCAAATGGAAAGTGAATGGAAAGTAAGAAATTTAATAATTAGAGCAGTAGATTAGCCTCTGTGTCAGGAGTCAGTGAGCTTTTAGTGCAAAAGTTCAGATAGAGAATATTTTAGACTTTGCAGGCCACACAGTCTCTTTTGCAAGTACTCAATTCCACTGTCATGCTGGGAAATAGCCACAGATGACCTGTCAATGAGCGAACATAGCTATGTTCCAATAAAAAATTTTTGGCACACTAACATTTGAAATTCATATAATTTTCATGCCATGAAATATCATTTTCCTTTGATTTTTCCAACCTTTCAAAAATTTAAAAACCGTTCTCAGCTCACAGACCACACAAAAACAGAAGCACTGGATTGAGCCCATGGACCACTGCTGTGTATTCCTGCTCTAGATCAATGTCACACTTGACTTCAGGTATCCAGATAAATTACATAATCTGGGGGCTCCATGGCAAAATGGAAACGTGTGCTCCTCTCATTGAAAATTTATTTGGAATTTCAAGATGGTAGCAGCAGAGGATTAAACAAAGCATGGGCCCTTCCGAGCATGGAACCTATTGTGACCGCACAGGTCACATGTCCACGAAGCCAGCCCTTAGTTGCATTTCTGGTTCTCTGACTATAAATTGATTGACATGGACATACTTTAGTTTTGTGTCTCTAGTATCAAGTATTTATTTTAATCCTATACTTCTAGTATCTAATATGGCAGCAAGCATATGTAAGGTGTTCAAAGTTCATGGAATGAGCATGGAAAAAAGGAGTGACTGCAGGTGAATGGTGTGTATATTTTGCTTCCTGAATTACACAGAAACAATGATAGGCTTCTGTCACCTAAGGTTATAGTCCCCTCGACCACTCCCTAGAAACCTCCCCCCATCCCCAGAGGTCTAGAAGTATGCATTTCTGGAATTTACAAACTTAATTTGACCTACAGCATTAAGTGCTGCCTATTTCCCCAGCATTCTCTTTTCCTTCTCCTGCCTAGCACCTTGCTTTCCAGGCAGAATAATCCACTTTCAGGGTCAAATACAACAAGTTCTGTCAAATCCTGGACTATTTTATGTTTCCTCTTCTTGAGAAAGACTTCCACTGTCTCCACCTGGTAACCTTTGATTTCCTTTAAGCTTTCATTTGACCCTGTTTGGGAGGCCTGTTCTCTCCCACTGCCCCGCACAGACTGGGCCAGGTGCCTCTCCTGTACCATCCAGGGTTTCCAGTACTTTCTGCCAGAGCTGTAATCAGCAAGAATTGCAACTTTCTCTTTATTTGATTCCTCCAATGGATGGGACAGCTCCTTGAAAGCAGGGATGCTAGAGAATTCACCTTTTTCTCTTAAGCACTTGGCACAGAACCTGGCACACGAGAGGGGCCCAGTAAATGTTTGATGAATCAATGAGTGGGGGAATGTGGAATCGAAAGCAGCCTGGTGAATATAACCTGACCAGGTCATTTAAAGGCTCATTCCCCTCGGGCAATCAGAACCAAGAGAGACAACCTGAAGCCCTCGTCTCAAAAGAAGGGTAGCTTACAAAGCTCCCTGGTCAGCAAAGAGTGTGACACGAAGGTTAAGGCAACTGTGGCCACCCAGTGGTCACTGTTACATTTCTCAGCAAATCCTCAGCAAGTCTGGAAGGGAACTGTATTCATTTGTATGACTCTCCTTTCATCTTTGATTCTTTCATTCAACAACTATTTATTAGGTCCCCAGGCACTTTTCTAGCATGGGAGATATGTCACTGAACAAAAATAGTCCCCATTCTCATTAAGCTCACATTAGGGACAGAAATAGATAATAAATAAGTGAGCACACAGCATACATCAGATGGGATGATGGTGCTGGCTACGAAACACGAGACTCTGTGAGGGTCTTGGGGAAGGAGGGTGAGGGACAGTCCACTTGAGGGTAGACATGGAAGTCAGGAGTGACAGAAAGGCTCTCAGACAAGCGACAATTGAACAGAGACCGGAAGCAAGTGCAGCCGTGCGTCGTGGGGAGTCCCCCCGGAGTAGGGTGCACCAGGCAGAGCAAAGCACACCAAAGCCCGGAGGCCGGGGTGATCGGCAAAGGCCAGCGTGGCTGGAGCTCAGAAGGACAGGGCCCCAGGAGAGTGACTACAAAGGGGGCCCAAAACCAGCCAGGGCAAGGTCAAGAGCACTTGCAGGCCACGGTGAGGACCTCTGATTTGTTCTTAAGCCATTGAAGTCTACTATTTTATTTTTGTTAATAAAAAGTCATCGCCATGCAAATTTTGAGAGCCTTCTGGTTCCAGACATCATGTACATACCTTCCCACCCCCAGATTTTCAGAATTTTTAATCACTGAAATACCTGTATGAACCAAGCAGAAGAAAACACGTGGTTTTCCCTGGCACTCTTTCACAGATAAATTCTTCAAATACCTCTGGGTAGCATCCCTGATACAGCTCATTATCACCTAGATTGAGACAAAACCGGTCAAATGACAGGCTTCCTGACTCATTTCCATGATGCGTGGTTCACATTCAATGGCGTGGTTGTAACTGTGTCCAGCTTAAAAGGGTCTCCTAGATAAATCTGCTGTGCATTGCCTCTGCCTAAATTAGCCTGGATTATTCGGGCTTTACGTGTAGATATAAGCATTTCTGTACTCAAATGTTCAGTTCCTGTCTCACTGAAAGACGAAACCCCCCCCCCCCCCACTCTGCAGCAGACTATCAGGGTTCAAATCCCAGCTCCACCACTTCCTGGCTTTATATTCCTGGGCAGGTTTTATAACTTTCTGTGCTTTGGGTATAAAACGGGAATCTCAGCTGCAAAGTGGCTGATTGGGAGGGTCGGATGCACCCACATGAAACGCATGTCTGCTGTTATTAATGTTGATAATAATAGGTCATTGTATACTGAATTCTAAAATTATAATTCTTTATAAAAATTAAAAGCAAAGAATCTAGTCATCTATTTTCAAATTGATATTAATTTCATTTTTAACTTCCAAATTTTCAGACCCAAGAACCAATATAATCATCAAACTCTCTAGGAAACTATGTATCTGTAAAATGGATAATTTTGGAACAAATAAAACGAAATTCTCTTAAGTAAAAGTTGTACTGTTTTAATGATCCTTAAGCATTCTCCGTCTCCTTTAGCCCCTAGGACGGGGATGGAAGGTTGGAGTTCTGGCTGGTCCCACACATCCCCGATCCCCCGTGGACCGGTGAGGAGGAGCAGGGAAGGGAAGGGCTGAATCGTGTGCTCACGGGAGACCCAGCACAGCCTGAAAATGGGGCAGTTACAAAATTTGATAAAATTTGATATTGCATGGTTACCTGAAGCCAGCGAATACCAACTGCTTCCTTTTGAAAGTCTATAAAATAAGAAATGGTCCCCAAGAGAGCAACAATAGGCCTCAGAACTCTATTGAGGCACCTAACCCATAAGCAAGAATTTATGAATTCACCCATCAGATAATAGAGAGCAAGGAGAATATATCTACACACATGTCAGCTGAACAGGCATTCTCCATGCTCCTGCTCCACACCACACACTGCAAGGTGCAGCCGCTAGTTCCTTAGGGGTTAGACAAAGGGTATTTGCAGTTATCTTGCATTTGTTTAGTCAGATTTTGTCTCTCTTGCCTACTAGAAGGAAACCACCATGAGGCCAAGGGTCATGTCTAGAATGTAGAATAGGCAGGGGGTGTCAACCTATGGCCTGAAAGGCCACATCCTGTCTACCACCTGTTTTTGTAAATAAAGTTTTATCAAAACATAGGCAAAGCCATCCATTTATGAAGTGTCTATGGCACTTGTGCACCAACAGCCTGAAATATTTACTAACAGGCCCTTTTCAGAAAAAGTTTGCTGATCCCTAGTCTAGAATAGCTCCTGGCATATACTATGTGCTTAATAATGCTGTTGAAAAGATAAATGGATGAATGAATGAATGAATGAATGAGTGATTTTATTTAATCTTCATGACAACTCAATTTCACATAACTTTTAAATGGTGGAGCTGAGATTTGACCCGAGTTTAGTGACCCTAAACCCACGTCTACTCCATTATACCATGTTTCCTCCCTAAAATAACTCCCACATGTTCAGTGCTTTACCATTTATAAGGCATTGCTACTCTGCTCTTATTTGACCGTTGTGACAACCATCACAGATAAGTGAGGGTATTATCATCCTCAGTTTTATAGATGAAGAAACAGGCTCAGCAAGACAAAATGTTTTGTCCAGTACCACTAAGCAAAGAAGAAGAAAGAATCTGGGGCTGCCCTTTGCCTGTACTATGCATTAGAGACCTGTTTATCTTTATTCTTATCTTTGTTCATTGTCTGTACTCCTTGAGGGTATGAATTTATCTTATTTACCTTTGTGTCTTGAATGCCTAACATAGTTGGTGATGCCTAGCAGATACCCCATAAGTGGTTGGTGAATAAACATAATTCATTTTGCCACTTCATGGAAAATAACTAATGTTGTGCCAGATTATCTTGTACCAAGATGGACATAAAGCCAATCAGAGAATAAGGTTCATTGGCCAGGCTCAATGCGTGGCTGTGTTCTAACTCACAGATTCCAAGCTGAGGACACAGTCTCCTCTCCTCAACTCCAAGCTTATTATTTAAGGAAAAACGCATAACCATAAAGAGTATTTTCCAAGTACAATCCACTCAGATCTTATAATAAATCTCCCCACAAATATCAAATGATTTCCCTGCGGGTTGCACATGTAGCATCTGCTTCTTCCAATTCACAAATCACAGACTAACAGATCTAAATTGTTCCTAAATTATGCCTCATCTTCCCCTAAGAAGCATGAGACACTCTTCAAACATCATGACAAGAAGGGATGAAATATTTGATATAATTTTCCTTTTAGAAAAAACTATAGCGTTTGTGGGAAACATGATTAATAGCATAAAAATTGCTTCTATCCTTGGCTAACTAGTATCCAGTAATGAATCAACTCATCACAATTGATGATAATGTGTACTCTTAGCATGTTGAAATTTCTTAAAGATGACAAGATTGCAAGTGGAAATAATTCCAAATTCTGAAATATTTGCACAGCACTAAAAACAGTTGAGACACAACAGGCGAGTAGGGACAGCATTATTCGGGACAGAAAGACAAACATGAGAGATGTGTGCTGACAGAGGAACAGAAACATGGATCTTCCTAAGGGCTGGGACAGTTTTCCTCAGGAGACACTGATTCAGAGCCCTTTCCGGTTTCTTAGATGCAGTCAGATGCTGTTTGCTCTCAATTTTGCACTATAGGAGAAAAGCTAAACTGAGAACTAGCTGCTCTGGACGTTGGCCGTGTCATTCGGTGCATCTCACTCTTGTCCCTGCACCCCTTCCTCCCTCCCTCCTCCTCTTTCTCCTTCCCCTTTTTTCTTCTTGTCTCCATATCTCTATCATCTCTATCTCTATCACTTTCACTCTCTCTCTCTCCCCTTCTAGATTTTCTTTCCATTTGTAGTTTTAATGACTCAGGATGAAAAATTATATTATTAGCACATCATATTTAAGGATTCTTTTAAAACTTTGTCAAGCACAGAAGGAATAAATGGGCAAATAAATGCCAATCTCCACATATTCAGTATCATATTTGAACAATGTACTGCTATAGTCTCTAATCAACTTAGACTCTGGAAACTGGTGCTAAGGGTCCATATTGAATTAATTCACCAAATCTCTACTGGACGCCCTCCCCTTCAGTGTAACCCCCCTTCCTTCTAGATTCCATTATCACTGACTAAAAGAACCAAACTGTTGCTTTGTAATAATGATAATCCTGATTTCTCACCAGCACAGTTACTGTAAGTAAACAGAAAGAGAGTTTTTGCAAACAGATGTGAGGAAACTTGCTATTTACATAAGGTCTGCTCCAGTAAATACTGGATTTCTTTGCTATAATATTTGGTATTACTTACAATTTTTAAGATTTATAATTTTTAAGAAACCTTTTGTTTTGAAATAGCAGAGCCCACATTTCCAGAATCAGTCAAGTACCATGTGCCTTGAATGAAAAAGAAATGGATTATTTAATTTCTCCCCCACTGTTCTATGATTCAAGGAAGGGGTAATAAGAGAAAAAAAAATGCATTGCTGGATTTTAGTCCAAGTAAAAGATAAAAAAAATTAAGACGGTGTTTCTCTTTATGGCCTTTGCCATGCTATAAAATTAGCCCATTCAGCCACGATTATTCTTAAAAATAACAGCAGACACTCTTCCATATTATCTGTTTTTTTGCCTCTTCTTGATTTTATTAGATCCTTTTAAATAGAAAAGTTGAGAAACAGGAATTGCCTATAGTTTTATGTTTATTTAAACATTTAAAAATTGCTATTTCCTGACATTAATCTCTTCCTTCATACACTAACCTCACAACATATTTACTCATATTTGCTATGTCAACGCAATGGAATCATAGATGGCTTTCTGGTGAGAATAAGCACCCCTTCTCTGGTCATATTTGATAAGCCCATGCACTAGAACTCATGGTGATTCCAGCCTGTTCCCTAAAGCGGTCAGCGGTGTGAGCATCCATAGCCCAGAGATATCGTGGGTCCCTCAAAATGCAGCGTGTCTTTGTGGCCCTGACATTTGTTGACTTTCACTGGCAGGCAGGCACTTTCAGTTCTACCGGGATGAGGTAGATATGGTGGTGGCTGCAGTTGTCCCACTGATTTTATATGGACGCTTTTATTTGAGTGATACGGTCAGTACGAACCAAGCACCCGACTAAGTATATTACATATATTACCTCATTTAGGCCTCCTAACAATTAACAAGCTATGATCACTGTCCCCATTTTGCTGATAAGGACACTGAGGTTTATAGAGTTTAAATAAAGTTTCAAGATCACATAGCTACTGATTATTAGATCTGTATCTTAAATCCAGATCTGCTGGATTCTATAGCCTAGGTTTTTTGACCATCATTTTTACTGCCAAAAATATTTCGTACTTACATAATTATTTATGTTGAAACAGGAATAAAGTACATATAAAATATCTTTTTCAGTTTAGGGTAGTTTAAACATCCTTCCTTCTAACCCTCATCCCCCATCTTCAGTTTATTGGAACTCTGCAGCTAAAATATTGGGCCTGAAATTTCAACAATTCAAGATTCTATGACCTGTTCATTGGTTGAGAAAGCCTTATCTTTGTGAAAAGATAAATTTTATCTCAACTGCAATGATCACGATTTTTCTGATTAATAGGCTCTTAAGAAATGAGATTGATCTTAAAAAATCAAGCCACAGATGACAAAAAGAGCTGACTGAACAGTCTAGCTATAAAGATGGGAAATGCAAAACCCAAATTATGTGCCAGATATTGTGCTCAGTGCTTTCACTAATGTCGTTTCTTTTCTGATACATGTCCCTTTATCCTCGTTTTACAGAAAAAGAAAATAAAGGCTCTGAGAATTAAGGCTTCATGTCCAAGGTTATCCAGCTTAATAAGTGACCCTGCAGGGAATCATCCCCAAATCTGCCTGACATTGTCCATCAAGTGGGAGCTAACTTGTTAACTAAGTGATTCCTAGTTCCTACTGCACAGTGGAGCCTCTGAGTTCCTACAACAACCTTCATTTCCCATTCTTTTGGCTGCCCTTGGTTAGAATGCATCACAAAAGAATAAGATCCCTCCCTGGAATCACAAACTATCAGGGGTAGAAGGAGCTTTGGGGGTCATATAGCCTAATAATCTGTACAAAATTAAGTTGGTAATGGACTGCTCATTCTTGTGAAGTAATGTGGGATCCTTTCAACTGGTTATATATTTGAAATGTACACTATAGTCTCCCACGGTTTGGATGGAAAGAGGATAAAGGGTATCAAAAACTCATTAAAAGTTAAAAAAAAAAAAAAAAAAAAGTGAGGCCCATTAAAGTAGAGCTCAGGCCTGGAGACAGACTGACCAGAGTTCAGCCATGAATCCGGCTCTCGGCAGCAGTGCGACAAGGCGAGGCACGTCCTGAAAGTCGGAAAGCCTCAGTCTCCATGTCTGTGAAACCGGAATAGAGCACCTGCTTCACAGGGTTACTGGGAAGACTAAAAGCCATCATCCCTGTGAACCACTTAGAAGAGTGTCCAGCGAACACACGGGTAAAAGTAAATCATCCTTATTTCCCAAAGACCTAGGACAAAGCGCATGAAGCTGCAGCCACTTCTTAGCTCTAACCTCCACGGTCCTGCCCTTTCTCCCATTTCCCTCCACTGCTTTTGTAAATAAAACTACAATTCACTAAATACAACTGTGTTCATGGTTCAATAACTGACCGTGATGCCGTAACCAGTCATTCCAGGTCTGAGTAGCAATTGCATTAACAGCAAACTCTTTAAGAAAAGATCAGTGACTGTATTAGTGACAATCCCCCATTACAGAGCTTCATATTCCATCTGAATGACAGACAGCCAGACTGATGGGATCATCACAGGCCAGTTAGCAACCTATGCAACCTCTAATCAAGAAGTATTTGGCAAGAATCAGAAATGTCAGAAAATGAGGAGGGAAGGAAAGAGCATGAGGTAAGAGCAGGGCTTGATCCTCAAAAATGAATAAGATGGATGGTTAGTGATAGGGCTGTGCCAGAAATTGGTAGCATGGATGATTTGTCTTGGATGAGTTGTCTAAAATAATAATTCTTGTTTATATGTGATTTTTGCATTACTCTCCTTGGAAAACATGAAGACTTTCAAGCACAGGACCTTGAGATCTCCCAAGGAGCAATTCTAATAAATAGTTTCAGGGCTATAGCAAGGTTGGCGAGTATAGGAGTCACCAGGGAGCAACCAGGACAGTGGGCGGCCGCGGGAGGGACGGCCGGGAACAACGGCACACAGAGGCAGGTAACGCACTCGGTGCTGGCTCTTCCTCCCATTCTAGAAGTCACCTGCTTATTTCTAGATGCTTCCCTTCTTCCTTGTCTCTGTCACATCATCCTTTCATACCCCAAACTCTGAGCCTCTGGACAGCAGGGACCACATCTTCTATCCCTGTCAATCTGACCACAGGAGTTCAGTAAATGCTTGTTGAAAGAAGGATTGCTATCGGGACAGCCTTTTCCATGTGGAAGCACCTAGAACGACAGCACTACGTTTTCCTGCTCCTCAACTTCCATCATTATCATGTTCCAAACTTTAATATGGCTAAGTCTCATGTTTTTTTCTAGGAGTGTAAACAGCAAAACAATGTGGTCACGAATCTTCATTTGGGCAGGGTGGGGACTACAGAACAAGCTTGTGTTGCTACTGGTCTCAGTGACCTTGGGATAACTATTTAGTCTTCTTTTTTTTTTTTTTTTTTTTTAAGATATATTCACACACCATACAACCCATCCAAAGTGTACAAGCAATGGCTTTTAGTATAATCACAGAGTTGTGCATTCATCTTTAGGATATTTTCATTACTCCAAAAAGAAAAGCCCCATACCCACTAGCAGTCACATCTGAAGCCCTCCATCCTTCCCCAGCCCTACATAACTGCTAATCTAATTCTATCCCTATAGATTTTTTTATATTTATATTTTATATAAATGGAATCATACAATACTAGTATTTTGGTCTGGTTTCTTTAACTTTGCATATTTTTTAATTATTGTTATTTTTTAATTAGAGAAGTTGTAGGTTTACAGAAAAGTCATGCACAAAATACAACACCCTATACCCTTCTATTGTTGACATTTTGCATTAACATGACACCTTTGTTACAACTGATGAAAGAATATTAAAATACTACTGTTAACTGTGGTCCATAGTTTACATTAGGTATATCTTTCCCATATACTGCCCTACTATTAACACCTTGTTCTAGTGTCACACATTTGTTATAATTCATGAAAGAAAGTTCATTTATTTGTACCATTAACCACAGTCCATTATCCACAACAGGGTTCACTGTGCTATACAATCTTATGTTTTATCTTCTAACGTTCCTTCTAGTAACATAACACAACCCAAAACTTCCACTATTAACCAAATTCACAAACATAATTGGGTGCTGTTAATTATACTCCCAATAACATGCTGCTGTCACCACCAACCACTTCCAAACATTTACAATCAACCTAAAAAGAAACTCTGCACAAATTAAACATTAGCTCCTCATTTTATGCCCCCATTCTATCCCCTGGTAGCCGTATTCTAGAGTTTAACTCTGGTTTGCTTATTATAATTAGTTCATATCAGTGAGATCATATAATACTTGTCCTTCTGTGTCTGGCTTATTTCCCTCAACATAATGTCCTCAAATTTCCTCCATGTGGTTGCAGACATCAGGACTTGAATCCTTCTGAATAATATTCCATCGTACATACATACCACATTTTGTTTATCCATTCATCAGTTTTTGGACACTTGCGTTGTTTCCATCTTTTGGCAAATGTGAATAATGCCGCTATGAACATCGGTGTGTAAATGACCCAGTGATCTGGATTCACTGATCAAAAGCCGAGATCAGTGCTCGGCTGTGCCCCACCCTGGTCCTAGGGAAGCGGACCTCCGCGTCCTTCTCTGTCCCAGCAGCCAGCCGGGGACTGGACCTGAGGTGGCCGGCCTCGAGGGTGGGGGGCAGTTGCCAGCAGCCGCCATGGAGCGAGCTGCTGACAGGTCTTGACCGCGGTGTCTCAGCCTCCTCCTCCATCTTTCCCTGGATGCGGGACATGGCTCCCCTGGCTGCCAGCTCCCCACAACAGTTATTTCAGACAGTTCCAGCCGTTTGGAGGGGGAGTGAGTCCTGGAGCTCCCTACCCCACCATCTTCCCTGGAATTTCAGCCCTGATTAACATCAGTTGACTCTCTTCTAAAGCATATTATGATAAATTACACTGCTTATGGTTTGAGAGGGAATACATGATCTTACGCCCCTTTCAATCTAAACATTCTTCTAAGTCTGAGGCCCATTGTGGTATTTAGTTGACTTTTTAATTAATAATTTGCATAGAACTATACATAAGACATTTCTTTGAATATAGGAAAGAAGTATAAATTGGAATCTCAAAGAAAATGAATACAAAAGGCAAGGTAGCATGGCACATCAGAGGAGCCACTGAACCAGGAGTTAAGACGTCAGAGTCCCAGTTATGCCTCGGCCTTGCTCCGTGCTGGAACGCTGGGCGTATCACCCAGCCTAGCTCTGCCTCTTCTTCCCCATTTGTAAGTTGAAGGGGTCAGACTAGGATAACCTCAAAGTCTTCTTCCCAATCCTAAAACTGAAAGAGTCTGGTAATAATTCAACAGAGGGCCAAACATACTCTTTGCACACATACTCGGTCCCTGAATATGAAAGCATAACATTTGTGCTATTGAATATGAACCACTTCAAAAGAGCTTAACTTTTATAACTGGGCAAAGAGATGTGTAATGAAGTAATTTTAACAAAGCTGAAAATGAGAATGAATTTGCATCCGATGAAGTAAATGAAGGGAAAGATTTTGATGACTTGCCAAAACTAAGGTTAAGCCAAGTTGTTCAATGAAAGTTTAGCAATATTTATTCAAGATAAAAGCTACAGGATTTGAACAAGATGTTCTAAATTTAATATCAAATGGAGACTTAAAATGGAAACTAATGTACTTACTCCCACAAGATGAAGAAATGAAAAAAATTGTAATTTCAATCAAAACAGTGTTAAGTAACCTATGGAAGTATTTCAGCTATTTATGACTAAAAAACTGGTAAGCATAATACATAGAACTATTTTTTGTAAAACAAGCTGAAAGGATAAAATATCCTTGCTTTCCCAAAATCAGGCCATAGAAACACTTCTATAATGTTCTTAGTACAATATACATTAATAGTGCTCTTGAATTATGTTGAAAATCTAACCAACCTTCCCACAACTTTGATTCCATGGGAAAGATGACTTAGTTTCTAAATAAAACTTAGTTTTAAATACACTATCTGATTATGGATCATTATTAAGTTGAGCACTAAAGGCTGAATGGGTGACCAGATGCATTTACCCCTCTGCCTTGTACCTACACACTAATGGAATTTTTCAAAACAAACAGTAAACTAAAAAGACTGCATTTTAGACTGGTACACTGTAGGCAAACAATCAAAAATGTGTTAGTAAATGAATATTTAGCGACATTTGAGTCAACTTAATGAAAATGCTAAAGTATTGTAAATAAAAATGAATAGTATAGAGTAACAACAATATTATACTCTGAGAGTACAGGTATTCTTTTGACAGTTTGTGTCATCTTTAAAAGCCCAGCTTATATTTTACCTTCTCCAAAAAGCTTTTATCATGCGCTGGTACCAAATAATGGAACCCAATACAGGGCTATCCAATGCCGAAGCATGTTCTTTTCACTATCCTCGTATTAAGCTTCCTTCCAGAGTGGGAAAAATCTCATATTTTATTCAGAAATCTCTGAATATATTCGATGAATATTTGCTTAGCATCTACATGCTCAGCTGCTCTACATAAACTGAGAAAGTATCGTCCCTGCCCCTAAGAAGCTCAGGGGTTAGTTCAGGGATGGAGACAGCAATGAGTGGCGAGGCAGAAAAGAAGGTGGGCAAGGAATAAGATACATACAGAAATGACTGATAAAATGTAGTGAGTGGTTTTGGAGAGCTTCAAACCAAATGCCTGGACAGAAGGTGGTGGACAGAGGCTGGGGATTGATGCAGGAGTACGGTCTTAGCATACTTGAATGAGGGAGAGAATCAGAAAGGTGTCATGGAAGCAAGGGAAGTGTGGACCTGGTTTTTATAGGCAACCCCACTCCTCCCACTTTCAGGGTGGGGGACAGTGCAATAAGGGGCACCTCGCTTCTGTTCCCACTACCATGTTCGAGGCACGTGCCCTCTAGGTGCATGGCCCAGCCTCTGGACGGCTGATCTGGGTAGGATACCCGAGCAGGCCCTGGAAGCAGACTTAGAGCCCTTTGGGTGCAAAATTCTGGAGTCCCAGTTCCTCAGAGCATGGTGGAGTATGGAGAATGAGTTAAGGCGCACGGGCTCTGGAAAGGCGCGTGCCCTCTGGCTGTATGGCCTTTGCACCCTGTGGGGTGAGGCCTGGCCACAGCAGGCCAGAGTGGGCCCTGGAAAACATGGGACCCAAGATTGGGGCCAGGGTTGCCCAGAAGTTTAGCTCTTAAAGTCACAATCAGAGAGCACTCAGCAGACAGTGTTGGGGTAGGAAGGAAGAGGCAGGGAGAAAGGAGGGCATTCTTGGCAGAGGGAAGGAAATCACCAAAACCTGAAGAGAAGAGTAGCAAAGGAAATGGTCAGGGGGTAATTGAAATGTGTATTAGAAGAAGAAGGCACACATTTTCTTTATTTTCTACAGGGTCTCCCTATTACTCCCTTCCTCCAAACTCTCCCTCCTGGAAACCTGAGCACTCATTCGCCTCCATGTTACCTTCCCCTGGAGGCCTTCGTCTTTCTGCGGCTTACAGGGCACGCTCACCATCTCACCTCTGGACCCTCAGATCACAGGGCTCTGTTCCCAATCCTCTTAGACCAGGCAGGGCACTCTTTCCTGTTAGAGTCACACACACACTGGTCTCCTCTCTCAGTCCTGGGGGCAATGACGGAGGCAGACTCGTCATTTTATGTCTGAAACCCAGCACAACGCCTGGTACACGATAGGCACGCAACACATGTGTTGCATAAAAGTGACCCAGAGAAAAAGCTGACAAAGAGCAAAGCCTATGAGTATGTGTTCTCGGTCAGCACTGCATAAACACCTCTTAAAACATCAACCCCCATTTTTTTTAGGATGAAGAACTAGAACTACCCAGGGCTCATTTATTCAGCACAGGAACTTGAGAACCCCTACTGGTAAAGAGATGAATCAATGGCAGCCCATGAGCTAAAGGAGCTTACAGTCTAGTAGAGGAGACGTTCAAATACATATTCACAACATCATGTGGCAAGTACCAGATTAGAATTAAGCACAGGGTTAATTCTATGGGAATACCAAAGAGGAAGTGGCTAGTCCCTCCAGGATGATGGTGGGGAGCTTGGTGGGGAGGGGGCAGCGGACGGTCAAGGATCGTGGTGGCCGACAGAGCTGGAACCAGGAGGATGGGGCCTCCCACGCTCTTTTGGATGTGAGTCCTAGCACGCAACCTAAACTGTTGATCCTAACTCTCCCGGCAATGTTTATTTGAACATTTCAGCATTTTGCTGAATAGCAGGTGATTAGGCATGAATTTACCGAGAAGGGATCAGTAGGTGGCACAGTTAGAAAACAGCCACCACCTGTAGTCAGTGGTCATTCCTACAAGGAGCAAGATGTGAAAAGGCGGCAGGAGGGATGGTTACAAGAAGTTTGCAACAGATTGGAATGCGAGTCAACAAAGTGCAAAGCGGAGGACAGGGAGCTGCCTCTGGGAGCTGCTCACCTGGAATAAACCCAGTTCTTCGGAAAGGCTCTCCAGGACACAGAGGTCTGCAGGCACCCGACACTCAGAACAAACCTTTTCTTCCCCCATGCTTGCAATCTTGGAAGCTGCCTGATTTACCATGCAATCAATCTGTGAGGCCATGACCCCTCCCTCTATCCCGGAATAAGCTGTTATGCAAAATGGTGCAAGTTGGCTCTGCATTGGGCCAAGGATTTGCTGTTTCTGTGGAATGCCAGGCATCTCCCTGAGGTTTGGTTTCATGCCTCTGGAAGAGGTGCATGTTCTCTCCGATAAGAAATGGGCCTGGAAGGACGGTCCTGAAAGAAGGCAGAGGGGGATGGATGATGCTTAGTAAGGCTTAGGGATCAGAGCAAGTTATTCTGAGTACTGGGAGTCATGGGGTGTTCCCGGCAGGGAGGAGAAGCCAAACCGATCTGGCAATTCTATGTAAGCTTATGGCAAACTGGCAAAAGAGATTTCAGAAAAGGGCACATGGATCTCCAAACTCCAGTAATTTGTTGTGATTTAATTTCTCGTTCTTAATATTTACTTTCATACCTAATTTTTATTCATAATTTTTGTATTTTTTTCTTAAGCTTCAGATCCCGCCATCCCCAAACCAGATCCTCCGCATAGAAGAAGATGAGACAGATGAATTTCTTACTCACAAATTGGACTTTGGAATGTCCAGACTCTAAGATGAAGGTCAGAGTTGTGGACATTAAATATGGGGTCTACTAAGGAGAGCGAGGAGACTGTTGGGAAGTGAAAAATTCAGGCAAAATGTGTTTTTGTCTCTGGAATTCCACAACATAGAGGCAGCGCTAATAGATCTGCACACTTAGCTGCCTTTGGAGTGTAGAGTCCTGGTCTCCTATACATGCTAAAAAATTCCACTACAGAGAAAGAAAAAATCATCAGCCAATTCTTAAAAAGCCAATATACCAGCTCTAAAAGATCTTTAATGGGAATTAAAAGACTTCTTTTATTTGCAACCTAATTCCCTATCTTATCCAAGCATTGCCTTTTTAAATCAGGTCAAGATGAGACCCAAAATACCTCACACCACAAGTTTACCAAAGTTTGTATGGCTCAATACCAGTTAATTATCCTCACTACACAATTACAGTACACACCATGCAAACCACCAGGCCTGAAAGCCCAAGCCACTAGATCTATGCGATGAAAACTGTAACACCTAATATCAATGCCAGTGGTTCCCAAAATCTCACTCCGCCTATGTAATTTTGGTCTCTAAGTACCAGTCCCCAACCACAACTCAAGTGTTCCTGGCCAATGAACTAACATTTGGGGTTTTAACTTGAAATAATCACACCTCTGTCCCCAATTTAAGTCCGCCCAGCGGACACAGTCTGCCCTGGAAATCTTTCCGCCTGGTAAAGAGGATACCCAACGGAATGGTCTCTGTGGGCAGCCAGATCTGAAAGAGGCAGAACACAGAAAGAGCTGAACCACACTTCCCACTTCCAAGCTCACCAGTCAGATAAGTCACTACTTTCCCCGAGAGCAGGAGGGGGTGCAACTAGGAAGGACACTGAAAGGTAAAGCACAGGGGGTGCAGGCGTCCATCTAACAAGCAGCTCCAACAAAAAAATACCACGTCTTAAAAATGTTTCAGTCTGCAGATCAAGTAAGTGCACTTCCAGAAATATATCCAAAGAACAAGTCTGTGATGCAGAACACTATGTACTGATATCCTCATTTTAACCTTAAGGAGGGAAAAAATCAAAACTGTAAGGTAAAAGAATTGTATGCCCCCATTTAAATGTTTTGTAAGTGTTTTTAATGACATGAAAAAGAAATTCATGTTGTACTGATAACTTTTTTTAGAAAGGCAACAATATTTTGTTACAAATGATCCCAACGTGTTTTTTAAAAAAGTAGTTCTCCCAAAATTATAAAATAGATCAGAAACATTATGGAAGTATTTTTATTATATTACTATGTATTTTACAGATGTTTTATAAGGAATATATGCTAGTAATATCATCAGGAAAAGGTTAATTTTTTTCAATTTCTTCAGCTTATCCAATCTGCTGTGTTTACTAAAAGTATTAATTTTATAAAATCAAAATGAATTTCATATTAATCACTCTTCAGCCACAAGTTAAATCTGTTTCTAAACCTGGGTAGCATGTTGTCACATAAATAATAAATGAGTATTCATATCTATATGGAATCCCAATATTTCCACGATATAGAAGAGAAATACATATCATGTCCTACTCTAATTCACCTAAAAAATTGGAACAATTATCAAATATATTTATTGATCCTAGCGACCCTACTCAATGATCAAATAAACTACTTTTGTGGAAAATACAGTGACATCAACTTTTATTTACTCATGATTAGGGTTGCCAGATAAAATACAGTATATCCAATCCATTTTGAATTTCAGATAAACATTGGAGATTTTTTCATTTTAATTATGTCCTATGCAATATTTAAGAGGGTCAAGGCAATATTTGGGACATAGTTTTACTTAAAAAAATGGTAAATATTTATCTGAAATTCAAATTTACTGGGCATCCTGCATTTTTATTTGCTCAATCGAGCAACTTATTCATGACGTCATTTTAGAAACCCACATTCTCTGCTCTGGATACCCATTACTCTAGTTCCAGCAAGGACTAGATAATTGCATTAACAGGAAGTCAGAGCTTTCTAATTCAGGGGGAAGCATTCCCAGGGAGGATGCATGAAAAGATCCCATGCTTCTTAAGCTTGCTATGTCCTCCACACTAGGATTGCCTTCGCAGACCCCTCCCTGGCCCCATCTTGGCTGCACAGTCCCAGATAAAACAAGAACAACAGGGAATCCAAGCGCCCTCATTTCCACACTAATACTAAATGAAATACGTGGGAGGCCCCAGTCCTCTGCCAGCTCTGCAAACAGCCAAGCAAGACGCTGCAGGCGCAGCTGCCCAGCATGGGCTGTGCAGCAGGGGTTCTCTAAAGCACAGAAAGTGGGAAGTGCCTGCTACCACTACAAGAAGCAAGGACAGCATCTGTCTTCCTTCATCTTACTCCAAAGACTCCCACTGCACATTGTGATGACAGTAAGAGGGAGAATGGACACGGAGAATGGTGCCGACAACGGATGCATTATTATTCCTTGGTTACTGTTCCATTGTTTACAAACAATAAATAAAAGTAGGGAGCAAAAGATGCAGTTACCCAAACCTTCTGCCTAATGGAGATGAGGCCTCCCTCCCCAAGGAGACTTTGGGAGCTGACTTTCTGGGTCCTTTGACAAATGCTGACCCCAAACCCAGATATAAATGTATTCATTGTTTGATACATTACTTCCAGAAGAGACCAAAAATAGAAACACACCAAAAACAGATATGCAAGTAATTTAGAAAATGATAATGCTATAAAGAAAAATAAAGCATCATATGGAAACAGCGAATTGTGGAAGGGAATTCTATTTTAGGTAATGTGGTTCGTGGAGGCTTCTCTGAGCAGCTGACATTTGAGAAGAGACCTGAAAGAATGGAAAAAAGAGTTGAGAGACTCTAGGAATATTGATTCCCAAGAGGAAATGGCCAGCAAAAAGGCCCTTAAAGACATCCCTGTAGCCTTCAGGAAACAGCAACGACGTTGTGTCTTGAGTGTAGGGAGCCACTGGGAGAGGAGGAGACAGATGACATCCAAGAGGCAGCCATACAGCAGATCATGTAGAATGCGGCAAGCTCATCTTTACCCTAAGGATGGGGCTCATCCATGGAAGGGTGGAAAGCAAGGGAATGCTAGGACATAACTTATCTCTTAGAATGATCACTCTGGCAACCACATGAAGAAGAGAATAGGGCAGGGGGATGACTCCTCTAATTCTACTTTTAGAATTAAGACTTAGCAAGTCCATACAGAGAGGCTGTTACAAAATCAAGAGATAATGGTAGACTGAAGTAAGACAATAGCAATAGAGAAGGTAAGGATTGGTGGGATTCTGAATATATTTTGAAGGTAGCATTGACAGACTGTGGATGTATTTGAAATGGCACGTTAAAGAAACTGGAGGATGGGTGGAGGTTGGCTTCAGGTTTTTTACTTGAGGGACTAAATGAATAGAGGGTCCTTCTACTGAGATGAAGAATGTTGGAGAAGCAGATTTTGGGGTGGAGATGGGTGCTGGATATCAAAAGTTCTATTTTCAACTTGAAATGTCAATTCAACACCCATATGCAAATGTTGTGTGACAAGTTGGATTTAGGAGTCTGGAGTTAAAGGCAGATATTAGACCTGAAGATACATAGATGGTATTTAAAGTCAGTCCCATGGATTCATACAGGGAATAAATACAGAAAGAGAGGAAGAGTTAGTGACAAATCCCTGGGCATTCCAACATTTATTAGCACAGACCAGGATCATGAAAAAGAGATTTAAAAGAAACAGCCGATGAGTTAAGAGGACACCATGCAAGGGTGAACCCAGGAGGTAAGTGAGGAAAACATTCCAAGAAGGGAGCGAACATCTGGCCAAATGCTGATGTTCAGCAGCATGGTTAGTTCCTGCTTGTCGATCACAAAAAGACCACAAGACTCAAGCTGAAAACTCACACCTCAAGGTTAGTTCACCCTGCAACTGTCCTGCAAGCACACAGTGAAGACAAGCACCTGCGTTCAACTATCTGAAATCCTGATTTGATGCATACCCAGAAAGCACCGTCATGCTTTCTATATAGTAATCTTGCAATTTAATTTGCTTTAAAACACTTACTTTTGGGCATTTAACTGCAAAGCCAATATTATCCTGGTGTCTGTTAAGCATATTTTTTAAACCTATCTTTTAAAATACCTTAACGCTTCGTTATTTATCACTTCCCCTGGAAGGCTGGGGAAGCCCTGTCTCAAGTTGTCTTCACCCAAACTGGATTTTTAATTAAAATTTTCTTACCTATCTAGGCGGATTGTCCCTGCTTCTCCAAGTGCCCTGTGGCTGGAAGTTTCCATTCAGCCAGCCCCAAGCATATCCCAAGAAATAATTCCCAACCATTAGGAAAAAGCCCTCCACTCATTGTCTCCAGTCTTTTTTTACTGCTACTGGCAAAGAGAGGCATTCTCCGTAAAGAACAACAACCATCTGAGTATGAACATCCTCAAGCAATTGTCTCCATCCACGGAGTACTTCTGAAAACGGCTGGCGCATCAGGCCCTCTCCGGCGAGAGGCTAAATGTCTGGGCTCTCGGTTCACACGGACCTCCACCATCTGCTCTGCCCACTGAACCCCTGTGAGTGTGAGAAAGGTTAGGCATTTAATTCATCTTCATTATCACTCGGTCTTGTGAGAGGACAGCATGGAAACTAAGATGACCCCGTGAGGCCTTTTCCCCTCACAGAATCACAGCTGGCTTAACCTACTGGCTATCCTGATCGGGAGAGGAAAATCCCACTGCTACATGTCCTAAAAGGACCATTCCCTTCTTTTCCACAGTGCTGGGGTGGGGGGTGGTCCTGGCACTGGGCTTGACTCAGGAAGGCTGACTGGGCCCCAGGAAGCTACTTGCCAGGAGTGGGGTGAGGAGTCTTGGACAAGGCCCAGCCTAGGCGCCATTTTCCTCACCTACCCCATAGGAATTCAACGCTGCCTACCCCCAGGCCTGCTGCAGGAAACTCATGGGATCCTGTGAGTGGAAAGAGCCTGCCACCTGTGTCGACCCTAAACAAAGCAAGTCAAACTGCTGTGAGCTCTACCTACCAAGGGCGGTGGCCGTCTCATGGTTGCCCCTCAGAGCAAGGGCAGAAATCATGATTGGAAGGTAATGCTTTCATTTTAATATAAGCATTTCAAAAATGGCATATCTGCACCAAAGAGATATGTGACTGGAAAAATAATTGCATACTGGTGTTTTAAGTTTATTCATTTGATACTACCCCTGAAGAAAAGCACAGTTCCTCTCTCCTTAAAAGCCCTTCTGATCAATAATGTGTTAACCGTAACTTCAAGGAGGTATTTAAATCAGCATGATTCTCAAGTCCCTTCTTTCCAGAGAAGTTTCACAGAGTAACTTTCTAACTATTGCTTTTGTCGGGCCAAATGAACTTGCTATGCTAGAAACACATTCCTGCAAAACTGTATTATAAGACACTGTCATCATAACAAAGTGGAGAAAAACAGAGCCGTTTTTATTAATAACAGCAGAACTCAATTTCATTGGTTTTAATTTACCATTTTCACATTTTGCTATGACATGATCCAGATATAAATTGTTTTGATGAGAAGCCATACACTAGGGACAAAAAAAGTTACAACTCTGCTTTTTTTAAAAAAAAGTTTTGCATAAATCAGTGAAGGACACACTAATAAAGATTGGTCTGGAACATTTCTCTTTATGACGATTGACTTATCAGCAATAGTCACTGCAGCAGAGTTGGAAATTACATAATTGCCAGAAACTGTAGATATTTGACTTGGCAAGAACCTTAGGTTTATCTGATTTATTTTTGTAAGAATTTGGCCCTGTGGATATTTAGAAATGTTTAATGAAAGAACAGTAGAATATAAATGAAACAAGCAAAAAATCCTCTTTTCAAAGGCCGCATTTAACTCCATCGTCACTGTTGTGATAACACAAATAAACCAACAACAAACCGGTGGTGATGGTGTTGGGCAAAAGTATGACTCTAAATTAAAACATTCTGAGCTACTACCATCTGGACATTTTCTCCCTTTGCATAATCATTCTCAACCGTTGTCTGCCTATTTATCAGTGGGTGCTGCACAACGTGACCCTGAGCCTTGAAACACATGCATCGAAATTAGGAACCCAGAGCCCCAAGGCCCATGTCCTGACCTGACTGCTCAATGTGGAGGCCACCCACTGTCGAGAGAGAAAGAGACAGAGTGTTGCTAATCCCAGACCCTGAGCTCCTCTGTATCCCCAGAGCCTGATCCCACGCTTGTTACAAACCCAATTCTCAATAAGTGTTTTGTTGCTGAATCAAAGCATATCCAAAAGGTGGACTGACAAAGATAAAATGAAATCAAGTCAAAGGAAGCAGCTGGATATAGTAAGAAGAGATTGAACGAGAAGACCTGGCTCTGGTTTCATCAACTTCCCGTGTGACTTTAGGAAAGTTATTTCTGCTTCATAGGCCTCGGTTTCCTCAACTGTAAAACAAGTTTGTTTTTCTTCAAGTTATTTGAAATATCACCTACTCAAACCCATAATTTTTTAAAGGCTCACTGACCCAACCAGAAATGCCACACTTCTTCTTCGATACAACAAACTGTTCATATTCCTCATTGTAGTTACTTTCATTGGTTGACTTATTTTGGTGATGCCCCTCAACATAATTCCCTCCATTAGCCGACTTTTTGTTTCCTCTTGATTTTACTACCTGCCATAACCTTGATATCACCCTGTTTTCTAATGGGCAGAATCATGTAGCAAAGAGTTCAAATTTTGAAGTCAGACCAACTAGTTTGGATTCTGGTTCCACTGTTTGATCAGAAAGTTTCTAAGTGTTTTTGCAATTTGCATCTGCAAAGTGAGATTCCTATTTCCTTCACCACTGAAGTGTCATAACTCTGAAATAAGATAAACATCTGACACCTAGCAGGTTCTCAATTCATGTTTCTACTTATAATTCATCTGTTGCTGGGCAGAGCCTATTTCCGAAATGTACATATGCCCCTTCTTTATAGCTTCAAATCCTGATGTCTGGCCTTGAATTAAATGAGTTAATATTTAAATGAGTTTAACAGATCCTGGATAGAGAAAAGGTTGGTCATTTCATCATTTAGTCATGCATCCTTCATTTCTTCCAAAACATTTATTGAGGCCTAAGATGAAGCGGGACAGCATTATGTTTCAGAGCACAAAATACAATCAAGAGGCACTTGATGTAGCAGGAGAGACAGACATATAAAGTGACAATTAAAATATGGCATGATACATCTGATAACAGAGAAATGCACATGATGTGATGGAAACATGAAGGGCAACTAAACTTGCTAGGAGCTGCCACCAATTTGGTAGTTTTGAAACTCTCTTGCCAACCCCCCTGAGGGACTGGGGGGAAATGCAGAAATATTAAACTTCCCCACTGCAGGAATCACTGATATTCTCACAAGCACTGGGGACTACCAATTTAGAAGGCTGATCCCTCAGTCTTGGGGCTTGCCTTTATGAAGCTTCTTACTTTAAAAGAGAGGCTAAGCCTACTTATAATTGTGCCTAAGAGTCACCCCCAGAGACCTCTTTTGTTACTCAGATGTGGCCTTTCTCTCCAAGCCAACTCTGCAGATGAATTCACTGTTCTCCCTGCTGCATGGAACATCACTCCCAGGCATGTAAATCTCCCTGGTAACATGGGACATGACTCTTGGAGATGAACCTGGACCCAGCATCATGGGATTGAGGAAGTCTTCTTGATCAAAAGAGGGAACAGAAATGAAACAAAATAACATTTCAGTGGCTGTGAGATTTCAAATAGAGTCAAGAGGTCACTTTGGAGGTTATTCTTATGCACTATATAGATACCCCTTTTTAGTTTTTAGTGTATTGTAATAGCTAGAAGGAAATACTTGAAACCATTGAACTGCAACCCAGTAGCCTTGATTTTTCAACACAATTGTATAACTAGGTAGCTTACACAGTGTGACTGTGTGATTGTGAAAACCCTGTGGCTCCCATTCCCTTTATCTAGTATATGGACAGATGAGAAGAAAAATGGGAACAAAAATTAAATGAATAATAGGGGGGATGGGAGGATGGGATATTTTGGGTGCTCTTTACTTGTATTTTTATTCTTGTTTTTAGTTTGTTTTTTTTCCTTTTTTAGAGTAATGAAAATGTTCAAAAATTGAAAGAAAAAAAAAAAAAAAAAAAACTCCTGCCTGAATTAGTGAAAGATGAATATAGCGCTGGAGGAAATATTAATATCTCCCTCTTGAGGCTATTTTTAAAAACAGAGTAAAGAATTAATTCCTCCACAGAAATACATGGAATGGAATTTTTGTTCAATGATTATTCCTAAAGAAAATCTAAATATTTTCACAGATTCTTATGTATATAAAAAGATTATTATAAACAAGTTCTACTTATATATGAAAACACACAGTATTTGTGGTTTGCTCATCACCATAAAAATATTCATGTACCAACTACTTCAAATGCCCACAGGAGCTTTATATACTCAAAGTTGATTCAGGTAGCATTGAAGTTTCTCACATTAGAATATTATTCAGACAATAATGAATAACAGTTATATAGAACAAGTATTTTCAATGTCCCAGTTATTAACTGACTAGCAAAATTAGGAAAATTATAATTCTATGACTATCATAAACACAGTGTTTCAACTCTATTCTCAAAAATTTTTATCAGTGAAAATGGCCTGAGGTCTCTTTAGAGCCTCTACATTTTATTTTTCATTATCTCTGAGGTGACAAAATAGTAGTTACAAACAAAGACTGGAGACAGATCTCTTTTGGTTTGAAGCCAAATTCTGCCACTTTTGAACTGTGTGACTGGGCAAGTTACTTGGCTTTTTTGAGCTGTGGTCTTCTCGTCAGTAAAATATGAATTTACTCTATTCATGTGGGTTTTGAGGATTAAATGTGATGAAGTATTAAAAGTATATAACTGAGCTCTCTGTGTACTAGAGTAGGCGCTCAATAAAACAGCAGACATTACTATCTGTTTAACAGAGCTCCCTGAACATTATGTTTTTATCTTTTCTTTAGTCATATCCATTTTCCCTGACAGGACAGTGTCCATGATGGTGGCAAAAATGCAATGGTGGAATCAGACCACTCATGAAACAATTGGAAATGCATGCATATTAAATTATTTTCTTTATTTATGATTTTTATTTCAGATTAGTTCATGTAGCTAGTTTACCAAAAAGAGATATGCTTTTGGCTTTTAAGTCTCTAAAACCTGTGTCCAAAACAGGTATGAAAACCTACAATATGCTAACCACTTGGGAAAGTTCAGAGAAATGTAGATTCTGAGGTGCCTCTAATTTTGCTTTAAAGGAGCAAAGCCTTACAGACATACATTCATTAGTAATGCAGCTAAGTTAAAATATATTCAATAACAAGAATATGCTGGCATATTCAATAACAAGAATTCAAAGAATTCTAATTTTTTAAGGGGATGAAGAAAGGATGCACTACCTCTTCCACTGGTGTGCCTAAAAACTAGATGGGAGGCAGATGGATGTGTTAGAGATTACTAATGTACATTAAGATAAATAAAATAAATAGAAGAAAGTGCAAAAGGCTGGCTTGGCTAAAGAAGGGACTACGCAAACCCTCCTGAAAGTATAGGTAGGATTTTCAGAGGAGGTGACAACTGAGCTGCGTCTTGAAGAATGAGTATGAGTCTCCCAGATTTAGAAAAGCAGAGGTTGCTTGGGAGGTAGAAGTGTGGAGAATGGAGAATAATTCAGGTTAAAGAACGAATGTGCATAACGTTATAGATACAAAAGAGCACACGTTCAGAAATGGTGACAATTTGGTGTGGTTTAACTGTAGGGAAGAGTAAGAAAAGGTACCAGAAAAGATAGGCAGTGCCAACTAAGGCACATCAATGTGATGTGAGACCTCAGGATATTGTAATCCCAGGGATATTTTATCCTGGGGAGTTGCAATGTCAAATTTCAACTTTAGTCTGGCAGCTGTGTGGAGCAGAAAAAATGCGGCAGGCAGGGAGGCAAGGAAGAAAGCTTTTAATTTGTTTAATAAAATGATATTGTGTGCAGTGGTATGGGTTAACAAGTATGAAACTATCTTATGTGTACTCTAAAGAAAAGAATCAGTATGTTGAGAGGAGCCAGAAGAAGGTAGTTACAAAGAGAAAAAGGGAGAAGATTTGAATGAACCGTGCAGTACTGGACTGGAATTGAAGATACCAGCATGAGTTCATGGTTTTTCATAGACAGATATAGAGACAAGTAGGTAGATACACAGCTATGGAAATAAAGGTAGGTGTGTTTGTATATGCGTGCATGTGTGACATAGCTCTGTCCATTGAAAGCGCCCAAAGGCAATGGCACACTAGCAGCAATGAGCACATACGGTGTCTATTTAGTATTGTCTAAATACCATTCTCCATGAAAAGGAAATATAGGTCTGGAGAAATGGCTGATTCCAGGGATGGAAAGATCATAAGACTGGAGATTCTGTTATTCAAGGAAATAAGGACATGCTCCAAGAATCATGCAGACACCTCAAAAGCCCACAGGAACCCTCTTACAGGGGCTCCCACTGGCCAAGTCTGGGGCAATTTGAGCATCAAAATAAGTAATGATAATAATGAATGATACCCCATCGAATAAAATACGAATCCATGAGTCCATGACAGAAATGAGTAAACATGGGGGAAGAGAAGGTGATTTGTTAAAGTAGAATGCCATCTAACAAATATAGAAGGAATAATAGAGCTAGAAAAGCAGTCAATGGAAGCTAAAACTATAAGTGAAAGTTTGGTGAGGATTGGATATTTATATAATCTCAATGTATCTCCCCACATTTACATATGAACTACAGAGGGAAAATCAGTAACTTTAGAATGGAGACAATTCAGTGAAGTCTTCAAACTACTAGCACCCATATTGGGATAAACTGACATCATGATCCTCCCAATAAGATGCACTGAGAAGGACAAAGAAAATTCAGTGGAATTGCTGCCCCAAAATGCACAACCTGAATATAACGATGTGGAAAATCAGACAAATCCAATTTGAGGGACAATCTATGGAATAATCAGCTCATATTTTTAAGAGAAAGGTCAAGGTCCAAAAGTCCAAAGCAATGTTAAACCGTACCAGAAATGGCAGACTAAAGAGACTTGACAACTGAAAGGATGCGTGATCTCGTGTTTCATCCAGAACAGGGAAAGAGAGAGAGACAGAGAGAGAGAGAGAAATGTGGCAAAATATAACCAATTGATGAATCTGGGTAAAGTGAACCCAAGAGGTCCTTTTACTGTTTACTTGTCTCTAAGCATCAAATTCTATTAAAAGTCAACCACATCACGTATTTACTCAATGAACATAATTTCTGCTCTCCATCAGCTCAGTCTTCAGGTAAAAATATTTAAATGACTTTCCGTGTCAATAAGCTTTTTTACTGGGCACAGTGGTGGAGTCAAATAAGAAGTGATTTGCCCCTGCTTGGGGAAGTCAGTGAACCTAGTGTAAAAATTCCTATAAAAGGTGATGAGAGCTGAAACTAGACAGCTATGGGAAGGAAGGGGCAGGTTCAAGAGAAGTTATAGAAGCTGAATCAACAGAACCTGAATGGTTGGGTGCCAGGATGGTGAATGGAGTGGAGGCTTTGCGTGATGCTCATGTTCCTGACCAGGTAACTAGGGTAGGAGACTCACGACAAGGAAAAGGTTTTGCAAGGAGATGGTAAGCTCGATCTGGGACATGTTGAGTTTTGGTGTCTTGGGACATCAGGGCACCACTGGTCCCTGGTTACTTAGTCTCTGTCACATTGTGACTACTTGAAAGTCACAATCTCATTCAAGCACAGGGTGAATGGAGGTAGGAGTGAGGGTCTAATTTTAGGGTTCTAAAAGTGCCGCCTCAAACCCTAGTCTACCCCAGTCACAGAGTCTTCCCAATTGAGGAAATAAGCTTCTACTCTCATTACTTCATTCCTTCAGGGAACATTTACTTCAAGCGCTGTAAACCACTGGGGATACAGTGATGAATAATTAATAGGCCCTGACCCCCAAGATTTTCGCAGAGTAGTGAGAAAGAAAAATACAAGAACAAATAATTATAACCCAGCCTGCCAGGTGTTAGGATAGAAGTGGCAAAGGGGCTAATGGAAGGGGACTGCAGAAAGACAATGGGCATGTGATGTGAAGGCCAGGCTGTTCGGAAGGGAGTCAAGTCAACTGATACTAATGAGTGATTGAAGATGCAGGGGTCTAGGATGAATTCCAGGATTTTCACCTGGGCTGCTGGGAAGGTAGTGTGGGCCCTTGGCAGCAATAAGAAAACAGGAGTAGAAGCAGGATGTTGCTTAATGGGTAGAGGAGGTAGGCAGGCAAGGAGACGAACTGGACAAGGAATGAAAGTCTATCAATCTTGAAGCCAAACTTAAAAACCCTGAAAAATATCCATTTTGTCCACACACAATTACCAGGAACACAGAATCCAAGCTGGACCAGGCTTTGGGCTCCAATCTGAGCTGTACTACACTAAGGGACATTCCAGACTGACCTACATTTTGCAACAATATCAGGGAGTGGGGGGCGTCTCTAGGAACAGAGCTGTTTGCTCATCAAACAGCAAACAGACATATTTTCTCACCACCAATGGGGCCACTGCCAGGAAATCACCCAGATCCCAAATAAAAAACAGGCCAAAGGAAAACAAAGAGACAAGACCCCCGGTTTCTTGCCAGTGTGGCCTGCAGTTCGGGGCAGGGTGCTTCCTGGGGGTCACAGGGCCCAGAATAAATCCTGCCCTGCGCCCCTGAAATATGTTTATGCAGGTGAAAGGGGAGGCAGGGACTGGGGAAGAGGCTGTTACTGAGCGCCTTCTCTGTGCCAGGCCCTGTGCTTGGGCCTTCCAGGATTTGTTTCCTTCTCTTCTACTTTGCAAATGAGGAAAACAGGCTTTGAGGTTAACAACTTGCAGAGATACATAGTAAGTGACAGGCCTGATACTCAAAGCCAAGCCTGCAGACCAGGGAACTGTTTCTTTTCACAGCAACGTGTCCCTGCCCCTCAGAGGGGCGCTGCCTGGGGCCCTGGCACCTGCAAGGCAAATTCCCAAACTGCCACCTCTAGGCAAGACTCACCTGGTGACGGTGGAGGGGAGGGTGACAAACCCTGCTTGTGTGTAGAGGGCTCTTCCCCCTCCCCCTCCCCCTCACCCCACTCTCATTACTTTATAGCTACCTAATAGAAAAAGTCCTTTTCCTAGCAAGTCAATCCACTCCTGAAGGTCAGGAGGGGTTTCCTCGTTTGCTCTGGCTTGGTTCTGGAGAGAAGCAGCGTGATACGGCACCAGGTGGCTTGAAGACAGCCCCTGTGCCATCAGAGCACGTCCCCTTACACACTGTAGCTCTGGGTGCAGGAACTCGTGGGGTGTGGGCATGAGGAGGTGGTCCGTGAGTCCTAGTTGGCACCTGCTCAACTGACTAGCAAGCAGCAGGAAGCTGGATCGTTTTCTCTTTCCTTGGATGAGGCCTAGCTAGCTGATCAATGAAGTGAGGAAGAGTCAGCTAAGGAGGGGAGTCTACAAAGTTTCTTTTAGGACACTCATAGCGGGAGTAGGGAAAGAAAAGTGTGCATTGTAAGGAAGGGGTGGCAGGCAGTTTTTGGCTAATTAGGGTTTGGTTAATGCTGGTACTTGTAGAACATTCCTGCTAATGGCTGCTACTAATGGGAAAAAAGGGATCGTTACTTAGGAAAGTACAGGGGGAGAAAAGGCCAACATAGAAACATTCTGGCTAAGCTGAAAGAAGAAACCCCCCAGGATATTCTTAAAAAGAGCAAGACGCCAATCTCTACCAGCACCAAGCTTCGTTCTCTTTGCGAAAAACTGGCCCTGGTTTTCTTTTTAGCCTGCCTGATTTTCAAGCCCCTTTGCCATCTTTCAGTTTATCTTTTCTCCTTGCTCAACACGCAGATTCCTTTTAAATGTCAGTTGTCTTCTAGATATATTTGTTATTACGAACTTATTGCGACCTGTGCTATGTAGCTTTCACTTGCACGACCTCATTCAAATTTTACAACAAAATTGTGAAATGTGTATGTGTTTAATTCCCACTTTACAAATATGAAGACTGACACTCAGAGGCTTAATCTATATAACAACTGATTGGCAGTTTGATTTCTCAAGGCTTTATACTTCAATCTTTTTTCCTTTGAGCCCTACTCCTGGTCCCCAAGATAATGTTTTAAAATTATTTTTTTAAATAAAATTGTTTTTTAACATACACATGCTATACACTTTTTTATCCTTACCCCATCCTCAAAACACATTCCATCCCAGGGTCCCATTTGCAGAGTTCTCTGGCCCTCTGAATCTGCTAACCCCTGAGCCACGTGGATGGTGAACAGAGACAAGAAATACGAACTTCAAAGATGACTTATTTTGCATTTGCACATTCTGAATGGCATGCCCTCCTCTCGGGGTACCCTTTCCAGAACTTGTACTTGGCAGCTTTGACCTATGTAAGCAGAATACTGATGAAACTATCATCTGGACAGAGCCTGGTATAGACACATTGGCCTCCAGTCATTATTCTGGACCAGGAATTTCCTGATCACTTTTGGCAAGAGTATTCTGCATGCACAGTGTTAACAGGATTAGCGGGAGAGGCTGCTACCTCAGCCTGCTGGGGGACTCGTAAGGCCACGGTTGCATGGTTAGGCCTCTGGTTCAGAAGCTGTCTAGATTTATCCGAGCCAATTCTTCAGCCTCTCTAATGAGCTATGCAGGATTCCAGTTTGACCTACTGTAGCTGGTTATAGAAGACCAGGCCACCCGGGAAGCTCCCTGACGAGGACGCAGGATCAAACAAAGAAACAAACATGATAAGCTCTAAGGGCAAGTAGGATGAGTTAAAATCTTAGTTCCATCAATTTTCAATTTTTGTGACTTTGGACAAGTTGCTTCATTCTACACTGCTTGGTAGATAAAAACTGTAAAATGGCATAAAATATGTATGGTGTCTAGCATATCCTCAAAAATATTAGTGCTTATTGTCCCCCTTTCTACAACCATGAAGACTTTAAGCCATCCATAGGGCAGCAGCATTCCAAAAAGGCAAAGTAAACACTGCAAGCCTCTGAAGTGAGAGAACCCTGGAACTTGGGGCTCTCAAACGCCTCCAGCATTCTACTGGATAAAGCAAGTCAGGGCAGGCCTAGTGCAAGGGGTGGGGAGGGTTCCAATGGAATGGCTAAAAAATATAATGCATGATTTGTACTCTGCCAGGCCCTTGCCGTGAACCAGGCACTCTGGGCCAAGAACACTGTATGTGTCACCCATTTAATTCTCACTTAAAAACCTTCAAACTAGGTCTCATAATACACACTTTATGGACACAAAAACCAAATTTGAGAGAAGTTAAGGAATCTGCCTAAGGTTAAACAAGTGGTTAGTAACAGGGCTGGTTTTGAACGCAGGCTTGTTGGATTCTAAAACCAACACTGACACTTCAGATCTATTCTTTGGAGTCCAACCATGATATAAGTCTCCATTTCTACAAAAAGGGGACTAAGAAGAATATACCACTTTATCCTCCCATTTACATTTCCTTTTACAGACTTTCCTTATAACCCCCTCTCACACACACACACAGTTCTCCCTATTATTAGCATTTTGTATTAGTGTGGTACCTTTGTTACAATTCATGAAACAATATTATTATATTAACTTTAGTGCACTGGTTACATTGTGTTGTACAGTTCTGTGGGTTTGTGTGTGTGTGTGTGTGTGTGTTTATATGTGTGGTAACCTATATACAACCTAAAATTTTCTTTGTATTCTCTTTTCCAGTATATAATTCAGTGGTGTTAATTACATATTCAAAGTTGTGCCTCCATTCCTATCATGCATTGCCAAAACATTTCCATCACCCCAAACAGAAACTCCATACCAATTAAACCTTAACTTCCCATTCCCCTCACCCTCTTGGACCCTGGTAATCTGTCCTCTACTTTCTGACTTAATGAATAGGCTTATTCTGATTATTTCATGTAAGTTAGATCATACAGTATATGTCCCTTTGCTTCTGGCTTATTTCACTCAATGATGGTTTCTTTAAGCTTCATTTTTATTGTAGCATGCATCAGCTCTTCATTCCTTTTTACAACTGAATAATATCCCATTGTATGTATATACCAAATTTTGTCTATCATTCATCTGTTGATGGACACAGTGGCTGCTTCCATCTTTTGGCAATTATGAATAATGCCATTATGAACATCAGTGTGTCACTATGAACATCAGTGTGCAAATATCTGCTCTAGTCTCTGCTTTCAATTTTGGGGTATATACCTAAAAATGAGGTTTCTGGGTCATATGGTAATTCTATACTTAACCCAAACTGTTTTCCACAGTGGCTGCACCACTTTACATTCCCATCAACAATAAGTGAACATTCCTACTTGTCCACATCCTCGCTAACACTTGTAATATTCCATTTTCTTAATAACAGACCTTCTAGTGGGTATGAGATGGTATCTCATTGTGGTTTTGATTTGCATGTCCCTGATTTGCATTTCTCTGCTTTTAGCAATTTGTGTATCTTCTTTGGAGACATGTCTATTCATATATTTCCCCCATATTTTAATTGGGTTGTTTGTCTTTTTCTTATTGAGTTGTAGTTCTTTATAAATTCTGGATATTAAGCCCTTATCTGATATATGGTTTCTAATATTTTCTCCAATTCTCTATGTTGTCTTTTTTACTTCATAAAAGTCTTTTAATGCATAAAAGTTTTCAATTTTGATGAGGTCTCATTGATCCATTTTTTTCTTTTGTTGCTCATGTTTTGGGGATAAGGTCTAAGAAACTGCCTCCTAACAAAATGCCCTGAAGATGATCCCCTTTGTTTTTTCCTAGTAGTTATAAAGTTTTAGTTCTTATATTCAGATCTTTGATCAATTTGAGTCAATTTAGTATATGATGTGAGGTAGGGGTCCACCTCCAATCTTTTGCATAGGGCTATCCAGTTCTTCCAGAACCATGTGTTGAAGAAACTATTCTTTCCCCACTGAGTGGACTTAGCACTTTCTCAAAGACAAGTTGGCCAAAGGTGAGAGGGTTGATTTCTGAACCATCAGTTAGATTCAATTGGTCTATAACTGTCCATGCTGTCTTGATTGCTGTAGCTTTGTAACAAGTTTTAAAATAAGGAAGTGTGAATCCTCCAATTTAGTTCTTTATCAAGATGGGTTTTGGCAATTAGGGACTGCTTACCCTTCTATATATGTTTTTTTTTTTTTATCTTCATTTTATTGGGATATATTCACATACCACACAGTCATACAAAACAAATAGTACATTCGATTGTTCACAGTACCATTACATAGTTGTACATTCATAAATCAATCCCTGACACCTTCATTAGTACACACACAAAAATAACAAGAATAATAATTAAAGTGAAAAAGAGCAATTGAAGTAAAAAAGAACACTGGGTACCTTTGTCTGTTTGTTTGTTTCCTTCCCCTATTTTTCTACTCATCCATCCATAAACTAGACAAAGGGGAGTGTGGTCCTTATGGCTTTCCCAATCCCATTGTCACCCCTCATAAGCTACATTTTTATACAATTGTCTTCGAGATACATGGGTTCTGGGTTGTAGTTTGATAGTTTCAGGTATCTACCACCAGCTACCCCAATTCATTAGAACCTAAAAAGGGTTGTCTAAATTGTGCATAAGAGTGCCCACCAGAGTGACCTCTCAGCTCCTTTTGGAATCTCTCTGCCACTGTAGCTTATTTCATTTCCTTTCACAGCCCCCTTTTGGCCAAGAAGATGTTCTCCGTCCCACGATGCCAGGTCTACATTCCTCCCCGGGTGTCATATTCCACGTTGCCAGGGAGATTCACTCCCCTGGGTGTCTGATCCCACGTAGTGGGGAGGGCAGTGATTTCACCTTTCAAGTTGGCTTAGCTAGAGAGAGAGGGCCACATCTGAGCAACAAAGAGGCATTTGGGAGGAGGCTCTTAGGCACAATTATAGGGAGGCCTAGCCTCTCCTTTGCAGCAACCATCTTCCCAAGAGTAAAACCTATGGTAGAGGGCTCAACCCATCAAACCACCAGTCCCCTATGTCTGTGGCCATGTTAGCAACCATCGAGGTGGAGTAGGCCAATACCCCTGCATTCTCCACAGGCTCCTCAAGGGGGCTCTACATATTTTTTTCTTGTTTTATTTTTTAACTTTTGTTTTTTAAATCAACTGTATGAAAAAAAAAATAAAAAAATAAAAAAAAAACATACAACAAAAGAACATTTCAAAGAGACCATAACAAGGGAGTAAGAAAAAGACAACCAACCTAAGATAACTGCTTTACTGCCAACCTGTTCCTACTTTACCCCAAGAAAGTTACCTAATATAGCAACATTTCTGTGAACTTGTTCCTACTATATCCATCAGAAATTAACAGACCATAGTCATTCCTGGGCATCCCCAGAACGTTAAATAGCTTATCTGTTCTTCTTGGATTATTGTTCCCCCTTCCTTAATTGCTCTCTATTGCTAGTTCCCCTACATTCTACATTATAAACCATTTGTTTTACATTTTTCAAAGTTCACATTAGTGGTAGCATATAATACTTCTCTTTTTGTGCCTGGCTTATTTCGCTCAGCATTAAGTCTTCAAGGTTCATCCATGTTGTCATATGTTTCATGAGATCATTCTTTCTTATTGCCGTGTAGTATTCCATCATGTGTATATACTATATTTTACTTATCCACTCATCTGTTGAAGAACATTTGGGTTGTTTCCATCTCTTGGAGATTGTGAATAATGCTGCTATGAACATTGGTGTGCAGATATCTGTTCATGTCACTGCTTTCCAATCTTCCGGGTATATACCTAGAAGTGCAATCACTGGATCGAATGGTAACTCTATATCTAGTTTTCTAAGGAACTGCCAGACTGACTTCCAGAGTGGCTGAACCATTATACAGTCCCACCAAAAATGAATAAGACTTCCAATTTCTCCACATCCCCTCCAGCATTTGTAGTTTCCTGTTTGTTTAATGGCAGCCATTCTAATTGGTGTGAGATGGTATCTCATTGTGGTCTTAATTTGTATCTCTCTAATAGCTAGTGAAGCTGAACATTTTTTCATGTGTTTCTTGGCCATTTGTATTTCCTCTTCAGAGAACTGTCTTTTCATATCTTTTGCCCATTTTATAATTGGGCTGTCTGAACTACTGTCATTGAGTTGTAGGATTTCTTTATATATACAAGATATCAGTCTTTTGTCAGATACATGGTTTCCAAAAATTTTTTCCCATTGAGTTGGCTGCCTCTTTACCTTTTTGAGAAATTCCTTTGAGGTGCAGAAACTTCTAAGCTTGAGGAGTTCCCATTTATCTATTTTTTTTGTTGCTTGTGCTTTGGGTGTAAAGTCTAGGAAGTGGCCGCCTAATACAAGGTCTTGAAGATGTTTTCCTACATTATCTTCTAGGAGTTTTATGGTACTTTCTTTTATATTGAGATCTTTCATCCATTTTGAGTTAATTTTTGTGTAGGGTGTGAGGTAGGGGTCCTCTTTCATTCTTTTGGATATGGATATCCAACTCTCCCAGCCCCATTTGTTGAAAAGACCATTATGACTCAGTTCAGTGACTTTGGGGGCCTTATCAAAGATCAGTCGGCCATAGATCTGGGGGTCTATCTCCGAATTCTCAATTTGATTCCATTGATCTATATGTCTATCTTTGTGCCAGTACACTGCCACTGGAATCAAATTGATTCTCAATTTGATTCCATTGATCTATATGTCTATCTTTGTGCCAGTACACTGCCACTGCAGTTCTCCCTTCTCCTTTCCAGAGCTGACAGCCCCTCCTCCCACGGGACTGAGCCTGGCAGGGAGGGGTGCAGGTCCCCTGGCCACAAAAACTTACAGATTTCGCTGATCTCAGCAGTTCCACGTTTTCATGAGTGTTGTATGAAGTATGCCCAAAGTCATATTGCTCTGTGGTGTCCAGTCCACGCAGGTTCTGGCTTTCTACCTAGTTTCCTGGAGGAGTAACTAAAACATACAGCTCACCAGTCCGCCATCTTGCCCCGCCTCCCTTCTATATATGTTTGATGAATGATTTTTCCATTTCTGCAAAGAAATCTGTTGGAATTTTGTTTGGAATTGCATTGAATCTGTATTTTACTTTGGATAGAATTGTTATCTTAACAAAATTTAGTCTTCTAATCCATGAACATGGAATGACCTTCCATTTATTTAGGTCTTCTTTAACTTTTTTCAGCAATATAGAATTTTCCGTTTGCAAGTCCTTTACTTCCTTGAAAAAATTTATCCCTGGATATGTGATTCTTTTAGTTGCTATTGTAAATGGAATTTGTTTCCTGATTTCCTCTTTGGATTGTTCATTACTCATGTAAAGAAACACCACTGATTTTTGCATGTTGATCTTGTACCCTGCCACTTTGCTGGATGTATTTATTAGTTCTGATAGTGTTGTAGATTTTTCAGGATCCTCTTTATATAGGATCATGCTATCTGCAAATAAGAGAGTTTTACTTCTTCCTTTCCTATACATATGCTTTTTATTACTTTCTCTTACCTAATCACTCTGGCTAGAACTTCCAGTTTGATGTTCAATAGCAATGGTGACAGTGGGCCCCCTTGATTTGTTCCTGTTCTTATGGTAAAAGTTTTCAGTCTTCCACTATTGAGTATGATGTAGTGTGGGTTTGTCATATACGACCCTTATTATATTTAGGATGCTTCCTTCTATTCCTACTTTGTAGGACTATTCCAAAGAAAACATCCTGAGTATGTAAACTCTCTATTTAGGGGTCAAAATACTCCTAGGACCCTTCCATGTCTCTCTTGACAAATGTAGATTCAGGGGGCTGCAGGGAAAAGTCCACTACTCCTCCAAAAATATCCAAACACAGGAATCCAGGAGACTTGGCACCAGGCTCACATGCTTCTTCCCACATCATACTTCCCAGCCCAGATTCCAAAAAAACAGGATACATCTTCAAATCAGACTTCCCCAGTTAGCCCATATTCCCTGAGGTATATAATGGTAGTCACTGACAGGCAAGCCTTTGTTTTATTCATTCAACTCTCTATTTTGAAGGTTCAACCAGATAAAGTCAGATAAATGAGTGTAGTAGGCAAAATTCTAAGATGACCCCGTTTTAGTTTCCTGGCTGCTAAAACAAATATCATGCAGTGGGTTGGCTTAAACAAAGGGAAGTTGTTGACTAACAAGTTTGAGGCTAAGAGAAATCCAAAATCAAGACACCATCAAGGTAATGCTTCCTCCTAGAAAACTGTGGCTGGCCATCCTTGGTCCCTGATTTTTCTGTCACATGACAATGCACACAGCATTCTCTCCTGGCTTCTCCGGGTTGTGTTGAATTCTGGCTTTCTCCCTCTCTGTGGCCTCCCCTATAAGGCTTTCAGTAATACGATTAAGACTCATCCTGACTGATTTAGGCCATACCTTAACTGAAGTCACCTCATCACAACATCTTATTTACAATGGGCTCACACCTACAGGAATGGATTAAGATTAAGAGCATGTTTTTATGAGGTATGTAGCTCCAAGCCACCACCCGTGCCAGTGAATCTCACCATTGTATAAGTCCCTTCCCTGTGAGTAAGATGGAAATCACCCCCATCATTACTAGACTATACATAGCAAACGGGATTTTGCAGATGTAATTAAGTCCACTAATCAGTTGATTCTGAGTTAATCAAAAGGAAGATTATCTGAGTGGAACAAACCTAATCACGTGAGTCCTTTAAAAGCAGCATTTTCTCTGGCTGGTTCCAGAAGAAGTCAGAGAGATTCAAAGCATGAGAGAGATTCAACACAAAGAGATGCTCCATTGCTGAGAAGAAGGGGATATCAGGAAGGGACTGGAGAATAGCCTTTAGGAGCAGAGAGTAGAGCCCAGTTGACAGGCTGCAAGAAAAAAAGGACCTCAGTCCTACAACCGCAAGGAAGTGAATTCTGCCAACAACCTGAGTGAGCTTGGAGGCAGGTTCTTCCCCAGAGCCTATGGATAAGAGCCTAGCCCAGCAGACCCCTTGGGAAACCAGATGAGCCTGCCCAGATGCCTGACCTACAGAAACCGTGAGATAATAAATGGATGTTGTTTTAGGCTGCTAATTTTGTGGTAATTTGGTATGCACCAATAGAAAACTAAGCATACAGTAAGTGGATTCAAATGATAAGTAGAAATTATTAGGAAATCTTTTACCTCCTTCACAGTCCACTCCGTGAGTCTCAACAAAGGTGTACCTGCATTGACTAACCTTAGACTCTATATTCCCCAAACTACTGACCCTGTGACATGGACATTGCCCACTGCTATTATGCTAAATTGTGAAAGACAGTCTTGATTTGAAACAGCTCATTAGACCACATATCCCCATTTTCAATCCATAAGTCAGGTGAGTGCCACAATAGGGTATCCAGTTGGGAAGGCATTGGTCCTGTGCCCGGAGATTTTGACTAAACCTGTCTGTGGTGGTGGCTTGGGCAATTGGATTTTTTTAATTCCCCAGATAATTTTAATGTGTAGCTAAGGATGTGAACCTCTGGCTTAGACAGTTTCTTCCCAATTGAGGCAGCCAGAAGAAGACGCTGCTGTTGCTCACCAACTTCTGCCAGCCTAATTAAGCAGACCTGGTCCTGCTAAGCATGAGTGAGGCTCCACCATGAGAACGTGGGGTCTGATGGGCCCATCTTGAAGGCTGTTTTACTGACAATGGCCTTTGCCTACAACAGGTAAGTTTCAAGGTTGGGGAGGACGATTTAAAATGGTCCACAAGGAATTAACAGACTAGGTAAAGCTTAATTGTGAGTATGAAGAATTCTTGATTACTCTTAGTGAGTAATCAGCTTCATCTGGGAACTTTCTAGACATTCAAATGCTTGGGTCCCCTTCCCCCAGAACTACTGAATCAGAAACACTAAGGGTAAAGTCCATTTATCTATGTGTTTTTTTAAACTATATTTTTATGTTGAGATAATTACAGATTCACATGCAGTTGTAAGAAACAATACAGAGAGATTACATTCCCCTTTATAAAATCTTCCCCAGTGGTAACATTTACAAAACTACAGTACAATATTGAGCCAGGACACCGGCACGGATACAGTCAAGATAAAAATTCCATCACCACAAGGGTCTCTCCTGCTGCCCTTGAGAGCTGCATGGACTTCTCTCCCACACCCACACCTACCCCCTCCGTAACCCCGAAAACCACTGCTCTGTTCTTCATTTCTGCAAATTTGTCATTTCAATAATATTATATAGTTGAAATCAAATAGTACGTAACCTTTGGAGATTGGCTTTTTTCACTCAGCAGCTAATCTCCGGAGATTCACTCAGGTTACTGTGCGTATCAATGACTTGTTCTTTTTACTGGTGAATCGTATTCCATGGTATGCATGTGCCACTTATTTAACCCATTGCAGTCTTGTTTACACATGCTCTCCTGGTACCTCTGATGCATGCTCAAGCTTCAGGACCACTGCTCCCTAGACTAAGGCTCAAGAAGACAGACCAGAGGTGCAGCACTTCTCTACGGTCCCCCTGACCCTCACTGACCTCATGGGTCTTCTCAAAGGCACAGGAAAGTGGCCTTTTTTCATCTCTGCCATACCTTTAACACACGACTCTGTATCTTCCTTATTACTCTTTAGTAAAGATGAATTTCATAAGGGCTTAATGTATTCATTCAATAAACATTTCTGAGGTACCACCTAGTAAGTGTGCTAGACACAAGGAAAACAGCAGTGGGAAAGCAGTACAGATGTCTGCACTCAAAGAGCCTGTGTTCCAGTGGGGGCAGGGGAGACAAACAATAACTAAACACTAAATAAATAAAATTTGAGGTACACAAAAATGCTATAAATAAAGCTGGGTAAGTGCTAGACAGTGATGGAAATGGGGATGCCATTCTCGAAGCTATCAGAGAAGGCCTCCCTGATGAAATGGCATGAGAGCAGAGATGTAACTGAGGAGAGCGTGTAAACATGCAAATATGCTGCACACTCCAGCAGATGGAGCAGCAAGTTTAAAAGTCTTGGGACAGGGATGCCTTGACCCATGTGCATGGAGGCAGTGAGTGAAGGAGAGAGTAGACAGGAAATGAGAGCAGAGAGATATCATGGAAAGGACTTTGGAATCTGTTCACACCTGTTTGTGTATTTTTGGAAGGTGTTGAAGGGTTTTGAGCACGGCCTAACTTATGTTTTTGAACACTTGTTTGTGCTGTTGTCTCTAGAACACAGCTAACAAAGGAGGACGTAGGGAGGGCAGTTAGCGGGCTATTGCAGAGGTCCGGGTGCAGGTGATCAGGACATATTTTGTCCTGATTTGGGACATATTTTGAAGCTATACCAGATGGGATCTGCCAAAGAATTCAATGAAGGGTCTGTGAGAAAGAGTTTAGGATGACTCTAACATTTATGGCTTAAAAACATGAATGAATGAGGTGTCCTTTTATGAGATGGCAAACACTGAGAGGAAACCAGGTTCGAAGGGTTGGAGTCAAGTTCTGTTTCGGAAATGCTAAATTGGAGATGCTGTTAATCATCCAACTATCCTTGAATATACTAGTCATTACGGAAAGATTTTGTACTAAGGAACGTGGACATTAGCTGAAGAAAATATTACTTAAAATAGCAAAAGTTGGAGATACCCCAAATATCCAACAGTAGGAAAATGATTATGAAAATTATAGTGTATCCCTTTTTAAATATTATGGAGTCATTAAAAAGTTTGATTACTCAAACCAAATAATAGCATGGAGAATACTTACATTCAATATTATGTAGGAAGAGGGAGGATACTGAATTTTATATACCGCATAATTATACTAATATTTTAAAAGGAGGAGGAGTTAAACTTTAGACAAATGGATGGGAAAAAAGGGAAGAAATGTACCATAATTCTGATAATTGTTATGTTAGTGTAGTGAGTTCACAAGCGTCTTCTTTTTCTAACTCTAATTTTTACTAAATTTGATTGTCTTTTAATCTATTTGCATAAATAATAAATATTTTATATTAGTAAATGCTGCTGACATTCTGACATTTTAGGGGCTTTTATATCTTTAGATTCTGGGAAAAAAGCTATGAAAGCCATAAAGCCATTTTCAACAAAATTTATTTCTACAGATCAGGGTGGAGCAGGTTGGCCAGGGTCAAGAAAAAGAAGTTTTTTGGTCTCAGGGTGCAAAGATGTCTAGTTGTACTACTCAATCTGTATCTTACATTATGAAAATGTAAAAACTTTTTAATGACTCCATAATATTTAAAAAGGGATACACTATAATTTTCATAATCACTTTCCTTCTGAGAGAAGGAAGAAGATGGCAGCATAGAGAGGAATGGAAGCTAGTTTGTCCCCCTGGAACAACTAATAAAAAAACAGGAACAACTAATAAATAATCTGGAATAACTGTGAAGGGACAAACGTGGCTGTCCACTCATCATACACCAACCTGAATTGGGAAGAATGCCTGAGATCGCAGCATAAAATCTGTAAGTAAAACTGCAGATCCAAGCTGGGAGCCCCCTCCCCCCATGGCCCAAATTGCAAAGCCTTGCAGTGCTAGAGAGCAGCTCTCTCCCAACAAGTGACTATAGCTCAGCTGAGCTCCAACTGGGGTTTAATTAACAAATGTGGACTGCTCAATACAAACTACGAATCCCTAACAAGCAGACAGAAGTTTTTGGTGATGACTGACCTTGGAGAGCCAGATGGTGGTCACGGACTGGCCCTGAAGGGGGCTTTCTGTCCCTTTTTCAGCTCAGTGGAGAAAGCCTCAGCCATTTTCAGTTCCTGGTGCTCTCACCAGACAAGGGTGAAGATAGCACAGGCAGAGAGTCTATTCAAATGTAAATGACCTCACCCTAGGGGGTGTATCTTTCCTAAGAGGAATAAGGTGGTGCTGAGTTCTACTACTCACCTTCCATTCAGAACCAGACCCCAGAGCCTGGGGGAAAACAGCCACAGGCCACACCTCCTTGTACCAGTCTGGAGTGACAGGCTGACAGGTGCCACCTGCTGGGCAGAAAAGCACAGTGACTTGAGGCCTCACAGCGTGCACCAATATTCTAAGACACCCTCAGGGAAACTGAATACTATTCCCTCCTTCCAAGACCTGAGCCCATCCTGGTCTGGGAAAACCCAATTGGGATAAGCAAGGAAATCAGATGCCTAGACAACAGAAAACTACAACCTACACTAAGAAAAACGAAGTTACGGCCCAGTCAAAGGAACAAACTTACACTTCAACTGAGATACAAAAATTGAAACAACTAATACTAAATCAATTCAAAAAGTTTAGGGAAGATATGGCAAAAAAGATGAAGTATATAATGAAAACACTGGGCGTACATAAGGTAGAAATCAAAAGTTTGGAAAAACAACTGGCAGAATCTATGGAAATGAAAGACACAACATAAGAGATGAAAGACACAATGGAAACATACAACAGAAGATCTCAAGAGGCAGAAGAAAACACTCAGGAACTGGAGGACAAGGCACCTGAAAGCCTACACACAAAAGAACAGATAGAGAAAAGAATGGAAAAATACCAGCAACATCTCCAGGTACTTAAGGATAAGATGAAATGCAGGAATGCACATGTCATTGGTGTCCCAGAAGGAGAAGAGAAGGGAAAGGGGGAAGAAGCAATAATAGAGGAAATAATCAATGAAAATTTCCCATCTCTTATGAAAGACATAAAATTATGGATCCAAGAAGCACAGCATACCCCAAACAGAATAGATCTGAATAGGCCAATGCCAAGACACTTAATAATCAGATTATCAAACGTAAAAGATAAAAAGAGAATCCTGAAAGCAGAAAGAGAAAAGAAATCCATCACATACAAAGGAAGCTTGATAAGACTATGTATGGATTTCTCAATAGAAACCACAGAGGCAAGAAGGAAGTGGGGTGATATATTTAAGATACTGAAAGAGAAAAACCACCAAACAAGAATCCTGTATCTGGCAAAACTGCCCCTCAAACATGAAGGAGAGCTTAAAATATTCTCTGACAAACAGACAATGACATAGTTTGTGAACAAGATACCTGCTCTACAAGAAACACTACAGGAAGCACTGCAGACAGAAAGGAAAAGACAGGAGCGAGAGGTTTGGAAACAATTTGGGGAGATAGTAGCATAGCAATGTAAGTACATTGAACAAAGATGACTGTGAGCATGATTGAAAAAGGAAGGTTAGGACCATGTGGGACACCAAGACAAAAGATAAAGACTGGGACTGTATAACTCAGTGAAAGCCACAGCACTCAACAATTGTGATAAAATGTACAAATATGTTTTTACATGAGGGAGAACGAGTAATGTCAACCTGGCAAAGTGTTAAAAATAGGGTTGTACTGGGGAAAAAAATGCAATCAATGCCGACTAGAGACTATAGTTAACAGAAACTTTGTATTATGCTTCCTTTAATGTAACAAAGGCAATATACCACAGCTAAATGCATATAAGAGAGGGACATAAGGGAGGGTTATGGGACTCATGGCTTTGGTGATGTTGTCTGACTCTTTTATCCTACGTTAGTTTAATCCTATCTTTCTTTTTGATGCTTTTTAGCTGACATTTTTTTTCCCTTCTTTTTCTTTTTCTTTTGTCTCTCTACCTTATTTGACTCTTACTGTTTCTTTGTGGAAGAAATGGAGATGTACTTATATGGATAGCAGTAATGGTGCTGAATACATAAATACATAACTATACAGAGGAAAAAAAAGCTTCTGAGAAAACAAAACATGAGTAATTCTTTAATTTCACTCTCAGCACTCAGACAGAACACATATAGTTATATATTTACATCTCAAAATTATATAATTCAAAACACTCAGGCTCCTATTCTGTGCTAAACTTTGTACTATGGGCGAAGACCCATAATACAAATACCCATAAATAAGAACTTACCAAAAGTAAATAAGTAAATAAACTTATTAAATAAACTTACTAAATAAACTTACTGACAGTAAATAAGAACTCACTAAATAAATAAATGCTGAATTAGGTGAAGGAGTCATAGAAGGACCAGAAATGAGCTAGGAATAGAAAACTGCTTCTTATTCAGTTATGCTTTGTGTACTTCAGAAGGTTGTGCTAAGTGTATGGTGCATTTTTCCCACCAAAAATAGAATGCAATAAACATCTTCAAATTCAATTAAAAGTTGAATTAAAGAAAAAAAAAAGTCAGAAACCAAAGACTCTTTCAGTCCCTCATCTCTGCAGAATCTCCCTTCTATGTTTTCGTAGAAGACAAGCCTCAGAGCTCTACAGCTTCGGAACCACCTGCGACTCCAACGTCTGCCCCTTCTCACCCTGCCCTCCGTGCTCTGTCCGCCCTCTCAGGCTGCAGTTGAGCAGAAAGGAAGAATCACCAGACTGACACTGGATTGTTTATAGATATATATGAACAACAATTTTCTTAAAAAAAACTTTCTGCACCTGCAACTAGATTGCAGTGGGTTTAAACTAAAGATTCTATATTTGAACTCTGTAGTATGCCTTTAGATAAAATTATCAATAGAAATAATAGCTAATATTTATTAAATACTTCCTACATCCCAGGCACTGTCTTATTCAAGCACCACAGCAACCTTCTGAGGTTGACACCATTTTTATGTGCATTTTATAAACGGGGAGATGGAGATAAAGGAGACTTGAACAACTTGCCCATGATCACAACCAGATATGGGAACAAAAGGATGCAAATGAGGCAGCCTCCCCAGAGCCTGCATGTTTTACCGTTTAGAAGATGCCTTAGAGAACTTTGATTAAAACTGTCAAAAACTCTTCCTGATACTCAAACTTATTTAACTCTTCCCATGAGGAGAGGCCAGAAATTGGACTAAGTCCACGATGGTTTCATCAACTGGGTCTACCACAGCACATGCCTCTTACGTAAAGCTTGGATGAAGGTTAAAGCAGAATGGTAAAATGCAGAACGCCCTTGGATTCTGCAAATGAGTCAGGGGCTGGTTTTTACATATTTTCCTGTGTACACAGAGAGACAGATATATGTTTTAAAGGGCTAAAGATGGGGCAAACACCAGGAAAAGCTCTTTGGCAGGGTCTTCCTCAATGGGCCCTGCCGTTGTGAAAGAAACACCAAACATTTCTGGTACTTCCTCACTAAAGCTAACCTCCATGTCTAGAACAAAATCTCAGCTGTCAAAACCACGCTCCAGATTTGAGGAAACCCTTCCAACATCTGTCAGGAAGAAGAATAATAAATGAGTGGGTCCAAAAATGAGTTTGCCATTCATTTTGACAGCACAAGAAAATGAACAGTCACAAATGAGGTAGATGAGATGAGGGACATAGCAATGTTTTAAGAGTTTTAAAAAGAAGGAAGTAGTAATATGGACATTGCTACATATTATACATTTGAACATTGTTTAGACATCACTTCCTAAAATCAGAGACATTGGTTGCAAGTAGGATGGACTCAAGTATGAAGCGATAGTATTGGCTTTTTACAAAAAAAAGCACAGTCATGTATTTAGAGTCAGTTTGTTACTATGGGATCACACATGATGTCATAAATTCGGCATTCTAAATGCCAAACCAGACTGTTCAGGGGAAGTAACAAGAAATGGGGCCTGGGTGAAGAAAAACTACATAACAACAAAGGAATTTCAAAAGTGACAGAAATGAGTCAAACATCCCTAAAACAGAAAAAAAAGGTGAGTGAATTTGAATGCCCTAGAACCCTGGCTTAGAGCTGAAGAAATGTAGATACAGATCCATCATTTACTTCTGAGAAGGCTCTGCCAACAAGCAAACAATTTGAGGTAATGGCTACATGTAGCGGAAAAGGGAAGGAGAAGAAAAGGAAATGAAGAGTGTGGAGAAAAAGGTGTTTAAACCATCTACAAAAGCCAATCCAATAAGTCGGCAGTTACTGAGCACATGCTCATAGGTTAGTGGTAAGAGGTGAAGGCACAGTTGCTGTCTCTGAAGAATGCACAGCCTAGGAGGACAGAGAATTCATAAGCAAAGTCCAGCTCAGTGTTCATTAGAAGTGTACCAAAGACACAGGAACACAGAGGAATGTTGAACGCTGGGAACTTCCCCCAGGACACGCTCAGCTGGGTTTTAGAGGAAACTAAAGGAATGCAGAGGTTACAAGGGAAATCCAAGTTATGTGGTATATGTAGAGCACAGAGAAAAACTGAAAAGAGTGGAGGGCATGCAATTTGGAGGTAGACAGGAGTACATCGCAGAGTTCCTTGTCTATCTAACAAAGTGGATGAAGAATGTATCCAGGAAACAAATGTATTTAGATTTATATTCTATAAATACCACTCTATATAGGTGGGTGGATCTGGATGTGTGGGTGGGGAGGATTTGGGACCCTGAAACCTGTTCAAAGCCTGTATTCTAAGAATGTGGGCCCATGATGGTCTGAGGCCTGGGACGAGGCAAGGGTAATAGAGATGGAGAAGAAAGACTGGATTTAAGAGGTCTTTTGGAATTAGAAGTGTCAGGATTTTATGATGATTGGTGTCTGGGGTAGATGGAAGGATTTTAGGATTAGTTTAAGGATCACACAGCTATGCCAATCTCTGCAGTCACAGAATCAATCATTCATCTCACACTGATCAGGTTTTCCTTAGGTGCAAGGAACTGAGCATAAAGAGATGGAGAGAGTGTCCCAGGGGACTCTGTTCTAACCTAGAAGCTGAGCTCCTTAAACAAATAAATAACACAGATCTTCATTACAGCTACTGAATTAACTTGAAACAGTACAGTGTCCTTAAGAACCTCCCCCAATTGAAAGTGAAAACATAAATATTTGAATAGGTTTTCAAAAAGTGAATTAGCTTTTTATTGTCCTCTCCTACACTGTCTTCCCTATAAGTTTGTTGATAAGAAACCCCCTTTTCACTCTAGATGTTATAAGAAATTAGATGATAAGAATAGAAGCTTCCAGAGCACATGCCTGTCAATAAACCTGTACAGGATTAAGGGCTTTGATTTTAAAAATCAGACTGATATTGATGAGGCTTATATCGACAGAAAATTGGAGCTATAATTTGGAAAAAAATGAAGAAGAAAATTTTCAATTCACATGGCAAAAGAAAAGTTCCATAAGCAGCAATCTTCAGAAAAACAGAAAAAGAAAAAAAAATTCTACATGAACAACTTCACATTTAAAAACAAGCCCTTATGCCCCTTGGAAAATTCTCCCATAAAAATAATAGTGTTTCCATGTTATCATGTTTTAATAAGTACTTCATGTCTCAAATCTTTGATCCAACAAATTTCTATATTGTAAAAAGAAGGACACCTGTTTCTATAGCTCCCTCATATTTGTTATTTTCACTCATGCTTATTAGAACAGGGGAAAAAGTGACTAAAATTCATATATATATTTTTATATTGGCAAAGAGACAAATTCAACTCTTCATTTATCCTTTTATTCCCAAACCCAAGGTTTCTAATGCCCCGTGATAAAAAGTAATAATAATAATAAACATTCTTTGTCTCCATATTAAGAATGAGGATGGAATGAGGTACTCAAAAGAGAGTCTAGAAGCACAGAAAAGCAAAGAGTCTGAGAAATCTGGAGGAGTTCACCTCGGCACTCAGGTGAGCTGCCACCTGTGAGGTTGGTGGAGAGCAAAAGCATAATGCAAGAAACCAGGGGGCAGCGGGGTTCTGGGGGAGAAGACTCAGCCGTGGAGAGCTGTGTGAAGGGCTGCCCGCTGCCCTCGTGAAGAGGTTTAGGAAAATCTAGGAGATGCTGGTCGCTGCCTTCCCCTCCAGTCCACATGCCTCATGTCCACATAAAAACGTGGCCTAGAGAGTAGCCATTTCCTCTGCTCAGCCCATGGGAGGAGACTGGTCTTTGGTCAAATCAGGGAGGGAGAGAAAGGGATTCTGGCCATCGCGTTGACCAATTTCTGCACAATCTTTCAGATGAGGCGTGCAGTCAACCCGACTCACTCGCTGAGATGTTGCCCCATGCGGGGTCCCTGGCCGTGTAGACGCTGCCTTTGTGCAGCTGAGGGAACAGCCCTTCTCGGCCCCTACCGCCCAATACGCATTTATATTCACTTGTGCCTGTTGTGGGAGCAGGGCCAGCAGATGACCATGATCAGGGTGAGCAGAGAATGCACGACCGATTTTCCATGTTTGAGGGGAGCTACAGGAAATTGGGGAGAGGGGGAGGAAACAGGGAGTAAAATCCATTCCACTTGCCTCTCCATGATCTCCCCGTTCTTGAACCACCTGAAGGGAAGGCTAGAGGTCTTCGTTTCTTCTGATGCAACAGCCTTGGAGCCCTGCTGCAACCTGGCTTATGGACCAGCTGCCCTCATATTTGTCATCTGGTCAAAAATGGTGGATGTGATTGTTTAGCATCAGTTAACAGGCTTCTGCCTAAGGGAAGAAGTGGGAAGAAGGGAGGAATGATGGCCAACTGTGTTAAGTTGCATACCAGAGAAGTCACAGATGAAAAGAGGAGATGACCAGATTTATTTCTTGGTTTTGGATGTTCCTCTGTGCACCACACAGAACTTAAGAAGGGACCAGAGCTAGAATAGTATGTACACAAGGGCCAAGATTAAATAAAGGGTCACAGAGGCCAGGAACTTTCTCAATGGGCCCTGCCATTTCTAGCCTACGTTTGGGCACTTGGATGGAAGGAGTGGGTGGTGGGGTGTTACACCATCAAGCCTCTTTTCTTCTTGACAGGGATCACAAGAATTAGCAGTGCCAAAGACAGACTCTCAAGGGTACCTTGAGAGAAATCAATGGTCCCGAACATCTCGAAGCCCATCCACCAGGGCTCCATCCATGGATGAACCCAGAAGTAGGAACGCAAGTGTTAAGGTAGAGATGGAGAGGAAAGGGAGTAGATGATAAATGAATAATAATGGTTAAGATTCATAGACGTTTCCTATGTGCCAGGCTGTGTTCTACATACTTTACATATTTCAGCTAATTTACCCTTACTAGAACCCCCCCAAAAACTCTATTCTACAGTTGACAAGACCAAAAGACATAATAACCTGCCTAAGGTTTCATGTTAATAAATGGCAGTGCTAGGATTAAAATCTAGGGTCCTTAGTTCTGGAAGCCCCTAATTATTACACTCTATGCTCTTTAATTCATTCATCCTCACTGTTACTGAGTACCTATGGCTCTCAGAGAGAAGAGGGGATGGAAAGAACACCCTAACAGAAAAAACTGCTGAAGAGTGTCAGTTTACGTGCTACTTTGAGCCCTTAACTAGGCTTGGCCACATATGAGAAAAAATTTACTTTTGAGATAATGTTTTCGAAAGTAGACAGCAATGCAGGCCCACCCTTGGGAGAAGAGGTGCCCCTGCCTGATCCATCTATTCCTTTCCCTCTCTGCCAGGTTTGGCTCAATAATCCAGCCAAGAATTTTCCTTTTGAGCCACATGTGAGACAAGCATAAAAACTGAAGTAATATATGGACACTCGATAATTTACTGTATACCTTAGTAAGGAGCTCCTTTCTCTAGAGTGGTGCCTTCTATGTGGGAAGATGATTCTCTCCAAGCGAATTCCCACTGGAACGTGAAGCTCTGCAGTGCAGGCAACCGGGAGACTTTGCGTTCTCCAGCTCCTGAGTCTTCCAAGCAATCCCTGCATGACTCCCGTGGCAAATGTGAAGAGAAATGTCCCTGAGGTTCTGCGTAGAGTCTTCTGGGGAGGACATCCAGTGCAATGTCCTCAACAAGTTACCCAGAGACCAAGCCAGTAAAGCCCATTCCTCAAGCCCTCTGCCCTTCCTGGGGGGCTCTGACCCCGCAGGTAGACGGCAGGAAAGGGGCCGAACTTGGCAAACTCTGTGCCAGCTGCCTGGAGACAAGGAGGATGTGTCCCATGTACTCAGAAAGAGGGGGAGCAGGGGAAAATAAAGGCAGACGGGCTCTGGGTCCATGTGACAGAAACACCAAATCCTTGGCGCCCAGAAATGCCTCAGCCCCCCGAACCCTACCCAAAGGAAAGCAGAGCGAAACCAGGATGCCTCCAGGGCTAGGAAGGGAGCAGAGGCTGGCAGGATGAGGGGACAGCGCTGGAGCCCGGCCCTTGGCAGGGGCTGGGCCGGGATGGGATTGGGGCCGGGGACTCCCCCGGGGCGGGCCCCGATTTCCCGCGCCGGCCTTCTCGCTGCAGCTCCCTAACAGCTCGGCCACCTCCCGGACTTCGTCCGCCTCCCCGAGCCAGCACGAGCGCGACGTGCCGCAGCCGCTGTCGGCGCAGCCGTCCCCGCCGGTGCCGCGGGAGTCGCGGCCGCCCACGCCCCCGGAGCCCGAGCCCAGCCCCCGGCGCGGCAGCAAGCAGCAGGAGCCGCCCGCGGCGCTGCGGGATCCCCGTCGAGCGGAAGCCCCAGGCGCCGCCGCGCAGAGCGCACCACTCGCTCGCCGCCTACCAGGACCGCGCCTGCATGTCGGAGAACCAGCGGCGGGACGACGACGCCTGCTGCGCCTCGGGGAAGATGCTGTACGAGAAGACGCCGAGCGGCTCGCGCCCCCGGCCGCCCCCCGCGTCTGCCCGGGCGGCGACCCCACTCTCCCGCCCCTCGGCCGCCTCGCGGGAGCCCCTGGGCGGCCAGGCCTCCAAGCAGTGCCCTCCTCGTTTCCTGCCCCGACGAGCCCCCACCCCGCTCCCGGGCTGCGTGGGGACTGGCTCCCCGGGCACGCACCCCTGTCTTCTCTGCTCCCCTCTCTGCAGCCCAGGCCCGAGCACGCCATAACCGTGGCGCTCTCCTCGCGGGCCCTCTTCAGCATGGTGGACGGCAGGAAAATCTACGAGGAAGAGGGCCTGGAAAAGTACGTGGAACACCAGCTCGACAACGAAAACGTCGTCCTGACCCCCGGGCCCGCCTTCCGCTTTGTCAAGGTACTCTGCGGCCGTCCTCAGCCGCCCAGGGCCCGGGGCCGCGCAGGGGCCAGGCAGCCCTCCAGTCTGGCCCGGTTCCCTTGTGTCTGCCAGCCCCCCTGCCCGGCCTGCCCCTTTCCCGTTGGCTCCAGGACCCTTTGTGCTTCCACAGTGACTTCCAAACGGTCGAAGAAGAGGCTCCAGACCCGAGCCCTAGATTTGGGATGTCAGGCAGAAGCCTTTGCATCCTCCCTGGGAGGAGCGGCGAGAAGCAGTAATGAGTTTCCAGTTTTGAAAAGTAGAAATAAAATGCTTCATTGAAGTGAGATGAAATTCATTTGCGCTCCTCTGGCCCCAACACATACTGTACTCAGAAAACCAAGATGCTCTTGGGACTTAGGGGCATGGTTTTTATAGCAAGGCAAGGGGCTCTGAACCTTATACGGAAACATATAATATTTATAACTCTGATCCCCTATACAACCTATACAAATATTGCTCAATAACATCATAAATATGCAAAGATAAATGATATACCCCTATGAATTGCAGTTAGAAAGTACTTAATGTGGCATAGCAGAAGCATGGTAAGAAATTGTCAACATATTCTAAAATTCCAGACAAAGTATAAGAGTAAGCCTCATCCTTCTCTCTGCTTCTTGCCCAGAGATAACAACCCAAATATTGTTAACAACTACCAAAAAAACTACCTGTTTACTCAGTAAACATTAATTGAGGTCCTAGGCTTGGGAGACTTAAAATATAAAAATGAATGGCATAACTGCCTTTTGGAGCCATAATCTTTCAGTGAAGAGTGGCTCGTAGCTTGAGCTTGACACTAACAAGATCTGCAGCTTCCCCATGGCCACCTTTTCTGGCCCTCTCCCCACACATTCTCATTTGTAACCTGCAGGCCCTGCAGCACGTCAACGCCAGGCTCTGTGAGCTGTACCCCGATGAGCAGGATTTATTTGATATTGTGCTGATGACTAATAACCACGCCCAAGTGGGAGTGCGGCTTATAAACAGCGTCAATTACTATGGTAAGTAAAATAAATACCACGTGGAAGCCCTGCTCGCTGCTCTGGAAGAGGGAGGCCGCGTTATTTTGCTAACTGTGGCCGAACCAATGCAGTGGCTTTGATATGGACACCCCCTTCTGCGTGAGGAATGTTTATTTGGCTATGTCAGAACGAGAGAGGCCATGTGCAATTTTAACTTGAGCGCAGAGTTGGGGTCCAGTGCTCTGGACTTAACTTGTCATGTGTGAATTTCAAAGTCTTAATCCGAGGTCCTGCCGTCTGTTTCTCTGTTTTATGTTTTTCACTTCTGAACTTGACTTCAAGGAGCCGTCAACCCAAAGGCTTTCTCTGTGTGATCAAAATACTTGCTCACCACAGATATATGTTAAAAGTTTAAAGGTTTTCACCTCTCCTTTCTACCCTTAGAATCTGATTTTCCCTGTCTTTTCTCTTTCCCCACATATCAAATCCATACTTACAGCAGCAAAATTGCCTTTATTCCTTTACATGGAAAATGTAATTGGCTCTAGTCTCTTCATAGAATTCCCATCAGTGTGTTGGAGACTCTTAAGAGAAAGTCCTCCATTTTTACTATGATGGAATTCCCTGATATCTTATGTGGTGTTCTGTTAGCCTGCTTTTTAAAGGCATACCCAGTCTTTTGGAGACAAGTCAGAATAAGCCCATTTTGTTGTTCAAGGTTTAAATTGTGTATATTTTTAAAATAATCAACATATATTCCAAGTTATAGTTCTGTATTTTACTATTCTAATTGTAAAGCTAGTGTCTTGACTGATACATATATTAAAATAAAACTTTACCTTTTAAAAGTGCATCTTTATAGTGCTTTGGAAGTGAAAAGAGAATGCACATAAAGGCCTTAGTATAGATGGCTGTCATGGAGCAATCACTCAATAAATTGTAGTGGTTATTTTTAAGAACACAGCTTTGTTTGATTTGGTAGCTCCATCTGTCCCTCACCACATTGAGCTAGTACTGTGAGGTATCACATTTTTCTCCTCAGTAATTCTGCTGATGAACGGATTGAGTTCTGCCTTCTCATGCAGCCGTTTTCAAGGAGTAACCACATCTCATCTGAAGAATTGGTTACTTCCCTTCTTTGTAATATTGTATGATAATTATCTCTTTATATGCCTATCTCCTCACTAAGCTGTGATCTTCTTGAGAAAAGGGACAATGTTTTCATCATCTCTGAAGTCCCAGTGGCACCAAATAAGCTCTGGATCATTTAATCAATATTATCTGTCAAGTAAGGGTCTGTAAAGAGTGTACTCTGTGTCATTTATCTTGGCTTAAGTGAAAAAGGGAGACTCATTTTGTTAATAATAAAGCAGACATTCCTATTCCTTTGTTTTGTTTGGAAATTTTTTTTTATAAAGTTAATTAAAAAAAAAAAACAGACATTTCCACCCCTACTGTGTGTAATATTCTCTTGGTATACACAGATCATGAACAACTGACTATACTCGATACTCTGCTTTATCTCATGTACTTATTTCCAATTTAGCATGTATCTAAAAACACTTTGAATAGGTACATGATATTTTATCATATGCATAGTGTTATAGTTTATTCTCACAGTGTTGGACAATGTTTTGCTTTTCTAAATAACCCTGCACTGGTTGTTCTGTACATAGATATTTAGTGGATTTTCAGAATATTCCTTTAAATGGAAATATTCCTAAAAATGGAACCCTTGGTAAAATGGTATAAATATTCCTAAAAATGGAACCCTTAGTAAAATGGTGTAAACTTGTTAAAAAGTTCTTGATAAATATTTTCAAATTACTTTTTAGACAGCTTCTACCAATTTACACTTCCATCCTTAGTGTAGGTGGGTGTCTGTATTACAAATCTTTTACCAACAGCCAGTGTTTTCTTATTATGCTAATTTTATCAGCATTTAATGGTATACTGTTTAGTCTGCTATTAATTGCATTTAAAAGTTCAACTCAGGAAAGTGACCATTTTAGACTTTTTGTTACTGTATTCAGAAAATAGTTTAAATCTTAACACTGCTTCATGTTATTATTGAATTGTTAACTGAAGAAATGGAGAAATAGGACCTTAAAATTGGCCTATATCTTAACTGGCCCTTTCAACAAATGAGAGGACTGTAATGCAAGGAAAAGAGCAATTCAAGTCTAGTCTAGACAAGAGCCAAGCACAGTTTCACGTCTCCCCCGAGCATGGGAGCCAAGCCTTTAGCTCTCAGTTGCCTTTTATGTAATGGAGATAATAATGCCTGTCATGCAGGTGTTGGGAGACTAAATTGTCACAGTCTTTGTGGGTGACTTTACAAGCTACAATGCATCAAACATACTGGCTGTTACGTAAAATATCTGATACAGTTTTTAACATTGGTGCGACGAAGGTAATCCTGAAGCCTTGTTTTAGGCCCTCAGTTATTCCTAAAATGACTTTAATTGGCCCCACAGATTTAGGGTATATTGTTTTTAGTCTCTGACATAACAAAGTGTTTCTTGCCTGATAATAGGCTTACTAATTGACCGCTTCTGTCTGACTGGTGGAAAAAGCCCCATTGGCTATCTGAAGGCATATCTTACCAACTTGTATCTTTCTGCGGATTCTGAAAAAGTACAAGAAGCAATACGAGAAGGTATTAACCTGGTGTTATCCCTCTGGTTATTCGAGAGATTTGCTGTAGTGTACATACACAGTGGGCTCCACATACAATTATGTGGCTTCTTTACATGTTAGGTTTTCTGTTAAGATGTTTCCACAGCTGGCAGTGCTGAAGTTTGCCCTTTAGAACTTTGGTTCCTAGAAGTGGCCATTCTCAGTGATTGTCCCCCACCATTTTGCACTTTCCCATCCCTTATAGAAACAGAGAGTGCACAGACAACTGTTTTGAGATGTGTGGCTGTGCAGGGAGTTGAGTGATCAAGTAATAGCTAGAGAGGAAATGTAGCTGGGAGCATTGTTAATATTTTTGGTGGGAGCAACCAAAACTCATGGCCCTGAGAAGAGTTAATACTCTTCATCAATGCCCGTGGTCTGCCAGGGATCGCCTCTGCAACAATGTTTGATGGAAACAAAGACATGGCTTACTGTGACACGCAGCTCCGCGTGGCCTTTGATGGGGATGCCGTCCTCTTCTCGGACGAGTCGGAGCACAGCACCAAGGAGCAAGCGATGGACAGATGCTATCAACACGAAGCACTATTTGACAATAAACTTCTTGCTCAGGTAGGTCCAGTGAGCTCTAGTGTTGATCTACTTGCCTTCTAACTATTGTGTGCTTTTGGCCTTTCAAAATATTTTTACTTGAACTAATCCTTCTCAACATCTTATCCTTTACAGTTTTCTCCTTTACTTTCATGAACTTCCCATTTTGAAGCCTCTGCTGTTGACAGTGTTTTTATGTTCGCATTCTTTTATCTATCCTTTCTGAAATGCTTCTATGATCTTCCATATTGAGTTCACCATCTCCAAATTATGAGTAAAAGAGGGAACATGGAATACCAATAAGTCATTTCCACATAATAGTTTCTCACATTAGTAAGGTCATTTCAAATAGGTCAGTAAACATTCGTTGAACCTCTGCCCATGACCTAAAATTCAATAATAAAGGCATTGCCTAATTGAGAAAATCTTCAAAATGGAGAGCTTGCCCTGAACCAAATAAGGATCCTCAAACAAGTGCAAACTAAGAATACCCAATCAAACTGAAGCTAAATATTTAAGTCTTTTCAGATCAGTCCATGTTCATAATATGAACATGAGCAAAACCTACAACTTTGGACTCAAAGGAAATTTGAAGCACCACAATATTCACTAAACTGAATCTGAAATGATACTTCATTCAGTTTTATTCCATGACTCTTCCCAAGGAATTTAATCCAATTTGTCCTTTTATCTTGGCTTTCCTTGAACTTAAAATAAATTTAATTATCGTTATTTTGACCTACATTTATAAAAGCACGCTAAACTAACTGGAAGCTGAAAGGTCTTACTACTTCGTTGTCTTACATTATAACAAGTGTATGTGTGTGTAAGTTCATTTCTCCTTCCTACATAGCTCCTTTAGAAGCTTTGACCTTGGGTTATGAAGTAGTCCAATATTAACAAACTTTATTATTCAGAGGAAAATTCTTTGTTGTATTTTATATCTGTCTACACTGCTGAAATTCAGAACCCATTTTATAGTAGCCTTTCACTGATGTTGAAATGTGGAAGATCTCCAAAAAAAGGACACTTAAAAAAGGGAAGAAAAAAAAAAAAAACTTTAAAAAAGAATTACTTCAAAACAATGTTAAAATACTCTTTTCTCATCTCAAGTAAATAATCAAATTTTTTAAAGTATTTTGCTTACATCGTTTCTTTTTTTTCCATGTTTTAAATCATTTTTTTTTTTTTGTTTGTTTGTTTGATTAAACTCCCTCTTGAAGTTGTGAAGTTCAATGCTAGTTGTCCCAGAAATACCCAACAAATTCCTAGTAAGCATTTTTGCTTTTATATGTAGTCCCTCTGCCACTGGATGCAAATGCTGCTGTTTACATGGAAAGGGTAGCTTTTCAATAAAGGCCAAGAGACTTGGCCAGGTGTGTCGCACAGTTGAGAGAGAAGTTACGAAGCACGATCCTACTGAGCCCTTCTCAAGCAGAGTTGGTGGTAGGGACTGCAGTGTGGTCATGACAACATTCCAGTCCTCTCAAATGGGAAGATTAATTTGCAGTCCTCGGTGCAGTTTATGAGCCTGCAATGTGGTTTAGTGACAAGTCACTGCTGCCTTCTGAATTGAATCTCATTTTTTCTGTGTGGCCTCGGTGCATGTTTTTTTAAGTCAGAGTAGTTGAGATATAATTTACATGTAGTAAAATTTGTCCTTTTTAGTGTATAGTTCCAAGAGTTTTGGCAAACACATAGTGTTGGGAAATACCACCAAAATCAAGATACTCAACAGTTTCATGAAATCACAAAATTCCTTCATGCCCCTTTGTAGTCATCTTAGTCCCCTATCTCCAGACCCTTTCAGCCACTAACCTGATTTCTGTTCCTACAATTTTGCCTTTTAGGATGTCATATAAACGAAATCATACAGCAGATAGTCTATTGAATCTGACTTTTTCACTTGGCATAATGCATTTGAGATTCATTCATGTTGTGCCTTGTGTCAGTCATTGTTCCTTTTTTTTGCTGAGTAGACTTCTGTTATTATGGATATACCACAATTTTCTTATCCATTCACTTGTTGAAGGCATTGGCATTTCTCTTGTATACATATTTGGGAATGGGATTGCTGGATCACATGGCAACTATGTCTAACATTATAAGAAACTGCCAAACTATTTTCCAAAGTGACCGTACCACTTTGCAGTCCAACAACATTGTATGCAAATTTCTTTTGCTCTGCATCTTCTCAAGCATATGGTATTGTCGAGATTTTTTTAAGCTATTCTTGTGGTTATGTAATGCTATTTCATTGGTGGTTTTAATTTGCATTTTCCTACGACTAATGATGTTGAGCATCTTTTCATGTACTTATTTCCCACCATATATCTTCTTTGGTTAAGTGTCTGTTCAAATCTTTTGCCCATATTTATTGGGTTGTTTTCATTTTTTTTATTGAAGTTTGAGAGATATTTAGATATTCTGGATACAAGCCCTTTATCAGATACGTATTTTCCAAATATTTCTCTCAGTCTTTGGCTCATTCTTTCATTCTTTGACATGTCCTTCAAAGAAGAGAAATTTTAATTTTAATGAAGTCCAATTTCTCAGTTTGTTTCTTTGTGAATTGTACTTTTGGTATCATATCTAGGAAATTTTTGCCCAACCCCAGGTCACAAAGATGCTCTTTTCTGTTTTTGCACAGAAGTTTTCTGTATTACATATGTTTTATGTACCATTATATGTATTATTATGTATTATATGTATTAATATTATGTACTATTATATTAGGATTGTGGTGTTTGAGTTCATTTTTGTATGTACTGAAGTTCATTTTGTCACACTTGGATATCCTAATTCTTCCAGCACTGTTTGTTGAAGAGAATCACTTTCTATTCTGTTCGTTTAATATATTTATCCACCCTATTACCAATATCACACTGTCTTGATTATCGTAGTTTTATAGAAAATCTTGACATCAGGTGGTATGAGTCCTCCAACTATGTCATTTTTCAGTATTGTTTTGACTATTCCAATTCCTTTGCATTTTCATAGAAATTTAAGAAGCAGATTGTTTATTTATGCAAAAAAAGAAATTCCTGCTGGAATTTTTATCGGAATTGTGTTGGATTTATAGCGAAATATGGGAATAATAGTCCACAAGTTCCACAAGTTGGGAACCCAATGAAAGTTCTGATGAATTCCCCACAAAAAACTGGCTGGCTGAAGTAGAGATAGAAAGTCTTCTGACTGCTAAAATCATCAGTTCTTCCATTAAGGCCTTCACTTGACTGGATAAGACTCCTCTCATTGCTGAAGGTGGTATTCTTTGTTGACTGTGTATGTAGTCAGCCATAAATGCAATCATCTAATTATTTAAATCCACAAAATATCCTCAGAGGAGTAGTCAAGCTGCTGTTTGCTTGACCAGACAACTGGACAGCATAGCTTAGTAATGAGATGAACTTACGTTATCACACCCTCTTTTTTATCCTTTCCATCTCTTATGAAATTATCCTTTCCATCTCTTATGAATTATCCATACATGTTGTACATCTTTTCAATAGAGTTTTTAAGATATTAATCAGTTTTTAATTCCCAGTCTTACAACATCTGGGTCATCACTATGTCTATTTCTGTTACTTTCTGTTTACATTGGGTTTATCTTTTTGGATTGGTTTGTTTTCTGATTGGGGTGTGTGTGTATGTTGTGTGTGTGCGTGTGTGCATGTGTGTGTGTGTGCGCGCGCGCGGTCTGGTAAGTCTCACAACATGCCCATCATGTTGTGTAGGTGGTAGAGACATTGGTAAACAGTATCTTTGCCTGGCAATGGGCATGCTGCTTCTGCTGGCCATTAGCATGATGGGTTGTATCAATCTAGTCAGGATATGAACGATTTTTTTTGTTTTGGTGTTTCTATGGTTACCTTCAGGGCACCACAGGTTTCAAACCCTTTGGGTATTAACCTTGTTCTTAGGGTGAAGCTTGGTTTGGGAGGGTTTTTCTCAAAGTTCCTGCCCTCGTTCGCTTTGGGTCTTCCCTGGGTGTCATGCTTGCCTCCGAGATCATCTTGATGCCCTTCTCCCTCGCCTACCTCTTGCTTCTTGGTCTGTGCCTGCTGACCTAATGATGGGGTCCTGGTTTCATCCAAATCTAAGGCAGGCCCTTTTTCTCTCTAGGTCTTAGGGAAGGAGTTTTCTCAGTGGTCTTGTTCTTCCCCCCAATCATAGGACATTTCCAATTACCTGGGCCGGGACAGCCTCCTGTCCCTCATGAGTAGACAGTGGTTTCCTTTCCCCTTGCCCCAGGAGAAGTGAGTCTTTTCTTGAGCTCTAGGAGCAACAGGGATTGCAGCCTTTCATCCATCATTTAAGACTTTTATTTCTTGGGAAGAGGGACCAGGTGGGATTTTAATCTTTTCCAAGAGTGGCAGCTGCTTACTTCCTCTAGGCCTGCACTGAGAACACTTCCATCCATCTCCCACTCTGCCTGTAGTCCTTTTCGTAAGCACCTAGTAAGATGCATGGAAAGGAGCCGGCAAGGGAGTATGTGCTCTTGGGTCTGTGGCTTCCACGGGTTCTGTGCTCTCTCACTATCCTGCACGTGGTCTTTATCAACTTGGTCTTTTTGTTTTGTTTTGTTTGTAAAAAAAAAAAAAAAAAAAAAGCTGGGTTCTTCATAATTGCTTATATAGTTTCTGGCATTTTTTTTCTTTCCATGCCCTGCCAAAGGTAAGCCAGTTCTTGCATCGCTTCTGTCCTTGAAGGTGCCTGTGTTTCCTCAGATTCCATGCAAGTCCACTGCCTCATGACCTCAGCTTTCTGATGGTTCAAGAAAAACGATGATTTTGTAGATTATATGGCTTTTTCTTGTTAGACTGTTGACAGTCTTTCCAGCTTTCTACATCTCTGGCCGATTCCAAATGTTTTAAACAATGCAACTCTGCAAAAAAAGTTTTCACAATCATTCTTAATCTTTATATATTTTATTTATAAATATATACTCATGCTACTGTACAAACCTATAAGTTATAAAGCTTAACTGAAAATAGAAACAATATAGGAATAGATGTATGCCTGGTTTGAATATGGTGACATAAACTTAGCATTCCATCTTTCTTCCCCTGGAACTTATTCAAAGTAGCAAGGAAAACCATGTTCCACTCTGTTTCAAAGCCAAACTGTGATCAGGGTGGCTCTTGTCAAAGTCACTATATTCTTTTCACTGCTGTCAAAAAAATAAAGCAAAATAAGAAAGGTAAAACTTGCACATATGGATATGCCTCTCACCTTTAGGAAATGGGAAGTGACTTTTTATTTGCTTTTTGTGATACATACAATCTCCAAGAAAGCAGAACTAACCAAATGGTCACACAGGCGAGACATGCTTGTAGAAGCATTTGTTTCCACGATAGCAGAGAAGGAAGCCTTTGAATTGTGAAAACAATCTAGCTTTAAAATACTTCCCTTGACCTTCCCCAGAAACCCTCAAATTGTTTCAAGGGAAACCAATCTACTTCAGTGATGATTAATAAAAGGAGGAGAATATATGCAAAAATACTGTGAGAAAAAGGCAAATAAGGGAGAACAGAATTTCATAGGAGATGGAGACCTCTCACAAGAAAAAGTTTTGACAGTGCAGATGAAAATTCTGAGTAAGAATTTGACATGGCTTTTAAAAACTTAATGCAGAAACATCATGAATAAATGCAAGATTCAGGTAAAATATGGCAAAATGCAAAATATAGATCTTTGGAAAACAGTAGAATTGAAAACTAAAATTTTAGAAAAATGACAGACATAAATCACAGGTAAAGAAAATCCAACATATCCATAATTGCAATTCCTGGGTGTGCCTGTTTGTATATATTATATCCCCCAGAAAAAGCTGTATTCTTTAAGGCAGTCTTGTGGGGGCAGATGTATTAGTGTCGATTAGGTTAGAACCTATTGGTCAGTATTTCCATGGAGGTGTGGCCACGCCCATTCAGTGTGGGCCTTGACTGGTTTACTGGAGCCTTATAGAAGTTCAGACAGAAGGAGCTCATAGCTAGCTGGAGCTGAGAAAGACATTTTGAAGATGGCCATTGGGAGCTGATGCAGACATTTTGGAGAACACCATTTTGAAACACAACCTGGGAGCAAGCAAACACCAGCCACGTGCCTTCCCAGCTTACACAGGTTTCCCAGATGTCAATGGCCTTTCTCCAGTGAAGGTACCCTTTGTTGATGCCTTACCTTGGACACATTATGGACTTAAGACTATAAATTTATAACCAAATAAACCCCTTTTTATAAAAGCCAATCCATTTCTGGTGTTTTGCATTCCAGCAGTATTAGCAAAACAGAACTGAGTATTAAAAAAAAAAAAAAACACTGAAGTATGTTCCAGGTGAAATATAAAGATGTACATTTATATAAAAATATAAATCAAGAAAACATTCTTAAATTATTAGAAGATTTTAGTGCTTATTAAAAAATTAAGGCTATATTGTGTGACAGGAAAAATAGAATCAAAATGAGCATCTCACTGAGACATGGGCTAGTAAAATTACTTGACCTCAAAGATTAAGAAAAAATTCTTTGGGCAGCCTGGCCACAAAGACCAAGCTGGCATTCCCTGGAGACCTGCTGGAGAGCAGGACAAAGTGGCTGACGTTCACAGCCAGGTGACTCCCTACAGACACCTGTTGTGCAACCTGCTGCACAGCACTGTGGCCACCACCAAGATAGCTGCTGAGCAGTACCTGTTACTTGCCACTGTCCAGGACAAGATGGACAGGATCAAGGAGTGGGCCACAGAACCGAGCAGTTCTGCCATGTTCTGGGCCAGCTGCAGCTGCCTGAGAGCGTGTAACCAAAAGGACAAGGGCACTTTGAGGAGAGCAGAGACGGTTGGAGCTCCTTCAGGTTCCCATCTCAAGAGAGTTGACGTGCCCTAGACATGGGGGATGGCAATCCCAGATTCTTCCCAGGCCCAATGCCCCAAACTGCACATGGATTTGTACATATCTGTAGGGCAGGAAGTGGGCCAGTCCCTCCTCAGAGGAGCTTTTGCAGAACTGGTCTTCTGAGAGCAGAAGCCAAGGAGCGGGCAGGTGGTGCCCCCTGAGAGTGCCCTGCGGACCTGGAGTGTGCCTGACATGGGGGCCCAGGCAGGGCCTGGGCTAGGGATATGGCAGGTCCCTCGACCAAGGGGTTTTGCTGTGACCCTTTGGGCTGACCTCAGCCCCTGTGAGGGAGCTGTGTCCCCCTGACAGGGAAAGTGCATCTGCAGAATGTTTAAACAACTATTTTTCAGATTGATTTTCCAAACATTTGACTAATAGTCTACATTTAAATAAAAATTTAAAAAAAATTAAATGGGAAAGAAAAAAAAGCTGTTTTTTCTGACCTTTCTACATATCAGAAGAACCATACACGAAGCAAAGAAAGACATACACACACAACTCTTTAAAAACTATAAATGTGGAAAATTAACCATAATGTAACACAATCAGTATCAAGTATATTTGTAATATTAATAAATGTAAATGGGATAAAACTCAACTATTGTTTTTTTTTAAAAAAAAAAATAAGACTTTCAGATGGGATCAGAAAGCAAAATCCAATTCCATGCTCTGTACAAGAGATACACCTAAAACAAAGGGTTGCAAATAAAAGCATGTGCAAAGATATACGAAACAACTGTAAATATCAGAAAGTTTGAATCCAGGCCCTAAAACCATTGCACTAGTCGAAGGAGTACACCTTATAAAGCTAAAACATGCAAATCACAATAATAGTGCTTTAGGTGACCAACTGGGTTTATTCAGAGGGGCATCTACACCAGCTGGCCACAGATAGTCCCAGTTAACACCTGTTACCTTGGTTTAATTGTTCCACATTAGTATATGTGTGTTTAGATGATAAATTACATGGTCACCCTAGGTTTATTCCAGGAATTGAAGGTGGTTGCGTATCAGGAAATACATTAGCATAAACATAGGGAGTTTCAGCATGACTTATGCAGCATTATACCCTTTAATAAGCTCTTATAAGCCTCTGCTTTTTCAGAGTTCCGCTCCTTTGGCTCACCCCTGTAACATATGTTCCTCTCACAGGGTCCCCTGAAAGACTTTCTGGAAAATTTAGGCAGACTGCAAAAGAAGTTTTATGCCAAAGACGAACGGTTACTCTGCCCTATCAGGACCTACCTGGTGACGGCCAGGAGTGCAGCCAGCTCAGGCGCCCACGTGCTGAAAACCTTCCGCCGCTGGGGTCTGGAGATAGACGAGGCTCTCTTCCTTGCCGGAGCCCCCAAAGGCCCCATCTTGGTGAAGATCCGGCCCCACATCTTCTTTGATGACCAGATGTTCCACATTGAAGGGCCACAGAAGTTCGGTGCCATCACAGCTCATGTACCTTATGGTCAAAAACTCATCCCTTAGGGACGGGGAGGAAAAATAAAGCCCTGACAGCCTGGTATTATGGAAGCTACTACTTTTGCAGTAATAAGACAGATATTTCAGAAGACTGGACCTCACAGCCTACTCGTCTGGAAACGTTTTCTCTAAGCTACTTCTCTGCAGGCTTCAGGACTGTGAGTGCCATTGCCCCTTTCTTTGTGTAAGTCCTGATGAAGACTCTTCAGGATATGCATATAACTCAAACGCTCAAATGTTTGGGGGCTATTTTATAGGTTTACTTAGTTTTATAAACATGGCTCAGTTTTGGATGTGGTTAGGTGAAATGAATAGTGGTCTCCAAAGGGGGAAGTAGTAGCTTTTATTCTGTGGCCTCTATGATCAGCTTTTTAATCAATGCAAAATGAGAATGTCACTGTGCTTACATGGGTGTACTAATTTTGACACAACGCACTCAGAAAAAAATCAGCTGGTTGTCCATACAGAGCATTTTGCATCTAAGAGCTCCAGGCCAGACGTCCAGGAGGAGGATCCTTGGAGGCTTTCTTGGTGGGTTAAGTGCTTCCGGACCACAGAGCTCAAGTCTCTGGATTTGGGCCAGGCAGCATTGCCCACATTTATATGTGGTGCAGGGGAGAAATTTGTCCACTACTTCAAAATGTGACACAAAAGTGTCTTCCCTCATGTCTTGAACATTCATTGTTATTCTGCTGTGATGCTTTGTTTTCAACAAATATTAATTACGAACCACATCTCCCACATGTTATGCACAGTGAGCTGGTTATTTTCATGTTACCTCATTGTATCATCAAGCCAAACCTTTGTGACACAGTATTATTGTTACCTTTCTTTTGTCAATGAAGAAACTAAGATTCAAAGAGATTAAGCAGCTTTTCTAAGAATGTGCAGCTAATAAATGGTAGGCTAGAATTCAAATTCAGATCTGGTTTAATTCAAAAACTGTAAGCTTCTTTCCTGGGTGTAATATTGCCTTCTGAACCAATGTTCTTATTAATTCTGTGGTGTTAGAACCCATACTGAATATATCAGTCATTCCACCAGGCTCTGTGCTTAAGCTGTACAGCAGTCACCTGCCTAGGGACCCCTCCTCTCTCCCCCACATGCTCTCCTGCTCCCTTTTCCCTATCTCCACCTCTACCCCACTCACACATGCAGATGTCACTCCTGACTCTAGTCGAGAGAAGGCCACAACTGGCATACATCTTTTGATCTGCTCCCTAATTTGCTGTAAACCAGTCCAAAATGTATCAATTGTGACATTTTTTGAGTACCTGCTGTTTTCAGGCACTTTCCTATGTGAAGACCACAATAGGGACTCAGACACAATCCCAGCCTTTAGGAAATTTAAAACCTTAGCAATCCAGTAGAGGAGGTCAAATGTGCAAACTCAAATAGCCAACACCAGAGATGTCTGTCCTTGGTGCCAAACGAGGGTCACAGGCAAGACTAAGGAAGGAGAGAGCTGATGGATTCTGAGAGGTCAGGAATTGGAGAGAGCTTGGTGGGCTTTGAAGAATAGGCAAAATGTGAGTGGGTAGAAGGGGGAAGAGAGGAAACAGAGAGATGTGCTGGGCCCTCAGGGAATCACAGTAGCCAACTGGGGACTGAGTGGAACAGAGGCCCAACTGCCAAGAATCCTGACCCTGGCCTTGTCCAGTCCCCAGTGACAGAGCTCTTTCCTACCTCCGAGCTCCACTTTCAGCACTTTTAAGAAATTTTCTTCTGCCATCACACCCTTTTCCCTTTGTGTTATGACTATTAGTTACATGTCATACCCTTCTTAAATGGAAGGGAGGGGAGGTTTATCAAAATCATCTAGGAGGTTTATCTCAAACAATACAAGTTGTGCCTCTTCCCCTCATCCTAAAGATTCTGAAATTTGGGGGTGGGAGGGAAGACTTGTGTACCAGCCGTAAGCACCCCAAGGACAGGAGTGGTGCCCCATTTCTGTGTAGCTCCCACGGGGCCTGGCACATGGTAAGATATTGGTGTGTGTCTGTTGGATGGGTGAGTATATGAATGAACAGCATCTAAAAGGTACGAAGTTTGCAGCTTAAAGATGGGCCCTTGTGGCAAAAGCCCCTGACATTTATGAAGCATTTTGCAATTTACAAAGTACTTTCCCTTCCATTACTACCTTTCGTCTTCCCACCTGGGAGGGGGCACTTTATGAATGGAAGGGCCCAAGCCGGGGTCTGCTCAGAAGTCCATGTTTACACAACTCCAAGATTTTCCCACTGTACCTCTGCCAATGTCAAATAAGACCATCTGACTCTGCCTTTTTCTATAAGGACGATGTCAAATGGTCTTATTGAGTGGTTCTTGAAGTGTGGTCCCCAGATGAGCAGCAGCAGCAGCAGCAGACTCACTGGAAACTTGGTAGAAATGCAAATTTTCAGTCCCCATTGCAGACGTATTGAGTTAGAAACACTGGCAGCCCCACAGCCCCTTTTTTTTAAGCAAGCCCTCTGGCGATTCTGATGCACGCTAAAGTTTGGGAACCACTGGTCCACTCTACTTCTAGCTGATTCATAGTAAGTTAGTTCTTAGTCTCATCTCTGAAACAAAAAGGCCCTTCTTCATTTTTAGCCGGACTAGAGGGTGAAAGTAAGTAACCTGAGGCATGGCAAGCCCCCCCTTAAAGGAACACACACGTAGCCAGCCCCTAAGTGTGGCCTTTGCAAACCGACCTATAAAGATATTTGCAAGTTCAAATTCTTCACTAGGCATTCCCACAGGGAACGCCACTACGGTCCGGATCCTATGGTCAGCGTGAAAACTCGGCTCCTGTGGTCAGTCTCCATCCTAGGGCTGCGAGCTGGCTCCGCGGAGGGCACCGTGACCCGAGCGCCGTCCTCTCCTAACCAATCAAAACAGGTGTCTTCAGAAGGAAACTACAAGTCCCAGCATGCCCCACCGCCGGGCCGGCGAGGGCCGACTGACGGCGCCCCAGAGTTCCCGGCTAACCCGGTGTGGCCTCTGCCCGGGAAGCGCCTCAGGGCCTCGGGAACCCCGCGTATGGGCCGGTGGGCCCTCTGGGCCGGCGCAACGATGGCGGTGGCGACCGCGGTGGCGCTCCTGGCCGCGCTGGGTGGGGTACTGTGGCTGGCGGCCCGGCGGCTCGCGGGCTCCAGGGCCCGGCCGCTCCACGGCGGCGGGGACGCCGCGCTTATGCGCGGGAAGACCGTGCTCATCACCGGCGCCAACAGCGGCCTGGGCCGCGCCACCGCCGCCGAGCTGCTGCGCCTGGGCGCGCGGGTGATCATGGGCTGCCGGGACCGCGGGCGCGCCCAGGAGGCGGCCGCGCAGCTGCGCCGCGAGCTCCGCCAGGACGGGGACCCCGGGCCGAGCCCCGACGCCGGCGCGCTGGGGGAGCTGGTCGTCAAGGAGGTGGACCTCGCCTCCCTGCGCTCCGTGCGCGCCTTCTGCCAGGAGGTGCTCCAGGTGTGGGCCCGGGCGCGCGCGGCGGGGCGGGCCGAGAGGCCGGGACTGGGCCGCGAAGGGGCCGCCCGTGCAGCCAGGGAGGTGTGACCTGGGAGTGACCACGGCGGGGAGTAGAAAAGCAAAAACCACCTTGAGGCGACTTGGGAGTTGCAGGCCTGAAAAACCCGGGCATGCCTGCAGCTGTGGCGGGCTGGGTTCCAGGCCACCGCAAATAAGCGAGTCACGCGAAATTTTTTGTTTTTCCAGCGCATATGCAGCTTGTGTTTACACTGTTCACTGGTCTGTTAAGTGTGCAATAGCATTATGTCTAAAAAACAATGTACTTACCTTAATTAAAACGTGACACAAATGAGCACGTGCTCTTGGCAAAATGGAGGGGATAGACTTGCTCGAGGCGGGGTTGCCACAAACCTTCAATTTGTAAAAACATGCAGTATCTGCAGTGTGCAATAAAACAAGAGGTGCGTGGTAAACAGAACTGGGAGGCTCCTGCCCTCTAAGAGTCTTGAGAAAGAGATGGGCCCAAGAGGAAAATAAGCCCTATTCTGAAGTACATTTCATTTTATGAGAGGATGCTCCAGATGTAGATCCACCAGGTCTCTAAATTGCTCTTCTGGTCTCAGAAGTCAGTTTGCACCAAACTTTATCTTTTCTCACGGAGCCTGGACCTGGGGAGAGGTCACTGGTTGCTTGGCAAGGACCTGGGTGGGTACCGATGTGTGCCCCCTTTACCCACTTCTGGATCTGGCTTGTGCCAGGAGTGGACTCAGGGACTCCATTCTCGACTTCCTTAACCAGACCCTGGCTGATTTCCAATTAGACTGGTCAATCTCTAAACCCGGGACAACATTTATGGAGGATTTTTTTTTATGTGGCCATGGCTGTGCCGAGCATTTCAGACACTTTATTTTAGTTTCAATGAAATTAAAGTACGGTTGGCTATTTATCTTTGAATCTTCACAGTATCTCTATGAGGTAGGGATTAATATCCCCATTTACATTATGAGGAAGCTGAGGCATAGGTAAACTAAGTAACTTGCCCATGTTCTGTCTCCAAAGCCCTTGCTCTTAACCCATATTCTCTACTGCGGCTGCCTGGCGGGGCGGTACTAGGACTCCTAAAACAGTTGGTATCTGCGGAAGTGGATGTCTTCTGTTGCCATCGAGATAGAAGGGCTTCTTACCCAGGTAACTTGCAACAGGGCACTCAGAAGAGGGAGAGTTAAAATTAGCATAGGAAAGGTGCCTGGAGGAAATGGAGTCTCTTGAAAATGGATCAGGGAACCCTTAGTGAATAGTAATTTTTCCTGGTGTCCTTAGGTCAAAAGAATTATCTGCCAGTTCATTTATTAAGTAGTTAGGTTCAAACAGTTATGTTATGTACTAGGAACTTAGTAGCTGTTTGAAAAAATAATACACATAATTGAAAGAAAAAATATTTTTATTTCATTCTTATATAACCATAATTACTTACTAGTGGGAAGTATGTGCTTTTGGTCACTGCATCAACTTTTAAACTTTGGAATCAGATTGGACACTGACACTCTTACTTCCTATTTCACATTGATTTTTAGAGTGTTACTTGCTTTTTATACAGCAACTGCTGAAAACGCAATGCTGCAAAGATATGAGATCATCAAAAGGAATATAGCACAATATAGTGTTGAAGCTGTGAACCCCCTGGAGGTAATAGTTTTTGTGGTGTTAAGCAGAGTATCACTGGGTTTCCCTCAAATATTTAAAATATTCCCGCAGCACCTTGGGTTTCTTTTTGTTGCTAGTCTTTCATTGTGGAGCAATACAGAGAGGTTAAGAAAATAAGAACTTGTACTAATATATAAGAGATTTTGGAAGGACTAGAAGTAGGCCTTTCTGTTCTTCATTAAAATGAAGTTGGGGCTGGGTCGCTGTCTCCTTGTTGATACCTATGCTACTTTGGAAATATGGGGCAGAACCATTTAAAAGGTATTTAGATAAAGGGATAATACGTAAGGTATCCTTGCTTCTAAGTTTTTTTCTAAGTCCCTACCTGATTCGGGGGTTCAGTGGCTATGAGAAGGGAAAAAAAAAATGGAAGTGTAGATTTCACACAGATTGGCATTTTTGGTATTTATGCCATTTATCTCCTAGAATGTTAGAAAATAGTAAATGAGTCTTAAAATAATACAAGCCCAGCAAAGAATGATGGTTCAGAAATGATTAATTCAGGAAACGCTTCCAAGGGATTAGTGTAAAAGAACACTCCTCTCTTTCCCCTCACCAGTGAACTCTTGCCTTCTTTTTGAAGTTCACTATTGGAAAAGCCAAAGGTGCTTAGACAGACGAAATGAGAGATAGTTAATCTTCTGACAGGTAGACTTTGATAACAGTTGTGAAATTTAACACATTTTTCTTTTCGCTTGTACTTGGCAAAAGGGCCAATGAAATTTGAAATGTAACCTCAAATTAATTTAATTGTGGGTCATCGCTGTGTCTTTACACCTGGAACGTGTTACATATTTCTTTTTCTCTGCCCATCCAAAGAGATGTAGAGGAGCCAGAAAGAGCTGGATAGGCCAACTTATGATTTAGGGAATGAAAAAGACTTCCCTATGAGGACGCTCTGAATTTTAGGGTTTTAATCTGGAAAGAGGCAGGGAGATACGCTCAAAGTACAAAATTCTCACTATACGGATCTCCTAAGTTGGGGTCCCTTGAAGCATGAAAGAGGTCTTTTCAAATAAAAAAAGCACTGAATAGATTCTAGAGTTACAGTAGAAGTTAAAGGCGTTTGTTGCTAATTCCACCTCCATCCCGGTTATTCTCCATTGCTGTTATTGTGAGCTGTTATGATCTGCTGGGTTGTTTCTGACATTTTTACAGGGCCTGTTTAAATATTTTTTTCTTAATCTTTCTTTGAGTTGTTAATGATGTTCTCACTATTCTTCGTTTGCTTTCCTGGCCTCTATTGCTTGTCCCAATTTTAAGGAAATAACTTGAAGAGTCTCTCCCCATGGTGCCATTTACCTTCAGGGAACTTCGGAATAAAGCATTCTTAATTTTGCCCGTGGTGTTGATACTATTAGCGCTGGGAATAAATGGTGCTGACCTGTCTTCTGCTATACATGGACTCTAACTCGCGTGGACTGTCTAGCAATGGTTTGAAAATCCCAGTTAGAGATAAGGCAGGCTGGATTACTAATTTAGAGAAGTTGCATCGGAGTCAAAAATGCCATCTTGCAACTTTGGTTTTGCCACTTAAGAGCACTGCTTCATTGGGCAAATCACCCAACTTCTGTGCTTTGGTTCTTAGACAGTTTGGGGAGGAGTAAATGAGAGAACACGTGAAGAGCACTGGAGACCAGGCCAGGCCTCTATTAAGAATTCAGGTTTTTGTGTTTTTTTTTTCTCTTAGAATTGAACTCATTGAGCCAATTAATAGAATTTAGTAGCTTGCAATATTTTTTTTTAATTTTATCATAGATACATTTATTATGATTTTTGTATGATCTGAGTAGTACATATGTCCCAAATTAGTATTTCCCTAGTTCAAATGAATTTAAGGAGAGAAATCTGAAATCAGAGGAGCTCTCATCCCACAAATTGACTGTATTTGTGTTTTAAGAAAAGTCTTAGTCCTGATCAGATTGTTTAGTAAACTTGCTAGTGAAATTTGTGTCGTTACTTGTAACTATCATTAAGTTACAGAAGCTAAAGACCAGAAATGAAGTCTTAAATTCGGTTTCTAAATCTCCTACTGGCAGATTACCTTCTACATGATTTTAATAAATGAGAAAAAGGCTATTGAGTGAAAAATCATGTATATCAGTACTTTCTCAGAAGCACCCAAAAAGGAATCCTACACCCAGTAATTAAAACCAAAATTGTTGATGTTTCAAATAGTTTTCTGATCCACAGACTAACAGTTGACATTAAAAGCTGCCAGTCTTAAGTGCCTTTTTTATTAAAACCTATTTACATCAATAGAAAAAGCAGTTAAAGGACTGTGTTCTGATAAAAATGTTTCATGCAGTGTAGGATCTCACAGCTTTCCTAAGCAATTCATGAATGGGGTAGCATCCTATTCAGAAAGGAGAAGGGGGCTACAGGGAGGGGGTGGAAGGTAGAAGCTTAGATACGACGAATGCAGAAGCAAATGAGGAAATGTTCTGATTGGCTGACGTTAAGTTTCCACTTTAATTAGGGAGGTCTTGCAAAGTAGGAAGCAAGTGGTTGTTTAGGAATGAGGAAGTTAGTGGGCCATAACTGATGGGCTGTATTTAAATTTGATTTTCTGGGCAAGCCAGGCATTTACAAAAAATAGAAACTAGCTCAGGTTTTTGGTTTTGCTGACATGGGGTTTAGCATGGGCGCCTCCGTTCATAATGCTACTGCTCTCTTTCTGACATTTCAAGGAAGAACCCAGGCTGGATGTCTTGATCAACAACGCAGGGATCTTCCAGTGTCCTTACATGAAGACTGAAGATGGATTTGAGATGCAATTTGGGGTGAACCATCTGGGCCACTTCCTACTCACCAATCTTCTCCTTGGGCTCCTCAAAAGTTCAGCTCCTAGCAGGATTGTGGTAGTGTCTTCCAAACTTTATAAATATGGAGATATCAACTTTGAAGACTTGAATAGTGAACAAAGCTATAATAAAAGCTTTTGTTATAGTCGGAGCAAACTGGCTAACATTCTTTTCACCAGAGAACTTGCCCGCCGCTTAGAAGGCACAAACGTTACTGTAAATGTATTACATCCTGGTATTGTACGAACGAATCTTGGGAGGCACATAAGCATTCCACTGTTGGTCAAACCGCTTTTCAATTTGGTTTCATGGGCTTTTTTCAAAACTCCTCTAGAAGGTGCCCAGACTTCTATTTATTTAGCCTCTTCACCCGAGGTAGAAGGTGTGTCGGGAAAATACTTCGGGGATTGTAAAGAGGAAGAACTATTGCCCAAAGCTATGGACGAGTCTGTTGCAAGAAAACTCTGGGATATCAGTGAAGTGATGGTTGGCATATTAAAATAGGGGCAAGTGGTAAAAGAGCTATTTATAAAGCTGAATGTCAGTTGTATCTGCGACCAGGAGTAGTGTGGCTTGATCACTTTGTCTTTGAGAAAGCAAAAAAGCAATTTTGTTTTTGCAGTTGTACTGCAAAAAGATTTATGAGGATATCGTGAAATTACTGAAAAGTTATTTTTCCAGTAATATAAAATTTCAGAAAATGTGTTTTAAACATGAACAATACACAATATATTTTAAAAATTAGAAATAAACTAGCATGGATTACAAGTATTTTTCACATGTCTTTGAGTTTCATGGCAAAAATGTTAAATATTGTTACTGTAATGCTGGTTTCTGTGTGGAAATAATATGCCTGGAGTGCAAGCACAATTCTTGCTTGGAATAAATTTACTGATGCAAATTCTTCATTGTGTATTTCTTTATAAGCTTCATTGAATGCAGTCCTTTATCATCTCATTATCATTAGCTTCTACTGATTTTGTTATCTTCAGTCTCTTCTTTCTACAAGTCATGCACCCTGCTTTGAGAGGTAATACTTCACAAACCTAAATCTGATTGTGTCATTTCCCTGCTTAAAAAACTTTGGTCATTTACAGTAACCCATAACAGTGAGTTTCAGACTTTATTGTATTTTTTTTAGGCTGCAGAATTCTTTCTCCAAAAGAAACTTTTATGCAAATGTAGAGGCAGAATGTGCAGAAAACAAGTCATAGCAATGTGGCAGAGGTGGCGTCTCTTAAGGCTATTCCTGAAGGGATTTTGTGGAGTAGTTTATAAACCACTTCCGTTTAGATTAGTTTAAACTCTTTAGTATACATTTGAGACTCTCTACACTCTGGCCACAGACATACTTTGTACTCTTATATTATAGCACTGTCCAATAGAACTCTATGCAGTGATGGAAATAATTCTGTATGCACTGCCCAATATGGTAGACGTGAGACACATGGTTATCACATACTTGAAATGTGTCCAGTGCAACTGAGGAACTGAATTTCTAATTTAATGTAAATAATTTAAATGCAAATAGGCACATATGGCCAGGGGCTAGTCTCTTGGACAGCACAGCTCTAATCATTTCAGAGTATAACCCAGTGCTCAATATAGACCAGTCGTCCACTAACTTACCTCTCTGGGTCTTAGCTTAGATTACTCTTTTAATCTGAAATAGCTTTCTCCCCTTCACTGGTGATACTACTTACCCTTTAAGGATTGCCTCAAGTGACTTCCTTTCTCCAGTCCCTGTAGTCTGAACCAATTCTCTCTTTCCACGTTGTTTTCATTTCTTGGTAGCTTTACTAGGAGCTTATTGCACTAATTATTTGTTCACAGGACCAGTTAGACAATTAGAACCAGAATTCTCCAAGGATAGGAACTGTCTTAATAATTTTCCTCCGTTAAGAATCAAGTATACTACCTAGCATACAGTAAACATTCAGTCACTAATGAGTGGCGTGTGTGCAATATAATTGAGTCCAGATAGGAATATTGTAGGCCTCTATGTTAAAGCATCAGAACTACTGTCTTAATTTTAATTATCTGTTTTAGCCATCTCATATTGGGAAAAGGAATTATGACAGTAAGGGGTAGGCTGAACTCACTGATCTTACTAACTTTTTAAGGCCATCTGTAATATCTGGTTACCAGTATCAGTTCTTTTCAAGAATGGCAGGATCTTGGCAGATCATACAGCAGTTCTGTTTTCTGTTAGAACATTGGGTTGTGATACAAGAAACACTGTTTGTATCATCACAGGTGTGTCTGCAGGTGTAGAGGTATAGCTGCATTATATTCTTTGAAACATTTTTTAGAAAGTAATCCTACAAAGAGACCTGCTAAACCTAGAAATATGGGCAGGAAATACACCAGAATGCAACTAGGAAAAATGAAAGCTAATAAATCTGTCCTACACCTTGACTTCATTAAAAAGGAAACTTTTTTTTTTTCCATTTAATACCATCTTTTCTGGCTGCATTTTGATACATGATGCTTTTCAGAAGATCTGGACCTTCTTGTAAGGGTTGAGCCTTTCAGAGTTCTTGTTTGTGGCACCATAATAAAATAGGATATATTAATTTATCATGATGAGAAACTAGAAACTGATCTGGAACACCAACTATTAAGGTAAATGAGCTGCCATTTGGAAGATGTCATTCTCACCCCGGTGTTTGATGGAAGGGAGGACTAATAGCTACAGTATGACTGGTTAGATTTCCAAGATTGTTTAACCCACTGCTCTCTCCTTTCTGCCTTCTGCTGACTCACTTCTAACCATTCCACTGGGCAAAAAAATAAGTAAATGGCATCTCTGCTACTTGAGACTTAACTCTCACCTTCACTTAATTGACTTCTATTTGAAACTTGTTCTGAGAATGAGTGAGATTGCTGGCCCTCTGCCCCAACTTCACTTTTATGGAGTAGGATTCTAAGGAACATTTACTTGAAAAAGGGTTTTCACTGCTTGAAAACACCATATTAACATCACTTAACCTCTCTGGGTCTCAGTTTTCTTGGCTAATGCCTACTTTCAAGGATGGCTCTATGAGTAAAAGTGATGAGTGCTCAGCAAAGTGCCTGGCCATATAGGCGCTCATCCGGTGTCCCTTCCTTGGTGCACCTAGTTATGACTAGAGATAGTAACAGTCATGGTAATTAGTAATAGGTAATGGTTAGGTGAGTACAAATGAAAACAAAACCCTAACCCAGGGGTCAGCAAACTTTTTTGTAAAGGACCAACTGTAAATATTTAAGGTTTCGTGGGCCACATACAGTCTTTGTTACCTTTTGATTTTTAAACAATCCTTTAGAAATGTGAAAACCATTCTTAGCTCATGAACATGCACGCTGTGCATTAGGACTCTTCCAAACCCAAGGCTTTATTGGCTAATGGACAGCATCGGTTCTCTAATGAATTGGGGACAATGTTCCTACTTATTTGTCTTTAAGACACTGTATAGCAGTAGTCTTCATGTGTACTGTAACTCCTATTTCTTAATAGGCTATTTTCCCATATCATTTCTAATCTTGTAAGACAATTTGCTTGGAGGCCCAGGAAGCCTAGAGAGTGTATTTTTAAAATCTATTTCCAGCTAAGGATTCTGGTGTGAGGAATAGTATTTATCAGCCTTCAACAACTCCCTCCCCCCAGAAACCTGCTGGGTCTGGCCAGAGATCTGAGAGAACCTATATTTGAATATTTAATTGCTTCCAAATGTTCTAGAGAACACTGAAGAGAGAACATGTTACTAATCACCCATCAGGAGCTTGGCCCCCACAGACAGCTTCAGATGTTTCCCAAACCTTCTCTGGACAATGGGGAGTTAAATTAGTTACAGGTTAACACAGAGGAAGAGCGTTTATTCCTAGAGGAAAGTTAGATGGAGCCCTCAGTTTTTATGCAGAGAGTAAGGGTTTCTGCTGAGACAGTAGACACTCTCTTAACCAGCCACCATCTAACAGATTTGCAGCAATGAACTGATTCTCTTTTCTTCTAGTAAAGTCTACCGGCTGATGCCCGTGGCGCATGCCTGCTCAGGGCCAGTGGGCTACCCCGAGCATACCCCTGGCCCCCTTGCTCCACCGGTTCTGTTGAACCTAACCAATCCTGTGTGTGCGTTAGCTGTGCTTGTTATTAGCCATAATGCAAGTCGTTAACCATAATACAAGCCCATGAAGTGTGAGTACAAGGAGAAAGAATTTCTACGAAAAGTAAGCTGAGTACTTTGTAAAGACTAAACAAAGGCAAATCACTAGAAATTTGCTGTTGAATAAAATTTCAAAACAACTGTCAAATACCAAAAATAGAAATTTTGTTAAAATCTAAAAAGTGTCTGTATTTAGTGCTTTGCAAGTGATTTTACACTTTGATTCCATTTTAAAGATGGAAAAACTGGAAATCATAGACTACACTATTTAAATAGGTATAATTTAAGAAGGTTGATTCGAATTTCAAGTGGACCCATACTCAAAAAACAAGATCAGTCACACAATTCTTCATTTCCGTTATAGATTCTGACTTAAGAAAAAGATTTGTACCTGGTAACATTTTTTTTTTCTAGCATACTTCAGAAATCTATATAGTTATCCAGCTATGGGCACAGCAGAATTGGTTCTAAATCCTTCTAAAGCCCCCCACCCCGTTTTTTGCTGCTACGAGAGCTTACATGAATTGAATTCTGTCGCACGAGGCTTCCTGAACCTGGCGCAGTTGAGTGAATGAATAAGTAGAATTTTACGTTTTAAATAGATTCATAGGATTTTATCTGTTCAGACCTGCAGTATGAGCACTTATGTGTTTTGAAATTATACACATGATTTGAGGAAATTCTGAGCACAAAGAAATATATAATCATTATTAGTTTGTGAAAAAAAGCAAGTTTCTGCCACCAACCCATGAAAGCACAGGAAATGGCTTCATGCAGTAGGTGTTGGAGTCTGAGCATTCTGTTGACAGAAGCGGGTTCTGCCCAGGGGTTTTGTGTTAATGTAACCAAACACTTGAGAGCTGCAGCCTAGCAAGCTCAAGTCCACCCACCTCAGAGTTTATCTTTAGCTCATCTGGAAGAGTTTATTTTAAACATTGAACATTGTTTGCTGCTGTTGGAATGAAAGTGAGAGAGTTACAAGCTTTCTTCCACTGCCATCTGGCAGATTTACTGATGGATCGGGTTCTTTAATCCACATACCCCTGTGTGTGGGAGCTATTGTCTTTGTTGATCATGCAGCTGGCTTGGCTGAACTTTAAAAAGCTCACACAAAGCTATCAGAGTCATCCTATAGATAAATGAAGTTGGGGGTGTTGCAGAAGTCACTGCAGCCTTTTGGGGAAGGGCTTGAGAAGGCTTGAATTTATATTTTCATTCTTCTCTGAATGCACTTTTTTTTTCACGTGCTGGTTCTCTTTGTGAACTGGAAAAGAAGATAACAACATTTGGATATTAGAAAGAAATAACCGAAGCCATAAAGAGTTACTATGCTTAAATAAGAAAGAGAGTAGAGAGGAAAGAAACCACCAATTTGGAGGATCTATATCTCATTACATTAACTGTGGAGATTGAAAAATCAAGAAGTGTGATTTCTTAACATGACAGCAAGGACTGTGTGTGCTCTGCCATCTCTTCACTCCGCATAAGACATGGATGTTCAATGATACACAGATAACATTCTGAATCATTACTTGTAGCATACTCGGGTTTAGTACTAAACAGATCTCAATTTAGTACTACACAGTTCATTACACTAAGTAAAATAACTCACAACCCACTCTGGTGCGGAGTGTTGATCATGTCCACACATGCACATATCCACACATGGTTTGGGTGTTCTTTTTTATTTATTTTCTTACTTTTTATGAAAAATAGTTTTTAATATATTTTTTCTTCAATTTGGAGTGCTCAAAAATTGATTGTGGCAATGAATGCACAACTATATGATGATACCGTGTACCGCAGATTGTATGCTTTGGATGGATTTTATTGTGAGTATATCTCAATATAATTGCATCAAAAAGAAGAGATACATTCAAACTCTAGGATATGTGCAATAGAGGATACCTCACATAAAACTTATATTACATTTATAGCAACAGAGGAACACAATTGAACCTGAACTACATCGGATATAGTTGATTGGCATTCAGCTTCCTATATCTACAGAAGGTCTTTTTTACCTTGCAATCAGGAAAGTTCAAAAAAAATAAAGCAAAAAAAACCCATAAAATCTATTGGATGAAAACTGGCTTCCACTGAAGAGAAGTCCTTCAAATAAGATTTTGCAGGCAGAATTGAGAGGGAGGCCTTCTCCATATTGTTCTTGGCTATTTTCTGCTAGCAAGAAAGGTCATGGAAACATAGTCGGGGTTATTTGTCCATATGGTTGGTTGGTTTTTTCACAGCAAGAGGCACTAGAGCAGGCACCACATTTCTGCGTCCTTTCACCTCTTACTGGGTGTTGCAAGGAGGTTGCGTAGGGGTGGCATACCGCTCCATGTCCTGTTCTGTGGGGGACAGCTAGGGTGCCATGTGTTTTAACTCAGTATTTTCAGCAGCATTCCCCAGGTTTCCCACCTTCCTAATCATGACAGAAGCCGTAGTAGCTTCCTCTAGCAGGTCAGTTCTGAAGCTTTTTTGGAATCATTCTTGTTATTATAGCCTATCCCATTCTTTAGCTCTTCCCACTATTTTGTAGACACTGAATTTACTATATTGTATTCCTTTATCTTTAAAATATCTGACATGGTTTCTGTTTCCTTAAAAGAAAATAGACTAAGGGGGCGACATGGCAGCATAGAGAGGAGTGGAATTTAGTCAGTCACCTGGAACAACTAATAACCAGGAACAACTAGTAAATAATTTGGAATAACTGCTGGGGTACAACTGTGACTGTCCACACATCATACACCAACCTGAATTGGGAGGAATGCCTGAGATTGCAGCATAAAATCTGTAAGTAAAAACTGTGGAACCACACCTACAGCCCCCTGCCCCCATGGCAGGCTGAGCTGCAAAACCTTGCCTTGGTAGAAAGCAGCACTCTCTGAGCAAGTAAATATTGCTCAACTGAGATGCAACTGGGGTTTTAATTAACAAATGGGGACTGCTGAATACAAACAACAAACCCCCAACAAGCAGACAGAGGCTTGTAGTGGTGACTGACCTTAAAGAACCAGAAGACTCATCTGTTCCAGGAAGGGGAGCCCAGAAGACCGGGTGTTACCTCTGGCTGACTAGTGAAACTGGGGGGCTGTGTACTGGCTCTAAAAGGGGGCTTTCTGTCCCTTTTTCTCTCTTAACCTGAGGGGCTCAGCGGAGAGAGCCACAGCCATTTTCAGTTCACAGTGCTATGCCAAGACAGAGGTGGAGATAACAGAGTCAGGAGACAACAATTCAAATGCAGGTGATAGCTCCTTAGGGGATGTATCTTCCCTAAGAGTAAGGAGATGGGGCCCAGCTTTCCCTTCAGAACCAGACCCCAGAGCCTGGGGGAAAACAGCCAAAACAGAAACCAAAGAGGCCACACCTACTTATACCAGTTGGGAGTGACAGGCTGACAGGAGCCACCTGCTGGGCAAGTTAGGAAAAGCACAGCAGCTAGAGACCTCAGAGGAAAATCTGTCAATCTCTAAGACACACCTGCAGGGAGACTTGAAACTGAATATAGCCCCACTCTGAGATCTGAACCCATTCTTGTGTTGGGAAATCTGATTGGGGTAACCAAGGAAACCAGATGCCTAGACAAAAGAAACATCAATCTACACTCGGAAAAACAAAGATATGGCCCAGTCAAAGGAACAGACTTACACCTCAATCAAGATACAGTTGAGATATTTTTTCACTTTAATGGAACAATCTATTAAAGATTTTCAAAGAAAGATGCTAAATCAAATAAAAAACCAAATCAATGAGTTTAGGGAAGATATGGCAAAAGAGATAAAGGCTATAAAGAAAACACTAGGTAGAAATTGAAAGTTTGAAAAAACAACTGGTAGAATCTACGGAAATGAAAGGCACAACACAAGAGATGAAAAACACAATGGAGACATAAAACAGCAGATCTCAAGAGGCAGAAGAAAACACTCAGGAACTGAAGAAAAAGACACCTGATATCCCACACGCAGAAGAACAGATAGGGAAAAGAATAGAAAAATATGAGCAATGTCTCAGGGCACTTCATGTATGAATGTCATGGGTGTCCCAGAAGGAGAAGGGAGAAGGGGCAGAAGCAGTAATGGAGGAAATAATCAATGAAAATTTCCCATCTCTTATGAAAGACACAAAATTACAGATCCAAGAAGTGCAGCATACCCCAAACAGAATAGATCTGAATAGACCTGCACCAAGACATTAATACTCAGATTATCAAACATCAAAGACAAAGAGAGGATCCTGAAAGCAGCAAGAGAAAAGCGATCCATCACATACAAAGGAAGCTTGATAAGACTATGTGCGGATATCTCAGTAGAAACCATGGAGGCAAGAAAGAAGTGGGGTGATATATTTAAAATACTGAAATAGAAAAATTGCCAACCAAGAATCCTATATCCGGCAAACTGTCCTTCAAATATGAGGGAGAGTTTAAAATATCCTCAGGCAAACAGACAATGAGAGAGTTAGTGAACAAGATATCTGCTCTACAGGAAATGCTAAAGAGAGCACTACAGACAAATAAGAAAAGACAGGAGTGAGAGGTTTGGAATACAATTTTGGGTGATGGTGGTGTGGTGGTGTGGGTGCACTGGGCAAAGATGACTGTGGGTGTGGTTGGGAGGGGGATCTGGGAGCATGTGGGACACCACAAGGGAGGGGGAGAGATGGAGACTGGGACTGTATGGCTCGTTGAAACTGGGAGTGCTCAGCAGTTGTGATTAAATGTACAAATGTGTTTTTTCATGGGGGAGAGCAAGTGGATGTCAACCTTGCATGATGTTGAAAATAGGGTGGTATTGGGAAAGGGAACACGGTCAATGCAGACTGGAGACTGTGGTTAGTGGGGACATTGTATTATATATACTTCCTTTGATGTGGCAAGGGCAGTGTACCAAGGCTGGGTGCCTATAGGAGGGGAACATGGGGGAAGGGTGTGGGATTGGTGAGTTGTCTGACTCTTTTATTCTACTTTAGGTTAACTCTGTCTTTCCTTTTGTTGCTTTTTAGCTATCATTTCTTTTTCTTTTGTATCTCTACCTTCTTTGACTCTTCCTCCTCCTTTGTGAAAGAAATGGAGATGTCCTTATAGAGATAGTGGTGATGGTGGTGAATATATAAATATATGACTATATAGGGAACCACTGATTGTTTACTTAGGATGGAAACTATGGTGGGCGCACAAAACCGTCTTAAAAAAAATGGGTTCATGAAGAAACCTTGAAGACACTACCTTGAGTGAGATAAGTCAGACACATAAGGACAAATATTGCAGGGTCTCACTGATATGAACTAGTTATAATATGTAAACTCATAGACATGAAATATATAGGACAAGGCTAAAGAATGGGGAGCAGTTGCTTATTATGAGCAGAATGTTCAACTAGGTTGAACTTGAGTGTTTGGAAATGGACAGAGGTGATGGTAGCATGTTATTGTGAGAATAACTAACAGTGCTGATGGTGTGTGAATGTGGTAGAAAGGGGAAGCTTAGAGTCAGGTATGTCACCAGAAGGAAAGTTGGAAGTTAAAAGATGGGAATGTATAAAACAGTGAATCTTATGGTAGACAGTGCCCATGATTAACTGTACAAATATTAGAAATCTCTTTCATGAACTAGAATAAATGTATGACACTATAACTAGAAGTTAATAATAGAAGGGTATATAGGGAAAAAATATACCTGTTGCAAACTATGTACTACAGTTAGTAGTGCTTTAACATTCTTTCATCAACAGTAACAAATGTACTATATCAATACTATGAGTCAGTAATGGAGGGGGTGGTGTTTAGGGGTATGGGAGGATTTGAGCTTTCTTTTTTTGTCTTTATTTGTTTTCTGGAGTAATGAAAATATTCTAAAAATTGAAAAAAAATTGTGGTGATGAATGCACGGCTGTATGGTGGTACCATTGGCAATTAATTGTGCACTTTGGATCTTTGGATAATTGTATGAATGTGAACAATCTAAATAAAATTAAATTAGAAAAAAAAAAAACATGAGCAAAGGAAAAGCTGCAGCTTAGTGAAGGAAAGATAGATACCCAATGAGAGAAATAGACTTTAAACTTTTGTCATTCTTCACATACATTCACACAGAAGATTTAACAAAAGCAACCCCCATGAGATGGGTGTTACTGTTTCCATAAAGGAGAGCAGGAATGTTGCTTGTCCACAATCACAGATTTCATTAATGATAAAGTAAGGACTGAAACCTAGCCTTTTAAACTCCTGGGTTCAGAAAAATATCTACCAAAGTCCCAACTTAGAAGCAGAGTTTAAGAAAGATTAGAATTCTCATAAGGTTAAACATAGAGTTACCATTTGAACCAGAAATTCCCTTCTAAGAGAAATGAAAATATATATCCACATAGAAACTTGTACACAAATGTTCATAGCAGTGTTATTCAGAATAGTAAAAAAAAAATAGAAACAACCCAAATGTACATCAAGGCATAATGGCTAAATAAAATGTAGTATATCCACACAATGAAATATTATTCAGCCATAAAAAGCAATAAAATATGGATATATGCTATAACATGGATAAACCTTGAAAACATTATGCTGAGTGAAAGAAGCCAGTTACAAAAGGCTGCATATTGTAAGATTCCATTTATATGAAATGTCTAGAAAAGGTAAACCCATAGTCACAGAAAGTAGATTAGTGGTTGCCTAGGGCTGGGGTTGGGGGAAGTCGGAGATAAATGGGAACTGACTACTAATGGGTATGGGGTTTCTTTCTGGAGTGAGGAAAAATATTCTAAAATTGATTTGGGTGATGGCTACACAACTTGAATATATAAAAGTTATTGAATTTACACTTTAAATGGGCGAATTGTATGAATGTGAATTATATCTCAATAAACTATTATACATGTGAAAAAATAGAAAAGAAAATAGACTCACAGGATTAATGACTAGAGAGGAGAAAAGTAAATTGGTAAATACAAACCACCTTGCAGATGACTAAGTCACGGCATATACAGAAGGCACAGACAAAGAATTTGAGTATTATGCCTTGAAAGGGATGGGGGTAATGGAAGAGAAGTGGCTGGTTGGTCCTTCCCCTGGCCACCAACATGGCATTTCTTTGGTGGAGTCAAAATAGTACAATGTTTGGGCTTTGGCTTTGAGCCTCAGATATTTGAATTTATCAAAATATCAGTTGACAATGAGAAACCGCCAAACGAAATGGAAACCTCTGTTCTTTGAGTAGCATATTCTGCCTGAAAGAAGGCATCCATCTGGGTCCAAATTATAATCAGAATCTTGGTTAGTTTCCATGGATCCAGAGCAGGGGAAATTAATTCTGAGGTTGAATATTTGATGATATTAGCAGTTATAGCTACATTAGGTGTCTCCATAAACAAGAGATTTATGCTTTGGATATGGCCCTTGAAATGGGACTTATAATTGTATGCTCTGTTGTTGTTAACTATGCTATCTTTTTTTAATATGTATTTATCATCTACATATTGATACATTTGGCTTAGGAAATATTTAGTTTATAGTGTGCCTCACAGAGAGGTAGAAGGAGCTGAGTGAATTAGCCACACTCAAAGGCACGGATAAGGGTAGAGAAACACATATTCCTACTTAGACTGATGGCCGAAAGAGTATCTGTGACAGTCATATAGATATGCAATTTCTGGTGAACGGGTTAATTTATCACAGTTGTTTCTCATTTAGGAAATAAATACTAGGCTTCCTTCAGCAGTCAGGGTGATAAAGATTGTAGAATGACTTGTGATGTATAATCCTGCATCAGTGTTTTGTATGGTGTGAATGGATTAGAAAGATAATAATAACTGAATCCTTGGCTATCCTAGGAATATTTATTTCTATTTAATCACTGCAAATAAATCAGAGAAGTAGATGTAAGAGGGAAACAGACTTGATGTGAGTTATCACGTACAAGATTATGAGCTCATTGCCGGCAGGGATGTATCTTGAATCATTTCTTCATCCTGCTGACATCTAGCATGGGGCTAGCATATATGTTACACACAAATACTAGGTTGGTTAATTAATTAATTAACGATCATCCTGTTAATGGCCAGGGTGGATGGAGCTGAGCTGGTGTAGAGGTTGGTCTCTTCCTACACTCTAGAAAATGAGCTCAATCTTCCCAGGGAGAACAGAGCCCTTCTGGCTTGCTAAGGTAATGCTGGGTTCTCCTGACCCTCTTACTCAACACACAAAATGATAAATATGAAAGATGAGTAAGTGTGTCATCATTTTTTGACAACAGTAGTTGATGAAAACTAGGAATTAGTGTAAGGAAAGCTAGAATGTTTACCAAAAATCTCAATGGCTGAAAAAAATTGAATCCTGCCACAAATTTCCTTGGGAACTTCTGTATTGTTAAGATAAATTATTGATATCTGCCTTTCAGTTCTTTCTGGAGATGCCTGTGTATTCTAGCAAGAAGCCTGCCTTCAGCTGATTAGATAAGATTTGCTAAAACCAACAAAAAATAAAACACACAATTGGGAACTGTATGTAACCCAAAAATCATGTTCTAAAATATTTAATCCTTTCCCGTGGGTGTAAACCTATTGTTAAGTAGGACCATTTGATTAGGTTACTTCAGTTAAGGTGTGGCCCAGGATGGGTCTTAATCCTCTTACTGGAGTCCTTTATAAATGAGCTGAATACAGAGAGAGAGAGAGGAAGAGAGAGAGAGGGAAAGCCATAGAGATAAGCAGACACCGCCATGTGACAAAGAAGTCCAGGATCACCGGAAGCCAGACTTCAGGAATAAAGCATCACCTCGATGATGCCTTGATTTGGACATTTTCACAGCCTCAAAACTGTAAGTTTATAAGCTAATAAACCCCCATTGCTAAAAGCAAACCCATTTTATAGTATCTTATTTTGGAAGCCTAGCAAACTAAAACACAATTAATTCTGCCATGTCCACCATGTTTTTACTCTGTCTGATAATTTTCAAATGTTCATATACATTGAGAAATAATTGAAGGCTTTTATTTTTTTAAAAAGAATGTTACATTCTTGCAAACCCTTAAGGGCATGGGTCATCAATAGGACAAATTAGGACATGTAATAAATTCACTAAAGAAAATTCTTTCTATAATAATAACTACTATTTATGTTTGAGATATTTTAAATATATTATTTATAATCCATGTAGCCATACTGAAAGGTAGTTATTCTTATTCCTAATTTACAGATAAGGAAACCATGTTTCAAAAGTTTAAGAGACCTGTCTGAAGCCTGAAAAGTTCAGGATTTGAACCAAAACCTTTCAGTCTTTAGAGCCTTTGGCTTCTTCCACTACTACAGTAGACACTTATTTCAGGGATCTAAAATATCCTCTAAAGAAAAACAACAATAAATGTTTATATCACATATTTATAATCATTATTATTCCCAATCTTTCCCTTTTAATATGTTCATTTTCTAGAGTAGATGTTATTTTAAATAAAATTATTTCCCCCTGATGGGTGAAGAATGTGTTTTAAAAAAAAAGATTTCCACTGACCACTATATTTAGTTTCCCTGCCAGCAGGAGTTAATTGGAAAGGTTTCTGGATAATATCCCCAAATGTAAATTATTTATCAGGGTGGTTACAAAACCCAGTGCCCAATCTAGTGTGTTGGTTTCCTGCTAGAGGGTTATATATCATCTTTCATGGGTTTGGATAAATTGCACAAACAATGAAGATGTCTAAGTTAAATCATAATACAATGATCAAAAGAACCACATTACAGTACTTTATAAATGCATACATTTCTTTTGAAATGCAAGTTTTAACTCTCCAACATCTGCTGAGAATCCAGAGATTAGACATATCCTATTAGTTAAGCCCACTAATTAAAGACTCCAAATACTTAGAATAGTTTTCCTATTATGCTACTGACACAACTTGACATACCAATATTGTTTCAAGTAACTTTTTTGAATAAAGTGAGTGATAATAGAAAAAGCTTTTTTTGTTTTATTTGTGTTGTTGTTTTGTTTTGTTTTGTTTTGCATTTTCTTTACACAAACACAAAAGTGAGGCAACTTTGGTTCCTGGAAATGACAGGCTAGGTTACTTAGACCAATCCTTATTTTAATGCTAAAATGCTGGATGAAATCTTTAAAATATTTAAGTTCTTTAAAACGTCAAAGTTCTGACAAGATGGTAAGGAATTCTTGGATGAAAATCAGGTCAACACGAAGGCGAAAACCCTAAAAGTTAGAAGAGAATGTAGATTACTTTTGCCCAGAGGGTATCTGTCTCCCTAGAAGAAGGGATAGTGAGTAGGAGCTTTTGTTTTGATTGCCTAGGGCAGGAGGGAGGATAGAAGTGAAAGCCTGCTCAAAGCTGGGGTTTGACAGACACCCACACAGATCCACAGGAAACTGGCCTTCTCAGGCAACACACTGGGCTGAGCAGGAATTAAAGCTGCCACACGCCCAGCTCCACCGTGGGACAGGGTAGTTAACCAAACACAGAGCGTAGGAGGGAACATATCAAGGAATAAAAGAAAATCTACCCCTGAAAGGCTATAAACTATTACCTAGCCCTCATGCAGAAGTGTAGCCCAAATTGATTTCACCAGGGCAATTGAGAAAATCTTGAACCATCAATTTGGTCTAAAATAGTCAGGGACTGGTAGTATCCTAGATGACCGGCACAAGAAAACTCAAACCTTCTTTGGAGGAAAGTGCCTTCATTAAAGGGCATGGGCAAGCGCCATAAATATTTTTTTAGGTCAGTGAGTCATGCTTTGGATACAAGTAAGGGTACCACGAGTGAAAAAAGTAGATGGTAAAATAACTGTGCTTTTTATATATAAAGAAACAAAAGTAAAGCTTGAAAATTTCAGCAGAGAGCAAAAGAGAGAAAAGATAACTACAAAAGTGGTAAACTGTTTTGAAAAAATGATATAGAACTTGTATAAATGAAAATTATAAGTGAAATGAAAAATACAGAGGGTAGATTTGGCTGCAGTTGAATACAGTAAAAGAAATGAACTGAAACGCAGATCAGAAGAAATTTTCCAGAATGGTGCAAAGAAAAACAACATGATCAAAATTTTCAAAGAGAATATATTTGGTGGATAGAGTGAAAAGGTTTACAGAACAATTGTTGGTATTACAGAAAGAAAACAGAGAATAGAGGCAAGGCAATATTTGAAGAGAGAATGAGAATTTTCCAGAACTGTTGAAAAGCAACAATCCACAACTTCAAGAAGCCTAACAAATTCCAAACAGTATTACTAAAAAGGCATTCATACTTAGTCACATCATAGAGAAACTGCAGACAACAGAAGACAAAGGGAAGATCTTAAACACTGCAGAGAAAAAAGACAGATGACCTTTAAATGAGAGACAATTGATATGCAGCTGTCTTTTCACCAGCAATAATGTAAGCCAGAAGACAGTGATGTGCTGAATGAAAATAACCGCAAACCTAGAATTCTATACTCAGTCCAAATATATATCAAGAATGGGTGGGAAATCAGAACATTAACAATTATACAAAACTGCATGTATGGACTGGCCTAAACTGAACCACATGAATGGAAATTCTAAAGGATGCACTTCAGACATAAGGAAAGTAATTCCAGATGGAAGTTCAGAGATACAAGAAAGAATAAATAGCAAACAAAATATTAAGTTTAAAACTAATAATTTTATTATAAAATAGGAATTGTACAAACACATAAAATAATAATGAATATAAGATAATGTAAAAATGATACATTTAATATATCTAACAATATTTAGATATAAATCAAGAAGTGGTAAATTGAATTAAAGTTTTCCAAATGTCTTACATTGTCCAGGAGAAAGATGAAAGTAAGCTTGTTACCAAAATTTGGTAAATCAAGGATGCGTGTTGTAATATAGGGTAATCACTAAAATAATATTAAAAAGTTATTTCCAAGCTAATACAACAAAAAATAGAATAACAAAAATAATATTTTAAAACAAAATAAGAAATGAGAAAAAAATTAGAAAATGTGGAACAAATACACAGCACAAAATGCTAGATTTAAACCAAAATATATCTATAATTATAAAAAAGTCTTTGATTAAATAGTCCTGTAAGAAACATAGTTTTAGACTATATTTTCAAAAATCAATATATGTTGTTTCAGGAGACACATCTTAATATAAGTATTAAAAAGGGTTGAAAGTAAAAGAAAGCAAAAAGATACATTAGGAAAATAGTGACCAAATGAAAACTGGTATAATTATATCAAGACAAACTAAAATATAACCCAAGAAACATTACCAGAGCAGGTCACTTCATGATAATAAAAGCTTCAATTCACCAGGAATGTAAAATATATATATTTTTTTAATGCATGAACCTAATTATATGATTTTTGAATTATAGAACCTGAAAATATATAAAACAAAAATAAAAAGCATACCTACAAGGAGAACAGTTAAGTCTCCTTTCATAGCTGTTACAGCAGGATTGTTTTTAACATGTCTCTCTCAGTAATTGATTGAACTTCGATTTGACTGACAAACTTGAACACCAAGAAGTCTTGAACATCAATTTGATTTACAAACTTGATTTAATGGAGAGATATAGAAAACTGCACCAAACAATTGCAGAATATATCAGTTTTTCAAACACGTGCAAAAGGATTTCAAAAATCAACTTTTTATTAGGATATAAAGCAAATATAAACATGTAGAGTATCATGTGATTAAAATTACCCAGAATGTGTTCCCTAATCATAATGCATGAAGATAAAAATAATTGGAAATCCCCCATATGTTTGAAAATTAAGAAATATACTTCCAGGTTATTCATGAGTTAAATAGGAAGTCAAAGTGGAAATTTTTTAGTATTTTTTAAATGAATTATAATGAAATGATGGCCTTGAATAAATATATTAGAGAAAGGAATGACCAGAAGTCACCTCAAGAAGTAATAGAATGTACAGCAAAAATTAACTCAAAGAGAGCAAAAAAAGAAAAACAAAAATCCAAAAACCAAAAAACAAAAACAAGTTTAAAAGATGAGTAGATGTTGTTGAAACAGAAAACAAACATGTATTAGAGAAAATCAACAATGTCATTGATTTGAAAAGCTTACAAAATTAACCTATCTCTTGTAAAGGAAAAAAGAGCAAGAGAGCAGGAGTAAACAACATCAGGGCTGATAAAAGGGAGCATCAGAACAGATGCTACACCCATCCTACATCCATATTCAATTATGCAAAAACAAACTGGGAAATTTAGATAAGATAGACAATTCTTAGAAAACAATAGCTTTTTATGACTGAAGTTATTTTATGACTGAACTTCATGACTGAAGAAGAAATAGAAAGTGGAAATAGTCTTATAAGCATTAAAGAAATTTAATTACTAGTCACAAAATGTTCCCAAGAGGAAATTCCAGCCCCGATATTTTACTTGAAAGATGCATGAAGCATTTAAGAAAGAATTATAATACGCAAACATGTCCTAGGTAGCCAAAGTAGCTAAGGGTCTGCCTGAGAAATATGGATATGTTTTTTCTACAATGCGGTGAATTATAACTTAATACATAAGAAATCTAAAAAGTTTTAAAAATAATTATACTAGCTTTGACTTATAGGGCGTAGATAGTCTAAAATTTTAAAAGGTTATTAGACCCCCAGCATAATATAGGGAAGAAGCTGGCTGAGAATGCTACTCAATTGCATTTATAGGCCATTTAATATGAAAAAAGAAGAATGGTTTACAGCTGGAGGGGATCAAAAGACTGTAGGATAGCATGTTGGGGATTCATTCCAAGGAAGAAAGACTGGCACTAATCAAGGAACTGCCAACATGTCCTTGGCTGGATTTCAGAATTGCTATGGGCCAGTGGCTATGTGTTTTACCATTTTCCCTCTTACTGATAGGAAGCTCTAATGAAGTCATGCTATGTAAACTGAGTGTTTGGGGGACAGATAACTTGTTCTTGGGTTTTCAGTTTCAAATTAAAAAAAAAAAAAAAACTATAGGAGAAGCCTCACTTGCAACTAAACTTTATATGATGAGACTGGACCTTGAGCCTATGCCTGATGCCATTTTTAGATCAGATTTTGGGGGTCTTGGGAAGCGGTGAGTGTATTTTGCCTGTGGAAGGAGTGTGAATAATTTGTGGCTGTCAAGTGGACTGGTGAATTAAAGATGGCCACAACTTCTGTGACAAACTTCCAGGGGGAAGGGAGCATCTTTGTCCCCTCTCATTTATATAGGATGTGTTCCATGACTACTTTGACCAATAGAATATGGCAGAAGTGACTTTGTGCCATACTCTGTTTCCAGACTCATAAAACACTTTATCTTATAACCCAGGTGCCATTCAGCATGATGGCATGGCCACATACAGAGGAGTGGAAGCCCCCATCCATCAATGGAGCCACTTCCCCGATGGAGCTCACAGTCCAAGCATCGACCTGCCATTCATACAAGTCAGCCATCTTGGAAATGGACTCCTCAGCCCTGTCCAAACCCCCTAGTTGATGCTGTGCAGAGCATGGGTGAGCTATTCCTGGTAAGCCCTGTCTAAATTGCAGAAGCAAAAAAAAAACTAAAAAATTAAAAGGTTAATGATGCTTTTTGTTTGCTTATTTTGTTTTGTTTTACATCTCAATTTTTAAAAGAAGCTTCATTGAAAAATAAAAGTCATAGAACATAGAATTCATCCATTTAAAGTATACAATTCAGTGACTGTTAGTATATTCACAGAGTCGTGCATTCAACACCAAAACTAATTGTAGAACATTTTCATTACCCCCCAAAAAAACCCCTCACTCTTTAGCCATCACTTCCTAAGCTCTCACCCTGCATCCCTAACCCCAGATGTTCCGTTGTCTTCCAGATTTTGGCTCCTTCCTGTGGCCTTTTCTTTCTATGTCCAATTACCTTAGTTGTGAAGACTCCACCTATATTGGATTAAGGTCCACCCTCATTCAGACTGGGCACTCTTCCCTTTCACATTGTGTGACAAAATCCTTACCTCTTCCTATGCCAGAGTCAATTACCCCTGATAACTCATTTTCTTGCCTAATGGTCATTTTGCATGAGAAGTCCAAAATGTCTGGCTGGAAGCCTTATGTTAAAATTTAATTGAACTTTTGCTTGGCCCCTTCTGGAACTTATACTTCTTTAGGATTAAGGACCTTTAGATTTACTTAGCCTAAGGTTGTGATGGCAAGGGAAGCACAAATTCTCCAAATAGGTTACTGGAAGTAATGGTAAATGAGATCATTCTGATTTCCACACCTTGTTTCCCAGAGCCATGTAGTCAATTAATTAGGAGTATGACATCACATAATTGTTGATTCATGTTTATAGTGCATCATTTCAACAATTGTGCCTCAGTTTCACATTAGGCTATCCCATTGCTCCATCAACAGTTTATGGATATAGTATGCAATAAGACAAGTGAATCCCGTGGTCATACCCACTATTGGGTTTTTTTGTTTGTTTGGTTTTGTTCCTTGGTCTGAGGTGATATTATGCAAGATCTCATGTCAGTGGATCAAACATTCTAGAAGTCCTCAAATAGTCATGCTGGCTGCATCCCATGGTCAGGAAAAGCAACTCCAACCTGGAATATCTGTAAATTCTAGTCAAGATGAATCACTTCCCTTCTATGTTGGAAAGGGTCCAAATGACTGGTTGATTTCTCCAAGGGATGGTGCAATATTAGGGGCTTAGCATTGGTCTCATTTGCTGGCAGTTTATAAATTCATCAGTGGCAGTAGTTAGCTCAGCCTTGAACTCATGCCCCTGGGCCCATCCATGTCCTCCATCACTCCCATCATGGCTACTCCAGCCATGTGGCCAGTGTGCCAGCACCAGCCCAAAAGAGGCTAGTTGATGTCACCTCATTACGTCATTCTGCCTATTTGTTTAGTGCGTTTTCCCTGGCGCATGCTCTCTGGAGGATATTGACATATGACGCAAAGGTCTTTACTCTTTGTGTCCACTTTCATAGGTCCACCCATATGCTTCTTTCCCACTCACTTTTCCCTGATATTCCAATCTTTCTCCCTCCATGTCCTTGACCAAACAGCTAAGCCATTGGTCTTTGCCTGCAAGTCCATATATTTCTTGCCTTGGTACTTTTCTTCCTACACAAAGCAGATGACCAGGTATATTTCTCCAAGTTTGACTCATTGGGAGGATTTCCTCTCACAACTCTTTTTGAGGTCTACCACTTATGAGGTTCTAGTGCTCCAACAGCTTTCCATTTTTGATTGTACCCATGTTCTAAACCAACCTATCTGTAAACCAAACTTGACCATTTTCTACTTCTGTCAACTGCTCAAAATGGACACTCTTCTCATAGGTCCAAAGGTGTGAATTGAGGAAAAGTTCTCAGCCCAAGAATCATAGATGTCTTACTAGTCTAAACCATCTGCTCATGCTGCTTACTTGTACCTTCTGACTCTGCTTGTTCTAATTGTGGATGTATTATTTCCATACTCTAGTGGTTTGCTGCTGAGCCTACTTTAGCTTATGATTTGGTGGATCTGACAGAGCCAGCTCCTGATGGGTGGTTCTCGCCAAGTGGTCACTTTTGTCCATTATTCAGGTGCTTCTTATCAACTAGAGCCCCAAAAGCACAACAGATGTTTTACAAACAGAATGTAATTATTTGTTGCAGATGGAATGACCTTGTTCCATAATCTTAAGGATCTACATTTTTATTCTCTTCCTGAGGCTTGCCATACATGCCACATGGTAACCTTTTCCACCACAGATACCTCTAATAACATAGGAGTTGCTGGGTTATTTGGGCCAAGTACTGCCAACCTAGCACTGCAGACCTCTTGCAGATTGCAAAGGTTATCAGAAACCTCTATCAGCAGCTGCAAAGACTTATATGATTCAATTCAATTCAACTCCGACTCTACCCAGAGTTAAGCCAGACTCCACAGGTATGGTGGTCCTCTTCAAGATTGTCTTTCAGTCTTCGAAGGACAGGTTGCAAGTTCTGAAGCTGAGGTCACCTGCACCTCTGACTAACTGGCTCCAAATTCGGGGGTTCCACCACCCCTTCAGATTTGCTTAGTCACTAGAACAACTCAAAGAACTCACCAATTGTGTTCTACTTACAATTATAGTTTCATTATGGTGAAAGGATGCAAATAAGAAGACGACAAAAGAAGACACACATAGGGTGATGTGTGAGAAGGCCTTAAATATAGGCTTCTGGGTCCCTTCCATGTGCAATCAGAACACATCACTCTCCTGGCACAGCAACTATGTATTGTCTCACTTATGAAACCTCTCTTGAACTTTGAGTGTCCCAATTTTATATGGGGTCTCATTACATAGGCATGATAGATGGAATAAAGGTCCACATGGTTGAACTCAATTACCAGAGTTTGGGGAGGTGGGCCAATGTGGGTTGACATGGGCTGATGGGACGTGGCTCAAAGCTCCAACCCCCTAATCACAGGGTGGTTCTCCCTGGTGTGCCCAGTTCCCCTCCCCAAGACTGAAAGTGTGACTGGCCCTGACCTGTAACTAAGAGCTGTGCTCCAGGGCCCACCGCGAAGGACAGAAGACATGCCTATCACAGGGAATTCCAGAAAGTCAGAGGCTGCTTCCCAAGGAACTGGGCACAAAGACCAGCCACATTTTTCTTTGTACCACACAGACCCTCTCCTGCTGTAGGCCCCACTCAAAACCGGCAACCTTCTGTATCACTCAGTAAATAGGTCAAAACAGTTTCCCCAGTATGGTGTTTGCTGCCTCTAGGACCTGAAGGGGTCCACCAGTGTTAGGCCCCATCTTAGTACAGAACAAACAAAATCCAGTAATGCATCCTCTATATTACTCTGGAGGAGATGTTCTAGCATTTCTCAGTAAACAAGACCCATGAAATCTTCACTGGTAGGTGGACCTCTGAATCTTTATCAGGTTTATCCCCTACCCTCTGCAGATCACATGCTTTACCAAAGACTTGCCATTTCATTGAAATAACGGACTGTTCAGTTTGCTAGGCTGCTCAAAGCAGATACCATGATATGGGTTGGCTTTTAGCAATGGGGATTTATTAGCTTTCAAGCTTATAGTTATGAGGATGTGAAAATGTCCAAATCAAGGCATCATATGATACCTTCTTCCTGAAGACTGGCTGCCTGTGATCTGGGGCTCCTCTGTCACTTGGCAAGGCACTTGGCGGCCTCTGCTGGTCCCTCCCTTCTCTTCTGGGTTTCGTTGTTTTCAGCTTCTTGTTTCCATGCCTCTCTCTGTCTTTGTCAGAATTTCATTCTCTTATAAAGGACTTCAGTAAGAGGATTAAGATCCACCCTGAATTAGGTGTGTCACAACTTATGTTAAGATCCTACTCACCAAAAGATCCACACCCATAGGTTGGATTAACTTTAAGAACATACTTTTTGGGGGTACATTCAACTTCAAACCATCACATAGATATTTTGTGATGTTCTGCAAAATGTCCAGATGGTCCAGTTCCCTTCAGGCTGTATTAGAACAGAGGGTGTGATCATTCACACGGTCCTGGTGTAAGACCATAAACATATATGGTTGTCCATCCCAAGTAAATGCAAATTGCTTCTTGCATTATCTTTTTTTTTAATTAAATTCAGTTTTATTGAAATGTATTCACATACCAAACAATCATCCATGGTATACAATCAACTGTTCACAGTACGATCATATAGTTATGCATTCATCACCACAATCTATTTCTGAACATTTTCCTTACATCAGAAAGAATCAGAATAAGAATAAAAAATAAAAGTAAAAAGAACACTCAAACCATCCCCCCATCCCACCCTATTTTTCATTTAGTTTTTGTCCCCATTTTTCTATTCATCCATCCATACACTACAGAAAGAGAGTGTGATCCACAAGGTTTTCACAATCACACTGTCACCCCTTGTAATCTACATTATTATACAATTGTCTTCAGGAGTCCAGATTACTGGGTTGGAGTTTGATAGTTTCAGGTATTTACTTCTAGCTATTCCAATACATTAAAACCTAAGAGGTGCTATCTATATAGTGCATAAGAATGTCCACCAGAGTGACCTCTCGACACCATTTGAAATCTCTCAGCCACTGAAACTATTTCGTCTCATTTTGCATCCCCCTTTTGGTCAAGAAGATATTCTCAATCCCACGATGCCAGGTCCAGATTCATCCCTGGGAGTCATATCCTGCATTGCCAGGGAGATTTACACCCCTGGGAGTCGAGTCCCACGTAGTGGGGAGGGCAGTGAGATCACCTGCCGAGGTGGCTCAGTTAGAGAGAGAGAGAGAAGGCCACATCTGAGCAACAAAAAGGTACTCAGGGGGAGATTCTTAGGCACAATTATATACAGGTTTAGCATCTCCTTTGCAGTAACGAGTTTCATAAGGGCAAATCCCACGATAGAGGGCTCGGCATATCAGACCGCCGGTCCCAATGTTTGTGACAACATCAACACCGGTCCAGGTGAGGATGTCCAACACATCCGCACCTTCCCCCAGATCCTCGGGGGGGGGGGGGCTGTAAATATATTTTTTATTCCCCGCCCAAATTACTCTAGGATGTGTCACTATTTCACTCTAATCTATACTAACCTACCATATCTCACTTCCTATTCAAATTTCCATGTAATTGTGGTGTTTGAACAAACCGACTGTAGAATTACACTGCTTAGAAAATATAGATCCTGCACCAACTAGACATCTCTTCCCTTGGTCTCACATGGAAGTTGAAGTTTTAAAACACAGTCAGTTTCGACCTTTACCTGTTGGCCCAGTTTGCCCTAGTCTTAAACAGATCTGCTTCATTCATATCACTAATTGAAGTCTGGGCTCTTTTTCAGTTTTTTTTTTAACAGTTGCTGTATGCACTAATACTGACATTCATATCTGCCGAGCTCTAACTCTGAGTTTCAGGTGTCTCAGAGATACGCATTGTTCCAGAGACCAATCAGGTTATACACTAAGGGATCAGCATCTCAAAGTTTAGAGATAGGCATTACAATTCAGGAATAGAGTTGACTGCTGTAAGAACTTACGATCTAGGGACCATTACAATAATCATTTCCATGTTAGGCTATGTTCTAAGATTCAATTTTGAGTTTACATATTGTAGTTAGTCCATATTGGTGAGGTATTATAGTGTTTGTCTTTATTTCTGGTGTACTTCACTCAAATGCTGTGTACAGGATCCATTCACATCATCGTGTGTCTCACAACTTCACTCCTTCTCATAGTTGCTCAATATTCCATTGTATGCATACGCCACAGTTCACCATTCTGTTCCTCAGTCTATATACCCTTAGGCCACCTCCACCCATGGCAAGTCATGGTTACTGCCTCCATGAACACCAGTATGCAAATGTCCATTCATGTCTCTGCTCTTGGATCTTCAAATGGCATACACCATAACGAGGTTGCAGGACCTTATGGTCCCCACATACTTAGCTTTTTGTGGAACCACCACACTGACCTTCAGAAAGGCTATACCATTCTACCTGCTCATCAACAGTAGATAGGTGCATCCCTCTCACCATGTTTTCTCCAACACTTTTACTCCTATATATATGTTTTTCCTACAATTTTATAGAGTTATTTTCACATACCATAAGTTTATCCACAGTGTACAATTAGTTGTTCATGGTATCATCATAAAGTTGTACATTTATCACCACAATCAGCACTTGAACATTTTGATTACTACAAGAAAAATTGTTGTTGTTTTTTTAGCAATAATGAAAAAGAAGATAAAAAGAAAAATAACATGTCATAAAATACAATATAATAGTAAGGACAGCAAATAACACCACTACCAAGAACCCCATATTTCTCTCCTATATCCCCCTCTCATATACACCTGGCATTGGTATACTGCCTTTGTTACATTTAATGGAGGTATATTACAATGTCACTGTTAACCATAGACTCCAGTTTTCTTTGATTATGTTTTTTCCCAAGTACCATCCCTTTTTCAACACTCTACATGATTGACATTCATTTGCTCTCCCACATGTAAAAACATTTTTATGTTTGTATATTTAGTAACAGTCATTGGCCACTCCAGTTTTTGCCAAGTTATACATTCCCAGTCTTTATCATCTGTCTTTACCTCTGGTGTCATACATTCTCCTATCCCTCCTCTTTCAGCTTTACTCACAGACATCTTTGTTCAGCGTACTTATAATACTGTGCTACCATCACACGCTATTATGCTATCTATTTCTGGATCTATACACTCAATCCTGCTAAACATTCTGTAGTCCTTCAGCATCAAATGCCTGATCTCTATACTCTTTCTATCTCCTGGTCACCTGTGTTGTCAATTTTTAACTCCCAAAGTTTGTTCATTAATGTTTGTTCATATTAGTGAGACCATACAGAATCCGTCCTTTGTTTCTGGCTAACTTCACTCAACATAACGTCCTCAAGGTTCATCCACGTTGTTATACGATCCATGTCTTTGTTCTGTCTTACAGCTGCATAATATTCCATCTTGTGTATATACCACAGTTTGTTTATCCACTCATCTGTTGATGGACATTTGGGCTGTTTCCATCTCTTGGCAATCGTGAATAATGCTGCAATAAACATTGGTTTACAAATGTCTGTGTCTTAAGTTTCAGTTCCTCTGAGTGTATACCTAGCAATGGAATAGCTGGGTCATATGGCAAATCTATATTTAGCTTCCTGACGAACCTCCACACTGTCTTCCAGAGTGGTTGCACCATTCTACATTCCCACCAACAATGAATAAGTGTGACTCTTTCTCCACATCCTCTCCAGCACTTGTCATTTTCTGTTTTTTTTGGATAATGGCCATTCTGACAGGTGTGAGATGATATCTCACTGTGGTTTTGATTTGCATTTCCTTAAAAGCCAGTGAACTTGAGTATTTTTTCATATGTTTTTGAGCCATTTGTATTTCCTCTTCAGAAAAATGTCTGTCCATGTCTTTTGCCCATTTTTAAATTGGATTGTTTGTAATTGTTATTGAGTTGTAGGATTCCTTCATATATTCAGGATATTAAACCCTTATCTGATATGTGGTTTCCAAATATCATCTCCCATTGTGTAGGTTGCCTTTTTACTTTTCTGACAAAGTCCTTTGATGTACAAAAGTGTTTAATTTTGAGGAGATCCCATTTGTCTATTTGTTCTTTTGTTGCTCGTGCCTTGGGTGTGAGGTCCAAGAAACCACCTCCTATCACAAGATCTTTAAGATATTGCCCTACATTTTCTTCTAAGATTCTTATGGTCTTGGTGCTAGCGTTTAGGCCTTTGATACATTTCGAGTTAATTTTTGTATAAGGTGTGAGATAGGTATCCTCTTTCATTCTTTTGGAAATGGATATCCAGGTCTCCAAATGCCATTTATTGAAGAAGCTGCTCTTTCCCAGTTGCTTTGGCTTGACTGCCTTATCAAAGATCAGTTTTCCATTGATGCGAGGGTCTACTTCTGAACACTCAGTTTGATTCCATTTGTCGGTGTATCTGTCCTTATGCCAGTACCATGCTGTTTTGAGCACTGTAGCTTTGTAATATGCTTCAAAGTTGGGTACTGTGAGACCTGCTTCGTTCCTCTTTCTCAAGACATTTTTGGCTATTCGGGGCAACTTGCCCTTCCAAAAAATTTGGTTATTGGTTTTTCTATTTCTGTAAAGTAAGTTTTTGGGATTTGAATTGATATTGCATTGAATCTATAAATCAGTTTAGGTAAAATTGCCATCTTAACTATGTTTAGTCTTCCAGTCCACGATCATGGTATGTTCTTCCATTTTTTTTATGTCCTGTTCAATTTCTTTTAGCAGTTTCTTATAGTTTTCTGTGTAAAGGTCTTTTGCATCCTTGGTTAAGTTTATTCCTAAATACTTGATTCCTTTGGTTGCTATTGTAAATGGGATGTTTTTCTTGATTTCCTCCTCTTGTTGCACATTACTTGTGTATAGGAACACTACAGATTTTTGTGTGTTGATCTTGTAGCCTGCCACTTTACTGTATTCATAGACTAGTTCTAGTAGCTTTGCTGTAGATTTTTCTGGATTTTCTACATATAGAATCATGTCATCTGCAAACAGTGAAAGTTTTACTTCTTCCTCTCCAATTTGGGTGCCTTTTATTTCTTTTTCTTGCCTAATTGCTCTAGCTAGAACTTCCAGCACAATGTTGAATAACAATGGTGATAGTGGGCATCCCTGTCTTGTTCCTGATCTTAGAGGAAAAGCTTTCAGTCTCTCCCCATTGAGTGTGATGTTAGCTGTGGGTTTTTCATGTATCACCTTTATCATATTGAAAAAGTTCCCTTCTATTCCTATCCTTTGAAGTATTTTCATCAGGAAAGGATGTTGAATTTTGTCAAATGCCTTTTCTGCATCGATTGAGATGATCATGTGGTTATTCTGCTTTGATTTATTGATTTGGTGTATTACATTAATTGATTTTCCTGTGTTGAACCAGCCTTGCATACCTGGAATAAATCTCACCTGGTCTTGGTGTATAATTCTTTTAGTGTTGCTGGATTCGATTTGCAAGTATTTTGTTGAGTATTTTTGCATCTATATTCATTAAAGAAATTGGTCTATAATTTTCTTTTCTTTTTTGTAGTATCTTTGTCTGATTTTGATATTAGGGTGATGTTGGCTTCATAGAATGAGTTAGGTAGCTTTCCCTCTTCCTCAATTTTTTTGAAGAGTTTGAGCAGTATTGGTATTAATTCTTTCTTGAATGCTTGGTAGAATTCACATGTGAAACCATCTGGTCCTGGGCTTTTCTTTTTTGGGAGCTTTTTGATGACTGACTCAATCTCTTTATTTGTGATTGGTTTGTTGAGTTCATCTATTTCTTCTTGAGTGAATGTTGGTTGTTTATGCTTTTCTAGGAAGTTGTCCATTTTGTCTAAGTTGTCTAGTTTATTAGCATGTAGTTGCTCATAGAATCTTCTCATTATCTCCTTAATTTCTGCAGGGTCAGTAGTTATGTTTCCTTTCCTATTTCTGATTGCATTTATTTGCATCCACTCTCTCTTTCTCTCTCTCTCTCTCTCTCTCTCTCTCTCTCTCTCTTTTTGTTAGCCTAGCCAGCAGTCCATCAATTTTATTGATATTCTCAAAGAGCCAACTTCTGGTTTTGTTGATTCTCTCTATTGTTTTCCTATTCTCAGTTGCATTTATTTCTGCTCTAATCTTTGTTATTTCTTCCCTTCTGTTTGCTTTGGGGTTATTTGGCTGTTCTTTCTCTAATTCCTCCACATGAACAGTTAACTCTTCAATTTTTGCTCTCTCTTCTCTTTTAATATAGGCATTTAGGGCAATAAATTTCCCTCTCAGCACCATCTTTGCTGCATCCCATAAGTTTTGATAAGTTATGTTTTCATTGTCATTTGCCTCGAAGTATTTACTAATTTCTCTTGTAATTTCTTCCTTTACCCACTGATTTTCTAAAAGGGTGTTGTTTAGCCTCCATGTGTTTGTGAATTTTATGACCTTCTGCCTTTTATTTATTTCCAACTTCATTCCATTATGATCTCAGAAAGTGTTTTGTATAATATCAGTATTTTTTAATTTGTTGAGACTTGCTTTGTGACCCAACATGTGGTCTATCCTAGAGAATGTTCCATGAGCACTTGAGAAAACAGTGTATTCTACTGTTGCTGGATGTAGTGTTCTATAAATGTCTGTCAAGTCTAGCTCATTTATCATACAATTCAACATCTCCATTTCTTTAGTGATCCTCTGTCTAGATGTTCTATCCATTGATGAGAGTGGTGTATTGAAGTCTCCAACTATTATTGTAGAGGTGTCTACTTCTCCTTTACATGATCCCAGTGTTTGCCTCATGAATTTTGGGGCATTCTGACTTGGTGCATAAATATTTATGATTCTTATGTTTTCTTGATGAATGGACCCTTTTATTAATATATAGTGTCCTTCTTTGTCTCTTTTAATTGTTTTACTTTTGAAGTCTAATTTGTCTGATACTAATATAGCTACTCCCGCTTTTCTCTGGTTGTTGTTTGCATGAAATATCTTTTTCCAACCTTTCACTTTCAGTCTATTTTTGTCCTTGTGTCTAAAGTGAGTTTCTTGTAGACAGCATATAGATGGGTCCTGCTTTTTAATCCATTCTGCTAGTCTGTGTCTTTTTATTGGGGAGTTTAATCCATTTACATTTAGTGTTATTACTGTAAGGGCAGTACTTTCTACTACCATTTTGTCTTTTGTATTTTATATGTCATATCTTATTTTCCCTCTCTCTCCTTTTACCTTTCCTGATAATCTTCATTTCTGCACTCTTCTCCAACTCTCTCTCTCCTGTCTTTTCCTATCAGCCTGTAGCACTACCTTTAGTATTTCTTGAGCACTGGTCTCTTATTCACAAACTCTCTCAGTGTCTGTTTGTCTGAAAATGTTTTAATCTCTCCCTCATTTTGCCAGATATAGAATTCTTGGTTGGCAGTTTTTCTCTTTCAGTATCTTAAATATATCATGCCACTGTCTTCTTGCCTCCATGGTTTCTGTGGAGAAATCAGTACATAGTCTTATCAACCTTCCCTTGTATGTGATAGATTGCTCTTCTCTTGCTGCTTTCAGAATCCTCTCTTTGTCTTTGACATTGGACAATCTGATCAGTAAGTGTCTTGGAGTAGGTCTATGGGGATCTATTCTATTTGGGGTATGCTGTACTTCTTGAATCTCTAATTTTCTGTCTTTTATAAGAGTTGGGAAATTTTCAGTGAATATCTTTTCTATTACTCTTTCTGCCCCTTTTCCCCTCTCCTCCCCTTCCAGGATACCCATAGCATGTGTATTTGTGCATTTCATGTTGTCACTCAGCTCCCTAAGACCCTGCTCGTATTTTTCCTTTTTTTTCACCATCTGTTCTTTTGTGTGTATGAATTCAAATGTCTTGTCTTCCAGTTCACTGATCCTTTCTTTGCCTGTTCAAATTGACTGTTGTGTCCCTCCATTGTGTTTTTCATCTCCTCCATTGTGGCCTTCATTCCCATGAGTTCTGTCATTTATTTTTTAAAGTTTATGAATTCTTCTTTATGGTCATCCAGTGTCTTTTTTATATACTTCATCTGTTCCACTACATCTTCCTTCAGTTCATTGAATTTATTTAGCATTAGTTGCCTCAACTCCTGTATCTTGGTTGAACTATTCGTTTGTTCCTTTGGCTGGTCCATATTTTCATGTTTCCTGGTATGACTTGTTATCTTAAGTTGTACAGGCATCTGATTTTCTTGATTAGTTTATTTTGGAGCTTGTTTTCTACCTTTTACCTAGGAGTTTCTTGTTGGTTGGCTTTGTTCTCTGGCCTGTTATTCAGTTCAACTTATTCTAGACCTCTAACTTAGGTTCTATTTAGTTGATCAGAATTTTTCCCCTCTTGTTTTTTCTGTTTCTTGCTCTGCCTCTATGTAACCTTTTTGTGAGTGGGTCTCCTCAGATATGGTCGACCCTAGTCAGATTTTCCCAGTCTAGTGAGGCCCAGGTCTCATTGGGAGGGTATGGAGTTTTCCTGAGAATGAGACCCTCCTATGAGGCCTTTAGAATTGGTGCTTTTCCTCTCCTGTCCAGCAGGTGGTGCTGGCCAGCCCGCAGCTCCCCCACCTGTGTAAGGAGGTATGGAGCCTTTAGTTCTCCTGGTGACTCTGATCCTGTCGGGGGCATGGCTGACTGAAGCCTGAATCTGAATTCCAGCCCCTGGGGTCTGAGTTCCCAGAAGGAGGACTGCCAGTTGAGCTGGGCCTCCCTCCACTCTCCCAATCCTCAGAACTCCAGTTGTCTCTCAAGGGCAATACTCCCTTCTCCCCTCCCCTCTTTGGGGCATCTCCAGCTAGATTCCTTGGTCAGCCTGAGTTGCCAATTAAAGACGGGGATGCAGATCTTCTTCAGAAGTGAATCTGGAACTCAAAGATGCTGTGGGTACTCTGTGTCCCCCCAAGCCCAGCCTAGTATCTCAACCTGGGCTTTCTGATAGAAAATAACCACATATGTTACCTTTAGATTAAAAAAAATAGAAAAGAAAACCAAGGGGAAAAAAAAAAAAGGAGTCCCTTTTAAAAGTCTTTCCCCAGCCTGGAAGTTTTGCCAGTGTCAGAATAGAGCATTTAAAGATGTACTTTGGGCTATTGTCTGATAATTACTCTCCAACAGCTTCAGTTCCACCCCTGCCGGGGGCTATTGAAATGCAAAATGATAAGGAACAGTGAGAAGCCAGAAGGGACAAAATGTAGGGGGAAAAAAATGGCTTTTTTGGAGCCTGGGAATGGGTGCCCGCTCTTATGTGCCCGCTCTTCTGGGAGTCCAGCCCTTCTTTAGAACCCCAGCTCCCAAAATTAGTTAATTAATTTGTTAATTAATTCTGCAGTTGAGGCTGGATTGAGCCCCCTTTCTTGCCCTCAGCAGATTGCTGTTTTGGGGGTTTTTTTTCCCCCCTTTCAGGGAGCCGGCAGCAAGACAGTCTGTGAGGTCTGGGTGGGGAGGGGCGCCAGACCCCTGGTCCGGGGAACTTACAATGTTCGCTGCGATCTCAGCTTTTCCTCCAATTCCAAACTTGTGTCCGATGTGTGACTGGTTACTGGAGACCCTGAAAACACTGTTTCATATAGTTCTTGGGTAATTGCCAGCTGCTCTAGGGGAGAGACGAAATTCTACACCTCACCACTCTGCCATCTTGCCCTGCCCCCCATTATCTTTTAATAGCCTTAGGAAAAAACACATTCTCCAGATCAGCAGCTGTATACCATGTACTTGAGGCCATGTTAATCTGCTCCAATAAAGATGCTATCTCTGACACAGCTGCTGCTTTGGGTCTACCACTTGGCTGTGTTTGTGATAGTCCACTACCATCTTCCAGTATCCATCTGGCCTCTATAGGGTCCAGACCAGTGAATTAAATGGGGATATGATGGGGACCATCACCCAAGTTTCATCAGTTGGGGCACAACTCCTGCATTTTTTAAGGATATGACTAATCTCTGTCCTTTGCCCTTGGGATGGATTTTTTTTTTAATGTTGGCACAGACAATGTGAGTTTAGAGACTTCCACTTGGCTTTCCCCACTACAATAGCTTTTTATGCTACAGACCGAAAACCTGGTGTTTCTGCCAACCACCGAGTATGTCCATTGCAAATAAACATTTGTGAACTGAGAAAATGCCACTAGATTAGATTATGGAACTAGGAAATGCCATTAGATTAGCCCAAGGACCCAGTGCATCCACTTTGACTAAGGCATAGGCCAGGATTCCCTTAATTGCCTGGTCCCCTTTACCCCAAACAGAAGGTCCATGATATACTTTGGCTCCCTGGTTATCAATGTCAAATTTGACCATTTCCCAAAGGTTATTTTACTTTCCCCAATGCACAGTTACTCAATTAAATGGCCTTAGGGCCTTTGCAGAAGTACTAGTGGAATTATTACTATATGCACTGGAAGGTACTATGGGGTTTTCACTTGGGCTGCTGCCATCAATCTCCTGCTTATGCATCCTTGATTTCTTTAGAATATGTAGACTGAGCAATACCCTGTTCACTGTTGTCGGAAATAAAGCGGTACCTGTAAGGGAATAAACGCTCTCTCGGTTCTGGAGGAGAAAAGAATTTATTTACGATCTTGCAAGACAGGGCGTCCAGCCAAACACGTGGAAGGCTGGCGTGCCAGAGGAAGAGAATGGCAATCTTTAAATCTCCTACTCCTAATTCGCAAGTCCCTCCCCTGTTTCCCCATTGACTGGGTACTACAGAGGTTACAGCCTATCTGAGAACACTAACTAATTCATCTTTTGAGATTTTAATTTGTACAGCCAATCCCAGAGAGCCAACTAGCTCATTATTGAGATTTTGAACTGATTAGCCAATCCCCCCCCAAATTTTTATTTTTTTTTGCTGTGAGTTCCTGCCTCTGATACTACCTCATATCTCTTTACATCAGGCAGATTCTCTCTTCTCTTTGTCTGGGGCTTGTTTAAACTGGTTTTGCCTCCATTTCCCTTATTCCATGCTGTCTCTATGTGAAAACGAAACTTATTCCTTTCTTACAGATTCCCTCCTCTTTCTTTTTAAACACTTTTAATTTTCACATTTTAGATTCTCAAATTTGCTAAGGGCTTTTTCACATTCCTCATCATAGGGATCTTTCTTATTTTTGATTCTAGTGGTTTTGATGGGTTTTTGAACTAGCCTTTGAGCACACGAGATTATGTAGCACCCAGCTGTTATAAACATTTTGGCTGGAATGATAAGGAAAATTAAAATAGATGTTGCAATTCCTTTCCATTTCTCAAACCAATTTTCCAACCATTCTATGAGTGGGTTGTTAATGCTAGAATTCTTTTCTAGTTTCTGAAATAAGGCTGTTAAGCCTTGTAGAGCTTTGGTGATAGTTCCATTAGGTGCGGTATTATTGGGGATGAATGTGCGACAATTTCCCCCAACTATAGCACAGACGCCTCCTTTTTCAGCTAGCATCATGTCTAGGGCCATTCTGTTTTCCCATGCCATTCGGCTAGTGGCATCTAACTGTTCTGCTATTTCTTTAATGACATCCCTGGTATAGTTGATAAATTTTAGCTGATGATTGACATTTTTATTGATGGTGACCCACCAGAATAAGGACGATTTAAATTCTGCAGCTACTTGATTTTTAGCTTTAAATGCATTAGGAACTTTCTGGGGAACCCCTATACTATCTACAAACATTTTTTTATTGAAGGAACTAGGTACACTTTGTACATTTTTCTTTTCTCCTTTGCCTTGGGTTGGTACTTTATTACTTTCAAATGCCAGGGTAAATGAGATAGCCAATTGAACCAGAGCACAGGTTCCTCCCCACCTTTCAGGTAGTGTTGGCCAGAGGATGCCCTTCCCACAGTACCACCAGAGGTCTGCTCGGGGTATAGTTAGGCTGGAGAAGTTGCCAGTACTATCCTTGCTCACATTCCACACCTGTGTACACAGAGCCATGGTACCAAGATCCTGGAGCCCTTCTTCCCATCTGGAGAGACAGGCAGAGTGGTTTCCGGGACCAAGGTGAGACGCTGGTATGGCTTTGACACTTCCCTTCTGGACTGGAGGGAAAAGGGAGGACAACGTACTACAACTTTCACCAGGAGTAGCATTTTGAAAGAGGAGTGTTATACATTTAAACTCCCTTTCATGCTTTTTCATCCCCAAGGGGAAGGGCATAATCTGAACAGTGGGTTGTTTGGTTGTACAAGCATAACAGTCACTTCTGTTTAGACTCTGGATGGTATGTTTGCCCCATTCTACCCAGGCATTTGTATTTCCATAACCTGTCTCTATTTCTGTGGTTTGCTTTAAGTCTTTGGCCTTAAGTATTCTGATGACCTTGAGGTCAATTTGAACTGGAGAGTTAAATTCCAGCCAAGTTTCCCTTAATGGTTTTTCCTCCAACCTGGGTAAGACCCATCCCTCATACTGTGTGGTCCACCAAGCAGTGTTCCAAGAATAACAGGGGTTAGGTGTCTCATAAGTTATACTCTCAAATGTTCGCGCCCCAACAATCTTGCTTTCTATTTGAACAGTCTGCTTACATAAATGCTTATATTCCTCCCTCAGTTGTTGCTGATGTTTTAGATTTTTACAGCTCATTACTTGACAAACATCAAATTGTACAGTTTGAGACTTTAAGCCTTTGACTACACTTATAACCAGCTTAGCAGAACCTGTTACTCCTTGAATATAGAACATTATGATCAGTATAAGCAATTTCATCATTAAGCTATACACAGAGCACAATGCAAACATAGGGTTTAATCCAGCCCTTCCTCCCTCCTAGTATGTTCTTTCAACTGTTGCCTATTTAAAGTGATCCTTAGGGGATCTGAGGTAGGAGTCACTTTCCAGGATTCAGGTTGAGTTGCTGGATACTTATCGTCTGGTTCAGGCACTGGTCCCTTCACTCGTGTGTAATGAGTCCAGCCTCTTTCTGCCGTTCGGACTGCCATCTCAGTTGTCAGCAATACCTGATAGGGTCCTTCGCAGATCGGTTGAAGTTTGGATTCTTTCCACGACTGGATCAGAACCCAGCTGCCAGGCTGATGTCGATGGGCAGCAAATTCAAGAGGCGGGGTCTGAGCCAGCAGTCCACGGTGCCTGAGAGATGATAAAGTAGAAGACAAGGCCAGTATATAATTCTTAAGAAAAAGATCCTTTGTGTCTAGGGAGGGGAGCTCTCCAGTCCTCCTGGGGAAAGGCAAACCAAAAAGCATTTCATAAGGGGAAATTGCCAGTTCTTTTCTAGGGGCAGTCCTGATTCTTAGTAGAGCTATAGGTAAGCACTTGATCCAAGGTAACTTTGTTTCCAAAACTAATTTAGAAAGATGTTTCTTTATGGTTTGATTCATTCTTTCCACTCTCCCAGAGGATGGTGGATGCCAGGGAGTGTGGAAGTCCCAAGTGACACCCAGGCTTCTCATGACATTCTGCAATACACGGGAGGTAAAGTGACTGCCATTATCAGAGTCTATATTTTCCACTAACCCATAACGGGGAATGATTTGTTCAAGGATAACTTTAGAAGTTCCCAATGCTGTAGCTGAGGATAGAGGGTAGGCTTCCACCCATCCAGTGAGGTGGTCGACAATTACCAAAATATATTTTAAACGACCGATTGGTGGCATTTCAGTGTAATCAACTTGGATGCTCTGGAATGGTCTCAGGCCCGGCTCTCTTCCCCCTTGTACCTGTTTTCTTAAAACCTTTCTATTAATTTTTTGACAAATTATGCACCGCTCACAGATTTGTTTAGCAACTGTATAAAGGCCTACACATCCAAATTGTTTAAGTACTACATCACACATGGCTTGTACCCCCCAATGACTCCCCTGGTGTAGGACTGCTAATATCTCCCTCATTATTTGTTTATTTAACATTTGTCTGCCATCTGGGAGAAACCATTTCCCCTGATCATTTAAGGTTGCTCCTAACTGTTTCAACTCTTTTACTTCTTTGGCAGAGAATGTAGGGACCCCAAATTCCTTAGGGATAGAGGGTATTAGGACCATTATTTTTAAAGGAGGGTAGAGAGAGGCCTCCTTAGCCTTTTCATCAGCCAACCTATTGCCTTTTGCCTCAAAAGTAGGTCCCTTCTGATGTCCATTTATATGCACCACTGATATTTCTCTAGGTAAGAGTAGACTGGTTAATACTTGTTTCACCAATTCCCCATGAACCAGTTCTTTTCCTTTGCTATTGATTAATCCCCTATCAGCTTCTCAGTGATAGCAGCACTCCTCTTGCAAGTGCATTCTTTATCGCTTTGGTAAATGGAGCATTCTTCAAGAAGTCTTGCAAAAACTAGTTGGCCAGTGGGTTTTCTATCCTTATATAGTATATTCACTCTAGCATTTCTACTTCTCAGAGCCTCTGGTCCCTTCTTCTTTCTTCAAGGCAAGTCTGGAATTTCTACTTTAGTGTGGTCCATCACTTTCTCAAGAGCCATCACTAGCATGTTAGCATTATCTCCCGGAGCCTTTGCCTGTGTGTTAAATCCTGTGTTATGGGATCGTGCTCTAAAATTGACAAACTCTCTCTTTTCCAACTTTATATTCCCACCTCCTTTACCCATCATTCTCAGGATCCAGTCTCATTTATACACTCCAATTTCTCAGGATCCAGTCCCACTTATTCTCTCCAAATTTCCAATTTGACCCTGTGTGCTGGTTGGGATATATTATGTCCCCCAAAAAAGCCATGTTCTTTAATGCAATCTTGTGGGGGCAGACTTATTACTCTTCTGATTGGAATGGAACCTTTTAATTGAGTGTTTCCATGGAGATGTGATTCACCCAACTGTGGGCGAGAACTTTGATTAAATCATTTCCATGGAGATGTGGCCCCACCCATTCCTAGTGGATCTTAATTAGATTACTGGAATCCTTTAAAGAGAGCTTACATGGACAGCAGACAAGACAAAATGCCCTGGAAAAACAAGCATGGATGCAGAGAAACTGAGAGACATTTTGGAGAGAAGCTAAGAGCCAACACAGACCCAGAAACTTGGAGATGCAGACAGAAAGACATTTGGAGATGCTAAGCTAAGAGATGAAGCCCAGAGTTTTCCCTAGAGAAGGTAAGAGAGGACTCTTAGATGCTTAGAGAGAAATGTCTCAGGAGAACCAAGAAGAGAGCTGAGAGAAGCTAAGAGAGACAGAAGCCCAGAGACATTTTGGGGAAAGCCATTTTGAACTGCAACGCAGGAGCAAAGGACCAGCAGGCACCAGCCACGAGCCTTCCCAACTGACAGAGGTATTCTGGATGCCATCATCCTTTCTTCAGTGAAGGTATCCTCTTGTTGATGCCTTAGTTTGGACACTGTTATGGCCTTAGAACTGCAATTTTGTAACCTAATAAATCCCTTTTATAAAGCCAATCCATTTCTGGCATTTTGCATAAGGGCAGTTTTAGCAAACTGGAACACCCTGATTGTTAGTTTCGTGGTTAGAGGGAGGCGTAGAAATATTCTGACAGGGGCATATCTTATCTTGCAAAGCAGAGTCCTCTTCATTATCTTCAAGAAATGGTGGTAGGGTGAAGGGCTAGCTTTTAGAAGGGAGGAGTGGGCCACATCTAAAGAACCAGAGATTTCAGGGAAGTGTGGAGATTTAAAAGTTTTGAATTCATGTTCCCATTCCACGTCTTAAGACTTCACTCCTTCTGATCCAAATCCTTGGTGTTGGTATAGCAGACCTGCCAGGGTTGAGGATTCAAAATTTTTAATAACTCTGCCACCCTTGAGTCCAGGCCCTGATTTTAATCCTCTCTGGCTGTGAGAGATGAACATTTCTTTGTAGGGTATCAAGGTGTCTCTCTGACTTTCAAAACTTTCCTTAAATTGATGGTTAATAAACCCAAGTCTTTCTTTCTCCTTGTTTGATACATCCATATCACTCCACAAGAGCCTTTTGATTCTATGGACCTATGATTATAACTTTCTTCAACCACCTGAGATATTGTACTCACAGTGCATTCATTTCTACTAGTACCCATCCCAGTCCACCACCAAATGCACTGCTATGTCACGTCAGAAGTTATCTAAACCCCACCTCCTTCTGGTAACGGGGTGCTCACTGTCAGATGGCTGAGAGGGTTCCATCACCCAAATCCCATTTTAGAGTATGCTTCTCTGGAACCCTCCTGGTACCAACTGTCCTAAGTGAGGATGCCTGAAAAAGACTCCAAGACAAAAATTTGTGAGCAGGTGCTTTAATTAAGAAGTGCTCTCAGGAACAACATGTATAAGGGAACGGAGAAAGTAGTATTGGAAGAGGGGAGTGCTACAGAAACAATAATGGCCTCAGCCAATCCCACAGGGAGCCTCAAAGCTGGGATGGCCCTATAGATATGTTCCAGTTGAGGCAAGTGAGTTTGGCCTTTGGACCCTACATTGCTCAGTCCCTGGATGTGGGCTGTCTCTGGGAGGGGGTGTAAACTTGGCTGAGGCAGCCCCCTTCAAACCAGGAGCTTCCTGGGGAGGAGCTCAGCGTCACGGGGCGTGGGGGTGGGGAGGGAAAGTGCCTCAGTCAGGAAGCCTGCCATGGAATCCACCACCATACATTTATCATTTTATTTTACTTTCAAATAGTGAATTCCCAACGATGATGACCGAACTGATTCAAGAAAGTTTATAGTGTAGATTTTGGCCAGTAGAAGGTGGAACAAATGTTGGTCTTCAGTAATTATTTTATTAAAAGAATGCTAAGAAATGTGTTTTTATTTAATACTCATTTTCAAGTTTATTGAGGGTTCCTCGTAGGTAGGCCTGGCCATAAAAGAGCAACACGAGGGGTCCTTGTGATGGAAATATTCTGCATTTAACTACATCAATCTTGATTGTGATATAGTAGTATAGTTTTGTTTTGTAAGATGTTACCATTGGGGAAAATTAATAGAGTACATGGGATGTCCCAGTATATTTTCTTAAAAATGCATGTTGATCTACAATTATCTCAAAATAAAAAGCTTAATTAAAAAACAGACTGATGTCTTCTCCATTTCAAAGCATATGATACTTCACAAACAGTCAATCCAATCAAATATTCAGAGGTTGGGAATTGAATCCTGTACTCCACAACAGACACAGTCAAGCCTTCTTGTGCGTTCTTATAAACTGGACCCTCGAGGATGCTATCATTAGTAAGGTATGGACTCATTGGTGAATAGGTTCTTTGAAGATCCTAGTTAGATGAGGCCAGATTGAATTAGGATGTGCCTCCATCCATAGGCCTGGAGTCCTTGCAAGGCAGAGGGAACTGGGGTGCAGTTGTCAGACGAAGCCAGAAGTAAATGGAAATCAGAGGAGCAACACAAGGAAAGAGAGATTTCCACACAACAGAGGACTGCTGGAACCCCAAGGCCTCTGGAGGAAAGCAACCCTGCCAATACCTTGATATTGCCCTTCTAGCTGCCAAAAACATGAAAATAAATTCCTATTGTTTCAGCCAAACCAGTGCATGGTACTTGTCATAGCAGCCTGGCAAACTAAAACAAGAGGCTAAAGAAATTTGTTAAAAGTAGGTCAGTTACGTTCCTTTGCTTCTCCGGGTATGCTTTGAGGAATGTTGAGTCTCTTCCAGCACACCCCACCAGCAAGCTCCCTCTTTTCCAGGTACCATCAGCCAGGGAGCAGCAATCATGGTCATGGATTAAGGGGTCACAGTTGGCATTCTAGGACCAAGGAATGTGTCAAATGGTTTGTGAGAGGGCTTGACTTCCTATGGCAGTAGGCTCTTATCTTCTTTGGCTCATTCTGGCTTATGCAGAGTCTCGGCCTCCCCACCTGCTGTTTGGGGAATGCTTCCTTATTTGATAGGATCATAAGGCTGTCTCAGGAATGATCTTCTTTGCTCCCCATCTGCCCGTTATAGCATTATCTACTAATAGGGAGGGAAAGCAGTTGTATTGAGCAATCACTATGGACCCAATGCCATCCTAGACAGCTTCTCTGAGATAGGAATCATTGGCCATTTTAACACATGAATCTGGGACAGAATAAAGTTGTGTGCCTAGGACCACGCTGTTTGTCACTGGGGAAGCTTGGGTTCACTTCCATGCCCAGATGCCTCCCTAGAAATCCTGGTTTAAGTGGTCTTGGGTGGGATCCAGCAATTGGCATTTTGTAAAAGAACCGTAAGTGCTATGAATATGCAGCCAGAATTGGGAACCACTGAGCTACAGAATCTACACTGCACAACATGGAATAAGAATGAGCTATTCTGGAGAAATCTGACTATCTGTAGCCTGGACCTAAGCTGGCTCTCAGAAAGACCTGCTGTTTGTGAATGGGGCTTTCATTGCTTTGAGGGTTTTATTCTCCCCCACTGGCATCACCCTCTGATGTTCACTCCTGACATTTCCTTAGATGTGGATGGTGCCTTAACCAAAACCTTTTGTATGCATTACTAATGGATTAATTTTTTTTTTTTTTTTTTTTTTGCCATCTACATTTTAAATTAAAGCACCCTTAAAACACATCTCTATCTTGAAAATAGACTCTCGCACACCACTGACGGGCAAGTATCTGAGCCATTCCTGCCCGTTGCTGTCAGCCAACAGTGCTTTCTGGCAGCAGGAGCACCTTTTCCTCTGTAGTGTTTGTGAATTTACTTGGATATCAGCTGCATTTTGTCAATATTTTCTTTTTATTAGAGAAGTTGTAGTAGCATAACACTGTAAATATAATTAACAGCACTGAAACATATATGTCAACATTTTTAAAAATAGGTTAAACGTTTAGAAAAAATAAAAGTGATAAGTCAGCCTAAGCCCCATAAAATTAACACAAGAGTAAAGTGCCAAAAAATGAATACTCACTTTTTTGTTTTTGTTGAATGACCAATGAAATGATCATACAGAAAGCAAACAATCTATAATTGTAATCCTATTTTCATTAGAGATAAGCTCGTTACCTCTGTGTTCAATTGTAAATTAAAGTTTAAAAATACCTTTTAAAGAACATAAACAGAATGCTAAAAATATTTTTTCTAAGATTGTACCAAAACAGAAGGTGTAATTAGCGATCTTGTATTATACAGTTATCTGGGACCCACCCTTCCTTATAATGTATCTAGATTGCCTATTCTGTTTTAATATATCTGACTTTCACACACCATTTAAGAAGCACATCCTATATGGAAATATGCATCTGACTTTGTCCTTTGATTTGCACAACACTGTGAGGTGGTGTTCCGGTTTGCTAATGATTCTGTTAAGCAAAATACTAGAAATGGATTGGCTTTTATAAAAGGGGTTTATTTGGTTACACAGTTACAGTCTTAAGGCCATAAAGTGTCCAAGGTAGGGCATCAACAACAGGGTACCTTCACTGGAGGATGGCCATTGGCATCCAAAAAACCTCTGTTAGCTTGGAAGGCACATGGCTGGTGTCCACTTGCTCCCAGATGGCGTTTCAAAATGGCGTTCTCCAAAATGTTGCTCTTGCGGCATTTTGTCCTCTCTTAGCTGCAGCTGCTCTTCAAAATGTCACTCTCAGTTGCTCTGAGTTCCTGCTTTTGTGAATTCCTTTATACAACTCCAGTGATCCAATTAACACTAACGCTGAATGGGCGGGGCCATACCTCTATGGAAGTTATCCAATCAAAGTCATTGCCCACAGTTGGGTGGGTCATATCTCCGTGGAAACACTCAGTCAGAAGGTTCCAACCTGATCAACAGTAATATGTCTGCATCCACAAGATTGCACCAAAGATAATGGTGTTTTGGGAGGCATAATACATCCAAATTGGCACAGGTGGGTATTACTAATTCCCTTCTATAAGTGAGGAAGCTGAGGCCCGGAGCGGTGAAGCACAGCTAATGAGTGGCACAGCAGGAATCTCCTCCTGCCTTCTGCCCAAACACCTGCCACCCTCCACCCTCACAGGCTGTTGGGCCTCTCTCTCAGCAGACCATCATGAATATGTGAATGTGAGCCAATAAATCCTAAGGTGAGACCTACCTCTTTTCCAGTTATTTTAATTTATTTTTCTAAGAAGCTCCTAAAGCTCCTAAAGCTAATGGAATGATTATCTACTGGTAGAATTTCAAGAACTGTAAATTAAACTACAAAGGTGACTGGTTACTCCTAAATCCCGCCTTTCTGTACATTAATCCCAGTTATCCAAGAAAAAAGAAACTTGTTTGAGAGAACAAAGCTCTAGCCACTTGTGAGAAGCAGGAAACCTTTTTCAACTGGTCACCATTATCTTAAAGGGCTTCCAGAACTTCATGCATAATACCCCAAGAATTAAATAAATTACACGTGTGGTTATGAGAAAGTTAAGCAGTTCTTTATCCACATCATTAGTCACTGAAATTCTTGTAGGGAGTAACAGCCCAGCCCTGCGGGTCAGCCACTTCATGTTTCCTTAACACTTCCACTGTTTTTTAAACACCCAGTTCTTGATTTATGATCGTCCTATGGCCTCAGCCTGGGCCCAATAATGCAGCACGTACCACCCCTGATTGGAGTGACACACACATTCCCTCGCACCAGTTTAAGCCATTCCATATGTGGGATCTCGCCTTTTATTCTGCTATCGGGAAGTTCATGAAAACAGGTGACCTGTGTTGCAAGCCAAGGACCTTCACTTCAACATGAAGATTTTCAGCCAATGATTCTTACTTCCCAGCTAAATCCAGCCAGTCAGTATTCTTGAAGCTTTTTTGGCTGCTCTTTATCTCCATCCAATTGGGCCATTTACTTCCACTGGGAATGCTTCTCCTTGTCTTTACCCTGCATGGCAATAAGTGTTTCCCACTTCCCTCCTAAAACCACTCTGCCCATGTGATGGGCCCCAGATGACACACCATACCTTCAGGGGGCCTTTCCCACCCCATCCCCATTTGAGCCCTTAGCACACACCTGTATATCGTGGTTCAAGTCTGTCTCTAGGTCCAATCCATGTGTTTCTATGCCTAGCATGTATTAGGCACCCAGAAAAATTCAGCTGTTTTTGAGTACCATTATATTCTAGGGACTGTGCTGGGTGATGCCGATGTATTAATCAACACCAAGTTTTTCCCATCAATGTACTCACAGTCTAGCAGGAAAGAGAGACACATGCAAAAAATGCTACAACACTAAGTGATAGTGTCTATGATTAAGAGTTCAAAGGACAACACATGATGGTCCTTGGGAATGCTTTAGATACGCATCTGATTTTGAGTTGAGCAGTGAAGCACGAGTCAATCCGAGGACAGGGAGAAAAGGCTATCGCAGCCAACAGGAAGAGCTCCAGCCAAGGCCCAGAGACTTGGCTTTGGGTACAAGAGGGCGGAGAGTGGAGAGGAGTCTGGGGAGCTGGATGGGACCACTGCCCTGGAGGTGTGAATGATGTGCTAGGGAATGGAAAGTGCATCTCCTGTTTTGAACAGTAAAGAGTCATAAGGATTTTAGCAGGTGAATGGCATGGTTGGCTCTGTTTTCTGATGGACTTCAATCATAAAGAAGGGGTATATTCAGATGGGAAAGGTGGTGACGGACAAGCCAGTTAGGAGGTTGGTATTCTAGTTCAAGCAAGAGCTGCTCAGGATTTATACCAGCTGCACAGGAATTGAAAGGAGTGATATTTGCTTTAGAAAGATAATTAACAGCTCTTAATAATTTTCTGGATGTGAGAAGAGCATCAGAGAGTGAAGGCTTGGAAGACTTTTAAGTGGAATTAAAATAATCTGAACCTTGATCATTCAAATGCAGGAATTTCCCTCAGCCCCCAACCTCACCCCAAAGGAACGCCAAGCACCTCAGATAGAATCCTTCCCCTGGAAGACTTAAGCCAGATCACTGGGATCTACTCAGACCCACTAAAGAGGAGGGGCTAGGGAAGTGGCCACAGTGGACATCGAAGGGGACATCTTGCATTGAAGCAATACATTTTTCCATTCCCTCACTCATTTTTCCATTCCTTTGTTCATCAAACATTTAGCAAGCACCTCACGGAACTCATAATTTGCTGGAGGAAACACGTAAATATGAAACTGCAATTTGTAGCGATAAGAGTTAGGATAGAGTGTAGCCCTGGTACCACACGGCATGAGGGAACGGGGTCAATTTAAGCTGGGAAAGCCAGAGAAGGAGAAACCCTTGAATGAGGTTTTGAAGGAGGAGTAGGAGTTTGCCAAGGAAAATTTCAAGAAGGGCATTCCAGACAGAGGGATTCCTTCTCTCCTCCTCAGTCCTTCTCGGATCCAGTCTCAGAATCTTTTTCCTTCTGCTCTCTTTCAGCTAGTCGCTACTAACAGAAAAATCACACAGCCCGCTCTTTTTAAGGCTATTGCCTTTGTTTGTCTTCATCCTCAGGTGAGCTGTCTTCCTGTGTTTGCAAGATGCCGCTGAGGCCGACAGCCCCCACAGCCCTTTTAGCTTAGGCTCATCTGAAGGGTCCTTCCCCAGGCACACAGACCTAACCTCATGGATCATCCCTGCTTGGAACACATGCCAACATCTGCAGTGCTGGAGTCAGGGAGTGGGTTCCCTGGTTGGCAGGCCAGCCTGGGTGACACCAGCCCTGTGGACACAGCTGTCCGGGCCACTCAGAATGACTTCTCTGTGGGCAGGGGCAGCTGGGCCATCAGATATGGAGGGGAGGCAGGTACCGGTGGGCAGAAGCAGAGCTGCCCACGGCAGGACTGCTGAGACTCCGATCCAGAGAAGAGAAAACCGACCTTCAGAGAGGTTAAGCTGCTTGCACACATTATGTATTCATTAACTCATTAAACAATAATTATTTGAGAAACTATGATACACTAAGCATGTGCTAGGCTTCTGGGATCTATCCGGGAACAGAGCAAACAACAATCCCCACCCTTATGAAGCTTGAATTCTACCAGAGGATGACATCACCAAAAGTAAAACGAATTAATAAATTTGATACTAAGAAGGTGAGAAGGAAAAAATGGGGAGGGTAAGGGCAATCAGGAGTGCCAAGGGTAGGAGGCAGGGACAGTGAGCATTTTAAATAGGAGTGATGGTGGAGAGGATCAGAGACTTGGTGTGAAGCTGCTGATCAGGCCCAGGTGATACCCGGCTCCGAGGGCAGACGGTGGGAGCTGCATCTGAGACCCAGCAGCAAGGAGAGCAGCGTGTCCAGTGAACCAGGGGTGGAGAATGAGGACAGGTAGGCAGAGGTGAGCAGGGCCAGCTTTGGGAGGGCCTCAGGAGCCCTGTCAGGACTCAGGCTTCTACTGAGGGAGGCAGGGCACCGAGGTGGCATTTGAAGCCGAGCAGTGGTCTGGTCTGACTCAGAAGAGCCCCTCTGCCTGTGGAGTTGAACACAGAACTTCGCTCTCTGGGAAAACCACAAGAGTTCAATCTGGGCCTGGCTCCCTCTGACCCCAGAGTGTGGCGAGGGCTTACTGAAAGCCTGCAGCTGGACCTTGGGTTTGGCACAGCCCGTGTCTCCATGGTCCCCGCCCCCTCCAGCTGGGTTAGGGAGAAGATTGGGAGAGGTGTCCAGGCCCAGCCCAGCCCAGGGGATAACGAAGAGCACATATATACTCTTCGAAGACCCCTGTTTGCTTTTTCATGCAGACATTTCTTCTTGGTTTCCTTTACACCCAAATGATGGTCTTAAGTTCAGTTCACTGGAAAGGGTATCTGTGCATTGTCCCTGGATAAATCACTTGTTCAGAGATTTTCCAACCCTCTCCTCCAAAGCCGGGTTCTTTCATGGGAAAATGAAGCCTGCTTTTAGATCATATTTCTATCTCCACGTTGGTGTAATAATTATTGTCAAAAGCTTTACTCCTTTTCCTCGGGCCCAAAGCTTGATCCTTAGCAGGCCAGATGCTCCCTGAGAAACCACGATACACTAAGCATGTGCAAGGCTTCTGGGATCTATCCTGGAACAGAACAAAACAAATCCCCACACTTAGGAAGCTTGGAAAGTCCTGGATCTGAGGTAACGCGGGCCCAGTGGGAGGCAAGGGGCGAGAAGGAGAGCATCTCTGAAGACTGGCCATGGGCATCGCCTCAGTGTCGGGGACTGAAGCCAGGTGTCCTCCTCCCCTCTGCAGCTTCCTCACCAGTGCTGCACGGTGGAGCTCAGCAGCTTTGCGCTGCTTGCTGCACAGTTAAGAGGCTCTAGCACTAGGGACCCGGGTTTGGGCTCAGCTCATGTGTCCTGGGGCCAGTGATCCTATCTCTCTAAATTTATCTTGTCAGCATGTGAAGCAAGCATAAATGGAATAGTATGTGTGAGAACATGCAACGTAGGGCTTGGCACAGAGTAAGAACCCGAATGTTAACTATCAATATTCATTTAGATTCAAAAATCCTGACTCCAAGCCCAGTCCTGTCCCTTCTCAGCTTGATGACCCTGGGCAAGTTATTCTCCCTCTCTGAGTCATTTATGAAGTGGGGTTAATGATCCCTGACTATCTTCCAGCATTGTTTTGGAGACTGTCTGACATAAGAGACATGAAAGAACCTTGCACATTGTAAAGCGGTCTACAAATATATTGGATTCTCATTGTTACAAAGCAAACAGAAAAATTGTACAGAGGCTTTGAACTTTCAGAAGCTTCAGATCTGGATAAACTGAAAAGGAAAATATGCTTTCACAGACTTGTCACAGCGCAGCATCCAAGAATGAGCCATTCGTAGCCTGGGGCTCACAAGCTAGGAGGGATTTCACATGGGGCAGGGTCCCTCCAAGCCTCCCATCTCGGCTTTACTAATTGAGTGGGTTCACCTGTTACCTGATACCTGCAAATCCTTACGAAGCACTGTCCTGAAATGTACTCCCCATCCACCGTCACTACACTGCGAAAGGTTAAGCCTCACTGCTCTCACTGCCATTCATCCAGGGATGCAGGTGGGAAAAGCCAACTGGCAAATGGGTAGTAACTAATGGAGAGAAGGTCAATGTCGGCTCAAAGAGGCCCCCATGGAAGACAAGGCCAACCGAGCATGTATGGAGGCCCCTGCAGGTCCTGGTGTGGCCAAGGTGGAAGGAAACAAAGGCAAGGTGATGATGAAAGTAGCCAAGGTTCTTTGACTGTTACATCAGGCCTTCTTCTTGGGGCTTAAATACCTGATTTAACCTCCCCAGTAGTGCTGTCAGGTTGGTATTGCTGTCCTCATTTAGCAGGCAAGGACTTGGCCTTAGACAGGTTATGTGTCTGCCCAAGATCACGCATCTAGTAAAGGCAGAGCTTTCGTGCTTTACCTGTCAGTCCTGTGCCCTGGAGTCTCCCACTGCCCTGCCTTGAGGGGCTTAGAGCTGATGGGGAGGGGAGGGCATGAGAAGACAGAATACAGTTCTAGACTGTGCCATGCACAGCAGCCTCTGAAAAAGGTGGGAGAAGGTTTTCAGAGGAAGCAGATCTCTTTGGAACCTGGAAGTGACATTCCATCATTTTTCATTTTTGCCATATTCTGTTCATTAGCAGTGAGTTGCTAAATCTAGTCCACACTCCAGGGGAGGGAATTACACAGGGGTGTGAACATCAGAAGGCAGAGATCATTGGAGGACATCTTAGAGACCTGCTTACTACCAAAACGATGCCTATTTCACACAAGAAGAAACAGAGGTCCGAAAGTTTAGGTCACTTGCTCCGGGGTCACAAAGAGCTAGAATGATGGAAGCAAGATAAGAATTGGGCAGGCTGAATCCAGAGTTCATTCTTCCAACCAAGATGTTCTCCGGATGGCATGGGCTGCTGCTTCTGCTAGCTCCCCTGCTGGATGCTTGAGCTTAACCTGCTCCACTGTGTCAGAGCAGAATGTGTGGCTACTGCCAACCACAACTCAAACTTGGAGCAGAGGGTCACAGGCCCATGAGGGAAAGCCCTGGCCTTCGGAAGGCAGGTGCAAGCAAAGAAAATTCTAAATGTCAAGCTGGTGCTGCCTCGGTCACGCGTGTTCTCACCCCTCTGGGGAGACTTCTCCCCTTCTCTTGATGGAGCCTCAGCTTGAGGCTTTCCATGACTCCCCCCATTCTATAGCAGCACCTTCCAGGCCCCTCGCTCTCTGCCCCTTTTCTAGTTTTACTTTTCATGATCTAAAATTAGTTTACCAGTTGATGACCTGTCTCCCCAAACCAGCACTGGTGTCCGTGGAACTAGGAGCAGTCTGTCTTGTTCACCACTGTGTCTTCACCACATGCAGGAGGCACGCAATACCTACTTGTCCATCACTTTGCCATGTATATATTAGGTGAAGGAGTAATTGGTATCCAGAGGGTATAAAGTATAAATTAATAAAGGAGAGACAAAAACACAATCAAAATATAGACCTGATATGTGACTAGGCACTTCCAGAGAAAAACCCTGAAATGCAATGAGCTTGCAAATCCCACTCACAGTTAAAACAAGACGATACAGATTCACTCCCATTTGGTGGGCAAAGTTTAAAATCCCACAATCAAATGTTATCAAAGCTAGAGGTAAACACTGCTGGTGAATGTGTAGAGTATTTCATCTATTTTGGAAAGAATTTTGGCCATATAAAGTGAAATAAAAAACAAGCATCTTCTCTGGCTTTGCAATTCTACTCCCAGATGTATGTACTAGAGGAATTCTCAAGCATGTGCACTAAAAAAATGTGCAGGAATACGCATTTCAGCACTGTTTCTAACAATGATAGAGTGGAGCACACCCAGATGCCCACCTACAAAAAAATACAATGTACCAAATATCTAAATTCTATTCATCTGTTAAAAACAATGACCCAGAGCTGTATATACAAATCTCAAATGCACAGGTTGACTTCCACTTCTGGTTATGATGCAGTAGCTGTAGAAGCTGTAGAATTGTACTCTAGCTGAGAACACTAAGAAAAACAGATACAATAAAATAAAAAATCTGCTTGGAGGTAGCAGAGAGCTGCTGAGGCAGCCAAGACTTGTGGGGCTAAGCTGTGTACACAGTTTTCCAAACATCCTTTTGAACGTGTGCATTTGCCAATTCTTGGGGCAGGGGGAGAGGCCGAGAAGCCTGGCAGAGAGAAGTAGACAACCTGAAGCTGCTGGGCATACGAACTCTGAAGTTCAGAATTGCCAAGGATACCCAGGTAGCCAGGATTCAAGGGGCCAAAATTCTGGAGACATCAGAGACTCGGGGACAGAAGACAAGTACTCAATGGGTGTTTGGCTATAAAAATACTGGCAGCATAGTATTGTCGTAATAATTCAATAAACAGGATACATCGACATGCCAAACATGATGCCTTCTCGGCAGTAATTTCTCCTGAAAGAGGAAATGCCAAATGCACTCAGAATTTAAAGGTGCATCTTTAACACATATGTTGCTGAGCAAATAATGAAATTGTCCAGCAGCTAAAGCTGTGAGTTTAAATTCTGATTCTGATATTTTTCCCCATCCCCTCTTCTGAGAGTCTATGTTGTATAAATTGTACATATGGTATAGTAGAATTTTAGATGAATCTAAAATATGGTATGAAGTGCCCAGAATTTCAATTGATCGAAATCTCCAAAATTTATAAAAATAATCAGAATCATATAATGATCAATAGTGCTGGATTAGTTGTAAATTCTGTTTTCACTGTTGCCCCCAAGGCAGCATTTTATTCTGTAGCACGCACAGATACCTCACCCATGTGAGCTGTTTTTTACCCAAAAGGGATGCACTTCTGCTGTCATTTCTTTCATCACTCAGGTGAAATTCTTATAATTTAAACCTTTTTTCCTATATCTTTTATCAATGGCATCCAAGGGATGGTGCTTTTGCTCAAAAACATTCCTGAAAATAAAAAAAAAAATTAGGAAATAGAGTTAGAAGTGATGAAATACTATGAAGACGACCAAGTATCTGCCAGGATAATGTAGAGCGGATGATTTAGTTGATTTAGGAACACATTGGAGATAACTATGAGAAAATAACAAGGAGCATTAAACAAGCATCTCTAAATTTCTCGTGTTTATTTATATCTTACGTCTTTATGTTTTAAAAGTTTGAAAGCGAAAGGAAAGTTGGATTTTTAGCAGTGTTTACAGATTTATAAGCCTCAAAAATGCATCCTCTCTTCTTTACTTTTATGCCTCTAACAAAATTGGCTTTTAATTATTTGAATTTGTAATTATGCAGAGTCTCCTGTAATGAATCCCTTGCATAGGGGCAGCCGGCCCCGTCCAGAGCCCGTGGAGGGTTCCCGGCCCGGTGGTGGCGGCCTGCCTTCCCACCCTGGCCAGTCACCCTGCAGGCCGCTGGACGGGGCGGGCTCGGGGTGAGCAGGGAGCCCGGGGAGGGCTGCAGACCCCCATCCCGGGCTGCATGTCTGCGGGTCTGCGGAGAAGGCCTCTCTCCCCGGCCCCCAGGGTCCTCGCCCAGGCCGGGGGACGGGGCTTCCCAGGAGACACATAAAGCAGGCTGGCTGAACCTTGAATAGTTCACGTCTAGGAACCCGATAAGGCGGTGAAAGCTTGGTGGAAACGGCGGCCGCGTTCCAAGTCTTGATAATTTCAATATGTTCCCCAAACTTCTCAGTGAACCCGGCCTCCAGCCCGGCTCTAGCCGTGACCGTGAGGAAGACAGCGCAGCCCTGGGCTGGGGAGCCATGGCAGCACGGGGAAGAGTGTAGGCAGGGAGGCAGCAGGGCGTCCATGGGCCTGGGGTCTGCACTCCCCTCACCCGGTTTATCAAGTGCCTTCTCTGGGCCTGTTTCCTTATATGTAAAATGAAGGCTGCACTACATTATTTCTGGAAACCCATCTTTCTTGATGGACATAGGACAATAAAAAGGTGCTGCCTATCCGGTCCTCCCCGGTACCCCCAAATTGAGCACACATTTTACAGCACACACAATCTACCACAAGTCTTCCTTCTCCCAGTGCCACTCCGTTACCCCACGTTTGAAAATGCTCTGAGACCTTCCTTGCACCTTTGGTTTTATGATTTGCACATGACAGAGCCCAGAGAAAAGGAAAGGCTGACCCCCGTTTTCAGGACATCCCTCTCTCCACCTCCCCAGCTGTGCAATGAGAACAACAATCATTACCATAAGGAAGCAGTTATCTCCCCAGGATCTGGTGAAAGTTCATGAGATAATGGGTCCTGTAGCTGCCAGGAGGGGAGAGAGGGGGCAGGAGACCCCCACCCTCACCCCGAGATGTGAGGATCAAAGGGGATTGCTCTTTGGGTCCCTGTCAGACCAATATGGGGCATCAGGAGAGCAGAACTGGCTCTCAGTCCTTTTATCCCCCAGAGCACTGGGAACCTGCTCTCTCCTCGGCTGCCAAAGACGCTGCAATCAGAGCCCCAGAGCCCCGTGCCCGGGCAGTCCCACCCACAGCATCTCTTTGGGATCATTGGCCATATCCTGCAAAGCTAAATAGGTGGACCTTCACCTCCCAGCGAATCTGCTTCTGAGTTTGTACTTAAAAGAACTGACTTTCTTAAAATCAGAGTTCTTTCCCACTAGCTCCCAGTCATTTCAGGGAGCCCAGTCCAGTGTTCCGAGAGGCACGTTTCTTTTCAGGCACGGACACTGCCTTGCCTTTCATCCACGGAGAAGCTGAATCTGCTTGGCCTGGGTCCACACAGATGTCCTCAAGGCCTCCCATCCCCGTGCTTTATCAGCTCACACCTGAACCAGCACCCACCAATCTCTCAATGTTCTCTCTCCCCCGGGTGCCCCCCGGCCCCAGACACTTACGTCAGCAGCCCCCTGCCCCTTTCAGTTCAGAGAATCCACTCACGGCTCACTTCTACCTGCGGTTTCCTCTGGGCCAGGTGCTGTGTTGGGGCTTTCACATACAAAAATCTTCCTTTTTAATCAGCCTGGCCTTTTGAGGGAGGCAGTCCGCCCCATCATTGTTCTCTTTAAAATTAGAAAACTGCACTGCAGGGAGAAGTTTGGCCCAAGTCAGAGCATTACAAATGCCAGGTGGAGAACTCAAACCCAGGTCTCCAAATTTAAATGCAGAACTCATTGTCTGCCTTAAGGTCTTTCTTCCTTTCTCAGTGATTTTCAGCCTTTATAGGTCGTCAGAATCATCTGTGGGGGATTAAAAATAGAAGTTGTTTCAACGCATGCCCGGAGATCCTGTAGGGACTCGGGATACCTAGTTTTCAAGTGGTGACACTACGGTCAGTTCTCAGTGCCGATTCAGGGATTCACCTTCCGAGACCCGGTCACTCTACCCCTTCCAGAAAGCCACCACGAGTGTGCACGGCCTTGGGGCCTGGCCCTGCTTGGAATCCATAGCACACTCACAGCCTGAAGGCATTTATCTGGGCATTTTCATTTATTGACTTATGCTGCTGCAGATCTGTTTTCTAGGTCACTCTTGTCTCTGCAGAGTTGCTGTAAGGGGCACAGGGAGTGCATTGGTTGAAGCTGAAAGAGCAGAGCTGGGCTCCACCAAATACTGGCCACGTGACCTCAAGCCGATCATGATGTCTTTATTACCGTTTTTTAGTTTTGTTTGTTTCTTTGTGTTTCAGTATTTTGGGGCCTCAGTTATCTTCATGGTAAAAGGAGATAATGCTACCCAACTATCTCAAGCTTATGTCTCAAAGAGCACCAAGCGCCACCGCCGGCACCCGAGGGCTCTCGGGGTTTTGGAGGCCTCAGTTCAAGACCTGAATCCAACCCAGGCTTGTCCTCATTATACTAAACCCATGCCAAGAACTGGATTTGAAAGGAAATCACAACTTGAAATTAAACCTCTCATCACACCCTAAATTCAGGAGAATCCCAGTGCTTCAAACTCCCATAAATATGTATTAAACGAAAGAATGAATGAATGAAGTACAATGGAAACAATATGGGAAAAACAGCAAAGAAGATAAAGAGAGGGAATGATTACTCCTTGAAGAGGGAATCAGAGAAGACTTCTGTGAAGATGTGGTACTTGGATGTTGAGACTTGAGGGTATAGTTAATAACTTCTCTCTCCTCCCTCAGGAATCAGAACCAATTCAGCAAGAGGCCTAGAGTCAGACGGAAGGAGCAGAAGACATCTGGGTAGTGGCCAGTATGACCACCCGCCCTTCCCCCTCCCCCCTGCAGTCTAAACCTTGGGATGCCTCCCGGGCGGGCAAGGGCTGGGTCTGCAGAGCAGATGTGCTTGGCTTGCTAAAGGGGCTTCTCTCCTTCATGCCAGCCCTGCCCGGGTGGAGGGCCACGCATGGAGAACCTGTCCCCATGGCGGCTTCTAGAAAACAGCCCCAGGCCCCGAGCCAGGCAGCAGGAGCCAGGCAAGAAGCTCTTGGTCAACAGGCGGTGGGGGGGGGGGGGTCCCTGGGGGGGTCCCTCCAACAGGGAGGAGGGGGAGCTGAGCCGGGTGTGTTGGGTCCCGGCCCCTAAGGGAAGGATGAGTGGAAAATGGAGCAAGAAGCTGGAAACGCTCCTCTATCCTTCCCCCCCCGGAGGGTTGGCCATGCTCTCCCACCCTGACTCCTCTCAATATGAGGGGTGTATAACATTTCTCCCTAAAAATGGTCATGATTTTAGCAGGCAGATATTTGAGAGGTAAAGAATTTCAGGCAGGAAGAAATTGTAATTATAAAGGCTTGGAAATGCAAAAGTGTGGGACATGCACCCAGAAGGGAGGTGTTCCAGGGTGCCTAAGCCTGGGGTGTGTATAAGGCAGAGGGGGAAGATAAGGCAAGAAAGAGACTGCCAGAGTCGCAGAGCCTCGAATTCCAGTCTTAGGAGTTCGACTTTGATCATTAAGCAGTGCAAATCCACGCTTCTTATTGGAAACATAACTCTAAGCATCTGTCTCCACCAAGCAGAGAGCCCAGCTACATTCTGGCAGCCCAGCCCCAGCCATCCCTTCCACTTTACCTGCTTAAAGGCAGATTCCCCACACTTCAGGATGAAATCATGCTGCACGTTTACCTAAAATGAAATGTAGGAATCTGCAGCCTCATATCCTTGAGGCCAGAAAAGATAGAAGCAGCAGATGACAGAGCAGGACCCGCTGGTGGGGTCCCGGGTGGCAGAGCACAGAAAGCAGCCTAATGGCCATCACCAAAGTCCATTCGAGGAATGGAAGTGAGCTGCAGCCGAGCACCCGAGGAGGGTCACAGTGACCTGAAAACATGGGCTCGGGACTCACTGACCCAAGTCCGAAATCACATTGCGGAAAAATAAAGGTCAGCCCCATAAATAGAGGAAATGTATTCAGTGATAGAATCATACAGATAGTCCAAGTGATTTGAGGAATGGAATGAACTGGAGTAGGGAACATTCCTTCAGCTTCTGCTTCTAAATTGAATAGAATTAGCCCTCTAAGTGTAGTTGGCGCACTGTAGTCTACGAACCCTCTCACATGACTTTATCCAATGGGTCTTTACAAACAGCCAGGAGAGGACAAAACCTCGTATTAGGAGACAAGCTGGGTTCCATGGCCAGGTCTAAAGTCAGGTCTGCTTTCCCTCTGGCTCCTTCATAAATTCCTTGGCTCTGCTGATGGAGCCTTCCTTGAGGAAGAGGCAGGAGTTAGTGATTTGGAGCTTGTAGACTCTTCTCCATCTAGAAGTCTGCAAGAGAGAAGGCCAAAACGATTCCACACTCTATATGGTTTCAGCCATACATGTGATTTCCAAAGTGACTGGATTTACGTAATCCAAAGTGGGCAAGGAGAATGACGAATGGAACTGTATTTATGAGCTAAGACAGGATATTAAAGTCAGTTAACTGGTGAAATTTGGGACTTCTTATCCACCAGATTTATTTCCCTCTTTTCCCAGTCTTTTAAGAGAGCCTAAAATATATAAACCTGGATGCAGAGGTACAAATGGGCAGCCCTTGAGCCCTAAGATATTTAAATTTTTGTTTTAAAAAACAATAATTTGAACATCAAAGACCTTCCGGTTTGACACGGTTCCCACCGGTCGTTCCCTATGGTATCATCAGACCCATTTTGATTCATTAATTCAATCAACAAACATTTATTGTGCACCTGCTGTGTCCCAGGCACTGCCCAGCCCCCGCAGACACTTGAGTAAGTAACTTCTGCCTGAGAGCAAGAATCAGGAGGGACCAATACTTGACTAATGTTCCTTTTCTCATCTTAGTGTAGCTGGCATCACCTGACGGCTGGGACGCTTTGTAACCAGGACGTTATTGCTAAGTTTCCAAAGGCTGCTGTTTCCTTGCGGACACCCATGGCCCATGGGGAGCAGTCAGCTCTCGCCCCCCACCCACACCCCCAGCTCACCCAGAGGACCCCAGCCAGGAAGCTTCCAGGGACTCGCCCACAGCCTGAAGGGCAGCAGGGAGAGCAGCCCCGGACAACGGGTCCTCCTGACTGAAAGCCCCGGGCTGGATCTCCTGTCCTTGGGGGCCTTTGGTTTCAGACCCTGCCTCAGAGAACAAAAGAGATTTCAGCTGTCACATGTACACAGCCCGGAGCTGCTCCATTTCCTAACTTGGCTGGCTTTCCCAGTGTGCTGTTTCACATCAAATGCCTCCTCCCCCTTGCCCCTCAGATGATTGCTTGAAATTAAATATCCTGAAATTACATGCGGGGGTGCGGGGCGGTGAGCGACAAAAAAAAAAAAAAAAAAAAAAGCTAACACAAATTTTAATCAAAATACAAGCTTCACAGTTCCCAGCCTTTGAAATGGGAAGCAGACACTGTCCGCAGGGATGCTCTGACATGTTCTCAGGTGTGAAGCTGGCAAGGAAGGGGCCCCGCTCCCCGATTTGGAGAATTACAAGCAAACCTGCACATTGCCAACCTGGGGTTTCCGAGGGCGGCTGGGTAGGCTGCCCCAGACCCAGGTTCTCCCGGGAGGTGTAGGCCCCTCACGGCGCTGCGTTCCCCATCCGCACCCCGCCGGGTCCCCCCGCGTGCACCCAGCGCCCCAGCGTTAGACGGGAAGGACGGACGGACAAAGGGGCGTCCCGCAGCGAAGTCCCTGCGCGGGGCGGGCGCTCTCTGCCGGACGCGCGCGCACAGCACCGCGCGCCGCCTGCCTCGGGATTAACCATAAATAGACATGATTTATTAAACAGATTTGAGGCTCATTTGGGGCGCGGGGCCGTGATTGCCCCGGGGCTCGAATGAGGGGGTTCTTAGGACCCTGCCTCCGAGGCAGCCACCTGGACTGACTTAGCGAGTCCCTAGCATGAGCTGCATTACAAGTGCATCGGTCCTTGCTGGCACAGCCGCTCCGGGCAGGAGATGCCAAATTCCTCATATATAAAAGGAGCTTTAGTAACGCAAGCAAAATAAGCACACTTTTCCCCCCACCGCCTTCCCAGAGACTGAGGCGGCAGGGTTTCTGGGAGGATACACAATACCTTGTTACAAACCATGTAATGTTTTAAAAAGTATCTCTCTGACAGCCTTGGCTAAAGCCAGATCTTCTATCTAGATTACTTCAATATGTCACATCCATATCGCACTGCAGCCGCCCAGCTCTCGGAGCCAAGGCCTCTCTGTCTTGTCCAACCTTCCCATCTGGAAGCAATGAGCTTAATATTCTGGCTCTCCCCCCAAAAAGGCAATGTCACAAAAAAGTAGCAGCCTGTGAATGGCTTTATCCCCCTGGACTTGCTGGGCTTCTGACACGCCGAGCTTGCTGGTCAGTTACATAGGGGGACCCTCCCCACCCCCTTCCCCTCCCCTGCTGCCCTGATCCCTACATGTCCCCAGATGCTCAGCAGAGCACCAGGGGGACAGGAGTGAGTTGACAGTCATTTACACATTAATCCCCCTTTTGACATTTGGAGGGCTGCAGCTCAAAACAGAGTAAAGGCTTAGGGGCTCCCTCTGGGCAAATGTGTTTCCGGGAGACGAAGCATCCCTTGCAAGGAGCTTACTGTTTCTGGGGTCCCTTGGAGACCTGGCCTTGGGGCCTGCCTCATACCACCTCTTGCACCCATTGGCCTCTCACAAGCATCGTCTGCGAAGTCCGATGTGAATTCGGTGTTTGGTAGCCTGGTGACGTGACCTTCCCCATTGCAGGTTCACACACTTGTCCAATTTTGATGGACCCCCTGGCATGTCCCTTCCCCTGCTCTGTTATGGGCTATTCCAAGGTGGGTCCCTGCCCTCCCTCCCCTTCGTCTGGGCCCCGGCACCTCAGTCTGTGAGGGAGACCAACCCCTAACTCAAGAAGAGGTCAACCCGTGTTTCTCAAAGCAACGTCTCCGGAACAGCCCCTTGCTAAGCACACCTGTTTCCTGTGGCCCCAGCCCAGACAGACCTGAATGAAGCAGGGCCTAGGAACGTGCATGTTTAACAAAATCCCCAGGCAACATCTACACACCCTGAAATCAGGAGACTCGCTGAGTTGGGTCAGATGAGGCAGCAAATGAGGAAGAGCAAAATGCAAGGAGACATCACATGGACTGAGAAGGAGAACACAGCCTTTGCCTCCAAATGATACAATGCCACAGGCTCCTCAAGTCCCAGCGTCCTGAAAGATCTGCGTGAGTGCAGATCTCCCTGCACCCAGGGCTTGGCTCCCTGACTCTTCCCCTCCAGTTGGAAGCTTCTGGGAGCCAGAGGCCAGCCTTCCTATGTTGAGTCCCCAGGGAAGGGCAGCTGTGTACTGGGAGGGATTTGAGAAAGCAGCTCATCCAAGCTCCTCATTTTACAGGCCAGGATGCCTAGTCTAGGGAGGGGAAGCAGGCTGCCCAAGCCCACGTGTCTTCTCAAGACAGATTTATTTGGGCGAATTCTTTGATTTGGAGAAGTCAACATTTGGGTATAAGCCAAGCCAATGTTTGTGAAGGCCCATATTCTCCAACTTGCAGAAACATTTAGAAAGCCCATCGGAGAACCATTGTACAGGCAGAGCCTCAAATGGCCCCACCTCCACTGTCAGGGTGCACAAAACCTGTTTGGGGAGAGGCTCCCTTCCTGCACTGCAGTTAACCTCCTTTTGGCAAATTGGTTCACAACCGGGGAGCAGTTACACGAAGCTGTAGGCACATGGAGAGGAGGTCATTTGTGTTCTGTCTTTTTTTAGACCGAGCCCCTGATGTGTTTATTTGGAAGTTTGGCTCACGCAGACTGTCCCCCTACTTACAGTTAATCCTATGTTTTCTTTGAGCTACCTTTAAATCCATGTTGAATGAAAAATACTGCCTGATTTTGAAGTGCATGGTATTATAAAAAGAATCTCAAGGTTTATGATCTCAAATTTATTGTCAAATGTATTTACTTCTCATTTTTTTCTTTTTTCAGACTCAATCCAGCCTGCAAGTTTTTCCTATGAGTCACAAAGGAGCAGGGATGGAAGATGCTTTAGAGTGTTCTCTGGGAAACTCTTTGTCCTACAAAAGAGGCAGCCTCAGAGAGCTCAGCTTTGCCACAGCCTCTTGAAAAGCACCGTAGTTGCAAAAGGGCAGGGACCGTGTCTGCTACATCTTTCGATCCTCAGAATCTGACACGGGGTTTGGCACACAAGGCCACTCAGTTAAGTGCTGGCTGCGTGAACAGCCACCGAGGTGGGTGTGGGGCCACTGCCGCCAATCTGACTGACAGTACTTCCCTTGGAATGGGTTATTAAAGAGCCGAAATATTTATGTTATTTTCATGTATGTCCATGAGACAAAGAACCTTAATCACAGGAAAAGAAAAAAGGTTCTTTTAAGGGCAGTTCTATATTTAGTTAAGATTCTGGAAATGGCTAAAATTGTATAAATATACAGTTGCATCTGGTTTGCTTTCAACTGGTTTTTATAACACAAGAAGCAGGAAAAATTAAGGATGCTTTATATGACAATTTTATGAAATTTAAAGTAAACCTTGTTACCAGAACCATTCATTTCTGCTTGTTCTGGGGATCTGCTGGTTGACTTTTGGACTTTGAGGTGCCCCCAGGAAGACTGGGAGGATTTCCCAGGTCCTCCCCAAGGCACGAGGAAAGGCAGTTTTTTGGGGTCTAAGGGTGAATGAGGGGGCCCTGAGCCTGTCCCTCTCTCCTCAGCTCTGTGGCTTCTTTTGTCTCTAAAGGGTTGGGGGGTAGGCTGTGTGGGAAGGATAGAAGGCAAAAGAAAGACACTCTTCAGCAATATGGGGCGGAGCAAGAGAAGGGAACCCACTGTCCCCCCCCCTTCCAGTCACCCCTTAGCTCAACACCCACTGGCTCAAGGAAGTCTGTGAAGAGACCCCAAGCGAGCTGTACGGGGCACCCATGGGCCTCTCAATTTGAAGCACTGAGGCTCATATCTCGGGGTTGACATGCCCCATTCGATGGGGGAGAACATGGCCAAATCCTCCGTCTCCTTCAATGTCTCATTGTATCTTGTACTGTACTCCTGGACAGCAGGTGTATTGGGCTGGTTTGACTCCATTTTTGAGTCAGACTTGGTTCTGGTAACAAGGTTTACTTTCAATTTCACAAAATTGTCGTATAAAGCATCTTTAATTTTTCCTGCTTCTTGTGTTATAAAAACCAGCTGAATCAACCCTGTGCAGCCTCAAGAATCAAAGTGTGTGTTCCTCCCACGTTTCACCCACCTCAGCACCAGGCATTGTATAGCTATTCACTAAATCCAAAGGATCCCTCTCGAACTTAACACCCGCCCCTTGCTGTGAGAATCCTCTCCAGATTTCTCCAGGCAGGAGCTGGCTCAGGAACCCCTGGAAGATTTAAACAGACTTTGGGACCCTGCAGAGCTGTGTAGCTAGTTGACCTCCAAATTGACTATAAATTCTGAGATAATCATTAAAACCCACCAAGCTTCCTTAAAAGACTGCTAGACTGCATTAGGCAGATTGAAAATCGGAAGGTAAATCTTTTGCAGGTCTATTTATCAAAACCCTGGATTCTGTGTTTAAGATGACTTGACTCCTGCAGGACTAAACCGCCTCTATTTGGGCTTACTCTAAACAAGTTTGAATTCCATCCGTGCAGCCTCTGATGGGCACACGCCGGGCCCCAGTGCGCCACTCGCACCTTTCACATCCAAACCGTCCATCAGACGCTAATGTGACGGAGCCATCACCAGACAAGTTCATTCTACCATTAATATCCTGGAGTAAGCACGTCGAATATACACATCCTGAGATTTAATCTGTAAACAGAGCCCCAAGCATCTGGGAGTGGGAGGTGTGTTTATGTTCCAGTGGTGCTACTTCCACAAAGTTAGAGGGGCCTCAGTGGCCGGAGGCGGCGATTGGGGATGACAGTTTGATCTGCTGTCTACTAGTGCCCTGATGGGTCCTGGGACCCGCTCCCCAACACCTTTCCCGTCGCTAACCTAGCTCGCTCTGGAAGGCAGGAAGGCCAGTGTCAGTGCAGCCCCACATGGCGAGAGTTTATCTTCGGGCCACCTCTGTGGGGAGCTCCTGGGGACAAGTCTGTCCTCTTCCAGGAAACTGTAAGGGTCCAGGGGCAGAGCCACCAGCCTCTGTGATCTCAGGATGCCAAACACTGCTGTCAAGCAGCCATCTCCCCAGGGTGTAAGGTCTGGAAAGCAAATTTGAAATGAATTTGGTTATCGTTTCTAAAGTATCGAAGTGTGAGAGAGACTTTGGCACTTGGAGTCATACAGAACAAATCGTTTCCAGCTTCACCCTTGCCTTCCTGTGCCAAAAGATAGCTGAACCCACACCCTCGGAGAGTAGCAGCTTCTGTTTCCTCTGCCCAGCTCAGCAGAAGCTACCTGGTGCTGCTGCTGTGAAGTCAGGGTTAGGAGGCGTCAGAGAGTGAAGCCCAGCTCATATTTTACTAAAAAAAAAAAAAAAAAAAGGGGTAAAGAAAGGAAGTGAAGTAACTTTATGAAATAAGGTGAAGCATTTCCTTAGAGGCTGATTCTGAACAGATTTCCTTTCTTTTAGAAGAGAGGATTTAAGCTGGCAGCCACAGATCACATCCAGCCCTCGGAAGTATTATCTTTGGCTCAGTCTGGGTTGGCCTGAGGAGCCCCTTCAAAGCAGAGGCATATGTTTGGCTCTGAGGAACTTGATTATTTATACAAATTTGTCCTCTAACACTCAGAGGGGGGCGTATTTAGGCCTGGGGAGGGGACTGACTCGGTGGCAGTGTGGTGGCACCTTTCAGCCAGGAGCAGCTAATGCGGCGTCACTTCTCCAGTCCCCACCAGGAGATGCCCCCGCCTGCCAGGCCCCCCAGACCCTGCACTTTCCCACACACACATACGCTGTCTCACGCTCCAGTACCCGGGGCTGCAGCTGAGTGGTAAGAAATGTTTAAAAAAAGCAGGTTAAATAAGCGATGGCAGACTGATGATGTATCATATGTACATTTAATCAGGATAGGTGTTGAGACACGGCCAATGTTACCCGTATCATTTATATGGTACACATCCACAAGTATGTAAAGTACCAAAGCACTAACAGTGAAACAGTGATTCTCTTTGGGTGTTTAAATTTCTTCTCATTTTTTTCCTAAATATTTTTAAAAATGAATTTATAGTGTTTTAATTATCAGAAAAATACACAATTTATCTTACAAATCAAGAATATTACTATTTTCTACTATCAAACTATGAAATCCACATAAAACGATCATCCTTTACATCAACAAATAGCGATGTGGCATCCTAGGTTATTTGAATAAATTTGAACAAATTCTCTTTCTGAAAATATCTAAAATGATGTATAAAATATTTTCTTGTACTAGCAACACTAAAAAGTTGATAATATTACAAGGGATTATCTGACCCAAATCTACAGCAAGATAGGAACCTCGAGGGTTAAGGGACCCCACAGCTGCTTTTCCCCTGAGGACACTGGGCAAAGCAGATTAGAAAGCAAGGTGTGGAGGGCATAAGGCAAAACCCAAGCTTTCCCCAAGAGGGCAGTTTAATAGGCAACTCTTGCCCATAAAGGAAAGTTCCAACCAGAAATAAGCCTGCTTTGTCCAAGTTCCCCAAATGAAACTGCTCTACCTGTTCCACCCACCTGCATCCCTTCTTTCCCAAAGGGAAAGGTACAAGGGAAAGCTGCCTTGGTACTGAGCAAAAATAAAGTCTCTGAGAAGTTGTAACCACAAGTTACCTTTACCACATACTAGCAACCAATTCAACATTAACTGGGTTCAAGAAACCTCCAACCATGTTAGCTAAAGTTGCAGGAGCAAATATGGATACTCTCTCAAGGACTGCACCATTTTTCCAGCCTTGTAGAAGCCCCACAAATAATTTTTCAAGAAAAAGGAGAAGTTCATGGTCAAAAATGACAAGAGGATGTTGAACCATGAGCCAGAACCAGCAAAAAAAATCAAGGCAATAGAACTAGTGTTACAAAGATCTAAGATACTGGAATTGTCAGATATAGTTCAGAAAATAAAGATCCCTACTTTGTTTAAAGAAATAAAAAGAAAAGCTTGAAAGTACTGTATGGAATAGGAAACTATAGAAAATGACATAGTAGATTTGAAAAAAGAAAGCACTAGAAATAGACATTATTTGAAATTAAAAACCCAATGATCATATGTTAAAGCAGATTAGAAACAATTGAGAAGATAATTAGTGAATTGTAGGACAGTTTCAGAAGATATATCTACAGTACGACATAGAGACAAAGAGCCTTAAATTATGAAAGAGAAGTTAAGAGACAAAGAGGATAAGGTAAAATGGTCTAATATATTTCTCATCAGACATCCATAAGGAGAGTACAGATAAAATATTGAAAAGGAAGTATATGAAGCTCTGATAGTTTAGAACTTTCCAGAACTGACAAAACACACCGATCTATGAATTCAAGTATTCAGTGAATTCAAAACAGGATAAATTAAAGGAAATTCAACCTAAACACATATTATAGAAAAACAGCAGAACGCCATAATCACAGAGATAAATAGCAGCTGAAGTTAAAACAACAACAACAACAAAAGCCCCACAAGCATTATTTTAGAGGAATAGCAGGCTACGAGTTGACTTACAAACGGCAACAATGGAGGCCGAAAGAAAGCGAAGACACTTCTGCATTGTGCCGGAGGGAAAAACTTCCATCCTAGAAGTCTCTACCCAGCATATATATCCTTCAGGAATGAAAACAAAATGAAGACATTTTCAGGCAAATTAAAACAGAGTTAATCCAGGTGATCCTCAGCAAAGGAAATTCTGGAAAATATTATTTCCGGCAGAAGGATACAGATGCCAATAGAAGGCCTGAGATGTGAGATGGAATGAAAGAAAGTTAAAATTTATGAATATATTGAAACAAACACTACCTATATAAAAATTACGATAATGTCTGCAGAGTTTGCAAGATCAAAATAAAACATACATCAGGCAGTGAGTGACTGAGTCAGTGTGTTCTAAGGTCATTATCTGATCCAGAAAAAGGGTACAACTATTGATTAACTTTAGAATTCGTTAAGCTCAGTGTTCATGCTTTAATTTCTAGGGTATATCCTAAAATAATAGAATCCAAGTGTATATTCATTAGATGAAATTTTTAAAGGGAAATGATAAAAAATAAATAAATTGCTACCATAAAAGTTAAGACAGGAGAAAAAAAAAGATCTGGAATAAATAGAAAGGCCAAAATTAGATGAAAAATATAAACCCAAATATATATAACATGAACTATAAATGGAAGAAATGTTCTAACTAAAAATAAGGGTTATTAGACAATGAAATGATCCAACTGTAAGCTGTTTACAAAGACATATATAAACCATAAGGATACAAAAAATTTTAAAGTAAAAGGATGTAAAAAAAAAACACAAAATAACAAAACAAAACAAACAAACAAAAAAGTAAAGGGATGCAAAAGAACACTGGCCAAAGAAGCTGGTATAGCTATACTGATATTGGACAAAGACGTCTTTAAGGCAAAAGACAAAATACTAGATATAAATAGGTCACTTCATAATGAGAAATCTTTGAGAAATAATAACGATTCTACGTTTGCAAGCATTCAATAACATAGCTTCAAAATATATTTTTCCAAAATTGGAAGTAAATAAATTTACAGTCATAGAAGTAAGTAAATTTATAATCATAGAAATAAGTAAATTTATAATCAAAGGAGATTTTAACACACTTCTAGTAATTGGTAAAACCAGCCTGCTCTCAAAATAATCAAGCATTGGATAAAATTCAACAACAATTTATGATTTAAAAATCTTAGCAATAGAAATTGAAGGGGATATTTAATCTGGAAATTGATTTATGTAAACAAAAACCCTGCTATAAATTTCATAATTAGTGGTTGAAAAGTTCTTCTTTGAGTTTTGTAACAAGGCAAGGATGGCTGCTATTGTCATTTTTTTCAACTTTGTACCAATGTCATAAACAGTGTGACAAAGCTATAGAAAGGTGTAAAATGTTAAGGGTTAGAAAAGTAGAAACAAAATTATTACTATTTGCCAATAAAATGGTTGTTTATGTGGAACTCCAAAGGAATCTAAAGATAAATAATAAGAATTAAAGAAGAAAAGTTGCAGCAAACAAATATATATATATATATATATATATTTCCTTAGTAAAGCATTAGAAAAAAAGAAAATTAATTATATAATTTATAATAACATCAGAAAATATTAACTGTCTGGAAATAAATCTTGCAAAACTTGTACAAGACTTTTATGGAAAAAATAACCAAACTTAAGTAAGAGTTATTGCAGAAGACTTACTTAAGGATAGACTGTGTTTATGATATTTGGAAGTGTTAATATTTTAAAGATGTCAATTCTTCCCAAATTAGTTTATAGATTCAATGCAATGTCAATAAAAATCTCCAAAGATTTATGTGTCTGTGCATAACTTGACAAGCTGTTTTGAAAACGTGTATATAAAAGCAAAGAGCTAGGAGTAGCCAAGACACTGTAGAAAAAGAAGAGCAGATTGAGAATATCTGCTTTAAAAGGCTTTAATACTTTTGTGGACATATAATAATTATGACAGTGTGTTATTGGTGCAAGAAGAGCCAATGGGCCAAGAGCAAATTATAGAAAATTCAGAAACAGAATCATGTATATATGAACCCTGAACTACAATCAAATTAGCCTTTTAATTCGGGAAGTATGGTATTTTCAATGAATGATGCGTAAATAATTGACTAATGACATAGAAAATCAGAAGTCAGATCTCGACCTCATGTTATAAACAGAAATATTTCTTTGTTGTTTAAAAGCCTACATAAGAGAGAGAAAACTATATAAAGACCTTAGATAACAACACACGAGAATACCTTCAGGGTCTGCAGTAAAGAAGACAAAAGCACTAGTCTCAGAATGAAAGATTAGTAACTGAGCTATATAAAAATTAAGTACTTCTGTTTATCAAATGATACCATAGTTAACAAGAAAAGACACCATTTAAAAAAGTGAAAATTCAAGCCATAGATTAGAAAAGATATCTTCAGCACATGCAACTAAGAGCAGCTATTCAGAATATGTTAAGAGCTATGCAATCACAAGAAAAACATAGACAAACAAAGGTCAAAAAATATGATCTGGTCTTTTCACAAAAGAGTATAGCTAAATTGGCTGTAAATGATGAAAGGGTGTTCAGCCTTGGTGATAATCAGAAAAATGAAATTAACCCTAATACCAAAGAGAACATCAAAAATTTAAAAGTTGGGCAATACCTACTTTGGCAAGATATGAAATAATGGGAATGGCATTCACTGCTGGCTGGAGTATAAATTGGTACAATCACTTGGGGAAACAGTTTGGCATCACATCTTGAAGGTTCACATATCCGATGACTGAACGTTTCTACTGCTGGCTGAATAAGCTAGAGAAACTCTCGTACACGTGTACCAGAGGACATGTCCAGGTCAATCGACAAGTCAAACTGGAAACAACCCACCTGTCCACCGACAGTAGAATGCTCACATGAATTGTGGCCAGGGGAGCCTATAAGAAAATAAAATAAACGAACAGCAGCTACATTCAATAACACAGATAACTCTCCAAGCATGATGTTGAAAATTGAACAAGCCACGGTAAAAGTAAACACACATACTAGGAATCTCTTCTAAGAAGTTGAAAATAGCGTAAACTAAATTACATTGCGGGGGGGGGGAGATATATGTGTTAAAGCTCTTCAGGAAAACAAAGAAATGAGAATGACAACAGTGGGACTAGTGATTGCCCTGGTGGATGTGATTGGGTTGAGGCAGAAGCGGCGCTTCTGGAGTTCTGTAAATGTTGTTTCTTCACCATGGTGCTGTTTTCATAAGGATGTTTCCTGTTTAATCTTTCCTTAAACATAGCACCTATACTTTAGTTCTTTTTAATGTGCATCTTACAATAGGAAAATATTCTGACAAGGAAATAAGGGAAGGAAGGAGAGAGGCAGGGAGGGAGCTGGGCAAACTCAACCAGCCCCCATGCCTAGTCCCATCCTCCCCCGGAGCTGTTACCAAGCTGCTGGGATTTGCTCATTGTTTGGATGATTAGCTATGCAGTAATCTCTCTGGATGCCTTCCTCCGGAAAGTGAAGGACCATCACTCCAAGTTGCCAGTGCAAGGAAAATATCAAATGCCAGATTCCATTCTGACCTCAAACTTTTACCTCTGATCTACATCAACCCCAAGCAGACATTGCCTTGGATTTCAAGAGACGGAGCTTGCATTTGTCTTCTCTGAGAACCTGCCCATGTTTTGCCCTCAGGAAAAGAGGAAATCTGATTTCTTTCCCCTGACCACTTCTCAGAATGTCCAGTTCCAGCCATTAAGTTCTCTCCCCTGCTGCAGTCTGCTAATTAAGAACATGTTGTCACATTGCCCTTTCTTTTCTCTTTTTGCCTCCCTCCCTCTATCCCTCCATTCATCCCTCTCTCCCTTCCTTTCATAGCACTGAATCATTTCTGACTGTCCTGCTTTGTGATATGGTTCAGTGGGGCTCGACACATGTTTCAAAGGTGAAATGTTATAGTCATTCTACTACTTCAACCTCTTCATTACTGTCAGGATAAGGAGAGAAATATCTTCCAAAATTTCAATTTGGGAGGGGGATTAATTTTCTAGTGTCTATACACACTTTATCATAACTCGGAAAGCAGCCACTTTCTCACTAACATAACTTGGAAATGAACTGATGGCAGACGAATGTAAGGACTATCCATGTAGTTCTCTGTTCTGGAGTTCCCAGCATTGAGGGACAGCAGTTGTTGACAACCACTTATGCCCAACACTCAACCGACCATACTAACAGAATGAGCTGTAAGTGTCCCTATTCCTAACACATAGATAACAATAAAAATAATTTAAGGACATTCTGATTTAAACATGAATATATTTTATCATTAGGATTTGCTACAGCTAAAATGAAACCAATGACAATAATCCTAATTATGAAATCACTACTATGTATTAAGCACTGTACTAGTTCATCGATATACACTATTTAATTTAATCCTCAATAATCCTACATGGTGTGTCCCTTTTCTTTAGAGGAAACTGGGACTCAAAGAACTGATGTGAACTGAGCTTTTAGTGCAAATTCTCCTGATTGTTCAAGAACCAGCTCAAGTCACCGTCTTCCCTCCCCACTGCCTGTCAGTTCCAGGAAACTTCTCTGACTACACTTGCCCACAGGGATTCTCTGGAAAGAAAGTCCTCGTTATCCATGCCAGTTTTTCCTCTAACTTTCCAGCAATCCCATCTCGCATGGCCTTCTGTACTGTTTTATTAGCATTTACATTTTCATGGATATTTACCTGGATTCCCCAACCTGACTGAATAGGAGAACATAACAAGCACATGTCCAGCTTTTGTTTTTCTGTTTTTATACCATTCAGCTCTGGGATGGGCACAAAATAGAGGAGCAGTGGACATTTGATTAAAATGGGATGTATGTATGAAGAACAAAACCACGTTTGAAAGGATAATGATTGAAAGCACAAGGTAGTTTCCTAAGCATCCATCGAGAGATGGGAAGAAAGATGGGGTGGTGTGAGAACATTTTCCAGATAGCTCGATTTATGCAGGGATGCTTAGCACCTGCCACAGGGCCATGCTAATGTTTCACCTTCCTAGGTGAACATTAAAACGTCCAGCTCCCTCCAACAGGAACCATCACAATTGTGTCTTGGAGGTTGAACCTAGTCTGGAGTGTTATTTTGAACAAACAACAAAATATAAAAGAGAGGTAAGGTCACAGGGGCATTGAAGAGAATGGGGTGGTGGGAGTGGAAAGGGGTGGAGGTAAAATTCCTTAAAGCATTGCATGTTACCCTAGGAAACCACGTGCAGTAACTTGCAGCCCCAATAATTTCCTTCGCTTGTCAACCTGACACATGGAAATGGGTATATCACTTAAAGTCTATGCAGAGAGGATGTGTGTCAGTGGTGTTTCTCATTTGCTTTATAATTCCATCATTTTTTTCCTGAAATCCCTCCAGAGAATCTCCTACACCAAAAATCAAACTCAAGGAAAGTTTCTCTTTTGGCGATTTAGCAGTTGGGAGTTTTTTCGTGCGTGGGCGGCTCTCTACCCCATCCCACTCCTTCCCAAATTGAGTTTGAGGCTTTTTTGTTTTCACTCTTGCATAACATGAAAATGAGTGAACACATTTTACTCAAAATTTCCATCTCCAAATCCCCTAAGTAGTGTGAAAAATCCTGGAGAATCTCAGAGCAAAAAGAGGTCGTTAGGAAAAATCAGCACAAGTGGAAACAGCAGTGAAGGATGTAACTGAATGTTTGTGTGGACACAACCAACAGTCCCCAAAGATGCCCTCTCTCCAGGGAGGGTGGGCTGCTAAGGGCAAAACCATGGGCTCAGCTCTGCTCAACAGCCATCGTCATGAGCCAGACCCGTAATCCCCACCCCCACCCCCCAGCACCTTACATCGATCGACTTTGTCCATCAGGCCCTGAAATCAACATGGTCAATTAAACATCTACAGAACATTATGTTAATTAGTGGGTTAGAGCTCAATCCATATATATAAAAATATGCATATGTATACACACATATACATATGCATATGCATACACATATATTTCTAGACATATGCATAGACATATTTATGTATAAACATACACAATAGGTAATCAAAATGTGGTGCATTTTAACATGATTGATATAATGTGACTTGGGCCTATTAAAGTATGGTTTTAGAACAGCCCAGCCCAGTAGGCAAGTACAGAAGCTCACACTGAGCAAGTACTCAATTGCATCTTATTAGTCATTCATTCAAATGAATAAACTTGCTAAGTCTGTGTCAAGTAGAGAAAATAGACTTCTCTGTAGTGAACTAGGGTGTGTGCATTCCCAGAGAAGTCTGAAAAGCAGCCTAAGCTGGTAAGATTTGCAATCTTCATTTATGTGCATCTTAGTTATTTAAGACTTATTAGATAAATATACTGTATTAGTTACATATGTTTTCTCCTTACCTACACAATCAAGAGAACCAGTGAATTCTGGGAAGAGCCGACAGTACTGGGCTGTCATCAAAGAAGCTGCTAAGATTTGTGACCTTTGCTTTTTCACAAGAAGACATTTAGGTTACAAATTAACTTCATTATTCTATACTGGGAGGTGTTCAGAATTCCTTTCTTAAGCGATTCTCAATTGATGCTGTCATTTTAGGCACCATATCAGGACAGTGATAGATATTTGAAGGAGCAGAAACTTCTCAAAATGACCTTCTTTTGGTAAGGCAAACCCTTTTGGTAAACCCTTTTCGGTCAGTCGTTCCCTTATCTTGAAAAGAAGGAGTAAGATGATCAATTCCTCTTCTAAGCTCCCACCACACTTTGCTTACATTATTTTATAATGAATATTTTATTCCTTGTGTTAGAGTTATTTCAGTACACATCTTGGCCCCCATGGACTGAGAGTTCTATGAGCATGGCAGTGCGGGTGGGGATATTTTATATATCTTGAAATCCCCAGTACCTAGCACAGGTTTCGGTACTTAGCAGGTGCTCTGTGTGAGCAATTAATGGAACATGCACAAATACATGAAGGAAATAAAAATACACCCCATCCTCAAATGAGGTCATACATCTATATGTCAAGAAAGACCGCACGCTAAAGGGTTGCTATGGCATTTCCAGAAGCCCAAGATACACTTACCTTTATTTTTACAAACAAAGTAATAATTCTGGCATCTCAACTGTGCAGAAATTATTACTGTGAACACTTGTTCACAAATACCCACCTGAGTTTAATAATAAATCTTTGATCTTATTAGCAGGGGTGAGTTTGCCTCTTTTCTTCTCTGCTCGCTGAAATCACAAGGTTAGTGTTGTGTAGAAAGAGCATTGGATCAAAGGACATTGGTTTTGTAATAATATAAGTCACTCATCTCGGTGGGTAATTTCGCCTCTGTAAAATGAGCACACTAATGCTATCCCAATTTATAGTAGTTGTCACAAGGGTAATACACTTGATGACACCTTGTTAATCGTTAAGCACAAAAGAAAAATATTATTTTTTCCTTGGATTCAGAATTCTTTACTCTTGTAGTATTCTCCAAAGCATTTTGTCAAAGGAAAGGAACATTTCCTACAGATTGAAAACCAGGCAAAGAACTCGAGTCCCACTTATCTGTCCTCTCTGGTCATTCTCATTTCCAACTGTCCCACATGTCCTGGGTGTGAACTCAGTGGGTTTCTGTTACAGACACAAGAGATCACTTAGTCCGGCCTCTTGCATTTCCGGATGTGGAAACAACAGGTCAGCCAGTAAAGGAAAGTGGTTTGTCCAAGCTCAGAGAACAGCGTCCCTCACCCGGGGATCTGAACCTCCCCTGACTCCTTACTCCTTCCTTTCTCCTGGGCCACGCTGCCCTCACGAGAAAATGATGCCCTGTTCCTACACCTGCCGGCATGGGAGGCCGCCCACCTTCCCCCCGGGCAGCTCCCGACGTGGGGGAGAAGCGTGGGGGAGCGTTTGTAGGCTGAGGCCCATTTTCAGCTGAGGCCGAATACTTCTTTTGCCTGTTTTTAGTGAGCCACGAGATGGGGGTAATAAAGGACAAGCAGTTGCGAAGTCTAATGTGAAACGTAAGGGTTTTGGAATGGTGCCTGAGTTTGAATCCTGACTCTCACCTCTGGCCCGTGCCTGGGTCCCCAGGCATATACAGTTTACTTGCTTTGTAAACATGGGGAAGTTATTTAAATTCTTTTAGCTTCAGTTTCTTGTTTATAATGGAGGGAAGGATACCTGATGAATGGAGCTGCGCTGAGCCGAGTTAGCTGAGTGACGTTTGCAAAGCACTTAGCGCAGTGCCTGTCCACAGTGACCCTCAGTCAATGGAAAATGGTTGTTTTACTATAATAGCATGATTAAAGGATCTTATGCCACAGTACATGATTCTCTGCTTTATCTAATGTTGGGATAGTTAAGTAATTCCTGGAATAGGGAGGAAAAACATAAGAACACAATTAGATTTCTTATAAGCAATTTGGTCTCATTTTGGTTCGTTCCCAGGATTTCTGAGACTTTTGAAGGCTTACCACTGAGTATTATTGTGATTACACAAAAGCATGGAAAGAGCACTTTGGACTAATAAATGCTTGTTAATAAGCTAGAAATAGGAAACAATATATAGATGATAACAAATACAATGATAGTAATAATTTTCTAGAAAACTGTGAAAAAATCCAAAGGTTGAATTCATAAAACAATATTACACACACACGCAATATAAGAAATGTAGTGGAAACAAATCGATGATGGTCAGCTCTGGAAAAGCCATCCAGAGCTGCTGGGGAGGGTTCTTTAAGCGCCTACAGAGCAGTTCCCAGAAGGCCCAGGGAGCCACAACGTGACGGATCTCTGCATGGTCAGAATCACGTGCTCCCGGAAGGAGATCCTGGGATCTGCCCAGGCGTTAGCTGGATTACAAGCCGTAGATTCACCCCAGCCCTGCACTTACATGTGGAACAACAGTGGCCCTTCAGGGATGAAAAATAAATACGAATTAAGAGATGCAAAACGGCCATTACTTGCTCACAGGGAGTCAGTCAGCTGTAGGCTTTGGTTTGCAGGATCTACATTGAAGAAGCAAAGTATTTTTTTCTAGGGTCTTTGTGGGCAATTAAGGAAGAGCCTATGAATGTACTTTCCTTTCCTTGGGATGTTGTTTAAGAATAAAAAAGAAAATAAATAAATAAACATCACCACCACAACAAACAATTCCAGAGGCTTTTAACAAGATAGAAATTTTCGTGGTTGGTTTGTAGCTATTACGTAGAAAAACAGGTAGTTTGGGGAGGATACGAGAGCTCCAGTGTCGTGAGAAACAGTCTAATCCTATCTTTATCTCCTACTTTCTTTAGCATGTAGCTTCCATCCTCAAGGTTACCTCACGGTTGTAGGATATCACCTGCAGTGATAACCGTCCCATTCCTATCCCGGACAGCAGGAAGGAAGAAGGACACGCACAAATGGCACATCTCCCAGCTGAGTCAGCCCCAGAGCCTTCTGGGAAGCTCTGCCCACCCCACCCGTGCCTTGACTTGTATTTATCTCCTTGGTCACTTATGGCTGCAAAGTAGGCTGGGAAATGTAGTCTTCTTGTTCCTCACAGTGTCCCTCTGAATAAAATCAGGGTTCCCTTAGTAAAAAAGAAGGGGAGAATGATATTACACCAGCGACTAAGTCTCTTCCACATTAGTGCTCTGCAACCCACATTCAAACTGTAACAATGGATTGATGGGGTTTCCTGAATTCAAAGATACAATTTCTTTTACTTTCACAAAAATAATATTTCTGGCCAACATTTGTGTTCAAACAGTGGTCACTTACATTATCTATTTGATTCTCATGCCAATCATGAGAAGTTAATATTTAGTGGATGTCCTACAAAGAATGAAACTGAGGCTCAGAAAGGCTTAGTAACTTTTCCAAGATTACCTGGTTAGTAAGGAGCTGGCACAAGATTTAATCCACAGCTGACTGTTCCAAAGTCCATGTTCTTTTCTCTGAAAATGGATTATTAAATGACCAATCCTCTCTAATTATTTTTTAACTAAATGAGTTATGATTTCTCACTTATTATAACATTTAGTATTAGCCAGTTATTTCTTTTAATTGGCTTTTAATTAATTATTTCAATTGACTTTTTGAATTTAAAAGAATTGAATGTCTTTTACCTACGATGGAGAAAAGAAGGAAAGGAATGCACAGAAGGAAAGGAAATGAAGTCACATGTATCATTTCCGACACTCTTTTTAAATGAATGACTTCATTTCACCCCCTCAGCAGCTCTGGTGAGTTGATAATGCTGTCACTGTTCTGCAGATGTGAGATCAGAGGAAAGGAAACTCTTTACCAGCTCACCCTGCTACAGGTAACAGGGATTCGAACACAGCCTCCCCATGCTCTACTTGAACTGCAATGTTAGTCATATCTCAAAATATTTGGAAGGTTGTTTCCTGATTGCTTATCCAAATATCCTTGATGATGCGTACAAGAAGAAAAGAGCACAATAAAGTGGAAGTTATATCACTTAAAAAGTAGAACTTCTGAATAATGGGTAACGAGGGGGAAATCAGGCAAAGAATTAGAAACTGGGAAATGTCTGAAGTGTTCGTAACTGACTCTTTAGGAAGATCCCAAATCTCTCTGTTCTGGTATGGTTTAAATATTCACTTGCTTTAAAGACAGGAGGTGCACATGGTTTCCTCAACTGACTCTTTTTAGTTCTAAGTTCACAGGTGATAATAGCAACCATTGAACGCTTCCTATATCACTAGTGTTGCCAAACATTGTATTGGACATAATTACATTAAACAAATATTTATTGTGTCTCTAAAATTCAAACCAGACTGAGTGCCATATATTTTTATTGCTGAATCTGACAACCCCATATGTGATGGATATTTTGTATGCATTGTTTCATTTAATAATCACAACAGCTCTTTGAAGGGTTAGATAGGATGATGGATATCCAGTCGGGTATCCAAGATCACACAGGGAGAAAAGGGTGGTCTCCTATTTTATGCCTGCTCCATAGTCTATGGCCATGACATATTTTCTCAAGGCCTGAAAATGAAAACAACCTTGACATCCTCTAACAATTAAATAATTTAACTCTTGATAGATTATCCTAACAGAGGGGAGGGAGCACATTAAAGCTATAAAGAATCCACAGTCTGTCTCCTGGACAATGGCAAAAGCATGTGATACTCTTAATGTCTTCCAGATCATTAAGAGAAATAAAAAAACAAAACAAAACAAAACACAAATAAGTGTCCACTCCTGAGAATCATTAAAGCCAAGGTTCTCAACAGGGGTGAGTTTGCACCCAAGAGACATTTGGGAATGTCTGCAGATATTTTTTGTTGCCACAGCTGGGGGTGCTACTGGCATCCAGTAAGTAGAGGCCAGGGATGCCGAACATCCTACAGTGCACGGGACGGTCCCACAACTGTGAATTAATGGGCCCAAGATGACAATAGTGCCGAGGCTGAGAAACCCCAAATCAGAATAACATGCTGGGGCTTTAACATTTTTCTATTTTAACATACTATACTGCACATAAAGAGCTGGAAATGGAGATTTGGGGACTCCCATGATAGGTGACTTCCACATTTCAAGTCACAAAATCAAAATCCCTTCATGGTGTTCTTTTGAGCATGTAGGAGGGATTAATGGGGTCCTTCAGAAACTGGAAGCTTCCAACCACTCCATAACATCCTTAGAAATCAAGGCTGGTTTTTGCAGGGATGTCCTTTCTCCTGTTTTCCGATGGTTGGACTTTCCTCTTTGTGTTAAAACTTGTATCGCTTTTATATGCACCCTATTCTGTGCACTGCCATTCTAAAACAAGGGTGTCATCAGTTTTGGTCAACTCTATCCCAGAGGCCACACACGGGTGAAGGCAGAGCTAGACTGGGATCCCAGGTCTCCCCCCACCTGCATTCTTCCCTCTGGCCTCAGCCCCACACTGCCTCTCTAGACACCCTGTCCACCTAAGCCTGGGGGAGGGCAACTGTAGCCACAGGACGCTGGATTAGTAGGCGATGCACGGACTTTGGAGGCAGGCTAACCTCAGCTCAATCCCGTCCCTTGAGGGTGTTTAAACTCCTCTGGACCTCATAGTCAGCTGTAAAATGCAAGTAACTTGACCCACCTTATAGGGTTGTGATGAAGACTAAATAAGATAAAATATCTTAAAAATCATTTTATAATTTACAAAGCATCACTCAAACAGATTAAAGTCCTCTCAGACTATGAGCGAAAAGGATTTTAAAGCCTACGCGTTGGGTTAAGGTGGCCATCTGTGTTTGTACTGTATTCACTCTATTGACCAAGTCATTTTTCGTACCATATTGTAGGGGCCTGCCCTTCCTCAGCGAAAGGAAGAGGGCATTTTGTGAAGTTTGTTTGTTTAAACACTTTCTCCCTTTTTTGCAGGGCGGGTGGTTAGTGAGAGCAGGAGAACTTTTCCTTCAAACAAATAAATGCAAGAAATACCCGATTCTGGTTGACAGAAGGTGGTAAACAATGGCCACTTTCTAAATGTTGGTGGCCTTGGGGCACACTTGAGTGTGAGCCTGCCTTCAGCATCTCCTGACAGATGAGCGTTTGTAAAGTGAGAAACACCAGACGGCCCTTGGCTCTCTATGACTAAACTCGACAGGACATGGCGATGGTTGGGAGGGCCACCCTCTCCAGGGGCTGAGGTGTGGGGGCCATGGCAAGACGCTTGGGGGGCTGGATGCTTCAGATTTTCTTGGCCTGGCATTTTCCAGAAAGGTCTGATTCATTTCAAGATTTCTTCTGTTTCTGGTCTGTGTCAGAGTCACAGAACACACAGAGCCAGAGGGGAGCGGACTTCAGAAATGGAGAGAAGCCTCAGAAATCTGGGGGAGCAGCCTCAAGGCTGGTGTAGACGAGTGTCTACTTGGATTCCCTACCACCCAGTTCCTTGTAACTTACTCCACTGCTTTGTGGTCTTCCAACTGAGATTATGAACCCCTTGAGGAATGGGGATTGTGTCTTGTTTGTTCCCTTAACCACACGTATTGTTGGTGTGCAGTACGTGCTCAGTAAAGGAGAGAGAGTGTGTGTGTGGGGGGGTCACCTGACCAAGTTTGATCTTGGGCAAACAACAGTAAAATGAGCCTCTTCAGTCCAGTGAAGTTCACCAGGTAAATGGCCGTTACCTTTCAATACTCGGTTCATCATAACAAAGCTGAGAGCAGACACTGGCTCTGCAGTCGTCACTGAGGACCTGCTCCCGCGTCCTCAGGAGCCTCGTGTTTCTTGGCCTAAACTTTCCACCTGGCACCCCTGGGCTCCTCACAAACCAGCTCCTCTCGATTTCTTGCTCATTTGGCCATGACTGTTGGCACTCCATCTCACCGTCCCCACTTGAATATGGTGATCTTGATGTGGACTTTGTATCTGCAACCTAACTGGAAATGGTGAAAGCCACCAATCTCAGCTGTAGCCCAGGGGTCTTGTTTATCTCCCAAGGGTGGGGGGGCAGGCCATGCTGGTCCCGTGCCCTGGGTCCCAGACACCAGGAACCCTCCTGCTCATAAAGGGAACCAGAAAGCAGAAAGCAAGGCCATCAAACAAGGCCCCTTACCAGGCTGGACCCAACGAAATGCTGGCCCTGCACTCTTGGATCAAGCCACACCTGAAGCCAGAATAGACCCCGTGATTTGCATTTACAGAAGTTGATACATTCTCCTTTTGCTTATATCAAGTTAGGAAGATGACTTTCACCAGCTGACAGGCAGCACTACTTGAATCCACACCTGTCCGTTTCTAATTCCTGGGTCCTCTCAGCTACAGCAGGCTTTTCCCACCACGGCCCAGAATACTCTTGAGATGACTTGTGTGTTCTCAGGGGCACCTGCCCTGGGAAAGCTGCAGAATAAGCAAGAACTGCTCCATTATTAAACGATCTGCTGTTGAGCTTCCACTTAAGATTTCCTGTGGAGTATTCCTTTGAAGTCCTGTAAGTAGCAGTTGAAAAGCTATTGCCATGCAACACACTGGCATCTCAGTCCAAGGAAACTATTTGACGCCTCTAATTTTCATGAGAATCACCTGTGAATTAAAGTTAAGGGTTTCTACACGTGCCATCTCTGCGTGGGTCATATTTTAATGGCTGTTGCTCTTTGGGCACAAACTGTTGAGCCCAGAGTCGCTCTTTGACCATTCATCAGAGTCCCACCAAAGGACTCCTTTTTATTTTATTGTATCGTGAGGATTTCAGATGACACAATAATAAAATACAAACTCATCTGAAAGGGGCACAAAGGCATATATGATTTTTTTAAATAGAGACTATGCTGAGGTAACAAGTCCATGTGTGTATCACTCAATATAATAGAAATTTATTTCCAAGTCACATAACGGTCCAAGAGGGTTCCAGCTCTGCTCTGCAGGCGTCAAGGGCCTCCAGGGTGACAGGGGCTCTGCAGCTGTTACCACGGGGCTTACAGCGATGCCCTGAGGGGTCCCCACTCGTCAGCCTTAAAGGTGAAAAGCACAGAGGGGCCGACACGGAGGTAGCTGACGGCCAGGCCCGGGAGCTGCAGCTCATTGTCCAGAGCTCGGTCACATGGTCGCACCCAAGAAAGCGAGGCTGGGAAAGGGATCCAGTTCACGCGCAAGAAAAAGGAGGGAATAGATCTTGGTGTACGGCCAGTGGTCTCCACCACAATGAACACGTTTCTGTTGAAGGCTGCAGAGAGTTGCCTGATTTCTGGATAAGCAGTGGTCTCCCCAGGAAAATCAGAAACAGGAAAATGTGCCTGGAGTTCAGGGTGGGTGTGGTAGGAACAAGTAAGGGACTAAAAGAGAAAGAGAGACAGTAGGAAAGACCTGCTTTGCACCTTTTTCCACTGGTCTGATCATCAGCTGGGAAGTAAACACAACCTCTAGGATTCTCAGCATCGTCACAAACCTGCGAGGACGGCTCATCTTGCCTCTGTCCATGGCCGGGACATCAGGGACATCGGTTTCAGGCCTAGGATCTCTCTGCAGGAGCGGTGGTGGTTTGTGATTTTGCAGTCGATGGGGCACTATAAATTGCTCTTTGAAAATACAACCTATGACACTCCTAAAACTAGGATTTCTGTTTTGAAACCCATTTGTGATTGTCAAGGACATCAAATTAAAGTTCAAAAGGAAAAGTTGGAGTTGGTAATTGAATAACAGTTCAGTGAATAATGGCAATTATTACAATGATTACACAAATCCTTAATGCATTCAAAAGCAGTGAGCTTAAAAAAATCTGCATGCCCTTGCAGATTTTTTTCCTCTTTCTCTAATATTTTCATTCTAAAACCAAGATGTAGGTGGAAAATTATAGGAGCAGCTGGGTAAGGCCCCCTGCCAGTCTTGAAAACCTTCATTAATCACTGAGATTCTCACCCCGGGTTTAAAGAACAATGACTCACAACAGTTATCGGATAACCAGGGCAAAGGTAGCAGGAGTTTGTATTTTCAAATTTTCCTTTCTTAGGAAATCCCTTGCTGTTGGAATGTAAGACTGCTTTAAGTGAATATGCATGTGTTTATGAGAGAGAAGTAAGAAAAGGAAAATGAACTGTAACTGAGAAGAGGAACTTATGTTTAGGATTTCTTTCCTTTTCGGTTTCAGGTTTAATCCTAAACACCTTTGGCCCAGGGCAGGGAGGAGCTGCTGTAGGCCGGGGCCGCGGCTTGGACTCACTGTGCAGTTGGAAGTACACTGGGTCACGTTCTATCCCATACCCTCGGCCAGAATGTTCTGGAGAAAACACAGGGGGAAAGGAGAGGCAGGACAAGTACTTGGGAAGGATGGAGAGGGAGATCTGACCACCTCTCCCTCCACAGGAGACACATTCCCATGTAATTCTCTGCCTGTCACAGCGAATGTAAAGCAAATTTGGCCTTAATTCCCCACAGCTGTTACTGAAGTTACTGTTTTAAAGAAAAGAACAATCAACAAAATACCTGGGGAAGAGGAGATGTTGTGAAATTCTTCACTTCTGCAGCCAAAGCTTAAAAAAAATGTGAAATCTGTTGATAATACGGAAAAAAAAAAAAGCTGGCAATAAAATCAATGAAGAGCTTATAGTCGCTTCCTTTCAACTTTGTCTGTTTACCCAAGAGCTATGCCTTCTTCTGTGTGGCATCAGGTCTCCCACAGAAATGTACGGATTGATGGTTTGTCAGTAAAGGGTAACTCCTCTGCAGGGGGTTCAAACCCAGAATTGCACCGTGTAATGCCCACGCACATGAGAAGACAGCGTTCATCAGACAGACCCTCCTGGAAGGCCGAGGCCTTGGCTCAGGGAATGGGGGAGTTAATCCAGTCAGCTTCTCAGGCTCCAGGCTCTTCCTCTCCTGTGAGGAGGTGCGCAGGCCGGCTGGCTGTCGGGTCAGCAGCTGCAGGGAGAAGGAATGGAAACTCTCTTCCTTGTCATTGCGTCTCTTTCACTGCCAAAGAACAATTGATCCCTGAAACTCTCAGTGGAGGGAAAGGCTTTCCAAGGACAAGAAGAAAGAGACAAACTAACCCAAATGATCAGCTTCCCTCGGGTCGGGGAGTAGCCTTGAAACAAGCCATCACAGGAGAGAGAGTGGGGGGAGGGACGGGATGCTGTGGGGGGAGCAGGATGTCCTGGTCCAGCCCTGGATGGGGGGAGGGGGAAGAGCCGATGGGAGGGGTGTCAGTGAAACTTGCTGTGATAATTCTGCACTTAGTAGGGCTCTTTCTGCAGTGGGATTTTCTTCTTTTTTATAATGCATTGCCCAATGTTATTGGAATCAGAGGAGATCTGATCCCAACTAAGCAATACATCTTAAGAAGCCACCGAGAGAAGTGGCAGAGGATGGCTGCCCACCGCTGCCCCCCTGTAAGTGCCTTCTCAGCTTTGGGCCCACGAAAGGGCAACGTGGAAAATAGGCTCAGCCAGCGCATGAGGGGCCTGTGAGCTGACCTCGCCCACGTGGGACGGAGCAATTAAATGACTGAACGGGACCCCCTGAAATAAAGACCAAGTTCATTTCCCACAGATTCTCTCTGAAAGAAATACTAAATCATGCACTTGAAGTAACGAGAAAAATAAACCCAGGAGGAAGGAATGGTATCCAATAAGAAGTAATATGAGAAAGGATGATGGTAAAATATGGTGGTATATTAAAGTCTTATCAACTACAAATATCAATAATATGTGAGGAAGTTACTGTCAGAGTGTAATTAAATAACAAGACTATAAAAGGGAAGATGGGAGAAGGAAATTGAGAGGGAAGTTAAAGCTTTCTAAGGTTCTTTTTATTTAGGAGGGGAATGAGATATTAACTTAAAAGTTTTATAGAAACATATAGATTTGTTTGCCTGTTACTCTGCAATATTTTATTTCTTTTATTAAAGAAAACCTACAAAGAAAATATGATAAAATTTTAACACTAATTCTGAATACCTGGTTCATGACTGACTTTCACATAATTTTCTGTATCTTGAAATTGTTTGCTGCCACATTTGAAAGAGAGAATGAATGAGAAATAAAATGAGAAAGAAGGGGAGGATTCCTGTTGTAGGGTAGTTATTACAGAATTATAACCGTTGTACAGAATCTCCAGTTATTTGAGAGAAAGTTGCAGAACTAAGGAAATAAAAAGAGGCCGTTCTGAAGCTAACATCAAAAAAAAAAAAAAAAAGCAGAGGGGCCTTTGTAGAGCTCTCTGTTGAAATCAATCCATCAAGACAGTTCTTAGGAGAAAATAGGAATAACTCCATGAGTAAAGATTTAAGTTTTTCTGTAACTGGTAACAAGACAATAACACAGGACCATCCCAGACAGGGAGCAGAACCTAGGGTAAGCAAGAGGAACCTCCAAATGGAAATTCTAGTTCCTCCACCTCCCCGCCTTCGGGCTCCCATGGATTTGCAGTGACCAGAAACTCAAAGCTGGTACTAGAATTCCTGGTGTTTAATTCCAAACAAGATGCGTGTATCTAACCCAGGTTCAAGTTGGTGAGTCACGTCCAGTCTCTCCCAGGAATGAGCTCAGTTCTCAGTGCTTTTGTCGTCTTTCTAATCTTGAAAAGCCTCATTAGGTGCTTCTCTCCGTCTGGATGGAAACCAGGCCAGGTGACGTCTCCTCACCTGTGCAGTCGATTCTGGTGCCCCGGAGAGGCGGTACCCAAATCAGGTTACTCTGTCTCTCGTTCTAAGTGAACAAATGCTTTGTGGGTGTCTTTCTTTGTGCTGAGATGGATGCGGGGTACAGGCAGCCCAGCTTTTCCAGTCTGCTCCACGGACAACACTTGGGTTTTGAAAAATGCTTACGTGTGACCCTTAGGACACATGCGTTTTGGAGAATTAATTGTGTAAAACGCAGTTCATACTAAAAATAACAATATAACAAATTGCATTTTTAGAGAAGTCATCGCCAAGGTCTTTCTCGAGCCAAGGCAGACGGGTCTTGGGCCTTTCTCAGCAATTTGAACGTGGGGAGGGCCTGCTGTTGGGGCAAGTAACCCCTAAACCCAGCCCCTTTAGTCATCCATCGAACATTTTCCCTTGAGGCCTCGTAGCTCTGTCCTCACACCCTCTTCTTCCTCAGTGGGGGCCCCCGGGGCCTGGTCCCAGCTCTGAGGGCAACTGGAGATGGACTTGAAGCAGCCCCTGCCCTCCAGGAGCTCAGAGACATGAGTCCCTGCTCTCGGGGTGTCTTGTCTCCCCAGCAGGGAGTAGCTAACAGCAAGGCCTAACCCAGAGGCATGCCAGTTTCTGCGAAGTCTCCCTCACTTCCTAGGTGGATAAATTCTTACTCTGGTCTTTAAGAAGGCAGAAGGAGGAAGGTGCACTTTAGGAAAACGGATGTTGCACTGGCAGGATGGGCTCACCCTCACCAGGGAAACCGATTTTGTATTCCTCCTTGATTCTGTAGCCCCGCTCTGCCTCCAAGGCTGCTCAGATGGAATGGGCACCCGTTTTTGCTTTGTGTTTTTTTTGGGGGGGGGACTTTTTTTTTGTTTTTTTCTGTTTTGTTTTTCTTTGCATTTTCTTTTTAATCAGTTGTTTACATATAGCTGGGAAGTTTACTTTTACCATTGTTTAGGGCCATTTGATAGGAAAAGCATAGACTATTTTGTTCTGTGAGTTTTCAAAAAACAAGTATTTAGGCCCTCTCTTTCCCTTTCCCATCCAGGAGACTTGTAAAATTCAAATTTTATATACCATTGAACACATTTGCTCACCGCATTTATTCAGCATTATACTCATAAAAATAACTATGTATCCATGAATTTATAATTTTCCAAGCAAATTTTCTTTGTATGTTAGCTTTATCTGTCCTTACAACATGTTACAGAGTGAGCAGGACAGACGCTAATGTATTCTGTTCTTATTTGACAGATGGGCAACTAAGGACCATAGAGATTAAGTCACTTTCTCAGGGACGAACAGCTGTAAGTGATGGGGCTGAATCTTTAGGCCCTTGGCACAGCTCACTTTTCACTAAACTGCATTGCCTTATAAAATAATTTGCCAGAGACTAGAAATGTTGAGGCCCTGAGGTAAAATAGAGGATAAAGTTAAACAGACTTTTGGCCATTCTTCCAGGGGCGGCCTTTGGGCTTTAGCCTCCTGAGCATCACCGTTCTCCACAGAGGGGACCTTTGCCTCTAAACCCTAATCCACACTGGCCCCCGGTGGGCCGGGCTGCAGCGAGACCGACTGGCCCTTTAGGCTCCCTCCAGCCATCCTGAGCAGAAAGTCCCTTCTCTCAGGTCCTCGGGGGGCTCGGTTTAGCAATCTTCTTCTTTCACATGGAGCCTTGGGATTAAAGGGTCTCAGCCTAGGACTCAGTGAAGTGGAGGGACCAGGAAAAAGGCACTGGCACCGGGGAGGCTGGCTGGACACAACCGCTCTTGAAGAGCTGCCCACAGTACGCGGTGCACACGAGGGGTGACCACGCCCCAGACGACCCAGCGTTGACCAACTGCGTGTGTGCCCGTGAGTGTGTGTACGGGGCACATGCTCAGCATTCAGTTTCCATAAATCCAACCACTCCAGGAGTCGGCATTGCCAACACATTTTAGAAAGAAGGAAACGGGGACCCGGAAGGCCGGGTTGTGTACCCTCACTGAAGGGAACACAGCTTGTAAAAGACAGAGCTGGGATTAGAAACAGGTCTGTCTACATTTGAAGCTCATATGCAGCCCACTTATTTGGAGATGAGTGAGAGGTGGTTTAGAATCCCACTCTGGGCAGTGGTGAGCAAAGGCCTAGCACCGAGGCTGAAAGAATGACCTTGGTCTGAACCAAGATTTTAGGCTTACAGAGGCTCGGGTGGAACTGGGAGAGAGGGAAGAGTTAAACATCAAGGTGAAGGTATCTGAGGAAAATGGCTAAAACAGCTATTTTATAGCCATGTCAAAGGTAATTGCGTACTGGTATCTATTTCACTGCTTAACAGCACTCTTTTAGGCAGATTGTTAAATATTATCCTATTAAAGCCAAAGAGTCAACCAGTGAGAATGAAGTTTTGTACATTTTCTTGTTCCCGTAAGTTACGAGGACGTTTAAAAATTGCCCATTACTCATTGTAAATTGCAAGAAGGAACGGCATGAAGCAATTTTTCATTCGTTATTTGGAAATCAGCTTGGAACAAAAATGAATAAACAATGAAATATATGTACTTTAGATTAACTTTGGGATGCTCGAGCTGGGCGAGAGGTGAGGGGTTGCTGAGGGGTTGCTGAGTTCATCTTCTGCCCCTGGAAGGACTTCTGGTTAACAGTGCAGGTTCCCCTTCTTGCCGTGCTTCTCAACTGGGGCAATTTTGCCTGCACAGGGAATGTCTGGCAATGTCTGGAGACATTTCTGACGCTCATAACAGAAGCGTGTCACTGGTACCTGGTCGGCAGAGGCCAGAGATGCTGCTACACATCCTACAACAGGCAGAACAGCTCCCAACAAAGAATGGTCCAGCCCCAATACCAGTCAAGCCAGGGCTGAGGCCCTCTGGCTCACTGAATCAATAAAATGGGGGCTCTCCCTTGGAGGAGACTCCTGGGATAGAGACCCAACCCACATCCTCTCCGCAGCCAAGGAGCAGAGCCTCTGTTCCGCCTTCAGTGACCCTCGCCCCCACCCCCATCGCCTTCCCGGGGTAACGCTACAGAGTCAGCAGAGGAGACTGGGCAGATACCTGACCTCAACGGCAATGTGCGATTTACTGTGTGTTCCTCAGCCTGACCCCTGATCAATTTCCAGGTGTTTCTGCAACCCGATACACTCTAACTCCATTAAATCACCCCTCTTCAGCATGGCCCGCAGTTAAGCACAGCCTCTTACAACGCACTTGAGTTTCTAGGCAATGCTGCTATGCATAATGCACATCTTAAAAGATAATGATACGCTGGTCAGTGAGTTCCTGATAGCAGCCACTGCAGGAAATGAATAACTTCTCAGAGCAGCTGTTCTAACCAATGACTTCAAGAAATGAAATTGGAATAGTAAATTGCAGATTACTATATTTGGGGAAATAATCTCTTTAAAATTGTCCCTGCCCTGGTTTTAATGAGAAAATCAGCCTTTTGGAGATGGATGTCACAAGAACTAACTCATTACTTCTCATGGTCTCTGTTCCAGGTTAAAAGGATGTATCAGGTTTTACAATATATATAACTCAATTGCACAGAAATTAGGGAAACTGAGGCATGATGTCTCACCAGCAGCAGAACAAAGGGTTAATGTGTGGAGTCGGTGGACAGGCCCCTAACTCCTTCTCGGCTTTGCCCTTTGAGAGCTGCCCTGCTGCCTTGTCTGCTGCTTGGTTTGGGTACAGGAGCCTCGGGGAGAGAGCTGGGGAGCGTCAGCTGTGCCCCAGTGACTTAAAAAACACTGAAGGCATTCCACATGACTGGGAGCAAGCAATTTAGATCAGCCTAGACCAAATGTTCTGCCTGTACCCATGAGAAAAGGTCACTGATTAGCTTATCCCCAGAGTTTGCCCCACTATAAGGTCAAAACTGCTTCTGCCATTTGTTTAGTGTGGTCACAGGCATCAAAGGAGGCGGACAGAGCTCTACACCAGGGGTCAGCCCCTCTCCGTTCCCTTCCCGGCTCCACCACTGCCCTGGACACCTCTCCTGCCTGCTCCGGGCTGCGCTTTCCTCTTTGTTCACTGGGCAGGCTCTTCCAGGGGCTCCCGAGCTGTCCCGCCTTCATGCTCAGTCAGCCCGGGAGGCAGCATGGGGAGGGGGGCTGCAGCCTTGACTGCCGCTCCCTCTCTGGCCCAGGGGGGCTGCCTGCTCGGGCTCTCTGTGGGGTTCTGCAAGCCCTTCTGGGGAGGCAGAGTTTAAGCTGGTCTTGGAGGCTGTGTAGCACTGTACGAATTAGAGGCACTGGAGATTGGGGATGGAGCGGTAATGAAAGAAGACAACGGCACAAGCAGGAGTTCTGGATGCCCAGGGAGGGGCAAGCAGCTCCATCAGTGGCTTGCTGGCCGTGGAGGAGAGGAATGAGTGACTAGGTTGGAAATGTGGGTTGAAGGCAGGTTGTAGAAAGTGTTGACTGCCTGGCGAAGGGCTTTGATTTCATGTTGTCTTTCCAAGACTTATAACTGAATATGTTAATGCATCTGTCTCTTCAGTTAGAATATAGAATCCACTGTCTCTCATCCTGAGAGGGCCATGTTGGGAGAACCTGGTCAATTATTTTTAGATGAAGCTACTCCAGGAGAGAGCACCCTCCTGGGCCTGCCACAGGCCAAAGTCTCAGCTGGGCCCTGTGTCAATATGGAGCAAGAACTGGCATCGAGTTAATTATTGAGCCCACGGAGCAGGTGAGATGGCTGTGGGGTACCCCTGCCTTCATTTCACTGCTTTAGCTCTGGGTCTGTTTTCCTTATTCTCATCCTAAAATCAGGTCTTTTGTTTTTTCCCTAGGTTACATACCTCAGTCTGCCACAGATCGGTGCATAAAGAGCCCCAGCCCAGTGGCTGCCATTTTACGCAGTGGGCATCTGCACCACATTCAGTCCATTTGGCTCAACGTTAGTAACCAAGCAGGCCATGCAGCCCTCTGTGTCTTGGGTCCTCTAACTTCCCATTGGTTCAGTCTTCAGTTGACTATAGGACCTTCTTCTCCATCACCGTGGGGGTCCCTCTGAGCCCCTCGAGGACATCTGTGAGTCTTTGTCATCAAACGCAGTGCCTGTGGCAGGAAATTATGATACGGTCAAAGTTTTTTTTTAAACTAAATGCCTTTTATTTACAAGGAGGACTTTTCTCAGGAGATGCTGTTGACCACCTCGCCTGGATTTTCCATTCCCAGGAGGAATGGTGATGGCCCCTCCAACTGTTTCCTCTCGGCTTCCACAGCCACCTGCCAGTCCTGATATCTGGGACCCAACCTCACCCTTCAAGGGTTCTCTTTCCTCACCCCAATAGTCTCTTTCTTACCTTACAAAATATCCTCCTGTATCTTTTACAAAAAATTTTGGAATAAAGTTCCTGCAGACATAAACTGTCAGACCTAGGGGAAAACCCTCATGAGCATTTTGTCCAGGGTCTTAACTTTCCTTGGATCTCAGGCCTTTTTGAGACTCTGATGGGAATTCTGGGTGCTCAACCTGGAAAAATGCACCGACAGGTACAATTCTACACACAAACTCAGGGGCTCCCTGGCTCCCCTGAAGCTCCTCTGGGGACCCCAGGCTAAGGACCCATGACCTAGGTTCAAAAGCTGAGGCCCAGAGGGGGAAGACTTGCTCAAGGTGAGTCTGCTGATAAAACTTCAGAGAATTTTTCATGTCTATTTTCTTGCCTCAACTCCATAAACGAGGTTGAACCGGTACTCTCATCATTTTCCAGAACAAGTAAAAAACTACAAAGATGACACAACTTCCTTAAAATCCAACAGCTAAATGGAAGCACCCTTGGGACTTTAAGTCCAGGTGTTGTGCCTCACATCTGTTTTCTCACTGACACACCACGTTCTGCAAGCCGCCGAGGGTCCAGTAAGCAGAGGGGAACAGGTGCAGAAGGAGACTTGGCCCCGAGTGGCAGGAGCGATGCTGGGGCTGGTTCATTCTGACAGGGAGGTCCTTAAAGGATGCGTGGAGCCTTGAAGGAGAAGCTAGAAAAAGCATGGATGGATTTTTCCATCTAAGGGAATGATGCAGATAATGGTAGAGCTGTAGGCACGATACCTGGCACAAGAAAGGCTTAAGAAGGTGTGACTACACCACACAGGTGCGGAGTGAGGAGGTGGATGGTGATGTGCACAAAAGAAAACTAGAATCCATGCATGCCTGGCATCCAAAGAAGCCACCTAACACCCTGGGCCATATCCTGCCATATATAGATACGTATTAGTGTGACATTATATTTATTATTTTATTAGTTATATGCTATATTTATCCAAACAATATCCTGCTATACCATATGTTCTGTTTTCCATTCACTTAGATCCTCCTTTTCCATTTCAGTAAATTTTCAGTAAATCTAACACCCACATCATATTCAAATTCTCAAATTCCTCAGTTCCCCACTACCCCACCCCTCAAAATATATATATCATTTACAGCTGAAAGGGGCAAACTAAAAATTTACTACAAATTATTTTAGATTTGTCCAAGTTATATAATTTAGCTTGCTGTGACTTTTTGATAAATAATATTATCTCCACTGACAAAACAATGTGTTTTGTTCGATGGATAACTTGTGTGCTCATTTGATGCTTCAGGTATCCCTGGCATGTTGAGCTTCTTATCCAGGATCTTGATGCCTTTGACTAGTAATTTTGAGGCAGCTAGTTTCCTACAACATTTCTAAATAGGAAATCACATTTTGTGTTCTTTAGGGGAAAGCCCATCTCACAGTAAGTAGACAAGAAGGGAGGAGTTTCTTGCCAGGGGAAGAGAGCTTTCTGTTCACTGGGGTTGCTCCAGCTAAGCTGCCTGACGTCTGTGCTGCGGCCAAGACAATGTTGCATTAGTTGGACCTTATGACCTGTGAGAACGCTTGAAATATAAGAATCTAGAGTCTACACTTGTGATGAGATTAGAGCTCAGTTTCCACAAAATTGATTGATACCTGAGGAAGGTATACCTTTACAGGTTTATACATAGGAAGGACCTAGAAAAGGAGGGTTCAAGATTAAGTATAGTAAGTTTTATATTGGTTGGTCTTTTCAATGCTCCAACACAACTTCCTCAATGTGCTGGATGGAAAGGTGGATTTTACCACCCAGGAAAAAATCAGGTCTCTGGACAAGACTATTTCCCATCTCAAACCAACCGGCTCCTGGGTGCGGGGAGGGGGCCACACTATTTCTGTGTTAAATGCTGTGGCATGCTGCTACTGGGTTTCAAGAGCACATAATACAGTTCATGTCTCTGTTTATTCATTAATTCATTCACTCCTGTACTTATTTGATGAATATTTACTGAACCTGGGGACATATCAGTTCACAAGGCAGTGGTGGTCCTGCCTCCTGGACCTCAAGGTGCAACCAGCAGTGGATTTGGGGGCGATGGTGACCTTCTTAATTCAAACTCCATATCATAGTCTCTGCTCCTTCTCTGGGCTCTAGGTTGGGCAAAGAGGATCTTCTGTCCCTGGCAGGTGTGGGTGAGAACAGAAAAACAGAGGTAGCACTATGAAGCTAGAGGAAGCCCTATCCTCTTCTCTCTCTTGAGGTGAAGATCAAATGGCTAAGGAGAGCGAATGCAGTCACCCTTAGAAGAGGAACCCCCTCTTTCAGGAACGGAACTGTCAGTGTTGCCAGTCATGTGCAAAGCAAGTTCCTCCAGCGGGAATGTCAAGCCCATTGTTCTGATGGTTCAACTTCTATCTGTCCGTAAGAGCCAGTTCTCCGGGAAGACTTTCCTAATGTGCAGTGTGCAGTTTTCTCCTCTCATGAACTCCTGCAGCCCTTGGCACGGTCCTCCCTGAGATGTTGTCACATGCTGCTTGTTGCATCATTCAGTGAGATTGCCAGAGGCTTATCTAAGGGTGTTAGCCCTTGGGCATGTAGAGAACAACTATGCAGACCTTCTCTTTGACTTCAACAAGGAGATCCTGGACTGTGATTTCTATGGGGGAGACAGGGTAGTATAATGCTTGAGAAGATGACCCCTTGGGTCAGCCAGCCTGGGTTCAAGTTTGGACTCTGCCACGTACTGGCTATATGAGTTTCAGCAAGTTGCTCAACTCTTCTGTGCCTCTGTTTTCTCATGGGTTAAAGGGAAATAACAATAGTACTTACTTGCTGGCTATTTGTAGGAATTAAACTATTTGAAGCAGGCAAAGTATGTATAACTGTGGCTTACACTCCATAAATGTCAACAAAGTTGATACCCCATAGAATTTTTATACCCCATTGAATTCCAGACCCATAGATGTGAAAGGGAACTTAGAAGTCATGTGGCCCAACCTCCTACCTGATCTTTAGGACTGATTGGTCAAAGGATAAAGAAGTAACCCTATGCCTTAAAAACTAATGTTAAAACTCTTTGTGCGTCTTTAAATATCAGCCTATTAAAAACAGTACAACAGCTGGACCCACTGGAGTACTCACTCTTGAGTCAGGCTGTGATCAGGCTTCCCTGAGCTGCCATGCTGTGAGGAAGCCCGGATTAGCCCATGTGGAGAGATGGGGGCAGATCCTGAGGCTGCAGGAAGAGAGGGGGCCCTGGCCACCCCCACTCGCTTCAGTCTCCTGCTTTTCCAGCTCCTGGTGCAACTGCCCGTGAGATCCTGTGCCAGAACCACCTAGCCCAGCCCTTTCCAAGTTCCTGGCCCACCGTGAGTGATACAATGAGGGCTGTCATTTTATGCCACTAATGTTTTGTTAAACATTAATAGATAGACAAGATTTTTATTTCTCAATGAAAATAGGAATATATGTATATAAATATTTTTATCCCAGGAGTGGGTTCAAGGAGGAGAGGATTCAGAGTCTTGTTAGAATTGTCACCTCTTTCTAGATCTTGTGCTCATTAGAGGGGAAAAGGTGGCCTTTTGTTATAAGAAATCAAATAACAGTCCTTCCCTCCAACAGCTTTAAATTAAATGCCATTGAATCATGGATTATCTTTGGGGGGAAGAAAAACATTGCGTTGTGTGACCCTGCGCAGGATAAAGTCCACGTGACTGAGCTGGGAGCAGCAGATCTGCTTCTCCTGGCCTCAGCTGCTCCCCATGAGCCGGCTCTCCCACAGGCTCTGCTGCAGGGCCCCAGGGGGAGTTCTGAGGGTGGATGTGCCCAGCATTCCTCCTCGGACCCCTTCCCAGTTTGATGCTCGCTGAGGAGGCAGCACATAAAGCAGCACAGGAAATTCAAGACATCTGTCCTGGAGCCTGGGAACACACTTTCCCCAGTCCCCTTGCTGGTGTGGTCCTGGCACTGAGGAGGCCTCTGGAGAAATGAATTAAAGAAACAAGTCCAGCGGAGAACATGGAATTCCACTTCCATTCATCTTCCTTATTTTGCAAACACCACATTCTGCAAATCCCATGCCAGTAAAGCTCTTGGATCAGCCCTCAAATTCTTCTAGATCCTTGAGGGAGGAGATGTCAGGGCTGGCCAAGAATCTAAGTGGAAACTGATGACAGAAGCTGACATTAATCAGCTACACAGTATGTTCTTCCCAGCAGGTTTCTTCCAATAAATCAAAGGCCAGCAAATCCAAGGGGTGTTTAGCCATGAGAGAGCAACTGTTTGCTGTTCTCTTTCCTTGCTAAAGATGATGAATTCAGTGTTTAATTGAATCCAATACTGGTGGCCGTGGGAATGTTTGCCGTAGGTGTTGGGTGCACATACCACGTGGAGGTGCATTTCCTCAAGGGCCAGGGGCTTCCTCCAAGCACCCCCTGCCCCACAAGCTTCACCATTTATGTTGAAGTTTCCTGGCCAAATGGAGCCACCACCCTATGTAGTGATCTGAAACAGACTTGCTCTTGCGAATTGGAATCCTGAAGCTGTTTTGGTAACCAAATAACTTCTTTTCCTCCCTGCAAAACCTAATTAAGGTACTTAAAGACGTGAATGTATTATCATCTGTTTAAAAAGGCAGCAGGGGCCAAGTTCTCCCAACATCAACCCATGTGGTGGCAGGAGAGCCGGACTCAGGATGGGACAGCCTCGGGTCTAAGGCCAAACCCCCTCTTCCCAGCCCTGCCATCTTACATCTATCACTCTGCCTCTCTGAGCTTCCTTTTTTATCCCTCAAATGAGGATTAAAACTGACCTGACTGATTTGGGGTGAAGATTAATGAAGAAAATGTGTGTGAAGGCAGTTCTCCTGCTGCAGGAGCACAATGAACATAAAAGAGTAATATTGTGATTTGTATTATTTATAGTAATGCTTTTACTAAAAAGCATGACGAAAAGGGAGTAGCTTATAAACAGCACAATGTTCTGGGGGAGAAGCCTGAAAAAAGGAAACCCCAAGTATTTGATGAAAATTCCAACACAAAACTCTCTTCTAGGATAAATATCTCAACAGAGATGTGGCCCAAGACAAGAAAGATCGACACTAGGTCAACAAATTGGGAAATTAAGGTAACAAGCCAGCTAATTACAACAAAATAGCCACTCCAGGATCAATTAACTGTGTTATTAAGGCAATAGTGGTCCTTGGGCATGAATATTCAATTGCAAAGTTATTTTGACTGCATAGTTTTGGAAGGTAGACCTAGCTATATTGATATGTTTCCACTTTTCTTCAGCTTCTACCCCAGAAACATCTTGGCTTTGGTAAGAAAAGGAAGGTGAAGTATGGTATTTTGCAATTCCTCAATGATTGCCAAAATAATAAATAAAGTGAAAATTACTTATACTTGTTTTTCAAAGAGGTATCACACTTCTAATGACGTAAGAGTCTTACAACAATTGCCTTAAAATAAGCAAGGCAATTACCATACCCACATTCAGATCTGGAAACTGAATCCCAGATGGGAAAGGGGATTTGCTCAAGATGCCTGGCAGATCCCAGGTGGCAGAATTGGCACCGAGACTGCCCTTCCTGACCCTTCATCAAACCCATCTGTATATTAAGCTTTTCACGTCACCTTATTTGGGGTTAAAAAGAATAGGAAATCTTAAGTGCTGAAGAGAATTTTGTGTCTCACATCTGTACTGTTAAGGATTTCATCCTAGACGTCTCCCAAAGAATGTATCAAAGCACCCAGCTTGTAGACCAGAGCCACTCTATGTTTATGAAAAATTACTACAGACCCAGAAGATTCATCTCAGCTCCATTCTCTTTCTCCTTCCACAAGAGCCAGTGTAATATAATATTTCCATGCAAAGCCTTTGGAGCTGAACAGATCTGGAACAAACTCTTCTCTTTCCACTTATTAGATGTTTGACTTTAGGCAAAGTCCTCTGTGAGCCTTGATCTATTCCGGTATAAAATATAACTAATATCTACCCAGTGGGGTTGATGCGAGGATGAAACAAATTAGTATGTGCTTGCCTGCATCTAAAAACTTGGGTCTTGACTCCAAGTCACCTCCTCAGGAGAGGCCTTCCTGGACTCCAAGAGCTACACAGCCCATTAGTCTTTATTTCATCATCCTATTTTCTTTTTTGGAGCACTTTTCATGACATGACATTATATTATTTGCTTGTTAATGAGTTTATAATTTGTCTTTCTTCTCAAAACTGCACTGTCCAAGAGAGCAAGAACTTGACTCTTTTCTTGACCGCTTCTGCTACTTTCTTGACGGCCACTACTAAATGGCTAGACGGATTGTCCCTTGCAGTGATTCAATGGAGATGATGGACTATTTGATGACAATTTTATTGAGCAAAGGGAGCAAGGACTGGAGCAGTTTATAAACAAGGTCACTGGTTACCCTCTGGCACAGAACGAGTGTTGTCTTCACATGTATTTACAGGATGAAGTGATAGATACAAACTATATTTCATGCCAAATAAGACATGCCTGAAATTTGATAAGAAGGCAAAAAAAAACTTGATTACTCATATGCACCAGTGAGGAAGTTCTATCCAACATTCAGCCTGCTGTACCAACATGGCACAACATGCTTTCGGTGTACCGGCACTCACCGTGCTGAGTTTGTTTTGTTTGGGCAGTTTTTTTTTTTTTTTTTTTTTGGCAAATTCCCTCATTTCAGTCTTTCTATAAGTAGCTCTTTCTTGCTATTTTCATGCTTTAAAGACCTACTAATTTATAGCCTTAAACCTGTTCCTCCAATATAGCTAGTTATTAACCAAAATTACTGACTTGGTCTTATTTGCACAGTTTTTATGTCACGTTTGCATTCTGAATCTGACAAACGAGACTATTTGTCGTCTCCCCTTTTAATCTATAATGTCACTTGTTCTGATTTACGTGTAGAAGCACCACGTCACTGGTTTCCAGTCCCGTGCATATAAGCTACACACTTGTATGCAGAAAGTATCTTCCTTCAGGCTTGTAAAATCCTTCATATGGGAGATTAATTAGGGGAAATTTTTAAATTCTGTATGAAAACAAAATCAAAATTATAGACTAAAATCATTTCTCTGTAAACTTAAGTTATTTTCAAATAAAACTAAAAGTGAATTTCTGATAAAAAAGGAATGTTAATAGCACCCCCTGACATTGTACAGTGCATGATCTGGGAATACAGACAAGAATAAAACACAGTCTCCACTTTCCATTGGCTCATAGCCTGGTGCTGAAATGTTTTATTACCCTAATGTGGTTCTTAGGTTCAAATACTGTAAGAAAACGAGCATCATATAATTTTATATAGCAAGAACCCATTTGGAAAACATTTCAGTATTTTGTATCATTAATCTTCATCATGATTATTATCATCATGGTCATGAGCATCAAAACCAATATACTTCCTGACTCTCTACTTCCTGCAAAGTTCTGTGCTAGGCACTGTGGGGACACAGAAATGACCAAAACATGGTCCTATTGCTACTATAGTTTAATGTGGTTAATATTTCCAACTGTTACATTCACATAGGATAAAATATCTGTGACTCCATGACATTTGAAAGCCACAAAATCGTGCAGAGGGAAGCATGCTCAGTACTAAGCCATGGCCCCTACTCCACCTGTCGGCCGCCCCTTAGATAATGACCTTGTATAAAAGGGTCTGATTTGTTGCTTTGATCTCAAGTCTACAGCAGGAGCAACAGGAGCATCAGAGGGTTTCAGACCACTGGGTGAGGCTGAAGGAAGGCTTAGTATATCCAGAATCTTGCTTTGGGGCTCTGCAACCCAAATCTTCCTTGAATGAGGGCAGGCTAGTATTATCAGGATTGTCAGAGAAGAGTGTGGGTTTTTGCCCACATTGCAAGTGTGTTTGCATACTCCCCACCATTTACCAATGAATGCTCAATCTTCCTCAGAGAGGCTGCATTCCCAAAAGCCGTGGAAGCCAAATGTCCAGTGGGATTGTCACCATGACCAGCGACAAGGGCTGCCGGCAAGGTGTGTGATAACCACCAGTAGTGATGCTGTGGACACGCACAGCGTACAATTCACACGAAAGAACACAGGATCCTACACGCCATGTTGTGCTTGTAGAAATTCCCAAGGACACGTTCAAGGGCATTGAGAAATGGAGGGACAGCAGTGCCTGGAGACGTACTTTAATGCCTTGCTGCTTCCTTCCCCAAACCATCCACAGCTCTAAAATATGCGTCTGATTTCTCCTTGGTCACAGACACCTCACCCTTGCATTAGTTCAGTTAATGTGCTACAATCTCACTTAATCTTTCACAGGCTCATAGGAGGGACCTCAGAATCCAGTACACCCAACCCCATCACTTATAAATGAGGGGCAGAAGGAAGGGTTGGCTCACAGAAATGGCATCATCTTCTAGAAGACCACATTGCACCTACCAGTACTGTGAGAAACCTAGGCTTTTTGAGACGATAAGTGGAGGAGGAGAAGGAGGATCATCAGGAAGAATCTGGAGGCTGTATAGATGTCCAAAAAATAGCAACTCACAGATTTACTTATGAGTCATGTGAATTTATGGAGTAGTGAGTATGTCAAGTGAATGAACAGGGCCACATGGACTCCCAGCCGAAGTCAGAGTTTCAAAAAGGACAAAAGTCAAATTCTCTCTTATTGTTTCTTATTCTTTTCAATATTTCTCTCTCTTTTCCTCTGTCCCCTCACCATCACCATCTCCACCACCACCACCAACATCATCATCATCTTACACAAATTATCAGAAGACAAATAAAGATACTGGTACAAATGGAAAACTATAATGATTTAAGCAGAGGGGCCTAAAAGGGAACATTCAAGGATGATGTCAGGATTAGGGAAATAGAAAGACAGTAGAGTTGTCAGACAGAATCAAAGATCTTTCTAGAAACAAGGCCTGGTGAGCCAAAGGGAAATTAAATGAGTATGCCGATGTTTACTTTCCCAACTTTTCCTAAGAAATTGAAGACGGTTTGTGAAAGACAAGTGGGGAAAGGTGAGTCTATAAACCATTATCCACTCAAAGCCTTGATTTAAAACATTTGCTCTCAAACACACCAAGGATTCAATATCTAGATGTTAAAATTTGCAAAGTGAATATTTTTCACAGTTTATTTGAAGAAAAGAACTTGAGGAATTGGACATATGCCAAATAGGAAAAAAACACATCCAGCATAAAGGCATACGACTAGAATTTTAGAGGCTGTGAGCCAGGGATGTCTCTACAAGAGAATTCTTCTCTTCCCCACAACTCCATCCTGTTAGTAAGAGATGGAAGGGAACTGGCCTTTAGGGGCTACAGAAAACAGGTGCCCTGGGGCCTAGCTTCATAACATCTTTCTTATATTTCCAGTCGTCAGTTACCTTTCTATTAATATATAGTGTCCTTCTTTGTCTCTTTTGATTGTTTAGCTTTTGAAGTCTAACTTGTCTGATATTAATATAGCTACTCCCGCTTTTTTCTGGTTGTTGTTTGCATGAAATATCTTTTTCCAACCTTTCACTTTCAGTCTATGTTTGTCCTTGTGTCTAAAGTGAGTTTCTTGTAGACAGCATATAGATGGGTCCTGTTTTTTAATCCATTCTTCCAGTCTGTGTCTTTTTATTGGGGAGTTTAAGCCATTTACGTTTAGTGTTATTACTGTAAGGCCAGTACTTTCTACTACCATTTTGTTTTTTGGAATTTATATGTCATATCTTATTTTTTCCTCTCCTTTTACCTTTTCTGATAATCTTCATTTCTGCACTCTTCTCCAACTCTCTCTCTCCTGTCTTTTCCTATCAGCCTGTAGCACTCCCTTTAGTATTTCTTGTAGTGCCGGTCTCTTATTCACAAACTCTCTCACTGTCTGTTTGTCTGAAAATGTTTTAATCTCTCTCTCATTTTTGAAGGAAAGTTTTGCCAGATATAGAATTCTTGGTTGGCAGTTTTTCTCTTTCAGTATCTTAAATATATCATGCCACTGTCTTCTTGCTTCCATGGTTTCTGCAGAGAAATCTGTACATAGTCTTATTGACCTTCCCTTGTATGTGATGGATCGCTTTTCTCTTGCTGCTTTCAGAATCCTCTCTTTGTCTTTGACATTGGACAATCTGACCAGTGTCTTGGAGTAGGTCTATTGGGATCTATTCTATTTGGGGTACGTTGTACTTCTTGAGTCTCTAATTTTCTGTCTTTTATAAGAGTTGGGGAATTTTCAGTGAATATGTCTTCTATTACTCTTTCTGCCCCTTTTCCCCTCTCTTCTCCTTCTGGGATACCCATAACACATATATTTGTGCGTTTCATGGTGTCACTCAGCTCCCTAAGACCCTGCTCATATTTTTCCATTTTTTTCACCATCTGTTCTTTTGTGTGTATGAATTCGAATGACCTGTCTTCCAGTTCACTGATCCTTTCTTCTTCCTGTTCAAATCTACTGTTGTGTCCCTCCATTGTGTTTTTCATCTCCTCCATTGTGGCCTTCATTCCCATAAGTTCTGCCAATTGTTTTTTTAAGTTTATGAATTCTTCTTTATGGTCAGCCAGTGTCTTCTTTATATCTTCCTTCATTTCATCAAATTTATTTAGCATTAGTTGCCTCCACTCCTGTGTCTCAGCTGAGCTATTAGTTTGTTCCTTTGGCTGGTCCATGTTTTCGTGTTTCCTGGTATGGCTTGTTATCTTAAGTTGTCTAGGCATCTGATTTTCTTGATTAGTTTATTTTGGAGCTTGTTTTCTGTCTTTTACCTAGTGGTTTTCTTGTTGGTTGGCTTTGTTCTCTGGCCTCTGTTATTCAGTTCAACTTATTCTAGACCTCTAACTTAGGTTCTATTTAGTTGATCAGAATTTTTCCCCTCTTGTTTTTTTCTGTTTCTTGCTCTGCCTCTATGTAACCTTTTTGTGAGTGGGTCTCCTCAGATATGGTCGACCCTAGTCAGATTTTCCCAGTCTAGAGAGGCCCAGGTCTCATTGGGAGGGTATGGAGTTTTCCTGAGAATGAGACCCTCCTATGAGGCCTTTAGAATTGGTGCTTTTCCTCTCTTGTCCAGCAGGTGGCGCTGGCCAGCCCGCAGCCCCTGGGGTCTGAGTTCCCAGAAGGAGGACTGCCAGTTGAGCTGAACCTCCCTCCACTCTCCCAATCCTAGGAACTCCAGTTGTCTCTCAGGGGCACTATTCCCTTCTCCCCTCTCCTCTTTGGGGCCTCTCCAGGTAGATTCCTTGGTCAGCCTGAGTTGCCAATTAAAGATGGGGGTGGAGGCCTTCCATAGTGAATACGGAACTCAAAGACACTGTGGGTATTCTGTCTCCCCCAAGCCCGGCCTAGTCCCTCAACCTGGGCTTTCCGATAGAAAATAACCACATATATTACTTTTAGATTAAAAAAAAAAAAAAAAAAAGAAAAGAAAAACAAGAAAAAGAAAAAAGAAAAAAAAAGAATCTCTTTTAAAAGTCTTTCCCCAGCCTGGAAATTTTGTCAGTGTCAGAATAGAGCATTTAAAGATATGCTTTGGGCTATTGTCTGATAATTACTCTCCAACCGCTTCAGTTCCACCCCTGCCAGGGGCTATTGAAGTGCAAAAAGATAAGGGATCAGTGAGAAGCCAGAAGGGACAAAATGTAGGGGAAAAAAAAAATGGCTTTTCTGGAGCCTGGGAATGGGTGCCCGCTCTTATGTGCCCCCACTTCTCGGAGCCCAGCCCTTCTTTAGCACCCCAGCTCCCAAAGTTAGTTAATTAATTTGTTAATTAATTCTGCAGTTGAGGCTGGGTTGAGCCCCCTTCTTGCCCTCAGCAGATCGCTGTTTTTTGGGTTTTTTCCCCCCTTTCAGGGAGCCGGCAGCAAGACAGTCTGTGAGGTCTGGGTGGGGAGGGGCGCCAGACCCCTGGTCCGGGGAACTTAGAATGTTCGCTGCGATCTCAGCTTTTCCTCCAATTCCAAACTTGCATCTGATGTGTGACTGGTTACTGGAGACCCCGAAAACACTGTTTCATATAGTTCTTGGGTAATTGCCAGCTGCTCTAGGGGAGAGACGAAATTCTGCTCCTCACCACTCCGCCATCTTGCCCCGCCCCCTACCTTTCTATTAGTGGGAAGTGAAGACAGGAAGGTTGTAGACGAAGTTGCATCCTGACGTGGATGTCCTCAGAAGGCAATGCTGGAGGAGGTTCCCAGGGCGTGGCCTCTCATGGCAACTGGCAGAGATTTGTGCCCTCCAGCTCATCTGATGCCCTCAGGGCCATGGAGACACAGAGCCCGCCATCCAGAAAAAGCTGCAAAATCACTCTGTCCTTGGAGACATGACAGGGCCAAGTGCAGGGGCCCAGAGGCTGCCACTGGCTGAGCGGAAGGACGTTTCTTCAGTCCCTGTTGAGTGCAAGGCAGGTGACTCTTCCGTGAGCCACCAAAGGAGGGGAGGAAAACAGCATCAGCTAGTTAGCTAGAAAAAAATATGGAGCTATTATGAAATGAATGCAGTTGGAAGAACGTTGGGGTCAGCAGTCCATTCTGTCTCTGGCTGGCCTTCCACCACCCGGAGCAAGTTTAGCCCTCCGAGTCCACGCCGTGTTCGTCTGTGTGTTGGGGCGGTGGGCGTGGGGGTGTTGCTGCCCCGTGTCTCTGCACCTCACTGGCTGCTGCAGGAGGGCCTGGCTGAGAGAAAGAGTAGAGGGGTCTGCAGAGCATGCAATGGCCAACCCCCCCCAAACACCTACAGACTCGGAACGGACAGAAACAAAGGAAGCAGAGAAAGGTAGGGAGGGAGCGTCTACAATGACAAGTGGCAAAGGCCAGGCTTCTGGTCACTTTGTCCCTTGCTGCCTCTTCTGCCCTGTACCTGTAGATAATGACACCTCCTCTAACTCCTCACCGTCATGCACGGTTTCCATGAGCTGCTTTCAGGCTACTTCCTCATTATTTTCCTCACAACCCACTTGCTGTAAAGGCAACATTTGCAATCCTTTTTTTTATGAATAAGTATGTAGAGGCTCAGAAAAGTTCAGACATCCCTGGTGTCATGACACTAATAAAGCGGAAGAAGGGTCTTACCCTCGGTCGTCATAACCAAAGGCAGGCAGGCAGCGGCCATGTGTCTGCAGATCCACCAAAGAAGTTTCCACAGCTCAGGACTCGAAGGGAGCGGCCAGGGAAAGAGAGGTGCGTGGTGAGAGGTCTGTGGCAAGAAATTTGGAGGCAAAGGCCAAAAAGACAAGAGGTTAGGGCGAAAGAGGTGTGAAGGAAAGAAAACACTCTGTCGGCAGCCGCAGCCTCTGGCCATCGTGTTCCGTTTAACAGGCTGCGTTCTGGAAGGGGAGATGGACGGGCAGATAAACAACACCCACGCAGCCTGACTAAGGCCTCCTGGGATGCAGCAGGGCCGAGTGTAGCCACGAACAGATTCTTACCCAGGCCGTCCAGAGGGGAGAGAGAGGCAGAAGGCCCACGAGGCCCGTGGTCAGGGCCAGAGGGGGCAGGCCGCAGGCCGGGGTGGGTCGGCCTCGGGGCAGCAGCTGTGGGAAGAAGAAAGAGCAGCCATGGAGGCAGGTGTCCTTTTCCATCTATCACTTGTCCCCAGGCCCTTGATTATCCTTCCCTGAGGCTCACATTCCATGAGTCAGTGTCATTACCGCCTCCTGCTGTGTATTCACCAGGGTGATGGAGCGGGTGTGGCTGGAACACAGAAGGCCCCCTCAGCCCCCCGCCCGGAGGCCTGAATTAGGCCTCCTGAGCACCCCAAATTCTCTCTTAGCAAATTTTCATTAATTCAGCCAGTTATTCATTTTCTTTCCCTTGTTCAGTAAGCACTGGGTGGAGCATCAGCGAACACAGTTGGCATGTGGGCAGCGTGTGGGGGGCGAGTCTGGGGTGATCCCTGACTGGCCTGACGGTGCCACTGTCCCCCAGTTCTCCAAGTACAGCCCCCAGATCACTCCACCATCCTCAGGGAGTGGCCTTTGTCCCCATCAGCCTAGATGGCTCAGAGAGCCCCAGCTATCACCTCTCCATGGCATAAAGTAAGCTCGGATAACAAACTCAGTGGATCTTATGCTATTTGATAGTTCTAGGAGTTAAAAAATGTCTCTTTTCATGCTTGTTTTCATCATCCATTGTTCACTCCCCCCACCCCAATTCAGTGCTCCTTCAATGCCCTGGTCTGAGGATAGAGCTTCACGTTGCACAAAAGACATTCACTGTTGTTTGGGCCCATGGACTCTCCCTCTGCCCCTAACTGTCTCTCTCTCTCTCTCTCTCTCACATGCCTGCAATCACATGCTCGTGTGTTGAATTATAGGTAGAGGCCATGGATACCTGGAACCAGAAGATAACCATAAAGGCTTCTGAGTCCAGCTGTTCCTCATAGCTAGAACGCTAAAAATCTGGCCTTATGAAAGGCGTGGGCTCTCAGGACACTGCGGTGGCTGCCAGGAGCTGGAGTAAGAGGGGCAGGGCCGCAGGGCCCCAGGGCCCCAACATGAGTCCTGGCCCTTTGCACGTCAGACAGACTGACACCAGGCTTGAGCATCGTCAGGGGCTTCGGTTATCTGGTTCAACATGAGGCGTTATCTCAAGATTTATGTCCTTTCTTCTTCTCCTGCTGGGTCTTTCTTCTTGGAAACAGTGAGCCCTTATTAGGGAACAGTTTACAGCAGAAGCCCCGGATCCGAGCCCCCAAGGACACCTAAGCCAGGCCCTTATAAAGTCACGTGAATGAGATAAGTCACTCAGCTGTGCACCTGTTTCTTGTCAAAACAAAGATGGTAACAAAACCTACCTCAAAGTTTTCTATGAATAGCAAGTGAAAATGAGTCTGGCTGAGCCATTCAATAAAAAAGATATTTCCTTTTCTTTCCCTTTAAAGGATTTTTGTCGTCCAGAATATTTGCATCCTAGGAAATGGAGAAAATCTGAGGAAAGGGAAGGGGGTAACTTGACCACAGACACTTGGTGCAGACCTGGATTGAGGTAGCCTCCATAACTAACATCTCAAATTTCCTCCTTTCTTGGCTGACAGAATTGGAGGCAAGAGCCTGACACGTATCTCTGTGCATCTGTTTCTCTGTGCAGACTTTGTATCATGGAATGTTTCTATTCCAAAACAGTGGCCCTTTCTATACAAGTGGGCAAAACATTTCTCTAGTGCTTTGCTCTTAGGCTTCCAACTGCAAAATCAAGAAGTGCTGAAAAGATGGCATCTTCCTGATTCTCTGCTGTGAGGCAGTCTTGCAGCAAATTCCAAGGAGAGAATTTTGTCAGCAAAGACCCCTTTTATTCACCAAATCCCGCAGTATCCCTTTAACCCTCCCCAAGCAAAGCCTTAGCTTGAAACAAATTACCTTCCTCAGTGTTCCCCAAGAATAGTCTCCCTTCCCATCTTCAGGGTTCTGGTCTCTACCCCTCTGCACTTTCTCCCCATCTCTGTCTGTTAAAATCTGGAGCCCAATTGAAATGCATTTTGAATTTCTTGGCCTTCTGGACACCCTAACTAATGTCCCACCACTGGGAGCCACCTCAGTCCTCACTTCAATGCTCCACAGGGACATGGGTCACTGCTTCCTGCCATCAGATTTCTTAGTGGTCATTGCCTATGTGGACAGCTGGATGCCTCCATCTCATTGGGAGTTATGAGAAGCAAGAGAGCAAGCTCGAGCCTAGACTGCAGTACAGATTTGGGCTCCTGCACAGTCCGATGCATCTGCTCTTTCCTCTAGAAGGAATGAGGCTATGCTTATTGGGCCTTAAGACTCCAGGACATCAGGGCTTTGTAAATGAAATTTCTACTCACCTACAAGTTGGTCAATATTTAACTTAACTGATTTTTTTTTTAATTTGTTCAAGAATACTAGTCTATTTTTGAAAACCCACAACTAACATCATTCTCAATGGTGAAAGTTTTGAAGCTATCCCCCTAAGATCAGGATCAAGACAAGGGAGCCCACTTTCACCACTGCTATTCAGTATTGTACTAGAAGTTCTTGCCAAAGCAATTAGGCAAGAAAAAGCAATAAAATGTAATCAAATTGGGAAGGAAGAAGTAAAACCAACTGTATTTGCAGATGGCTTGATCATATAGATAGAAAAACTGAATACACAAGAAAACTATTAAAGCTAATAAACTAATTGAGCAAAGTGACAAGGTACAAGATCAGCAAACAAAAATCCGTTGTGTTCCTATTCACTAGCAATGAACGATAAAAGGAAATTAAGAAAATAATTCCATTTACAATAGCATCTAAGAGAATAAAATATCTAGGAATAAATTTAGCCAAGTATACAAAAGCCTTGCATACCGAAAACCACAAAACACTGCTGAAGGAAATTATAGAAGATCCAAATAAATGGCAAGACATTCTATGATCATGGGTTGGATGGGTTGTCAACATCCACAGCAATATACAAATTCAATGCAATCCCTAGAAGAATTCCAGCAGCTTTTTTTTTTCTGCTGAAATGGAAAAACTGCTCCTCAAATTCCCATGGAACAACAAGGGGTGCTGAATAGGCAAAACGATCTTGAAAAAGAACAGGGTTGGAAGAAAGACACTTTGGGAATTCCAGTTGTACTACAAAGCAACAGTAGGCAAAACAGTGCGGTACTGGCACAAAAATAGACAAATAGATCAATGGAACAGAATGGAAAGCACAGAAATAGATTCACATATCTATGGCCAATTGATTTTTGACAAGGGTGCTAAGTACATGCAGTGGGGAAAGAACAGTCTTTTCAACAAATGGTGGTGGGAACACTGGATCTCCACATGCAGGAGAAGGAAGTTAGACCCTATCTCACACCATGTACAAAAATCAACACAAAATGGGTCGGAGATCTAAATGTAAGAGTTAAAATTATAATACTCTTAGACAATGTATTAGTTAGGGTTCTCTAAGGAAACAGAACCAACAGGAGATATCTGTAAATATGATATTTTAAAAAACTGTCTCATTCAACTGTGGAGATGAACAAATCCAAATTCTGTAGGGCAGGATGCACAAGTCCAAATTCTGCAGAGCAGGCTGCAAGCTGCCAACTCCAGTGATAGTCCTTGATGAACTTCTTAGGAAAGGCTGGCTGGCTGAAGAAGAAATGAAAGTTCTTTCTTCTCCCTTAAAAGTCTTCAATTGATTGGATTAAATCTGACTGAATTCTTTCATTGTGGAAGACGCTCCCTTGGTTGATCATGGATGTAATCAGCCACAGATGCAATCAATTGACTGATGAGTTAATAAACCAGCCGCTGGTTTATTAACCAGCCATGAAATGTCCTTGCAGTAATGGTTAGTCCAGTGCTTGCTTGACCAGACATCTGGGCACCATCACCTGGCCAAGCTGACACATTAACCTAACCATCACAGATGATAACAGCGAGGCAAATCTTCATGACCTGAAATTAGGCAATGGATTCTTAGGCTTGTTACCAAAAGCAAGAACAACAGGAGAAACTACAGATAAATTTTATTTCATCAAAATTAAAAACTTTTGTGCATCAAAGGAAATTATCAAGAAAGCAAAAAGACAACTTACAGAATGGAATAAAATAGTTCCATACTATATATCTGATAAAGATTTAGTATCTGGAATGTATAAAGAACTTTTATAATGCAACAACAAAAAGTCAAACATCCCAGTTAAAAAAAACATGGGCAAGGGAATTGAATAGCTGTTTCTCCAAAGAAGATACGCAAATAGCCAATAAACACATGAAAAGATGCTGAACCTCATTAGCCACCAGGGAAATGCAAATTCAAACCACAATGAGATACCACTCCACACCCACAAGGATGGCTATTTATAAATCCACACACACACACACACACACACACACACACACACACACACACACACAATATATATATATGAAAATAACTACTATTGGAGAGGAGGCAGAGAAATTGAAACTCTGGTGCATTTTTGGTGGGAATTTAAAATGGTGCAGCCACTGTGGAAAGCAATATGGGGGTTCCTCAAAAACTTAAACATAGAATAACCACATGACCCAGCAATCCCATGTCTCGCGATACGCCCAAAGAGAGTGAAAAATGGGTTGCAAACACATACTCTTACACCAATGTTCGTGGCAGCATTATTCACAGTAGCCCAAAGCTGGGAACTACCCAGGTATCCATCAGCGCAGGAGTGGATACACAAAAGGTGGTACACCCACACGAGAAATTCAGAAAAAAATGAAGTTCTGAGACATGCTGCAACATGGAAGAACCTTGAAAACATGCTCGGCAAAATAAGCAAGGCACATAAAGCAAAACATTGCATGATATCACTTATAAGAGATGACTAGAAACAGCAAATTTGCAGAGATAGAAAGCAGACTAGAGGTTACCTGGGGACAGGTGTATGGGGGGGGAAGAAGGGGGATTGTTCATAAAAATTTAAAATAAAAACAAAAAAAAAGGTACTGTCCTATTGAGTGACCTCCACCCCACGCAGAGCCCTGCTCCCCCTCTGTGGCTCTCGCCCCCCAACCCACCCTCACCCCTACTCCCTGCAAGCCTAGTGTGTGCTCTTCTTCAAAGGCTGGAGGGAGGGGCACGTGGGTTCATGATGATGGTCTGGAGGGGGTGAAGCCCGGAGCCCAGCTCCACGGGGAAGCAAAGCCTTTTCCGCAGACGGGCAAGTACTGAGTAAGCTCTGCTGCCGTCTGCAGAAACTGAAACAGGCTCTGACCTCTCAGGTTCCCAGAAACCTTCATTCCTGTGGGTCTGTGCTTGTACTTGGACGCCAGGGAAGTCTGGAGGCTGCCACAGGTGGGTGGCATTTCTGTTGGAAATTGCTTTCAGAGAGTGCACACCTCAGTCTAAAACTCACCCATTCTCTTTGGCGTAGCCTGACCTTCACTTGAGGGCCGGGAACCTAACATGTTTAGGGCATGCCCACAAGTACTAAGATCTTAAGAAAGGCTCCTCACTATCCCACGCCGAGCTGACAATCTTTTAAAAACGTTTTCTTTTTCATATATTTTCTGCAATTGCTCTAAATCTATGAATCTGATATGCCAAGAGCATAGATTGACAAATAATAACTGCTGTTTAGTTAGCAGCAATTATGTGTCAGACACATTCAATGCACTTTTTATATGTAATCCATTTGAACCTCCAGACAACTCAGTGCTGTAGATACCGTGGCCACTGTTTCATAGGCGAGGGCTCCAAGGCTTAGAGGGGTTACCTTCTCCAGCATCATAGAGCTAGTAAGAGGTTGACAGAACTGGAATGCAAATGCAAGCGTCTCTACATCCAAATGCTGCACGGTTCCCAGTGTGATTCATTCCTAATTGTTGATTCGGACTGCTGAACTTTATACAGACAATTGATCACTGTGACAAATCAAACCGAAGAATTCTCCAAATCATTCTTTAGACTGCTGAGACACCATAAATGTCCACCTTCATAATTGCCTAAATATGCTTCCACTTATTTCTTCTCAGATCGATTAAATACTGACCACTTTTGCTTCTGATTTTCCACCGCACTGTATCTATGTCTTTATCACGGCGTCTAGAGCACTTGATTGCATTTATTACTTCACATGGCACACGGAGTTAGAAATGCATTGCACACACTGGGAGGTCTCCTTGAGTGTGGGGTTGGACCTGCTCATCCATGGCAAGCACTGACCTCAGATCAGGTAAGGAGGCCCCAGCCCATCCTACACCTCAGGCGGCCTCACACTTGGAAGTGGCTTCCTGGAAATGTGCTGGGTCCCCCTGAACACAGCTGGGTTCATGTCCCATAAGGGGGGTGGATTGGCCTGGGGACACATGGCTGGGCTCTGGTTTGGGGGTTCTAGGAGGTGGCCTGGGGAGAGCAATCCCTGGGATGGTGTAGGAAAGAGTTGCCAGAAGCCACTGACGTGTCAATTTTTGGTGACTTAAATTGTTTGCATCAAAAGGGACCTCGCAAAGATTATATGCCCAGTGCCCTGCATGCCCCCTGATATCAGTGCATCTCCAGCCCCAGACACAAAGTACCTGCTCAGCGTATGTTTGTTAAATCAATGAAGGAATGAATAAATGGTCTGCAATACTTCAAAATAAATTAAATGAGGAACATTTGGATTTTTTTCCTGATTGTGGAGTTGACATCTCTCAACAGTCACTTTCCAGAGACAAACTACATAAAACTCACTCCAGTATTTAGAATCAGGGTCTGCAGAACTGCTTCCAGAGTTAAGTTGACTAATGAAATTGTTGCTAACAACTGGCCCATTGAGGCAGCCCTTGCACTCGCCCAGACCTGAATTGTATGACCGACCTTTGGATATCAGTGTGCTTGTACCCTAGACAGCGTGAAATGTGTATTGTTCCTCACTCTTGGGGAAACTGACACCATTTGGCAGCTGTCCGCCCCACACCCCATCATGGAGTCACCAACGAAATCAGGGAAGCAAGTGCCAAGGAAGCAAAAAAGCCTGGTTTATCTCAATCTTGTTTAGGGTTAAAAGAGCATTTTATTTTTCCTACACTGATGTTAAAATTGAAATCTTCAAGACAAATGGCTTCTGGGCAGTGGAAATTCAGGCCCCAAGAGAGGGGAAGAAATGAGCTTTCTGCTGGGAGGGCTGAAGGCACCGACACCACGGTATCTGATTGGCTGACGTGTTATATTTTGAGTGAGGCCTGAAAAGAGCCTTATGTGAAACCATTATGTGATTCAGTGGAAGATACCTCCCTTATTTCTTACTACGTGATTTCCAGAGGAATTGGGCCTGCTCTCAAAAATAACATGCTTCATATGAAATACAGATTTATTGGGACTTGAATAAGTAATTTACGATCTTGGGTTTATGGTTTTAATAACCTCTTCTCCAAGAGGGTGTCCGAAGAAGGAAAGCCCCATGGCCGAGGGCCAGCGTATCGCACACCACGACAGAGTGGGGCTGCCCCATTCCTCCCCCATAGACGGTTTGTCCTCTCAGTTGTCCTGGTCAACCAGCACACACACAGCACTGCATTAAGCACCAAGTGTATACACATGAGACATAAGGTCTTACAGCCCAATTGCTGTAACATGAAAATATCATGAATCATTTACTTCATGCCATTAGAATTCAGTAGACTGGGATCCTCAGAAAGTTCTAAACTTACGCAGAATATTTAGGCAGGGCTCTAAGCATTGTATTTGTTGGGCAGAAGTTGAGAACTGTGGAAACATTAGAGTCAACAGTATGAATGAAGGAAAAACGGGCAAGGGGTGGCGGAATTCAAGGCATTTTCGAGCACAGAAAGGGGGCAGGATAGGTTGGAGGGCAGAGATATCGAGTGACCCAGAAGGAATTAAGGCTGGAAGTGCTGATCATAGCTGATGTTATTCTATTCCCATATTTCTGTTTAACTCAATGAGCTTAGCAGCCCACATCCTTGTTGATAATGTTTTGAGAATGGGTCTTAAAGAGCACAATGCATTGTACCTCCAGTATATGCATGTACAGGGTGCACGTTTGGTGTGTGATGCTACACGAGGGCACAGTGTGATGCAGTGATGTGGCAGGCGGTATATTGTGTGTTATGTGTGGGTAGCCGTACTTTATGTGGAGGGGCCTCTGCGGAACTGGAACCGGACAGAAATCTTTAATGTCACCAAGCCCCACTGGTGGACCTCATGGGGCGGCACGGCTGCCCCCGTATGTGCCTCCTGGGGAGACAGCCTTCTCTTTATTGAAAGCCACTTGGAAACAATTAGCTTTGGGAACAGGGGTGTCACAGCTTCTTTGCTCACTAAGCTAGAAGTAATTTTATGTTTCTCCTAAAATCGGCAGGAACTTCAGGATTTAGCCCTATTACTTTGTTTTGAGACTGTGGACACTTGGGTCAAAGGCAGCAATTCAGACAGTCACGTGGAAAGTACAGACCTAACTATGCATTTGGACAGGAGGATAATCACACACAGTCTGGGCTCCCAGAGCATATTGACCATGGAGTGGACAAGACAGAATCTAGGGACGCACCAAAGGAAAGGGCCACGATGGGCGTGTAAATGTATCCTGTGGGAACGCCGAGGAAGACACGGAGGCTGCAGGCTCAGGGAAAGTGAGGAGACATTCTTAAGCGACGTCTGCAGACTGAGTAGGATTTTATAGGGGGGAAAGGGGTGGGGGGAAGGAAGAGCTTTCCAGATGAAGGCCGGCTCACAGGGAAGGTGGAGAACGACAGGTGAGCCAGGGCAATTAGGCCCCACGTGCGTGGAGTGGAGGTGACCGGAGAAGTGGTTCAAGCTGGACTTTTGGCAGCTCTTGGACATACAGATACTCACCAAGGAGATTGTAAACTACACCTGAGGGGATTAAAATACACACACCAGGCTCTCTAGATGTATGCCCTTTGTTTATTTTCCTATTGTTATCCCTGAATACTTAGCTAAGCCCAATTTAAATCTTCCAGTTGAACATTGGCTGTGCTCCTGGGAAGTAACAGCAGCCTTCTTAGTCACGACTCTTCTGGTGGCAAGAAACAGAAATTCAACACGCCACATAGCTGGGAAATTGAGGTATTGGGCTAATGGCACAGCTGGATCGAGAATATTAAGTAAAGCCGTTGAATTCTGTTACTATTGCCATGCCTTGGCTGTGATCGATTGATTCATTTATTCATTTATTTATATTTAATTTTAATTTATCCAGTAAGGTATTTTTTCCATGTGGCTGAGGAAGATGGCCCCACCAGTGTCAGGCTTTCATAATCTTTATTGCTCATTATTCCTGAATAAAAGACTGAATTTCTCTCCCCATGACAATAAATCGACTTTCAGGGCAGACTGATTTATCCAATTCGAGTCACGTGTTTGACCTTGAACTGACCACCATGGCCGACGGGGTGGACAGTGCCAGTTGGCCACCTGGGTCCTTTCACAGCCTTTGAGGAGAGCTGGGCAGGGTGGTCGTGAAGGCCCAACAGGACCACCCAGAGCGGGGCAGGCATGGATCCCCAAAGGGCAAGCAGAGTGCTGCTTTCCCACAAGGGAGGAACATTCTGGACCAGCAAAGAGCATGAGGGGGGACTGCACCCCACAGGGACTGGTCCAATCTTGGCATCACAGCAGAGGGAAGTTAAATGATGGAAGATGAGAGAGGGCTGGAGACTTTGTGACACTCTTCAGACTCTCCTCCCCAACACTTAAATGTCCAAAGAAAATTACAGCAATTTACACTACAGCAATTTATCCTGGCATGTGGGCTTGGAAAAATGTTGACCAAATATTATGCAGATTGCAAATACAGGAAAAGGGGCCATATACAGCCATGCACATTTTGCAATGCACAACTCCGGAGGATGTCATTCATAAAGATTAAACCTCTGCAGTGAGGCCCAGAGGATGAAACTCCTTCTTTATGCCCAATTATCAAAAGCAACAAGAGGACATTCCAGCAAATTCCCCTGGTACCTTCTAATCTACAGGGCAAGCGATGATAGCTGTGTGTGAGACAAGCCCTGCCCCAGTTATTAATCCTTCATTTCTAGAGGCCATAGTGACAAGTTCAAAATAGCCACTCCAGGTGGATTCCTCATATAAGAATATGCCCACTCCAATTTGAGGACAAGTTTAATTAATTTGCAAAGGCAGATGCAACCAGAAAAGTGCCTACTTAAACTTTGGGGGCAGTAGAGACTTCTTCCAATCTAACATCTCACCGGAATGGCCAGTTGAGTTTATTCTGAATTATGGAAACACTTTATGTTAGGGTCATCTTCCATAGGGGGATGAGAGATCACCTAATTCTGTGAAAAGATACTCCAGAAGGGGACCAGTCATATTCCACAGTCTGCTTGAGTAGAGAACAAGCCAAGAATTAAGCTAAGTAAGAAATACTAAACAGAAAAAGTTAAAAGGTTAACTTTCCCTGCTGGATCTATTCATGGACTTAGCTCCCTTCCATTGTATGATGATTATTGGTAGACTAGACTACTAACACAAAACTTTATAATCCCCTAGTCTCTTGATTTAAGTGGTAAAGACAGGATTATACAGGGCCTGAGTAGGAGCATAAAATTCAGGGAGCCCAAAGAGAATATAATACTGCAATTTTTGTAATAATAGTCCCAGATAGACCTGTCTATACTCAAGGAGCAATAAACAGGGAAAGGTCCAATGGAAAACTGTTAGAAATGTACCACTATGTATACATTCCAATGATGCTGAATGTAGAGCTTCCTCTGTGGTAAGATTTCTGATCACTGATTCAGTTGTTTTAACATCTCCAGGACAATTCAGTGTTTCATTATTTCTTTTTTTTCCAGTTCAGTTTTATTGAGATAGATTCACATACCATACAATCATCCACAGTGTACAATCAATTTTTCACATGTGCATTCATCATCAATTTTTTAAATTTTCATTACTGTAAAAAATAAAAAATAAATATAAGAACAAAAATACAAATAAAGAAGTATATTCAAAACATCCTATGCCCTCCAACCCCCCTATTATTCATTTAATTTTTGTTCCCATCTTTCTATTTATCTGTCCCTACACTGGATAAAGGGAGTGTGAACCATAAGGTTTTGACAATCACTCAGACAATTCAGGTTTTCCTTATTTCTTGAGTCAGTAGTTTAAGACTAGGAAAATAAATAAAAATGACAGCATTAGGAAGGAAGACATAGTACTGTCATTATTTTCATACAATATGATTATGGACATAAAAGTCCAAAAGCATCTGCAGAAAATTTATGGGAATTAATCAAATACCTTAGTGATACCACTGAACAGGAACTCAAATACAAAACTCAGTCATACTCTACACACTAGCAACAAATAGTTAGAAAGTGAATCTTAAAAAAATCACCATTTGCAATGATTTAACACACAAGTGTCTGTAACAAAACTAACAAAATAAGTTCAAGAACTTTGTGGGGAAAAATAGAAAACTGGATTGAGATAAATCATTGAAAACATAAATAAATGGGTGGATATCCACAAGCATGGACTTCAGATACTGTAAAATTGTCAATTTTCCTCAAATTATAGAGTTAGTGCCATCACAATCAATTTCTCTACCCTTTTTGGGCATGGGAAACACTTAGCTAATTGTAAATTTTACTTGGAAATGCAAATGGTCAAGAATATTCAATAAACTCTTGAATAAGAGTGATGTAGGGGGACTTGCTCCACTACTGGGTAGGATTTTCAAAGTATAGTAATGGAAAAGATTATGGTATTGGCATAGTAGAAACATTGACTAATGGACTAGAATAGAGGACCCAGAAACAGATCCATGCACAGATACAAACTGATTTGTGACAAAGATGGCCTGGCAAAGCTCTGAGAAAATGGCAGATTTTCAATAAACTATGCTGGGACAATTAGGTAAACATGCAAAGAAAACATGAAATTAGACCCATAGTTCACACCATACACAAAAACTCAACTCTAAGTGGAAGCAAATATAAATGTAATTTTGCAACCTGGAGCTAGATGAGAGGCTCTCTTCCTGATGTTGGGATAGCCAGAGATTGCTTAACGAAGGCACAGCAAGCATTAGCCACGAAGGCAAAGATTAATATATTTGAGTTCATTACTATTAAACATTCTGTTTATCAGAAGACAACATAAAAAAGTAAAAAAGTTATACCACAAAGCAGAAAAACTATTTGCAATACCTCTAAACATCAAAGGTTATGAGTACAATACATTAAAACAAAAATAAACTCTTCCAAATCAGTTAGAAGAAAGCACATTCTGGCTGAAGAAGAGGCAAAGAGTTTGCACATGGACTTCACACACCAAAAAGGAAATGCAGATCGCCATAGATATATGAAAAGATGTTCAACCTCAGTAGTAATCAGTTGAATGTACATTAAAATGATCTATCTCTATGCACCCACTAGATTAGTATAATTTAAAATATCTGACATTCCAAGTATTGGTGAGGCTACGAAGCAAGGTAAATACTCAGACACTGCTTTCAGAAGGGAACTTTTACAGTCACCTTGAAAATATTACGTAGGTAATATTATCTAATACATTTGAATGAAGTACACGTTATGACCCGGCAATTGCACTAGAGAAAACTGCACACATGCCAGGAAAGCCCCCCAGTGGAGTCAACCCAAAATTCCATCAAGAGCGAAAAGAGACCCGCGTTGTGATCTACCGAGCTGCTAGAATAGCGTAGGGCGCTGAGGAGGAAGGAAGTAGAACGTAATGCTCTCGACGGGAAGCAGCATGCAAATATGATGTGGAGCAAAAGAATCCGGACAGAAGGAATGCCTGTGTTAGAATTTCCTTTATATGAAATTCAAAACTGGGAAAAACACAAAACAACAACAAGGGGAAAAAAAACCACATTGCTTAGGGTTGTGTCCTCGGGTGGAGGATTATAAAGAAAAGCAAGGAAGAGATTCCCATAAAAGGACAGTAGAAAGAGATGTCATCGGAGAACCACACGGAGAATTCTCAGGCTTCTGATGTTGATATTTGTGTTCTCTTTATGATTATTCAGTATTCATTAAATGTATTTTATGCACTTTTCCATGTTTGTTATATTTCACAATAAAGTAGTTTAAAAGAAAAAGAAAAAATCTTGGTGAAAGTCCCAGGCCCAGTAAGAGAAGAAACTGATTCAAACCTAGGTCTCTGAATGCAAAGTCCTTCTGTTCATTATTTTTCAAAATGTTTTATCTGTGAGGTAAACCTAAATAATCCCATTTTAGATAATCTTTCACTAAAACTTGAAGTGTTAAGTAACTTTCCCAAATTAAAGAACTAATTATTAATTATGTCAGATCTTGTAAAAGTCTTCTGATTTGAAATTTTGTTCCTTTCAACAATGCAGTTTTAATAGACCACATATATTAAATGGTTTGTTTTTTTAATCAAAGACCCATGAAATTGGAAAAGAAAACTTTTGGGTAATTTCAGTGGTAACAAAAACGAGGCTTGTTTGTTTATTATTCTGTTTGAAAACTGTAGTGGAGTATCTAAACTGAATTAAACCCCCACCCTGAAAAATTATGAAATTTGATTCATGAGGAGAGTGTGTTGGTGTGAGAGTCTGTTAACTTTCTAGAGAAGATGCAATTAGGAAAGTAGTAGCTTGCATCCATTGTTAATTTGTCTTTTCCCTCCCCTACTTTCTTGAGGCTTTGTGCAATATTTGAGTCGTTTTTCCTGATACATGTACAAATTATAGAAATAGAGCGTAGATGTTGTTTTGGAGCTGACTAGACAGGAAGCACCTGAGGGCAAAGGGCCTGGATCAGTGTCTGTTTTCTAGAAATTTCTCAGTAAATGTGTGTGTACTGAGTAAATGATTGTCTGACTCTTGAAATAACAACCGGAGTCTCTTCATTAACTTGTACTTGATTCTTCTGTACAAATGTTGTTGTTCTCTGCACTAGCCATTGGCCCGTGTCCGGTGAGGTCCATGATTAGACAGTGTGCGTTCTACAGAAACATACAAACCCAATTTCTGGCATAAATCATGGCTAGGCTTTCTGGGAGAAGTTCCAGTTCTTTTGTATTTAGCTCCACGGAACGTTTTCTCTGGTGGGCCAAGGAATAACTCATCCATTTTGGACAGAAATTGAGTCACTTTAGGACTCATGTCCATAGCAACATCAGTGTTACTTTCCTTTCGCAGGGTGGGGAAATCCTAGCACATGGATGGCATGACCAAATCTGGTGACCTGACCCTGGAGCATCTGGTTTTTGTTCTCTTTATGACTAGAATACTTGATGGGTCAAAATCTTAGAATTCTGGGAGTTTGTCTCCTATTGATTTCAGGATAGAACACCTTGGGTTGTGATGTCACTGGACTAGATCATCAAAGGCCAGAAATGTGTTTCCCCTTTCCTTTATTACAAGTGCCTAAGGACGTGTCAATAGATTTTTAAAAAAATAGATGAATGGATGTCAGTAAAAGAAGTAATAAACAAGATTCTAAAAAGTCCTCTGATGAAGGCAGTAGGTTTGTTTGTAAAATCTGTCCCCTCAAGTATGCCAATTGCCTTTAATTAAATATAAAGCCTGAATGATGATTCTTCAGGCCAATTCCATAAGCTTGGAACAGTCAGTTTAAGTAAGCACCTGCCTTCCAGCAAAACAAATCGAATTGAGGCAAAACAAAAGCATAATTGAGGGAGGAATGGCACTGTCCTTGATTTTTCCAGAAGCCCAATCCATCTAAGCTCTCAGAGATGTGTACCCAGGTCACAGATCCATGGCTGATCAGATTTTTTTTCCTTGTAAAAAAAGATTCCTAACTTGCTTCCAAGCCATTTAGGACAATGACAGGTTCTGAGTGGTCCAGCCATGACTCTCTCTTGCAAGCAGTCAGTTCTTTGGGAATATCTTGAGACATGCTTTGAATATTCCCTACAAGAACCTTGTTCTCATGGGAAGAATGCCTTCAGCACTTATTCCCAGCAGTGTAAGCCGGTCTTTCCCAAGGGGCCACGTCCTTGCAATAACGAGAAGGTTCTGTGTGTTGTGGTCTAATTCCCAACACAGTTCTCAGCAGCGTGTCTGTGTTATTACTGAATTATTAAGGGAGACATACTGGTCTTGGTCAGAGATATTTTGAGCAAATACTTGGAAGGCGATTGCTGATCTAGCAGTGCCAAAATTAATGTCTGTTATAGTCTCAGATGGGGTAAGGACTCTAGCACACAATGTGGACCCCCAAGTAATCTTTCCTAGAATGTCTGGGAAACATCCGGACTTCGGTGTCATGCGACTGAAACCGAGCTGCTTTGGCATGGTTTACACATTGACGGGTTGTGAATGGCATCTTCTCCACAAGGAACCTTTTTTATTTAAGTGATATCTTCAAGGAGAACGTCAAGTAAAAAACCTCAGTAGATTGACTTGATTTTCAGATTTTCTGGAGCAAATATTTTCTGTTTTCTTCTGATATATGTCCTTCTGCTCACACATTAAAGGTGGTGTTTACATGCAACCTGCCCCTTCCATTTCCATAACATGGAGCAGAGCAGCCTTCTTGACTAGGCAATCCCACACTTGAGAATTCTTAAAGACCGAGTGATTGGGAGTGCTTCAGAACTCTGCACCGTGAGCTCAAATGTCCTCTTCATCTGAGTATGCATCAAATTCTTGTTCTTACATCTATGAACAATACACTCTGAGAAGGGCATTTTCAGTAAATGCATCTCTTTCTCATATTCCGTAGTCTTAGATGAAGGTGAAATGAAGTATCATCTTACAATGATACAGGTTTTGAACTGACTGACCATTAAAAGCTCTGCAAATTTCTTTTAAAGACTCTTGTTTTGTTTTCTCCAAGGAAACCAAGCATGTCCTCGTCAAATCAATCCTAAGAAGCAGGCTCATTAATATCCCTCAATGTGCTCACATTTAATGCAGATCTACTTAACATCGAGACTCTATATGTACTTATTCTCTTGCCAGTGGTCACTGGGAATATATTTAGAAGCACTTTATGGCTTGTTTGATGTGTGATTAAAAATGATGTGCTTCCAGATGGTCAGAAAAGACGCTGCTTTTCTCAATACTCCTGTCTAGGAGCAGTCTTCCACAAAATTGTCCTTGATTGTTACAAAAATACTCCAGAACTTTGAGGCTCGAACAATGGTCCACAGATCAGCAGCACCAGAACCTCAGGCCTATTCCCAGAAGGGAGAATCTGCTTTTTAACAGCATCCTCAAGTGACATACATGCCCATTATGGTTTAAGAAGCACCCCCTTAAAGCACCCTCTTTCCTGTGCCAAACCCTACAAAAGGATGAAAGGATATAAAAAGAGCAGAAGTATTGAGATCAGGCAGAACTCGGTTCAAATTCTTGTTTTGTGACTTTGAGTGAGTTACTTAACAACTTTAATGTCTGTAAAAGTTAATCAATATCTAGAGCATACCAGGTTCTCCAGAGACGTTAGCTCTGTGTTTCCTTGTCCCCATCTGTGCCAGTCTGGATATATTATGTCCCCCAGCAAAAGCCATGTTCTTTGATGCACTCTTGTGGGGGCAGATTGATTAATCGTTTTGATTAGGGTGCGACCTCTTGATTGGCTGTTTCCATGGAGATGTGACCCACCCAACTGTGTGTAATACCTTTGCTTGGATTATTTCCATGGAGGTGTGGCTCCATCCATTTAGGGTGGGTCTTGACTGATTTACTGGAGTACTTTAAAAAGAGCCATGCAGGCCCAGATGCTTGCTGCAGCTGAGAGACACATTTTGAAGATGGCTGTTGGAAGCTGACACTGACATTTTGGAGAATGCCATTTTGAAATGCTACCTGGGGGCAAGTGGATGCCAGCCACATGCCTTCCCAGCTAACAGAGGTTTTCCAGCTGCCATTGGCCTTCCTTCCGTGGAGGTATCCAATTGTTGATGCTGTAGCTCAGACACTTTATGGCCTTAAGATTGTAAATTTGTAACCAAATACACCCCCCTTATAAAAGCCAATCCATTTCTGGTATTTTGTATAACTGCAGCATTAACAAATCAGTACACTATCTAAATTCAGGAACACTAATCCAATGGGCCTTGAATTATACAGTATATAACAGATTTAATGAATAGTTGAGGGTTGTTTGCTAGTTAACTACAATAATTCACATACCAACAAAGGAGGGCTAGGAAGATGTTAGACACAGCTGCTAAATAATCTCTTTACATTTTTTACTTACCAAACTTGTAGATATTAATAGTATTCACTAATGTCAGTCCTGCTTTCCTTCAGGGACAAAGAAAGACTGCATGCTTCAACCCTTTTACCTTGGGGCATGATAATGTTTATTAGTTCTAGCCAAAGTGAGAAAAAGTGGCCTGCATTAATTTGGCGCTAACATGGTGAAAAAGCACTTGTATGCTTCTAGATGCTCTCTTCTCCCCTAATAAAGAGACCTGCAACATTTAGGCTAGTGAGACTTTCCAACCTGGGTCCCTGAGTGACCATATGGAGCAGAGTTGGTTCACCATCCAACAGTGGACATTTAGCATGAGCAGAGAAACAAACTTTTGATACATAAAGCTACTAAGAATACAAGGTTAATTTGTTACTGTAGCATACCTAATATAGCCTGATTAATATATATTTGCTACCGAGAATGAGGACCAACCATATAAATATACATACACACACACACACACACACACACACACACACACACTCATGGACTTGGCTTGAAGGTCAGATGGCTCCCACGGTGATTTATAGCATGCAGTGCCAAAATGTTTGGCAAAATTATTGCCAGTGGTGACTTTGGAGGTAGACCATGAATTTAATGAAGTTAGGAGAAGAGTCTCTAGGAGGAGTGAGAAATGGAAATGTTATTAGTTTGTGTTGGTTGCTATTGACAGCTATTGTCAGTATTGCAAAATATTATTTAAAAAAAAAAAAAAAAAAGATGAGCTTGGGAAAGAATGGTCTGAAGTAGAAAAAAATGGGAAGAGGAAGGTTAAGAAAGCCACTCAGGTCCTGAAGAGGGCAAATCCCCCAAACCCCATTTCCGATGTGTCCAAAGAGGATAAGGATGACACGAAGATGCTCCCAGAGGGCAGAGAACAACAGCCGAGTGAGCGTCCCACGAGAGCAGAATCAGGGCCTAATCATGGGACAGCCCCTTCCTTAGAGTAGGAGAACCCCCCCCCAACCCATCTAACCCACTCAGTTTCAGACTTGTCAGTTCCGTGACTGCTGAGTGCTCTCTTTCTTCCTCCTTCCACATGGCAGTGTTTATGCAGCAAGCCTGCCCCTGGTCCTTTATTGGGTCTTGCCTTTTTAGTACATAAGTCTTTGAAACAAGAGAAAAAATGCCCAAACCCATTGTATGAACACCCACACATGTCCCAAATGTTCTGGAGCTTGACCTCCATGTGTTAAATGAATGAGGCTTTGGGCTTTCAACTGTGGATGGGGCATATGTGGGGGACAAGAGTGGCACAAGCATTTGATGAGTAGAGGGACAGATGTTGTCAATATTACGATATTCATCAGTGTTTGGTTCTTTTCTCTTTCCAAGCACATGGGAAACTATACTTTTCACCCTCCGTGCCATTGGTGATAGCTATGAAACTAGTTCTGACAAAAGAGCAGAAGTAACAAGTGACCTTTCTCAGCTGAAGCGGTGAGAAGTCCAGGTGAGATTCTCTAGTCTCTCTTTTTTGCTGCCTCAAAGCCTCTGTCTTCTTGGGTCCCTGGGCTAGTGAGAATCCCCCTCTATCTTCTTTTGAACATGCAGTGTGACCTGGGACATACACCCTTGTTGTGTCAAGGCCTGAGATTTGGAAGAGTAACTTGTTACTGCTGCATAGTTTAAGACAACCTTGACCATTCCACAGAATCTTACAAAGTATAATTACCTACCCAACTTCAAACTGTCAAACTGCCTAATGGATTAATAACTCTTCTCTCTAGTCCCTCTGTCTCTTTCTGGTTTGCCAATGGCACCACAGACAGCAAAGTTTGTCACTGCCTATGAAGGATTGGCTTTGCTTTCCCAGCTCTCTTTGACTTAACATATCCAATCTGCTGTGCTAATTTTAAATCAGGAGATGCTGCGGTATGAGTCATTAGTTTATAATTGAGAAATATCAGACAGGATTTGCCAAAACCAAGAAAACTGGGCTGACTGAAATAACTCTTTGGCAGGCACAAAGCAAATACCACTGTGATCAGCGTGAACAACAAAGCACATAGTATCCCCACTCCTTAGGAGAAGAGGGGACATGGATGATGGACTGTGGGACCCCAGAGTACGTTGAAGTGGCCCTGTTATTGGAGTGGGTGTCAGGGCATTTGGAAGGAAGGAGTGATTTCAAAAATAAAAGAAGGCAAATCCTAGAGCCATTCCATTAGCCCATCAGTTAAGCAAGCACTTAGTCAACATACATTTATTACCTACTCTGTCTCAGCAGTGAACAATGCCAACTGATGGGAAAACATTATGTACAGCTGTAAGGAATTTTTTTTGATGAATCAGAGGCCATTTGCAACTAAAGGACAGAATTGTCTGCAAAGACATCCTTAGTTATTTACTCAAAGAACTGTGAATTTCTACAGAGAAAAGACATGCAGCCATTGCCTTCCAAGCCCAAAGTTCACACAGCCTGTTAGTTTTTAAAGTGACTACTGGAGAAAAAGGAGCAAAGGAATCAGGCTCCATGCACTTCAAATGCTTTAGCACAGATCGGGGCTGGTCTTGATTCAGTTACTATCTGATTGGCAAAAATCCGTGTGGAAAGGTGGCAACTCTACCAACCTAGCTCCAGCTCCATGGCTAAAGCCCCAAAGTAAACTGGAAAATGGAGGCTCACCCATCAGGGCAATGGGGAGACAGACAGAGGGCAGCTGTGAGTCTGTTCACTGCAGTTTTCTACCACATAGGGGCCCATCCCTCCAAGCTGGGACCGCATCCTAGGAAAACAAATTGCTTGGAGTCGTCTCATGCTTGCAGAATGAAGTCATCCCTCCTACTTCTTCTGTGGGCTCTGAACACCCCCTTCCAGATGAGGCCCTCACCGAGCACCTGCTACAGCCTGTCTCCACTGCAGGTGGTGAGGAGAGACCAGCTTCCTGCTCTAAGGGGAAAGTGGAGAGAAAAGTGATAAACGGACTTACATTCTCTGGGGAGCATCTTAACGTAGCAGCAAGAAGTGGTCCACGGGTGTCCTTCATACTTCCAAGGCACAGCCTGTGAGTTCTTTTGTTCCATGCCACATGACGTCACACACGTTGGACCCCCGGAGTAGATTGTCTTCCTTACTGTCTCATGAATAGAGTTTCCACCTCTCATTCTTTGTCCTACTCAGTGCAACCTCTTCCAGGAAGGTTCCTTCCCCTGCATTCCTTCTGCCTCTTACCTGTCTGTGCTCCTCCTCCTAACCCCGTTAGAATGGGAGCTGCTTTGGAGAAGGGCCAATGGGGTCTATATTTGTGTCCTGAATGTTATTAATCAGAGCTCAATTCATGGCTGACAATTGCATTTCTTCTGGAGCAGGGAAGTGGTATTTTTCTTTGGGGAGAGGGAGAGAGGTAAAAGAGTTTGGGGTTAGTTAGGGCTCTTGGATGAGTTAGATTGTCAAGTCATAAAAGGTGAGACGAGAGTGGCCACGAGGGCATCACAGTCTCAAGGACAGAGCACAGAGAGTGTCCACCGAGATGAAAGTGGGAAACGAAGCCGTGTGTAGGGACAGGGAAGCGAAGCCTCAGCCCTGAGCCTGGGACCACAGACAAGTCAAACGCACCAGAGGCAGAGGTGGCCTCCAAGCATCTGAGTCCAGAGCACAGTCAAGAAGTAGTGGGACTAAATGTCCTTGAAAGACCCCTCCAGTTTACCAGCCCTCTTAGGTCTTCACGACAGAACAATATCATTTCCCTGAGCAAATTTCCAAGTATTGTATTCATTGACATCTGATGCAAAAATATGCTCTTCTGGTAAATGAGCCTGTGGGCTCTGAGACAGGATCCTGGAATGTTCAGTGTCCTCAGCTCGGATGTGGCTGACCTGTCTCCCAGAAGCCACTCCCTGCTGCTTCTGAGAAGCTTCTCCCCACCCTACCTGGCCCTCGTGACGAAATGTCTGCCTTCCCTTCCACCACGGCCTTATGCCAGGTCAGGCACATTCTCTGCCTTATAGCTGCACACACACACCTTCCCATCGGCCCTGCTTCATTCTGATGTGATGATTATTTACTACAGCAAGTTGATCACTCAATTATTTTAATGACATTCTCCCATAAACTGAAAAAAAAAAAAAAAATGCCTAGAGTAGTTGTGGGTTCAGAACTAAGCAATGCATTTCATTGTGAATATTTCCATGTAAAGAGGATGAGAGGCTGAGAAATATGTCAGAGAGATTTACTCTAGATAGATCAATATATATAAATAAACTAGCCCTACAGACCCAGCCCTCCCTGGACATCCCTTCCCCTGTGCTAGGCTCCTTTCCAGCAGTCAATTTGATAATATTTTCTCCAGGCTCCTCTCCAACTGTTACTCCTTAGAAGGAAGAGGACCTGATTGAGCCATAGATTATTGTCCTATTTTCCGCCTAAAAGAAATGGAAACCCCAAGCAGGTCACAGATATGGTGCCAATTTACTCTGGCTCTCTGTGGGCCTCCTGAGACAAAGATGGCAGCTGAATTGATTCCATTTGTCAAAGTGGGCAGTGGCTTGGCATGGGAGGGAGCAATCTCAACAAAATTCCTTGCCAACACCAACTCCAAATAAGCATTGAACAAATATTTGAATAATGTTGGTTAGGTGGGAAACCAAATGATTGGTCTTCTTGGATAGACACCTCTTTCACTGCAACTAAAAAAGGCTACTGGCCACGGAAAGCCCTTGGTGGCCCTGCTGTTTGTCTCCCACTTGGAGAGTGCTCTCTGCCTCCTCTCAGTCCTGCTGGTGGTCTCCAGGCACCTTTCTCACCACTCTTCTCTTCTCAGTTCCTCTCTTGGAAGCAGAAGATGACCATAGTTTCTGAAGTTTGCCATCCTCAGGAACCCTGGCTTACCCTTAGGAGCCACAGATAACCTGGTGAAACAAACTGGTAGTTCAACAAACCACATTCATACTCTGACATTTGCCAAGCACTTGCAATGTGTGAGGCTCTATCATGCCTATTTGAAAACTATATCCTCATCCTGCATCTGGGCTCTCTCACTTTCTTATGTTTCTACAGTTTCTTTCAAGCAATATTGATTGACTGCCTGTTCTGTGTCAGGTACTTTGTTAACGTTTATAGCATTCCACATTTCATTCCATTTCCAAGATAGACTCAAACTCATTTGACAGAGTGTTTTTCAGAATCAGTTTAGTAGAAACTGATTCCCTTCTTGAAAACTATTTCAGGTACAAGTGATAGAAATTGAAATCAAACCAACCTAAGTTTTTTTTAAAAAGCAGGGGATGCTGTGGAAGACTAATGAAGTTGGTTCCAGACCCAAAGGAAAGTCTGTAGGAAGCAAGAAAGCTCTGAGAGCATCTCAACTGGGGTCTCGGGAACCTCAGCCTCTCACTTCTGCTGGTCACTGCCCATTGGCTTCACTGTCTCTGCTTCTCTCTGTGGTAAGGGGCATGATTACCAGCAGTTCTCAGTTCACATCCTTAGCTCACGTGCTAATAGGAAGGAGAGAGAAATCTCTCTCAAACGTCAACGTGACGTATCTCAGGAGAGGACTCTTGCGGTCGCAGTTGATTCGTCTGGGGGGGGGTGGCGGCCGGTTGCTAAATCCTAGGCTCTCAGGATTGCTCGGAGGGTACCGGCGGCGGGGGCTCTTTCCCGGAGGCAAGGGCGAGGCGGGGGACTTGGCCAGGTCCCCGGCAGAGGCGTGCAAAGGGCGGCGAGAAAGGAACAGGCGGGACACGTTTCTTTTAGGGTGAAGAAACCAAGAGAGAGAGTTTATTAGGGGAGAGTACAAGCTTATATCCGGCGGTTTAGAGGGCGGGGTAGCTGTAAGGGTTAAAGGCTTGGATTGGTTCTGAGAGGGCGCGGAGGTTGATTGAAAAGGGGCGAGAGTTGCTCCGGTAACGGTGTCTGGTATGCGCACTGGTGGTGATGGGAGTTGCACTGGCAACGGGGAGTGTCCGGGCAAGATAAGGGGGTGGGGAAAAGGCGGTTCCCTCCGGCAAGCCTCCCCTAACAGTGGTATTTTGGGTGAGGAAATGGGGCCTGCCTCCGGCCTCACTTTCTCAGGCCTGGGGGGCTGTGGAGGGCGCTGTCACCCGTGCCCACCACCCTCCCCAGGGGCGGATCCGGTCCCCTGGCCCAGGCCCGCCAAGTTGAAGCACGTAATCAGTGTCCCGCATTTCCCCCTTCTTTTCTAATTAAAGGAAGAAGCTTACCGGAGAGGTCCGCTAAGGGATGAGGGAAGGGGGAGGCCAGGGAGGGGAAAAGGGGTTGATGGTGGCTCAGCGAGGCTGGAGCTTGGCGTTGGTGTGGCGCCCGGGCGCTCGACAGGGGCCTTGCTGCTTGCGGGATGGACGAGGGTGGGGGGTTTAAAGTTGGAGGTTCAGAGAAGCTGGAGCTCGAGGTTGGTGCGATGTTCAGGCGATCGAGAAGGGCCTCGCGGTTGGCGGGTTGACCGGTGGCGGTGAGGTCGCGGAGGGTTGGTTGTCATCTCGGAGTAGGGAGCGTCAAAGGTGGCGAGTCGCTGGTACTGGACTTGCACGAACGAGGAAAAAATAGCATCCGTTTGTTTCCTTACAAGCTGGACAATTCTGCGGATAATGCAGGGTCCTAAGGTGAGAGCTAGAATAATCATTAGTAGGGGGCCGAGGAGAGGGAGGAGGTATGGGAGGAGGAGGGTAAAGATGTGGGACCAATAGCTGGTGGCTTCACGGTCCCTTTTGCGTTGTTCTAGTCCTTCTCGGAACTTCTTTAGGCTGTCTTCGGCGAGACCTGTGGAATTGGCATAAACACAGCATTCTTCTCCTAGGGCGGCGCAAAGGCCTCCTTCTTTGAGGAGAAGAAGGTCGAGACCTCGGCGGTTTTGGAGCACGACCTCAGAGAGGGAGTTAACAGAATTTTTAAGATGGGAAATAGCGTTTTGTAGGTGACGAATGTCCTCATCAACAGCCGCCCGGAGGTGAGTTAGGGCGGAACCTTGACTGGCTAACGCAGCGATTCCGGTGCCAGCGCCTGCAAGACCTAGGAGGGAGGCAATCGTGAGGGCGGTGATGGGCTCTCGCTTTTGCAGAGGGGCAGGAGCTGCAGTTCTTTCCAGGTGGAGGAAGAAGTCTTCCTCGCTGTGGTATAGGACCCTAGGGATAAGGACAATTAGGAGGCAAGTTTCATTAGTTGTATTGAGGGTTTGCACGTTAAGGCAGGGGGTAAGTCCTGTAGAGGAGCAGAGCCATTGGGAGGAGTTGTGAGGAATAAGAAATTTGGCAGAGCTGCTGGGAGATGAGTAGTTGGCACAAGCTGTGAGGTTGGGAGAGTTACTTGAGCGAGGGTGGATGCACTTTCCTGTAAAGGAGACTGAATGAAAGGTTAGGGGGACGGCAGAGGTATTCCAATTGCATTCCGAGGGGCTGTCCTCTGTGTTTTCTGAAAAGGAGAGGTTGGAGGCGACGGGCTCATACAGGGAGGAGGAGGTGCAGAGGCAAAGCCAACAAGAGGAGGTAAGATTGGGCTTGGAGGAATTCACTGAGGTGAAGGCCGCTTGGATAAGGTCGAGGAGGGGAGAGGAGTAACGAGAGGGGGGCAGAAAAGGTTGGGGTGGTGGGGTTGGCGATGCGCTGTTGGCAGCTGAGGTGCAGCTGGTTGGAGCTGAGGTGCGGCTGGAGGGCTGTGGAAAAAGGGGGTTAATGACTTTATTGGGACCAATGGCAGAGGGGTTTTTTAGTACAGCCTCCTTTTTTATCAAAATAAGGGAACTTGGGTTGGCTCCTTCCAAATAGATTCTGAAGCCCCAGGTTTGACCGAGTAACCAGGAGGGATCAGTGGGGAGCTGCACTGTAAGATTAAGATGTGTGCAGGATCCCTCACTTTCTTGGCCGAGCCAGTTAACAGTAGGGAGTTTGCACCCTGTAGGGGCCCACTTTAAGGTAAGGTAATGATTAGGAACAGGAGGCTTCCAATTAGTGGCTAATGTTTCACACCCCCAGTATGCACAGTAGTACTCGTTGGGGGAATTACAGTACGATTTTCCAGGATTTGAGGATGGGCACATGTAATACTGGGCCTGGGGATCACTTACCTTTCGAGCGCAGGTTTCTTTGACTCTGGAGACAAAGGTGGCGAAAGGCTTACTCGGCTCCTGGAAGAGCTTGGTGAATTTATTAGGCCAACAGGCAGAGCAGTTGGCAAACGCTCGTAAGGCGATTCCCCAAAGGATAGGCCAAAAGGTGGCAGGTGCATTAATATAGGCAGATGCATTTATAAATGCTCCCATGCTCAAGTAAGCTTCGGGGTGATAATAGACTCCAGTGGTTGCGTCTTGCTCGCTCTGCCTAGCTGCTTCTGCCTGGAAGTGGGCACGCCAATCAACAAACTGGCCGGGGTTAAGGATGGTACGGGCAAGCGAGGCCCAGTCTTGGGGGATGCAAAAGTCCATGCCGAGATCCTGCAGTATTTGGGAAGCGTATGGGCTACCTAACCCGTCCTCCTTGACGGCCCTGCGAAGCTGCTTGATAGTATCAGAGTCAATGGGATACCAGTCGTACGGTTTCTGCGGTGTGGGGGTAAGGTTAAGAGGAAAGCAGCGAAAAGCACGAGAGAAAGGAGGACGCGCTTGCAGAGGGTTTGGCGCGGGAGTGGGGGTAGGGGGAGCGTTGCCCCAAGGGTTGCCTTGAGGTGTAGAAGGCAGCCAGGGGTTGTTAGTCGGCAGGGTGGGAGGAGCGGCGGCAGCTGCCGGTAGCGGCTCCGAGGGGGAGCTCGCCGGAGGGGGAGGCGGAAGTGGGAGGCCCCAAGCGTCGCAAGACGGCGGCGCGGTGGGAGTGGCTAAGGCATAAGATGGTGGACTAGCTCCGCCCTGTGAAAGGGTGGGGTAAAGCGCTTGCGGTTTCCGGCCCAGCTTAGGGCTGACGTCATCGCCGGAGCACTTCCTCCCCTCGATGGAAGAAGAAGGAGGAGGAGGAAGTTCACCATCTTGGCGAGGCTCAGTGTTATTTTGTTTTTTGGGAGTCACTTCGAGCGCGTTGTTAATCTGCTCGACTAAGGACTCTGTGTCCGAGTCATGATTTGAATTAGTATCGCTATCTGAATCTGTTGGCTGGGTTGATAGGGCCTCCTTGGATTTAATGGGGCCTCGATCAGGGGGGAGGGAGCCTTGAAGGCAGGAACGGACGGTTATTAAGGTGGGGAGCAAGCCGGGAGGGAAGCGCTTGTTCTCATGTTCCATGGCGTTGGTGACCCGATCAATAAGGCGATCATAAGTAACAGGGTCCCAAAGATGGCAAGTGGTGAGCCATGGGTTAAAGGGCAGCAGGAGGTCCCAGCACACCCGCAGCTGCCGGACAGACACCCCGCAACGACGTGCGTCTAGAAGACCCGCCAGAGCGCGAACTTGGGGTGCTTGGCGTGCAGATAGACGATTACCCATAGTGGAGTGAGAAAAGAAAAAAGGGGGGTTGATTATTGAGTAAAGAAAATGAGGTAAACCGTGGCCGCGAGGCCGAAGGAGACGGCGAGAATAGAAAGCAGGACCCTCCAGTAGCGAGAGCAGTTTGGGGGGGGGCGGTCGCAAAGAGGCACACCGCGCCAAACAAAGAAACAAAGACACAAAGGACCACAGCAAAGTAATGGAGGGGAAGAGGGAAAGCTACTGGAGGAAGAGTGTTAGGAGGAATGGGGGGACATAGGAAGAGAAGACGAAAGGTAGTCGGGGGCAAAAGCCAGGTTAATGCGGGAAAGGAAGAGCGGCCCGGGCGCGGAGCGGCGTGGGAGAGGCGGCTCCGGACGTGGAGCGGCGAGGGAGAGGCGGCCCTTACTTTGCAGGCGAGGAGAAGGGGAGCTGGAGAGGCGTCCGGGCGAGCGGGTGGTTTTACTGGACCGCTGCGTGGAGAGGACTTTTAATCCCAGTGTCGTGTTGGGCGCCCGGCTAGCTCAGTCGGTAGAGCATGAGACTCTTAATCTCAGGGTCGTGGGTTCGAGCCCCACGTTGGGCGCCAGTTGCGGTCGCAGTTGATTCGTCTGGGGGGGGGGTGGCGGCCGGTTGCTAAATCCTAGGCTCTCAGGATTGCTCGGAGGGTACCGGCGGCGGGGGCTCTTTCCCGGAGGCGAGGGCGAGGCGGGGGACTTGGCCAGGTCCCCGGCGGAGGCGTGCAAAGGGCGGCGAGAAAGGAACAGGCGGGACACGTTTCTTTTAGGGTGAAGAAACCAAGAGAGAGAGTTTATTAGGGGAGAGTACAAGCTTATATCCGGCGGTTTAGAGGGCGGGGTAGCTGTAAGGGTTAAAGGCTTGGATTGGTTCTGAGAGGGCGCGGAGGTTGATTGAAAAGGGGCGAGAGTTGCTCCGGTAACGGTGTCTGGTATGCGCACTGGTGGTGATGGGAGTTGCACTGGCAACGGGGAGTGTCCGGGCAAGATAAGGGGGTGGGGAAAAGGCGGTTCCCTCCGGCAAGCCTCCCCTAACAGTGGTATTTTGGGTGAGGAAATGGGGCCTGCCTCCGGCCTCACTTTCTCAGGCCTGGGGGGCTGTGGAGGGCACTGTCACCCGTGCCCACCACCCTCCCCAGGGGCGGATCCGGTCCCCTGGCCCAGGCCCGCCAAGTTGAAGCACGTAATCAGTGTCCCGCAGACTCTCATTGGACTGTTTGCCCAGGAAGATGAATCATGGTCATTAGTCTGACCTGGCTCAAGTACCCACCTCTATGTCAACAGAAAGAGGTTGGCAGGAGGTGCATCTGGCAGCCCTGGTAGAAGCCCATGTTTGGAGTTGGAGAAAGGCAGCTCCTCAAGAAGGTGAGAGGACATATGTGGGGATGGACATTACTATAAAAAGGAGGATATTGTGTAGGGTAGACAGAAAATAGCAAATGTCCACTCACTGATCGTGCTCATTCGGGTCCTCTAAGAAGCAGGTGCCAAAATGGAATTCAATGTGCAGGAGATTTGTAGGGAGGAAACTCAGCTCAAGGAGAAAGAGAGAAGGTGCAGGAACAGGCAGAGGGAGGCTTTAGACTACAACACTGGTCTGACACTCAAGAAAGCAGAGAGGAGGAAAGAGGAATGCGTGGGGAGAGACTCAGACTGCAGGACAGCCTCAGAGTGCTGGCTAGGCAATGGGGAGCTCCACAAGCACTGTCCATTGGAGAAGTCCTGCATTAGGGAGGAGTGGCCAAGCTCTAGTACCCCAGCTATGTTCAGACATAGGCTGGGAGCATGCCAGGAAGGCCATGGCCTTGGCATGGGTGCTGTGAGACTGTGGCAGCTGGAGGTGTCAGCTCATCACAGACCATGCAGGACGTTCTCTCCTTAACAGAGATCTGTGTTGCACACTCTCATGGTGGCCACACTGGGGTCGAGAGAAGTTCAGGCAACTGCTCAAGGAGAGTCACATGGTTAGCTCAATGATGGACCTGAAACCTATAACCACCATTTTCAACTCTTAGTCCCTTGAACTTTCCATTGCACCCAACTTCCAAAGTGGATGGTCCTGTTTCCATAGGAGCCACTTCTTGTCTGGCCGAGCAGTTGATGAACATTAAGAAGGCCAAGCCTTCTACTGGGGAGGCTCTCATTCCCAAGACATTGGCCTACTCAGGAAGCCAGAAGGGAAACTGGCCAAGCCAAAGCAGTAGAAGCCATGAGAATTCTCCTTCAGCTGGAAGGTGACACATGAGTCTGTTAAAAACTACACCATTCTTTAGCCTGATGTCACCATAAATCTTGAAATCTTGTCTACCTAGAATGGGCTATTCAGAATCATAAAAGAGTGACACAGACAACTCAGTACTGTACAGTTTAAAAGTCCCTTAGGCATATTCTTCCTAAATACAAAATCTCCTATCCAACTTGTCTCCACCATAGGGTTAGATTTATCAGCTTTGTATTAACTTCTTCTTACCAATAAGAAATACATCAAGGATGACACAACCACCTGCAGAGCTGTGTTCTGGTATTTACTCTCCCACTTGAATAGGAAGGATTGTGTAGCTGAATTCACACCCCACCATGGCCCTGCCCCTGCCCACCAGGAGCCAGTCATCATGTCAGGCGTGGCAGTGTGTTGACAAGAAGAAATATCAGCCTTTGCTTTATTAGTTGGAATCTGAAGAATGAGAAGAAATGCGGTTGTGGTGTCTGGCCAGTCGGTTCATCTCTAAATATACCCGAGGCCTGGAGTTGTTCATGTACATGAATCATGGAATATTGAAGCTGCCACTGATCCCTGAATGTCACCTGGTCCACTGGTTTCCAACCACGACCTTGTTGGTGCTTTGTTGTCTTATGACCAGGGGTGGGGATAGGGAAGGCAATCGTGATAAAGAGAATCAGAGGAAGGAGCTGCCACTTCATGTGCAAACATACACCAATATTGCATTTATTAGGAGGCAATTTTCCATTTATCAGAAAGTGAACCTTTGTAGAAATGGGTACCATTAAAGCCAACCATCAAAATAGATGCATCTACTTATAGGACAGGCAAAACTGCCTACTTATTCTTCTATGCACAATCCAACAATCTTGCATTACCTTGATTCCAATTTATAGTAGACTAAAAAGTGCAATTCAGAGGTGACCTGTACAAGTAAAAAAGGCTTAGGGTAACTCAGAGTGATCGCTGACTGCCTGGCATTGAAGGTGGAGGACAAAGAGAACTCAAAGATAGACACAAGACCTGAATAAGTAACCAGATGAAGAATTTCTCAGCTATTCTGGCAAATAGCTCTGAGCATTTCAATACTCCTTGTAAGTTCTTATAATGATGAAATTACTACTATGAATACTACTATTCCTAATAATTATCACATTAGACTTTGCTGAGTACCTATTATGTGCTGAGTGTTATTTTCTAAACACTTTTCATGTGCTAACTCATTTAATCCATAACTCTAAGAGATAGGTATTACAATCCCTATTTCACCTAGGAGGTAATTGAAGCAGAGAGTTTAAGTAACTTTCCCAAGTTTACACGATTACTGAAAGACTAGGCTGCATTCAACTTACACTACTTGAGTTCAAAACAAATGGTGCCGGTTCTTTTAAATACACATCCATCCAAGGTAGTTGAAAAGCATCTTTAAACTAGCAGGTGTTAGTTCATTTTAACAAACATTTAAAGAGCACACAATTCTTGTCTTTCACTGAGCCAGGTACCCTGGATTTATAGATGTCTAAGACTCAGTTCCACTCCTCTTGAAGCTCACAACCTAGTGAATTTCTTACACAAGCAATGTGATAATGCCACATTACTATGTGTGTGTGTGTGTGTGTGTGTGTGTTTGAATGTGTGTATGTACTAAACCTAATGCTTACGATAAGTATGTTAACTGAGAAAAGGTACTCACCAAAATTACAAGAAAACAAGATTGCTTTCAAGGAAGAACTGTGGTAGAAAGAAGCTTGAACGGGGTCCTCCAATCCCACCACTGAATAGACAGTGAGAAAAAAGAAAGGCTGACTTTTTTTGTTGTTGTTTTGCAATTTTATTAAGATATATTCACACACCATACAAACCATCCAAAGTATACAATCAATGGTTCACAGTATCATCACATAGCTACACATACATCCCCATGATCAATTTTAGAACATTTTCATTACTCCAGAAAAAAAATAAAATTAAAAAAGGAAACCCAAATCCTCCCACACCCCTTATCACCCCCTATTGTTGACTCATAGTATTGGTGTGTTACATTTGCTACTATTGATGAAAGAATATTAAAATATTACCGTTAGGTCTAGTCCATAGGTTGCAATAAGTACATTTTCCCCATATACCCCTCTATTTTTAACTCCTTGTAATATATTGTACATTTGTTCTAATTCATGAAAGAACCTTTTAGTATATTTTTATATTTGTAAAGTTAATCACAGTCATTGTCCACCACAAAATTTCACTGTGTGACACATTCCCATGTTTTAACCTCCAACTTTCCTTCTGGTGACATACATGACTCTAAACTTCCCCTTTCCACCCCAAAGCTGACTCTCGTTCTCTGGTCTAGCAAGACTGGAGTGGTGAGCTCGGGCCCTAGCAGCTGATCCCTCTGGTAAGGATTTCTGCCATGGGGTAAAGGCCAGGAAGAAGTAGAAGAGACAGAAGAAGGGAAGGAGTGATTCATTCCATTTCAGGACATAGCCTTGGCCACACAAAGGCCACAGCCCATGAACAGCCAGCTTCTCTGTGAGGAGGGAGCTTTCTATCCCAGCACAAGGGAGTCTCAAGCGGCTAGAGCTGGGGTTCTTATTCGAGGTCCACTCTTCTCCCGAAGGATTCATGGATAGGATCTGGGGGGTCTTGAACTTGGTTGAGGTGTAAAACACATCTTGGTTTTCAATAACTTTAACTGAAATTTAGCATTTTGTTTCATTATAAATTGAATAAATTTTGGCAATAATCCATCGGCAAAGAAGCACCTGTAACTTCTCACCAGTAGAAATCACAGATATTGCCCTATCACATTACAGTAGTTGCAGATATTTCAAAGTATTCTTTTAAACTATGGTCATTATTAGAACTAACATTAGGTCTTGCACGATCACAGGCTTCTTGTGAAAGGCTGACAGTCAACCCTCAGGTATCTCAAAGCCTGGTTGTTCTAGCTTGCTAATGCTGCAGAATGCAAAACACCAGAGATGGATTGGTTTTTATAAAAAGGGGGTTTATTTGGCTACACAGTTACAGTCTTAAGGCCATAAAGTGTCCAAGGTAACAACATCAGTAATCAGGTACCTTCACTGGAGGATGGCCAATGGTGTCCGGAAAACCTCTGCTGGCTGGGAAGGCTAACATTAGGTCTTGCTCCAAAGTTCTGGTTTCAAAACGGCTTTCTCCCAGGACATTCCTCTCTAGCAAGCTTGCTCCTCTTCAAAACATCACTCCCAGCTGCACTCCGTTCCTCTCTCTGAGTCAGCTCATTCATATGGCTCCACTGATCAAGGCCCACCCTGAATGGGCGGGGCCACGCCTCCATGGGAACATCTCATCAGAATCATCTCCCACAGCTGAGTGGGGCACATTCCAAGCAAATCTAACCAACACCAAAAACGTCTGCCCCACACAAGACCACAAAGATAATGGCATTTGGGGGACACAATACGCTCAGACCGGCACACTGGTTTCGTCAGCTATCGACTTCTGGTTACCCACACATCTGTGGCTCATTCCCTCTCTGCAGTTGCTTGTTAATCAATACGTGGAAGGGGTGGGCCATTTTCATTTTGTTACTGAACAATTCCTGATATAAATTGTAGCAAATATGTTGATCTAGCCAAAAATGAGCTCATTGATCTTAAAACCAAAATCTCACTACAGTGAAGTCTAACTCAAAACTCCTTGGAGAATTCTGGGTATTCATCAGGAGAAGCCTACCCTTGCCTTGTGATAACATCTGTGGAAGGTTTTATTCCAAACGTCTCAATACATCTTTGTGAATTTGGGATTTATACACTTGTAACCATCAAAGCAAAAAAGTCAACAGTGACTAAATGCCCAACATGGCACGTGTGTTGCTTTGATAAAGACCACCCCACAGTTGAGTATTCTCACTCAAGGCAAGCGTGATCAGCCAGATATGGTATGTCTGTAAAAAATAAAATTCGTTTCTTACTGGCTTACAGTATAAATGTGTTGTTTTGCTATTGACATGTTAAATATATCACAAGTTTTATTTTTTAAACTATGGTCACTATTTCAATCTCATTAGTTCATTTTGTAACTATATGTGGTTTATTTTAAGCATTTAAAACTTTCTTCTGATAAGGGTTATCCACGGCACAAGGAACGTTAAGAACCCCTAAGCTAAGAAATTCTATAGTGATTAGGAAGTCATGAGGCATAGGAGGTAAGAGAGTAAGCAGATGTTCTTAAGACGCCCCTTAAGAATCTTTAGCTTTCATCCAGCTGCATTTGTTAGTGAAATGCAAGCTGCTGTAACAAACATTCCCTGAATTTCAATGGCTCAAAATCATGTAGGTTGCTTCTTGGTCATGTAACAGCACTGCGGGGCGTGAACGGATCAGCAGGAAAGCCCTCCTCCATGCACTATTTTAATGACCTGGGATGAAAGAATCTCTGCCATTTTCATCACTTGACTTCCAACATTGCCACAGGTATTGACTCACTTCCAGTCAACTGGAAGAGGAAAGACGTGTGGAGGAGCAGAAATGGGAAGTTTTATGAGCATATTGTTTTCAGTCACAGACTAGATTAGACACATGGCTGCATGATGTTGCAAGGGAGCTGGGAAATGTTACCTAGCTGAATGGACTGGCAGGAGAGAAAATAGGTTTGGTAAATACCTAATCAATCTCTTTCACACGGTCCTGATAGGAAAAATATGGGTTGTAGACATGTTATAGTTATATATACTATTTGTGAAGATGGTACCAAGTTGCATTTGTTTATCTCACAAAAATCACATAAAATGATTTTACAGAGACCACTTGAACTGGAATCACTTGGAGAGCTTTTAGAAATTATAAACCACACATCTATTGAAAATGAAGCTCCCAGAATGTCTCTTAAGCACACTAATATATAATGACAAGGAATCATGGTAATATCTTTATTAGGGAATAATGTCACTAAAGGAAAGAAAAGCCAAAGAAACAGAATTATAAAGGGAATGGATAAAGGCATAGGAGGAGGCGGGGGATAGTGGGGTACAGGAATTAAGGAAGGAGTCTCAAGAAGGAGTTAGTGGTGAAAGACATCAAATGTTTCAGAGAGTGCAAATAAGATAATGGAGACAATCTGTACAAATCCATGACCTCAGCAGGCTTAGCATTCCTGACTGAGATTTGTGTATTTTATTCTTTTTCAAAGAAGCCTGATATGATCTAGCTTTTAGGACAATAGCTCTAGTGGAGGCATGGATGATTTTTGAGCTTGAAAGCCTTCAGGAATGGTGTTCTAGTTTGCTAATGCTGCTGGAATGCAAAACACCAGAAATGGATTGGCTTTTATAAAAGGGGATTTATTTGGTTACACAGTTACAGTCTTAAGTCCATAAAGTGTTCAAGGTAACAAATCAACAATCAGGTACCTTAGCTAGAGGATGGCCAATGGTGTCCAGAAAACCTCTGTTAGCTGGGAAGGCACGTGGCTGGCATCTTTTCCAAGTTCTGGTTTTAAAATGGCTTTCTCCCAGGGTGTTCCTCTCTAGACCACAGCTCCTCTTCAAAATGTCACTCTCAGTTGCTCTTAGGGTGTTTGTCTTCTCTTAGCTTCTCCAGAGCGAAAGTCTGCTTTCAAAGGCTGTCTCCAAAACGTCTCCGTAAGCTGAAGCTCCTTTCTCAGTTCCAGCTCATTCTTCGAAGTGTCCCTTTTGGCTCTAGCTCCTCTTCAAAATGTCACTCTCAGCTGCACTGAGTTCCTTCTGTTCGTCAGCTCATTTATATGGCTCCAGTGATTTAAGTTAAACCCACCGTGAATGAGCAGGGCTGCACTTCCATGGAAATTATCCAATCAGAGTCATCACCCACAGTTGGGTGGGACACATCTCCATGGAAACACTCAAAGAATTACAATCTACTTAACACTGATAGGTCTGCCCACACAAGATTACATCAAAGATAATGGCGTTTGGGGGGACGTAATAAATTCAAACTGGCACAAATGGTGACCATTGACTAAGACACCAGGAAGGAGTAGATGCTGCTTTGGGGTAAAATAATGAGTTTGGTTTTGGACACATTGTGATTGAGGTGTCTCTGAGTCATCAGTTACGATTTCACAGGAACAATCGGGTCTCAGAAAGGAAGTTGAGTCTACTGGTTACAATTTAGGTTTCATCATCCTGCATGTGGTGTTGAGCTATGCGAATGAATGAGATTGTCCAGAGACAATGTGTGGTTGAAGAAGAAAGAAGGAATTATCTGTGTGATTCCAACAGGAAATATTCTTCATATGATCAGAGAGAAGGTCCAGTTTGGTACCTAGACAACGTGATACAGAATGAGGCAATTATTGAACTGGGCTTAAACTTTTGGAATCTTTATCTTGGATGTCTGTTAAGTATGGCATTCCTCCTGCTTGCTTTTTTCTGCCCTTATTATTTCACGGAATCCACTAGATATGCCATGGGAAGAGTTGGCTTGGGTCCTGATCTCGTCCCATGGATCGATAGCTGTTTTCCCTTTGCCTTCATTCTTGGTGAAAGGCCTCAGTTCCACCACAGGAAGCTCCTTTTCTTGGCCCTTTTATCTCCATAAGAGACAGGGCATGCGTAGAAATGGTCCAGCCTTCAGTGTCCCTTGGACATCTTTCCACCAGCCCTGAGATGGACCCTTCGGGAAGGAAGAGAGAACCTTGCACAATCATCATCAAATGTTCGACTTATTTTTAAACTAACAAACAATCTTTCTTCTTCCCTCAGGAGACAAGCTCTAATGTTTCCAGCAGACAGAAGAGCCAACACCATGGGCTGGCTCCCTGAGACATATTGTAAATAGCCTCCACGTCAGGAGGAGGAGGAGAGGACCAAAGCCCAGAGAAATGACCACGCTGGCATGTTATTTTTCTGAATGTGTTCATATTGGCACTGCTCAGCCCAATGTCATCAGACCCCATTTGTCACCTCACACAGCCAGCCACTGTCACATGCAGTCACTTGACATCTGTGAGCTGCTCCATGCCTCCCTCCATCTGCCCTCGCTCAAGCATTTTGAGTCATGAAGCACAAAGAGGACCAAACTCCGGGAGAGGAAATAGAGATAATTAGGTTCTTTCTATAGTGCCTTGCACGTGGTAAGGCTATGTTGAAATAAAGAATGAAAAAATTAATTCATTACTAAATTAATTACTGCCTGTGTGAGCTCATGTGGGGGCAGGTCCCAAGGATTGGTCCTAATTTCATTAAAGAGGGGGATTTGAATAGACAGAATACGCAAAATGTTTAAGATGTTAATTCTTGAGGTAACTGATAAGACAAAGCTTTTTACCCCTTTCTCATTCCCTGACAGGGATTAGGGAAATTGTTATTAACCATTCCCTGCTGTGAATAGACAGGCACACCTTGAAGTTACTACAGGGTTGGTTCCAGGCAGGCCACCACTATCAAGCAAGTACCACAAAAAAGCAAGTCACAGGAATATTTAGGTTTCCCAGTGCATATAAGAGCTATGATTACATTATTCTGTAGTCTACACAGTGTGCAATAGCATTATATCTAAAAACACAATGCACATACCTTAATTTAAAAATACTTTATTGCTAAAAAGTGCCAACCATCATCTGAGTCTTCAACAGGCTGTAATCCTTTTGTGGTGGAGGGTCTTGTCTCACTGTAGGTGGCTGCAGACTGATCAGGGTGGTGATCACTGAAGGTTGGGGTGATTGTAGCAATTTCTTAAAATAAGACAACAGTGAAGTTTGCCACATCGATTGACTCTTCTTTTCATGAAAGCTGTCTCTGTACCATGTGATGCTGTTTGATAGCTTTTTACCCACAGTCAAACTGCTTTCAAAATTGGAGTCAATTCTCTCAAAACCTGTGTCTGTTTTACCAGCTAAATTTATGTCATATTCTAAATTCTTTGTTGTCATTTCAACGATGTTCACAGAATCTTCACCTGGAGTTGATTCCATCTCAAAAAACCACTTTCTTTGCTTATCCATAAGGAGTGACTCCTCATCCGTTCAAGTTTTATTATGAGGCTGCAGCAGTTTGGTAACCTCTTCAGGCTCCACTTCTAATCCTAGTTCTCTTGTCATTTCCACCACATCTACAGTTACTTCCCCCACTGCCGCCCTGAACTCCTCAAAGTCATGAGAGTTGGAATTAACGTCTTCCAAACTCCTGTTAATGTTGATATTTTGACCTCCTCCCATGAGTCACAAATGTACTTAACAGCATCTGGAATGGTGACTCCTCTCCAGAAGGTTTTCAGCTGACTTTGCCCAGATCCCTCAGAGGAATGACTATCTATGACAGATGGAGCTTTATGAAGAGTCTTCCTTTCACTTGAACACTTAGAGGCCATTTAGGATTGTTAATTGGCCTAATTTCAATACTGTTTTCTCTCAAGGAATAGAGATGCCTGAGGAGAGAGAGAGAAATGGGGGACAGCCAGTTGGTAGAGCAGTCAGAACACACACAACATTTACCAATTAAGTTCACCATCTTATAGTATCATCAAAGATCGCTGGTCACAGATCACCATAACAGATACAGTAATGAAAAAGTTTGAAATATTGTGAGAATTACCAAAATGTGACACAGAAACATGAAGTGAGCACGTGCTGTTGGAAAAATGGCGCTGACAGACTTGCTCTGTGCAGGGTTGCCACAAACGGTTTCTGTGAAGGGCAGTAAAGTGAAGCACAATAAAAAAGAAAGATTGGTAGTAGAGGAGTGGGTCTGCCAGGTGACAATGGCTGGGAGAGAGAGGACACCTCCCAGGACAGTTCTCCCAGACAGTCAGGAGCCAGGTATGGAGGACAGAGGTGGCTGCCAGGGTGGGTTCTCGTATCACCTTGGCAGACTCGTCAAAGTGGCTAATTCCTGCTGCAGAAGCTGGTTTGCTCAAGGACTTGAAATGTAAGAATAAGGCGGAAAAAGTCCAAGGGTCTATGTCCAGTCTTAGCAAATATCCAGGCTTAACCCTGAGTCAAATTTATCCTTTTCTCTGTGCCTGAATAGAGCCTCAGCTGGCTCCTCCTGGCTCTTCTGCTCACACCTGCTGAATTTTCTATGTCGGCTGTGTCAAAGCACCTCCATTCTCTTCAAACCGTTTACCAAAACCCAGTCCAGATCATTTTCCAGGAATAACTTAGGCTGTTTTTTCACTAAGATTGAGACCACCCGAGATGAGTTCCTTTGACCTCTCGTTATGCGGCAGAAGCTTTTGTAGCTTCCCACACTTTCTCGTCTTCGGCCTTGGAGAAAGCACTGCCCTTCCTTGCTCCCAGCTTCTCAGTGGCCTTACCCTAAAAGCTGCTCCCTCACTCCCTCTACCCATTAGTCTCCCCCGACTTTGTTCCTTCTCTTATCTTTTTTTAATATATTTCACTTGAAAATGTGATTGTTTCAGTAAAACACTAAAAGGAAGTTATTAAAATTAAAACATTACAGAAAAACGCCCCAGAAATCTTACGACAGAGAAAAACACTAGTAGCATTTTGGTGAACACACTTCTAGGTATCTTGTGTAGAAGTGCTTATGTATAATATCGTAAATAAATGGGGTAGTCCTACACATCTTCACTGAATAATGTACTGTTGACTGGTTTACATTTCAGTAAATAAAGGACTATGTCCCCAAATTTAGTGGCTAAAGAAAATTATAGGTATTTCATAATGTATTTATCTAATTACTTTATTACTTATTTGTTTCCGTTTTTTGCCAATTTAAAGAATAATGCCATAAACACCTTTATTCATTTATATTTTCACTTCTTTGAATTTATCTTCTTAGGGTAGCATCTCAGAAGTGGATTTACTAGGTCAAAGGGCATACCACTTTTACAAACCTTCAATACTGATGTGTAACACCCAATGAACACCAGAACGACAATAATATTTTATATCTCATCTCCACCCCAACAGTCCATGAGCATAATCATTTCCAAACCTTTCATGAAAACTGAGTTTTTCAATCTTTTTAACTTTTCCTAATCTAGTAGGTGAAAAAAGTACCTTACATTGTTTACATTTTTAGTAAGATTGAATAGGTCTTCCTTTATATCTTGGATATTTGTATTTCTTCTTTTATAACTTACCTATTATTATTCTTTATCTATTTTTTATTTGGCTACTCATTTGTATTTTTAATTGTTCTATAAAAGTCTTAATGTATTAAGTTAACTCTTGGTCAGTCCTGTAATTGGCAGACATTCTTCCTTGTTTGCCATTTTTCTTCCAATATTACCTATTGTTTCTTGTTATATAGAACTTGTAACTTCTACTGCAATGGAATTTACCTATCATCTATCTATCTATCTATCTATCTATCTATCTATCATCCGTCTGTATTTATCTATCAATTTTTTTTTGGTTTTTAGTTTCCTTGGCCTTCCTTGACAGAATCGCTCAACTGCTACATTATAAAATATCGTCAGTGCTTTCATGGTTCCAAGTTCACAGTGAAATCTTCGGTCCATCTGGAGCTGATTTTGCGGCATGAGTGGATGCTGACTCTCTGTTCCCTCCTCCTTCCCCTCCTTTCCCAGCACTCGGGTTCTCCACCTTCAGACTCTCCCCGGATCAAAAATCTGAGTCTCATCTGAGAACTTTTCTGTGTGTCCCACACATCCAGGCAGTGACTTAAACAGCTTCAATGAACTTCTGAAGAGTTTTCAGATTTTATGAAGTGTTTTCACATATGTTACTGCATCTGACCCTCACCACAACCTGGGAGCGATTAGATTAACCCTCCTCTCCCCCCACACTTTTAATAACACACACGGATATGCGTTGCCAATGAGGAAAAAAAGGGAAGCCTAGAGAAGCTGTGACTCTAGGTAGTTCAGAGAGTGAGGAAAGAATGAAGTTTGTCCCCGAGTGTGTGATTTCAAAACCTATTCTTCTACAAGAGCATGTCGGTTCTGAGGTCCCATTGATTCTTCTGCTGTAACGTTTTCCATGTATCTCCTCTTCTCCATTCCAACACTTGCATTTTTTTCAGATGTTCTCACTGTTGATTCATCCTACATGTGGTCTCAGATTAATCTTCCTAAACTACAGTTGTGTTTACATGTCCAGAATCCCTCAGCCTGGCACTCAGAGGACTTCATGCTGTGGCTTCAGCGTGTCTTTCGTCTTTGTCTCCCAGGATTCCTCTACATGTACCGTGGATTTCAGGTGCAACAAAAATTCTCACCATTACTCAAATATGGCTCACAGTGCCCTATACACACGTTCCTTCCTTTTACAATAACTACTGCCTCTCCTTCCTTTCTTTCAACATCTTATCCATCCTGAAGGCCCTGCTCAAATTCCATATCCTTCATGAAAGCTTTCCTGGAACCTTCCGATGGGCACTTTTTCCCTCTCTCTCTCTCCTCTAACTTCCCACCGTCCTTTATCTGTGACTCTCGTGACTCATAACTTTCTACTTTATAGTTTGCGCCTGTGTCTTACTTTTCTTTTCTGACTGTGCACTTCTTCAGTTAATGGATTGCCTTTTTGTATTTCTTATCATCTATCCCTCAGTCCTTTGAACAGTGACAAGCACAGGTAAGTATTTATAAAATAAAGTTATTTGTGAATAAATGTGTAAATGAAGGAATGATAGAATGAAGGAATAAAATCAGTTGGTGGTTTCTGATTACCATGGGAAGTCCCCATTTTCCAAAATATTTCTCTCCTTTTGCCCCTTTGGTCTGCATGTGCTTATCCCCAACTCCCCCCAACACACAATCACCAGGCCATTAAATTATGAAATTCCACCAGTACAGTACTATCGTGTGCATTTATTACTTTAATGTCTGTAACATCTTGTTGACCTAGGGATCGGAAGTCTAGCTTTCTCGATGAACTAGTCCATCATCTATGATAAGTAAAGGTTCTGAGAGTGGGAATTTTTTGCAAACTCTGGAGACAGGCTACATATTGGAGAGAACAGTGTGCCACATAAGATTGCAAAGTAGTAGCTGAAGGGAGAAATGGGCCAGTTTGGAGGAGGTGGCCACTCACACAAAGACCCCCTGCTTTTCATCTCTGGTTCAGTTTTACAGCCCTCAGATGTCTCCATGCAAGCCTTTGTTCCCTTCTGCCCCCTCACTGCCTGTGACCACCCAGGTGACTTTCCAGGGTCTGCCTCTTGGGGTCTGCTAGCTTGGCCCTGGACACAGCAGAACATGTCACACGTCAGCCCCCTTCTGCTCAGGGAGGATCTTCCCTCAAGAAGGAGAGAAAGAGCAGTCCTGTGACACGTGGGAAGGATGGTATGCACAAAAAGAAAACTGGCAAATGACACCTTCTTGCCCCCGAGGTGAGGTGAGGCATTACCTGGCCAAGTGCCAGTTTGTTAAATTGAATAAATCAGATTTCTAATGTTTAATAACAGATGTGCTGGCTGCAAATCATGAAATCATTTCATATTGCTTCATGCCATGGTAATAAAAAAGTCATCTGGCTTCACTTGGCCAGGTAACGTGTCTTCCTCCAAGGGTCAAATGGATTTGCTGCAGCTCTTGGGTACACGTGACAGACTGTGGAAGGGGACTGTCAGAGAAGGGGACAGGTGCTGGCATCATGTGCTCTGGGTCCGATGGCCCAAGGTGTGCATTCAACCCCCTGAACTTGCCCTCATTTTGGTCCTCGGGGAGCTGGAATATTCTCCAGGAGGCTCCCTTTACCCGCCCTTCCCATATTTCACATCTGGCAGTGTGAACATCTGAGGAAGGCTAAAACGGATTTGCCAATCACGCTGGATATGGCTGGCATGGAACCAGAGCTTTATCTCTACAGGCGCCAAGAGGAGCAAATAGCTGAGAATATTTGACCCTCTCAGAACATGCCTTGCAAAGGAGTCTGGATTAATCTACTGAGGTGGGGGAGCAAGGAAAAAAAATGGGCCCGATGAAGCTTGGTAATACATCAAAAGAACTTGCAACATGGACATATGATGAAACTGCCAAGATGATTCAAATATTGAAAGAACCAAGTTATCGAGAAAGACCTTCCAGAGATGATAATGATAAAGTGAGGTGATTCCTTATCCTTAGAGAAAATCAAAGGGAAAAACTAAGCAAAATCAAGCTAAGAGGTCAAAGATGCCGATGTTGTGATTACTGGCACTTTTTCCTAGAAGCCAATTGAAGGGAGCTAAAGAAGGATACCAGGGCTATAAAAGAGTAACCATGACTGCAGCTTCTCAAAGAGAGTAATTATTCCTTCCCAGGAAGCATGATGTCAGTACTTAGTGAAATAAAAGGCAACTACTTAATGGCAACCGCAATGCCAAGTAGGATAATGAGTTCTTGAGAAGTACAGCCTATGGACTCAGCTTCTTGGAGGCAAGGGTGCTCAATAAGCCTCAAGGCCCAAATAAAACATCAACAACAAAAACCAGGACCCAAGAGCAGGCAAAAGAAAGGTCAACAGTGGGCTGGGAATGACTTCTGAGTGGCCTTCAGTGCCCCCAGCAGAGGCTCCACGATTCTTGCGCTGATCAAGGGCACCCCTCATGCTGATCCTTGCCCACAGAGGAAATCTCATGTCTAAGTTGGCGCTCACTGAATCCCTCCATCACAATGCCAGGTGCTGGCCCAGATCAGGCAAATACAGAGATCTGGCCCTACAAGCAGCCGACAGCCTATCTGGGAAAACCAATGTGTAAATAAACAGTGATAAACACTGGGGAAGCACTACATGCAAGGCGTGGTGGGACCCTGGGGGGCCCTGCAGGCTGGGCATGAGGTCCTGCTTGGCTCTGAAGCCACTGCAAGGATGTCCTGCTGCTCCCAAGCGGCCCGGCGGGGTCTCATGCCACTGGAGGTCCAGGGCTGCTAGGGGCGGAGATAAGCATGGGTGAAATGTGCTCCGTGATCGTCTTGGGAAAGCACGGTGGCCAGGTTTTCTGAAGCAAATGTCAGGGCATAGTGTCCCATAAAAGACTTGGAGCTGTTTCAAGATCTCGGTGACACTGTGAAAGATGTGAAATGTGGGGATTCCCAGAGCATTTTGGTTTATGAGGACAGAGACAGGGTGTGTTGATAATAAATGGGCTCAAACTAGCAAGGTGAGTAATGCCTGAGAAGCAGAATGCAGGGTCAAGTGGAATTAGAAGGCATATCCAACCCAACCCCTCAATTACAGATGGGGAAATCGAAGCACAATGAAGAGAAATGACTTACCAAGATCCTGGTGCTGGCAGAAGGAGAATCTAGTTTTATTTCCTCTGAGAGGCAGTAAAATTTCATATTCACTTTTCATCTTCAGTAAAATGTGTGAAAGTTAAATGAAATGCAAGTGTACAACTTGTTCTGTTTCTATAATAATGTCATTTTATAGTAATAAAACATTTAATTTCTTTATCTCAAGACATCTTGTTATGGAACCTGCAACCCAAGTTCTAACTCTCTTTGCACTATTTCATCAAAAGCAAAGAGAAAGTTGAAGCAACTTATTTCATAGTGGAAAAATAGTCAAAGAAGAAACCCATGCTGAGATAGAATATTAGGAGAGAAGCAGAGTTGGAGTGCAATTACAGCTCCAGATATAGAAGGAGAAGGAAAAAAGACAGGTCTATCTCCTGGCAGAGGAGAAGAGAACACTGTAGTGCTGTAAACCAACTCCAATCCAAACCCAAATTAATTGCAGGCATGTAAACTGATGGCAATAATGCAATAATGATGTCATTTGTCGAACACTCACCATTTGTCAAGGACTACATTCAGAGCCACATGAGTGCTCAGGAGCTTCTGCCATCTGCCATTCTCTGAAATGATCAGCCATCAGGTGCACAGGCTGGTGCTGGCACCAGTGCTGGAGAGACAGATGGGGCCTGCCTGGCCTTCCACGCCAAAGAGCTCAGAGCTGGAGGCGGCATGGGGGGAGCACTAATGCAAGTTGGGGGAATATAAAGGCCAGCCCGGAGCAGAGGAGCAGGAATTCCAGAGAGAGCAAGAGAGCTGCCCCGGAGACCACAGCTGGACGTGCAAAAGTAGCTGCAAGAGCTAGTGGGCATTGACTTCTGGAAAGATTTTTGGAGTCAGAGACACCTGAGTTAAAGTTCTGGTTCTGCCACTAACTGTGTGAGGCTGGACAAGCTACTTACTATCTGTCATTGGTTTACCAGGCACGGTTTTTCTACGTTTTAAAATCTCTGAAATTACGACGGTTGGGTGTCTTGCAACGATCGCTGGCAGAGTTCTGTTTTGTGTTTTCCTCGGGTAGGGGTGCTTTTCTGTCCGTCATGAGGAACTGGCCTGATGGATTGGAATGAGGCCTCGGGAGCCAGATGAGGGCTTCAGGTGTTGTAACAAAGAATCCTGCAAACATACCTGACCTTGAGTCAACCTAAAATCACTCCAGCCCCTCCTGGTGCAAATCTCCAACCGTGACAACCCCAAGTAAAAGCAAAGGGGGTGGAGAAACACCACCAGGGTCTTGTTACAGTGGTTTGAACTCAAACAGTCTCACGATGGCTTCCCTGGGTCAAGGCCAGCTGCAGTGGTGTGTTCCTCCCAAGTAGTCTTTTCCCATTTCGGGGACTCCCGGAGGTGTATTCAGTAATGCACTCCTCATTCTGCAGCAGATGGAAAAGTGTTTAAAAAGGTGCAAGGTTTATTTATGGAAGCATGAGATTGAATTTAAGAGATGCGCTTTGCCAATATGAAATGTGAACTCTCAAAACAGGAAGTGTGTTTTACTGCCTCTTTATTTTATTGCCGTATCAGCTGCCCAGAGCTGAAGAAGCTTCCTCTCAGGAATTATTTATTTGCTAACTTCTGAACCAGAACATCTCGACCCTCAGCACTTGTGCTCCTTGCTGCCAGATTCCCAACTACAAACATGTGCCTCGCTGTCTTTCAGAGGGGATCCATCGCAGGTTTCAGTTGAAAACATTCATACTCATATTTTACCCTGAATCTTTTTTTTATATAAATGCAGATGTTTCAAACAAATGGAATATGGAATCGAACAATAGAGGATAAGGTTAGAATAATGGAGGAAGTCTTGAATTTTCTTGTATATCTCCACATACCCAACAATCAGTGCTCTGTCATTAACATTTAATCAATATGAAGAGTTTAATGGAAGGAAAGGAATACCTAATCATTTGGACTTATCACGATGCAACTGGTCCTGATGAAGAAACTGAGCACGATTTAGCGAGTTGTTCAGTATACAGTGCACGCTTCTCCTCCTGCGCTGAGAGTTCCAGTTTTGCAGAGCTGAAAGTTGCCACATTAGCCTGCATTGAATGGGTCAATGATAATTTGTTAGAAGCACAAAGACTGGAGAAACAGTCTCATGTATATAAAGGCATGGAACTGGGACTCGGAAACTTTTGTCTTATTCCGGGCTCTCTGGAGTTCAGCACCGGCCGTGAGCTCTTGTGAACCCTTTCCTTCCAAGAGCCAGGTATTCTGGGAAGCGCTGGAGATAAAGTTCCATGAGAAAGCACCTGGAGAAAAACTGAATTACACATATGTATATTTATATATACTATATCTATATGCATATAAAGGACAGAGCTGCCGTGCAGGCGTTCCTTCAGCTGCAAGGAAGAATCTTCTGAAGAAGTAACTCGCCCACCTGTGGGCTTTACCTGCAACGTCCCTGACGACGTCCCTGGGGGAAGCTCCGGCTGAAGACACGTTACAAAGGCGCCACCTACTGGATGATCTCTGAACCACACCTTTAATTCATGTCTTCTACTCAAAACTCTTCAATGGCTCCCCATTGTTGACAGGGAGCACAAATCCTTGGCATTCGGGGCTTTTATAATCCAGCACAAGTGTATTTTCAGGTCTCACCCCCTACCACTCCCTGTGAGTACGCTGTGACAGTCAGACTGAGCGCCTCACCAACTCCCCAGGGTAAGTCTGGAAAGTTCTGAATCCTCCCTCCCAAGCTTGGCCCTGAGGGAGAAACAGGGCAATTTCGGGAGTTCTGAGCTGGAAGCCCAGTAGGAAAAAGGCAGAAGGGAAGAGGTTCCCTTGGACCCTTATAGTAGCAGACCCCCAAGTTCCCATGACCACCTAAAGGCAGGACTTCCCTGTGGTCACTTAGAAGTTCAAACAGAAGAAAAGCCAGTAATAGGAATACACACAGAGGACCTGAGAAACTCACAAAATATACATAATAAAAATAAACGCAAGAAAAAAGATGGCCAAATTCACAAATGATCAAAAATGCAAATTGCAAATTAAAGTCCAGCATTACAGGTTGGCCTGTCTAATTTGCACAGGTGGTTTTTAAAGTAGGAATGCACCAGGCTGGGGGGGACCCAGCAAATCAGCAACATCATACGCTTTTGCAGGGCAGCGCATCTGGAGGGCGACTGGGTGATATCCATCAAAAGCCTCAGGCATGTGCTTGCACTTTAATCCAGAATTTTGATTTTAAAATTGTCTTCAGGATATCATCAGTGTTTTGAACTAAAATATATCTACTAGTACTGCAATTATCACTGCAACATTAATTGCAATAGAGAAAAACTTGAAACAACATCCATGGTTAATCATAAGAGATTTGGTATATTCATATATGATAAATTTAATTTGACAGTAAAATGGACACTGTGGCACAAGTGTTTATTCCATGTATATTGATCATACGATAGTATTTAGAGACAAATAGCCAATTGAAAGCCAGCATACTCTCTTTGATTCCATTTTTGTTTCTAACATATCAGGAAGAATTACTCCAAAATTTTAATTGTCTCTTATCCAGGTGGCAGCAGTATAAGTGATTATTATTTTCTTCTTTCCCAAATTTCTAAATATTCTGTAAAAGGTAATATCCTTACTTTTATAATTAGAATAATGTTTTTAAGAATGAAAGGGGTAACAACCCAAGCAAAGCAAGATTCATATTAGCTTGTGTCTATACATATATGAAAAGCTACCAAACTCAGCTTTCCTAATTTTTCTGGTCAGTGTCTACCTCAGTTTGGCCTCTCTGGGATGCCTAATATTTCACTCGGTACCAAGTCCAAAGCAGATGTCACTTACGAACCCACAGCCATGCACCTCCACGCAGGTCCCGTGGGCTCTTCGGCGTCCCTGGGGTATCTTCTCCATCTGCCTCCCATGGTTTGTCCTTGATCAGCACTGAAGTTACAGGGACACAAGTGATATCGAGGATCACCCACAGGCTGCTCTTATTTTCTAGTCCTCATTTTTGCCAGCTTCCTTTTCTCTCTGTACTTTTAAAGGTAGGGAATCAATATTTTTAAAAGGGAGTTTTCCCACTGACCTAACGTTCCTACCCACTACTGCCCTTCTGCCTCTGGGTGAAACGCCCCGCGACGTCAGCAGGCCGGGGGTGGGGGCGGTGAAACGGCTCCGCACCAAGGCCGGGTGCACCCCACCAAGGCCGGGTGCACCCCGCGACTGAGCAGAGCCTCTGCGGAACCACAGGGACACCTGCACCAAGAGTCGTGAAAACAGCTGGAGGCTTCAGTCGGGTCCCACAATGCGGGATTCATCCTAATGTCATCGTTGCCTTGGAAGAAGAGAAGTAGCCAGAACCAAAAATGCTTACTGCTGGGTTGTCATTAGCAGTGAAAAGCAGGGAAACAATTTAAATATCCAGTAACAGGGAAACAGTTAAGCAAATTCTAGGATATACATTCAGTGGAAACTTATGTAGCCATTAAAATAACTTAGGAAAACTGCATAGCAGTTTGATAAATGGCTATGGCTTAATATGAAGTGAAAAATAACTGGAATTAAAAGTAGCTGGCTTCCTGTGCTTACAGACTACGTAAAAATAAATCTGTACATAAAGAAAGAGAAGGAAATATGCAAAGAAAGATAAAACCATCTAAATACATCTTAAATTCATTTTTTTAATGCCAAATGAAAGTCACCTATGTCCTTCGTAGGTTTTAAATCTCTGAACTGAATGTGAGAGTGAAAAGCAAAACCCGTATTTGTCCAGTGTGATGGAAAACCATTAAAATCTGATGCAAACAATAGCAGAAGCATTTCCTCTCCCCACACAGCTTCCTAAGTGGGATCTACTCATGGAAACTCCACTCTCTGGTGACTTGCTCGAAGGATGGGTTTGGTCAGCTCCAAAATTTAAAAATATAATATAAAAAAAAAATGGTTGCAGCCTTGCAGTTCTGATATCCCAGAGGATGCCCAGAGCTCCGACCTGCCACCCACATCCCGTTTAACCGAATGACCAGAGACTTAACGGCAGGAATTTGCATCTTCAGTTCATGTAACTTACTCTGTGATTTTCTCTTGTACAGCGATACCCTATTTGGTAGAGCCATAGACCAACCCTCCCTAAGCAACCTGGAGACCCTAGATCCAAACAAGGAAGGAGATTTAAAGAAAGAGACAAATTGGCCTTTAATTGAAGGAGGAATGAGCCAGCACAGTGCAGCCGTCTCTGGGACAGCAGCTCCTCTAAACGCACGCCCTGCTCTCGGCGACGTTGGCTTGGCAACTCGCTTACAAGCTCTGCTCGGGGAAAATTCTTTTCAGCACTCGCCAAAGTGCCGATCCAGGTTCCTTTGCCTAGCAGCCTTGAAAGCTTGCACACATTTAGAGAAAATACTTTCAAATGACTACGGAGTTCTGCTTTATGTTTCATGTGCCTTTGAACTTATTACCTCTTTACAATGTCTTGGACTATTAGTTTGGGAACATTTAAAGTTAATGACTATATGGAAAGTAAAGCAACACTTTGATGTTGTCCAAGTCATTCATTTCTCTCTTTCATACACAGGAGGTTATAGAAGGTTGGATGATGCCAGATCAAGTCATTTCAGGAATAAATAACTTATTGGGGGTCTGTATGAATTGCTGCTCAGGGGAAAAGGGGAATAGATCAACTCTGGAATGTCTAAGGGAACCAAAGCCATGATTAATGAGGGCCAACTTCAGAATGGAGCACACGCAGATAGGATTACTTCACACAGAGACCAGGGCCCGTCTGTCCCAGGCTACCCGGACACAACCTCTGGAAGCACGTGGTTCACAAATGGGACTGGTTCCAGCGAGGCAATGACGGCAAAAAGGAGAAGTGGAGATGTCTCTCTGGCCAGAAGTGGACAGAGCCCACGGGACCATCAAATGCAATGACGATGACCATTAACGCAAGCTGGAGAGTGCTGCTAGAAGGTCAAGGCTGAAACGTTCTGGTCGGGCGTCTTCCATGAAGCAGAGTGTGGTTTTCCAGACAGTGTGCTCTTCCGGGCAACAGTCACCAATACGGCATTTTTTGTTTGTTTTGTTTGTTTCTTATTTCTATAGGTAAGAGCTTGGAAGCTATTTGTGGGATGGAGCTCCCTGTGGTATGTAAGAGGCTTAGAAACAGAAACAGAGCCAGGGAATCAGAGACAGAAGGAAGGGAGACCTGCTCATATTAGATTTTGTGGTTTTGGTGCAATTGGAGTTTACTGATGGAGAAAAAACAACTATCCACAAGAAACCGCCTCAAACTCCCCAGATAAACAGCAAAGGACAGTAGACCAGGGACAGAACATCTAAACCGTGAGTGAAGCCAGAGTGTCCAGCAGAAACTCCAGAATGCCATTCGTTAGTCCCCTTTCCAAACAGCTAAGTATGTCTTCACTGAGGCAACTCTGTGCTACAGTCGTGTTTGGTTGTCTGTGGACACCAGTGAAATGACACCTTCTCTTCAAAACGCTGCTGTTACTAGAAGACCCGACTAATACATTTCAGCAACTGGGAAGAGGCAACATGGCGCGCAGTAGTAAGTCTTTGCGCAAATACTTGTTGCACCTCTACCATGTGCTTGGGACTGATCCTGACAACGAGGATGTGATGGGGACAACAGAGACGGGGCCCAGTTCACAGGAAATTCACACTCTAAATCAGACCAGAAACAAGTAACAGTAAATGAAGACTATATCAGTTGTTAGGAGCAATGGAGACCGGGGAGCAGAGTGGCTGAATTAAGGGTGGACAGTGGCGGGTGAGTGAGGATGGAGTGACTTAGTCCGAATTGTCGGGGGAAACCTTGCTAAGGAGGGGCTGCTTGATCTGAGACTCTAAAGCCAGACCTCTAAAGATAAAGGAAAAAGAGTTTCCAGGCAGAGGAAACCGCAGGGAGAAGCCCTCAGGCAGGTATCAGTTTTGCTCCTTCAGGAAACAGAAGGAAAACCACTGCCTCTAGGGCTGAGAGGTGAGGAGGAGAGGCAGAGAAGATGATTTCAGAGATTATGTAGTGGTAGGTGCATCACAAGGCCCTTTAGTCCTGAGTAAGGAGTTTTAATTTTAGTTTAAGTGCAATAGACAGTCATTGAGAGCTTGAAGCAGGGGAGCAACATAATTTATGTGCTTAAGAGATCACAATTATTGCTCTGCAGAGAACGGATGGAAAGGGGGAAACGGTAGAAGGAGGGAAACTAGTTAGGAGGCTATTGCAATACTTAAGGCACAAAATTGTGGTGATTTGGACTAAATGTTAATAGCGAGGTGCACAGAATCTAGATTTGCTTAGGTGGCAGAGCTTGCAGAGATTGCTGTGAGACTGGACGGCGGCACGGTGTACTAAGGCGGGAGCCGCTCCGAAATCCCAACATATTTGGGGGAGGATGTGTGAACTCAGAACTGAGTGACTCCTGTGGGTTCAGGTGGTTTGGGAGAACTTTCTGGAAGAGGAGAACCTGAGCTTGACCTCTAAATCTGTCTAGAATTTGGACACATATTTAGTAATGAATGTTGAGATTGATTTTAGCGTGTGACTTGAAAATTTTTTTGTTCCTTCATTGCTTCACCAGTTCCAGTCATTAGTGATTTTGCCAACCAAATGTAATTATACTTACAGTTTTTCTTTAAACAGAAACTTCCCCTTTTTTCTTAAATAATAACGTTTTTTACAAAGAAACATTATACCAAGGGATTGTTGGGTTAGAGTGCTTAAAATACTGGATTGAGTCACTAAAACTCCCTAAGTCACCCTATTCTTGAGATGATTGTTGTGTGCCGTTACTAGCACTCATCACACCGAATCCAACGTTCTGTTTAATCATCTTTCTCTCCCAGTGGGTTTTAAGCTCCTCTAGGGAGAGGCTTGGGCACTTTGCTGTTTGTTGTTGCCATGGCTTTGGGGAACAATGAACCACGGCAGTTGGATCTTTGTCATCTTCATCTTTGTCTAACTTGGAGCCGGTTGTGTCTCAGGGACAGAGGAAGTTGAGTAAATAACCACACAGATCATGTCATGTTTTGTATTTCTGGATTTTGCCCTCTTGATTCCAGTCTTTATGCCCACCTCAACTGAGCTCTTGGTAGGGAGCTTCCTGCCCATCTACCTGGGCGAGGGTTAAGGTGAGGCAGGTGAGGAGTTTCAGGCACAGGATTTGAGGAGATCTCATGCTCACTTGCCCGACCCTGAGAGTGGGAGCCTCTTTGACTTCCGTGCCTGAGCCTTCTCCCCCCTCCCCTTAACCCCAGCCCACCACCTGGCCTCTGACCTTCTTTAAACCTTTGGTAAGTCTCCAGCCTGTGCCAGCTCCCACCCCTTGTTTATCCTCACTGGCTTCCAAACACAGTTGGCTTTTAGAATTCAAGGCAAAGTTATGTCTGCAGGTATGTTTTCAGCCTAAGAGATGTCAGGCATTTTGATTGGAGTCAAAAGACGTCCGAGTGCCCCCAGAAATATTCACAGTGGCCTCGGTAGAGACAAGCCCCAGGAGAGCCCATCCAGACTGTTGGCTAAATTTTCCAAACACTCAAACACTTCATTTTGAGAAAGGAGAAAAAAGGAAGAAATTCCAGGTTGATGAGAATTCTGTTGCTGTTTCCCTTGATCCCCTCGGGTGTGCCAGGCATGGAAGACAAACAGGAGGGTGGAGGAAAGAGGAGACACTTCTGAGTAGGGGAAAAATAGCAAGACATGCAGAGATCAGAGCCCAGCAAATGTGGAGAATCCTCAACCAGCATGGTTCTCAGTCCAAATGGTGACTCTCTCCTGATTTGTTCTTTCCCCCATTTGCTCCCCAATGAAATCTAGTAACTAATTCCCAGTTAAGCAAATCAACTAGAAAAGTTAGCTTCTATTTGCAGACATTTTTTTAAGTCAGAAATTCTTCTTTCTAATTTGCCATGGAACTTGGGTTGATTTTTTGTATTTGGTTTTTTAAACCCAGATTTGTGTTTTGGTAACAGCTACTAAAACAACAACAAAAAGTCACACTTCTCTCCCTGAGGACTACAAACAGAACTGCAGTAATATGTAAAACAAACCATATGATCTGCTCTCATTATTACATATAAAATTTTAAATGACTAATCTTTTCATATCTGCTTCTGAATTGTCTCCAACTGGCTGACCAACGAGCAACACTTTCCTTGGTTATGCGAGTAGAGGGAAATCCCTTACCTCTGCCCTCCAGTTTATTTTTTCAAGTTCTTATTTCCAGAAGTAGACTGTGTACAAGTCAACATTGGGTCAAGTGATATGAGTTTTCAAGTTGGCAATGACCCCAAACATCTTGCGGAGCTAATTCACTTATTTACAGAGGGGGCAACTGGGCCCCAGAGTGAGGAAACCACCTGCCAAGGCCATGAGTAAATTAGAGAGAAGGAAGACTTGTTGAGCATCTCCTTTTGCTAGGCATGTTATTAGAGATCTTACTGGCATTTTCTATACTAAATAGCCTGACACCCCTATGAAGTATCATTATTGTTGTTTTATTAGTGATGAAAACAAGATTCAGAGTCTCTCTATTTATGGTCCTTTCCTTCCCAACCATCCCTCCAGTCATCAAATTAGGACTTGGCTTCTTTGGAGAACGAACTGTAAGGTGGCCGCCATGGCCCCGGGGTCCACTCTCTTGTGGAGTCCCCTCTCCTTGAGTGTGGATGGGACCAGGTGTGTTTGCAACCAAAAGAATATGGCAAAGATAATGGGATGTCCCTCCTGCGATTGCATTACATTATTTAAGTTTGCTAGAAAACTCTGAGTGAGCTTGGAAGCAGATTTTTCTCCAGTTGAGCATTCAAATGAGAATGCAGCCCAATTAACACCTTAATGGCAGCCTGCTGAGACCGTGAAGCAGAGAACCCAGCTAAGCCACATCTGAACTTGACCCACAGAAGCTGTGAAAGAATAAATGGGGTTTTTCTAAGCTTCTAAGGTTGTGGTAATTTGTTACCCAGCATAGAAAACAGCATCTTTTATAACCTGACCCTGATATAGGTGCTATTGATTCAAAATTGATAAGAAACAATCTCTACCTTCAAGTTGGTGGAGATAGAAATGTAAATATCAGTTAATTATAAGGCAGGGTAATAAATTCTAAAACTTTTTGTAAAAAAGTTTCTGGCAGTGAGCAGGAAAGAATACAAGAGGGAGTCTTTCAGCAGTACTTCATTCTTCTCCTCTCCCCCGTCCCCAAAGACCTCTTTCTTCTTATCCCAATCTTCTCTCAGACTCTTCCTTCCCACTGATGTGTGAGGATTGATGACAACCCAAAGTGACACGTTTATTTTTACTGAAACATAGCAGAGAATGTGCTCACCAACATCCATGAGTTTCCACTCCTTCATTGGCATTCTGCCCTTATAAGTTTCCCATACTGCCCTGAAGTTGGAAGGGGCCACAGGACTGAGTTCTGGCCAAAGCATGCTGCTTTAGTGATATGCAGCCCTTTCAGTCTTGGCTTCAAAGTTTCCTCCAGACAGAATGAAGAGGATCAAATGGAAAATTGCAGGGCCCTGTAAGAATGGAAAGATCCTAGGTCCCTAAACCACTATATGAAAGGATGCCCTTGACTATGAAGGATGACCGTGATATGAGCAAGAAATAAACATTTATAGCAGTAATCCACTGAAACTTTGGGTTATTACAGCAGCTAGTCAATAGCACAATTGAGTTTTAACTAGTATCAAGGATAATTGAAAGGGTAGGGTCGCTGGATGAAGACCCTTTTAATTGCTGTGTTTAATTTTCTTTGAGCTCTCCCAGAATCCTAAATTAATGTATCTACTTCTGTGGGGCTCTGTGGGCAGGACAAAGGCATGTCTGGACTCTGCAGGCCTTTGTAACCTTGACCTAGGCAAGGGATAAGTCAGTGCTCCAGCCTTCCCATCTGCATGTGCTCTCCCTCCCTGGCAAACTGTGGTCCAGATTTCCCAGTTCATTTCTAGCTATTATAAGCGCTGGGCAAAGGGCCAGAATGTTTCATATTGTAATGGAAAATAATCCTCCCACCCTCAATCTGCACATTTTACTTAAGGTGTGAAAAATGCTTTCCCAGCTTCAGCCAGGAGCAGTCAGTTCTCCATGGGGACCTGGGCTAGGGGAGGTGGGGGCATGATTAGGTGAGGAGAGAACCCTCCCTGCAGCAGTTTCCAGGGGAGCAGCAAGCATGTAATTCAGAGGAAAACAAGCCTCCGTCTCCAGCCTGGTTCAAATTACACGTTGCTGCCTCACCTGGGTGCCCAGGAGCTCCCGCTCACACTCAGCCTGGACCAACCGGGAGGGAGCGGAGGGGGAGCCCAGCCCTGGGCTTGGTGGGCTTGGAGTGTAGAAACCATCACCATCGTGTTGCCTCCAGAGGCCGGTGCTATCACCAGGTCAAGGGCAGAAAAGGGAAAGGGAACCTGACCCAGCTTGACTTGCAGATGCAGTAGATGAGTCCTCACAGATCCCCAAATCTGAGAGCTGTTAGAGAAGCTAGAACCAAATAACTCTTCAAGAGGCAGAGAAACATGGCAGCTGAAGGCAGATGTGTGCAGTAGGAAAAGTAAATGTTTCACAATTCTGGGTCCTTAATAATTACTTCATTAATATGTTTCCTTAGATATTTGAGATGAATACTATACCATTTCTCAACAATGGTTCCCAGGTGACCAGGTAATTATACAACAGTAAAAATTACAGATAGGACCCCTCAGATAAAGTGATATACTATTCATTGGGGATGAATATGGTGAGCTTCCTCTGGAACTTTAAAAATTTCCTTCAAAAGTGTTAAGTGAATCATTAACGATGCTCTAATGAATAGATATTTTTTAAAGTATGGCTTAATTTACAAATATTAATTTTCAACTTCTTTTTTAACCTTATCAAGTAAGATCGAATTTTTAAAACTTAAGGATCAAAGGTTTTTAAAAAATTGATTAAGGATCTACAGATCAACTAATGCAATCTCTCTTTTACATGTAAGACAACTGTAGCTCAGAAGTTATTTACAAGTAGAGGTCTGCTGGGAGGCCAAACTGCTCTCTGATCTGGGGCAAACCAGACAAAATTTGGGGACTGCTCGTCCCTCAGTGAAATATCCTGTTCACAGCTTCCATGTTTGCCCCAACAAAAGAGATTTTATCCTCCTGGTCCACATTAATTTTCCTCTTGTCTACCAGGAGTATCAGTTTTTGTCACGTTGGCACTTCCTCAGCTATGCTCAGCTGCTTCATGAAACCATTTGCTTTATTTGGGTCAGGCTGGAACCACATCTGATTCTTACCAATAACATGCACTCTCTATTTGCTATTTGCTGTTTGCCAAGCACTTTACAAGGCATTTTATAGCCATTATTTTATTATTTGATCCTTACAACTAATTTATGAGGGAAATATTATAAAGCTCCACCTTACATTAGGGAATGGAAACTCAAAGAGGTTAAGTTACTTGCTCGAGGTCACACAGCAGGAAAGAGCCCACACTGGGCTCCGTGGACGCCGTTCAGTGGCTCGAGCCACCTGCGCCCTTCTCGCGTCCGTCCTTTCCATCAGTCTCCGCATGTAAGCCGTCAGCTGGTTCTGCTGCTTCAATCTCCAGATCTACTGATCTGAGCATTTCTTTCCTTACTGCCTGCTCTGTCACTGTCCTGGCCTAAGCCACCGTCGTCTCTTGCCTGCTTTCAGCCTTGTCCCTCTAGATCGGAGAATTCCTTCACAGCAAACAGACTGATTTTGTTATCAAACCACACTTCCAATCATTTCCCATTTCTCTTAAAATCCATACTTTTTCTGATGACTTACAAGGCTCCTCCGGCCTAGCCCTTGCCTGGCTTCTAACCTGTTCTGCCTTTTCTCCCTCACCACTGATGTCCAGCCTCTCTGGCTTCCTTTCTTTTCTGGAATTTACAGCTCTTTCCTGCCTGTCTTCTGACAGGATGTCCCTCTGACTCAAGAGGGCTTGGCAGGGACATCTTCCACTTTTAATTCAAATAACAGTGAAAAACATTCATAATCCTGAATCTTTAATCATCTGGCCTCTCATCATCATTTGATGTTTATTTTTCGTCATGTGATGGACATATTTACTTGTTCACCTGTCTCTCCTGGCCAACTTCACAAGAGCAGCGCCTGATTTATAAGGAGGGGTTCATTAAGCCTTTGGCAGAGGAATGGCTAGAGGGTGTATCAGTTTCTTCGGGTGCCTGTAACTAAGTACCATGAACTGGGTGGCTTTAAACAACAAGTATGAATTCACTTGCAGTTCTGGAGGCTGGAAGTACGAAACCAAGGTGTCAGCAGGGCCAAGCTCCTTCCACAGGCTTCAAGGAAGAATCCTTCCCTGCCTCTCCCAGCTCCTGAAGTCCCAAGCGTTCCTTGGCTTGTGACGGGTGACTCTCCGCCTTTGTCTCCACACGGCCTTCTCTGTGCACCTGCCTCTCCTCTTTCCATAAGGACACCATCACTGGACTTAGAACCCACCCTAAATCCAGTATGATTTCATCTCTAGATGCCACCTGGTTACATCTGCAAAGTCTGTTTTCAAACACATTCTGTGCTCCTGTTAGACGTGGATTTGGGGGAGACGCTATTCGGCCCAGTACAAGTGGGTTTACCTGGTTTAGACTAAGCTCTGCAAAGGCACATTTACCTCTGTAGTCCCTTTTCCCAATACAGGGTCTGCCCCAGAGTAGGCTCTCACGAAATGTCATAAAGTAAACAGGAGCACATAAAACACTGCTGAATGAATAAAATGAGGAGCATGGAATATATATGCCTCTTCCTTCCTTGAAGGCTTTGAACTCTAGAAGAAATGAGTACAGAAAAGAAAAATAAAAAACAAATTTGTTCCTAGCATATTGAATTTTCGCCCAGAGTGTTGTTTTTTTTTTTTTAGTAAATTTGGAGAGAGGAGGTGACATGGATGCTTGCAGAGACCAGCTGGGTGTCCTCTTCTCCTGTCCCAAGTACCAGCATCGTCACTAGAACAATAGGCCGTTCCACTTTAACTTCTGTAAGAACTACTTCTTTGCTATTGGCTTTAATCCTTGTTTGTGTAAACCCTCCAACATATCTAAATATAATTTTGATATACTCGGGTCTGTGGTCTGAAAAAACAGACTTAATGACTGCTTCCTCTTCCTGAGCACCCAGCTAACCTACATATCCCAGCACTAATATAGAAAAATTCAGGCCCCGTGACAAGTTTGGGGCCATGGAACGTGAGTAGTTGTGTCATGTGCCATCTCGGGACTGAAGCAGTTAAGAGCGTCACGACATCTTCTCTCTCACTTCGTTACCAAGGTGATCTTGGAGGCCAAGAAGGCATCCAGGTTCCCAAATCACTGGGTGGAGAAGAAACTACCATCAACAAGCATTGAGCTGTGACATGTCAGCAAGGAACCACTTCCGTTATTTTTAATTCACTGAGATTTTGGTCTCGTTGGTTATAGCAGCTTTGTGATACTTGCTCTTGCTAATACAGTGACCTTTAAAAGAATTATTATTTGCATTGATTCCATTCACCACTCAGGATTATGAATGTTTTTATTTCAGTCCATATTACAAATCAAATGGGAATTTCCAATGCAATTGTCTTCCCATTGTGAGTAATATCACCCTAACAACATTAATCATTAAGTTAATAATATTAATGAATGTTTATCTAGTGATAAATATTTTGGAATACAATGAAATTATGTATTGCTTGAAATTTTAATTTAATGTTTTAAACATTCATTTTATATTTTTAAATGCATATGCGTAAGTAATTTTACTTAAAGAATGAATGATTATCTTAGAATCTTTAGGACAATGCATCCCCTAGCTGGAGCAAGAGAGACTGCAGTGTACAGCCAGATCTTTAAAATGTCAACAGTGAACTGAAAGCAGACAGGAAACTTAGTCCCAGCCTGTTAGACCTCCCCATTGGTGGCCAAAGCCTGGGCCACATTCACTGACTGAAGCCCACACTATAATGCTCACAGCAGTAGGACCCTCTGCATTTCATCCATTCACTTCTTTTCCCCGGTAGTAAGCTTTAAACTTACCAGGAATCAGATGCTTTTGTCCTCAAACATGCTTATGGTAGTTGTACTTGTCATTATATTTATATGATATAATTAAAAGTTATGTAAAATGACAAAATATGAATGCACAAAGAAAGCCAGTGTTTCTATGAAAACTGGATAAAAGTGACCACTCACTAGAAAACAAATTGCAGTTGAATTGGATATGGGTAAGGCAAACATGAAAGACTGGGTGGGGGGGGGGGGGTGTATCATTTAGCTTTCGCTATATATTAAAAAAACACTCCAAAAATGTTATAGTTTTAAATAACAACCATTGATTTAGCTTATTCTTCTGCAAGTCAGTGATTTGTATTGGTCTAAGCAGCTGTTCTCTTGTCTAGGCTTGGCTGATTCCAGTTGGGTCTGCTGTGTGTCTGCGATAAGCTGGCAGGTTGGCTGGTGACAGCCAGATGACGGGACCTCCCTCTGGTCTGTCACCCTCAAGTGGGCTAGCCTGGGCTTGTCCATGTGGTTGCAGGGTTCCGAGAGCAGCAAGAGGAAAATCCCTCATGCACTAGTGCCTTTCAAGTCACTGTTTACATCAGATTTATTACAACACAGATCATGTGGCCAAGGCCTGTGGTCAGCATGGGAGACACTACCACAGGGGTGACTAACACGAGACGAGAACACATGTGGGCCGTAGCTACAATCAATCCACCACAACCAGGAAATCACAGGATTCTTCACTTAAGTCACTTCATTTCTGCCTTTGATTTCTTGTCACCTTTTTAAGAGACCAAAACTGAATATCATAGATGATATTGGAATAATTCATGCAAAAAGTTAGCATGGATCAACCATGAGCAAGCCCACATCACAAGAAAAGGTGTTAGCCCAACATGGGAAAAAAAGAGAAGGAATAAAATTGATATGTATGAATTAAAGTCAAATGAGTTGCACATACCCCACCCCCCAACACACACACAAGTATACACACCTGTGTGTATGGGTGTATGCACTTTCCCCACCCTGATCACTTTTTTGATTAAACAAGCAGTTACTGGTCCTGATTGTGTCAAAGCAAATCTACCATTTGTTGTTGTTGCCCTGTTTTTGCCAGGAAATCAGCTCTGCTGTTGCTGGGAAAGAGTGACTTGGGAAATTCCTCTCTGGGGTGACCTTCTTCCCAGATTTTGTCCTCCAGGAAAAAACAGCATGAGACAATAAAAGGAATGAAAAAAACTATAGAATGGACAGTCTGGAAGAAAGGCTTGCAGGTATCAAATTCCCAGGAGAGGGAACTCTGTTCTCTGAGTAACTAAGGGGACACTAAACAGGGAACTCCAAAACAACTAACAAGCAAAAACCTAGCACAAGACACAGGCCCAGAAAGACATGGAAAACCCTGGACACTACATTCACTTAGGACAGGAGGGCAGAAGCTCAAGAAAATCTCTCTTATCACCAGCTGGTTACAAAACCAAGAAACTGACACTCCAGGGAGTAAACCAAGAGTTAACATTCTGAAATACTAAACTACACAGCGTGCAACAAAAGAGTACCATGCAAACAATGAAACAGGAAATAATGACCCATCCAAAGGAAGAGGATGGAAATACAGAAAACACCAACCAAGAATGCAAGAATGTGGATGTAACAAACAAAGCCTTTAAAAATTTGATCTTAAAAATGCTGAAGGAGATAAAGGAAAGTGCAGAGAAAGAACTAAAGGATATCATGGAAACAATGAATGAGCAATATGAGAATCTCATAGAGATAGAAATTTTAAAAAGAAACCAAACAATGGGTCGAGTAGAGGACCACAGTAACTGAAATTAAAAAGTGCCCAGGGAAAGCAAATGAATGTCAACCATGTAGAAAGTTGAAAAGGGGATGGTATTCAGGAAAAAACATAATCAAAGCAAACTGGAGTCTATGGTCAACAGTAACATTGTAATATACCTCCATTAAATGTAACAAAGGCAATATGCCAATGCTAAATGTATATGAGAGGGGGATATAGGGGAGGAATATGGGATTCTTGGTAGTGGCGTTATTTGCTGTCCTTAGTAGTAGATTGTATTGTATGACATATTATTTTTCTTTTTATCATTTTTTTCTTATTGCTAAAAAAAAAAAATTTTTCTTGTAGTAATCAATATGTTCAAGTGCTGATTGTGGTGATAAATGTACAACTTTATGATGATACCATGAACAACTGATTGTACACTGCGGATAAATGTATGGTATGTGAATATAACTCTATAAAATTGTAGGAAAATATATATATAGGAGTAAAAGTGTTGGAGAAAACATGGTGAGAGGGATGATACCTCACCAATATGGACTAACTACAATGTGTAAACTCAGAATTGAATCTTAGAACATAGCCTAACATGGACATAATAATTGTAATAATCCCTAGATTGTAAGCTCTTACAGCAGTTAACTCTATCCCTGAATTGTAATGCCTATCTCTAAACTTTGAGATGCTGATCCCCTAGCATATAACCTGATTGGTCTCTGGAACAATGCATATCTCTGAGACACCTGAAACTCAGAGCTAGAGCTCGGCAGATATGAATGTCAGTATTAATGCATACAGCCACTGTCAAAAAAAAAAAAAAAAAAAAGCTTAAAAAAGAGCCCAGACTTTAATTAGTGATATGAATGAAGCAGGTCTGGTTAAGACCAGGGCAAGCCAAGCCAAAGGATAAAGGTTGAAACCGATTGTGTTTTAAAACTTCAACTTCCATATGAGACCAAGGGAAGAGATATCTATTTGGTACAGGATCTAAATTTTCTAAATGGTACAACTCTACAGTCGATTTGTTCAAACACCACAATTGCATGGAACTTTGCATAGGAAGTGAGATACGGTAGGTTAGTATAGGCTGGAGTGAAATAGTGACACATCCCAGAGTAATTTGGGCAGATAATAAAAAATATATTTACAGCCTCCCCCTCCCCAGCCCCGAGGATCTGGGGGAAGGTGCGGATGTGTTGGACATCCTCACCTGGACTGATGTTGATGTTGTCACAAACATTGGGACTGGCAGTTTGATGTGCTGAGCCCTCGATCATGGGACTTGCCCTTATGAAGCTCATTACCGCAAAAGAGAGTCTAAACTTGCATGTAGTTGTGCCTAAGAGTCTCCCCCTGAGTACCTCTTTGTTGCTCAGAGGTGGCCCTCTCTCTCTCTAACTGAGCCATCTCGACAGGTGAACTCGCTGCCCTCCCCTCTATGTGGGACCCGACTCCCAGGGTTGTAAATCTCCCTGGCAATGCAGAATATGACTCCCGGGTATGAATGTGGACCCGGCATCGTGGGACTGAGAGTATCTTCTTGACCAAAAGGGGGATGCAAAATGAGACGAAATAGTTTCAGTGGCTGAGAGATTTCAAATGGAGTCGAGAGGTCACTCTGGTGGACATTCTTATGCACTATATAGATAACACCTCTTAGGTTTTAATGTATTGGAATACTTAGAAGTAAATACCTGAAACTAGCAAACTGCAGCCCAGCAGTCTGGACTCCTGAAGACAATTATATAGTAATGTAGATTACAAGGGGTGACAGTGTGATTGTGAAGACCTTGTGGATACACCCCCTTTATCTAGTGTATGGATGAGTAGAAAAATGGGGATAAAAACTAAAGGACAAATGGGATGGGATGTGGGGATGATTTGGGTGTTCTTTTTTCACTTTTATTTTTTATTCTTGTTCTGGTTCTTTCTGATGTAAGGAAATGTTCAGAGATAGATTGTGGTGATGAACGCATAACTATGTTATCATACTGTGGACAGTGGATTGTATACCATGGATGATTGTATAGTGTGCGAATGTATTTCAATAAAACTGAATTTAATTAAAAAAAAAAAAGTGCCCAGGATGGTTTTAGGAGCAGATTGAAGTTGGCAGAAGAAAAAATCAGTGAACTTGAACACAGGATACTTGAAATGAGGGATCAGAAAGAAAAAAAAAAAACATGGAAAGCAAAAATAGCCTAAGACAGCTGTTTCAGTTTGCCAATGCTGCCATTTTGCAAAACACCAGAAATGGATTGGCTTTTATAAAGGGGGTTTATTTGGTTACAAAGTTACAGTCTAAAGGCCATAAAGTGTCCAAGGTAAAGCATCAACAACAGGGTACCTTCACTGGAGAAAAGCCATTGGCATCCGAAAAATCTGTTAGGTGGGAAGGCAAGTGGCTGATGTCTGCTGATCTTTTGTTCCAGCTCCTCTCTCAGCTCCTGTGCATTCTTCAAAATGTTGCTCTTGGGTCATTTGTCCTCTCTTAGCTTCTCCAGAGCAAAAGTCTGCTTTCAAAGGCCATCTCCAAGATGTCTGTCTCAGCTCTAACAGCAAGCTCCTTCTGTCTTATAGGGCTCTAGCAAACTAATCAGGCCCCAGGCTGAATGGGTGGGGCCACACCTCCATGGAAATTATCTAATCAGGGTTATCACCTACAGTTGGGTGGGTCATATCTCAATGGAAACAACCTAATCGAAAGCTTCCAACCTAATCAACACTAATACACCTGCCCCCACAAGATTGCTTCAAGATAATGGCTTTTTGGGGGACACAATACATCCAAACTGACTCATCCGCTATGGGACACCATCAAGTGCACCAATACACATATAATGGGCATCCCAGAAGGAGAAGGAAGATAGTAAAGAACAGAAAGAATAGTCAATGAAATAATGACAGAGAACTTCCCAAACTTAGCAAAAGACATGGATATGCACATCCAAGAAGCTCAGAGAACACCAAACAGGACAAACATGAAGGAAAAACACATGCTGTCATACATTGATTGCACTATAAAAGGCACAGGACAAGGAGAGAGTTCCAAAAGCTGTAACAGAAAAGCAATGTGTTCCGTACAAAGGAGTCCCAATTAGACGGAGGGCCGATTTCTCATCAGAAACCACAGAGGCAAGAAGGCAGAGGGCTGAAATGCTTAAAGTGCTGAAGAAAAACAATGGCCAGCCAATAATCTGATATCTGGCAAGACTTTCTTTCAAAAATGAAGGGGAGATTAAGACATTCTCAGATAAAAAAAGCTGAGGGAGTTCATCGCCACTAGGTCTGCTTTACAAGCAATGCTAATGGAAGTTCTTCAGACTGAAAGGAAAAGACACTAGGCAGTGGTTCAAAGCAGCACAGAAAAATAAAAGGAACAATTTGGGGAATTACAAACACCAGTATTATTGTGCTGTATTTTTTGGTACGTAACTCCACTTCTTACTTCCTATAGATGCTAAAATGCAAATGCATAAAAGTAATGGTAAATCTAGTTTCTTTGACATACAATGTACAAAGATATAAGTGGTAACAAGTATAAAAAATCATGGGGGGGAAGAAGAATACAGAGGAAATATATGGGCATGCTATTGAAGTTAAGCTGGTATCAAACCAAATATGATTGTTATATATTTAGGATGTTAAGTTTTAACCGCATGGTAACAACAGGAAAATAGATGAAAAATATATCCAGATAGAAGTGAGAATGCACTCAATATGGTACAACCTCCCAAAAGCAAATACATAGAAATGTAGGCTTTAATGGAAGTGAAGAACAGAAAAGGTGTAAGTCTTACAAAGGCTAAACGGCAGAAGTCCTGTATTATCAGTAGTGACTATTAATGTAAATGGATTAAATTCTTAATTCAAAAGGCCAAGATTGGCAAAATGGATAAAAAAGCATGACCCAATTAGATGCTGTCTGCAAGAGACTCACTTCAAAGTCAAAGATACAAGTAGGTCGAGGGTGAAAGGATGGAAAAAAATATACCATGCAAGTAGTAACCAAAGAGAGCTGGGTGGCTATAGTAATATCAGATAAAACAGACTTCATGTCAGAAACAATTAACAAGGGACAAAGACAGTCATTATATACTGATAAAGGGGACAATTCAACAGGAAGATGTAACAATTATAAATGTATATGCACCTAACAGCAGAAACCCAAAATATATGAAGCAAATACTGACAGATTTGAAGGGAGAAATTGACAATTCTATGGTAATAGAAGGAGACTGTAACACATCACTTTCAGTAATGGATAAACAAAATGTGGTATATATATATATGATGAAATATTATTCAGCTGTAAAAAGGAATGAAGTCCTGATACACGCAATGACATGGATGAACCTTGAAGACATCATGTTAAGTGAAATAGGCCAGTGAAATAAGTGTAAGAGCTCACTGTTTTGAAACAATTAGAATAAGCAAACTCCTAGAGACAGAATCTAGAATATATGTTACCAGGGGACAGGGAAGGGATAGAAAATGGGCATATAAGGCTTAAACTGTACAGGGTTGCTGTCTGGAATGATGGAGATATTTTGGTAATGGGTGGTGGTGATGTTAGCACAACACTGTGAATACAATTAACACTGAAGTATATACCTGAATATGATTGAAAGGGGAAATATTAGATTGCATATATGATAACAGAATAATGATTTTTTTAAAAATTCATGGAACTACAGTGCGTAAACTGCGAACCCTAAGTTAAACATTGGACTTTAATTAATAGTACAATTGTAAAAATGTCTTACAATCAATTGTAACAAATATTCCACTCAATGCAAGGTATTGGTGGTGGAGTGGTGTACAGGAATCCTGTATTTTATGCATGATTGTTCTGTAATTCCACAACATCTCTAATAAAAAATAATAATTTTTGAAAAAAGCATATTACAAACTGGGAAAATAAATTCAGCAAATATTAAAGACAATGTTTTATAGTTCTTACTACTTAATGTGACCTTACCCAAGCGATTTTTTTTTATATTTTCTTTATTGATTTTATAGCAATGATAGCAAATTATGTTTTTTGAATAAATTGATATAATAAACATATACAAAACAACATAAATTCCCTCTTCCCCTACACCAGTTGGTTGTTTTTAATAAAAAAATGTATATATATTATTAGTTGGAAATTTGTTCTACTAGACAATATATTATAGATATTCCTATGTCAGTAAAATGAAATCACAATTTATTCTAAATTTTACACATATACATAAATTTTATTTAAATGGTAAAATATACATGCTGTTTTGCTTTTCATTTCATTTATCTTTGTTTTTGTTTGTTTTATTTTCCTGCCACTGTCCATATAATGTTTCAACAAACTGATGTGCAGCTTTCTATATTTTCTTCAACATTCACACAATCACAAATAGAGAGATAGGTCACTGCTTCTTTCTATTTTTTTGTCACTGTATTAAAATTTTGAATAAGCATTTATACTATATATGCAAATTTGACCATGTGTATATGTACGTTTGTGTACTACAGATGCACATAAGTAACTATGTATAAACTGAGATGCAAATTAAAAGTTCAATGCATTTCCTTTCTTATGGTTACTGGGTTTTGGATTTATTATTCTGGGACTTTAAAAAATATGTTGCCATTTTTTTCTTTTGAGATAAGTATTGTTTACTTTCCAGATTATAAGAGATTTTGTACATTGCAGTTATTACCCACGTATGTTATCAGATTTATAAACATTTTTTCTAATTCCCCCCACCATTTTTATTGACTTTGCCATGACTTTTGTTTATATCTCAAATTAAAACTATATTTAATAAATAGTTATCTTAAAAAATCAGATTCATTTTCTTTTCTTCTTGGTTAAGAAAATCTCCATCATTCCTAAGTTCTATAAGTTTCCTGTGAGGTTTTCTACATTTCTTAGTATAGTTTTGTTTTACAGTTGAGTCTTTAATTCACATGGATTTTTTTTTATACTATGTGAAATAAAATATAAATTTATTTTTCCAGTGAATAATCTGTTATACCATTACCATTTAGTACATAAAACTGTAAAACTGTTTATTCCTGCTGAATTTTAAAAATCATGTCATATTATCATGTATATTGGTTTTATTACAGTATATTTATCATATTTTCTAAAATCCAGTGATACACATTCCCTATCTTTACTATTCTTAGGCATTTTTTTCATTCACATGGATGTTAAAATAATTTTATTCAATTAAGGAATTTGGTTATGATTCTAAGTGGAACTGAACTAAATCAGTTGGAATGAATTTCATCTCTTACATAGAATGTGACATTTTTATGGTGGTGTCTTCTCAGCTATGAGAATGTCATGTTTTCCCATTTGATCAGACATTTTAAATATGAATTTTAATGAAATCTATATTTGTTTCTTCATTCAAGAACTGTGCCTTTTTTGTTAAAAGCTTTGGGGTTTTTTATATATAGGTTTGGTCATTATTGGGAGTGAAATAATTTTCCCTCTAAATTTCTAAGGGCCAGTTATATTAAAATGAAAAGATATTGATTTTGCTCTATTTGTCTTTTAGAATACATCTACCATTGAACTAGTTCTTTAAGAAAATTATTCTATTAATTCGAGTATTTTCTCTAGTCTTTGAGTTTTGTAGGCATTACAATCATTTCATCAACCAAAAGTGATCTGCTGTGCTTCCTGTGAGCCTAGAAATGCCTTCAAATTATTTTTCCTCCCAGGATCTAATTGTTCTGTAGTGAAAAATTTCTTCAGACTATATAGGCCACCATAATTTTGGAAGTTAAAGTCTATCATTTTTCTCCTTATTTTGGAGTTCAGCAGCTTTACCAACAAATGTCTAGTTATGTATTTTTCCCCTCAATATTTTTAATCTGTAACTTAGGCTTTTTTACTTTAAGAACTTTTTTGCTATTACTTGTTTAGTTATTGTTTTCCCCTATCTATTCCTTAGTCACCTTCTGGGATCCCTAAAACTCACACTTCAGTTCTCTGGATCTAGTCTTCAAACCTCTTATCTTTTTTCCCCATGACTTCCAATCTCTTTGTATTTTTGGTCTGCTCGTGGTAGTATTTCTCCACTTGATAAAATCAATCCTAAAAATTCATTATGCTTCCTTTCAAGGCATTCTACAACATTTTTAAAAATTTCAGTCACCTTAGGTTCTTTAATATTTTCAAATTATTATTTGTTTCCCCCAACAGCCTGTTCTTACTCTGACTGGGGACCGGGCCTCCTTTGTCATCTCATTAGTGTATCCTGTTAATCTTTCTAGACTAAATTATGCTCTGGCCAAAATATTTCTCTTTCATATCACACATCCAGCATGGTTTAGTGGTGGGTTCTGCTTCTCACAGTGATTCAGGAACAAGACTGACAGAAACTCCACCATCTTAAGATAGAACTCCTTTTAAATAAGGTTTGCCATGGCAGGGTGAAGGAGAAAAAGAGAATTAGGTGAAGCTAATTCAAACCCTAAACTTACATTTAATTGGTTAGATTTAGTCACATGGCAACAAAACCCAACTGAAGAGAGCAGAAAATCCCAGACTTGCCTGTGCACAGAAAGGGAGAACCTGATATCAGTAAATATTAGTAATGTCTGTCTCTGAAACTTTGGGCTAATGGTGACGGATCAGGTAGATAATCTAGCTGTTTTGAACCTTGTTGCCCTCACCCTTTTCTAGGCTCAGGAATAGAGACAATGGTTCAGAATTTCCTTCACATCCTGGGAGTCAAGGAGAGATTGCGCATATGCGTCTCCAAGGCCAAGCTCTCCCCAGGACTGCTGCTTTCTCACCCCTTGGATGGGCTTTTCCAGGTTTGTCTCCAGACCCAGAGAGGAAAAAGAATCACTGCTTCTAACGCACGGCCTCCGGACTCGGCCTACCTACCAACCCAAGAATTAATTAGGGTAGAAGAAAAGGACAGACAAGACAACCTCCCAGAATCTCTGTGAGACATAATTTGTCCAAAATGGCTTTTTAAGTCATTTGCACCATATAGATAATGGATAAAGATACTGAAGTGATGAAAAAAAAAAACAGGAAACAAGCATAAGAGAAACAATGTCTAATCACACTAAAAATGAAAGTAATATGAATTTTTAAACTGTATTATACAACTTTTGCTGATGAATTTAATACATTTTCAAAATTTATATCCTTGATAGCCATCAAAAACAGTGAGGCAGATTTGTATACACACACACACACACACACACACACATACATATATATACTTATACGAAAAGATGTTCAAAAAATTACATAAGCCAAGAACAGTGCAGAGCAGTTTGCATTGCAAGTATATATTTGTGTAAATTTTAAAAAAGGATCTCCAACTACATGCAGATATATTCGTTTTTTTTTCAGGAAGGATATTTACAAAATTTTTAATGGTGAACACCTTTGGGAAAAGGAAATAATGAAGGAGAGATGAAATGGAGAGATTTTTTATTTATACATAAGCTATTGTGGATAAATTTCATTTTGTTTTATACTATGTCCATGCATTTTTTAGTAAACTAAATTTAAGGAAAAATAAGAAAGATACAAATAAATAACAAGGGAACCAAAAGTCTATTTGTAACTATAGTTACAGAAGTTCGTTTTTTTATTACAAGAAAATACTATGCACGTTTTTAAACTGATAAATTTGAAAATCTAAAGAAAGCCATATATAATGTTTAACGTTGGTAAAGTTGCAAAAAATGAAAATGCCCTCTCTGCTGGTGGGAATGCAAGCTTTTTCCACCTTCCTGAGATTCAATTTGGAATATATCGCAAGAACAAAAAAGTGTTCATACTTTTTGAGTCAATAATTTTCCTCTGAGGATCCAATTAGCTGAAATAGTTATAAATCCATAGAAAGATCTATGTTAAATGAGGTATACATTGTAGTATTAATTATGATCTGACCAAAAAGTCTAACTAGGAAGGTGATTAAACTACCAGGGATATCTGTCAATAATAGAACAGCATGAAAACAAAGTTTTTCTAGACTGTTTAACGGCATGATAAAATGGCATGATAAAAAGTTCCATATTCATGTAAACTGACCAAAAAGAATAAAGGATGGAGCTTATATGTAATATAATGCTAAATTTTATTTAAAATATATAGAGTGAAGTCTGGAAGAAAATACACCCAATATTCTCAGAAATTGCCTCAATGTGTCTATTTTACTCAATCCTATGTGGGTTTTTGTTTTGTTTTGTTTCCACATTTCACATTTTCAGTGATAAATTTCTTTCTTTCATAATTAGAGCAATGTACAACATTTAAAAAATCTAAGAAGTTCCTAACAATGGGTATCAAGTACACACATGTCAATTAAGGTCAGTATTTCCCTGCTGTTTTCAATATGGTCGAGGGTAATTTTGGCAATGTTTTTGATTCCTGCTCAGCATTTTTCTCCTTATTAGTTCAATTATAGTTATAATAGTTTGTGTCTGCAGTAATGCAGTAGAAATGTCCTTACGAAAAAATTACAGGAATAGACACCGCAAGGATATTGGTAAAAATGCAGTTAGAGTCTTGGATTAAGTGGGATTTTTCCCTTTATTTTGAAATTTTTATGGTAAGTTGTTATAGCACTTATAATCAGTCAAATTTTATTAGAATAGAAAAATGGTCATGTTTGAAAAGACAAACATTAATCTGAGAATAATCTTTATTGGAAATATTCTACCCAAACAAAATTCAGCATTCTCCACTCTAAAAGAAGTATAGACTCATCGGTTGTATCATATATCATCTTATCTTTGTTAACAAATGCTTACTTCATGAATTGATTGATCATTTCAACATTCCACAGTATTTACTAATCAATGTCTTTGTATTAGTCCCAGTACTAGGGATTGGACTTTTTAAAATGTCCAATTTTAAATTTTACTTAAAATTTTTCTTAAAATGTTAAGACATAGCCCGTGCCTTTGGGTACTTATAGTCTAGTGGTGGAGAGAGGACAGATGCATCAATAAATAATCACAGTCTAACATGATCAAATGCAAATGTATCCTAGATAGAGAGGCAGCAGAAGTGGGTGGGGAGATTGGGGGCAGTAGAGGAAAAACAGTTATTAAAGAACAACTTCCATGGGCCAGATGTGGGGTGGGGGTGGGTGTTCTTTGTCAAATCTGTGGTTGATATCAGTGTTGGGTGGTATTTGTTGGACGGTTATTAGTTCCAGAACTGGAACATATCAATAAAGATTTTGAAAAACAACAGAATTTTTCCATCGTTCTCAATTCCACTGCTACTTAGGGCTAAGTGCTTGTTTTGGATGAGTGACAGAAACATGAGTCATCGGGGAAAGGACCCACAGAGTGGATGGCCCCCAAACACTGGCCACTTGGCCTCTCGTTATCTATTCTGACTTAGGGGGGGGAAACTCTAAATCAGAAACAAAAGGTATTTAAACAATGCCAACCTCAGAAGGCGTCACGAGGAGGGGTGCCTCTCTATTTTCCTGAACTGGAGGCAGCCTCAAGACCCATGACTCATCTCAGAGAAAGCTTTCTGGCAAACATGCTTGCAGTGAACATTGGAACTAGGAGATCTTGGGACTCCTTGGCTTCCCTCCCTTCAGTGACAAGAGAGAGCAGTTGTCCTTTTGAACGTACCCATCCAAAGATGTTCTTTCTTATCATTTGTAGAAAGTGTTACGACAGCCAAAGAGAAAATGTCTTGGACTTCACATTCACAAATAGCTTGCTTCCACGGAAAATTGCATTTTATAGAAGGTGAAATCATGTGTTTATGTCAGCATATCTAAGTTTTCGTACTGTCCAATGTGGCAGCTAACAATAAACCCTTTGGACAAATGTGTTTTTGCACTTCTACACATGTAACACATAGAGTTGCAACTGCAATAGTAATTTATATTTTTCATCTTTCCAAGCTAATTGACTTCCTGGGCTGGGACTTTGCTGAAAGCATCGGAGCCAAATTCTCCCAGTGCCAAAGCTACTCCCTACTAGAGTCAGACCCATTTGGAACTTGCATCAAAACAGCTTCAGGGTTCCAGGCAGTGACTGTATCTAGAAGGCTCAAAGCTGCACTAGAAAAGTCAATACGTCTTGAAATAGAAATATTTTTTTGACTTGAAATGAAAACATGCATTAAGTTTTTTAAAGGATAAATTGGAAATGTTCCTTTAAAAAAACTGTTAAATTTTCCTAGTACAGACTAGATGTTTGTGTGATTACCAAGTTAGGCAACCTAACTGAACCAGAAGCTTAAAAAAAAAAAAAAGAGTAGGAGTCTAAAAACGTTTTATTCTAATTTCATCACTTTGAAATGTAAATGCTTTTTTTTCCCAAGAATAAGCAAATTTCTTCATATTACCAAGTTGATCACTATGTTCCTAAATGACCCACATTAGTCATGGAATTAAGGCAAAGCAATGCGGAATAGTGAAAATTAGTTTATTTTCTAAAATTCCTATGTCAAATATCTTCCCTGCCACAACCAGCTATCTGCTTTGGGAAATTCCTTCATTTCTCTGAGTCTGGGCTTCCAAACCAGTAAAATAGAAATAATAGTTAATAAGATAATATGTGTAGTGGGCTTATTGTACAATAGATATTCAAAAAACAGTAGCAATTTTTGATATGTTAGTACTGGCAAATGGAGCACAATACCACATTTTAAACTAACTGTAAAAATCTCAACCTTTAGAAACCCATTAAGGAATATGTTGTTTTGGATAGCTGAGGATTTATCTTTTAAGCACTCAAATGTTAAAAAAAATCTTTATTTCAAATTTAAATCTCTCTGAAAAGGTTTTACACATGCCCTTCTGTTCATAAGCAGAAGGTACTAAGGGTATTTTAACATTTCCTTGATGACTTTGAATTGCTCTTCTAGGCCTTTTCTGAAGTTTGCAAAGTCATGCTCTCACACTACACAACCTTTACCACAACATTTTGTGTTGTGTTTGCTTTACATGCTTTTAAAATTTTATTAGTGGTCACATGGCCTGAAAAAGTTCTTTTCTCTTTAATGAGAGAATGGGGTAGGCACAAGGAAAAGCCTATTGAGAGGGTTGTTTTATGGCAAATTTTGGAAATTTTCCACATAAAAAATAATTTTTAGGGAAACAAGTTATGTAATGGCAGAAGAAATGGAATTTAAACTTCCAAAATTCTAAATTACTCTCCAAAATTTCAATTTAAAGGGAAAAGATTACAAGTATTAATTGAATTACCATAGGTATTCCTCCAGTAGTGATTCAAGATTTTACATTGATATGCATTTTTAGAAACAATTGGCTAAGTTCTTGATCCCCCCAATCCTATCAATTTTTTTCTGAAAAATCATATTTTCCATGAAGAACCCCTTAGGATTACATAGGGAGATGTACGTACAATTTAAAGAGAGAGCAGAACAACTTTTCAATGTTTGTTTTATTTTTATAAACATAAGAACTCAATAGATTCCTTATAATGAGAATTGGAGCCAACAAAATTGTTCCAAAAGGAAGAATTTTGCTCTACATTTTCCAACGATTCAATAAGTATACATTAGAATATCCACTCTTTCAAGAGCCAGGAAAACCGATACAGATTATTTCAGTGCCATAGAAATGAAAACTAGGAGATATTTAAAGCATTGCACAGTGACCTTGTTCCAACTTCAAACTTACCTACAGGTAATTTAATTTTTACATTTTACCAAAATGCAAAGCCAGATTTCCCACTTGCCGAAAGTGGAATCATAGAGCCCGGGGAGGTGCCTAAATATCCTTAGGGCACCAAGTTTTTGTTTGGAAAGTGTCCTGGTGTGTAAAAGCGTCTCTTATCAGGACTTCCTTCCTAGCAAGGAAGCATGTGAAGCTAAGTTTTAGTGGAAATATGAATTGAGTAAATACATTCCAATCACCCCGGGAAGTAGGACTGCCTCCCGGGAATCGGGAATGTCAATGTTTGGAACGAAGGAGTCATAGAAACTTCTTGTAATGTCTTGGACTGATGTGTCTCATGGCTTTGCATGGAGCCTGAAAACTCGGCTACTGGCCCAGCATGTGGCTCTGATCCGTGTGTAGACACCACCTGTGGAAGAGCCACAGTGAGAGCCGGAGTTAGTCGGGGTCCAGGCAGGAGAACAGGACTCACAGTATTTGAACAGAGCAAGTTTCATAGCAAGAATTATTAACTATAACGAGGGATTGGGGTAATGAGGGATTGCTGGTAGGAAGTAAAAGAACACTAGAGAGTACCGGACTAGCCCATGTTAGGAGCAACCACCAGCCCTACGATTGATTTAGAGCTCCCCAGGAAGAGGCTGCCCCTCTCCCCCAGGGCTCAGGTCCAGATCTGGTTGGAGGGCATGGCCGAGGCTCACTGGATGGTGGACAAGTGACCCTGGTGTGTGCCAATCCACTCTCTAGGGTGCCAGGGAAAGCTGCTCATGGGGAGGGAGCTTTCAGGGAAGCTGCCAACCATGGCTGCCATGCACCATTGGAGCTGGGTGCTGGGGAAGCTGTGCATGCTCAGGGTCCTGGTGCTGGAGCAGCCACGCCCTGCAGAAGCCAGGTGCAGGAAGCCAGATGTGCTGCAGAAGCTGGGCCGCCAGCAGGAGTCTGCTGAGACCACACGCGGGAACCAGGAAAGGAACGCCTTCCTCCTGCGGCATTTTACAGGGTTCCCTACTGGACACTTGTGCCAGCTGTCAAGGGAAGCAGAATTAAAGGGCCAGCTCTATCTTCACGGAACAATGAAGGATGCATTTGGTGCTTGGAAGCAATAACCTGACAACGGGCACAGAGCCCCAGGGAGGAAGCCGTGGTGTGGAGGAGGCTGTATGGGTACAGCTTGGAAGCAGCCTCGACAGCTGATGCTCCCAGGATCTCCTCTCCTCCCTGTGCCAGTGAGTGGTTTTATCACATTCCTTGGCTTCTGCTCTCCCCGGTCTATATAAATGCCAGCACCTCTCTCAGGAATCAAGTGTTCAATGTCTGCCCACTGCAAAAATCTCATCCAGTTTGGATTTACTCAAAATGAGAGCGAAGACAAGGTACATGTATTATTTTTCCTGTTATGGACCTTATGGGTATTTTTCACAGGTTGTTTTATTTAACCCTTACAAGAATGGAGTCATTTCATCCCCATTTTATAGAAGTCAAGTTTACTCAATTAGTAATCATATGCTTAACATTTTTATCATATTTTTTATTGTAGAATATAACATATATACATAAAAGTGATAACTTTCCAAGTGCTATTTAACAAGTAGTTAGAGAGCAAATTTCAAAGAATATTATAGATTACAATTCCACAGTTTCAGTTATTTCCTTATTATGAAATATAACATATATACAAGAAGATAATGTCTTTCAAAGTATGATTTAACTAGTTGATATACAGGAAATTTCCAAAATTATTATGCGTGATAGTACCATAGTTTCAGTCATTTCCTTATTGTGAAATCTAACATACATATACAAAAAAGGTATAACGTTAATATTACAATTTAACAACTAACTATAGAACAAATTTCAAAGGATGCTGTGGGTTACAGTCCCACCATTTCAATTCTTTTCTTCTAACTATTCTAATACCCTAGCAACTAAGAAAAAGAAAATTGTATAAAGATTCAGTATTCATAATCCTTTGTTAAATTCCATCTTGTCTGTTTCTATCCCTTCCTCTAGTTGAATCACTTTCCTGATCCTCAGGGATGTCTAGGCAGTGACCACCCTGACATGCTCATGTTGAAAAGGGGTGTCGACTTTATGAGCAAAGGGGACATATCTAATTGATGCTCTTGAAGAGGCTATTGCCTCTGGGTTTCAGAACTTACTTGACATGGGGCACTCTGGTGGATTTAAGTTTCTGACAAATAAACTTATTGAGTGAAATTTGAGTTATAGAGTATGGTATTCCTATTAATTATAAGAATTATAATTATAGTCCCTAGTACACAATGTTTAGATTCTTCCCTTGTACCCTTCTGTTGTCAACTCTCTGTGCCAGGGTCAAGCCTTAGAAGGATATCATGCAAGCACCTACCTATATCTGTGGTCCTGATCTGTGGGAAATATGCCTTTAAACAACCCCTTTCATTCCTATTCACTTTCAATAAAGCTCTGAGACTTATAATCCCATTAACAAACAATCGTCACCCCTATCCATTACCACACCTTTGAATTCACCATCATTAACATATCTGAACATAATAGACTATCATTTCCCCTCACTAGCTGCTGTCTTATCACTAGGTCCCCAATATTCTTACATTATAAGACATTGATTTTACATTGTTCAGATAGTTCATAGAAGTGGTAATATACAGTGTCTCTTCTTTTGCATCTGAGTTATTTCACTCAGAATTATATCTTCAAGTTTCATCCATATTGCCATATGTTTTAAGACCTTGTTCCTTCTTAGTGCTGCATAGTATTCCATCGTGTGTATATACCACATTTTTTTTATCCACTCATCTGTTGAAGGACACTTGGGTTTTTCCATTTCTTGGCAATTGTGAGCAATGCTGCTGTGGATATCAGTGTACACATATCTGTTCATGTCACTGCTTTCAAACTTTCTGGGTATATACTGAGAAGTGGAATTGCTAGATCATAGGGTAATTCAATATCTAGTTTTCTGAGAAACTGCCAAACTGTCTTCCAGAGTGGCTGTACCATTATACAGTCCCACCAGCAAAGAATAAAAGTTCCGATTTCTCCACATGCTCTCCAGCATTTATTGTTTCCTATTTGTTTAATGGCAGCCATTCTTATTCGTGTGAAATGGTATCTCATTGTAGTTTTGATTTGCATTTCCCTAATAGATAGTGAAGATGAACATTTTTTTATGTATTTTCTAGCCATTTGTATTTCCTCTTCAGAAAAATATCTTTTCATATCTTTTGCCCATTTTATAATTGGGCTGTTTGTACTATTGCAGTTGAGTTGTAGCATTTCCTTATATATGCAAAATATTAGTCTCTTATCAGCTACAGGGTTTCCAAGTATTTTCTCCCATTGAGTTGGCTGCTTCTTCACCTTTTTGACAAAATTCCTTTGAGGTACAGAAGGCTTTGATGTTGAGGAGTTCCCATTTATCTATTTTTTCTTTCATGCTTGTGCTTTGGGTATAAAGTCCAAGAAACAACCTTCTAATACCAGGTCTTGAAGATGCTTCCCTACATTATCTTCTAGGAGTTTTATGGTACTGTCTCTTATATTGAGGTCTTTGATCCACTTTGAGTTAATTTTTGCATAGGGTGTGAGGTAGGGGTCCTCTTTCATTCTTTTTGTTATGGCTATCCAGTTCTCCCAGCCCCATTTGTTGAAAAGACTGTTCTGTCCCAGTCTAGTAGATTCGGGGGACTTATCAAAAATCAGTCAACTGTATATACGGGGTCTATTTCCAAACTCTAAATTTGATTCCATTGATTAATATGTCTATCTTTATGCTAATACCATGCTGTTTTGACCACTGCAGCTTTATAGTAGGCTTCAAAGTCTGGAAGTGAAAGTCCTCCCATTTCATTCTTCTTTTCTAGGATATTTTTGGCAATTAAAGGCCCCTTTCCCTTCCAAATAAATTTGATAACTAGCTTTTCCAAGTCTGCAAAGTAGGTTTTTGGAATTGGATTGGGATTGCATTGAATCTGTAGATCAGTTTGGGTAGAATTGACATCTTAACAATGTTTAGTCTTCCTATCCATGAGCATGGAATATTTTTCCACCTGCTTAGGTCCTTTTATTTCTTTTAATAAAATTTTGTAATTTTCTGTGTAGAGGTCTTTTATGTCCTTGGTCAAGTTTATTCCTAGGTACTTGACTTTTTAGTTGCTATTGTGAATGCAGTTTTTTTGATTGTCTCTTCAGTTAGCTCATTGCTAGTGTATAGGAACATCACTGACTTATGTGCATTAATCTTACATCCCACCACTCTGCCGAATTTGTTTATTAGCTCAAGTAGTTTTTCGGTTGAATTCTCAGGATTTTTCAAATATACGATCATATCATCTGCAAATAATGGCAGTTTTACTTCTTTCTTTCCAGTTTGGATACTTTTTATATCTTTATCTTGGTGAACTGCTCTGGCTAGAACTTCTAGCCCAATGTTGAATAATGGAGGTGACAGTGGGCATCCTTGTCTCATTCCCATGCTTAACAGTTTGATCTTCTATCTATAAAGTGGTAACTTTGGAAAGTTACTTTAATCTTTTGATGTCTCAATTTCCTCTTTTTACAGTAGGAATAAAAGTAGTATCAACCTCACTTGTGAGGATTAAATTAGATGACACCTGTAAAAAATATTTAGAACCATGCCTGGCACAATATTTGAACTCGATACACATAACCAAGTAATGGCATAAGAGCTAGTGGTGCTGGAGGAGGTGGTGGTGGAGCAATTGGAGGTCATACAATTGGAGGTTGTGGAGGTGGCAGAGGTGGATGTGGTGGTGGTGGTGGTGGTGGTATAGGATTGAATAAAAATCAAACATAGATCTGTACAGTTCTGAAGACCACGATATACAACTGACCTTTGCCCATTTTACAAGAATCAGTTTCTACAGAATGTTGGCTTAATTTCAGAGGTCTTAAGCACACAAAATGGACTCATGGAAAGATGCTACTATGAAAAATTGCCTTAACTCTGATAGGATAACCGTTTTAAATTTATAAGAAATTGGGATGTCAACAAAGTTTGTCTTCTGATCTGTCTCTATACCCTTCTTTCTTCTCACAGGCTCCCAAATCTCTCTGAGTTTATTAACTTGGAACAGCGAGGTTATGATATTAACTTGGGAAAAGGCAAGGAGGGCCTAGAAGCTATTCTAAATGTTGGTTGCTCTATGAGGCTCAATGCTTTTCCACCACCAGTGGAGCAGGTCTAACTCTTGGCCATGTTTTGGTCTCATTCCATCTGTCTTTCTTTCTGCCTTAATTAATGAATAAGGTTGAGCATTTTTGTTTTGAAATTTCATCACTGGCTAAGCATGTTTTGGATCTGCCCTTGCAGTTCTTTTGTAATTTCAACATGCCCAGTCAGCCTTGTTGCCAGTGAAGCTCTAGGACTTGGTAGATCAACTCATAAAGATGAGTCCAGTCTCTGTCACTTAGCAGATGTCTAATTATGCGGTTACTTAACCCTCTGAGTCTCATTTATAAACACAAACAACCCTTAATGGGTTGGCAGGTGGACAAAGATTTATGAACCGATTATGTCTAAGTATAGGTTTAGGTTTATGAAGTTTTAGGTACTTGTGATAAAGGCTGGTTAGTTTTTTACCAAAATACTTCCCTTCTCCCCTGGAGCATGTATTTACACTACCTTTCCCAGTCTTCCTTGCAGTTACGTGTAGCCCCAGCATGAAATCCAGCTAATGTAAAAGGAAAGAATTTCAGTGCCCATGAAAGCCTGTCGCATGACCTTCCATGGTCTCCCTGCATCTGCTAAGCCGCATGTAGGGAATCCAGCAGAGGATACCAAGGCCCTGGGAATGGCACAGCCACGATATCCAACGAGGCTCGGTCCCAAATCACTTTTCAAGTTGTCTGCCGAATCCCGGCCTTGAAAATTGTTTGGATGAGAAATGAGCCTCTATGATATGAAGCCACTGAGATTCGGGGGTTGTTGGTAAAAGTAGGCATCCGTGTTTGACATGCAACACTCTGATTAACAAACCTTGATTTGTAGTGTTTTCCAATTTCCATGGTGTAAATACTTCTGCCATGGCCAATTTCAAGCTCCTGACCTGACAATCGTTACTGAGTGTGGAGTTGGGGAAAGATGTGCATATCCGTTCCCAGGAGCTGGTGAGATCCTACTCTGGCAGTAATCATTCCCTAACTAACTTAATACTCAATAAATGTTACTATTGTTATATTTACTATATAGATTAAAGATTAAAATAAATCTTAAACCAGTAATAACTGAGGGAATATAGCTTTTTTGTACTTGTCACCAAAAAAGGAATATTTTTTATCTCAAGACTGAATTCCTGTTTTGGTTTATTGCTGTAGTTTTGTTTGTTTTTTCACGTAAGTGCTAACATCACAAAAGAAATCAATGGGAGAATTCAAATTTTTTCAATATATTCTAATACCTCAGAACATATGGGATATAGTTTTCTCATCTATATTTCTCACTATATTTCTACTGGAAATGTGCCAAAAACCACCTACAAAGGCAATTACAAATAAATAAAGTTAGATTCTGAAGTCTTAAGAGAGCAAGGCAGCAAACACTCAGACCACACTTCTCCTCCCTTCTGAATTAGCCCTTAGAATTTCTTCTTCTGTTTACCCTTCCTTCTATATTATGGAATTTGTTGAAAATCAACACATCTAAGCTCCATGCATGAGCCCATTACATCCCTGGTACAAAGCTCTGGTCAGACAGTAAATCTCTTTTAAAATGTACCTTTTCACAGGCTTAACACGGGAGCTCATCTGTTTGAATCCATTTCTTATTTCCCTTGTAAAATAAGGTTTTCATATTGCTCAAAAGCCGATCTTGTTAAATGGTACAGAACACTCTCATCTATTTTCCACTTTTAGGTTGGAAATGATCTGTATTTGTGGACTATTTTTTTTTTCCTCAGTCAAAGATAACCTTAGAGAAAAAGCTGTTTAGTTTTTATCTTACAACCATTCAATGAAAGTCACTTGGCATCCAGCAGGTTTGTGAATTCCCTTGTATTAAGAAAACATAACAAACTTACAAAGGTGACATATTAAAGAGGAGCTCTGTCCTCCACCAGCATCAGATCACATGTGCAGGCTATCAAGGGGTTCTCTAGAAAGGGTGTGGGCATGGCAGGTGGACACCTGGCCAGCTTAGGAGCTGGGTTTGGGCAGGACCCAGATATGTTCAGAAGAGAAAGCAGTGACCACTTCCAAAGGAGTGTTCCGGAAAAGCCCTGGATGCTGTGTGAGGCCCTGTGGGTTTTCTTGATGTGTTTCCAAAACATCAAAATTATGAGCAGGTTATTATTTAATTAAAAATATTTACTTTATAGAATATTCCCCTTAGGTTTTCTTTAAATAATGAAATCTTTGTAGCACATTGAAAATGCCATTAATTTGACAAAACTTTGAATAGTGCAGTTTTCATGAAAAATATCATTTGCTAAGAATCTCTTTAAATGTACATATGCATGTGCATTAAATCACTTTATTAACTTTGAAGAGGACAGACTAATAGGTAATTTATAAGCATCACTGATAAGCAATTGTGAAAGTATATTAAATTTAACGTGGATCTTGATTTACCTATTGTCGCAATGATGAAGATGGACCAGATCTGTGGTTTTCAGATGTGTGTGAGCTGCAGAACCCTCTCTAGACCCAATATGTGGAGCAGCAATGAGCAAAGCTACACTTATTGAAGCCAGAAGAGCATCTGAGCCAGACCTTGGAGACCCTCGCAGCTGCACTTGATGACCTGTGCCATTCCAGGATCCCATGCTCTGAGTACAATGAAGCTGCAACTTGTCATCTTTATTCCAATCTACCAGGGGAGGTGGCTGGGTCATACCTGCAGCAAGACCTTGTCACTGTGTTCAGATAACATCTGCTTAAGGTCTGGGGACTTGAGAACCCATGCTCAGGTGCCACAGTATCCCTCTGGGGCCAGCTCTTTGATGGAGTGTGTCAGGTGCTTTGTATATATCTTCACATTTACTCCCCATGAAATATTATAGGAACACTATTATTACCCTCATTTTACAGGTAAGAAAAGAAAAGCTCAGAGAGTTCAGGGAGATCTCTTGGTCACACATTCAACATGCACTGGGGCTTGGCTTTGAAGCCATATGTGTCTGGTGCCAAGGCCTTCTCACTGGACCATGCTGCCTCTCCCAACTGCATCAGCAGAGTCATCACTGTTTCCACCCTCTTCTCACCACCCTTCTTGCCACTTCCTCATTTTCCTAACAGTGACTGCTGCAATCCTATCCCTGCCACCACTTTTACAGAAGTCCCATCTCTTCTTTAAGTCCTGCCTCCTCCCAGGCCCTGCCTTGAAAATGCCTCATCTCTGGCTGCCTTGGTCCTCACAGTGCCAAAAATCTAGTTTTCATTCAAATAACTGCTTGTATTAGTCATTACCTAATTTTTTAATGCTATGGTTTTAACATGAATTATATATTTAACATTAGATATACATTTTTTATTTTTGGTTTTGAAATCATCAAAAGTACAGCATTCAATCCAGACGTCATTAATTTAGTCATCGTTTCAAACAAGGATTGGATGCCAGCTATGTGCCAGCCATCAACAGAGAAGCTGTTTGGCGAACTCCAACTGGAGTAGACCAAGGAGGACGTGATGGAGGCCTGAACTAGGGCAGTGGCCAAAGGCACAGAATTGAAGATTGAAGAGCTCAGGGCAGGAAGCATTTTAGGAGAAGCCCCGATTTTTTTAGTCTAGACTAAAGTCTAATAATTGGGATGTTTTCTGGCAAGCACAGGTGAAAGATCAGGGTTAACGGGATTGATAATTAGTTCAATATAGGAAATATTGCATTTAGAGCCCACAGAATATCCAGCTAGAGCTAGATATCCATGAGGCAGGTGGAGGCACAGATCTGAAGCTCTTTGGACAGGCAAGTCTGGAAATAAAGATTTGAAGTCAGGGATATAGAGTTAGTAGTCACAACAGTGTATGTGGGTGAGATTCTGCAAAACGAGGAGCAGGTCAAAGGAGAAGTCTGTCTGTTAAGGTACCCATGAGCATGCCCACATTTAAAGAATTGTCAGAAAAAGGGACTAAGAAGAAATTTTGAAAAGAAATAGCAGCAGAGATGGAAGAAAGAAATGTTCCTAGACAGTTGTCTTCCCAAATCCACACAACAAAGGTTCAAAGCCTCTAAAACTTCTTCTCAACTGTCACTGCACTTGAACACCTGTAGGGGGTGAATTTACATAACACAACCAAGTGAATGGGCCCTGGAGAAGGGGCTCAGCTGGGTGATGGGTATGGATTGCGAAGCCCCCCGTTGCTCTCTGGCCTCCTGCTCAGCATAGAGACATTTGTCCCAATCCACAGGAATTATCAAGAGCTCCCTGCCCCTATTGCCTGTTCACTACCACCTCAAAGCCTTCACCCCGACCTTTCACAATCAAGGCAGCCAGCTCCTCTCCCAATGGCCATCACAGTGATGCAGTCCAGGGACACACTCATTTGCACAGAAATTTTACATTTATAGAAACAGATGAAAGAATGAAATGTCAATACACCCCTAACCATCAATCCCCCAAAGGCCTCTGGGTTCTGCCATCACAAAGGCGTGTTTCATCCACTGTAATGATAAAAGCTTCAAAAGCACCATCAGATAGAGAACTCCCTACGTGCTCTCTACGAAAAGATGTTCCTTTAAAGATGCAGCTCAGGATGCACAGTGTAAAATGCTTGTAGCTTTTATTATGTCTTAGATGGAAAACATGTTTTACTGCATACCAGAGTAACAGACGTCAACTCACTTTTCAAATTGGGAACAGCTTTTCATTTTGTTCTGTTCAATGTTTCCCGGGCCCTAATTCAGCCCTCCCCTCCCTTCATCGTACCTCCCACCACCGTGCATTTGTCCTTTCTCCTACAAAACAATGTCACAGGCTGCATTTTCAAATGGCCAAGGCAACGTATGTGAGGTGAAAGGGGCATTTTAAAGACAGAAACCTAACGTGTTCCCTTTTATTTGGTAAGAATAAAAGAAGGGAGCTAGAAGGTGAAATATTTACTATCTCAACATTGCTGATTGAACACAATCCACAGGAAACCCAGATGTCCAGAGCAGTAGATCAGAGAGGGGAAGTCATGAGGCCACAGAGCCAAATTTTGACTTCCAGCCTCCTGTGTAAGTTAAAAAAAAAAAAAAAAAAAAAAAAAAAAAAGCCATCTGTAATGCTGTAAAACCCAATATGGGAAAGTCTATCCCAATCCTTTTCCAAGTGCTACTTCTTTATTTACCAATGATTAGTAAAACAAGTTCATTCTTTATAAAGGTTAAATATAGTTTAAATGTAAATTAAATATGATTTCAGATGGTAATTGATAAAAACTTTTTGGAGTAATAAATATATTGGTGAGTTTTACTCCTTGGGGAAGGACCTGAATTTTCAGGTCTCATTTCATTTAAGAACTGAATGTAAACTTTAAACCAAATATTAATATTATTCATATATGTTGGATATTAAGTCCATCGCATCTAAACCAGGTATAGCACAGATATTGTTGTCACAAGTGTTCCCTGTGGGTGAGAAGGGTATTTTGTTTTGTTTTAAGAGATAACAGAGCCCAGAGCCTCAGCATGTTCCTTTAAATCAGGAAATCAGCATTCTAATCCTGAATCCCCACCCGGCCAAGTCTGTAACTTTCTGCACCTCATGCAAATTTTCCCTAATGCAAAATGGGGAAGATGTATAACCTGCCTCCTTTTGCTCCAAAGAGCTATTACAAGCAGAAGTGAGGTAATGGGTGTGAATGCACGTTAACCTCTTCAAACAAAGAGTGGTGAAGAAATGCATGACAATGAAAAGTTTTTTTAACAATGTACGATTTTTTTTTTCCTTTGGCTTTTTTAGAGAGCCAAGTTTAAAGTCAGTGGTGCCCATTTGCAAAGCAAATTCACAGAAACATGCAGGAAAATTTGGAATCAATTTATTTAAAGACATGTTCTTTGCAGCTGTTGTTCATTAGGATACTTTTACTGACGTGTCCAAAAATCTTTCCTAGTAGTTTAGGCACGCGGGGGCTTTGAGCCCTACGAAGTATAGCAAATTGCAGATGAATTGGTCCAGAAGTGTAGTCTTGTTTGAAAAAAAAAAAATGCTTTGTAAAATAGAATATTCTCAAGGGGGTGATTGGTGGGGGAAGGGAAGTATGCACTGACACTTAAAAGATCCTTGACCTTCTGGAATGCACATCTAAACTTCTGCAGCAGTAGCCCAAAAGGACTGAACCAGTGTTCAAAATCCATAAGGCCCCCTTTCTCCTAAGATCCCAACCCAGATAACCCAGGGATAATTAGTTTGTAATAAGGTGATACTTGGTCCAAGAGTCCCCTTTCTCTGAGCAATTTTTCTATTGGTACATCACCAGTTTCCTGGGTCTCAGAAAGAGCATGACTTTATCAGCTGGACTTGGCAAAGGATGGAGGAAGGAAAAGAGTAATTCAATAGATGGAATAGCATTATCAGACAGAGGCTAAGATCCAAAGCAAGTCTGGAAGAACTATATGCATTGATTTGTTCATTCATTCATTCATTCATTCATTCTTTACTCCACGGTCATATATTGAGCTCCACTGTATGCTGGGTCCCCTGCTGGGTGATGAATAAGGTACATTTCTGATAATACGCAAACACTTCAGATAGAGTGTGTTAAGGTTTAAAAGGAGGAAGGAATGGGTCCTATGGGAGCAAGTTCAGTGGTGGGGAGAAGAGAGGGTGTGAGGTGAAGGAGGGGGAGTTCACAAGGAGAGACCTCCCAGGAAAACGTAACCCCTGATCTGAGTCCCGAAGGACAAAGAGAAGACAGCCATATGGGAATCAGATGCCGGGCCTTCTAGGTGGAGGAGCACTGTGAGGAAACGGCGCAAAGCTAGAGGAAACTTGGTGGGATGCAAACATTGCCCGTAGTCCTGAGCCGGAGCACGTACGCGGGAGGCAGTAGGGTGGAGGGAGGAGGTGGGGAGCTGTAGGAAAGCAGGTGAGGCAGAGGGGAGGGCTGAGAACAAGGAGGACCTTGAAGGCCAAGCCAAGCCAAAGAATTTGGGTTTCAAGTTTCATTGAAAGGTCTATCAGGGCAGTGTTTGATTGAGTTTGTTTTTCAAGGGTGGAGTATGGACTCTGGGGAAAAGCAATGAGGTTGGTGTCCAGGGTCTATAAAGGGGCCACAGAGGAGGAGAAAACTAGCAAGACCTAAGCATCCATCCCCATCTGGGAGTGTAGCTCTCTCCCTATCTCTGTTATCTCTATCTCTATCTCTATCTCTATCTCTATCTCTATCTCTATCTCTATCTCTATCTCTATCACTATCTCTATCTATATCTCTATCTTTCTCTCTCTGGGAGCCCTCCTGAGCCCCGCAAGGCTATGCCCACCCCTCCCTGGGCTTCCATAATAGCACAGATTCCTGCCTGTCCACTTATTCAAGCTCTGCCTTCCTCACTACACTGTCTGTAGACCCTCGATTTCTCAAGGAGAGTGATTAGGGAGGAGGTTTGTTACCACCGGAGGTGTGGAGGTAAACCGTGTCTTAGATGGTAGGAACCTAACAAGCAAAAGTTGGTCAGCAATGCCTGCTGAAGTGGAGCTGATAACCCTGCCTCGCCAGCATCTCGTTTGGTAATGAGGCTGCATATACACAAGAACTTTGGAGAGAAACAGATGTTTGCTTCTATGCAATGTCTCTGCATGTGCGTTTCTATAAAGGGAGGCCATGACCTTGTGGATTGTTTTGGGGGTAAGGCACTGTATAAAAAGGACCTGGCATATTTTTTAGCTCCTGAATACAATGTTGATTTAATTTATAAATGAATAATGGGGAGAGATGATAAATCCCTTGAATCTCCCAGCCTCCCATCTGGGCTCTGCTCCACCCTCTCTCTTTTAGTGTCGCTGCCTCCCCACCACTGCCCTCACTGAAAAATGAAAGCTTTGATAGAGGAAACAATCATCTTCTCACAACCACACCTACCTCCTTTTCACCCCTGTTTTGGTGTCCACACTCGCTGTTCTTCTCACTTGTCCCCTAGGAGGACGCTTGCCTTACTGGTCAAGGCCAAGGCTCCCACTACATACTGGGTCTCATCCTCATTTATTTATCTGGGGTTTCTCTTCTGTCATTATTCTCTCTTGCGCACCATCAGTCTCTCTTTCTCAACAGCATCCTTCACATCATCTTACAATCATACAGTAATACTTCCCATTTTCAAATATATCAAAACTATCTTTTCTCCTCACATCCCCATCAAGCAACCACCTCACATTTCTGCTCCAATTAACAAGTTTTAGTTAACTGCTTTCTTCCCTTCCTTTCTCACTTCACTTTCCATCCTGAATCTCCTCTAAGTGGGATCCTGTCCCACCAACCATGGAGGTTGCTTTTGTCAGTCACCAAAGATGATCATGTTGTCAAATCCAACAGCCCCTTCACAGTTTTTCTCTTACTTGACTGCTCAGAAGCATTCAAAACAAGTAACTTCTTCATTGAAACACCTTCCTCTCTTGCTTCAGTTACTCTTTCCTGTTCTTTCTTGTTCCTTGCTCCTTGTCAGTGCCTTTGTAGAAATACTCACCTCACACATAACACATAAACACACACCCAATCTTTAAATAATGGCATTCTCCAGTGATAAGGAACCTGTTCTCTTCTCTAAGACTACTCCATAGGTAATCTCATCCAGTATACAGATTTCAAAACTACCCACAAGCTGATGGTTTCCAAACTCACACCCCCAGCAACAGCCTCTCTCAGTTGCCTCGTTGACATCTATACTTATAGGCATAAGGAGCATCTCAAAATTTACATGTTCATAAAAAGAACTCTGTATTCCCAGATTGTCTCCTTTCAGAAAATTACTCTCCCCAACCTTTCTTTTTCTCATCTTCTGCAACTACTGCATGAGCACGTTCTATATTTGTTCATTTTTCTCCATCCACTACTTGCTGCAACCACTCTCATCCATGTCATCACCGTCTCTCTCCTAAATGACTGTAACAACCTCCCAAGTAGCTTCTCCTCCTACTACCATTCACTCAAAATCCGTCCTCCATATAATTCCAAGAGTGCCATTTTCAAAACTTAGTATTCTGTCCATCTCAAGCTTAAAATCTTCCAGGGACATTCAATAGCATTTTGGATGAATCTTTTACCCTGATATAAATAAACTTACTCAATCTGATCCCTGAACAACTTCTGAACCTTCTCTCAGACCCCTTTTCTCTCTCTCTTTTTACCCTTCCTGTTAGTCTTCATTTCTACACTCTTTTCCAAACCTCTCTTTCCTGTTTTTCCCTATCTGCCTGCAGTGTTCCCTTTAGTATTTCCTGTAGAGCAGGCACCTTGTTCACAAACTCTCTCAGTGTCTGTTTGTCTGAAAATATTTTAAGCTCTCCCTCATTTTTGAAGGACAGTTTTGCCAGATATAGAATTCTTGGTTGGCAGTTTTTCTCTTTCAGTATCTTATATATAGCATACCACTGCTTTCTTGCCTCCATGGTTTCTACTAAGAAATCTGCACATAGTCTTATTGAGCTTGCCTTATATGTGATGGATCGCTTTTCTTTTGCTGCTTTCAGAATTCTCTCTGTCTTTAGCATTCAATAATCTGATTCTTAAATGTCTTGGAGTCGGTCTACTTGGATCTATTCTTGGATCTGTAATTTTGTCTTTCATAAGAGATGGGAAATTTTCAGTGATTATTTCCTCCATTATTCTTTCTGCCCCTTTTCCCTTCTCCTTCTGGGACACCCATAACATATTTTCGTGTGCTTCATGTTGTCATTCAATTCCATGAGACACTGCTGATATTTTTACACTCTTTTCCCTATGTATTCTTTTATGTGTAGGATTTCAGATGTTCTGTCCTCTAGTTCATGAATCCTTTCTTCTGCCACTTCAAATATGCTATTTTATGTCTCCATTGAGGTTTTCATCTTTTCTATTGTGACTTTCATTCCCATAAGTTCTGTCATTTGTTTTGTCAAGCTTAAAAATTCTTCCTTATGGTCACTCAGTGCCTTCTTTATATCTTTCATCTCTTTTGCCACATATTTCATCAGCTAATTGATTTGATTTAGATTTGTTTTAACATCTTTAATTTGTTGTTTCAAACTCCTGTATCTCATTTGAATGTAAGTTTATTCCTTTGACTGGGCCCATATCTTCATTTCTCCTAGTGTGACTCATAATTTTTTGTTGTCTAGACATCTGGTTCCCTTGATTACCCCAATCAGCTTTTTCCAGACCAGATGGTCCCAGATCTCAAGAGGAGGCTGTAATCAGCATCAAGTTTCCAGTTCTAGGCCATGGACTCAGCCCTTTCACCCACTCCAGACTGGTGTACGATGTTTGTCCAGTCATGTATGTCCCCCAAACAGCTGTTCCAGACTATTTACTAGTTGTTCCTGCCTATTTACTAGTTGCCTTCCTAGGACCACTTTTAACCTCATGTTACTTGACAGGGTTCCCTCATTTGCTGAAAGAAAAGTTCTCTGTGCACTTGATGGCTCCTCTGCTTGGGAGAGTTTCCTCTTGATCTTGGCATAGCTGCCTTTTAGCATGTGTCACTTGGGAGATAGACATTCTTGTCTATCACACCATCCTCCAATAATTCTCTACATAGCAGGTATCTCTGTCTGATTGGTTATCTACTATTTACCTGCCTGTATGTCTAACTGTCCAACCCTCCAACTAGAATACAATCTTCCTTAGAGCAGGTTCTTTGTCCACCTTGTTCAACACAGTATCCTCAGCACACAGAAGAGCTGCAGGCACATAGTGAGATTCAAATTCATTATTGAAAGGATGGCTTGATCTTCTCATAGTGCTGGAATGCACTTTTGAGACCATTGTAGTACAACACTGCGGTAGATTGAATCTCATCTCCCACAAAGACAAGTCCAAGTTCTAATCCTTGGTCATGTGGATATGGACTAATTCATAAACAGGGTCTTCAAAAATAGTCCAAAGATGAGGCTGAATTGAATCAGTGTGGGCCGTAATCCAAAATGACTGGACTCCTTCTAAGCAGAGGAAAATCAGGCACAGTCAGTTGGTAGGTGCTGGAGGAAGAGCTAGAAGGCAGATCACGATGTGATGGAGGAAGATGTGCATCTATAAGTGAAGGGATGCCAAGGATTACTGGCAAGCCACCTCCAGAATGCTATGGGTTTTGGAGAAAGCCTGATCCTGCTGACACCTTGATTTGGATGTCTAGCCTCTAAAATTGTGAGACGATAAATTCCTGTTCTTTAAGCCAACTAGCTTTTGGTATTTTGTTACAACAGCCCTGGAAAACTAAGGCAAACTAAGACAAATGCCCTCATTTTACAAAGGGGGAAACTGAGGCTCAAGAAGAACTAGAGATTTAAAGGAATTACTTAAGTTGGCAGTGAGAAACTTCCTTTATATTGGCTCCAGAGCCCTGCATCTAAAAAGTCAATATACATTATACTTTACCCCATTTTCTTTGAGAACTCATCACAGAACAGGTTGGTTCCTGCACTCTGGCCTCAGGAATGAGCACTGGTGGAATATGCAGCTCCTAATAGATGATCTCCCAAATCCCAAAATGTCCTACAGAGTAAAGAGCTGGGACCCTGGCAGCCAAGGTCTCAGATAGGTAGAGGGCAAATTCTGGATTTGGTTAAAGTGATAGAAAATACATGTAGTTTCTCTCATCATGTCTTAGGGAGGTTAGTTGTCAAAGACTGAACTTTTAGCTCCTGTTTCTTCCACCTTGAAAAGGCCAAATATGCCAACCTGGTTGTATCCTAGATGTTTGAGTGATATGAGGGTGTAGAATTGGGTAGAGGCCATAAGAAAAGCCTTTAATGTCTTTAGAAAGTATTTGGCTTCTTAAAATTATTTTCTCCGAAATCAGTGGTCCACCATTTGAATAATTTTAAGCAGAGGGGTGATGTGATGTTATCAGATTTATATTTCAGAAGGATCAGCTTAGCAATATATGGGGAGAATGGATAAGAAGACAAGATTGGCAATAAGGAGAACAACTAGAAGGTTGCAAGAGATAATGGGGGCCTTAAGGAAATGAAAAATAGAAGTTACATATGCAACTTTCAGGTCATCTTCTCAGGAATTCTTACCCCAGGCTCTCCAGCTATCTACAATTTGTTATAACAATTAGGACTAAGTTAGGATACATATTTAGAGGATGGTAGAGCCCTCCCTCCAATCTTCCAACTGCAGGATTTTACATGAGAAAGAAACATACCTCCATCTTATTTAAGCTGCTGTATTTTCAGACTTCTTTGTTACAGCGGCGTAGTCTGTGCCCTCACTGAAGCCCTCACTGATTCAGCCGCAGGCATGGGGGAAAGAGCCTCTGTGCAAATCCTAAGGGACAGGGGTAGGAAGGGTCCCTGACATGGTTTTAAATGGCCAGTGCACACAGGAGCTACCAATTAATGATTCTTCAGGACAAATTCATCTGATTTCTCCATCAGATGAGGATGTTATCAAAACTATGATCCTGAACTTCAGAAGACTTAAAAGACATTCATATCCTTTTCCTCTCATCCACTTGTATTAATGTAGCCCAAGTGAAAAATCAGATGAGTGAATGAAGATTAATGTAAAAAGGTATTTATTACACTCTGGTTTATATGAGCAGAAAAACTGAAAGCAAATTATCTATCTAATGACATAAAACTTGAGTGATTAAATTAGTGATGGTACACTTAAAAAGTGAAACACTTAGAAGCTGTGAATATCATAATCAAGAAGAATATACAAGACCATGAGAAATATGAGAAATATCTCAGCATATAATATTCAACTATACTTAAGTCTTTTTGATTCTTGTGTGTTTATTATATCAGAAAGAAAAAAAATCAAGATTGTGCTTGGAATTTACAAAAAACAATTACTTTAAATAATCAGTAATTCCCACTTTTGGCTCATTTATAGGCCTTTCACTCGTTATTCCAAATTACTGAGGTTTTTACCCCGTAGACACTGGACTTCTTTAAGTAAGACAATTGTGGCTATTCACTCAATAAACATATTGCAATTACCTAGAGCTGCCCTATCCAATGCAAAGTTAAAAATTCAGTTCATCAGTTTCACTAGCGACATCTCAAGTGTAAATAGCTACCTGTGGCCAGGGGCTGATACAATCAGCACCGCTACAGAGCACTTCCTTTATCCCAGAATGCTTTACTGTGCAGGGCTGCTCTAGAATTTACCAGGCCTTGTACTTGGTACGAGAGCTCAGCAAGGAATGTAGCATAGTTCTGTCCTCCAGGTTCTCTCAGCATGTGGGATAGACATGCAAGCAAAATTACAGTGTCTTGTAATGCATGGGTTTATTCTGTTCTGCTCTAGTGAGCTTGGCTGGACAAAGGGTCGGGGGCCCCTCCCCATACCTGCAGCTTTAGGACTCTTGTTCAGGACCCTGCCTCTCTAGGAGTCAAGGATGTGGCGCCATCACTGTATTATGTAAAGAAATGAGTGATAATTAACCAGGCTTCTTAGGGAATGGTATGTGTTCTAGAAAATTAACCTATTTAATCGAATCATCAAATTTGTAGAGAAGGCCTGCTATCTCCTGGCATGTTGTAACTACTAGAGATAGAACAGTGATGAAAATGGTCAAAATATCTGCCCTCTGGAGATTATATTCTAGGGATTGGGGCAGACAAAAAATATAAACAAGGAAAATACCCCATGTATCAGATGGTGATCAGTGCTGTGGCATAAAATGAAGTAGGGTGGAGGGTGAGAATGTCAGGCTGTGAAGTGGGGTCGGGGAGCACAGGGGAAGGGAAGTGTCGTCTTAAACAGGAGGATCCCAGAGGTCTAATGGGTAAGGTGGCATTCACACAGAGATTGGAAAGAGGCACGCTTATTAAAGCTGTGTTTAGAAAGGCCTCTGGAAGTCCAGCTGTTTGTTATAAGTCTACCCCTGGCTCTGCCAGTTTTCCAGATATACTGTGAGGCCACTGCCCCTCTCCAGTCCTCAGTTTCTCCATTTTCACAGAAAGTGTGCAGAGTAGACGGTGTCTGAGGACACTTCGGGTTCTGAAAGTTCTGATTTAAGCTCAGAAAGAGGGGAAAACATTCCACCTGCCAACTATTGGACCCCTATAACTCAATAAGCATGCAGTGTGAGCCAAACGTGTGGTGGGCTTGTGGGAGACTGAAGGTCCCAGAGTCAGGAAGCTGATTCCACCTTCTAGAAGCTCACAGTGGAATGAGGGAGATAGACACAACTTTTCCTTGTGGCTTGGAGGCTTCTCTGCTGCTGGCTGGGACGGGAAGGGCTCCCTGTCATCCCGCTGGGTCATCGTGGCAAGGCACCGAGCCCAGGGCCATCCATCTCCGGGAGGCTGGGCAAAGGGGCCTGGGCATCACAGCCTCCCCGGGAGGAATGTGTGCTCAATGGAAGAGTTGTCTCTGCGGATGGTGATGATGACAGATGGCCTAAGGAAAGCATTTTTCATTCCGAGTGGAACACGTGTGCATTCTCGCTCTGGGGCCAGGTTCTGGCTGGGATGCCTGCTGTTCTAAGTTTTCTTAGCTGTTGTCACCTTTTCCCCTTTACTGACAAATGGACCCATTTCACAGCCTGAGTGACTCATGACTGCTTTAGGGAGTCTAGATTAACACAATGTGGCAGACGACGGAAATAAGTACAATTATTTTTGACTTGACATCTTAAACCTCCATCTTTTTTTTTGCACACCCTGCTAAGAAACCTACGATGACTCTTTCTTATCCTTGGGACAGCATCCAGAGTCCATTCCAGTCTGACTCAAACACATGCCATGGATTTTCCTCCCTTCAGACCCACGTTCACAGGGTTTATTCTCTCCCACCACCAGTTCCCTGTGTGGCCTTCTCCAAGAAACTGTCCCTGATGGACCCAGGCCACTGAAATCCCTTGTCTTTTGAAGACCATTCAGCACCAGCTGCACCTTGTCTAGGATCGTGGGAGCTTCTGCTCGCGGATGCAGCATGGAATCCCGTGTCTTCTGGGACAAGCACCGTGTCCTGTTCCTCTCCTTCTCCCCGGCTGCACCAGGCCGAGTGCCCAGCACATGGAAGCTGATGGATTCTCTCAGCGACCCTCTCTAAGGTGCTCTAATTCTCTCAGCAAGTGGGCAGGGAACCAGGTCTCATAGTTGAAGCCTTGATCTGCCTAAGATGGAGCTGGGTTTTACCAGCCCAAGACACAGATGAGTGGTTGTGTTGGACCCTGGGTCAGTGTTGACTAACGACTCTATGAATCAGGCATTTCTGACTCGGAAAGAGCAACTTTCTGTCCTGAAAACAATCAAATTACTGTCTCAGCCACCAACTCTTTTTGCCTGTGTAGAAATGTCTTAAAGAATAGATGGGTCTTTCTCATCTCCATAGTCCTGCAAGCTTTGTAAAAACAGTTACATTTATGAAAATATTTTTAAATAAAAACATCAGTGTGTCTCTCTACCAGTGGTTCTCAAACTCTAGGGTGAATCAGAATCCCCTGGAAGTCTTGGTAGAAATCACATGTGGTTGGCCCCACCCCCAGGGTTTCTGATTCAGAAGGTCTGGGTTGGGGCCTGATCATTTTCATTTCTAACAAGTTCCCAGGTGATGCCCTTACTGCTGGTCAGGAAACCACACTTTGAAAACCACAGTCCTATCCTAACACTTTCCTTTTCTTGTTTATTGTCTCCAAGCCTTTGTCTACATGAAGCCATATTTTTATGTTATTATTATCCTAGTGTATGTGTAATTTGTGCTTTAAAATTTTTTCTTTTCTTTTTTTTTGAATTGCAAAGTATCTATCACTGCCTATGATATGTCCTTATAGCTCAGCATAGCTCCAAGATAAAACTCCAACAAATAAAAGGACCTGTTTTAGTTTTGAGATGGGAAAGCACCCTTAGAACCATGGTAATTGTTTAACGCTTGAGAAAGACTGGGGGGTGGGTGGGTGATTATTAAAAAGACCTCTAGCCCAAAGTGATTCAATCAGGAAATTAAGTTGATTTGAGGTTAAACTTCTTGTCTGTTTTGTTCATTGCCATTTCTCTGGCTCCTGGAACATTGGGTGGCACTAGCAGGCATTAATTAAATATTTGTTGAATGAAAGAATGGATGGATAGATAAAAGGATGGACAGATGGACAGATGGATGGATGGATGGTTGGCTGGATGGATGGATGAAAGAAACAAACAAACATTTCCTTCATATCCTCCAGATAATTTAGGAGTCTTAAGATGGGTGTAAGTGTAGACAAACTAAGAGGATTCCTGCCGCACTTGTTGGGTACTTTGTCTCAAAATGAGTCACTTACAAAGACAAGTCATTAACAAGCTGTCATTGGTTTGGGCCCTAAAGGAGGCTTACCTGTTGCATTAGTTAGGGTTCTCCAGGGAAACAGAATCAACAAAAGATATCTATAACATAAGATTTTATAAAAGCGTCTCACGCAGCTGTGGGGATGCACGAGTCCAAATTCCATAGGGCAGGCAACAAACTGGCAACTCCAATGAAGATGTTCAATGAACTCCTCAGGCAGAGAACTGGCAACTCTGATGAAGGTATTTGATGAACTCCTCAGAAACAGAACTGGCAACTTCGATGAACTCCTCAGGAACTGCTTCACTGGTCAGCCGAAGAAGAAGTGAAGGTCCTCTCCCTCTCTTCCTTCAAAGCCTTCAACTGATTGGATTAAATCCAGCTGATTGAATTCTCTCATTCTGGGAGACATGCCCTTCATTAATATAATCAGTCACAGCCACAGTCAATTGACTGAAGATTTAATAAGCCAGCCTTCTGGTTTATTAATCAGCCACAAATGTCCTTGCAGTAACGGTTAGGCCCATGCTTACTTGACCAGACACCTGGACACCATCACCTGGCCAAGCTGACACATGAACCTCACCATCACACCTGTATATGCAAGCATATATGTACCTAGCACATACATGTCCAACCATCTTCTTTGGTAGCTGCACAAACAGCCCTGTGTCCACCAATGGGCTCTGTGTGGTGCAGGTGTCTGTCCATAAAATGTTACACCGGATTTTTTATTTTACATTAGAAAACGTTCTGTGCACAGATCAGTTCAGAATCCAAAATTAAATGTGACATGGGAAACATTGTTAGAGACCTTGCTTTCTACTGCACATTCCACGAAAATACCAAAGTCTTTTCTTTAATGTCAATCCAATTAAAGCAAATGAGCTAAGCAATATTGTTGGCTATCCCAGTGCCTTTTTACCAAAACAGAACAGAATTCTCTATGCTCGTGATTTTTAACATTTCATCCATAAACTGGAATGACCGGAGAGTCTGGCTGTCTTAATGAGGGAATTGTGAAAACAGGGCAGCAAAACAGATTTAAGAAATGCTCTCACATGAGGGAAAATTACATTAGAAAGGTGACTCTAATACTCCAAAGCACTAAAGTCTTGAACCTGCAGACCCCTGAGCCTTGTGGCTATCTCCACAGAGCTCAGCAGACACTGAGAGTGCCCCAGACATGCAGAAGGCAAAATCTGTCAGGAATAGTGGCTTCATCTGAAATTGCAGGAGAACTTTCCCTTCTGGACCATGGGGCAGCCTTTCACCCTTCCTGAGTGCGTTTCGCCCACTGCCGTGCCTTGGCAGCGGGCAGCCACTCACTGACAGCGTGCTTTCTTAAACATGCCTGCTAAAGATGCAACTGTGAAACCACTTGCCACGCTGCTTCTCTGGAGTGGCCATTATCATATTTCATTTTTCTTGCTTTATTTCATGTGGTGCTTCCTCCATACATAAATATATCAAGCTATATAAAAACCAGAATTTTTATCTGCATGAAGGGGTTTAGAGTGTTTGTTTCTCTTGCTCTCTAGGACAAGAAAAATCATTGTTTTCCCCTCTGATTTAGAGGTTTGATTTATGCAGTTTCGCCTTTCAAGCTTCTGTCTCAGATGTGCTACTTTCAGGTTTGTGTGCATTTGATCAGATTTACTGACACGAGTTTAATTCCTGATTTATAATCCACTGGCTTCAGACCAAGAATGATTTTTGATTTAGGACAATACACTCTATATGGTTTATATTTTCCCTCAGAGACACCTATTTTTGGCTTTAGCACAAATTGAATTATGCCTTTCTGAAAAGGCACCTTTTGATGAAATTAAGATTGGATTGAAAACCAAATCTTTCCCATATAACTATCTGATATAAAGTTTCCTCCCTGTGAGTCTGACACGAGGTGGGTCTTCCAGAGAGAAGCTGCAGGGCTGCTCCCACGTTCAGCTGATTGGCAGTCGGGTCTCGGAGTTCTCTGATCTTTCCCACACAATCATAGATTTGTTTCCCAATTCATCCATTTTTCAAAATATTTCTGACGATGTCTCTAAAGTATTTCACAGTGCATCTCAGTGTGCTGAGTCACGCTCTTCTCTGGAAGGTTCTATGTCTTTCAGGGTCTCAGTGATCCGACCCACTATTTGAATCATCCCAAATAAATACACACATAAATAAACAAGCAAGCAAAAACAAGGCACTGCAAGTTAGTCTTAGTATAAGCATACTTTAGTGTGATCTTCTATTTGGGTATTTGGGATCTACAGACTAAATGGAATTGATCTGCTCTCCCATCGCCATCGCCATGGGGTAGCAAGTGATGGTTTCAAAACGTAAAACAAATGCACAAACCGGGTGAAGGGCACCTGGGCTTCTCTTGCAGCTGCATGTGACTCTACAATTATTTCAAAATAAAAAGTGCAAATATAATATATATATATATATATATGTACCTTTCGACTCCTAAGAAGTCGTGTGCACGCTGAATACAACTGGATATGACACCAAGCCCGTGTCCTGATGAAGGGGGCTGACCCATTCACGGTAAAGGGGTGAGGGACCCTCATGGTCGTGGGCCTTCCTTTCCTCACCCTTAAAAAGCACAGTGACAGGTCCCCAAGATCCCATCATCCAGTATGAACATCCTGCAAGGCCACAGGGGACAGAAGCTTTGCTAAGGTTATTCAGGGATGTGTTCCAGCATCCCTGAGGGATCAGATTTGTGCAACCAAACAAAAAAACAAAAAACAAAAAAACACAGGGATTATTTCTAACCGAACCTCCCTCGCCCCTCACCACCACTCCCACCCGGGCCTGCATGGCGCTCTCCAGATTCCTCCCGTTGACAACACTCCTCAGCAAAGGATGCTCAAAAGGGAAAAGAGTGTGTTTATCAGGACTCACATTCATTCATTCATCCCCTCTTCCTCTCCTTCCATACAGTGGCAGATTTTAGACAAGGTCTTCACTCACCGGGCTCCAGGAGTCACCGTAGGCAGAGAATGGAGTTACATGTGGAGAGCCACAGGAGCGCGTCTGCATGTAATGGCTTGAAGGTTTCCCCAATACGCTGGCTTCTGCAGTTGGTGGCAGCGCTTCCCACCCTCGGCAACGCCGACATCTCTCTGTTGTGGAGCCGCCCCGTGCACTGCAGGATGCACAGCAGCGTCCGTCCCTGGCATCTGCCCCTCACCCACCCCCACCAGTGTAATGTTCAAAAACATCTCTAGACAGTGTCAGATACCGTCTGGGTGGTGGTGGGGGTGCAGAATCGCCCCCAGTTGAGAACCACTGAGGTAGAAGAAACACTCCAGGCCCAAGTGGACCATGCAACTCTGGCTCCCTGGGGAGCGTGCCTTCTAGCACAGGGGCACGGACAAGCTTAACAGGAGCATGGTGGGCCAGGGGGGCATTTCCTTCCGGCAGACTTGAGAGAGTGAATGGTGTAGGTTGGGGGAGGGACCCGGGAGGTGGAGAGGTGGTGACAGGCAGGAATCACGCCTCCTTCATGAGCACGGAGAGTCCAGCTTCCTCGGCCCCGTGAAATATACATACTCCTAAAATACGGTGGAATAATACATTCACAAAGTGACATAGGCTGGAAACACCGTCTTTGCTACTGCTAAATGTTGTTTTAAAAAATGTATTCCTCATTGGTGACACTCAATAAGAAAAATTAGTATACAGTGTGTTCACTAATATTCATATTATGATTATTAATATTATTTCAGCTGTTTTCCTTCTAAAAGAGTTATTTCAGTATTCCCTAGAATGATTATTATTAACATCACACACAACTCACCCATCTAATCTATTAAAAGAAAAGTATGTAATAGGCATTTTAAATGTATATTAATTTGCTTTTCTTTTTTGTACTTTCTTCAACTGATCTCCAATATCTTCCAATTATATTCTTTGCCTCAGAAATATTTATAATTATTACAGCAAAAATGCAAAGTGGAAGGAAAAGTTACCTTCTGATTCTGTATCAAAACTAGGATTTCATGGCCATTGATCTCTCTATCTCCCTTAACTTACCAGAAGCCAAGCCTCAGGCACGTCCAGGTGCAGGCTCCCCTAGAGAAGACTCTGCTGAGGCTGGAGGAAGGGATGAGAACCTGCCCCTGTTAGCCAGTGCTCAGAGGACAAAACCCAGAGAAGGAGCGAGAGCTCCAGGCCCAGCGCTGGCTGCCCCGAGAGGGGCTGCAGGCTTTGAAGATGAGCCCTCGCCCTGACCGCGGGGTTAGACCACTGAGATCCAAGGCAAGTGGTCAACACCCTGGATCCCAGCAGGGCAGCCACGCGGCGTCAGGAGCAAGTCATTTTAATAAATAGATACCAGATTAAATAGTTATAACAAGTCACAAATAGAGTAGTAATCACACATGTAATGGAAGTATATCTTCACTCTCCTTTGTTCCTTCGCTGAAGGAATCATTTCCTCCAGCTCCCCATCGCGGGGCAGCCGATCCAGGGGCTCCCGGGGAACCCTCAGGACGCTGACCTAGGGCCCCACAGCCAACACCCTGTGGACGGTTTATGAGTCTCCATGACCAAGTTCAGACTCTTTAATTTAGTCCTTCCTCAGCTTTTAGAGAGTTAGGCAGACCTGGGTTCAACTTTCAGCTCTGCTACTTACCAGCTGCACAAATTTGGGTAAGGCTTACTGGGAACTCCTGGGGGGAGTCTGAACCCATCCAGGTGGGGCAGGATTAGATCACCAGGAAGTTACCCTGGCTCGCGGGAAAGGAGCAGGGGGAAACCTGCTGTGTGATCATTCTGTGGCTGAACTAGAGCTAGAACTAGAATCTCATAAAGAGACACAGCAACAGTGTCTCTCAGTTTATCTTTCATCTGAATATGTCACTTCCAGTTCTTCCAGTTCTTGGGCTGACCCCAGGCGTAGCAAGAGGAAACAGTCTGTTCCCTGCAGATGGGGCAGGTCGTTGGTTTCACGAGCAAATACTCCCCCCCAGTGGCCGTTACGAGTCAGTGCATGCGCCGCCTCTCAGGACTCGCGCTGGAAAACCTGCAAGAACCCCGAGGTCCTGCCCGTCCTCCCTCTCCCCGTAACTGGCCCACTTCAGTGGGGCCCCAGCCAGGTTATTTCCCCCCGCCCCCCTGGGCTTACTGGATTGCCTCTGTGCCCCCACCCACCCTGCCTTAGGCGTGCCAGCTGCTCTCCCGATTTTCCATCCTTCCGTGTCCAGTGTTAAAGTCACTCTCACCTAGGAAACCCCTCCCGACTGGCCCAGCCTCTGCAGCCCTGGGTGCTCACGGATACTCCAGGGTATCACATCACCAGCTCTCCCACTGCGCTTTCCTGTGTGTGTGCCTGCTGCCCACACAGGTTGGGAAATCTCCAGGCTCTCTACTCCCTCACAGCACCTAGTGCAAGACTGGACATATGGATTAGAGCAGGTAGATGTTTATTTAATTAATTTCCTGCTAAAAACTTTGAGCTTTTAGGAAGATGGTTGGGAAGAAATTAATCTGATGTCAGGATCATCTCAGGCATCTTTAAGAAACCAGCATTATTCTGGAACCCTGTCAGTGGTAAGCAGCGAAGAGCCTTTCTCTGAAACACAAGGTCCTCTACCATACGGCCCTGGTCCATATTTCCATCAAATCTCCCTGATACTATCAGCACTTTCTCCATTAGCTCCAGCCAAAACGAGCCAACTGTTGCTTCTCCAGTAAGTCCAGCCTTGCCCATACATGCCAAGCCCATGCTCTCTCCCTCAACCACCTCCATCTTTCAAACTCCCATTCATCCTTCAAAGTTCAGTTAAAATCCTGCCTGATCCCTGAGACAGCCCTTCATCCTGAGCTATTCTCTCCTCTCATCTCCTGGCTTGTTCTCTAGTTTCTTTAGAACAGTCATCACTCTACTACTACAACTGCTGCTACTGGTATAACCACCCCAGTTCTCTTTTGATTACTATTTGCATGGAATATTTTTTCCATCCTTTTATTTTCAGCCTATTTGTGCCGTTGGTTCTAAGGTGAGATGTAAGCAGCATCTGGTTGGATTGCATGTCGTATCCATTCTGCCTGTCTCTGCCTTTTGATCGTGGCATTTAAACCGCTTACAGTTATGGTAATTATCGAAAGGGCAACATCTACTTCTGCCCTTTTGCTAATTGTATTTGCATGTCTTATACCTTTTTTGTCCCTCCTTTCCTCCATTACTTCCTTCTTTTTTTTGTTTAGATGATTTTTTGTAGTGAACTGTTTGAATCACTTCTCATTTCCTTCTGTAAAGATTATTTAGATATTTCTGTTGTCACCATGGAGATTACAATAAATATCCTAAATCTACATACATTATCCTCCTCTATCCCTCTCTTCATCCCTTTTGTATTATTCTGGTCACAAATTACATCTTTATACTTGTGTGCCCAATAATACAGGTCTGGGATTGACTTTTATGCACTTGTGTTTTAAACCACACCTAACAAAGTCAAGTTAATTAATTGGTTTAGCCTCTTGCTGAATAAAACAAGTAAAAGAATTGCACTAATCCTTTCTGGAGGTGGATCAAATCTTCTGGTTTAACCAATCCATTGTGTTTTAAATTTCAATTTTTTTCTCGGAGTTCTATTTGGTTATGTTTCAAATCTGCTTTAATACTCTCTTATTTCTTGCTCATATTTTCAAGCCTCTCTTTTATTTCCTAAGACATACCAAATATACTTATTTTACATTGTGCATTTGATATTTCAGTACAGTTTCACAGTCCTTTATCTACAATTCTGACATCAAAATGTTCTAAAAACATTTTTTTTTTTCATCCAGAGGGAGGACAATATTCATTTACAAGGAAAATCCAAACTGCACTGGCATGAGGCTATTTAAAGTTTCTATTTGTACCACTTTACATATTTTACTCTGAAATTTTTGATCATACATATAATGCTGCTACAGATCCCGTTCAGGCTATTGTGGAATATATGGTAAATGAGCTCTATTACATTTACAAAACTCCAAAAGTTCTGAATTCTGGACCATATTTAGTTCCAAAGTTTTGTTTAAATATAGACTAGCTTCTTGGATTTTGTGGATCTAATTCTACTATCTGTTGTTGTTGATGGTTTTTTGAATATATGAGTAATGTATTCATGAGTTATCCTTTTCTTTTCTTTTTTTTTTTTTTTTGACCATGGGTTCACTTTCTCTGCCATATCTTTGAAAATTCTTCAAGATTTTTATTGAAGTTGCATTCCTCTAGAGAGGATCTGCATTTGTTTCTTCCAGTTGCCTGGAATATTATCAATGAATAACCACTTTAATTTAAACTCCCTGCTTGTGAGAGCTGGTTTATGATTATAAATCCTCAAGTTAAACAATTTTTCCCCTAAATGCCAGCACAGAAATAAGCATGTTTTCTTGTCGTCTTGCCCTGTGCGTTGGGTTTGTTTTTGTTCATCCTAATACAAGACTGTGTTTCTTTGAGGTCTCAACACTGTGTGATTCCCAGTTGACTCACCATCCTGAACTGGCTCACATTTATTTCCTCTCTCCTGAAACACATGCAGAAATCCAAATGGAAGTTCAGGATCACCAGGGTTTGGCAGGTTCCCCTGATGTCAAAGCTAAGATCAGGTCTCACTTTGTTTTGTCTCACTTTATTTTGGAATCCTTCTTGCGTTGTAATGTCAACAATGAGCTTAAAGGAAGAGACTCCTTACATTTAATGTATTTAATGGAGTTTTTTAGCCATTTGCCTTGAGGGGCCTTTGCAGCTTTCTAGAACATAATGCTGCAGGAAACAGCCTCTCTCCCTTCCACGGCTCTTTTTCACCCTTCTGCACGGCCAGCCCTGTCATTTGGCCTTAACCCCCCAGGTTGTAAAAAGGCTGGTATCTCTAAGACTCATATCCACATCACAGGCAGGAAGGCCCGGAAAGGAGAATGGGCAAAAAGGCACATATGATCTTAGCATCTTCCTTTTTTTCAGTAAACTCTCAGCTTTACTAGAAGATTTCTGCTGATTCATTAGGCAGAACTGCGTAATGTGACCATCCTGGCTGCATTACGCAAGAAGGGTTCTGTTACTAAAGAAGAATGGGGGATGGATATGCAGCAGGCATCTGGAAGTGTCTTTTACACCCTGGAATTATCATAATAATAACAATTATAGATACATATTTTCTCTTAATCTGGACCTTCACAGGGACAAATTAAATATGACATAAACGATATGGAAAGATGATACAGACAAGGATCGAGGTTTCTCATCTTCAGCACTTCTGATATTTTGGGCCAGACAATTCTTTATTTGTTATATGGGACTGCCTGTGCATTGTAGGATGTTTAGCAGCATCTCTAATCTCTAACCCACTACATGCCAGTAGTGAAGTTACATTCCTCCCCATGAGTGTGACAACTGAAAACATCACCCGAGAGTGCCAAATATCTCCTTGGGGGGAAATCATCTCCAATTGAGAAGCATTGGCATAGGTATAGATACAGATATAAATGTGTAGGTAGACAGACAGACAGACAGACAGATAGATGGATAGAAAGAGATGGAGGCAGAGAAAGAGAGAGAGAGATGCATATACACACATCTCTGGTAAGTTTTATTTCTTCTTCTTCCCTAACACTGAGGCTGTAGTCTTTGTGGGTCTCTTTCTTATTTAATTTCCATTGAACTGTATGAGGAATTTACTATCATTATCCCTCATTTACATAGATGAGGAAACTGAAGCTCACAGAGATAAAGTAACCGGTCTAAGGCCACACAGCCCACCAGCCACAGAACTGGGACTTGCACAGTTTCCCAAGTGTTTTTTATATGTCTTTGATTTGGCTTAATCTTACCAACCTCACTGTTCCCCTTCAAAATACCTATTTCTTTATTCAGAATCTGGCCGTTGCAGAGACTTGTTCCACAGTGTTCTGCCTCTGCCCCTTTATGTCAGCTACACCTTCTGCTTGGGTTTCCTCCCTCTCCAGTATCTCTTTGTAGAAAGACCTCCATTTCTCAAGGCCTGCTTCAAATAACATCAAATCCACAGAGATGGGCCAAACCTCACATTAGAAGGCGGAACTCTCCTACACGAGATTTCCCTTATCAGAAAACCCTGAGTGATGTGGTGCCACGTGGCCAGAGTAACCTCCTCAGAGCCAAGTTCCCATCAGCCGCCGATGGCTACAGCTGTGGCCCTGACAGAGGCTGGCTTCCGGCTTTAGGGAACTGCTTTGTCCAAAATTATGCTCCTCCGGGGTGGGGATGGGCAGCAGCCACTCATTGCCTACAAGGGCACAGCACCCATTCCATGTCTCATCTAGGAGCAATTCTAAAGGGCCACCCCCGCTCCAGCTCCCTGTGGGAGCGGGTGAGGCCTCAGTTTACCCACATTGCTGGTCAGCATCTATCTCTGCCTTCTTCCCTGCCTTGTATCAATATCTGGAGGAACTCGACTGAGACAGTGGTCTCAGAAGTGGATCTAAGACATGGGCTAAGGAGAAATGGATGAGGCACTGACAGCTTTTGCTATAAGGACTATTGGTGAGCTTATTGATAAAGCATTTTAAAAATGGTGTGCCACTTTTTGGTGTTACATATACTCTACTTCAAAGGAAAATGTCTAAAATCCCTGAGGTTCCTGGAAGTTTGCAGAAATCCCTCCTTATACCACAGAGGGAATGTGTGTGGCCATATCACCCATCTCAGGATTAAGAAGAAAAGCCTTTTGCCTCCTTAGCCTGCCTTCTTGGCCCTTGCCTCTGTCGAGGCCCTGGGGCTCTCTGGCGATTTTCGGGGTGACGAGCTGCACCCATCGAACAGCAGAGGGCAGCAAAGCCTGTACTCTGATGACAGGCTCCCTTGTCAAGGATTTCCCACAATCACAATTTGGACATGTAATTTCAGAGAACTTTATTGCCGAAGACTAAAAATAACCAAATTGTCACTCTGGCATGAAAATTAGAAATAATTAGTAAAAGCAAAGTCCGTAAATATTGAGAACAGTGGTTCTTGGTATAAACCCCAAAGTACATGGATAGATGAAACCCAAAATGCATTTTAGTTCTCTCCCCTCGGTGCCTCATTTTCTGAAAACCATGAACCCACAGATTAACTGCTAACACTTGAGCCCCCAGGAGCTCATTGCCACCTTCCTGGTCAGTCCACTTTTGCTTCTCGTGCACTCATTGGCCAAAGGTCACTAGGAAGCAAACAGGACAGACACGGCCCAAATTCCAAATGGCCTCCGAACCTGGGAGGGTGGAACCAATAGGCTTTTCCTGTAACAACCACGTATGCCACAGTCTGAAGTTCATTTACTTAGGTATCATTAAATGTGTGATAATCTTAAAAGTTAGAAGCATATATCTTGCCTTGCCTACTAGTTATCACCTATGTCCACATCCATTTCTCAAGGAGTATACCAGACTAATCACATAAAATGAAAAGTATTTCTCAGAATCTGTGCCAGGAGAATGGACTCAATCAAGGAACAACAGCATATGGGACCACGAATTCTACTTGGGCTCGTGTACTCCCACCAAAGACATTTTCTTAACCTTAATTCACACTTCTGTGCATATGAACACACTTAATATAACACATTTAATAAATAAATTTATAATTAGGTAAGGTGTGGCCAACTGAGTCATGGTGGGTCTTAACCATATCACTGGAGGCTTTGTGAAGAGAAGCCAGAAGTCAGAGAAAGACGAGGAGGACACTTGGGACATCACCACGCAACGAGGCAGAGATGCAGCCCAGGAACCCCAGGGAATGCGGCAAGCCAGCCCCAGACTCTGGGGAGAAAGCAAGACCTTCCCCAATGCCTTGATCTGGGACTTCTAGCCTCCCATTTTAAAGCCAAACCACCATGCCATATTTGTCAGCACAGCCCTGGAAAACTAAGGCCCCCTCCCTGCACCGTGGTCCAGCAAGTGTAGCCCTTCTTTTAAGGATTACGGTTCTTCATGGCTGTTTTCCCATTTCTGAACATAACCATAATAACTGTAATCTGATTATTGAATTGCATTATTGATGCTTTCAATTTCTTTTTTTGGCTTAGAAATATGCATAAGCCACAGGCTGCTGTATTTCTGCTTTGAGTGAAGGCAGCTATCAGGCAGCCTATTTACCTCAAAATGTATAGAATGAATTTTCTTGACTCTCCTCCCTGTTTTCCCAAAAAGTCACTGGGGCCTTCTTCTTTAGGTATTAGGGTGAAATGTTGGATGCTCACAGTTCTTTTATTTGTTCACAGCCATGGACTTTTATCTGAGGGGCAATCGCTAGGGCTTGGGGAAAATTCAACCAGGGAATCCTGTTTCTGCTTTTCTCTTTAAATGCACTGGTTTGATCATCAACTTTCACTTTTTTAGCATAAATCTTACTCTTTCAAGGATGGAGGGCCCCTTAGTGTGTGGTTTTGTCCAACAGCTGCGAGTAAACTGCCTGCTTTATTGAGAAGTTCAGTAGTAATGAAGCACATCCTGCTTCTCTTTGTGGATAGACATGTCATCTTTCCCTGAACTAGATCTAGCTATCACTGGGAAGGTGGCCCATGTCCATAAATCACCTTTCCTGTTTGGAAGCTGGACCAGAGGGGTCAAACGTGAAGAGTGGCTGTTCATTTGGGCTCCTGCCCTATCATCTCTATTAATCTGCAGAGAGGACATGGACCTCAAATGTTTTCTCTTTTTTCCTTCCTTTAGCGTGGCCTATTTATGCACCAATCTTATTATCTCCAAAGGGCAAAGATATTAGTGGGGGCTCAGAAATTCTTACCTGTGTTTCCACCCTTATTTCAACTTGTATCTTAAGGAAAGTTTTTCTTTGTCAGTTGCAGATGTGTTTCAATTTGATAAAAATAAAATTGCATCTGGCAGATATTTTTCAGAAATTGTAGCATGAAATTAGAGACCCCTTTCCTGGTTTTTTAGCCTAGTTGAGGTTTTCTTTCTATTTTATTTCTATATGCTCAACAGAGGAGGTTCTGATAAATCTGCAGTTACCCCGCCCCATTTGCTGGACAAAAGCCAAAGCCTTCCAAAAGTCTCAAAAAAGAAAAAATGAATAGAGCACATTCTTCTATTCCCCTTTGCAACAGGGTAGCAAGTTGGGACACTGGACATTTCTCCTTCTTCTCAAGTCCGTGGCTCTGGGTCCTTATGGGGTGCCTGTTCTTTTTCTGTAATTATGTCACATGCTCACCCACCAGCATTCCTTTCAAGGTTAGCACCACTGTACCACTGGTAGTTCCAGAGAGGCTGTAGTGTGGGTGAAAATCATCTTTAAACAGACTCAAGAGAGACTTAATTGAGCTTCAGTGTGCACATTAAAATGCAAATGTTTGTAATGTCCATTGGAATAAAGCACGCTACTGTGTAATTCAATATTTAACAAGGCCCATCCCAATGCCCTCGGCACAGGACAATTAAGAGCACATTCCACCGGGATAGAAAACATTTCTGATAGGTATGGGAGAGGGGGAATAAATGGGAGCACATGGTTTAATGTGGCCAATTACATTCTTGTAATTGATTCATTATGGGACATTCACACTAGGAAGAGAACTTCCCTGAGTTATCTGAAAACTCATTCCCTTCTGGGTGGGCAGCACGAATAGGATGTTAAAATGTTCTCCTTTTAACCCTAATTGCATAGAGTCCGAGGATTAATGTATAAAAACCAGCATATGCTGAGAGTTCTCCCATAAGCATTTTACATTTAATATGTAAAAAAAGGCTAATTTTTTTTAAAGACTAATGTAGAAATGAGTGTGCTTAGTTCAAAATGAAGCAGATTCTGAACAAAGGGCAGTAACCTCTGGCATCGCTGAGAAGCCCTTTAGCTCCTTCCCTTGGGTCTCTTCCTCTCTGGAAATCCACTTGGCATCTCTCTGCTAAGGACTCATTTGGAGTAGGGGACACATTGCATTAGTTTCTTAAGTCTGCTTAATGAAGTGCCACAGGCTGGGTGGCTTAAAGCAACAGAAATGTCTTCTCCCCCAGTTCTGGAGGCCAGAATCTCAAAATCCACGTGTCAGCAGAGGAGAATCCTGCCTTGTGTCTTCCTGGGTTCCGGCGGTTTGAGGGCATCCTTGGATCTTCCCAGCTTGCAGCTGCAGCACTCCTCCCCGCTCCTCTCCATCATGGAGCAATCTCCTCTCTCAGGTCTGTCTGTCTCTGGGCCCAAATCACCTCTTCTTTTAAGGACGCCAGTCATATTGGTTTAGGGCACACCTTAAATCAGCTTATCCTCACCTTCATCAGACCCTGTTTCCAATTAAGTCACATTCACGGGACCAGGGGTTGGGACATGAGCATTTATTTTTGAAGATTCAATCTGGTCTTTAACTTTGCAAGACACGAGTTCCAAGACTAAATTGGGGGCATTATAGAGACTTATTTTGCTTATGTCACTAAGCAATTGATTCCTGTCTATCTTGTCTTCTCTAAATCTTATCATATGGAAAGTTAACCATTGAGGAAGATAGAGCCCATTATTTTTGAAAAATAATTTGGAAATGTGCATCTTATTGAAGAGTAGATTTGTCTAAATCAGTGCATGTCAAGCATAACAAATAAAAGTCAGTTAACAGAGGAAAATTGAGAAGACAGACAATATCTTCTATAATGGAATTAATCTAGCTCTAAAATTGAATACATAGATTACAGATCTTTTCTGCTGAAAGGTGCCTCAGGGCTCACTGATGACTTTTTCAGTGAGCAGCTATTCTGTGCCAGGCATACTAAAACACCAGAAATATTAGTGGGGAGTCAGAGATGGCCCCTACCCTCACTGGGCAAGGCAGAGTCAAGAAAGCATTAGTGCAGTGATTTACCCAATACAACGTTGCATGTTGACAGCCCATGAGGCGGCCAAACAATCTGGCCCAATCACCATCAACAACTTCCATGAATCGTGGACTTGTCTCATACTTCTCTTGAAACTTACCTACTCATCTGAAGAGGAAAATTAAGAGTGGTTATAGAGCTCTCACGAACATCAGGTGAAATACTAGGGCTCAAGTTTGTCTACCTCTTCTAGAAACCCCACTGGAAGAAAAAAGTACACAAAGGAATAAACCAATAGTGGCAAAGAGAAGTGAGGAAAAGAAATGCCATCGGTAAATAGTTCTAAGATTTCTGAAAGAAAACTGTTGGTAATGGCCCTGACGTAGCTGCCGGAATGACCGCGGGACCGGTTTCCAGTCAGCAGGCAACCGACCTCCATGTAAAACATACATGACAAACACCATACCTAAAGAAATTTTAATAATTTGGCACAGTTAGTCCCTGTGTAATCTGTAGGTTTCTAGCTGCTGAATATCCTGAAGTAATTCCCTGTTCACCAAAGTGTTTTGATTGAGCTGGTTGAATACTTTGAACACTGATCAGCTCTAGCTAATGAGGTGACTTTCCCAGTGGGGGTTTCTGCCTATTACGTGGATGGTAGTTATATGCATGTTTCTGTGCATGTTCTCTATACAGTTGTAAAGTGTGACTGTACTTAACCATTGCACGTCTGCTTTCAATGAGGCGTGTAAAATGTTTGAAAAAAAAAGGCCAGTATATGGGACAACTGCACAAAATGATATGTGGCTTTTGCCTCCCCTCCTTAGATGCTGAGAGCATAAACCCAGTAGTTGCCCTAAGGGGATACACCAGGCAGATAATTCTAAAGAAATTTAATTCAATGTTCTGAGGAATTTAGACCTTTGGCAGTAAATAGGGGGACCCCAGGCTACAGCTTTCTTCTTTCTGGCACTAGGGTAGAATGCAATATGGCAGCGTGGCAAACAGCCTCCAGCCCTCTCACCCTAGAGTTAAGCCTGATAATTAACATCTTATGCCTTGGGATCTACTCATAACTACCACCCAGGAAACCCTGACTTCAATGAGGCTTGAAGAAAACCTCCCCAGAGAAACAAAATATAAATATGACAGTAGATTTCTTACTGGAATCAATGCAAGCTAGAAACCAGTGGAAAAGCACCATTAAACACTGAAAGGAAAAACCTGGAATTCTTTAATCAGTGAAAACATCTTTCAGAACTGGAGCAAAATAAAGACATTTCATACATATAAAAGTTGAGAGAATGCATCACCAGCATACCTATGCTATAAGAAATGTTAAAGTAAGTCTTTCAAGCAGAAGGAAAATGTTATCAAATGGAAATTTGATTCTGCAAATGTGGTGAAAAACACCAGAAATTGTAACTACCTGGGTAAATATAAATACTAATTTTTCTTATAATTTAAATAACTTTAAAAGATAGAGGCCATTTTTTTGCAGCCTCTGGGAAGACAGTTTGGAAGTTCCTCAGAGAGTTAGGTGTAGAATTACCATATGACCTGGAAATCCCTCTAATAAGTATATACCCAAAAGAATTGAAAGCAGGGACTCAAACAGATATTTTCACACTAATGTTCTTAGTGGCATTGTTCACAATTTCCAGAAGTTGGAAGCAACCCAAGTGTCCATCAAACAATGAATGCATTAACTAAATGTGGTATATATATACACACTATGGATTATTATTCAGCAATAAGAAGGAATGAAGTCCTGAAGCATGCAACAACAATAGATGAAACTTGAAGACATTACACTGAGTGAAATAAGTCAGACATAAAGGTACAATTTATATGATCTCACCCATATGAAATAATTAGAACAAGCAAATTCACAGAGTTAGAGTCTAGAATATATATTCTGGGTTGGGGATAGGGAATGGGAAGTTAATGTTTAATTGAAACAGAATTTTATTCTGATTGATTGCAAAGTTTTCATAACAGATGGTGGTGATGGTAGCACAACATTGTGAGTGCAATTAACAGCATTCATTCTATTTTCCCCCTCATTTTATTAATGTAGTATATTAAATTAATTGATTTGTTATGTTGAAACACTTGCATACCTTGCATACCTGGGATATGTGGAAGAGCCCTTGCATACCTTGCAGGTATGCTTGATCATGGTATGTAAGTCTTTTAATGTTAGATTGGGTTTGCTAGTTTTCTGTTTGTTTGAGGTTCTTTTGCATCTGTAGCCATATGGGATATTGGTATATAATTGCCATTTCTTGTAGTGTCTTTATCTGGCTTTGGTAAGAGGGTAATATTGGCCTCAAAGAATGAGTTAGGAAGTGTTCCCACACCTTCAATTTTTTGTTAGAGTTTGAGCAGGATTGGTGTTAATTCTTCTTGGATTGTTTAGTAAAATTCACCAGTCAAGCCATCTGGTCCTGAGCTTTTTATCTTGGGAAGTGTTTGATTCAGTCTCTTTAAATGTTCTTGGGCTGCTGAGATCTTCTGTTTCTTCTTGAGTCCATGTAGGTAATTTGTATGTTTCTGCAAATTTGTCCATTTCATCTAGGTTGTCTAATTAGTTGGCATACAGTTGCTCAGAGTATCCTTTTATATTCCTTGTTATTTCTCTGGGGTTGGTACAAATGTACCCCCTTTCATTTCTGATTTCACTTCATTTTGTCCTCTGTCTTCTTTTCTTTTTCAATCTACCTAAATGTTTGTTGATTTTATTGATATTTTCAAAAAGCCAACTTTTGTTTTTGTTGATTCTATTGCCCTTTTATTCTCTTTTTCATTTATCTCCACTCTAATCTTTCTTATTTCCTGCCTTCGGCTCACTTTGGGTTTGGTTTGCTCTACTCTTCCATTTCCTCTAGGTATGAGATTAGGTCTTTGATTTGAGGTCTTTCTTCTTCATCTTTTTAAATGCAAGCATTTAAGGCTACACATTTCCCTCTGAGCACTGCCTTTGCTGCATTGCATAAGTTTTGGTGTGTTGTGTTTTCATTTTTATTCACCTGAAGATCATTCCTAATTTCCCTTATGATTTCTTCTTTGACTCAATGGTTTTTTAGGAGTATGATGTGAATTTTCCAGCTTTCCCTTTGTTATTGATTTCTAGCTTCATTCCACTGTGACTGGAGAAGATACACTGTATGGTATCAATACTTTTAAATTTATTGAGACTCGTTTTGTGACCTAAATATGGTCTATCCTGGAGAATAACCCATGTGCACCAGAGAAGAATGTGTATTCTGCTGTTTTGGGGTGAAGAGTTCTATAAATGTCCTTGGGTCTAGTTGGTTCAGAGTATCATTCAAGTCTTCTATTTCCTTATTGATCTCCTGTTTGGATGTTCTATCCATTATTTTAAGTGATATATTGAAATCGCCCACTGTTAATGTAGAACTATCTATGCCTCCCTTCAAATGTGTCAGCGATGTTTAATATATTTGGTGGTCTGCCATTAGGTGCAGGTATATTTAAATAATTATGCCTTCTTGTTGAATTAACCCTGTATCAGTATCCAATGACCTTCTTTGTACCTCATAACAGGTTTGACTTAAAGTCTGTTTTATCTGGTATTAGCATAGGTAATCCAGCTGTCCTATTTGCATGGTTTAATTTTTCCCATCCTTTTACTTTCAATTTACTGTGTCTTTGAATTTAAGATGAGTTTCATATAAATATGAATGGAATAATATACACCATGCAAACATGAATCAAAAGAAAGCTGGAGTGACCATATTAGTAATGGGCAAAATAGAGTTCAGAAGAAGGACCATTGCCAGAGTTAAAAAGGCATATTTTATAAAAGAGTTAATTAATGAAAAGGACATAAAGATTATTAATGTGGATGCATCTAATAGTAGAAGTTCAAAATACCTTAAGAAGTATCTAGTAGAAATAAATAACAAAAAATCCACAATTACATATTTCTATCACAATATTTGACAGAAAAATTCAACAGAAAATCAATAAGGATACAGAAGAGTTGAACAATTATACCAACAAGTTTGATCTGATTGTTTTTCTAGGATACCCAACAACAGTGTATGCAGAGTAGAACATATTCTGGGTCATAAACAAGTCTCATAAATTTAAAAGGATTAAAATCATACAAATAATATTCTCTGACTCAACAGAATTAAGCTAGAAACTAAAAACCAAAAGGTATCAAGAAAATCTACAAGTATCTAGAAATTAAACAACACTTCTATGTTATCTAAGTGTCAAAGAAAAAATGACAAGAAGTATTAGAAAATATTTGAACTTACTAAAAATCACAACACAACAAATCAAAATTTGTGGAATGCAACTAAAATTGTGCTTCAAAAGATCTTTGCATAAATATTTACATACTTATAAGTATGTATGTATCAGTTATCTCAACTTCTATTCTAAACAAGAAAAGATAATGTAATCCAAAAATAGGAAGAAGGAAAGAAATAATCAATAAAAGTAACAATCAATTAAATATAGAACCAAAATAGAAGAGGAAATCAATGAAACCAAAAACTGTTTCCTTGAAAAGATCAATAAAATTGGTAAGACTGAAATGTTCAGAACAAAAAAGACAGAGAGAAGGCACAATTACTAATGCCAGCAATTCAAGAATGGGATGACATCACAACAGATCCTATAAACATTAAGAGGATAATAAGGGAATATTTTGAATAACTATGCCCATAAATTTAGTTACTTAGATGAAATAGACAGTCTTTGAGAAAACACAAATTATAAAAAGCTATCCAAGAAGAAACAGTCAACCCAAGTCACCAAATCCCTATTAAAGAAATTTAATTTGTATTATAACTTTTTGACAAAGAAAACTTCATGCCCAAATGGATAACTGGTGACGTCTACCAAACATTTAAAGAAAAAATAATGTCAATTCTATTCAAAGTGTTCTAGAAATCAGAAGATATTCATTTTATAAGGCCAGCATTACTCTGATACTAAAACCTAATGAAGACATTATTTTTTTTTCATTTTTATTGAGACTGTTCAGATACCATACAATTATCCAAAGATCCAAAGTGTACAATCACTTGCCCCTGGGTACCCTCATACAGCTGTGCATCCATCACACTTAATTTTTGTTCAATTTTTAGAAACTTTTCATTACTCCAGACAAGAAATAAAGTGAAAGATGAAAAAAGAAAAAAAGAAAAGGAAACTCTAATCTTCACCTATCCCTAACCAACCCCCCTCAATTGTTGACTCCTAGTATTGATATGGTACATTTGTTACTGTTTATGAAAAAATGTTGAAATACTACTAACTGTAGTATATAGTTTGTAATAGGTATATAGTTCTTTCCTATATGCCCCTCTATTGTTAACTTCTAATTGTATTGTCATACAATTCTGGTTCATGAAGTGATTTCTAGTATTTGTACAGTTGATCATGGACATTGCCCACCATAGGATTCCGTTTTATACATTTCCATCTTTTGACCTCCAACTTTCCTTCTGGTGACATATATGACTCTGAGCTTCCCCTTTCCACCTCATTCACACACCATTTGGCGCTGTTAGTTACTCTCACGTCTTGTTACCAACACCCCTGTTCATTTCCAAACATTTAAGTTCATCCTAATTGAACATTCTGCTCATACTAAGCAACCACTCCCCATTCTTAAGCCTAGTCCTATATCCTGGTACCTTATATGTCATGTCTATGAGTTTACATATTGTAATTAGCTCCTATCAGTGAGACCCTGCAATAATTGTCCTAATGTGTCTGGCTTATTTCACTCAATATATTGCCCTCGAGGTTTTGTCATCAACCCATTTTTTTTTAATATGGTTTTGTTCACTCACCATACATTCCATCCCAAGTAAATAATCGATGGTTTTCTGCATGGTCATACATTTATGTGTTCACCACTTTCACCACTATCTATATAAGAGCATCTACATTTCTTCCACAAGGCAGGAGGGAGAGTCAAAGAAGGTAGAGAGGCAAAAGAAAGAGGGAAAAAAAAAATGATAGCTAGGAAGCAGCAAAAGGAAAAATAACCTTAAATCAAAGTAGAATAAAGGATCAGACAATACCACCAATGTCAAGTGTCTAACATGCCTCTCCTATCCCCCCCTCTTATCTGCATTCACCTTGGTATATCACCTTTGTTACATTAAAGGAAGCATAATACAATGATTCTATTAGTTGCAGTCTCTAGTTTATGCTGATTGCATCCCTCCTCCAATGCCTCCCCATTTTTAACACCTTGCAAGGTTGACATTTGCTTGTTCTCCCTCGTAAAAGAACATATTTGTACATTTTATCACAATTGTTGAATACTCTAGATTTCACCAAGTTACACAGTCCCAGTCGTTATCTTTCCTCCTTTCTTGTGGTGTCTCACATGCTCCCCACCTTCCTCTCTCAACCGTATTCATAGTTACCTTTGTTCAGTGTACTTACATTGTTGTGCTACCATCTCCTAAAATTGTGTTCCAAACCACACACTCCTGTCTTCTATCACCCTGTAGTGCTCCCTTTAGTATTTCCTGTAGGGCAGGTGTCTTGTTCACAAAGTCTCTCATTGTCTGTTTGTCAGAAAAGATTTTGAGCTCTCCCTCATATTTGAAGGACAGCTTTGCTGGATACAGGATTCTTGGTTGGTGGTTTTTCTCTTTCAGTATCTTAAATATATCACACCACTTCCTTCTTGCCTCCATGGTTTCTGCTGAGAGATCCACACATAGTCTTATTAAGCTTCCTTTGCATGTAATGGATTGCTTTTCTCTTGCTGCTTTCAGGATTCTCTGTTTGTCTTTGACATTTGATAATCTGATTATTAAGTGTCTTGGCGTAGGCCTATTCAGATCTCTTCTGTTTGGAGTACGCTGCGCTTCTTGGATCTGTAATTTTATGTCTTTCATAAGAGATGGGAAATTTTCATTAATTATTTCCTCTATTATTGCTTCTTCCCCCTTTCCCTTCTCTTCTCCTTCTGGGACACCAATGATACGTACATTATTGTACTTTGTTTCATCCTTGAGTTCCCGGAGACGTTGCTCATATTTTTTCATTCTTTTCTCCATCTGCTCCTTTGCATGTAGGCTTTCAGGTGTTTTGTTCTCCAGTTCCTGAGTGTTTTCTTCTGCCTCTTGAGATCTGCTGTTGTATGTTTCCATTGTGTCTTTCATCTCTTGTGTTGTGCCTTTCATTTCCATAGATTCTACTAGTAGGTTTTTTGAACTTTTGATTTCTGCCGTATACATGTCCAGTGCTTCCTTTACAGCCTCTATCTCTTTTGCAATATCTTCTCTAAACTTTTTGAATTGATTTAGCATTAGTTGTTTAAATTCCTGTATCTCAGTTGAAGTGTACGTTTGTTCCTTTGACTGGGCCATAACTTTGTTTTTCTTAGTGTAGGTTGTAATTTTCTGTTGTCTAGGCATGGTTTCCTTGGTTATCCAAATCAGGTTTTCCCAGACCAGAACAGGCTCAGGTCCCAGAGGGAAGAAATATTCAGTATCTGGTTTCCCTGTGGGTGTGTCTTAGAAAATTGCTCCACCCTGTGATGCCTCGGGTCACTGTGCTTTTCTGCCCAGCAGGTGATGCCTGTTAGCCTATAATTCTTGACTGGTGTGAGGTGGTGTAGCCGTGTTCCCCCAGGCTCTGGGGTCTGGTTCTGAATGGAAAGGGCCCCACCCCTTTCCTCCTAGAGAAGACAGACCCCCCAGGTAGAGGTCATTAGCATTTCAGTGGTCTCGCTCTCTGCTTGTGCTGTCTCCGCCCTTCCCAGAGTCACAGCCCTGGAAACTTAAAATGACTGGGGCTTTCTCCACTGAGCCGAAAAAGAAACAGATAGTCCCCTTCAGACCCAGTCAAGGTGACCCTCCGGCTCTCCCAGGTCAGTTGTCACCCAAAGCCTCTGTCTGTTTTTTGGGGCTGCGTACCTGTAGTGAGCAGTTCACACTCGCTACTTAAAACCCCAGTTGGAGCTCAGCTGAGCTGTATTCGCTTGCTGGGAGAGAGCTTCTCTCTGGCACCATGAGGCTTTGCAGCTCGGGCTATGGGGGAGGGGGTCTCACGACCTGGTTCCGCAGGTTTTACTTACAGATTTTATGCTATGTTCTCGGGCATTCCTCCCAATTCAGGTTGGTGTATGATGAGTGGATGGTCTCGTTTGTCCCCCCACAGTTATTCTGGATTATTTACTAGTTGTTTCTGTTTTTTGTAGTTGTTCCAGGGGGACTGCTTAGCTTCCACTCCTCTCTATGCCTCCATCTTGCCCCTCCTCCAAGACATTATTTTAAAAAAGAAAACTGCAAATCAATTTCCTTAAGGAATCTACACATAAAGCAAATTAAATCCAACAATATATAAAAGAAATAGTGTATTATGACTGAATACAATGTATCCCAGAAATACTGGATTGGTTAAACACCACAAAAATCAACCACAAAAAAAAAATCAATCATAATTCATTCTATTCACTAAGAAAGAAGTGCAAACATGATATTTTCAAGAGATGCATAGATAACATTTGATAAAATTCAATACCATGATAAAAATCCTTACCTATTCAGGAATAGGAGGGAAATTCATCTATCTGATAAATATCGTCTATGAAAAATTTGAAGTAAACATAGTACTTAATATTGAAAACTGCCTGCTTGCTTCCTAAGGTCAGGAACAAAGCAAGGGTGTTCACTTTCATCACTTTAATTCAACATTGTACCAGAGGTCCTAGGCACTGTCATAAGGACAGAAAAAGAAGTAAAAGACATTCAGATTGGAAAGAAATAAATACAATTATTTTGTAAACAAAATGATCTTGTACATAGAGAATCCTAAGGAAACTATTTGTTTTTAAAAGGCTACTAAAATGAATAATTTTCACATGGCTTCTGGATGTAAGATTAATGTAGTCTACATCATTAGTTATTTGGGAAATACAAATTAAATCCACAATGAAATATCAAAACCTATACTTGAATGCCCATAGCAGCTTTGTTCATAATGGCTCAGCAAGTTGTGGCTTATAAAACAGTGGAATACTACTGATCAGTAAAAGAAAATATGAACTATTGATACATACAACAAAATGGATGAATCCCAAAGAACTTCCTAAGTGAAAGAAGCTAGACACAAAGACTATAATACAAAAAGCAGATTGTTGGCTTCCAAGGATTTGGGATAGAGAGAAGAGATTGAGTGCAAAGTGGCACAGGGAACTTTCAAGGGTAAAAGAAATATTCTATGTAAAATTGTGTTGGTCCTTGTTCTAGTTTGCTAATGCTACTGGAATGCAAAACACCAGGATTGGATTGGCTTTTATAAAAGGGGGTTTATTTGCTTACAAATTTACAGTCTTAAGGCCATAAAGTGTCCAAGATAAGGCATCAGCAATCAGGTACCTTCACTGGAGGATGGCCAATGGTGTCTGGAAAACCTCTGTTAGCTGAGAAGGCACGTGGCTGGCGTCTGCTCCAGAGTTCTGGTTTCAAATGACTTTCTCCCAGGACGTTCCTCTCTAGGATTCAGCTTCTCTCCAAAATGTCACTCTCAGTTGCTCTTGGGGCGTTTGATCTCTCTTGGCTTCTCCAGGGCAAAAGTCTGCTTTCAAAGGCCACCTCCAAAATGTCTCAGTAAACTGCAGTTCCTCTCTCAGCTCCTGTGCATTCTTCAAAGCATCCCTCTTGGCTGTAGCAAGCTCGCTCCTTCTGTCTGAGCTTACATAGTGCTCCAGTTAACCAATCAAGGCCAATGCTGAATGGGCAGGGCCACACCTCCATGGAAATTATCTAATCAGAGTTGTCACCCATAATTGGGTGGGGCAATTTCCAAAGGTTCCAACTTAATCCCCACTAATATGTCTGCCCCCACAAGATTGCATCAAAGAACATGGCTTTTTCTGGGGGACATAATATATACAAACTGGTACAGTCCTATTTGTCAAACTCATGAAATTTTACATTTAAAATTGATGAATTTTATGGTATGTAAATTACGGTGTGCTGGCAAAATGGCCTGGCTTCTTTTGGGGGATATTTGGTGCTTCAACAACACAACTTGGATGAAAGGGATGTTCTCTGCTGCTGAGCTGGTCATTGTTTCTAGGCCTTTAGAGTGGCACACAAAAATGCCTCATGAATTCATACAACACTTCCCTTCACATTCAGGACCACAGGATTTCTTTATTTATTTGCTTGCTTGCTTGCTTTGGTATTTACTCTCTTCTCTCTCTCAGCTGTATCTCCTTTCTTCCATGTGCTAGTTCAGGTTCTCCACTATACTAGGGGTGATGATGGAATCAGAATGTCCCTAATTATTCCTTTTCTCAATCCGAAATTTTATAGACAATTCAAAGTAACTCAGAATAGCCATATTAATACTATTAGCACCAATATAGTACTAAAAATAGTTTTAAAATGTTTTTAGATATGTTCTCCCATTCTTCTCCCCCTATTAAAAAAATAGTGTAGCTATACTGTCTGAGCTGGGAGCTGATACATACCTCCATCCCTCCATTCTAATTCTCATTTTTCTTAGTTTTACAAGTAAATAATATTAATATTACATTACAAGTAAATAATATTTACAAGTAAATAATATTAATACTCATCCATCTTTACTCCTGATGTCGATGTTTCTCCAGTCATTTTGGTTCTCTGAAGCTCATTCTCTAATCTAGTTCTCAGGAAGGGCTTGTGGTGAATTTTATTGGATGTAAATTTTGCCCATTCTTGCACATTGCATATTGGTGACAGCTTGTCTGGGCATTCGTACATGAAAGATAAGTTGTCTGTATATAAAATCCTTAGCTTTCATTTTTTTCTTGAATTTCTTAAATACATTATTCCATTTTTTCATCTCGCATGAGGAACTTATGTCAAAAAATCTGCTGACATCCTGATTGTCTTTCTTGTATGGTATGTTGATATTTTGCCTGGATACACAAAAATATTATTCTTTATTTTTTCTTTAAATGCTTGTTATTCTCCACATTATCGTGATAGTTGTTCTGATTTCTTTCAGGTCTAGCTTATGTCCTTTAAATATATAGTTTCCTTTTTTAATTGTTTGTTCTGTTTATTTTGATTTTCTTCTTCAGAGATTCCTTTTAAAAGCATATTATATATTTTTGTGTATCTTCTATACATATCATTTTCTTTTGAATTCTTTACATTTTCTCTTTTTTTTCATAATAAAAACCTCTTCATTTCACACATTTCTCTTAGGACATTATTTTAATATGACAATCCCCTCTGGAAAGGATTTTCACAGCCTTCTGCAACCCCAACCCCTGTAGCTCCCTCCAAAATGAATGACCTTAAGGCTTCTGATCACTGCAGTGCTAAAGATGAACTCATTGCATCCCCAGCATCGAAGACATCACATTCCAGATGCAGAGTCCAGTGTGACAGTGAGTGTGGCAAGTGCTGTTGCAGAACCACAGAATGGTTGATTCTGTCTAAAGGGCACCAGGAAACCCTCCACGTGGGAGGTGATATTCCATTTGGTTTTGTAGGATTATGTCCAGACAAGCTGAAAGGGTCCTGATAAAGACAGGAGAGGAAGGTGTTAACAGATTAGGGGAGCAGGATGCTCAAATGAACGGAGCCATGAATCTTCTTTGAGGCACACTGCATAGGAAGGAAGGGGTGATAGCAAAGCCACATTTATCGGGATTAGCCCTTTCGCTGAGCTGGATGCAATAATTCTTTTAAAAAGTGGCTTAAGTTCTCCACTAAAGCTTCGTTTCTAGGTACGGCCTTTTGTTTTTAACCATATTTTTTCTAAGGTATCTCCTTAGTAGGTAGAAGAAAATCAGTGATTGTGCCTTTCTGCAGCAGCCACTCCCAGTTCCATCTCCTGGCTGTCCTCCAGACCTGCCCCCACCCCACGCTTTCTCTCCTGGGGACCCAAACAGCACAACCTGCCAGGGTGCGGGGAGCTCACGCCAAGACTGCACATGGGATCGGGGAGCAGTTTCTAGGAGGAGTGATGGTTTGGCATCATCTCTTTCAACTTGTCTTGTTCTTTCTCCGCAGGAGCCAGAGCCAAGGAACAACCTGAATCTTTAATGTAACCCATTTTCTTTGAGAGACTTGACTTAGAGAAAGTTTGGGTTTTTAATAATATTAACTAATGTTTATTGGGCACCTTACTATGTGCCACAGCCTGCAGGAAGCACTTTTTATAGAATTCCTCATTTAATTCTCACAACAGCCCCATTATTCCAAGAGGTAAACTGAGACTTAGGGGGAGCACACAGATGGTGAGGGACAACTGTGGCATCTGATCCAGGCCCCAGGGGCTGAACCAGTTTGCTTTATGGGAAAATAAAGTTGAAAAATTATCAATGATGACCTCTTAATGGAGTATTCTGGAATATTTTAATTTTTTTCTTTGTATCTTGTATTCTATTTCTACTTGAATATATGTTATTTTACAAATCAAATTTCTTTATTTTTTTTAAGACTTGGCCCCATTTTTGAGAAACTGATGATGAAATAAATATGTAAACAAATGACTTGAACACAAGGCAGAATGGTATTAGTGTTTGGAAGGGAAGATTATTTGAACTATTACAGAGCTGTATCCTTTTTCCACTCCTTTATTCAAAAAATATTTTTTCTAGCTCCAATTCTGTACCCTGCACTCTCCTAGGTGCTAGGGACCCAAGATCAAAGGAGAGGGACACTATCCTTGCTCCAAAGCACCTCGAGTCCATTGGGCAATGCAGACCAAGACCACAAACTAAATAGGAAGTCCTGGAATAGGGGAGTTAAAAGACGATGTTTAATCCAGTCTTGGAGGTAAGAGGCTGGTATCTGAGGAGGGCTTCCCTGAGGAGGAGTAAGAATTAACCTGGTGAACTGGGGTGGGTATGTGAGGTGGGAGTATTTGTGAGAACAAGTGTTGTAAGCAAGAAGAAAGAGTTTGAGCAAGGGCCTGGAAGTTATATTTATATATATATATATGAAGCACAGCACCAAGGCTAAGAACTAGAGATTATCAAGGGCTCGATGTTAATCTGATTTCTAGTCTCAGACTTGAGAACCTCAGATGTGAACTTGTGTGCACGCTCAGACCTGCACACATAATAAAAATTCTTGAACAAGTCCGTCAATTTCACCAACTTTCTCAAATGGGTCCTTGACCCTAAAATGTTAAGATACACGGGAAGCCATTGAAAAGTGTTAAATAGAGAAGTGGTGTAATCTATTTGTATTTATAACAAAAGGCTTCTGCTGACATTTCGATTAGTCTGGTCCCACAAATGTATGGGTAATTGGCTATTTTTCAGGCACTACAGACTCAGTGATGAATAAAACATAGTTTCTGCCCTAAAGAAGCCCACAGAGCAGAATGGAGACAAGTAATTTAGTTTCACTGTAAGTGGCCTGAGGCAAGCACGGGTGCTATGAGCCCACGGAGGAAACCCGGGCCCTTCCTGGTTGCCAGAGAAGGCGATGGCTGAGCTGGTGCTAGAGGGGGCGTGGGGGTCAGGTAAGGGATTCAGGGAGGACACGGTGGCCGGGCAGAAGGAGCAGGTGAGAACAGGCCTGGGCAGGAACAAAGAGGATGCACAGGAGCCCTGGCAGGGCCTGGTACTGTCGGAATGGGAAGCAGGACGAGGAAAGGCTTGGGTTGGAGGACGACATGGAGCCAGGTCCTGGGGGGGCTTGTGTAGCGTACAAACATGCAGCCTCCATGTTAGGAAACTGGATGGTTTCAGAAAACCCTCAGGGAGAGCGTGATCCTGACAACTGAGGTCTTCACGGAGGAGGAAAATGACGGGGAGGGAGATGTTAGCACAATGGTGACAGAACCAGCGTGAATAAGCCAAAAAGCGCAGGGACTCAGAGGAGGTGGAAGCACAATAATTGGTCTTGGAAGTAGTAATAATTGATCTAAGAAAAGCGTCAACCCTATTTCTGAAAACCTTGAGACTCAACATGATCCAGATGTTGAGCTGGTGGATTTTAGGAGACCTCCTAATGCTCATAGTTGGGATACAGGAATGGGCCTACGTTCTGGCAGTAGGAAGCTCCTAATATCTATAAAATGACAACAATAATAATAATAAGATGAGGTTTCTGTATAAAGGCCTCAGAAGAATGTTCTGGCCGTGGGGCTATGGGGCCGTGCGGCCTTGAGCAGGGCCACGGTGGTGGGAGCAGAGTGAATAAGACCAGTCAGAAGGGCCTCATTGGGGCTGAACAGCCAAGGCCTGGCTCCCAAGTGGGAGCCCCGGTGATTGCGGGCTTGGAAGCCTCCCAGGGCAGCACCCACACCCAAGGGTGCTGGTCATGAAGGCTCCTGCATCCTCTCCTGCTCTGGACTTCGCTCTGGAAGCAGGCATTACCGACGCTCCGCAGAACAGGGGTCAGGGGTCAGAAATGAACCTGCCTGTGCTCATAGCTGGTCTCACTGAGGGCAACAGTGATCTATTTTAGGGTGGAGCTGCTTTCTCTCCCCACTCTCTCGGGGACAAACATCACGTGTGGCTTTCGTGGGCTCCTCCCACTGCAGGACTCGGGCTGTGGGGAGCAGGGCCTTTTGTCCAGGTGTCCGTAGTACAGTGGATTGTCTGTGGGGAGATGTACTCTCTCAGAACTAGAGGCTACAGCAGACCCCCAAATCTGCGTCACTCTCTATTCTCAGCCTTCTGCTTTCATGCAATTGGGGTCTGATGCTCCTGCAAACACGTGATTTGTCACCTTTTTGCTCTTGCCTGTGGGGCCTCAGGTGTCTGCCAGGCTGGAGCTCTAGACACTAGAGAACTAACGTGACCCCTTCACTCTGTGAGTGGGATTGGAGGCCTAGGGGAGGAAGGGTCTTGCTGGATGCACCTGAAGGTGGACGCTGGACTGGACGACTCTCCCTGACCGTTTAAAAGACCACGTGGCCATGAACTCGGGTGGTGACCCTCGTCCAGGAAGCTTCCCTCGAGGGCCGACCTCTTTCGGACACCACCACCCCCTTTCATTCCACCCCCCGCCTGGCTGGCTGTGCTTGCTGGAGATTTCCTAGGGTCTCTGTGGCTGGGTTGTGGTGCTCTCTGTGGCAAAGCAAGCAGGAGTTTCCCATCATTGGTCTCGTAACCTTTTCAGAATCCAGACTGATGAGCGTCGCTGGCTGCAGAGGGGACCGACAGGAGGCTGTCACAGGATGAAGGACACTGAAGGCCCTGTGACCATTTCCCATGAAAATAGGGAGACAGGAGTGAAGGTGGGGTGAGGAATATCGGATCATCGGCATGTCTCAGCAGGGGGTCAGGACTTGGAGTCCGTGGCCTGGGAGTGGGAGACAAATCAAATCAGGAGACTCGTCCCACACTGGGGATCCCGAGGAGGGTGAGATGAGAGGACGACTGTCCTCGAGGGAGCTCAATGTCCAAGCAGAGCAGCACCAGCTCCGTGGAGGCCTGCGGCACGGCACTTCCTGCTCCGTGTTTGCCAGATGACTTACTTTAGGGTGGAGACGATCTTTCATTAAAAAATGACTTAGAACTCTCTCTAAAGAGTGGATGACGTGATCTGTAATATTATAGTCCACTTCAAAATACTACGTCTAGCCTTCATGCCAGGCATTAGGGAGCACCAATGAGTAAGACAAACGTAAAAATATGGTCTCCCCCTGCATAGAGCTTGTATGGATAGCTGTGTGTTTACACACACACATGCACATCTACATGTGAGCTTAGCAAATGCATATCTTTCATCCAACAAAATTCTGAAGCTTTCCCTCACACAGCACGACACAGCATAATGTAAGAGACTGAGCAAAGGCTTTGAAGTTTGAACGTTGGCTCTGCCACTAACCGTTCACAACACTAGTGAAATTACTTAACTTTTCAGATTCCCCTGCCCCGTCCAGCTTGCCCAGTTATACTGTGAAGGTGACTGGACATGGCCCGCACTGGGGCTCTTCGAGTCCTGGAACAGAGACCCTGTGTTCCCTCAAAGCATCCATGAAACCAAGATCACAGAGAGAGCAGACGCAGGAGATAGCTGCACGTGGTGCACTCTAGTAACCAGGAAATAAGGAAACATGACTTCCCTCCAAAGATTACACCACAGAAGCAACACGAAATGGACCGTAACAGAGCCACTCAGAGCCCCTTATAGGGACAGAGCACCTCCCAGGTATAAAAGACACAGCTAACGGAATCAGGATAATCTCTAAAAAACAGTCTATCCATCAGAAAGGGCTGGCTGGCCTGGGAGGCATAACCAAGTGCCGTCACCAGGCAGTGCCCTTCAAAGAGGGGGCTCTGGGTGGCCACTGGCCTCGGATATCTCCACCCGACCAGGCAGACAAACGCCACACAGGGCAGGACACTCCAGAGCTCACTGCTCTTCTGTTTCCCGAGAATTCACCTAAGTCCCCCATTTGGAGTGCACTTGCCTTCTATCAGTTCTGCCTTGTAAATATCTCTCAAATGTGTCAATGTCAGCCATCCCCTTTGCCGCCATCATCGTTCAAATACCTCCAGTATTTTCCCCACGGACCTTCTTATCCTAACCCCTGCTCCCAGGCCCCTGCAGCCAGAAAGCCCTTTCCAAATCGTAAATTCTACATTTCCTTTCTGCTTCAATCCCTTCAGTGGTTTCCTATGATGTTCAGGATAAAACCCTAATCCTCGACATGGTTTAAAAGGTGTCACAAGCTTAAAAGGCTGCAGAGCTCCACCCTGCTCTGCCCACATGAGATGCTCTCCTGCCACCTGCCCAGGTGGTGTCCTCCAAATGCCTGCCTGCCCCCAGCAGGTGCACCCCTCCCTGCCTTCCCTGCAGCCTTTCCCGTGTCCTTCGATTGTCCCTGGAGATGTCACTTTCCCTGAAGCCTGAGCACGCACACCCCTCTCCTCTGCCTTCTCTACATGAGCCTGAATTACTGCCTTACTTTAACATCACTGACCAGATTGTAATCCCCTTAAATAACAGAGATTATGGCTTCACTCCCAATGCTCCAGGCTCCTCATCTGAAAATTAGGGAGAATCCGAGCAACGGTCTCATAAGGCTGTTATAAATATCAAGACTTACTATGTACAAAGCACTTAAAATGGTTTCTGGCCCAGAGTAAGCATGAATGAGTGCTAATTTATATATAGTTTGTATACAAGAAATCACATATATAGAACACAAATAAAACTTTATATTATTGCTGTTATTATTACTGCTATTACATGTCTTTATGGCTGCAACTTCTGAATCTAACATGGTCCAGGCAAACAGGAGTCACTCCATAAATGTTTGCCGAATGACAGAATTCGTTTCACATATACCAAGCAGCCATCCAATCACTTGATTTCTGGGAAATTTTAACCTAGCCATGACCAAAAAAAAGTCCCATCATCTGGTGCAACTGACAGCTGTGTTCTTTAAGAAATCACTAGATGGCCATCTCGTGGGCATTTTAAGTTTTGTTGGGGAAGTCAGCCCTCCAGTGCCAGTCAGCCCTGGAATATTGAGCGTGAGGGTGGGGACCTCGCCTTGTGTGCTGGTGAAATCACAGAAGGTAACACACTCATAGTTTCCTGTGAGCGACCAAAGGGTCTGAAGCAGACGTGCTCTGCACTCGGTGCTACCCCCTCACAGGCCTTCCTTAGGCATCCTCGGCGGTTACCTTCACTGTCTCTGGTTTCCCCTGAAAGACATGGAGGGAGAAAATGGAGGAAAACACTGAACAGGTAAGAGCTCCATTTCCTCACACTGCTGCGTAACAAGCTGAGCAGGAGACGTGAGCACCACGTTGAGTAGTGGGAGTTGCAGGTCACAGGGCAGCCTGGCCCGAAGGTGAGGCCCAGCCATTGGCCAATGGGGGTGCGAGTCCCAAATCTAACCACAATTAGCTTTAGACACCAGACAATGATAAAGGCCACCTGTACTGACCATTTCCCACGGCCTTGTGAGGTGTTTAGAACACTAGAGGGGTGGGAGACTAGGCGTGTTGTTATTAAACAAGAAATACCAGACATTGTGGGCTTAATAACATTCCAGAGCTCAAAGAGCCAGGAAGAGTCAGAGCTGGGATTCAAATTCAGGCAGAGCGACTCCAGGGCTGGGCTCTTTACCAGTCCTCTGTTAACCCCCGTTTTCTTCTCTCTAAAATGGGCCCATTACTTCTAGGCTGTAGGATTGTTTTGATCATCACAGGAAATGGCTGTGAACGGCACATGATGAACAGTGGCTGCATATACCAGCCGTCTCTGAGGCCTCCAGCACGTTCCTTTACTTCTGTGGGCAGGTTCCACATGTACAAAATGAAAAGGATAGCAGAGTCTACCCAGAAGTTGAAGGTCACAGCTTGTATCTGTTCAAAAGCAGTATGTTTCCCTTGTGCGAAACAGTCTAACACCTTTGCCCTCAGAAACGCTAAGAGCAGCAAGGGCCGAGCTTCCCCACGGTCCCCCAAGTTTTCACTTACCGCTGTGTCCGCTGAAATAGTCTCCTGCACACTGGAGACTAGTGATTATCCCTCTGCTTGCTAAGCTATCTTTAGGACATGAAGAACTCAGAGTATAGAAAGAGGAACAAAGCAAGCATTACAGAATACAGAAATGCATGACAGTCCCATCCATCCGTGGATTACTGATCCTCAGCCCAAACTTGGAATTGGGCAGCTCATTGCACTTCTGAAGCATCTCCTCCCAAATCTGGCTTGTTAAGGAACCCAACCAGAAGTTCTCATTTGAGTTCCTCTGAGGACAGTTTTGAATCCAGGGAAACAAACATCCCAGAGTGAAACACTGTCCCAACAGCCTGTGACCCGGGTTGGCCCTGCCTCAGAGAGGAGGTTTGGGGAAGACGCCATTTCCCTGCTGTGGCCGTTACCCCAACTTGTTCACATGGGGTACCCCCTCCCACCCTGGGATGACTGGTTAGACCCCTGCCCCTGGCAATGACAGATGAGGCTTCCAGAGAGGAAAAAAATCTCATCTTATTGTAGTGAGAAGAGAAATGATGCATTTAATTTTGTGAGAATTTTAATGATGTTTTATGCTTCAGACTTAAGTTTCCTTTCATTGTGACCTTTGGCAATATACTTTAATGACTTGAGGAATAATTGTTGCAGTTACTGGCTAATAGGAAGAGCCCCTTTTGCCATATTGATGGATAATAAAGTTGCACTCATTGTAAGTGATTTCTTCCTTTTGGTTACTTTGAATTAAAAAAAAAAAGACAGAACCATGATTTATAGTCATCCTTCCCAGGTTTGCACAAAACATCACATATACTTCATATCCTTTCCCCAATGGCCCGCTACATTTGGGAATTAAATTATGTCACTGAGACTGTCCAAGAAGAGATGCTGATGCTTCAGGAATGCAGGCAGGGCCCGTGGTCAAGCACACACACTCTGCTTCACCCCTGGGTCTTAGCCCTCATCCTGCCACTCACAGAGGCCAGAGGACAAGTGGACTGCTAACGTCCGGTCCCCCCAGCCAGTCAGGTCGGCATTTTAAAATGGACTTTTTGCACAGGGGGCCAGCTCTTTAACCTAAAAACAGCTTAAAGTCATCAGAAATGAGCACAACAGTCTACCACCAGATTTCATAGGTAAGCAACTTGAGGCTTACAGATTAATAACTCATTCATTTTGTCATTAAAGGCATTTTTACTGAAAGCCTGCTAGGCCTCAGGCATTAGGTGCAGGGTACTTGTCAGAGACAAGGCAGGCCAAGTCCCTGCCCTTGTCGAGCCCACACGCTAGTGAGGGAAAGCAAAGCATACGAGAAGCGCATTAGTGCACCACATTAGATCAAGTAGCGATACATGGTATGAAAAATTAAGTAAGTTAAAGGGATGCATTTTAATAGGGGTAGAAACTTTATAAAGGATGGACAGGGAAGACACCTGTAAGAGGGAGGTTTTGCCTGGAGTGAATGGAAATCAAAGATTACTAAGTAATCAAGGGGAGAAATTATGGCAAATCAGACTAGGGTTAGGTGAGGGATTAATGAGTTGTGGGGCTGAAGATTTTTGTTGAGGGTCTAACTGGCAGAATTAGCTGATCATTTTGATGTAGACTGGGAGAAAAAGAGAGATTCAGGGATAATTATAGGGTTGGGCCTAAGCAGCTGGGTAAATGGTGGTGCCATTTAATGAAAGGGGAAGCCATTAATGACTGGGGAAGGAATAAGTCCATGGACAAGAAAAGAGTTTAGTTTGGGAGAAGATAAATTTGAGGTGCCATATAGATACATAAGTGCCAACACTGAATAGACAGATGTGTATATGAGTTTGGAGTTCGTTAGAGAGGTTGGGACTGTAGATGCAAATTGGGGGCTCATCAACAAGTCATGGAACTGCATGTGGGTACAGATGGAGAAGAGAAGTTTTAGGAATGAATCTTGGGTATTCCAATACTTAGAGGCTGGAAAAAGGAAGAAAATCTATCAAAAGTGACCAGGAGGGAGCATCCGGTAACAGAGGGGGGCACTGAAGAATGTGAAGGAAGTTTCAAAAGGGGAGTAGGTTTAGAAAGTGTTCGTGTGGAGACAGCCTCACCGCTCATGTAAAACCAGCAAGGAGAGTGTAAAGAAAGCTGTGCACCACATCTTTAACAGAAACAGCGGTCAGCTATAGCCACAAGATAGGCAAAACATGTGTCAAAAGCAGTGGGATATTGAACAGGGCTGTGGGATAAAGCCAAAAGCTGCACAAAGCAGAAAGAGTGATCGAAGTGCAGTGCTGTGGGGAGGGAGCAAGCTCGGGCGCACTCAGGCACCCACATGTACATCCAGAAGTGGGGATCCCCTGTGGGCAACTTGTTCAAGACACAAAGGAGGTAGCACTGAGTGAGAAATTACACAGGTGACAAAGGGAAAAAGGAATTTAAAATTTTGAAGAGTGCTACAGACGCTTGTCTCCACTGAGTGGAAAGAAAGAACATCTAAAAGAAATCCCAAAATGCCACACTAGGGTAGTAAGAAAATTCCTGCTAACCTGGAATATTTCTCTCTTCTTTCATCATAAGCATATCCTCCAAACTGCTGGCCCAAGGAAAAGCCAGCAGCTCACAATAAGTAATCAGGAGACAGAGGGAGAGAGAGAGAGAGGGAGAGAGAGAGAAAATGAGCTAAAGAAACAAGAAAAGTACATGTTATATGAAAAACATTCTTCTGAAAAATATAACCACAGAGAAAATAAAAGTTGCAATTAAATAATTCATTATAATGTGAGTGATACTATAGCACTGCCATTCAGTATCTACTCCAACTTCCTTCTAGCTTGTCCAGTTGACTGAAAAACTACAAAATATCATTTCTTGGACTCCTTTATAACTTGAGTTCTGCCTTTGACAAGGGTACACTAAGCAAAATCATCCACCTAAGATTTAGAGAGGGAAGCAGTAACAGGATCCCTGCATGGAGAAACTGAATCTGGCAAGCACGGGATGGAAGTCAACTGGTTCCAGGCCCGCAGTGGAGCGTCAAGTGTAGGGTTGTAGATGCCCCAGGCACGGAGTGTGCTTCCCATCATGCGGTCGGTCCTCTCCTGGCTGTGTGGGATCCTAGCCTAGCTCTCTGGCCCTCCTGAAGAGGCTGTGAGCTACCAAATACTTTTAATTAACTTCTTTGCTTTCAGCATCTACCATGCATTCTGTCTTGAGCTACTAAGGACACTGATCAATATTCATAAACGTAAAAAGAGAAAACCTAAAGAAGCAATTACCACTATTTAACAAGTGCACAGAGCAGAATACATGGAAATAGGGAGTAGGTAATGGTATAATAGGAAAAGATAAAACATGAGTTGACAAAGATCAGGAACAAAGAGGAAAAACAGAATTGGAATAGAAGGGAGAATAAGACACTGCTGAAAACTCAGTAACAACAGAGAAGATAGTGATGAGAAACATGAGCAAAATTATAGTATACATGTAATAAAGTTATATTATAAGAATATAATTATGTTTCTGTTTAAGAGACAGACAGAGAGGAAGGTGAGGTAAGAAGAAAACTGAGGGTTACAGACAACAGGCAAAAGGGATCTGCTATCGATATCAAATATATAGTCAGGCTTCTGTGCACGGTTATACAGGTCATGAACTGCATAGCCCAGCTCAGAGGCTCTTAACAATGCATAACTGAAGTCACCTAAGAAGTAAAATCTCAAATGAAAAAAATAAGGGCAAGTAGCATAGATTAAAGTTCAAGAAAAGGCCAAAATCTAGAGATTAAAATTATATACCAGTCCAGGAAAAACTGACCCCAAAATTTTAATAGCCTAGGAAACTAACTGAATTTCAAAGACGAAACAAAGGAATCACTTGGGCAGTCCAGTTAAAGAATCAACTCACCTATAATGTGGAAAAAAGTTCAAATTGTTTTCAAAGCATCATTCATAATTCAACAGAAAACAAAGGAACAATACATTTAAAGTCCTCAAGGAAAAGATGCATGGCATAAGAAATTTATACCAAGCCAGACTGAATATTAAGTATAAAATCAGCGGACAAATGTTTTCAAACATGAAATACTTTAGGGAAGTATTTCCATGAGTACTTCTCAAAGAAAATAGTATAGGGCCAGCTTTATTTAACCAAGAGGTAAATAGAAAAGAAAAAAGCAAAAGGATTAGCAGCAAGCACTGAATGTAGTTGATATTTGGACTAAGATTATGGCTACAAAAATTTGGAAACTGACAATGTAAATCTGGAAGGCAAGACAGGTGGGGGATGAGATACAGATGGGCATAGTGTAATTACTCTAATGTTCTAATCTTTTAAATATGTAAGTCAAACATTGAATAATAGGAGTCTAAGAGCAAAAGTGAACATTAGGATTACCTACTCAACACAAATTGTGTGGTGGAAAAGAGAAAGCAGGGAGCAAGAAACAACAGATGGAAGTTCACTACTATTACCATTACTATTTAATATTGTTCTGGTGGTAGTAGCCAACGTGATTAGACAAGATTAAAAAAATTAAAAAGGCAAAAGTTGGAAATGAGATGGTAAAGTATCCTTATTTGCAGACCTTTGATCAGCTATACGGAAAGCCTAAGAGAGGCAACTAAAAACTACCACAGACAAGTTGATTTCATGATGTGACCATATATAAAATTAATATACAGAAATCAATAGCCTTCATATAAACAATGAAACCCGGGAAATACAATGAAAGAAAGGGTCCCAGTTATTGCTGTGACAAAAAAGTCAAAATATTTGGGAATAGATTTAACAGAAATGTGTAATATATTTTTGAAATAAAGTTTAAATGCTTCTGAGTGCCCTGGTCTACCCCTTGAGTTTCATCTATCACATTCTACCATCACACTTCCTTCACCCTCTCCCCTTTCGCTAAAACATTTTACAAACTAATTTCACTGAGTAATTCAGTTCTTGTAGTGGCCTCTTTTCGTTTACCCCTTCATCTGGATCATGTCCATTCTTCCTTCAAGTCTCAAACCAGAGACATCGCATCATCCTGAAAACTATCCCTGGCCACCCAAGAATGTGGTGGATGTCCTAAGCCACCGTATTTAAAATACATGCTTAACTGTTTGTCTCCCATAAAAGGTTTTGAGCTCCTCCAGGACCAGACTGCAACATGTTCACCTGTACAGACCCAGTGCCTAGAGCACAGTTGGTGCTCAATATCTGAAGGATAAAAGAATGCATGAATAAAGAAAGCATAGAGACAGAAAGAGAACATAGAAACTTGAGAAGTTTGATTTGATTAGTTTGGGGTGGTGAAGATGTTTCATTCCTACCCTTTGTTTGTGTCCTATAAGTGTTAAAATATTTGCCCCAAACCTTAAAAAACACACAAGGAAAAACACCAGTACATAAATGGGTTCATGAATCTCTTCCACAACCAATTTATCTCCTAATGAGACCAAAACCTATACAAGGCTTGTACTCTTAAAGTTGTTAGGAGGGCACAGAGATACCCATCTGCAATCCAGAGACTCAGAGGGATAGAAGATAATAGAAGTTCAATTTCCCAACATGGAGGTAAAAATGAGGGCAGGCTGAGAGGGTGGTTAGTTCTCACTGTGCGCGGCCAGGTTGGAGAGTCCTCTGCCACTAAGCAGATAGCTCCATTCACTGTGACTGAAGGGTAAAAATGCTTTGGACACATTGAATTCCTTTTGCTAGATTCTGTGGTTACTGAGTCAACTGGGACTTGGTACTTTAAATAAAAAATGACATGAGCCAATTCCTTAGGGTAGGAATATAGGTCCCTAAACTGCTAAGGTACACATAGTGTCTTTTTCTAAAGAAATAAAGAGGCATTCTCGTTTTGAAGGTCATCAGGTATAAACTTAGTGGGGATCCATTTCCCTAATTCAGTTTTGTCCCTGGACACAAAGTTCTGTTGTGCTCTCTCAAAGCAGGTTTTCTTCATGACAGTTATTGCAGAAGCGATCTGTGTGGGATTGGCATCCAAGAGTCTGTGTCATGTGTAGAGATTTGTTTTTAGCTTAGATCTAATAGGAATACTGTTCTTCCAATCATAGGCAATGAGTAGACAGCTCCTCAAATCACATCCCCTGCAGATTACAAAACAGGGGTGCGTGCTGTCTTCATGGCTTCCTCAGTGAATGCTCTGCTTTCTTCTTTTCTGGTGGAATCGACCACTTCCGTTTATGTGTATTCATTGGATGGATTTCTTTCAGAGCCTTGTAATAAATTCTCATTTAAAACTATGCCAGATTCACCAAATAAAACACAGTTTGGTGAAGGGAAAGGACTGTGCCATTTTTTCTTTAGGTCCCTTTTTTCTAGCTCATGGCAACTGAGAAATGATGAATGAAGAATGAACACAAAGCACTACAGAACAAGGCAGTAGGCAGAAAACCACTAGGAGAAGACAAAGCCAATGCTTATCAAAGAGAAATAAGTAGCAGAAAACATCCTGCAGAGCCCATTGGAGTAAATGAAAGTCTCTTTTAAAAACATTTGACAAAGAATATTTATTTAAAATATTAACTTTGAGCTAAATAGATGGAGGATTAAATTATTTTGTAATTAGCAATAATGGCCCTCGTGCAATTAGGAAGCAGCTCAATACTGCTCAATACAGAACAAAAGCAACATGAGTCTGATCAGGAGATACCAGATGACACTGGAAAATACATCATCACTGGATTATAGCAGTTATGCATATCAAGGGATTCTCATCAGTTCTTTAACAAAGAAGAATTGAAAACTAGCATCAGAGTCCTACTATGCATCATTAACAGTTTGCAGGATATATGGTTGATGAATTGTAGTTTATTTTCCAAAGCAAGACTTAAACAGATCAAACATCCTGAGTCAAAGAACCCATTAGGAATTTGACTATCAAGAATGGCACCCAGAGAGAGCAGAACACGTGAGCGTCCCATCCTCTCCCAGCACGGTGACCCAGCTGGACTTTCTGTGTGGGTGTGCTGCTGGAATGCAAGCTCCAGGAGGAAAGGGATTTTTGTTTGTTTCATTCATGGCTGTATCACCATCATCTATAACGGTGACCAGTATATGGTAGATTTCAAATATCACTGAGTGCATAAGTGATCACAAAGGTGAACCCTTATTAGTTATCTGCACTTCCTTTGCAACACTCTTTTTCTGTGCCTTAATACATCTGACAATTTTGTCAATGTTACTCATCTCCATGGGCTTGTTTCCGTAACCTAAACCCAGGAATCTGGCATCTTCTAAAAGTCTTACATGCCTACAAGCATTTCTGATCAGTTTAATTCTGAATAATTCAGATGTTTCCAGATGTACAAGAGTGGTCTGTCCTTCAGCAGCAGAGCTTGTTAACTTTTTAAGGCACATCTTCCTCTACAGTTTTTGAAACATGAATTTGATAGGCCTTGAAGCAGCCATCTCATGCTGCCATTAAGACAGAATTATGAAAAGCATGGGGATATCTTCAGTTGGATGGAAACGAATGAAACGAGCTCCCATGTCTCTGCTATATTTGAGCCCTATTCCTTCTTTCAGGCCTACCTCAGGTGCCATTTCCTCTACAACCTCTGGTTGTAGATGATGATCATGGGTTGAACTCTTTCCTTTTCCAAAAACCTAGCAGTATGACTGCCACAAAAATAACTCAGGATGTTTTAGGGTCTCCTTGCAGTGCAATGACTGACAGTTGGAGTCATCTACTATGTCCCTGTGCTATATAAAATCGTTCCTTCCCCAAGATTCAGGCCATACCTTTGACTTCAACAAACTCAAAGTATTTCACAAAATTAACGGGAACAGAATAAAGGGAGGTATTTCAGGGTAGGGGAAAGTGTGGGGTTATGGACAGATTGCCCTTCTGCAAGTGAAGAAAGTAGCAATGAGTTAAAATGAAATACTTTTGAAATGAAAAGAAGGCAGTTTCTCTAATTTCCCCATATCTGAAGTAACTATTAAAATCAAAGCCCATGATGACCTTCTTGTTTCCTATACAAGTTTCAACATGTCTGTGGTGGAGAGGGTTTAATTGCTCAGGCACAGACAGGAACTGGGAAGACATTCTCCTTTACCGTCCCCTTGACTGAGAAACTTCAGGGAGAACTACAAGATAGGAAGAGAGCTGTTCAGCTCAGGTACTGGTTCTGGCACCTACAAGGGAGTTGGCAAGTCAAACAGAGACTTCGGTGACTTCACAAAGAAGTCTGCAGTGGCTTGTTTTTAGGGTGGAACTCCCTAAGGAGGTCAAATTGAATGCATGCGGAAGGGGATTGATATCCTGATTTGGACGTCATATCAAAGACGACCTACAGAACGGCAAGCTAGATCTCACCAAGATTAAGCATGTCGTCCTGGATAAAGTTGACCAGATGTTGGATTTGGGTTTTGCTCATCAAATGGAAGAGATTTTAAGTGTGCCTTGTTGCGGTCGCAGTTGATTTGTCTGAGGGGGGGGCGGCCGGTTGCTGAACCCTCGGCTCTCGGCGTTGCTCGGAGGGTACCGGCGGCGGGGGCTCTTTCCCGGAGGCGAGGGCGAGGCGGGGGACTGGGCCCGGTCCCCGGCGGAGGCGTGCAAGGTGTGGAGGGCGGCGAGAAGGGACAGGCAGGACACGGTTCTTTGAGGGTGAAGAAGCCAAGAGAGTTTATTAGGGGTGAGCACAGGTTATATAGGCTGGCATAGAGGGCGGGGGTTGTTACAAGTCAATACTGAGGGGATAAAGGCTAGGATTGGTTCTGAGAGGGTGCGGAGGTTAGGATTGGTTCTAAGAGAGCACGGAGGTTGTTTGAAAAGGGGCGGGAGTTCCTCTGGCAACGGTGTCTGGCAACAATGTATGCGCACTGGTGGTGATGGGAGTTGCACTGGCAACGGGGAGTGTCCGGGCAAGATAAGGGGGTGGGGAAAAGGCGGTTCCTCCGGCAAGCCTCCCCTAACAGTGGTATTTTGGGTGAGGAAATGGGGCCTGCCTCCGGCCTCACTTTCCCAGGCCTGGGGGGCTGTGGAGGGCGCTGTCGCCCGTGCCCACCACCCTCCCCAGGGGCTGATCAGGTCCCCCAGCCCAGGCCCGCCAAGTTGAAGCACGTAATCAGTGTCCCGCACCTTGTAAGAAAGACTCAGAAGATAATTTCAAACATTGCTTTATTCTGCAACATGGCCTTATTGGATATATAATGTTGCAAATAAATATGTGAAATCTACATATAAACATATGGACCTGATTGGGAAAAAGACTCAGAAAACTGCAATAACTGTGGAGCATCTGGCAATGAAATGCCCCTGGACTCAGAGTGTAGCTGCCGTTGGGGATGTGATCCGGGCATGGAGTGGTGATCATGGGAGTGCTCCATCTTCTGTGAAACCAAGAGAGAAGCCTGGGAGCTGTCTCTGAATGTCTCCATAGAGCAGAATGCACAGTGGTTGCATGGAGACATTCCACAAAAGCAAAGAGAAATCACTCTGAAAGGTCTTAGAAATGGTGATTTGGGAGTTTTTGGTGGCAACCAATGTCACTGCTTGTGGGTTAGACATCTCTGAGGTTGATCAGTTTGTACAAAACTCTCCACCAAAGGATGTGGAGTCCTATGTTCATCTTTCTGGGTGAAGAGATGGAGCTGGAAGGACAGGGAATTTGCATCTGTTTTTAACAGCACAAGGAAGGATATCAGTTAGCACAAGTGGAGCAAAAAGCAGGAATTAACTTTAAATGAACAGATGTACCTTCTGCAAGGTATCTGGATTCTGTGCCTCCCAGTGCCATTCGTCTCAGGCAGTCGGCTGAGAAACTGGGAGAGGATAAGGGCACTGAGGAAGCCCTGGCAGCAGCACAGGTCCATGTTTCAGGGGCCACATCGGTAGAACGGCTCTCCTTGATCAACTCAGATGTGGGCTTTGTGACCATGATCTTGCAGTGTTGAATTGAAATGCCAAACATTAGCCATGCTTGGAAAGAGCCTAAAAAGCAGCTGGGGGAGGATATTGATTCCAAAGTGAAGGGAATGATCTTTCTCAGAGGAAAGCTGGGTGTTTCCTTTGATGTCCCCACTGCAGCAGTAACAGAAATAAAGGAAAAACGGCTTGATTTATGGCTCTGGCAGCAATCTGTGGCCACAGAGCAACCAGCTCCAAAGGAACATGGGAGGGATATCGAGGTTTCAGGGGACAGTGGAAAGGCAATTGAGGTTTTAGGGGACAGTGGGAAGAAAACAGAAGCTTCAGAGGACAGGGATCAGCAGGTGGCAACCAAAGTAACAGATTCCAAAACAGAGGGCAGGTAGAGGATTCATATGGCGAAAACAGGTTTGTGTTTGACAACATGGAACTGAACAGTATTATTCATACAAAGTTAAGAGCACATCATGCTTCCATTTGACCACTCGCCAGTCCCCATCTCTACCAGGGAAGTAAGCTTTATGTAAATTATTTCTTCTGGTCATTATAATATGTTACATTATTGCTACTTCTGTATCAGGTTTTCCTGATCCACCTAAAAAGGTGTATGCATTCTTTACATTTTTATTCTAAAGAATTATCTGTAGATTACAAGATAAAATCAACCATATATCTGCTTGTACTTTGTAAGTTGAACTGTCTTTATACTCAAAAGTGTCTCTTGATAGTGTCCATCCCTAAAGTAAACACCGAAAGGAAGGCAATAATCTATGGAGAACCTCTGAGCAATCAAAGTTTTGTTCTGTAATTGGCATTCGTGGGCCACCTGCTAAAGAGTTACTCACGTGGGCCTCTATCATGTCTTTGGAGAATTAATACTGAGCCTTGATTTTGAAGCAAGATTTCAGATTTAGCAGGATTGTGATACAGTTTATGCCAGTGTGTGCTCTAGATTTGGAGGATCATTCAATAGGAGGCAATACATAGATTAGCCACAGTCTTTATGTGCATCTTGATAATTTTTAGCTTCTCAGTATAAGGTGATTTATGTTATTTCAGTGTTCTTATATATGCTATAGTCAATTTTAACAGAAAGCAAGTGTCTTTAAGGAACTTCCAATGTCTGAGATGGCTCCGTCATGTTTTTCGTAGGAAGAGGCTGGAGAGATGGTGCTACAATGGTAATGCAACCCGCTTCTTCCTGTTGGGAGATTAAAGTTATTATTTACCAAGAAGGAGTTAAGGCAGGAGGGCACACAGATGTTCCCTGCTGATGTTAGAGGCTTCCTTTAGACAAACCATATGGTTGTTTCTAAGTTGTTGACTTGAGGGAACTGATCCCCTTAATGTGGCCCCTGGCCAAGCAACATTCTGGTTCTCAGATATCATTTCTCCAGGAATCTTTGTGATTTATGGCCCAGGAGCATCACTGTCTTCTCCCAACTTAATTCTTAGAATTCCATAGTGAGGGAATCTCAGGGAACAAACTGCAATAGGAGGCTTAAAAATATATGGTTGGTCTCATTTTCATTTAATTATTTTGAACAAATCAAAACAACTAAAATATTTCTAGGCCCCTGTTTCTCTCACTTAATTGGGTCTTTAGATCTGCCTTTTACCACCTTGCAATAAGGGGCTCTGAGAGCCAACTTGACTCCTGACTTGAGGTGGGTCCTTTTCCTAGTTGAACTTGAGTTTTATCATTGAATCCTGACTGGATGATTCTTGCACTCTTTTCTCAGAAATTCTCTTTGCTTTTATTTCTTGATCCACTTCTGCTCCTACTCCTCAGGGTCTCCCAACAAACCACAGGGATTTAGAGGGAGGTGTTTGATCAGTCCACATATACGCATCTCAGGGATTACAACTTCTTAGATTCTGTTTTTACCCTCATATTGGGTCTGCTTTAATGACAACCAGAACATGTTATGATTTGGGTAGGGATGGGAGCCTTGCCAAAAGGATATAGTACCTGTCCTTCCGGAAGGGACAGCTAAAACCTTGAAGTGGATTATCCTACAGAAAACTAATCAGAATTAAATCAAGAATAAGAGGGAAGATTAAAGTTTGTTCTGGATCCCAGGACTCAAATAATATACATAAATGTATAATTCAATTACTACTTGGCTTAAATGGGTTTGTTGGGCTAGCCTGGGAAATGTTATTTTTACTATTTTCTACAGAGGAAATATTTCCCAACTTATTTATCAAAAAAGTCAATGGATTTTAAAAATACAACCCATTTTTAAGTTGGAGGCTCTCTGTACAGCAGTTTCTCTACAGTTACACATAAAATGTAAAATTGAGTTAATGTCTAAAATACTGCTTTATGCCATAACAGAAATATTAGTACTAACTTAATCTTTTTTAAAAAAGTGAAATATATAACAATGGCACAAGGGATAGGAGGGGAGATTAGACCAGAACTATTATAAGGTCCTTACACTACACTTGAAGCAGTATAATATTATTTGAAGATGTATTTAAATCTTTTTAAATGTATATTGTAAACCCTAGGGAGGCCACTCAAAGACAATAAAAAAGGCATAAATAATAAGTCAATAGAAGAGATAAAACAGAATCAGAACAGTGTTTAATTATATCCAGAGAAGATAAAAAAAGGGAGAAAAAAAGAAAATAGACAACAGCAAGCAAGATAGTATTTTCATTTTAATCAAAATGTATCACTAATCACTTTAAATGTGAATTGTCTAAGGGCACAAGTTAGATAAGTTAAAAGTTAAAACAGGGAGCAATATATGCCATGCAAACACTAATAAAAAGAAACCTGGCAGAGATCTATTCATTTCAGGAAATGTAGAATTCAGAACAAGAAATATTAAGTATAAAGAGGGACATTATGTAATTATAGATGGATCAATTCTCCAGGAAGACATAACACTCTTATATATGTATAGTACCTAACAACAGAACATCAAAAGAAAGCAAAAACTGATAGATTAGAAAGAAGAAATAGACAAATCCATAATTGTAGTTCAACACTCCTTTCTCAATAATTCATAAAACAAGTAGGCCTAAAGTCAATAAGGATATAGACAAACTATCAATCATTTGATATTTGATATCAGTAATTGTCATTTATTGGACACTCCATCCAAAAATAGCAGAATACCTACTTTTTTCTAGTGTACATGGAACATTCTCCAAGAAAGAGTATATTCTGTATCATGAAATAAACTTAATAAATGCAGAAGAACAGAAGCCATAGAAAGTATTTTCTTGATCCACAATGGAATTAAACTAGAAATCCTAGCATAAGGATAGCTAAGAAAGTCTCAAGAGAAATTTTTTTAATATTTTAAATTAAATAAAGAGAAAAATACAAGATACCAATGTTTGAAGGATTCAGCTAAATCCATGCTTAGAGAGAAATTTAAAGCTTAAAATGCTTACTTTAAAACATTTGCATGTTTTGAGTGAAGTACACCACAAACAAAGGCAAACACCATAATGCCTCACCGATATGGACGAACTACAATGTGTAAACTCAGAATTGAATCTTAGAACACAGCCTAACAGGGAAATGATTATTGTAATGGTCCCTAGACTGTAAGCTCTTACAGCAGTCAACTCTATTCCTGAATTGTAATGGCTATCTCCAATCGTGGCAATACTGATCCCTTCATAGATAACCTGATTGGTCTCCGGAACATTAGGTATCTGTGTGACACCTGAAACTCAGAGCTAGAGCTCGGCAGACATGAATGTCAGTATTAACACATACAGCAACTGTTAAAAAAAAAAAAAAAAAAAAAAGCTGAAAAAGAGCCAAGACTTCAACTAGAGATATGAATGAAGCAGATCTGGTCAAGACTAAGGCAAATCAGGCCAAAGGGTAAAGGTTGAAACTGACTGTGTTAAAATATCAACTTCCATGTGAGACCAAGTATTTGTTGTAGGATCTATATTTTCTAAACAATATAACTTCTACAGTCAGTTTGTTCAAACACCGTAATTATGTGGAACTTTGAATAGGAAGTGAGATATGGTAGGTCTGTATAGAGTGAAATAGCAACACATCCCAAAGTAATTTGGGCAGAGAATAAAAGTGTATATTTGGGGCCCCCCTGAGGAGCTAGGGGAGGATGTGGAGGTGTTGGACTTCCTCACCTGGATTGTTGCTGATGTTCTCACAAACACTGGGGACTGACAGCTTGACATGCTGAGCCCTCTGTCTTGGGGCTTGCCCCTATGAAGCTTGTTACTGCAAAGGAGAGGCTAAACCTGCTTATAATTGTGCCTAAGAGTCTCCCCCTGAGTACCTCTTTGTTGCTCAGATGTGGCCTCTCTCTCTCTCTCTAACTGAGCCAACTCGGCGGGTGAACTCACTGCCCTCCCCGCTATGTGGGACCTGACTCCCAGGGGTGTAAATCTCCCTGACAATGCAGGATATGACTCCCGGGGATGAATCTGGACCCGGCATCGTGGGATTGAGAACATCTTGACCAAAAGGGAGATGCAAAATGAAACTAAATAAAGCTTCAGTGGCTGAGAGATTTCAAATGGAGTTGAGAGGTCACTCTGGTGGACTTTCTTCTGCACTATATAGATAACACTTTTTAGGTTTCAATGCACTGGAATAGTAGAAGCAAATACCTGAAACTATCAAACTCCAACCCAGGAGCCTTGACTCTTGAAGATGATTGTATAACAATGTAGCTTAGATGGTGTGACTGTGTGATTGTGAAAACCTTGTGGCTCTCACTTCCTTTATCCAGTGTATGGATGGATGAGTAGAAAAATGGGGACAAAAACTAAATGAAAAATAGGGTGATGATTTGAGTGTTCTTTTTTATTTTTATTTTTTATTCTTATTCTGATTCTTTCCGGTATAAGGAAAATTTTCAAAAATAGATTGGGGTGATGAATGCACAACTATATGACGGTACTAAGAACAGTTGATCGTACACCATGGATGATTGTATGGTATGTGAATATATCTCAATAAAACTGAATTTAAAAAATCATTTGCATGGCTCAAAATCAAAATTAAAGGAAAAGGCATTCATAGAATTCTCCCTTCCATACTTACCTTCTCCATTTTTCCCAGTACCACCAGTATCATCACCACTTTGTTCCTAAAAGTAATGATTTATATTAGTTTCTGCTTTATTCTTCCATGAAAAATAATCATATTTGCATATATACTTATATATATATACTTATTTTCTCTCCTTTCTTACACTAACTATAGCATATTATATACCCTTTTCTATAAAATTTTTTTCTCTGTTTAATTCAGTCTTTCTAGGGCAATGTTCATGAAAGAAATAAAAAAAATCTAAGAACTACATGGGCCTGGATAGATCACTGCATTTCATAGGGATTTATCACATTTAATTTCAACATAAGAAAAGTGCATAGTTGAGACTGTTTTAAATATTAAAATAAATCACAATATAGGAACATAATTCTAAACCATGAAATACTATTGAAATATAAAGTACAGTTAAGAGTGGTTGATTTTTAAAATAATGAATTGAAAATGGAAGAGGAAATGCTCTATTTTGAACTAGCTTAAGCACTACAAGGAATTTATCTGTTCATGTAGTCAAGTGTCAAACAGGTCGACTTAAATATTCTCCCACACATAGAAAACATAGGACTCGTCTCCAGGATAGATGAGATGTTGGAGAGGAAAGTTAGGGTCCATGGTTCACAGAGAATTTTGTACTCGTGAAAAATTTACGACTTCTAAAAGTGTTGTTTGTTCTTCTTGACTTCTAAATTGGTAGATCAGTAGACTTAAAATGCACCCTCTGATTTATAGACCAATAACACATTCTTGATTTAAGGACAGTAATCACTGCAGTTGTGAAAATAAATACCACCATGTAGAGAGCTTGGCAGGGTCTGCATCATAAAACAGCCTCTAGTTTTGTTCATATAGAATCTGGATGGATGAGGAGTGCAGCAGGCTGCTACTGGGTCACTCCGGGCCACCACGGCGGGAGGGCACATAATTCTTCAAAAACAAACAAAAAGCCCTCCAGTTGTAAGCTGGTACTGCTCAAAACTCAGGGTTTGAATACCAGAGGGTAAGGGGTGATTTAACTAGAATCTTCCAGGATTCTGCAGGCACACTGACAGCGGGAAAGACGTGGGCAGAGTTTTAATTCACTCCTTATCATCGAGTGTCCTTGAACAAGTAACTCAACAGCTGAAACTGTAAAACTGGTGTAATGATACGAACCTCCTAAAATCATTGTGAGGTTTAAATAAGAGGATGTGTAAGGCATCCAGCCTAGGGGAACCAGGTAAATGGTAGCTCAGTGCAGACTCAGTCATCCAATATTTGCTTAGTCTTTGTTGTCTTTGTTAATAGAGCTTCTAGACTGTGTATTTCAACGCAGCTAGTGTCTGACAAGTGGTGTTCATACTGATGACCCTGAGACTAGCTTTTGAATCCACAAGTAATGAAAGATGATCAAGGGTTTTAGTGCTAGAGCACGTGACTAGTTTTGTTAGTGCCATGTCAATAAATTCAATGGAATCTTTTCAGTTTTATTTTACTTGCCTTCTCTGCAGCTTTTGATGCTGTTAAAAACCTCTTTCTTGAATATTAGTTTTTCTTGGTTTCTGCAAGAATTTTTTTTCAACCTTCTCACTGGCCCTTCTTAATCTCCTTGTGTGCTACTCCTCTTTCCCTTTCCTTGAAATGTTGGTTTTCCTTAGATATCCTTCAGAAGACACCCCTTCTTATTCTACCCCCTCTTTTTAAGCGATCTCCTTCTCTCCCTAGACTTCACTTGCATTTAACTCAGGCCCACAGAGGAGGGTTGTGCAGTGTGCGCACTGCCCTAATGTGCTAGGCTGAGAAGGGGGTGGGGGCAGGAACCTGGTGTCTGCTTTGCTTTCCTGGCTGAATATCCAAGGGCCAGCATTTACCTATGAGGGATGACTCTTTCTAATTCACACAAAAACATTGTGTCAGCAGTTGCCCTGATCTAAATGACAACACTCACAAATATACATGGGTACACACACATACACACATGTACACATTTCAATCTTTATGCAAATGTCAGGCAACACATGCAATTACCAGTGGGAATCTCCATCTGAGTGAATCAAACTGCATATGGCCTAAATTGAGTTAATCCCCTCTGTCACCCAGCAAAACTATTTCATCCATGTCCCTTATCTTTTTGGGTAGAAAAAACATCCACTAAATTGCCCAGCCAGAGACTCTACTGCCATATTCCACACCTCCCACACCCTTCCTTTAAATATCCAATTGCAATAGACACTGCTGGGCTGCTCAGATCCCCCTTCAGGGCTTAAGCAGGTATTTTTCCCGGCTGGTGGGGGTGCTTCGGGTCCAGAGCTTTATGCCATCATCCAGCTCTGGGACTTCCCCAGATCAAAAGAGCCGCATCGCTTAACGGGACAGCCTGTATCCAATGACTTACGGATGGGGAGTTTAAAAGCCTGCCCCCTCTTCCCAACACAGGACAATTCACAGGGCACCCCAGGTTCAGAGCTCCCCAACTCCACATCATGTCTTAGTTGCTACCCAAATTTCTCCCTCTTCCTAGTTCTGATTCCTTCTCTTCCCCTCAGATATTGATCCCGACAGCACTTTGAATAACCTTCCGGCACGTTAACATCCGCCTCGTGGTTTACCACACCAGTCACACCACCGATGCCACGTCCTAAACTTCACCGGGATTGATTCGCCTCTCCACCCCCTGGTGCTCTCCCCTGCGGCTCCATCCTACTCTCCCACCTGGGTGGGTCCCGCCGTTTCCCCCACATTTGTAAAGAAGCCCGCTCCAGTGAGTGACAGGTGCTGGCCATTTCTCCAGCCAGGCTAAGCCGCTTCTCCCCAGGGGCGCCCCAGCAGAAGGGACAAGGAGCAGAACATCCCTCCTTCTTGGAAGTCCTGTTCTCCATGGGCTTAAGCGAGGACAGGGACAGACGAGACAATGGGTCCTTCCACAGAATGACACAGATGGGTTTGCCCCCCCTGATGTCTTCCCTGACTCCCCCAGGAAGGTGCAAGTTCTCCTTCCTCTCTGCACCCAGGGTGCCCTGTGCACACACCCTAACTTTTAAGGACATATCATGCAATGTTATCATTATGTATCTGTATTTCTCTTTTACTCTTAGACCAGCAGCTCCCAATCCTTTGGAAATTGAGCCTTCTTTAAGTATATAATAAAAGATGCCACTCCCCTCTGCCCCTCAGAACCCACTCCCCTAAAATAGCTAGAGACACTCACATATAGGGAAGTATTGCAAACAGCCATAGCAGGTTAATGGAGACTCTGAAACACATCCTTGCACCCAAGTTACACACACCCAAACTGACTGTGAGCTTTGTAAAGGCAAGTATAGTTTTTCTCACCTTGGTAACTCTAACTTCGCATATCATGCTTGGCTCAGAATTAAAGTTAAAGTAATATGCATTAAATTAATATTAGCCTACAAGCAAAAGAAAGCACCAATAATTCCCTAGGTTCTGTTGCCCAAGACTAAGTATTTATTGAACTTCCAGCACTTACTTTAGGTTGTTTAAGTCCCACCTCATGCCCCATCCCATTTCCTCTGAAATAAATTACAAAAAATAAAATTCAATCAGAGAAGCAATACCCTACCTCATTAGAAAATACCTCATTAAACCTGAGTAAAAAAGTAGGGTTCAGAATGTCATGAGTCATATGACTAACAGAAGGTATCGCTCTATAAAAGTAAAATCAACACATATTTCAAAGTGGTTGAACTTTCCTGAGATTTAAAACGGTGAAAAATATTACTCTCTAAATGCCTTTTTTGACAAACTATAAATACACAGATTATTCCAAGTTCATGGCAAAACCATGCAGTTAAAGCAGATTGCAAAATGCACAAGTTACTTAAGCTATTATGTGTAAGATTGTGAAGGTTTGAGTCTGTGTTATATAATTAAAACTTGAGTATCTGCATGGATTTTAACTACAAACCTAGTATCTTCTATGGGAAGAGCTGAAACAGCAAGGAGTCAAGGGGTTCGTTTTAGTGCTGGCCAGTGAGCCCGGGGAGCTGAGACGTGTCAGAGTCGGCAAAAAACAACCTGCTGGTGACCAGCCTGATCCTGTCTCAAGGGGAGAAGCCAGTTTTGCCTGCACCCATCAGCCCGTTGATAAAACAAATGCCAACCAGAGAGCAGCAAGGAGCAGAGCAGAAGACATGGTGGCGGTGAAGTGACTGGGAGCCACACGAAAGGAATGGGGAGCCTGGTGAGGAGGATTCGCAAAGGAGCCCAGATCTAAGAGAAATGCACAGGCACCCCATCCTCTGCTTCAGAACAGTCTGGAAAACTAGCCTTGCCCAGCAGGTCCTCTTACAGAGGCTCCAGAAAATGACTGATGAGTATAAGCCTACTCGTGCATGAGTTGTTTGGTGGGGGAGAGAATCATATCATAAATCTTTTTATCCTTAACCTTGATTTTTTTTCACATCACAACAAATATTTAGTGATGGCCTACTGCCATACACTGAGCACTGTCAGGGGCAAAGACAGACATGGTCCTGAGTCTCACGGAGGGCACAGATGATCTCGCTAAAGAAGACGTTATTATAAGGGAATCTGACCTGGCTGGGTGGTCAGGGAAGGCTTTCCTCTAGACGTGACACAGTCGGAGAGGTGGGCAAGGCCTAGGAGTCGACCCAGAGAAGGGGGAGACAGATGTTTCAGGTAGAGAAATCAGCCAGTGTGAGGGCCTCGCAGATCTAGGAGCTTAGAATGCTGATAGCCAGGCCACTTCAAGCACAGAGCAAATGCAAACTGTGTTCTAGAAGTTTAAGAGAATTACTGCAACTCAGATCAATTTATCAATAACAGTAATAATACCACCTTTGCGTACCTGCAGTTGCCAGACCATATGTTGAATACATCAAAAATACATGTCATTTATTGAATAAACTTACTTGGTAATCAATGTGTAGCTTAAGTATTACCTTGTGCCTCACCCCATCTCTTCAAAATATTATTAAAAAAAAAAAAAAAAAAAAAAACCATACAGAGTTAAAGTTTCTGCCCCCAATCACAATAATAAAAAGATTGGTTTAGAGTATGCTCTCCATGATTTTAAACATGTGTCATATGACAACAAGTGAATGCAATTCAGTAAATACTTGAATGAGATTGAAACTATAAATTTTAAGAGTAAAACATTTAATACTCATGGACGAGAACTTCATTCTTTTTTATGGCTGAATAAGGGTGATACAGGAATCCTGTATTTTCTGCATAACTATTCTACAAACCCACAAATTTTCTAATAAAAAAATAGTAAAAAAAGTGTTTAATCTTGTATTCCACATACTGAAGAGTTAAAAAATTAGAAAAGAAAACGTCTGACACAATAAAATTAAAAGGAATACCCAGATTTATATGAGCCATTTGTTTACCAGTGGCAATTCAACCCTGCGTGAAGACTGTTAAGTTTGTCATTGATTTTCATGTAGTAAAAAATATTCATTCATCAATTACAAAGCAAAAAATAAAATGCCCTATAGCTATAAAAAATCTGACTTCAGGGTAAATCTCCAAACCCTCAATTAACTAAATTCCAATTACTCTGGGCTTTGAGATAAACTGAATTTTTGTTTCACTGCACTGCGCTGTTAAGGGAAAGCTGCCATGGATTACAAAAAAGGAAACAAACTGAAACTGGAGATTTATTTTAGCTTTCAATTTTTAGAGCAAATTTCAACTACTTAAAAAACATTTATTTTGAACATTAACCATGTACAAGACATTTTACTTCACACTCTGGAGGACACAGGAAATAAAAAGGACCTATTCTCTCCCCTCAGGAAGTTCAGGATGGGAATTTCGACTTCTAACCAAGAGGGAGGGATAAGGGCTGGACTCCCCCTCCTGGCTGAAACAATCAAAAAACTAAAATAATACATGAAAACATGGATTTTTGGGCACTGGTCATAGGGCAACAAAGGACAGTGAAATACAAGAAGGAGATGAGGTGATCTCTTCTATTGACCCAGCTTTCTGTGCTGAGATGGTTTCCAGGCCATGATGCAGGGAGGGGAAATCAGGCAGAGCCCAGCAGACTCCCTGAGTTGGGGAGACAAAGTGAAGGGTCTGGGGTGACCGAGGCAGCTAGAATTGTGGGACAGATTGCCAGAGAGGACAGAGCTTCACAGAGAATCTCAGAGCTCTGTAGATAACTGGGACTTCATAAAAATTTTAAACTCCAGCTCTTCAAAGTCACTGTTAAGAAATTAAAAGATAAGTCATGGATTGGAGAAAATATTTTCAAAGCATATATCAAATAAAGGACTAGAATCCAGAAACTTTATATAAAGAAATTTCAAAACTCAATAATAAGAAAAAACAACCAAATAAAAATGGGCAAAAAATTTGAACATACACTTGACTAAAGAAGATACATGGATGGAAAATAAGCACATTAAAAGATGCCCAACTTCATTAGTCATTAAAGAAATGCAAATTAAAGCCACAATGAGATTCTACTGCATATCTATTGGAAGGTCTGTGATTAAAAAGACTGACCACATCAAATATCAGCAAGGATGTGGAGGAAATGGAGTTCTCATATACTGATGGTGGGGATATAAAATAGTGCAACCACTTTGGAAAAGAGTAATGCGGTTTCTTAAAAGTTAACACCCAGCAATCCCACTCCTAGGAATTACCCAAGAGAAATGAAAACATACGCCCATACAGAGACTTGCATATAAAAATACATAGCAGCTTTGTGTATAATAGCCAAAAATTAGAAGTGCCCCAAATGCCCTTCAATAGGTAAATTCATAAATCACGAGCACAATATCCACACAATGGAATGCAACTCAGCAATAAAACGAATAAACTATTGATGCATACAACAAGAAGAATGAATCTCAAGATAATTATGCTGAAGGGAAAAAGGCAGAGAAATAAAGAGCACATAACATATTGCTCAATTTTTATAAAATTCTAGAAAATGCAAACTAATCTATAGTGACCAAAAGTCATTCAATGATTGCCTGAGGATGGACGCTCGGAGAGGAGCAGGAGGGATCCGTTACAGCGGGGCACAGGGGAGCTCTGAGGGGTGGGAGCTGTGTTCATTCTTTTCATTATGGCGTTGATTTCAAAGAGGTGTGCATCTGTCAGAACCTGTCAGATTGTACACTCTACATATGTGTATGTCAGTTATACTTCAGTAAAGAAGTTAATTTTTTAAAGGAAGAGTACACACTGAAGAAAGAAGCTTGTGCTCTAGCAGACACCATCAACATGTCAGCAAGGATCTACGACCCCCAGTGGAGTCACTGAAAAGCAAAATTCACAGAATTGAGAAAGTGTAATGCTGAGGAGGTAATCAGGGTTGGAGATCGGCTGATACAGGGAAACATAAGACAATTCTAGGTGGCAAAACATTTTTTTATTATAGAAAGATACAGAAGCAGGAATGTACAGAAGGCATTCAGGAAACTGAAGGCTTTGCATGTGTCCGAACACGATGGGCTGGAAAAGAGGGTTCAAGCCTTATTAATTTAATAATTCAAGTTAAAGTCCCAAGAATCAGAGCTCTCCTTAGCTGTGTATCCAGATTTGCAGTTTATAATTCCTGCCGTCTAGCAACTGCAGGCACAGTCTTGCTGAGCTTTCTGCCACCACATAGCAAGGACCGTTCTTCCTGCAGTTACCAGCAGCCTCTTCTTCACTCCCTTCTGAGCCCTCCACAGCCGCGTCCTCCAAGTCCAGGTTTCTACTGATGAACAGTCTGTTCAAAACAATTCAGGCTTCTCTATCAAGCCCCTCAACACCTTCCAGCCTCCATTCATTGCCCAATTACAAAGGCACTCCCACATTTTTGGCCATTTGCTAGAGCAGTAGTCCACTTCCAGGCACTGAAATCTGTATAGTTTTCTACTGCAGTGTGAAAAATTACCACAAACTTAGGCGCTCAGTTCACGTACACGACCTCCCAGTTCCCATGGTCAGGAGCCTGGGTGTGGCTTACCTGGACCTTTTCCAGGTTCTCACAAAGCTGTAATCCAGATGTCAGACAGGCTGGAGCCTTAACTGAGAAAGAATCCACATCATCAGGGTGTGGGAAGATCTCATTTCCTTTCAGTTTGTGACTGAGGATTATTGCGTATCACCTTAGGTCTGTCTGCCACTGGCAGGTTGCTATCCTGGTCCCATCACTTTCATGCTGTGTGACTTTGGAAAAATCATTCATTATGTTGTAACTCAGTTTCCTTATTTATAAAACAAAAAGAAGAAAACCTACCTCTTTTTTGAGAATTAAATGAGGTAATTCATGTAAAGAATATAGAAAAATGCCTGACACATACCAAGATCTTAATATATTCTAGCTATTATTATTGTAATTGGCATATAAGTAATAAGGAGACATCATAAGATTTTGAGCAGGGGATGATATCATCACAGGTGGGCTTTGGAAAGGTAGAAGGCCAACATGGTCAGCACACATTTGTGATAAGGGGTGACAAAGATTCTGGTCAGGAGCAGATTCCCTGTGTTGTACCACTCCAAGGGGCACTTGATGTATGATATGTAGTGAATACTGCCCCCTGACACAAAACAATGCTGCAGCCCCTGGCTGGAGACTCTAGCCATAATCCACATAGATGTAAATAAATGAAGGCCTTCCAAACGTCTGTTGGCTGATGATCTGATAACAAGTAGTCTGTCCTTACAATGGAATATTATTCAGCAGTAAAAAGAAACGAAGTCCTGATAAATGCTACAACCAGTTGGCTAAACCATAAATGCATCATCCTAAGGGAAAGCAGCTAGACACAATATATATATGTCATATATTGTAATTCCACTTACATGAAATATCCAGAAAGATAAATCAATAGAGACAGAAAGCAGATCAATGCTTTCTGGGGGCTGAGGGAAGGGGGGAATTTGGAAATTGGGGTGCTTGATGGGTATGGGGTTCCCTATTGGGTGATGAAAATATTTTGGAATTAGATAGAGGTGATGTGACACAACATTGTGAATAGACTAAATGCCTCTGACTTATACACTTTAAAACGATTAACATCATGTGAGTTTTTTCTCAGTGAAAAATGAGGCCTTGAATTTGGGTGGAAACCAAGGGAACAGGAGAAGGGAAGGCATAAAATATACAGGGCAAGGGTCGAGACAGCAAAATCCAGGGAGTTATTTGATAGTGGGGCAGATATGAGGAAGAACAAGAGGCCGACTTTGAGATTCAGAGTTATGTAATTCAGAAGATGGATCAATGTGCCAGCTGTCAACAGAAAGTCATAGAATTTTAGGGTTGGAAAAAGAACCCTTTAAAGCTCCAACCCTCTGTTATTGGATATTAGAAATCAGTGCCAAATTGTTATCTAAATTATACCAGGGAAGACAGAAAAAAAAATTGTAAATTTAATTATATAAGAATTAATAAAATTAAGTTTGGGGCCAAATATCATCTGAGATTGGAAGCTGTGAGGGAAGGAAGGGGCAGGGGATTATGGCTAATCATGAGCCAGCCCCTCCACTCACTTTATGTGTGTCACCTCATCTGAGCCTTAGAACAACTAACCAGCCATGGGTGGTAGACATATGCTCTTTTTCTGTTCGTATTTGTCTCTTGCTATTGGGGATCAAACCCTCTTCCACTTTAATTCCATGTAAATTAGGTGAGTCCAGGTCAGTCCAGAGTACCCCCTGCCCTTCATTCCTGGCCACAGCGATTGGCTCATGGATGACACGGCATCCAAGTCAGGATGATGGGTGTCTTTTATGAATGTTTTACTGGATCCAGTGGGGAGAAGACTTTGAGGCAGGGGCTCGGCGAGGGATAAGTGAGACACAGCTATCCCTCCAGGACAGGGCTCCACCAACAGTCCATTCCATCTCACCCTGCGATGCCCACCACTCTCTACTAGTACTACAGCCATTACTACTAAAACACTACTATTACCATCACAACAGTTACTACTAAAAGCATACAACTATTATTTCACTACTGCTACTACTGCATTAATCATACTGTGTTTGATTAAATATTGAAAACACTGCTGCTACTCACTTACGTCTGCAATCCTGACAAAAGCCCTGAGTTGCAGACATCACCCCACTTATAGATGAGGGCAACTAATGCTCACACTCAAAAGGGGCCAGATTCACATCAATAAGCCTCTCGAGACGCGATGACTGACTCAGGCAGCTTCCTGATGCTGATGAAGCATTGTCCCCGTAAATACTGGAACCACATCTGCCCAATGAGAGATGAGTTACTTGCCACGGGTGATACCCGGGGCCCGGGGCCACCACCCAACCACGGCTGATTGAATCGGGATGGCATCAACTCAAGGATGGCAACTCATACACTACCAAGAACTCTGTGGTGTTGCGTCAAAAGTATAAGTGGGGACTTAATCAGAAATTTTCATGGGGAAATAGCTGAAAAACAGTACTTTAATGGTGGAATCAGAGAAAGGCATGAGTAAGGTTAAGACCAAGGCAAGCGATGCACGGGAGGGAGTTAAAAGAAAGCAAAAAGAATGAGTAAATAAGACACTAGTCAGCCGAGAGAAGAGAATAAATAGGTTCACAGAGAGGAGCAGAGATGTCCACTAGAAAGAGAAAGCTGGTGGGCCCCTGAGAGATGAGGAGGGTAGCTGGCCTTGAGGGGCTGAGGTTCCTGATGACTTTGCTGTTTCTGACCAGTTTACTTTTATTTTTACATTTTGGGGCACTTGAAGGGGATCACTGTTCTCATAACCAAATAGATATAATTTAGGCTCTAAGTTCTCTGATGGAACCCTGGGCCCAGGGAAAACAAAGCACAGTGACAATGATAAAGACATTGCCTTGATGCTTTCTGGAGCCCCACTACAGCCCCTCACAGGCAGCAGTCCTGGGAGCAGAGCCTGCTGCAGGCTGTCTGCAGTTTTGGGGCAAGGGACCTGGATCTGGAAGCAGCCTGGAGAAAGTGCCAGGCAAGTCATCTGTGAGATGCCTGCACCTTCCAAGCACTGCCATCTGCAGTGCTGTGTGATGAGAATCAATGTTCATAACAAGACTCCACTAGATCTTTAACCCGGGAAAATATACCAGACTCTATACAGCAGAAAAATGAGCATAAAGAAAGACTTCAATAAACAAGGCTTGGAGGACATTATCCTATCAGTAATTCAAAAACCCCCAGCATCCTAAATGTCCACAGACCCCCAAATTCTGCTTTTCCCAAAGTCTTAGTGCAGACACATTAAGTTTGAGCCTGTGCCAAAAGAATGAACTGAAATCACTCAGAGGGTGACATTGTGGAAGGGCAGGAGCAGACTTTCCCAAAGGGATGCTGGCTCCAAAAGGTTGCCGATGCCTGTGGTCATTAACCTCAGCTGAATCATTTATACACTGGAGTTCCTATTCGAAGTTCTGCAAGCGGAAGCCTTTCCATTAGAGCCCAACTGGTCTTTCACTTCTTTCCCCTTTCCATTTACAGTTACTCACCCCCAGGGAAGAGTTAGCTGAAAATGTCCTCACCCCACTGGCATATGCCAGGGAAATAGCGAGGAGAATACTTGACAGCTGGGTGTGTGACTCAAAAATTGCCTGGGTGAAAAATGGATTTGTTTCCTCGAGACTGACAGTCCCCAAACAGAATTTCATCATATTAAAAGAGCAGTGCATTCTCCCATCTATCTAAGAGTCTAGACTAAGGAATTACACTCTGTTGCCATGGTATCAAAAATGTTAGAGAAAGCAAGCAATGAATGCTTTGTGATGGATAAAACACCTACATGACAAATAGATTTCCCAAAATCCTTTGTAATGGGAAAGTAATAGAAGAAAAAGCACTCACTCATCATAATTTTTCTTTATGTTTCATATCCATGGTTTTTTTCAACAAAATGTCTTTGCATGGCCTCCTCATGCTTTGGGATGTTTTTATACTTCTCTCTTTTCTATGTACATCTTTTAAAAATGGTTCTAAATATTTAAACATGTAGATTCAAAAATAAAACAATAGCCATAAGATTGCATTAACATATTTTCCTTAGAGTTGAGTTAAAATCGACTTAAAATGAGTTACAAGCTTGTTGTTCCTAAATGTGTTCTTTTCCGTAGAACATTAATTTGGTACTTGCCTAAGTTGCAAATATAAAGAGGTAAAACAATACCGTAAATGTAGATGCCAGGGAAAATCTCCTGGTCGGAAAGAGATGTTGCAGATCTCTTTAGCCTTGTGAGAGGTGGTGAGATGGGGAGTGGCAATTACACTTTTGCTTTAAGGAAAGCTTCAGTCACTAGGAAAAAACCCTTCTCCTGAAAAAAAATAACATAGAAATAGGAAGGCCCAGATATTTTGGGGGCTCCAGCATAGAGGGAAAGACACTCCTCTGAGAAGTTGCAAGCTAAGTACTTTTAATTCCCAAATTTGTTTGAATCTAAGATAGCACCAGGGCTTAAAGAACTAGGGATAGGGAAAACCCCTCGAACAGGTCATTAGTGGAGATAGTTGCTTTATGATTATCCCCAATTTCTGCCTCACTAACTTCTGCTATTTCATTAAGTTCTCTAAGAAAGGTGATTAAATGGAGGGAGGAAACCTTTAATTATTTAATTATTTAGTTATCTAGTTAGTGTATTGATGATTATATGCATCATAATAATAACAATTTTATTCACTGCACTGAATGGCCTTGAACTAAGTGCTTTCGTTTTCAGTCTCATTAGAACTTCAGAAAAGTCTTATAAGGTATAAATGATTACACCCATTTTACAGACAAAAAGTTTTTAGTACCCTTTTGACTTTATTAGAACTGTGACAAATAAAAGCCACTTACATCTTTCCTGACCTCAGAGGACATATACTATAATAAGGAAAAGAGAATATGAGCATATTGGAAAATTAAAAAAGACAATCATGAATCAAATTCTGGTGCATAGAAAGTAGTTGGAGGGCAATAAATATGAAGATTCTGTAGATCTTCACTGATTCCTGAGTCAGTGAAACCCCAGTGCAGCCCCACCAGGCAAGCGTGTGTCTGCACTCGTCCAGTAGTGCTGACCGGCTCGTGCATCGTCCACACATCTCGTTACCGGTGGTTAATGAATCAGAATCCCTGGCTCAGCATCTTGGACCACTTCTTTCAACAGCTACATTATCTACATTTTGTTATGCATCCATCAGATGGCTGCTTTTGTTGTATTAATATAGTTGGTGAACTCCAATTCACTCTGGAAAAGTCATCGTGTTTTCCCTTGCCATTGCAGACATTAACCAAAGGAAGGAGAAGTGGTCTTGCCTGCTGCCCCAAACGCCTCTTGCTTAGCCACTGAATCGATACTCAACCAACCAAATGCCCCATGTATTTCATTTCAGGGTCTTTCAAATGGACTGTCTTAGGGTGGTAAGAACCTTATGGATTGTCTAGACCCCAATTTTTATTTGATACATTTTGAAATTGATGAAAGCCTAATAAAGAGATAGGCCATGAACCTGGGTCTCCTAAATTACTGCTTTATTCTCAATTCAATTCAGCCAGTGTTTACTGAGTACTAACTACGTGTGGAGCACTGTGCAAAGGGCTGAGAATGCAGTGGTGAACACGGTGCAGCCTCAGCTCTGTGTCAAAGGGCTTACATGCTAGTCAGACACAGGGACCACGTGGGTGGCATTGGAAGGTTATCTCTACACCTCATACATACTTAAGCTATTATGTTGATAAAATGGTAATAGATCTAATAACAAGGTCTATTATTTAGTGCATGTCTCAGTGAATGAATGTGATGTGCACTCTATGTTTATCTCATCCAGTTCTCATAATAGACCTATGAGGTATTTACCAATGTCCCCTTTTTATAAATGAAGGACTTGAGACTTAGATGGACCGCATGACCCACTTAGGCTCAAATAGTTAACAACTGGAACAGAGGCATACCTACTTCCAAGGTCCAAACTCTTTCCACTACACTGTGCTTCTGAGATTTCTTGTATAATGTGAGCTTTCCAACCTTTCCATGCGTATTGATATATAAAATACATAAACTAGATGTATGGTTAAAATCAATGACTCGAATGCTTTAGCAATTTAAAACCCATAACAATAAAGAAAGATTGAATTTTAAGATATCCTGGTCACTTTGCCAATTTTCAAAAATGCAAGTCATTATGGAATTGGGCTGGAGGGGTGAAAATGCAGAAAACCCCGTTTTTTCCTTAAAGGGAATAGCATCAGTAAGTAGTACAAAGGATATGGTCTTTGAAGTCACGCAGCAATGGTTTTAATCTCAACTTCGCCTTCTCTCATTGTGTGGTCCTGCCCCTGCTTCTCAGACCCCATTGGTTCTGTTTTCCTGTTGATAAAAATGGAGCTGATGCCCCTTACCTGGGACGGTTGCGGTTAGGATTGAGTGAGAACAGATAAAGTGCACAATGCCAGCTGCAGTGGATCTTTAATAAATGTTTACTTCCCGAAGGAGGCAATTCACACAATAAGGAGACTAATGAAGACAATTTTCCCAGATGGGATGCTGCCCAAGGTGGTGGGAGAAATGGCTTCTGGGTAACAGTCTTGTGCACAGAAGAACCATGGGTTCAACAAGAATAAGTCTACCTTCCTCACTGGATGGAGCTGTTCGCATCCTTTTCTTAACCGGGAAAGAAAAGCCCTGTTGTCTTCTTAAAGTAACAGTAGGGGACATAGGGCAATTCTGAGGGGTCAGAGGCTCTTTCCCAGCATCCTGGAGATCGCCATCTGCCGCGAAGTCTCATCGCCCCTCACCCCACACAGGAGCCTGGCCTCTAATTCAGGTGCGGGGACAGCAGGGGCTGGGCTGATCTAGCTGGGGGCTAGAAAGAGGACACAGCCATACCCAGAGCCCAGGCCGACTTTTTGCACATGATCCTCTTTCTCAGAAGCAATGGTGAATCCGCAGGAGTAGAACAGAATACGGGTGTTTTTGCTCACGGTTCACAGGCAAATCAGCATCCTCTGCTTTCAGAATCCCTGTGTAAGTACTCGGATGGGCACAGAGCTTTCCCCTTAGGCACAAGATGAGCATTTAGACTTAAAATCAAAGAAAAGACATACATGAAGGAGAAACTGACATTCCCCTTACTTCATCTTCTTTCTTCAGGGTTCTCATTCTCATGGGAGATTGGCAACATTTTCAAGAGAGACTTTTCAAGACATTTTGAGAGTCAAGGAGACTTTCTGTGAGCCAAACATGGTTTATCTCTAACTCACACATCAGCTTGCAGAGAAGACTTTATCTTAGATGAGGAAATTGAACAGTGACTTCTTTACTTAAGAAGTTAAGTAAACAGCTTAAGTCACAAAGCTTACAAATGGAGAGCCGAGTGTGGAACCCAAGTGTGTCCGAAGCCCAGGCCAAGTGAGCCTGGGACCCCACCAGGCTACCGGGGAAGACACTCTGTAGGTTCCCACTGGCAGGCGACCACAGCCCGATGTTCTCCAAATGAATTCTTGCGGGCTGATTTTATCTCTTGCGAGAGTGGCAAAGTCCAGACAGTGCAAGGGAGGGGGAGAGCAACAAGCAGGAGGCTCACCTTGATGTCATTTAATCCTAAACACAGAAGCACTTTTGAATCCCTCACTATCTATCCAGTAATGAGCAGGGATGCCTCAGGGGCGCTTTAACACAGGAATCCTTTGATGGAGTTCAAAGGCAAAACTAGAGGTTGGAAATGCATTTGTTCTGCAACAGCCTGCTAATAAAAATGTCCACTGTCTCAAAAGTTGCTATGTAGACATACCAAATGTGATTAAAAGAAGTATGGAGAACAAAGGCAGCATCTTTAAATATTTAGATGATTAAAATGAAAATTAAAAGTAGATTTCCTTTCAATGAAAGGTTTTAAATTGAATCCATAAACCATGTTTTTATTTCTAAAGCTAGCAGGAATGCATGTTAAGTATTAAAGATGTTTAACATGAAAATATGTATTCAATAAAAAATAGATGACTCATTTTTGTATCTGGTTTCCAATTTGTTTTGTTGGATCCAATCTCTTCTAGGAAACTCAGGCAAACATCTTTAAGTTTGCAAGATCAATAAGTATGTTCTTTCGATTTTAAAAGAGAAAGGAAACTGTTCCAATAAATTGTTTTCTGGTATAATAAGTTTTAAGAATCAGTCAACACTTTTTATTATTACTGTGCTTTTGGTTCTGTGCAGATGCTGTAAGAACTGCAGAAGAAAACTGGATTCGGTCCTTGCCTTCCAGGAGAAGTCACGTTGGATGAGAAGAGAAGATGTAGATTCAGGCCTGAGGGCTGTGCTACAGCAAGGCAACTCAGCGTGAGCTACTCTCGTTAGAGAAGCTGCTATGATGTAAGATGAACTTGGCTAGAGAAGCTGGCTGGGAAGCGGGGACTTCAGCCAGGCATTTGTGTCACCCGATGCCACTGGGTAGGTGCAGTTTACGTGGAAAGAGACCTTTAGTTATCTACAAATCACAGAAGGCAGAGCTACGGCATCTCCGGGGACATGCATATGTTGTCAAAAGGAATCTGTCTTACCCCTCAAATAGCTCTCAGCAGTGTGATGAGCCCATTTTGGTGCCGAGTATGCCACATGCTCACCCTAAAAAATAGTATGCTGTGTGAGAATGTGAAGGAAACATGGTTTAAATCCCAGAGACGTAACGTTCTTTTCCTTTGGAAGGATTAGAAGACAACTTGGAATTGTTTTTATTTCATGACTGAACCACATGTGTGTATGCACACACACGCAGGCACACACACAAATACCTGGCACACACCCCAAATGCAAAATGTGTCATGAACTTGTGCCAGTCTGGGAGCATAAATAGCACAGGGAAAACTGTTCAGACTCACAGCCCTGAAGATTCCTAGCCCCTTTATGAAAGACCCTGAGGTGGCTTGGAGGCAGCAAGGTTCGGGAGCCACTGGCCTCCCCCTTCCCTGGGGGATAGTCATTTAGCTTTGCGTAAGCAATTCTATTGATGGAGAGCTCACTACCTTGCAACGTAGTTTTGTTGGCCTGCTCTGAATACTACAAAAATTGTTTCCGCTGTGAATATTACAAAAATTGTTTCCATACATAGGACCACATTTTGCAACTTTTACCCAGCCATCTATTTTCTGGTCTATGAAATCAGCCTCTCCTTATTGCATGAAAGCAGTCAGGTATCGCTCAGTGTAATTGCCCTGGTTCTTCTCTCCTTAAACAAAAGAGTTGCACTTATTTCAAAATTTCCTTTTGTTAAACAGTTTCCAGACACTTCATCATCCTAGACACCCAAGTGTGGATGTGCTGGTCCATCAGCGACTTGCCTCTCACTCTCTCCTAGCTCTGTCCTGGGGTGATTTCAGCCCTCCCAGGGCTTAGTCATCACTTCTGTGTTCATGACCCTCAAATATTCACTCCTCCAGGTTTCTCATATCCTCAGCCTACTAGATATCACATCAGGCACATTAAACTCAGCACATCTAAAACTGAACTCTACTTTTTCCCAAGTCCCACTTCCCCTTCTCTTCCTCCTCGTCTCCGTTTCCCAACCAGAACCTGGATCTTCTGTCACCTCGTGGCACCCCAGGCCTTGGAGGGCCCCCCGTCTCCTTCTTCTCTCCCACCCTCTCTGTGCCCTAGGTAACCCAGGCCCAGGGATTCTCTCAACTTAGTATCTTTGAACCATTGTACTGACCACTGTCGCCATTGTGGCTGCCTAAGTTCAGGCCCTGATGGCACCAGTGTCCCAGACTGACCCAGAGATCGTTCTCAAATGCAAACGGAATCATGACACTCACCTGCTAACAATTTAATGAGGCTCTCAGTTTCCTTCCAGATAAAGTCCAAGCACATTAACTTGGCAAATACAGCCGTCACACTCCAGCCCCATCTCTCCCTTCACCCCACACGCCCTGGGCCTCAGAAATATTGAACTGCTTTTCCAAATTCTCATGTTCTTTCTATTTTTCTGTCCCCCCTTTCCTCACACTGCTTCTGTTAGAAAATGCCCTCCCCATTCACGGTGTGTCTGGAAAACTTCTACTCACCCTTCAGAACCCAACTTAGGCATCACTTCCCACAGGAAACCTTTCCCTTGGTTTCCAGCCACTCTGCACTGGGAGCTCCTCCACAGGCTCCCACGAAACCCTGGGCTGTATCGCCACCTTTATCTTGAACACTATTTATATGCTATTCCTACCACTAAATTGGGAACCCCCTGCGGTCAAGGACTGCTTCATATTCACTTCCCAGTGGGTGGAAGTGAAGCAGCCTCCTGTGACACATAGTAGGTGTGCAGTAAATGCTCACTGAGCCGGTTAGGGACTCACAGGTGGAAGCGAAGGCTTGTCTCGGAATCCCCGGCCATGGCTCCTTCCCTGCACTGTACCTGTTTGGGAGATTTCTGAGATCTCTCAGGCTAACAACTGACAGCCGCAAGAGACGAGCTAGTGGAGTTTCCAAAAGCTTAAACAAGGTCAACACCAGGAAGTTTGCACGCAGAAAGAAATAGAAAATACAAAAATAGCAATTTTCAGAAGCTCGAATTTGCTGATCACAGCCAGAATTGCCACACGCTGATTACCGAGCAGTGAAAAGACCAGTTCCCTGCCCAGGCGCCGTTCACGCCCGAAAGGGCATGCAAGCTGTCGGCCCTGAAGGATCGCTGACGAAGGCACCGCTAGTCGGAGTCGATGCCAGGCAGCACTGCCAGCCACTGGCAAAGGTTATATTTCTCCCCTCCCAGGGGTCGCCACCCGCAGAAACACAGGGCCGCGTGCTAAAAGGGATTTTTTCAGGTTGGCAGATGGTCCAGCAGAAGCACCGCTAAAAGCTTGCCCCAGGCCCTTCAGTTCAGCAAAATTAATTAAAATATACTTTTATTGAGTTCTGAAACAATAAGTTTAGGGCAGGTCATTTAATTTTTTAACTCACCTAAATGGAATAACAGATGGTAAGTTAAAAAACCAATTAAATTCATTTTCAAAAACTTTCACTGAATCTAAAAATCATAGACACATGCATTAACTTGTTTTATTTTTTTTCTCTTTGCTCTGTATTCTTATTCTGAATAAGTGGAAGGAAAAGATTGCAAATTAAAGCTGGTTCTGTCGTGGGTCAGCGGACTCCTCCCTTAGCATGAACGTACCATGTGACTTTAAGCAAACCAACCTCATCCATGAAATGGGAAGCCTGAATTACAGCAGCCCTCACACCATCACAAGCTGAGATTTTGTCTATCTGTTTAAAGCAAACTCTGTTATAATAGCTAACATTGATTGAGGGTCGGAAACTGTTCTAAGGGTTTAAATGCATTATTTCAATTAATCCATGTGACAGCCATAGTTACCCTCATCTCACAGATGAGTAAACTGAGGCAGCGAGAAACCCCATTACTGGTCCAAGTTTTCCCAGCGACCTGGTGGCTGGGCTGGCCTGAGCCCTGGCAGCCTAACGAGAGAGCTGTGCTCTTAGGCTCTGCCCTCTCCCAGCTCCCACCCCAAATACCAAAGCGGGCTGGGGGCACGGGCAGGTAGCACCGGCCTAAGCGGCTGGCAGCCCGTCCAGTCACGGCGTGACAGTCTGTGTCACCCCAGGGTGAGTCTGAGCACCCTCTCATTCCTCATCTTGTGTTCCCGCTGGGAAACCCACAGGGCAGGAAGCTCACCTACGTCCCTGGGCAGTGTCCAAACATCTGTGGGTGAGTGATTCTTTCATTAATGGGAACATTTTAAAGCCTGATTTTATTTCCTTTGAAAGGTTATTGGTTTCTAAGGAGCACAACTCCTTTATAGATCCTAGTCAAACTAGCCAGAATTCAGGAAAAAAAAAATCAAATGATTTAAACATTCCCAGGAGATTCCATGAAATACCATATGATATTGCAACGTAAATTCAAACTTGATCACTCTTCCCGAGTCACACATACCTTTAAGGGAAACAGTATGAATGTGAGGAAGTTAACATTTTCCAATGAGTCAAAACAAATATGTTCTCCTCATCGTTGCTGCCAAAAGGCAATGTCGGTGTTTTAAATAAATTAACTGAGAAAGTTCTACATATCAATTGTGGGTGACAGCCAAAGAAACAAATATGCCAACTCCCTCCTTGGGGCTGCCAGGACAGACTCCTCATGTGACAGTTTGTAGATAAAAGCAGCAGCACAATATGGGGAAAGACATCAGATCAAGAGTCCTAAGACCAGGCGGGCAGACCTATTTTTTAGAGACCCTTTCATGGGCTTGAGGGGATTGAATTTGCTATTTCTGGGGGACACATCTGCAGTGTAGCTCCCTAAATCGCTGGGTTTTTGCTGAACATGTAGATCATCTCATCCTCAAACCCCACCCAGCAGCCGAGGGCCCGACAACATGGAAAGGCAAACGGAGACTTCTCAGCTGGTAGCGAGAGAAGCAACCAGGGGCATCATTAGGGCAACACCAAATCTCCATTTCTAAAAATGCCATAGTCCACGGCTCACCAGGGGGGCTCACCAGTGGGCTTTGAGGTTTGGGAAGTTGTCCACACATAGCGGATGTTCCTCTGTGATGTTCTACAAGTAGGAAAACACGACCACATGCATACAGAGTGTGAAGGAGATTATTCAAGGGGCACTTTCTCCGCCGTCCATAGTTCTCAAAGCCCACAGCATTGGTTAAGTCTGTGTAATTCAACTAAAAATACGTAGGGCAGGGGATCTTCTCAGGGGCTTTGAGAAACGGTGGGACAGTGTGAGGAGAAGCAGAGACTGAGGCTGGCTCTGGCCCTGACTGAGCACCATGAGAAGTCCTGGGCGTTCGTTGCTTAGATGTATGAAAAGGGATGACAGCCCCCAGCCTGTCTGCTCCAGAGCTGTCGGCGGCCCCCACACAGAGCCTGTCCTCCCTGACCGTGGGCTCCTCCCTTCCGCTCCACCCAGGGCTGGGAGCTCTCCAACATGCCCGGCACCATGCCTCACCCTGGGATGCTCTACCCCGCCACCTTCTCAGGGGAGCTAATTTCTACCCTTCTCATAGGTCCCAGGTGAGACACCTCTTTCCAAAAGCCTCTTCTAGCCCCCACGTCTAAGCTGCAAGCCCCTTCCACATGCTTCCACGGCACCCCCACCACTGCACACAGCCCACGTTGCCGGAAGGGCCTATTCTCATGGCAACGTCTCCTTCTCCATGGACCCTGCACTCGGGGTGGGCAGGGGTGGGGCCTTCCTCAGTGCTTTTCACCAGGACTTAGACGAAACTGTAGATAACAGTTAATGAGTGTTTACCATAAGCCTGGCACGGTTCTAAATGCTTTATAGATATTATATTAATCATTACAGTAATCCTGTGAGGTGGGTGCTATTATCATCCCCATTTTATCAATGAAGCGATGAAACAACCAGCCCATGGCCACAGAAACTCTAAACAGGAGAAACAAGATTTGAACCCAAGCAGTTTGTATCCAGGCTCCCTGCTCTTAACCTCCATTCTGTGTTGAATCTGCCTAGCAGGCACGCAATAAATATTGCTGGATGAAGAAATGAAGGAGAGAATAAATGAATTAAATCCTTCAGTAACACTCTATCATTTTCAGAATAAATCCAAACTCCTTATCATGGTGCGTATGATTCTGTGAAATCCAGCCCTGCTTGGTCTCTGCAGCTCTTGGCACTCACCAGCGTGAACCTGGAGCTCCAGCAATTACACATGCTTTGCCTCCAAGAGTTTTTCAGTGCTGTACCTGGACTGTCCTTTTGACAAGGCGCCTGGCCAACTCCCACTTCACTTGTAGGTCTCATCTCTTCTGAGGATGTCTTCTCACCCGCTCTGGCTCAGAGGGCCTCTGGGGCACATTCCCTGGCATCTGTGCATGTCTCTAGTGTGCCCTGAGTCCCTTTTCACTCATCTGCCTCCTGCAAAGGACTATGAGCCTCTCAAGGGTAGGGATCACATCTGGCTTGTTTCTATGTCCCCGTTGCTAGCTGAGTGCCTGGTACTGAGTCTCCCAGTAAATGTCTGTTGTATGAATTGAGTGTTCTTTTACATTTGCCTCTAAATCATTCCATCCTCCAGGGGCCAGACACTCTTTGGTCATCTACTTGGTCACAGAATTTTGGTCCCAAAAGAGATGGAAACCCTTAAAAGGAGCCTCTTCTAGGTGGCTCCACGCTCCCTCTGCCCATGAGATGGGGCTGCCCACGAGAAGAGAATCAGGCAGCCAGCAATGCCTTGCTGCCAAGAGAAGGCAGAGGAGAAGCACAGAAGAAGGAAAGGGGCAAGAGGCCAGCCCTATTCTTAGGCTGCTCCGTGGAGGAGCTCTCAACATTTCACTGGGGAAGTCCTTGAAGTTGGAACAATCTGGCTCTTCCTTGAGTGTCTGTGTATTTCAGAAGCAAGAGGAAGGAGCACCCCATCCAAACAATTCTTCTTGGGGCCTTTCCATGATGGTAAAAAGAACTTCATTGAGAACAAAACATTCCCTTACAAAGCCAAAAATTAAAGCTGACCATATAATGTGAGACATAATTCAATTTCCTACAAATTCATAGGAAATAGCAAGGACTGCTGGACGATTTGCCATCTTCAGGCCACCTATAACATCACAGGACTGTGTCAGGCAATTTGTGAACCTAATCATATCAAGATAGGTGCCATGACCCCATTTTACAGGTAAGGAAATGGAGGCTCAGAGATATTTAGCCTCTTGCTTGTGTCCTGGTGCTGGTATAAGCATATCCTGGCCTGTCTGCCCCCAGAGCCCAAGATCTTTCCACAACACCATGAAGCAAGATGCTCTGCAGAGACCTCTTTGAGAAGGAATATTGAGATGGGGAGGGAAAGGAGAGCACAAGGCCACTGGCCCACCAGAATAGTGGAGGCTGAGGATGGTGTTGTCAGAGGAGGGAGCAGACTCAGACTTCTTCTGGGGCTTTGAATCCAAATCTTACTGAGCTCGTGGTTTCATTACACAGATGCCCCCAGCCAGGTTCCTATGTAAGCCTGTGCCAGTGAGGCCTCTCGGGCCAGGCACAGGGAAAGATGTCCTGCTCCATCTCGGGATGCCCAGGTTTACAGGAGCAGTCAGCTAGAGCAGGAAGGCTGCTGCTGAGTGTTTCCTTTGACTTGTTTTAAGTCCTGGGAAAGACTTGAAGGAGCCTAGGCACCCAGTAAAGAGCCCTGGCAGGCTGAACCACCCAGTTAAGACCCTGCTGCATGGAGAGCAGCCTCCATGGCCACGGGTGACTGTAGTGGGATGGAAGGACATGGGAGAGACCCAGGGGTCAACTGGAGATATCTGGGCAGCTCTCCAGCCACCTTGGGGTCATGAACCAACACCTGCTTCATGGCCTAGGGTTTAAAGACCATCTCCAAGCCACGTGATAAAAGAGAAAAATAAATGGGCTTTTGAGTCAGATATCAAGGTCACATCTAGGATTTTGCAATTACTGTTATGATCTGGGGAAAGTCACCTACATGGTCTCTGTGTTAGTCACTGAATCATAAAAGGATTATTTGTAGGATTGTTGCAAAGATAAACACATCATAGGGACACAAGATGCTTCAGATGTTTTATATTGTTCCCCAGCACAAGCAAAGCCCCACGGAGTAGAAGGTGCTCAGTCACCGTTAGAAGATAACACCTACAAGACAAGAGCTAAGGAAGGATATACACACGTCTCCAAGACCAGACCTCAGAAATCACCTTGTAATTCATTGCACGTGAGCCTCTCTCCTCACTGAACTGGGAATTCTTTAAAGTTGTAGTCTGTGAGATCTGTGTCCTAGGACCTGGCAGAGAATCTGGCATAACGTAGATGTTCAATAAACGTTTGACAAATGAATGCACAAACGAATGAAAGATCCCGTGACACAATCGGAGCAGAGCAGGCCTGGAGTCGAGAGTTGGCTATGCCCCTGTGCCCTTCTGAAGGACATATTGGCTCATACTGATGGGCTCACCAAACAAATATTTCTCCCATGAAGCATGTGTTTGTTTTCTATTTCACTCTGTGTTTACTTACTCATAACCCATAAAAATGCTATTAGCTGGAAACGTTCTAGTTTCTTCATTATGTTCCCCAAAGTCAGAGGGTATTTTCCCCTCATGAAGTATTTTCAGTGCTTGAAAATCTCTGGCCTAAAAAAAGCCCTTATGGGGGTTTACATCTGAGTCTGAAATCATCCAATGGCAGCAGGAATGGCCCGTAGACCTTGAGACCCTCAGGAAACAATGTGAGCTCGTAGAACCTCTGGGATCCAAAGGCCAGAGCCAGAAAGGTCCTCAGAGCCTTTTCCTCACTCCCAAGGGAAGTGAGGACAGGAAGTGCCCTTCCTAGCCGTCTTCTGAGCTGCAAGATTCAAACACCGTTGGCCACTGATTTTTGTTCTACATCTTCCTCCTGAAGCCTGCATCTTGTCCTGTCTTCCACTCAAACAACCGCAGCCAGCCAGAGACCAGCAAGCCTTGTTCGAATCCTCCCTCTCCCACTCCATCCCGTCCACTCCGCTGTCAGCCCTGCCCGTCCTCCCCCTTCTCCGGATCTCATTGCCTTCACAAGCCTGCAACCCACTGTCCCTGTAGGACATCCGGGACGTAGTGGAAGCTCTGTGACTGGACCTCACAAATGCCCCATCCATTTTCCCCTCTCATTCCCCGTATGTGTGCTTCCTCTCCTGGACTATTGAAAGCCTTCAGTCTTGCCCCTCTGCCCCAGCCTCATTTTGCTTCTAGGATCTCCCTTCTAAAACATAAATGTAAGGAGGCCTGGCCACAGTCAGAAACCCCAAATGCCATCCCATGGTCTACAGGATAAATCCCAAACTTCTTAGCATGACACTTAGCACTCTTTTAAACTTGGCCATACCCTAATTTTTGCCGTCTCTTTCACCACTTCCCTCTGCAGGTGGGTACCAGTGTTTTCAGACTCCTTACAGGTGCACACTCTGCTCCTTCCCCCAGCCGACTCCCTGGCTTTTCCTTTTGGGCCAGGGCAAATATCAGTTCCCATTTCGTGTCACGTATAATCTTCATTGAAGTCTGAAAGTTGAGAAGCCACTACTCAAATGAGGTTACTTAATTTCAAATCCTGTATTCTTTGTAGTACTCTGCAATTATCTATGAGCAGTTTGACTTTGATAAAATGTAAAAAGTGGATTTCAATAAAGATATTCATTTATTTTCTAAAGATGTATTAATCTTAAAAAGTGTTGATCAGATTAGTGGATGCCGTACCTAGGATTTAATACTTGTTTTTGGAAGGAAACATCAATACTGCTTAACTTAAAAGGTATAATTGCAAAATGAATCAAGAGGGACTGGCTACTCTGCTTCAAGTGGTGAAGTCTGGGCTAAAGCCAGCTGAGATGGATTTGCCATCAGATCATGGATTTTCAACTCAAATTAAATTATCTATTTTCATATGAGAAGCTGCCAGCCACACATGCTTTGGGAGAAGAGGGGATGGTTCAGCCCTATTCTGCACTGGATGTGTAATTCTGACAAGGTAACTCCTTACCCTTGATCTGGTGTGAGATGCTGAGAAGAGCCAAATGCTGCCCCAGCTTCACAAGCTCCCTCCGGATCTTCTGCTGCTTCACCCATTGACCCTGGGGAGCAGTGGAGCTGTGCACGGAGCTTGCTGCTCACAACTGAGCACCGCATGTTCAGGGTTGTTTGGAAGATTTGGCTGGAATTCCAGCACAATGCAATATGTTAAATATTGCTAAGGAAGGAACAGGAAGAAAAGGCCAGCCCTTCCAAACAGAGAAAGAACATTTCAAATATTTAAACATTATAAATCATATATGGTGCCCAGAAGCCATATGGATGTTTGTTATTGTTTTAGAAACTTGTACAAACTTATATTTACACTCAGCTTGAAATTCAGGTTTATTACTCAAATTCTTGACCTGAACATATGCCATGACTCATAAAATATTTATTCTATGAACACATCATCCTCCTGTAGAAGCGAATAAACTCTCGAATCAGCTAGTCTAAGCAGTCAACACCCCCCCTCCACTGGCCCCAGAGGGTTGGTTTTGTTAGTTATTCACTTATTACTAGATTTTAGCATCTCCCCGCTAGGATGTTACTTGAGATGCATAATCAGATTAGTCCTTTGGCAAATGTTTTGACGTCTAGTTGGTTATTTTGAAAAGAATTCGACATGACTGAAATGGCTAGCTTTGGACTGAGCTCTCATTCCTGAGTATAAGAATCATTGGGGGATGTTCTAAAAAACACCATCAAATGCCCAAAGAAAGGTATTTTTCTGAAGAATCTTAAGCAAATGGCAGAAAAGGGTATCTTACACACAACGAGGTGAATGGATCCTGTAGACAGTTATTTTGAGTGAAGTACACCAGAAACAAAGGCAAACACTATAATGCCTCACCGATATGGCCTAACTACAACATGGAAACTCAGAATTGAATCTTAGAACATAGCCTAACAGGGTAACGATTATTGTAGTGGTCCCTAGATTGTAAGCTCTTACAGAAGTCAAATCTATTCCTGAATTGTAATGGCTATCCCCAAACTCGGCAATACTGATCCCTTCGTGTATAACCTGATTGGTCTCTGGAACATTAGGTATCTGTGTGACACCTGAAACTCAGAACTAGAGCTCCACAGATATGAATGTCAGTATTAGCATATACATCAAATGTTTAAAAAAAAAATGCTGAAAAAGAGCCCAGACTTCAATTAGAGAGATGAATGAAGCAGATCTGGTTAAGACTAGGGCAAATCAGGCCAAAGGGTAAAGGTTGAAACTGACTGTGTGTTAAAACTTCAATTTCCATGTGAGACCAAAGGAAGAAATGTTTATTTGGTGCAGGATCTATAGTTTCTAAACAATATAACTTCTACAGTCAGTTTGTTCTAACACCGTAATTACATTGAACTTTGAATAGGAAGTGAGATACGGTAGGTTTTTATAGGTTAAAGTGAAATAGCAACATATCTCAAAGTAATTTGGGCGGAGAATAAAAATAAATATGCAGGGCCCCCCTGAGGAGCTGGGGGAAAATGCAGAAGTGTTGGAATTCTTCTCCTGGATTGTTGCTGATGTTCTCACAAACATTGAGGACTGACAGCTTGGTATGCTGAGTCCCCTGTCTTGGGGCTTGCCCTTATGAAGCTTGTTACTGCAAAGGAGAGGCTTAACCTGCTAATAATTTTGCCTAAGAGTCTCCCCCTGAGTGCCTCTTTGTTGCTCAGATGTGGCCTCTCTCTCTAGCTAAGCCACCTTGGCAGGTGAACTCACTGCCCTCCCACCTACATGGGACCTGACTCCCAGGGGTGTAAATCTCCTTGGCAATGCAGGATATGACTCCCAGGGATGAATCTGGACCCGGAATCGTGGGATTGAGAACACCTTCTTGACCAAAAGGGGGATGCGAAATGAAACAAAATAAAGCTTCAGTGGCTGAGAGATTTCAAATGGAGTCGAGAGGTCACTCTGGTGGACATTCTTACACACCATATAGATAACACTTTTTAGGTTTTAATGTATTGGGATAGCTAGAAGTAAATACCTGAAACTATCAAACTACAACCCAGTTGCCTTGACTCCTGAAGATGACTGTATAACAATGTAGGGGTGACAGTGTGATTGTGAAAACCTTATGGATTGCACTCCCTTTATCCAGTGTATGGATGGATGCATAGAAAAATGGGGACAAAAACTAAATGAAAAATAGGGTGGGTTAGGGGGGTGATCTGGATTTTCCTTTTTTACTTTTATTTCTTATTCTGATTCTGATTCTTTCTGGTGTAAGGAAAATGTTCAAAAATATATTGGGGTCATGAAGGCATAACTATATGATGGTGCTGTGAACAGTTGATTGTACACCATAGATGACTGTATGGTATGTGAATATATCTCAATAAAACTGAATTCAATTTTAAAAAAAAAGGATATCTTGATCTGAGTTCCTGAATTCTTCAGGAAAGTTCTCTATGGTGCCTGCTTAGTGACCAATAACCTCTGTTAGAGCTGTATTGAAAAAAGCAGTAATGATAATACCAAATAGAATTATTGTTGTCATGATTACAATTTGAATAACTATTTACATTTACTATTTAAAGCTTCAAAAAAGTGGCGAGGGGAGCTTAATTCCCCTCTGTTGGGGGAGGGAGGCAGGGCTCAGGGACTCCTGTCTAAGGATTAGATTGTAGAAAGGCAGACATAGTAACTTTACAGAGGAGAAAACTGACACGCAATCAAGGAGACCGTCAGAAATAGAGCCGTTTGCTAGCAGACACTCCCTCACAAGATCTCCTGAGAATGGCACCTCACCACTGAGGTAATAATCCCCAGTAAAACCCCAGTAAAACCACAAGCAAACACCAGTCAAACCCAACTGATGGACGTTCCACAAAATATCTGACCATTACACTTCAAAAGTTTCAAGGTGAGAAAATACAAGACCAAGCAACTGTCAAATGGTAGGAGACCGAGAAGACGTAACAACTAATTGAAACATGGGATCCTCGAATGGGTGCTGGAAGACAAAAAAGACATCCGATAGCGTCTGTAGTTTAGTTAAAAGTGTTGTACCAATGTTCTTAGTCTTGTTGAATGCACCTTCGTTACATATGTTAATATCAGGTGAAGCTGAGTAAAGGCTACGCAAGATCTCTTTGTGCTATCTTAACAACCCTTCTCTAAGTCTAAAGTCATTTCAATATTAAACATGTTAAAAAGTCATGGTGGAGAATTGTGATTTTCTTACTCATTTTATAGATATGAAATACTGCTTGTTAGATGTCTCTGCCTGCCTGCATGTCATAAGCAATTCAGATGCAACACGCCCTAAACTGAGCTTCTCATCTAACGTGCCTCTACCATTCTCCAATCTGGCTCTTCCTCCATTTCTGACTTTCACTAATGACCTCATAATCTACCTACGGTCCTAAATTAATTCTCCACTTCTCTTCCTTTATGCCTCAAATCTATTTCTAATCTACCCAAATCCCATTGAATTCAATATTAGATATGACTTTCAAATAAACCACCTTCTTTCCACTGTCTTGGCTCTATGCTAAAATGATTCTCCACTCTAGTTCACCGTCCCTCCAAACTGCCCTCCACCTCGATTCCAGAGGGCTTGATAAAAAATAGTCTGGTTTTGCCCTCCCTGCATCACACCCTCCAGCCATTTTCAGCTGCCCACAGAATGGGGACAGTGACAGGCCACCACTCCCCCTGAGCCTGTGCTCCAGCTCCAGAGAGCATGATACCAACCCTGCAAATGCCGGGTCCCTTTCTAGCTGCAGGACCTTCCACCTGCTGGTTCCAGTCCAGACTGCCTGTCCTCCTGCAGGCACAGCCCTCTCTATCCTTCAAGCCCCAGCTGGGGTCTCCCCTCCTCTGGGAAGTTTCCCGAACTCCCACCGGCAGAATGAGGTGGTGTCCTCTTCAGGGGCATTTAACCTTTTACCGGCACCTGTGAGAACACTGCTGAAATTATGATGATGATCTGTTCGGTTTTGTGGGAGATCATGAGCTCCCCACAAGTGGGATCCTGTCTTATTCAACTACTCATGGCCTGGTACCTGGCATTTCTTCACAGGCTAATGCCTTGAAATTTCCACTGAACGCTTTTACCACCGTGAGCTGAAGCCTTCCCACACGGAAACATCCTCCCGTGTAGACACAGGCATCATGTTAATGGTGTAAGTGTGTGGGAAGACTAGGACGCCAGATCAACCCACATCTTGTTATTGCAGTTCACCATGTCACTGATGTGTATGTCATTTTTCTCTTACCTATTTTGATTTGCTCATTCATCCATTCATTTGTTCACATGTGCACTCGAGAAAGGATGGTCTTTCTTGAATAATTCATACATTCATTTTTTCAAAAACAACAGGCAAAGTAAATTTGACACTATATGTAAGTCTCTCCCTTGATGCTATTCTTTGATGAATGATCAGAAACTTTTTACTCATAAAAGCAAAGTGAATGTCAAAGGTTTGGACTGTAGCTTTTCTTTGTCAGTTTTGACAACTGTATCTGAAAGTTTCTTTCCATAAAGAATGAATTCAGAGTTTGTGGCAGATAATCATCACAGCTGAGAGGACTTTGCATAATGCAAGTATTGCATAATCATGTTATTTGTATCCCTTGACAGCAGAATTTACAGCGCCTCGTTTAATGAGAAATTGAATGGAAGATGTGTTTGAAAAATTAATCCATTTTAGTAATATATGGTGCCGATATTCGCCATCCCTGGCAGTGTTTATACCTATAAACTAAGAGACCATGAATACCAATTACAGTAAAAAATAATGAGATATGTGTTATTTCCCTAAGAAAATTACTTTTAAAAATATGCATTTTGACATCCTCAGGATTAATTACACAATTATGCAGTTCCAAAGTGTAACCAGTACAATTCCAAGCGGTGGTGAGAGTGAGCATTCATGTTTACTAAAAATTCAAAGTATCACTTTTGATGCATCTTGTTTTATGAAGTCACTGAAGTTTAGAGAATAGAGCTTTCCAGTAAAAAATATTTATCAATCTTCTACCTTGCCCAAGTCTTTGGGGTAATTTACCAGTAGCAAAGAAATTGTGATTGGAACATTGCAAAACACTGCGTCAAAACAAAGGCTACATATTGAAAAGCTAAAGTTAAAAAAAAACAAACAAGGTTGTTCACCAAAGGCTGAGCAAACAGATTTGAGAAGAAAATTCATTTCAGGAAATGCTTTACATGGCTTAAGGAAAGTGCTGCTTTCAAAATGCAGGCACTAAGGTGAACAAACCAGGATAAATATTATGGGTGAAGTATTAGTTTTGAGGTTCAGTAGTTTCTCTCTCAGGCAGGCTCTGTGGCTCTGAAAATCCAGGCCAGCAAATTGTACAGTCAAAGCCCGGGCAGCTTAGGTCTTTACTCAGGGCTCTGCTGACAACTGTGTGACTCTTAAAGTGTCCCCAAGAGCTGTCATAACTACTCCAGAGATGATGCTAACCATACCAAGCTGTTGCCAACTCCAAAATCGAGCAGCAAAGTCCTTCACTATATTAAGTGGAGACATGATTTCTCTGTTATTTTAATCACTGGTCCTAGTTTTTGTGTCTAGCCCTTGTCACCACTGGGAACACACCTTTTGTCCAAGACACCAACCTTATTTGAGGAAGTCTACCACACTCTCCTCTCTCTCCCCACTTCCAGGCTTCTGTTCTCCAGACTAAAACCTCAAATTTCTTACTTCAACACATATTTGTTATTTTCATATATTCCCCACAAATTTAAAAATTTCTGGGGAACAAAAACCTTGTCCTGTTCATCCAGCTATCACGAAACCGGTTTCTGGCATATGGTGGGCTTTCAGCAAATGCCGCTGAGATGAACAGCTCCATATCCTCCAGGCAGCCCCATCCCTCTCCTCTGATCTTGACCTTCACCAAACACGATTCATAGGCATGTTCCATCCGTATTTCCACATCAGACTTGCAATAAGCATCAAGGCAGAAAAGATCCAGGTGGACTTCCCACAGGTAAGATGGAAGTGGGGGAAGGGTGCAGGGAGAGGAGCAAGGAGTCTCACCCTCAAGAGAACCCAGGCGAAGCCTCACCCTCCCAGGAGGAGTCAGGCCAGAGGGAGTGCCGTGGAACTTGGCGAGTTCTTGGAAGCACACTTCCTCGAGTCTCTTATTTTTGTCATCTGTCTTCCCACGGGGGCAAACCCCTAGAACCGAGCTCCTGAGGCTTATTATTTTAGAAAGTGAGAAAGGACAGAGGTGGAGGATTATATCCCATTCTACCTGCTGGCCTCAGAGAGGTGACCCCTCTAGTCAGGAGGGAAGGTGGAAGGGGCAGTCAGTGGAGATGAGGAGAGGGGCTGGCCCAGAGCTGAGACAAAGGAAGAAAAAAGAGCTGATATGGAACATATCCTGGTTCTTAGTAAAGAAAGCACCAGTGTGAGAATTCCCACAAGGAAGCACACAGTGTACAAACTACATATCCCATCACATTAGTTACATATCACCTCATGGGCATGTAACTGGGATTGTATGGCCCATTTCTGATGAGTTCAATATGGTCAATAGTGGTGGCCTTCCAGAAGACAAGCTAGGAGGAAATGAGTTCTGTTGGAGGACATGCTGCTGGCCTTCCTTGTAGCTGAGCCATCTCTAGAGTGGGGCTGCCCCCTCATCCTCAACCTTCCCTCTCTGTCAGCTGATGATAAAGACACATCCCTGTGCCAGGAGCAAAATCACGGAGGCCTAAATGATGAAAGCCCCCCTCACACTAAGTTCCCCTAAGTATAAGGCCTGAACCTCTACAGGGTATTGATCCATTCTGCTTTCCTCTCACCCTAATGTAAGCTTCTCAGCCCATAGAGATGACAAGTTCTTGAAAAGTGGGCACCGAAACTTATTGTAGCTATGTGCCCTTCCTCAAATATAGAACACCAATCGGCACTCACCTTCTAACGTGTACTTCTTTAATACTTTATAATTGGTTGAAGTTGAATGGCAGTAAATGAAGCAAACAACACATTATAAACATTGGGCATAGTTACATTTGCATATGGAAATATTTATAAAATTAAATGCATTCTATAATATAGATGTCTGCTTATGAGGAAACTAGCATACTGCTTTGCACATACTGGGTGTTACCTACTCATTTATTTAAAGGATCATGGAATATTGGAGTGCATTTAGTGCATATGACACTACCAAGGAATAGAAAGGAGTAAGAAAAATCATAGTCCTGAGTCAATAGATTTATCATATTGGTCGTCACAAAAGTTATGTAACCTAAACTGCCACAAAGCAGATGATTTTATAGGGTATGTTTCTGCCTAAGTCTATCAAAAATATCTGTTTTTAAAATTCTGGTAAACCAGTGACATACAAGTTATCACATGCTAAATTTGGATCATACCTTTTCAACATCTGCAAATAAAGCAATCTGTATACTTCAAAATAGGCAACAATAATTAATTCTCAAAATTTTTATCCATGCCATTATCATGCGCAAGAACTGATGGTTAGAGGGCAGAGAATGGTTTGGTAAATGTTGCTTGCTATTTATCTTAGGTCAGGGTTGTGGACATCCGGGTAAAGCTCCATTTGGGCCAAAAATGAATCAGAGAAGCTTAAAGCATCCAAAATATTTACTTATTCACATCTGCTATTTTCTGGGGAGGGACATGGGAGCAATTTTATTGCCAATACTAGCATAATAATTTTAAGATTTATGGAAGGAGGAAAAAGATGATTGAGACTACATACAGCTAGGACTTTCCCTAGGAAGATATTTAATCAGGATCCCTAAGTGCCCCAACCCACCCCATGAAAGACTTCAGGGCAGCGACCATCTGCTGATGACCCTGTGGAGAGAAGAGGAAAGCTCCTGTTGAACTGCTGCTCTGGGTGCTGGAAGGACACGCTCCCTGCCCCTGTGCTTCTCTGGAAGTAAAGCGAGTGTCAAGCAGAAGCTCAGGAGACTAGTCATGTGTGTGATGGAAGAGCTGCCATCCACTCCTGTGAAGTCCACATGGGCTCTTTTTGGCTTCCAGAGTCAGGGGTGTTTCCGCTCTGATTGGTGTTGAGGGTCAAACTGAAGGTCGACCTGCAGTGACCAGGCCTCTCAGTGTCCATTCAGCGTGGGGCACCGTGGTGGGAAGGAACCATGGCTGGACCCTGAATCAGGCCACCCGGATTTTGATCTTGGCTCTGACACCAGGAAGCTCTTGGATACTGAGTGAGCTACTTCCTTTGACTGGGTATCAGTCTTCCAAATTGAACGAGGAGAGCAGTCTTGCTTGAATTACTAAGTTGTTGTGACACTCGAGCAACAATGTGGATGCAAGTAGTGAGTTCTTTCCTAACAGATAAAGATGGCATGTCCCTGACCCTAAAGAAGGAAGACTGTCCATCTTTCCAAATCGGTTGTAGACACCCCCAGGTGAATGCGGAGACATGGATGAGAGGCTCCATTTCCAACACTGTTGCAGCAAAATGTTGCAGGTTGTGAGATTTCAGCATTCAGATTCTGGAACTGGCACACCATGTCATCATACAACCTACAGGAGATTTCCTTTACTTCAGTTTCTTGGAGTCACATTTAGGCTATGTGAGTCATGTCTCTTTCCACTGAGATGAAGACCCTGATTTAAATTTTTACATTTGCACAGTGTCTCATGGGATTTTCCCCTGGATCTATCTTCATGTGCAATGATTTACCACAGGACAAGGCGTGCAGTGTGCAGAGCAAGGATTACTATTCCTAATCCACACAAGAGAAAAAATGAAATTCAATTCATTTAAATAAATTTGATCATTAAATATCTTAGTACCTTCTGGGAAACTCAGCACTGCTAGGCATTATTGCACATAAAACAAGCACCATAATGCTTGCTGACCACAGGGTAGATGAAAAGATGAGTAGCTCAAATGTGCCACATAACAAGTAACTTTCTACGTTTCTATTTGCATGGATCAGACAGGTGCTATGCCTAGCTGAAAGGAGCAGTCAATGATGAGTTGAGACAAGGACCTCTATTTCCTAACCACCAGGCTAGTGCTCCTTCCACTATTTCACATGGAGTTGGTGTTCAGTGTTTCTTTAACAGATGGCTGGGTAACTATTTGTTACACTGTTGCTCAGAAAATTGGATAATCCAAAAGTTGTCTTCAACAATAGTACTAGAGTGATGTAAAACTCAAAATGTTTAACTTTTTCTATTTAAATCAGTAGCAATCAATGAGTGCCAACCATTAAAAAGGCTACGTCTGGGAGCCCGGCCTCTCCCCACCTGCAGCCTTTCTTGCCCACCTGCCCAGCCGCCGAGTGAGCGAAGCTGGGCCCCGGCCGTTCCTTCCATTCCCCGGCCTGAGCGATCCGGCCGCCGGTTCAATCACCCACAGTCGCCAGGCCCAGCCCTAGCCTGCAGGGGAGCCCGCGAGAGTCAGCACCGTGGCAGAGCAGACCTACTCCTGCATTCTCTTAAAAGGTACTTGAGAGAGGAGCTAAGACAGCAGCATAGAGAGGAGTGGAAGACTGTTAGCCCCCTGGAACAATTCATGAATGACCAAAAAACCAGTAAATAACCTGGAATAACTGCAGGGAGACAAACGAGACTGTCCACTCATCATCCACCAACTTGAATTGGGAGGAATGCCCAAGATCGCAGCATAAAATCTGTAAGTAAAACTGAGGTCCTGCGCTGAGACCCAAGAGCTGAGAGCCCCCCCTCACGGAAGCCGCGCGGTGCTAGAGAGCAGCACTCTCTCAGCCCAGCTCCAACTGGGGTTTTAATGTTAACTGCTCAATACAGACAGCAAATCCTCAACAAGCAGACAGAGGCTTTTGGTAACAACTGACCTTGGGAGAGTCGCGGGACATATCTGTCTCAGGACGGGGAGCCCAGAGGATTGGGTGCTATCTCTGGCTGATGGGTGAAGCTAGGAGCTTTTCTGTCCCTTTCTCTCTCTGTGGAGAAAACCTCAGTCGTTTTCAGCCCACAGCACTTTGCAGCAAAGAAAGCCTCAGCCATTTTAAAATCAAAACACTTTGATTAGCAGAGTCAGAGAAACAAAGAACTTATTGATATGCAGGAAAGGGAGGGGCCCAGCTCTACTGCCCACCTTACCAGAACCAGACCCCAAAGCCTGGGGGAGGAGAGCCACAGGCCACACCTTCTTAGACCAGCCAGTGATAGGCTGACAGGTGCACCTGCCAGGCAGAAAAGCACAGGTATATCAATCCTCTAAGAAAAACCATCAGGGAAACCAGATACTGAATATTACCTCCTTCTGTGACCTGAGCCCATTCTCGTCTGGGAAAACCTAAATGGGGTGGCCTAGGAGGTCAGATGCCTCAACAACAGAAAACTACAACCTACACTAAGAAAAATGAAGTTATGGCCCAGTCAAAGGAACAAATGTACACTTCAACTGAGATACAGGAATTTAAACAACTAATGCTAAATCAATTCAAAAAGTTTAGCGAAGATTTCGCAAAAGAGATAGAGGCTGTAAAGAAAACACTGGGCATACATAAGGCAGAAATCGAAAGTTCAAAAAAACAACTAGTAGAATTTATGGAAATGAAAGGCACAACACAAGAGATGAAAGACACAGTGGAAACATAAAACAGCAGATCTCAAGAGGCAAAAGAAAACACTCAGGAACTGGAGAACAAAACACCTGAAAGCCTACACACAAAGGAGCAGATGGAGAAAAGAATGAAAATATATGAACAATGTCTCTGGGAATTTAAGGATGAAACAAAGTACAAGAATGTATGTATCATTGGTGTCCCAGAAGGAGAAGAGAAGGGAAAAGGGGCAGAGGCAATAATAGAGGAAATAATTAATGAAAATTTCCCATCTCTTATGAAAGACATGAAATTACAGACCCAAGGAGCGCAGCGTACTCCAAACAGAAGAGATCTGAATGGGCCTACACCAAGACACTTAATAATCAGATTATCAAATGTCAAAGACAAAGAGAGAATCCTGAAAGCAGCAAGAGAAAAGCGATCCATTACATACAAAGGAAGCTTAATAAGACTGTGTGCGGATCTCTCAGCAGAAACCATGGAGGAAAGAAGGAAGTGTGGTCATATATTTAAGATACTGAAAGAGAAAAACTGCCAACCAAGAATCCTATATCCAGCAAAGCTGTCCTTCAAATATGAGGGAGAGCTCAAAATCTTTTCTGACAAACAGACAATGAGAGACTTTGTGAACAAGACACCCGCCCTACAGGAAATACTAAAGGGAGCACTACAGGGTGATAGAAGACAGGAGTGTGTGGTTTGGAACACAATTTTGGGAGATGCTTGCACAGCAATGTAAGTACACTGAACAAAGATAACTATGTATATGGTTGAGAGAGGAAGGTTGGGAGCATGTGAGACACCAGAAGAAAGGAGGAAAGATAAACACTGGGACTTTGTAACTTGGTGAAATCGAGTATTCAACAATTGTGATAAAATGCACAAATATGTTCTTTTACAAGGGAGAACAAGCAAATGTCAACCTTTCAAGGTGTTAAAAATGGGGAGGCATTGGGGGAGGGATGCAATCAGCATAAACTAGAGACTGTAACTAATAGAATCATTGTATTATGCTTCCTTTAATGTAACAAAGGCGATATACCAAGGTAAATGCAGATAAGAGGGGGGATAGGATAGGCATGTTAGACACTTGACATTGGCGGTATTGTCTGACTCTTTACTTTACTTTGATTTAAGTTTATTTTTCCTTTTGCTGCTTCCTAGCTGTCATTTTTTTTCCTCTTTCTTTTGCCTCTCTACCTTCTTTGACTCTCCCTCCTGCATTGTGGAAGAAATGTTGATGCCCTTATATAGATAGTGGTGAAGGTGGTGAACACATAAATATGTGACCATACAGAGAACCATCGATTGTTTACTTAGGATGGAGTGTATGGGGTATGAACAAAACCACCTTAAAAAAAAAGGGGGGGGGGTTGATGACAAAACCTTGAGGGCAATATACTGAGTGAAATAAGCCAGACACACAAAGACAAATATTGCAGGGTCTCACTGATAGGAACTAATTATAATATGTAAACTCATAGACATGAAAAATAAGGTACCAAGATATAGGATGAGGCTTAAGAATGGGGAACGGTTGCTTAGAATGAGCAGAATGTTCAACTAGGATGAACTTAAATGTTTGGAAATGAACAGAGGTGTTGGTAGCAAGATGCGAGAATAACTAAAAGTGCCAAATGGTGTGTGAATGAGGTGGAAAGGGGAAGCTTAGAGTCATATATGTCACCAGAAGGAAAGTTGGAGGTCAAAAGATGGGAATGTATAAAACTGAATCCTATGGTGGGCAATGTCCATGATCAACTGTACAAATACTAGAAATCACTTCATGAACCAGAACAAATGTATGACAATACAATTAGAAGTTAATAATAGAGGGGCATATAGGGAAGAAATATATACCTATTGCAAACTATATACTACAGTTAGTAGTATTTCAACATTCTTTCATAAACCGTAACAAATGTACTATACCAACACTACGAGTCAACAAGTGAGGGGGTTGGTCAGGGATATAGGAGGATTCAAGTTTCCTTTTTATTCCTTTTTTCTTTTTTCATCTTTCACTTTATTTCTTATCTGGAATAATGAAAAGGTTCTAAAAATTGAACAAAAATTAAGTGTGGTGATGGATGCACAGCTGTATGAGGGTACCGGGGGCAACTGGTTGTGCACTTTGGATCTTTGGATGATTGTATGGTGTTCTAGTTTGCTAATGCTGCAGAATGCAAAACACCAGAGACGGATTGGCTTTTATAAAAGGGGGTTTATTTGGTTACACAGTTACAGTCTTAAGGCCATAAAGTGTCCAAGGTAACACATCAGCAATCGGGTACCTTCACTGGAGAATGGCCAGTGGTGTCCAGAAAACCTCTGTTAGCTGGGAAGGGACGTGGCTGGCGTCTGCTCCAAAGTTCGGGTTTCAAAATGGCTTTCTCCCAGGACGTTCCTCTCTAGGCTGCAGTTCCTCAAAAATGTCACTCTCAGTTGCACTTGGGATATTTGTCCTCTGTCCCGGCCGGCGGGACGTTCAACGGAAGCTCCAAATCCTGTGAGGGAGGAATGGTATGGGACAAGAGATGCGAGGAACGACAGCAAGACAGGTTTCTGATCAAGCTGCAAAACTTTATTGAAGAGGCAGGGTATATATACTCTAAGGTAGAGGGAGTGGCTAGCACGAACGGGTGGCGGCCTAGGATTGGTGGCTGCAAAGGCGGGTGGCAGTCTAGGATTGGCTGCTGCTGTTGCTAGGGCGGATGGCAGATGTAAGGCTAGCACAGGATTGGTGGCTACTGTTGCTGGGGTAGAAGGCAGGTAGTAAAGCTAGCACTCTAGGCGCAAATCTTAGGCGCGAACGGCTATCACTTCCATAGAAGGCTGAGGGCAACTTAAGCCGCTATTGCATCAACCCTAGCGGCCATGTTGCATATCTCCGGCATCGCTGAGGGTGGATTTTATACATGCTACCTTAATCGTCCCCAACAGTCCTCTCTCAGCTTCTCCGGAGCAAGTCTGCTTTCAACAGCTGTCTTCAAACTGTCTCTCATCTGCAGCTCCTGTGCTTTCTTCAAAGTGTCCCTCTTGGCTGTAGCAGCTTGCTCCTTCTGTCTGATCTTACATAGTGCTCCAGTAATTTAATTCAGACCCACCCAATGGGCAGGCCAACACCTCCATGGAAATTATCCAATCAGAGTCATCACCCACAGTTGGGTGGGGCGCATCTCCATGGAAACACTCAAAGAATTACAGTCTAATTAGCATTAATAGGTCCACCCACACAAGATTACATCAACAATACTGGCATTTGGGGGGAAATAACACATTCAAACTGGCACATATGGTATCTGAACAATCCCAATAAAAATTTAAAAAGAAAAAAAAAAGGTTATGTCTGAGGTCTTAAGGGATGAGTAGGATTTTCTATGGGCAAGGAAATTTGGGAGAAGAGCACACACAACAAGGAAGTGCAAGATGCATTTAGGGATTAGACTTGCACTTCTAATAAATGAAAAAGTGAATGATTTTGCTTCACTCATTCCTAAACGTGTGCACACACCTAGACACAGCGATGTACAGGCTTCATGAAATACACATCAGCTGTCGACTAATTTCCTAGCTACTCTTATGCAACTGTTGCAAAGATACCGATCAGTCATTCTAACAGCATTTATTCCTACAAAGCCTGTTTTTCTTTCAAGAGCCTCAGTGTGTAATTATTTTGATGGACTCACACTAGAGTCAGTTGCCTTTACATTCTCTTACTACTGGACTCACTTTTCATTCACCTCAAAACAACACTGTTCTCACTTACTCTGTGTGAATGCAGGAAGTTTAGTTTGGATCATTTTCCTTCTATTTTTTGGAGAAGTGCAATCTTAAGGACAAGAAACTCCTCAAACAGCACCAAAGGCACCCAGTTCTTCTCCCAGCCCCCACCATTCCAGAAATTGCCACAGACCAAGGACAGACCAGCAGAAGCAGATGGGCTGCCACTGGTCCTGGCCCACAATTTTCTGGCGTCAGAAGGCAGACTAACTGGGTCAAGGTCACCGGGAGAGAAAAGGGCTCCGATGCACATAAAAATATACCATTATGAAGCAATGTATTTTAAACAACTAAACATAGCTGCTAATAAACTACTTTTCTCAGTAGTGTTTCTCCTCCATTCCCTATAAAAATGCACTTCCTTTTTAATTTGGTCAAATTACATGCTTATTTTTGGCTATGCAGATGCAACCTTTCCTTTTTCTGCATATTTTCTCTTCAGCAAGGTACAAAGGCAATGAGATTTGGAATCATAAATGAGAATTAATCTCTTATTAATAACATGACCTTGGGAAAGTTACTTTAAGCCTTCACTTCCTCATTAGTAAATATATATACACAGATTTTAAAGATATTATATATACATATACATACACACACATATCCACACATACACACGTATCTATGAATAAACAATACTACACACACTTACTGAGAGGATTAAATGAGATAGTGCAATGGGTTGCTTCTTCTCAACTCTGAAACCACATAGATCGATCATTTGGGCATTATCATAAAGATCTATCTATACTTTGACATAGATATATTTGCCTGCAGTCTCCCTGCTGCTGTTGTTTAGCACCAAATCAACATCCAAGTGAGCTTGGATGGACACTGCCATCCTTGTTCCTGTTTGCTCAACATAATCATTGATGTCAAAACCATAGACGGTTAAGACAGTTAAACAAATATACGTCAAGTTTTTCTTTAGACCCAACCCATAACTCTGTAATTGTATCAACTCAAAAGTTAGTATTATATGATTCCCGATTAATAGAAGTACAGTATTACTTAAATAGTTCTGAGGCTGGAGAACTTACTCCTCTCCATGGCAGCCATCCATTATTTATAAATTGAACATTTCTGATTATTAGAAAATACTTCTTTTCACTGAGCCCCATAGCCTTACTCACATCAATAAATTACCCACAAGTCCTGTTATGTCCTTTGGTGCAACTTTGGCTCAATTTATGTTTCATTAGGTCATCTGGATATAGTATTTTTTTAAATTCTTTGCTAAGATTACTGATAACAATATGAGTTTATGCAAATGATCAGAAAGACAAGACTTGAAATTATGACTATGAAGAATTTTAAAAGGCTACATCATTTTATTGTATGTGTGCATGAGAGACAGACGGAGTGGGGGAGAGAGACAGAGAGAGAGAGACAGAGAGAGAGGAGAGAGAAAGAGGGAGGAAGAGAGAGGGAGAGAGAGAGAGGGAGAGAGAGAGAGAGAGAGAGATGGAGAGAGAGAGAGAGATGGAGAGAGAGGAGAGAGAGAGAGAGGGAGAGAGGGAGAGAGAGAGACAGAGAAGGAAGAGCAGGGGACCTTAATAGATAGTTGAAAGGAATCAAAACCAACAGCAAATGTCAACTCCTCAGTCTAGCCTTCTCAGACTACTCCAGAGGCCATCACGCTCTCCTCTGATTTTCTTCAGAATTTTGTACAATTTCCTACCATATGTTTATTATCGGGTACTCTAATAATCTGTTTATATTTCTGTCTCCCTCAGGAGACTGTGATGTTCTCCTGGAGAGAGGCTCTGTCTTACATTTTCTTTTGTACGTGCTGCAGGGCATCAGCAAGCCCCACGCACAGCACGCAGGGTTGGTTGAGTGAAAGCATCCGCCGTCTAGAGAGGGAGCTGTCAGTCTCGGGCGGGAGCAGCTGCCCCATCAGCAGACACACCCACCTGTTGGAAATGCCAGTGGAGGATGCACACCTGATGAAGGAGGCCGCACACCCTCTTGGCCATTTGGCCTCTGCAACGGTCAGGACTCGGACACTAACTTAGTCATCGGTTATTTCTATCCAATTCCTCCATAAAATTCTTGAGTCTGAGCCATGCCAAAAATAAAAATTGCTCCAGCAAAGGAAATATTATAAAAACTTCATTTTAAAGGAAATATTATAAAAACTTCATTTATAAAATGGGAAAACAGGCACACCTAAGCAACAAATTTTATTGCAGGAAGACCAGAAATCCCATAATGGTTTTTTTTTTTTTTTAATCTTCCTTAGCTTTGGCTATACTTGCCCTTTCATTGTGGCTTTGTTCCTTAGACCTGTTAAATCAAAGCATATTTCCATTTGTCCATGGGTCTCTTTCATGCCTTTCTAGATATGCAGTATCATTGATGAACAGGTTTCTAGCAATCAATTGTCTGAATTGAATATATATTTCTTCTTTGGCTGCTTGCAACAAAATCTCTCTGTGTTTACCAAGAAGCCTGCACTTGCTTTTTACTTTACACACTGAAGGGATTTTAAATATATACATAAACACACATGCACAAACCTCAGACACCAAATAGAATGCAAAGAAAAATAACTTAATATATCAGTATACTTCAAATATCTTCCTCTTTTATTCATGAAAAGATAATAGAACCAATGAAAGATTGTGATGAGTCACTGAAGAAAAGAGCAGTGATAATAGAAATAAAGAGCAAATTATAATAATTCTATTTCTTAAATGGAAAAAAGGTACATTTGTGCAATGAATTCTGCTATAGAAAGACCAGAGCAATCATACTAAAATTCTTTTTTCTTTTTCTTCCCAGCATGATATTCAGCTTACATTCAGAAGTTGATTACTGCTAATTGCAAAACCTCCATGCTGGTGTCACACAGACATCTGTCCTTATTATCACATTGCAGGAGGAAGACCTTCACCATGATAGTTTGAAAAGACAGGATGTGCATGAGGGGACCGTAATTCTAATGAGACAGATAAAAAGCAAAACAAAATGACCTGCATTCCTAATTTTATTCCATATCTGAAAGATTAATTTCTTAAACCATAGAGAGCCTATCCAGATGTATTATTCCTATTCTTTATGCAATGGTTTGCAGAAATAGACTTTTGAGGAAAAGTCAGCCTTATGATTGATAAGGAGGACACAACCTCTGGAGCATGTATAGTGTGCTTAAGACGTGCAAGGTTCCTAAAACGTTTTGTGTGAATAGAATTATGTTTTCTAAAGACCTGCTTTGTCATCTCAAGGGGTCATGCATCTTACAGACAGCACCAATCAGCCTTAAATTATAAGGGTGGGTATAAGGGGACAAGATTAAAATGACTAAATTAACTCTTTATCGTGAACACAAGAAGCCAGGGAGGAGCCATGTGTGTCCCTCTAGCAGTCCACAAAGTCTGAGTGTGGGAGAGATGCTCAGGTGGTGCCCCCGACTTTTAAACAATGGCACATGGGGATCGGAGTCTGCTTTTTACTGACCCCGCCGTAAGCAGAAGAGCTGCTGCTACACTGGAAGATTTGGTTAAAGCAAAGGAAATGAGAGCCTGGAAAGGAGGGAAAGAAAATTTGTTGAAGGATCTGTGTACCTCCGGGAGCTTCATCAGCTGGCTGTGTGGCCACAGACTGAGTCACTTTCTCTCTGGTCCTCTGTTCTCCACCTTTTAAAAAAAAAAAAGTTGTTTTTTTTTTTTTCACCAGGATGGTGCCCAAAGGCACCTTCCAATTCCATCAATATGTGATCATGAAATCACACCCAATATGCAATATGCTGAAAGCAAGCTCACCTCAACGTGTACCCCTCTTCTATCGCTGGTGTGGTAATGGATTGCTGAGAACTGAGTAGATGGCTAACCTTAAGTAAAATATAATTTGTTACCCAGAAATGAGACCTTTTCTCATTGTAACAAAGGAATAATGTCATTAGAAAGGGGAAAGTAAATGGATGACAGAGGCACAAAATGAAAGTGTCTGGGTGATATTGGCTGTTGAGAAAGGAGGCTCAGGAAGGGGTAAGGAAATATGGAAAGAAAACTCCATTTTCCCAAGCAGACAGCAGGAATTCCCCCCGGCCATTTGCGGAAAAACACCTTTGCTCACCCTCAGGACAGTGGCTGTCCGTGGGTCTCGTCTGGGAGCCAGCATTTTGTTGGTAATTTAGCAGCGTTTTTTCATTAGGACTTTGCCCAGAGCTTGACACATCAGCAGGAGAGCCTTCAGACCAGCTGCAATTCTGATTCTGCTCGGTGCCAAGTCTACAGGCTGAGCAGGTCACCCTCCAAGCCTCACGGCACTTCCGACGGGCAGAGCGAAAGCTGATTGAAGGGCTGTGAAGAGGAACAAAATAAACGAGTGACACCCCGCACGTGCTTGGCACTTCAGAGGCTCCTATTACCAATCACTACCAGCAAATTCAGAGTCAGCAAAATATGTGCCTCAAATAATTCCTATCTATCCTTTAAGTGACATGATGAATAAAAATACCCATATGTGATGGAGACGGTTTCCACTCACAAAGGGTCATCTTTACATAAACAGGGATTTGATTCTTGGTTTACCCTTTGGCCAAAAATAAGATGGCCCAATTTAAAAATACTTTCACCTCAAGTTTGTGTAGCCATTTTGCAGATTTTAAGAATGTTACCTCACATAACAACCCAATAAAACACAATGGGCATTGATATGTCTATGAGATAGACAAGTAAATAACAGCCAAGAAAGCTTAATCTGCTCAAGGTTACAACAGGTAGCAAAGGGCTAGGATGGGACAAAAGTCTAGATCTCACTTATTTATTTGCACTATGCTGCCCAATATTCCGGGCTAATGCCTGTCTTTCTTGTTCTCACCGGTGTGTAGAAAAGCAAAGATTAAGCATAAGAGCTTTCTTCCTGATCTGAAAATAAAGCAGCCCTTTATGCAGCAGTTTCATTCACATCAATAAATCACCATGTGCACGCAAACACACACACAATTTCATTCAGTTACAGGAAGATAATAAAGGAAATTACTTATTTTATCTAGGTTTTCATTTGATGATGTTTGTTGAAATATAAAGGTGATTTCTTACGTGACCTCGTCCTCCAGTGCCAAACAACAGGGAGTCTATTAGTGACATTTTGTAAGACATGCTCATTTGCATAAGAAACTGCTTCAGCCCAAGCAAAACTGGAAATAGAATATGTCTGCCATAGAAAGAAAGATCACAATCATCTATTCACCAGAGGGATTTAAATTTTTTAATACAACCACACAGCTAAGGTGATGGTGCAATGTTGCAGGTGTGAGAAAAATAATTCCTCTTACTTGGCAGAATTCAGAAAGAAAATAAGTAAATAATTCCATGGCAAATTGAGGGGGGCTTATCACTCCTCCCCACCAAGGAAAATAAAGTTATTATTCACGCTGAATTATGCAGTTCTCACAATGTAGCATGCAGCACAGTAGAAAGAGAGACTAAAGGGAATTGGGAAGCACAGTTTAAATCATTTTGGTACACAGCTAAAATTGTCCTGTTTTATCTTTTAAGTTATTGGGTAGGGTTCAAGATACTGTAAGTTTACAGAGTTTCTTTCTTTGATGCTCCTTCAACATAATATTTTAGTCAGAGTGTAAAACTTTGTTACATTCCTTAAGAGAATGGTCCTGGGAACATTTTCTCAGCTGTTGCTAATTTGGGCTGGTTTTGTTTTTTGTGCCACACATCACAATACATGTTGAAAAGCATCATGGAGGGATTGCAACAGAGAACCTTAAAAGCCAACAAGCCACATCAGCAGGTGCCTTAGCTTCTCAGTGGAGTCTCTAAGCAGCTCTAGGTGTACAGAAAGGACTCCGTGCGAAGTCCTTCCGGTAAGAACCAGTCTCTGCTACTGAACCGAGGAAAGAAAAGTTACATAAATGAATTCCCTTTTATTCAGCCCACACAGAGGTTGCTCAAAAATAAGTGGTGAGAAATGGCCACAGTATGCCATGCTCTTACAAAAGTAGTCCCCAAATACCTAGGTCCCTACCTGAGATTCTATAAAAGTTTCACTCACTAAGTCTTATCCCTCAGAAATTTAAATCCACCAGAGTGTTCCTATGCCAGACAAGTCCTAAAACCCAGAGGCAATAGCCTCTTTAAGAACAACAACCGGATGCAGCCCCCTTCCTCATACTGTCAACACCCCTTTCAATATGAACAAGTTAGGGTGCTCACTGCCCTGACATCCCTGAAGATGGAGAAAGAGGTTAAGTGAGAGGAAGGGGTAGCAACAGACAAGATGAGATTGAACAAAGGTCTGTGACTACTGAAACATATATCTATCAGATGCTGGGGTGTCGGAATAGCTGGAAGGAGGTGAATGCCATGGCGAAACTGTAACCTAGAACATTCTTCATTCTTTGAAATTTGCTTTATAGCTACTCATTGAATTGTGCTTTAAAAGTCTTCATCTTTCTGCATATACCCTATATTTTATAATAAGGAAAGAAATGAAACTGGAACTGTAATCCATAGCAATTTTTGAAATCACCTATATAAATGCTTTTTGAGCTGTACATAGAAAATTAACAGCTTTCTGTACGTATGTTATATTTTACAATAATGGGAAATAGCTGAAGTTGTGGAACTGTGACCCATGATGCTCTTTGAAATTTGTTCTCTACCTGTTAAATTGTACATTGAAAGTTAAAAAAAAAATAATAATAATAACTGGTGAGAGTTGAAGACTTGACTAACTTTGAAGTTTAAAGTCACTGCCTTCTGAGTTTGAAATAATGTTTGCAAAGACAGTTACTTTCCCCCTTTTCTAGAGGAAACACACAAAAAACAAAGATAATATGAATTTATAAATACATACGCTCATGAACACATCCAAAGAAACGAGAAGAGGGAATTTTTAGTAACTATGATTTATAGCTATATTTTGTCTATGAGAGTATGGTAACAGATGGGAAGAGGAAACAGGAAATTAGTGTGCCCATTCAATTTTTTTAAAAGGAGGAATGGTATTAAATCAAGAAAGTCATAATGAGTGACCCATTTAAAAAGTGCTTATCTGGATTTCTATGGGAATGTCTTCATTATGATAATATATCCTTCAGTAAGAGAAGAAAATTGGCATGAGTTAAGTGAGAACTTCAGGGGTGAGATTATTTATACTTAATGCGATGGAATATGACCCTGAAAAGCCTTCCTGCGTCTCTGCAGCCTATGCCTGACTGCATCTATTCACTTTATGACCAGGGGCTCCTGTGTAAGTGCTCACACACCAGTGGCTTGTCTATACCTGGGTATGACGGGCCTGCCACCACCAACCTGGCTGCCACAACTCTCACTGAGAAGGACGGACAAGTCACAGGGGCCAGATCCCAACTCCCTGACGGGAATCAGTCCTTAAGAAAATACCTCACTTTCTGTGGAATTGCAAAGTAAAGTGTATACATTGGAAAACCCACCTCCAGTCTCTGTTTTGCTAGAAGTTAATTGCACATTTTTAATGCCTCTGTTAATAAACTACCATTTGTTTTCACAAACCTTCCAGTTATGAGTGAAAAAGAAGTAAAAAAAAAAAGAAGAAGAAAGGCATGGAGACTGAGCTATTTCTTCTTTCCAACTCTATTTGTGATTTTTTGTAAGCCATAAAATGATTTGAGGATCCAAATAATATAAACTATAAAGGAGTAAAATGTTGGATATACATTAAGCAGCTATTGTTAAGAGTTATTCAATATGTGTCTATCTGTAAAAATAAATACATATCTTAGATCAGGTGGTTGAAAGAGAATAAGTTTGAGCAAGAGCTAAGGATGGAGAGGAAATGGGCCCTGTTTTGGAGTGTCCCACAGGAAAGAAGGAATCCCAGGACCACAGTCCAACGAGCAAAAGGTTCAAGGTGGAAAGTTTCCATATATGCAGCAGGCGAACCCATCTCTCACCTCTGCCTCTCCGTGCCACCCCCTCTCTTTTACGAGAAGCTTAAATGCCATCTTTCTTCTCCCACAGCCAAGAAGAACCAAGATGAGGTAGAGAAAAGGACACTAAGACAAAAAGCATGGAGTTGGTGTGTGGTGGGAGAAATGGGAAATGGCAAAGAAAAAAATGTGTCTTTCCATTGGCCCAAGAGGGAATAGAACTTCTATACATTAACTGAACAAAGGCTTCCTAGAAGCAGAGCTCACTCCTCTTGCAGAGAAGATTAAACCTTCATTTTAGAAGCCATTAAGGAGAAACACAGGATCCAACAAATTTAGCATTATAAACCACAGTTGCTTTTGGTTCCCTCCTCCCTGTCCTCTACAACACATCCCTAGCTTCACTGAGCTGCTTACAGCAGGAGGAGGGGTTAACAGCTGACATGGCTAGACTAGCCCACAGAAAGCAAAGTTTATATCACAGCCTCCAATGCCTCTGCCTTCCCCTCTCGGAATTACTCATGCAAATAACTTTTAGTTTGTCACCTTTATGTTAAAGCTTTGGCCCTCTCCTTGTCCATGGGGGGGATGTAGCAGTGGCTTTACTCCCCATTCACATCTTTCTCGGGGGCTCCTCTGGATGCAGCTCTAGCCTCGAGCCCAAGCGTCCAAGAAGAAAGCTCCTGCATGACCAGGCATTTGAGTCTCCCAAAGGCAATCGTCAGGTTACTGGTTACGTGTTCTCCGATAGCAGTGTCAATACTGCACAGGATGAGCAGATTCCCTTGTGTATTTAATCACCAGAGTGTTCGTGGGAAACACCACTGGGTGAAAGAAGAGGATTTACAACAGTACAAAGAAATGCCCCTCTAAATGATCTCTAGGAATTCACCATCCACAGAGACTTCTAACATCAGGCAGGCAGAGGCTAACCACGGTGCCATGGAGACTGATGCATATTCCATTACAGGGGTCCTCTTTAAAATAAGAGTGTAAAATTAGATACAAACATGAAAATTTAATAGCATTAAAAGATATAACAAATTACAAACTTGAAAACTCTGAAGAGCATTTCAAATATCATCAAATTCAGAAATATAACATACTAGTTTATTAAATAACTGCCTAAGTTGCTGCTATAATTTTTTTTCTTACCTTTTCTGCCTGCATACTCTTTGATCACCTCCTCATGTAAAATTTTTAGTAGTATGAACCAGTCTTTCCTTGTGCATGGTTGAACAAAATTTGTTTTTTAGTTCATTTTTGGAATGCATAAAACATGTGACTTCATTATAGATGTGCTTACCGCTGGTAGTATCCCAACAGGTCTGTGCCCTGCAAACCCAGGAATTCTAATGCATTCTGAAAATTTGCATGATTCCCATCAAAAACAACTTTAATTATGTTGCATTTATAATTCTGTATACTACATTATCAAGCATATTCCTGACAAGATAGAATCTCCATTTTGGCCAGGCATCCAAGTGAACTGGTTCCCTAACTTAAAATTTTACACATCTGGTGACTGAAAGAATTTTGCACAGACTAGTTTCTGGTTCCATCATTTACAACTTTATTTCTTCTCCACCAGCTCTGGACACCAGATGGCATGTTCACCTCCCAACGCAACTCTGGCCCTGCACTCCCCTCCCATGACACTAAGTCAGCATGGTGGTTAGAGTGTTTCTAGAAACCATCCCTACCCTGAGATGACTAGCAATATACTGCAAGCTACATCCACATGCCCACTAGACCCAAACTAAACATATCCCCAACTTAACTTCTCCTCAGCTAAACCCCAGCAATGCCCTCAGGCCATACAAGGCCCCCACCCCAGGACAGAAGGGACCCTGGCATGGAAAGAGGTGGTAGTATTACCTGATTGCAGTTAGAACTTCTTATATTTGCAAGTTTCACAAAAACATGACTATGGGAACTCATCGCTAGGACACTTCCTAGGGCCTGGAAAGTGACCCCTGTGAGTGAGGGACCTTGAAGCTCAAACTTCATTAGCATCAAGGTCATCAGCCTCTGCAGGCAGGAGAACCCCAACTCAGACCCTCAGTGTCTAGGAAGTGAGAGAAGGACAGTTCCTCGTGGATGGTATCTACAAGGAAGATTTACCAAAGGACATGATCTTCAGCTGGGCTTGAAGGACAGAAAGCATTAACAGGTAGCCAAGGACGTGGCTGTAGCCAAGGTTTGGAGTCAGAACTAAATAGAAAATATTTAAGATGCAGTAGTAAGAGGACAAGGAATCAAAATGAAATCTTGCAAAAATTGGGAAAATAACATTTTCATGGTCAAGGTCTAACACTTTCTTATGGGTTGCCCATAGAAGTCAATTCCTATGTCAGTTCATTTCTATGATTCATCTGAACCCATGAAACTCATTCCACAGTAGTTGTGTGCCCTATCACAGAGTGTAAAGTGGCTGCCAGAAGACAGATGACAGCAGCTGGTTCTGTGGGGCAGTCGTATACACAGTACAGGGATGTGGGCTGCCATCACATCATCCTGGCAAACAGGACTTCTCCTTGTCCTAACCCTGTGCCCAATGAGCAAGTCATTTCTTTGTGCCAGTCCCAGGACTACCTCCCTGAGTGACACCAAGCAGCTGATTTTACTTCATGTGCTGAAGATCCCCTTTCCTTGGATCCTCCATCCATGTGAGGATGGGCTGACCTCTGTCCTCCACTGGGCTGGGGGCATCTCATCAACGAGGGAGTCCATTGACCTTACCTCCCAGGTCTTGCTCTCTGGAGTGAGGAGGGAGGACTCCTCCAGATAATTTCTCCAATTAACAGCAAACTTTTACAGGAGGCAGACACTGGGCATGGTGCTTTATATATGTAATTTCTCTGAATCTTCACAACTCTAAAAGTTAGATATTATAATGATCCCCATTTTACATAACGACAGTGCTAGACCAGGTCACAGAGGCTGGAGCATGTTCAAAAACTGGCATAATGAAACCCTCACGTGCTCCACATGTGACACAGGACCCGAGGCAGACTCACTGCTTGGACCCGAGGACTGAGTTGGGGCCCCCCACAGAAGGAGGCTGAGAAAAACTGCTGTTGGACACTGGCCTGCTCCTGGTGACCAGGACGTGAACCAAGCCTCCCATCAGTGACTCGGTCTGTGCCATCCTCAGTGTCACCTCGTGGAAGAGAACCAAAATGGCATCCCAAGATGTAGAAGTCCCGGGGATTCAGGAGAGGCAAATCTGAAATTACTAGGTGGCAAGAGGTCAGCACAGAGGAAGAGAAAAAAAGCCCAAAACTTCCTACTCAAAATTAGCTCATAAATCAAAATCCTAGAACAAATGAAGAAATTTAAGTATAAGAAATTTAGCCAACAGCATCAACAATTGGACCATTAATTGACGCAAGAGGTCATAAATTTTATGGAATAATCTAAAACTATAAAATAAATATGTTTAGAATTTTTCTTTAAATAGAACAAGAACTATTAAAAAAAAACAGGCAGAAGTAAAGCAAGAACATCACATAAATAGCCAATTAGGAATTCTGGAAATGAAAAACATGCATGTAAAAGAAAACAGTACATGAGGTGGGATATTGACAGAACACAAAGAGAGAATCACTAAGTTGGAAGAGAGTCCTAAGGAATCCAACAAGACTGCACTGCGGAGACATGAAGAGCAGAAGATGAAGTGCAGAACCTTCTCTAGTTCTTCGTGGGAGCATTTGGGTTGTTTTGTTCTCCTCAACTTGCGTGACAACTCCACTTTATTTCTCCACGTTACCACCTCTGCAGCTTGTGGATTTGTCCCTGCTAAACCCACTTCTGATCCTTGAGGAACTGGAGAGCGGAGAGGAGGAAAGAGGCAACCTTGGCCTGGGTGACAAGGCACAGTCCAGAAATGATAAACCTGAGTGAGCAGCTCCCCGTGTCATCTCTCTCCTCTGGTCCAGGGTGCTGGGAGCCTCTGGCACGTTGTCGGAATATCGATGTTCGGAGACTGCCACCCGGCCACCTAGCCGCCCTGCCACAGGCCATGGCCACTGCGTTTCATGTGGCAGCCTGGTCTCCCAGGGAGGACCGTGGAGCGGTCAGCCATCCTGGCCCTAGCTCCGACACACACCTTGGGCAAGGAGACCTCGGCAAGTCAGTCTGTCTCTGAGATGCCTGTCCTGCTCTGTAAAATGAGCAGGTGGACCAACTCATCCTCACAATCTCTCCTATTGCCTCACAGTCACAAAATAGCATGCACTGACCTATCCCGTGGCCGTGGTGTCCCTTGGTTAGTCTCAGCATGCTCACCTGATGTGTCGATGGCGATACCGTTCTCATGAGAGAAAGTACCTGCCCAGAACGGAGCAGGTGCACACTAAAATGGCAGGTTTTACTACTGACAGTCATGTGTTAATGAAAAAGAGAATTAAAATTTGCTTTGAAGAGCTGTGGCAGAGGTCTCTCTATCAATTTTGAAAGAAGAGAAACTTTAGAATGTCCAGGAACTCTGAAATTGACAACAGGACACCCCGAGAAAAAACTTGGGATGGGAAAGCAGGGCCAGCCCCACCGGGGCCGAGAAGAGGTGGGGCAGGTGTCTCCACCTGGTTCAGGCTCCACCTGAGGACTCTGAACTAGAGCCTTGGAGTCACCCTAAGTGTGTGTGTTGGCGGAGGCGGGGATGAGAGGGAAGCGATGTGTCCTACAGCATCGAGATTTATGCATCCCAGAGACCAGGTTTTTGTATTCTGTCTGTCCATTCATCAATCTATTGTATCTGTATTTCCATCTGTGTGTGTGTATACATAGATATAATATATACTTATAGATTATGTATATCCACATACATAATATATACTCATGTATTATATCTAATAATAAATATATATCAATATAAACATTGTAAAATTCTCACACTGTCTTAGAAAAGTTCCAAGTTCTCAGTGTTTTCAACTCCATTCTCTCCCACCTCTGTCCTGGCTGATTACTTTGGCAGCAATGGATGGGCACAAGCAAAGTGAATTTGCCCAGCTGTGTCAGGAAGAAAATAATTTATACCTACAGAGCAACTCCTTTCCCTCCTAACTCTCCCCACAACCCCATCTCCTACTAAAAACACTAACAACACAAGCATGTATAAAACCTCATGCCTTACTTTGGTAAAAATAGAACAGGCTTCCCAATGATTATCCATAATATATTTTCTTGGGTTGGTGATTTATTTATTGTGTTAGGAATATGTTTTAAAAGTTAAAATAAATACAGTTTTTGCAACACTCTCTTTGTTACTCTCACAAAAAATAGGACTGTTTCCGTGTGGACAACAAAACGGGAACTGGGGGTCATCTCATTTTATTTGCCAGCCTAAAAAAAAATGATGTCCATGTGAGATGTCACACGTTTCAGGCTAGGATGTTTTGAACCTTGTGCATCAGATTTTACATATTCAGATTAGAAATGAAGTATCTTATAAATAGCTGGCAAGAAAGCCAGTGTTCTTGGATGTTTGGTGAGCTGCTGTCTGCCTTCTGCTCTCTCAATGTGCAAGGAGAGGGAAAGTAGATATTTCTTTACCATCCACTACGGCATTTTCTGAAATCTAGGGTGCAACATTTTCTTTTTCAAATTTTCATGTTCCTAAATTCAGGAAGCATCTTTATAATCAATCTGCGGATTTAAAGTCTTTTGTCTGCTTCCCCCCACCTCCTTGTAAATTAATAAATAGATTGAATGTCATACAATCTATGTGTGATGGTTAGGTTCATGTGTCAATCTGGCCAGGTGATGGCACCCAGGTGTCTGGTCAAGCAAGCACTGGCCTAACCATTACTGCAAGGACATGTGTGGCTGGTTAATAAACCAGAAAGCTGGTCTATTAAATCATCAGTCACTTGACTGCATCTGTGACTGATGACATCAACAAAGGGTGTCTTCCGCAATGAAAGAATTCAATCAGTTGGATTTAATCTAATCAGTTCAAGACTTTTAAGGGAAAGAAGAGAGAACCTTCACTTTTTCTCTGGCTATCCATCATCTCCTGGGGAGTTTGTCGAAAACCTTCATTGGAGTTGCCATTTCGCTGCCCTCCCTACAGAATTTGGACCCGTGCAACCCACAGTTGCATGAGACTCTTTTATAAAATCTCTTATTTACAGATATCTTCTGTTGGTTCTGTTTCCCTAGAGAACCCTAACTAATACACTATGGTATCTTAGAATGTAGAAAATATAAAAAATGCCACCACAGTCCTCTGACCATTTCCTGTGAGTGTAGTTTAGGCTTTCCTGGTTGGGAAACAAACGATAGCATCACACCACATTCCAGGCACTAAGAAGAGGGAGCAACATCTGTTCAATCATATGGCTCATTTCTGTTTGGTGCAAACTGTTTTCCAAAAGCAGCTGCCTTTAGTCAACTATTTTTCCTAAAATCAACAAACCCCATAAAAGCCACCCCCACCGAAAGGCTCATTTATCTCCTGCTGTTGCTCCTGGAAATCCCAGTGTGCATTAATCGACTTCATTAACTGAATAATCACAGAAAGGAAGTGTCTATAACTCATACCCCGATTTGGTGGGAAGAGGTTATTGTTTAACACTGTAGATCTCAGTCTTCCTTTCCTCACTGCAGAAGGAAGCGAAGTACATTTGCGGCTTGTGAATCCAGCTTTGGCAAGCTCTTCTAGGAGGAACTGCTTCAAGTTTGAAAACATACCTGCCCTCTGCAAGCATTGTGCTTTAGAGAAACAAATAGTTGATGGATGTGTACCCAATTGCTCTGATAAATAATTATCAAATAGATGGAAATGTAGTTACCCTAGGTGTATGTAGCAAAATGTCACAAATTTTTTGAAAGATCATGTCCAATTTCAATGTTTATAGGATAATCTAAGGAAATAAAAAATGCTCAACTAAGCTCTCCGATTAAAAGTTGGTAAGCCCTGGGCGGATACTGTCAGGGGCAGGGGTGGAGATGGGGGTAGAAATTGAAAGCCTAATGTATTCCAGGGCCCCAGGGAGCAGGGCTCCTCATTCCCAGTAAAGGTTGAAAATCCTGAGAGAGGGATTGCCACGTTGAGTCACCACAAGAGAAACCTCCTCCTCCAGGACAGGGCATGGGGCACTTAGGAGACATCAGCAAGGGAAAGAAAGGCACAGAGAAGAGACATGGAAAACTGGTCAGCATCTCTGCTGCCCCCACCAACTGCCCATTCTCGTCCAAATCCTAGCCAGAGCTGGAGTGATGGTGTTTGGGAGGTATCCAGTGGCCCCGTGACCTGCCATCTTTGGGCAGAGACCCAGGGACAAGAGTGCCCTCCTTCCTCTCCACCGGGGCCAGGCTCTGCAGCCTTCCACCCACAGGGGCAATGGAAGTGAGTGAAGGGGCATTCTCCTTCCAGAGAATGGGTGCATCAACACAGCCAGATCACTGGCCACATGTGCTCTTCCATTGGACAATGCTGACTGCTGAAGGTGCACATTCCATATTCGCCAGGAATGAACACCCTTTGCTGAGCCAGTGCTATTTCCTGCTCAGTTCTCTAAAACCAGACGCTTGGGCACAGGGAGATTAATCAACATTACCAGCATCAAAACTGCTTGTCACAGTCACTGTTGGTGGCTTTAGCCTTGGCTTAATAAATGCTTTCAGACACCCAAGTTTACCCAAGGGATAGGGATTTTTTTTTCTACAGCCTTTAATCCACAAGAAAAAATGACATTAATCATGAGTCAAAGATGAATAAAAAGTAACATTTTCTCTTTTATATAAATATATTTAATTTCAACCACCTCCTCTTACAGTTAGAAAAGGGAAGGTAAATCTCTATTCCACAAATTAGCAAATAAATACTGGATAAATCAATTCAAAATAAATAAGAGTCTCATTGTGATCTGTTAAAGAATAAAGACAATGAGCTGGAAAGACAGACAAGAAGCAAGAGGAGAGAGAGATTACAATGAGAAGGTAAGTAGGAATACAGTGCAGAACTAGGAATCAAAACAAATACAAAGAAAACAAGTGGGGGAGGAGGAGACCCTGATAGAGGGAAGGAGAAGGAAGGAAGGCGTAATGGACTTGGGATGGGAAGACAAATCTGTTCCAGATAAAGACACGCAGAGCACCCAAAGGCAGAGGACAGTAAGTAGAGAGAGCAACGAAAGCACAGAAGAATTAGATCATTAATGCCAAAAATTTCTACTTGTCACCACAGAGCCAGTTGTTCATTTGCACGATAAACGTTAAGCGTTTTTCAATTTCACTGTTTGGGAAAAGAAATAGTTTTGGGACTTGAATCATTTACTTGTACACTCAAGAAATATTAACTTAATTCTCACGGGTGAGGCATTGCTCCAGCCACTGGAGTGAACAAAACAATGCCCAGGCCTCGTGCAGCTTATTTTCTGGGATAGGCGAATTTTAATCCTTGTGAAGTGCAGTAAGGTAGTGATGGTATTATGTTTGGCAGCCCCACCAAATCCAGCGCGGAAAGAGCAGCTCCCAAAAGTAAATGATGCATATTCTGTGTGTAGAGTCGAGGAGAGGGAAGTTGCACATCAAAGCAGCAGATGGATATCAACTAAGGCTGGCAACAGGTGCCATGTTGTAGAAATAGACAGATAGATAAAAGGTCTGAAAGATTATATTTTATCCAGATAATTTTATTACTGTGAGGCATAAACAGAATTTTTTTTAATTGTATTTTGAAATAAATTCAAACTTACAGGAACACTTGCAAAGACAATACAAACCCCATACACAGAACTCCAGCATAACCCGACCCCCTCCCCCAATACTCCAATCCACGAACTTTAACATCCTGTCACACCACCGTTTCTTTCTTTCCCTCCCTCCCTCCCTCCCTATCATCCATCATCTATTGCTCTGTCTTCTGAACATATGAGAGCAAGCTGCACACATCCTTGAACAAACAATATAATTCACATATACATTTCCCATGAACAAGAACATTCTTTTATGCAATCCCAATAAATGCAGCTAAGAAGTTTAAGAAATTCAACATTGATACAAAGCTTACATTCTGTATTTCCTTTTTTTTCTTTCTTTTGTCCCAACTGTGTCCCTTTGAGCCTCCTCTCCTCCATCCTCAGGTCCCATCCAGGATCATCCTTGGCATTTAATTGTCATTATCTATTTAGACTGTCTTTTTGTTTGTTTGTTTTCAATTGTGGAAACATACATACAGCATAAATCTTCCAATTCCAACCCCTCCCTAGCACTCCATTAGTGGGATTAATCACATTTAGAATGTTGCAATCACCTTCCCACCATCCATTACTAGAAATTTCCCTTCACCCCAAACAGAAACCCTGCACTCATTTCTTAACTCCCCATTGCCCCTTCCCCCACTTCTTGTAACCCATACTCTACTTTTCATCTCTATGATCATATTCTCTGACACTTTCTTTGTGTTTACCATGGGGCTTAAATTTAACCTCTCAAATCTATAACAATCTTGTTTCTCTTTGATACCAACTTAACTTCAATAGGATGCATAAACTATCTTCCTATTCTTCTCCATTCCCCCACCTTTATGTAGTTCTTGTCAAAAATTACATATTTTACATTGAGTCTAAAACCACTGATTCATCATTACACTTTATGTATTTTAGATCCTGTGGGAAGTAAACAGTGGAGTTACAAATCAAAAATACAGTAGTATTGGTATTTATATTTACCATGAGATCTTTACTGGAAATCTTTATTTCTTCCTGTGGTTTCAATTAATTGTTTAGTGTGCCTTTCTTTCAGCCTGCTCAATTCTCTTTAGCATTTCTTAAAGGACTCATCTACTGGTGATGAATTCCCTCAGCTTTTGATTATCTGGGAATGTTTTCATCTCCCCCTCATTTTTACTCTCCAGTTGTTTGTGAATTTTCTAAGTCTCTGATGGTTATTGACTTCTATTTGTATTCCATTGTGGTTGGAGAATGTGCTTTGAATAAATTCAATTTTTTTTAAATTTATTAAGGCTTGTTTTATGTCGCAGCATATGGTCTATTCTGGAGAAAGATCCATGATCACTATATAAGAATGTGTGTCCTGGTGATTTGGGATGTAATGCTCTATATATGTCTGTTAAATTTCTTTATATCTCTCTCTCCTTTCTTTGTTTCTCTGTTGATAGGGTTCCCTTTAGTATCTGAAGTAGGGCAGGTCTTTGATTAGCAAAATCTCTCAGCGTTTGTTTGTCTGTGAAAAATTTAGGCTCTCCCTCAAATTTGAAGGAGAGCTTTGCTGGATAAAATATTCTTGGTTGGAAATTTTTCTCTCTCAGAATTTTAAATATGTCACGCCACTGCCTTCTCGCCTCCATGGTGGCTGCTGAGAAGTCACTACTTAGTCTTATGTTGTTTCCTTTGTATGTGGTGAATTGCTTTTCTCTTGCTGCTTTCAGAACTTGCTCCTTCTCTTCAGTATTGGACAGTATGATCAGAATATGTCTTGGAGTGGGTTTATTTGGATTTATTCTATTTGGAGTTCGCTGGGCATTTATGCTTTGTGTATTTATATTGTGTAGAAGGTTTGGGAAGTTTTCCCCAACAATTTCTTTGAATACTCTTTCTAGACCTTTACCCTTCTCTTCCCCTTCTGGGATGCCAATGATTCTTAAATTTGGATGTTGTATTTTATCTGTCATATCCCTGAGATCCATTTCGATTTTTTCAATTTTTTCCCCATTCTTTCTTTTGTTCTTTCATTTTCGGTTCTGTGGTCCTCAAGGACGCTGAGTCATTGTTCAACTTCCTCTAATCTGGTATTATGAGTATCCAGAGTCTTTTTAATTTGGCCAACAGTTTCTTTTATTTCCATAAGATCTTCTGTTTTTTTTATTTACTCTTGCAATTTCTTCTTTATGCTCTTCTAGGGTCTTCTTTATGTCCTTTATATCCTGTGCCATGCTCTTCTTCATGTCCTTTATATCCTGTGCCATGCTCTCATTGTTTGACTTTAGTTCTTTGATTAATTGTGCCAAGTACTGTGTCTCTTCTGATCTTTTGATTTGGGTGTTTGGGTTTGGGTTATCCATATCATCTGGTTTTTTCATATGCTTTAAGATTTTCTGTTGTTTTTGGCCTCTTGGCATTTGCTTTACTGGATATGGTTCTTTCTAGATATAAAAAGTACCAATCTCTAATTTGTCAGATCTACAGTTTGGTGGTGTACACTTTCTCTGACTAACCAGCAGATGGTGTCCGTGAGTCACCTATTCCCCTCAAGTCAGTTCTCCCCAACTTTGTCTTTGTGGTGTGTGGGGGTCTGATTCTTGTGGGGCTCAACTGGTGCACTAAGTTTGGGTGTGTTGTTGGTGCTGTCTGCCCTGAATGTGGGGTGTGTGCCTGGGTGGTTAGGGAGGCAGGGCAGCTTTAATAATCAAACCTCCCAGGTATTCCTGGAGATTTAAGGCTGTTGCAAGAATCTAAGCCTTCATTTCAGTCTTTCCACAGATTGTCTCTGCCGCTGACCCACAAGTCCTTGGTATTAGTGTAGGGTCCCTGGGATTTCCAAGCGGGGACCCCTTCCCAGCTGTGCTCTTCCAGAACCTCTGCTGAGGGAAGGCTGTGCCACGTCACAAGTGCATGCCGGCCCTCCAGGGAAGCCCTGGGCTGCCGAGCCACACAGGGGCGTTCCCAGCCTGCTTTAAAGACGGTTGAATGGGGCGTGTTAATTTCCCCCTTTTTGCACAGCTCTGCCTTCCCAGCTCCGGGACAATTCAGCTATAGGTGCACTAAGGACCACTGTCCACGGCCGATATTGTGGCAAGTGTGCGGTGCTGTGGGAAGTACTATCTGTCACACTGGGTTTCTTGGCGCAGCTCTGGGCTATAGCTCCGGCCCTGGGCAGGAGCGTTCCCAGCCCATTGGGGAGATGGCAGCAAGGGGCATGGTTTCTTTCTCCTTTTGGTTCCCCTCTGCCCCCCTGGCCCTGAGACAATCAGCAGCAGGCTATCCTCCACACCAGACACTGAGACATTGGTAAAGACTGCTCCTGCCGTGCTTCACTGCATGGTTCTCACCGTTGTAACCACAGCCACTCCCAGGTTTTTTTTTTTTTTAAAGAACTAGTCCATCTCCAAACACCAACCCATGTTTTCCCCACACTGCAGTGTGGCCACCAGACTTTCAGCCAGCTCACTCACTCATTTCAGAGCGCAGACTCCCAGTTTCACCAAATGAAACTAAATCCCAGTCCTTGCAGATTTAGCAGAATTTGTCTGGCTGGTGCATCACTGGAACTGGTGTTATAGGTCACTTTTTGGCTTTTATCTAGTATTTTTCCAGAGGTGTTTTTTTTGCCCTGTCTCACCTAGCCACCATCTTAGGTTCTCCCCAGAAACAGAATTTTAACCCAGATCTATGCATACTCAATGGGGGAGTAAAACTTAGTTGTTCAGGAGGGCCAAATAATCTTAGATATTACAATGGTTTATGGGACATCAAAGGTCCCGGGTACATAAACAGATATACAGAATAACTTTGGTAGTAAAATTTTATGGAAGGGGGAGGCTCAGGCAATCATACATATATCTGAAAAAATTCCTTACCAGACTTCCAGGCTGGACAAAACGGTACAGACTTACCTTATCCTGCTCCTTCCTACAACCATAAACCCTGGAAATAACTCAAGAGGCAGTCAAAGGAGTACTCTAAGAGGTGGAAAGAGAAGGTGGACCGGTTGGGATCCCAGGAGTGGAGGAGAAAACGCAATGACAAGATTCCTTAAAACCTCTCACCCATCAGCTATAGGTACCCCAGGCTGGGAACCTCCTGACTGCCAACCTAGCAACAGAAGGGAGTGTAGCCAGGCTAGTTCCTCCCCTAGATGGAAAGCAAGTCTCACCAACAACACCAGGGAACCCTGCAGCACCAGAAAAAGAAATTGAGCTGGAGGTTCCCACTGACAATACGTGGCCAAGGGCGTCCTCTCGCCCCACCAGCCTGAACCTAGGGACTCCAGATGGCACCAGCAGCACAGCAGGCATCCCGGGACAGGACGTGCTTTCCTTCCTCTCCGGGCCTGAGACTCCCGTCTCCAACCTGGAGATTCCAGGTGACTTGGCAGCACGGGCTGGGTCGACTCCAGAAGCCCCTCTGTCCACATGGGCCTCCGAATCCCTCCCCCCACCTAGAGACCCCAGGCAGCCTGGCAGCTTCGGCTGCAGCCATCCCACCACAAGAACCTGGACGTGCTCTCCATCCCAGTGGGCTGGGAATCCCTTTGCCCACCTGGGGCCACCAGGTGGCCTGGCCCAGGGATGCTCATTTCACCCTCTCACGTGGCACCAGCAGGTATCAGTGGAGCCTGTGCAGTATCAGACTACACAAGTGCACCAAGATAGCACCCAGGGGCTCAGAACACTATATTGTCATTGGAACTACAGTCCACAAAAATAGGCTAGACCTGCATGCTGAGCCCAAATAGGGTGACAGTCGGCTAAAATAGAAGAGTCAGTAGGACCGAGAGTTTCCTTCCATAATAACCAAAACGTCCAGAATGCAATCAGAATTCTCCCTTCATACCAAGAACAAAAGGAAACCACAACTCACACGAGAAAAGACAATCAACTGGCACAGAGCTCAAGATGAACCCGATGTTGAAGTCATCGGACAAGGGTTTCAAAGCAGCCATCGTAAGTTTGCATCAATAAGCATCTCCACATTCTTCTGAAACAAAAGAAAACAAAGAAAACCTCAGCAAAGATATACAAGTTATACAAAGGAATAAAACGGAAATTATATACTTGAAAGATACAGTAAACAAAATAAAACAAACTTGTTGTATGGGCTCAGTAGTAGAGTGGAGAGGACAGAGAATAGAATCCGTGAATTTGAGTATAGATAAATAGGAATTAACCTGAACAACAGACAGAAAAATGCTCCAGGGACAAGAACAGAAGATCCAACATCATATCAGATTCCCAGAAGGCAAGGACAAAGAGAGTGGAGTTGAAAGGGAACCTGAGGGAATAATGGCTGAAAACTTTCCAAATTTGGAGAAAGACATAAATCTACAGATTTAAGAAACTAAAAGAACTGTAAACAGGATAAATCCAGGTAAGTCCACTCCAAGGAACATCATAATTAAACTTCTGAGTGAAGACAAAGAAACCCATCTTGAAGTCAACAGAGAGAAACAACCTGTAAGCTATAGAGGAACACAAATTTGAATGACAGATTTTCCATCTGAAACCATGGAGGCAAGGGGAGGTGGCACAGCATTTTTTGTGTTGAAAGAAAAGAAATGTTAATAACAAATTCTATAGCTGATAAAAATTGTCCTTCACCAATGAAGAGAGAATAAAGACATGCTCAAAGGAAGGAAAACTAAGAGTATTTGTCATTTTACAGACTTACCCTTGGAGAATGACTTTTTCAAACAGAAAGGAAATTATAAAGAAGGTATCTGGAGTATCAAAAAAGAAAAAATGACAATGAAAAGAGCAGAAATACAGCTATGTGCAATATGCTATTCTTCTTAGGAGTTTTCTAAATCTTATTTGATAATTGAAACAAAAATTGTAACACTTTCTGAAACTCAAGATAATGGTATTTTTTAAATGGGGATGGTAAAGGGACCTAAATGGAAGTAAGATTTCCACACTGTACCCAAAGTAGTAAAACATCATTACCTATAGACTATAATAAGCCACATAGGTATATTGTGATAATAAGAGCAACTACTGAGAAAACTAGACAAAGCAAGACGTTCAAAAATATATAAATATATCAAAAGCAAATGCTAAAATATGTTCAAGTAGCCCGTGGGAAACATGAAAAGAGAACCAGAGGAACAAGAAACAGAGGAAACAAAAAGAACATAAATAATGAAACAGCTGACTTAAGCCCTAACTTATCGATAAACATGTACGTGGTCTAAATACACCAATTCAAAATTAGAGATTGGCAAAGTGGATAAAAAATAAATAAAGCAGAAAATATAATGCTGTCCTTTAAAAGGGGGCAGGGAGAGATGCGGAGCTGCCCCTTAGGAGGATGATAATGAAAAAAATGTTGAAAAACACTGATCAAATCCAATCTTTGCTCTAACCTCTACCTTGTATTACATTGCTGAAGTCAACCTGATTATGCCTTTTGAGATCTACAATTGGTATATCGACAACAGTTCAGGCTATGACTTCAACAGCCTGTAATCTGCCACATCAATTGGTAGAGCTGCTTTAACAAATGAAGACTGGATACACAGGCTGCACATGTGGGACATTAAAGCCCTCCACTGAAAAGCCACAAGTGAGTCAGTTGCTTGGTTGACTCGTTATCCAAACACAACCGACCTGACAGTGTTTTTCACTTAGTTGCCCTGAAAGAATGATTGGTTCAGAGTCTGGGGACACAGCTTCCAATATTTTCATCCTCTTTTGCCTCAGAGAAGGTGTTACGCATCCAAGAATGAACAACAGCATATGAAGATCAATAAATGTCTGCCTGTGAGACACCTCCTGCCAGCAGTCAGCGTGTTGGCCCGGAGGCAGGAGACGCTGGGCGGAATGATGGTGCCTTGGAAATCTACCAATGCACAAGTGAACTTTCCACATTTTGAAATTGAGAAGGTTATCCAAGCAGGCGAAGAGGAACAATCCTCATTGTGATTACTTCATAGCTTTAGAGCATTTTGCAGCTTTCCAGAGAAAACTCAAGATACTCACACAAATGTGGAGCATTCCAAGAGAAATTTTTCATGTGATTTCTGTACACTTTCCAGAAGAAAAATGTAGCTTCCCATATTCTTAAGAAACAAGGTGGTGACCTAGAAGTGGTAAAAAGGGCCTCTGAACCAAGACGTTATGAAAGGCAGTAATTAAGTATGCTGAGGGAAAAATTGAAAACACAATCAGGGGGACATAGGATGCACTTCTAACTTGTCTCTCACTCACTGTGAAATAGTGGACAATCACGTGGTCCCTCCAGGCCATGAAGAAATGACAGGGAGGGCATCTGTGAATCAATGGATGGAAGTGACCTTTGAAACATCAGGAGAAAATATCTACGAGAACAGGAAAATCACAAAACCAAAGCCACAAAACCAAACCCACAAAAAATCACAAAGCCAAAACCCTGGCCAGTCTCTGAGCTGCTTGTTCTAACCCATTGTAACCCATTTGGGAAGGCGGAGAGTCACAGGCTAAATTGCTTCATGAGACATGAAAACAATCCTAGCCATGATAAAGTATCTTCAACATGCAGCTGAACATGGGATAACTAGGATCCTGGCCAGCTATGCTAACTCATCCTCCAAAGAGGAAAAGGGTCTCAGGTCCCTAATGAAAAAAAAAAAATGTTTGCATGAATTTCTGGTTTTCTAATAAGAGGAAGAGGATTAACTTTCATGGAATGATATGTATGGAAAGTACTTATTATCTCCATTTTACAGATGAGATAAACTGTGGCTCAAATAATTTCAATGACTTCCAAGACTGCTCTGCTGGTGAGTGGCAGAAATAAGAGTAAAATACAGACCAATGAGACCAGGTGATTTCTTCTGTATGACACTGCATCTGGGCACATAGAGCCAAACATTACCACAAAATCACCATCTTCCTGGAAAAGGTTGATAAAAATTCATTTGCTGGTCAAAGAAAAAGACATTCAAAAAAGGTTCAGTGGAAAAATTACACAACTGGATAAATGTATTGAGGAAACTTTCAACCTACTTATAGTCCAACTATGGCACAAACTGTAAAGTAACTTTTATCTGCAGGACAAACCTGCCAGGTGGGTGAAGCAGACATTTTTACTGCTTCATCTTACATACTGTTGAGGAAACCCCAAAGCAGAGAATTGGCTCTCCACAATCAAATGAGGGACAGAGCCAGAAAGCAAAGCATATCCCAGCTTCCAAACTTAAATCATTTCACTCTACATTCAAAGCACCCGCTCTATCGGAAACAGAACTGACAGATGATATGTCTGCTGCCTTAACCCACTGTTGCTCGTGCTGTCTTCCTTAGCATGGGGAGGAAAACTATTTTTAGGAAAATTATTTATTTGAATTGGATTCACAAAACAATTTGAAAATTCAACACAGCAATCCCACATGAAGTCTGTAGAATGCATTCTCTCATAAAATCTCTGAGTCGCTTTTAGTCTTATCCCCCCTGGGAGGTGGAGCTGGAATGGGCATTACCAGCTTGATACCAAGGCAGGTGGAGCCAGGGCACCTGGCGTCCTGGACTGACCCCTCGAAGGAGAACATGAGGTGCCTGCCGTGTTGCCACCACCTTGCCAGAAGCCAGGTCAACAGTTCGGATCCTGCCGGCAGTGGCACGAGGTCTCGCTTTACCAGATTCTTCACCGGGAGCGCAAGACATTCCCTCGTTCTCACTCTGCCTCCGAGAAAATTCACTTCTGTCCTCTGCCTTATGCTGCATAGATAGTTCAGCTTCCACAGACTGGATTTTTAATCTTCCAACTTTCCACACTTGAGAACTGCCTTGTGAATAGGTAAGTAGGCCTACTTGAAAACTATGTAATAACTCAAAGACAAAATATTAAATCAAAGCACAAAAAAAATAAAGCCACTGAGGTTCAATGTTTTGAGATAATATAGTGAAAATGCAGTCAGCTGAAGTGAAATGTGCATAAAATATTCCTTTGTACTTTACATGTATTTTTCAAAATAAGGTTGGGCCATTTTTTTGTCTTCCCCAGAGCCAGCCAGCTTCACTTTTCTAGCTCCCTTCTCAAAGTCTCTTCCATCTTAGAAGACGAGCTTCATCATGGCTTATATGTCCTTACGTGGGTGTGTGAATACACAGATACCTTCCACACACACATGACTGACTTCATGACTCTTTTCTGCTTTTGCTGTTTTTTAAGCAAACATAAATCTAGGAAATGCTCGATATAACTTGCCTATATGGTATTTATCTCAGTGTGTCATCCCCCAGCCACCAAACCCACCCACACCCTCACTTTTCAAGCCTTCTCATGGCCTAAATGCTTTAACTACTTTTGTCACCCTGTCCTATTCTTCAAAAAGAAACACATTGGTGGTATTAACCCTTTTCTTGAAAGAGAAATGAACAGAATGAAAAAAATGAAACAGCCTCCGAAATATTATTTGGCTTAATTCATAAAAGTGAAATAGTTCAACCCTAACAACAACTGCCGACCACAGGGAGGAGATGAGCATTTTAATTTGGGAAGATAAGAAGTGAGGGATTTGGCGGCACACAGTGACTGGAGATTAAGGGGTGAGCCTGGACCTGGGGTACTATCCCAGGCCACTGGCACCCTGTGGGCACCAGGGGACAGGGGAGAACTTCAATAAAATAGTGACAAGAAGGTAAAAAGTAAACATTCCATGGCACTGTAGGCCTTGCAGACAACTTCTACCCTGGAAAGGAAGGAGAACAACTTCTTCCTTCTCCCACCTCCATCCTTGCACCTTCCCCTGTCCAGTAAGCCAGGACAACACAGCTCCAACCTCCAGGACCCAGCTCTGAGGATGTCCCCATCACAAGGACATGTTCAGTTACATTGTGGGCTACAGAGATGAATGTAAACTCATCTGGATGCCCAACCATCATCTACACCATTTCATATGGATATAGTTTACCACTTCCACTTGACTGAGAAAAAATTACAGATTGTTAAAATGAATCCCTCTTAAAGATGTTTACATGTTGCCCATATCCAGCCCTCAAATTTAACCAAACCATATTTTCCGGTTTGCTAAAGCTGCCATTATGCAAAGTACTAGAAATGGATTGACTTTTATAAAAGGGATTTATTAGGTTACAAATTTACACTTCTAAGGCCATAAAAGTGTCCAAACTAAGGCATCAACAAGAGGATACCGTCACTGAACAATGGCCAATGGCATCTGGAACACCTCTGTCAACTGGGAAGGCACATGGTTGGCATCTGCTGGTCCTTTACTCCTGGGCTCTGGTTTCAAAATGGCTTTCTCCAAAATGTCTCTGGGCTTCTGTCTCTCTTAGCTTCTCTCTCAGCTCCGGTGCATCCTTGCTTGTTCTCCAGGGTGTTTCTCTCAAAGTGTCCGGGGGTCCTCTCTTAGCTTCTCCAGGGCAAACTCTGGGCTTCATCTCTTAGCTAGTATCTCCAAATGTCTTTCTATCTGCATCTCCAACCATCTGGATCTTTATTGGCCCCTGAGCCCTCTTAAGGACTCCAGTAAACTAATCAATACCCACCTTGAATGGAAGGTGTTGCACCTCCATGGGAATAATCCAATCAAAAGTTCTCACCCACAGTTGGGTGAGTCACATCTCCACGGAAACAACTTAATCAAAAGATCCCACCCATAATAAGTCTGTACTGACAAGACTGGATTAAAAGAACATTGCTTTTGTGGGTGATATGATAGATTCAAACCAGTACACCACAAGACAAAAGGCACAAAACACAACTCCAGAAATTCAAATACAGGCTGCAACAATGTACTGCAGACAGCTCACGTGTGATGCCATGCTTTCTTCAACATCCCTTGTACTCGTAAGAGCAAGAGAAGAAGAGCTAGTTTATGTCCTGGGCCTGCCTAATCTTCATCGGGATTTCTACTCACCTATTTTGTGCAAATTTAGAAGACAAGCAAATTACTATTAAAAAGTTTATTGCATTTGAAGCAGAAGAGGTCAGCCAAAAACCAACCAAACAAATAACTTTAAATCAAAATTCACTTTCTTTACATTTAAAAAAATTCCAAATGCATGGCATAATTTTAGCAAAACAGCCTTCCAGAAACTGAATGCTTTGAGGAAACAGAGCAGCTTTGATGAAACCAACCCGAGACAAGCACTACCTTTGTTTTATCCTTTAATTTTATTACTAAAACTAATTATTCTATCTGAGCCTAAAGAAGAATGAAATCTCTCTCTGTGGCATTAATCCAAATTTAAGTTTCCATAAAGGGTATGTTTGGATTTAGAACCAATTTGGTATTATGCTTCTGTATCCTTATAGCATGGCATAAAAGACTAAAGCAGTGAGATTTGGTTTATAAACAGCACCAGCTCTGTTCATGCTCAGAATTCAATATGTCATTAAAACAAAATCTCTTTCCATCTCTGTGGTGGTTTGGAGTGTTGAACTCCTGAAGAACATGTTCTTAAACTTAATCCATTCCTTTTAAGTAGGACCTTTTGATGAGGTGACTTCAGTTAAGGTGTGGCCCAGCCCAGTCAGGATGGGTCTTAATCAGATTACCGAAGGCCTTATAGGGAAGGTGAGAGAGAGAGAGAGAGAGAGAAAGAGAGAGAGAGAGAGAGAGGGAGAGAGAGAGAGAGAGGGAGAGAGAGGGAGAGAGAGAGAGAGAAGCCACAGGGAGGCAGCCAGAAGCTGGAAGTGAATGGAACCCAGAGCAGCCAGGAGAGGCACCACATGTATTTCCATGTGACAGAAAAACCAAGGACCAAGGATCACCAGCAGCCAGCCCAGAATGCCACATCTTTGAGGAGAAAGCATCAGCTTGCTGGCACCTTGATTTGGGACTTCTCCTAGCTTCAAAACTGGGAGCCAATAAATTCTCATTGTTTAAGCCAACCCATTGCATACTATTTGCTTGGCAGCCAGGAAATTAAAATAATCTCTACAACACATACAAGATGCAGTCATCTAGAATTTTTTCCTCCCTCCACTTCCACTCAAGTACGTATTCCAAGCAGGTGTTCTTATTTTTTGAGGAAATAAATACAGGACTTCTGGGTTGAAGGAACCATCACTTTAGAGACTAATATACTGTCCTTCCATTTCCAATTAAAATGCCCAGGGTCCACAAGGAAAATGATGGAAAATCACAATTTGAAAAACAAAGGCTAGTAGGCAGCCAATCACCAGAATCACTTATCCAGGTGCTGTCTTCGTCTGCTGGGCTTGCAGGACAAATGTCACACAATGGGTTTTGGGCTTTGTGCAAGCTGAGTGCAGCCTCCCACATTTCCCTGGGACCCACAGATAAACCCTGTGCTTGGGACCTGGTGTGTCGGCCTGCACCCAAGGGCAGGGTGAAAATGTGGGCTAATGCCCTTCTTGGGGAATCTCAGATAGTGGTCTGCCCACTCATTCCCCTTTTGCTCTGAGCAAATGCGAACATTCCCAGATGGGGTATGCAAGTTTTATGGCACCTGGCCCACCTCCAACTATATCTGCTCACAGCAGGGAAGGAGTGACGTCCCTCTAGTGTGCCACAAGTGTGTGCGTGGGTCATCTGCCTGCGTTGAGCCCAGGTTGAGACCCCTGGCCAAGGACGCTGGGCTCCCACTATTGAAGCTGACCTTGCTCCGTCCCTTCTCTATGTGAGTGGACATTGCTCCACCTGCTGCCCGCTGAGTCGTGCTTTGGTGGTGCCCCCGACATCTGCAAACCCTGGAGTGGGTTGGGACCCTAGCCCTGCTGCTCCTGGTGGCAGGTGTCATTATGACTTTTGCTACGCCCATGTGGTGAGACCCCTCCTCTCAAGCAAGTACCAGGTGTGTCTCTGCCAGACTGATAGTTTGGCATGGCCATCAGGGTGCTGACAGTGCAACAGTTTGGTGCAGAGAGCTGTGTACCGACAGTCTGACAGACTTAACAACAGGAATTTATTGGCTCATGGTTTTGAGGCTAGAAGAAGTCGAAAATAAAGATGTCAGCAAGGGTTGCTCTCTCTCAGAGTCTGTAGCCTTCTGATGTTTGCTGCTGTCAATCCTTGGGGTTCCTTGACTTGAAACTCAGTCTCTCATCCCATGGTCACGGCCTCTCCTTTCTCACTTCTGTGGTTTCTCCTTCTGTTTTAAAGGCTCCCAGTGATAAGGATTAGGGCTCACCTGATTCAGTTGGCTAGACTTTAACTAAAAATAAGAACTTCAAGAGGTCCTACTTGGAAATGGGTCCACACCCACGGGAATGACGATTAAGATGAAGAACAAGTCTGTTGGGGTATGTAATTCAACCTACCGCAGGCTTTCCCACACATTCATGGAAGCCCATCGAGAGCACAGTGCAGGTGAGGGGGACACAGAGTGAGGGAGACACGCTGATGCCGCAGGGAGGCCACAGTCTAGACAGAGAGGCAGACCCCCATAGCTGGAAGGTAACTGATTGAGAAAACCAGCCCGTGGCCCACACATGCTTTTCACTCTGAAATAGCACAGTTTGGTCAGCCAGGAAGAAAATATGAGGATAATTGGAACATCCCCCACTGGCCAAGCCCTATATAAAAATGAAATTCAGGAAAATGACCCCGAATTACATAGGTCCTTTTTTAAAGCCAGAGTTTGATTTTTCTCCCCACAATTCATCAGCATCCACATTTATTTGCAGACTCAACTCCTGCTGTGCAGTAAAGCTTGGGGGAGAAGAAATAGTACCTGGTGTGCCCACGCCAGTGAAGTCCTATAGGTGGACTCTGGAAGTAAGACCATCTGGGGTCATCGGTTAAAGCAGAACTGCAGAATTTCATGGATATCTTGGTTATTCTCAGGCCTGGGGCTATCCAACAGCTGCATCCAATTACCTAGGATGCCCTTAAGAAATACAAGCCCTGAGTCCTTCCTCCAGAGACTGAAATTCAGTAAATGTGAGATAAGAGCTGAATGACTAATCTTTTCTAAAGTTTCTCAAGGTGTTCTGGTGAGCAGTGAGATTTGGAAAATAGTGCCCTGGAGATAACTATTCTTTTCCAGAATAAAAATGAACGGGACCATGTAGGCAGTCTACCCGGGATGCACAAAATAAATAATGGCCAGGAATTCAAAGCTGTCAAAATCAGGGCCTAGAGCAACTTGAGGACTTCTAGACATGTGCAAGTGGACCTAGAAGGCCACAGGGAATCTATGCCCCTTTTAAATTGGCAAAACCTGGATTTTGAAAGATCTCTCATTGGCAGAGGAGAAAATGAAGAAACACTGCCAACTGAAAGCATATAAAATCATTCTGCCACATAATAGAGAAAATTAGCCTGAAACAAGAAAGGAAAAGTCAACCCCAGAAAAAAAAAAAAGGATTCCTAAAATAAACAGCATATTTAAAAATATATGCTTTATGGTGGCTCGAAGCTGTTATGTACACCAGAAAAACTTGTTCTTAAATCTAATCCACTCCTGATTGACTTAGTTTTATTCTCAAATATAACTCTCCCATATAGGCTTGACTGCAGAATAAGATTCTATTGAACCTTTGAAAAGAACTATATTGTCACTGAAAGTAAAGAGACCTGGTATGAATATTTTCTTCAGAATTCTTAAGGATCTGGAAGAGCACAGTATCATTTAAAGAAAGTTTTATTTCATTTACAGAAGCATAGTCTTCCATACTGAGAAAAAGCAAAAACAAAGATGAAGGGCTCCCTCATAGTCCCATAAAAAAATAAAACACCAAACATAATCCCAACGACACTCCAAGAAAAATAACCATACTTAAGTTTTTTCTTCATCAGTTTAGTCAGGTCTATGTAATTAGTTCTCATTTGGCTGGACCTTTGGGTGGCAGCTGCTTTCCGGAAGTCATCTGCTTCTAGACTAGAAAGAGGCTTGAAAACATGATTTGTACCCTGGTGCTGTGTGACAATTGTCTAAGCAATGTCAGTTTGGAAGCCTCTCCCCAGGTCTATTCCCGGAAGCATAACCATCGAGGAGGACTGGCATAGCTCTTTCCCCAGGTCCGTCTTTGTTGAAGACCCAATCTCGACTCTCTAGCTTGTAACTGAGGCTCCGGGCACGAGAGGAAGGGAGAAACCACCTGCTGATGCGGACAATGCTGGCGGAGTGACCCACAATGTTACAGTGAAGGAAAGTAGTCTGTTCTCGCAGGGTCCACCATGCGCAACGAACCCGAGGACTGGCCAATGTTTCTCCCGTAGGAAAGAATGCATTATGATGCTCGCATGCATTAAAACAATCTCCAGGGCCTTTCAAGTCATCCTGAAAAGAGTACAATTTCTGAAGTATATTGATATTAACAACAGCCTCTTATCTAAACAAAATGTATCAAGGACGGAAGGATGAGCTTCTCTTTTTGATTCGACACTCCCTGTGCAGCCCCTGGGTAGGGCTGAGTGATTTTAGAAACCCAGAGCATATCCTATAAGGGCAATTATAAGGTAAAACAACATCCTTCATGTTGACCAAGGACTCTCTGAACACTGTAGAGATAGTCCAGGTATAAAGACACCTTGAAATTTTCCCCTGAATTTAGTGTCTTGATGTCAGGAAGGTAAAATAATTCAGAGGAGAGAAGAGGTCATTTATTTACATAAGCTCTTAGGTGCTTAAAACAATGAATGATTTTAACTTGTCTCTTTATTAATCAAAGTGACAATACAAAAGTTTTAAATGAACCATAAAAAGGTAATGTAATTATAAGAACAGTTATTTCAGGAGTTCAGAAGTTTTATAGCTTGTTTTTAATAATCAAGGGCATAAAAGCACATAGCAAAGTAATTTTGTTGCTTTTTTGGAAGATTAACTAGATGGATAACTCTTTGCTACCTGTATTTTTGAACAGGCTGAATACTAAAAGACAAATTTGTCATTTTAGCAGAGGGAAGACCAAATTCCACTCTTGCATTAATATAATATTTGGTAGCAAAAAATTCCTTTACTTTTTAAAATTTTGAATACAAAGAAAACTGACCAATTTTAATGTTTCATTGCTTCCTTTCCTATTATCTGTAGTTATTATAAATCAAGGCACATAATGTTTTCTTTCTACAAACCATTTAACTTGCTATATCCATTTAAATTTTGTTTTCACTGTCCTCTTTCACATTTTAAAATAACCATAATTGTTACTTTAAGACAAAACCACTCTCTATTTCTCTTGATTATTTTGTTTATTCGCTTGGACTTCTCTGTCATCATTGTCCCCAGTACAGCCTCAATGACTCAACTTTTAACCAAATTATCTCACTTTCCTTTCACAGAAACAAATTGCAAAGTAGGTAATCCAAAACTTTACTACATACACAAGCAGGCCAGCCAAACTCATGAGCCCATGTAATATGACCCCCATCAGCTGCACCCAGATACATTCTTTTCACACCTTAAGAGTCCAAAATTAACACTGTCCATAATATGACAAAGTTATAGTCACATTACAATATATAAAATAAGAAGCAAAAGTATATATATTTGAAATTATGCTTTGACCATTATTTCAATTGTCTATCTTAGAAATTATCAAGAAATTAAATGATTATTCATTTAACTCTAGATCATATGAATTAGTTTAAAGTTTCAAGTGACTTGAGGACCTTCAAAATTATATTAAAGCTGAAATACGACAGAGCAAAATAATTACCACTGGTATCAAGAGTCTACAATTATTATTGAATTTATTTGAATATGTAATGTTATATGTATCATAATTTTTGAACACTTATATTGCATTCCACACTGGTAAAAGCAGGGGGAAGACATACAGTTGTTTTAAGCCAATAGTATATAAGGAATCTGATTTGTCACAGGATTTTTCTTAATTGCATGAACTTTAGCTTCTTTCAGAAAAAAATCTTCTGAGCCAGTGGTTTCTCTGAGGAAAGGTTTTAGGTTTTGTTTTAGGGTTTTGTGTTTTTTCTTTTCCCTAAAAGTTTAGCTCATCTAATGTATTAGAAGTTTAGTTTCTTTATTTTCTGGGAATTCTAGTAATGTTCAATTTATGCAAGAGCTTCTCAGCCTCAATAAACTAATAAAAACAGAGTTCCTTTAATTTAAGAAACTTTACAAACTTAAGTATTAATATCCTCCAGCTGTAGGAAATATTTCACTCTTGCCCAGTAAGAGGTAAAGGCTTTTTTCAATTACAAACACAAGGACACGCCAAGAGCTTGCACTTCAGTTCGACAACTTCAGCCGCAGGTCAAGGGTAAACAACAGAAGCACAAACACTCACTGGCCCAGATCTCTAAGTTGCTCTTCTCCTTTGTATTCTGGTCAAAATATTTTATGAAGTAATTTCAGCTCACAAATGGAGGACAACAAGATAGCTAGCCAGATTCTCTGTCTGTCTTGCATGGTAAGGCCAGACTCCCAGTCACTGCTGTCATCAGTGGGAAGTGGCTCGCTGACCATGTGCAAGCCAAACTCCGGTGCATACAGGGGGCTTCTCAGCTGCTCCGATGAGCCAGGCTCAGGGGTCCCACCTCCACTGGTTTCTGGAACTGGCACAGCATGTGTCTAATAAACTTGGCCATGAACCAGAAACACTGATAAATGAAAACACACAGAACCAGAAGAAATAAAATCTAGGGCAATGGATGGATGGATGGATGGATGGATTCACTCATGGAAATACATGTATACAAGAAACTTCCCAAAATTCAAACTGAATAAAAAATATTTTTATGTTCACAGATCAGCACCACAAATATAGATAGGGGCTTGCATGACATACTTCTAAGGTATGACACTAGTACAGAGAGTTAACAACAGAATGGTAAATGGGAAAAATAAACCTATTGCATACTAGGGACTATAATTAATAGGAACACTTACTGCTACCACACAAATACCAAGGACAAATAACTAAGGGCTGAAAAGAGCTATGAGGTGTTTGGTGTTGAGAGAATCGTTTAAAATGGGGAGTGGTGAGGATTATACAACCAGGTGATGATAATGTGAGATATGAATGGATTATTGTGGATATAACATATGCTATGTGAACTTAGGAACTCCCTGCTTTATAAGTCAAGCCCTCGATCGTAAGGCTTGCTCTGGTTGCAGAGGGAAGGCTAAGACCACCTATAATTATGCCTAGGAGTCACTTAAAATGTGGACTTTCTCTCTCTAAGCCTAACTCTGCAAATAAGTTCATCACCCTCCCCCCAACATGGGACAGGACCCCCAGGTGAATGAGTCTCCCTGGTGACATGGGACACAGATTCCAAGAATAAACTTGACCCTGGCATCAAGGGATTGAGAATGCCTTTTTGACCAAAAGGGGGAAAAGACAGATAATAAAATATGGTTTCAGTGGCTAAGAGCATTAAAATAAGGTCAAGAGGCTGTCCTGGAGGTTACTCTTATGCAAGCTTCAGCTAGATATGCCAAATAACCACAGTATGATAAGCCCAATCCCAAAAACCCTAAAGAATACCCGGATCCCTATATGACACTCTAGAGTTTCACTCCCTAAGTTTATCCTTCAGAAACTTAAATCCTTCAGAGAGCTCCTCTGCCAGCTAAGTCCCAATACCCAGAGGCAATAGCCTCTTCAAGAACATCAACCAGATGTGTCCCCTTCTCCCATAAAGCTGACAGCCTCTTCAACATGAGCAAGTCAGGGTGGTCACTGCCTAGACATCTCTGAAGATTGGGAAAATGATTAAACTAGAGGAAGGGGTAGTAACAGACAAGATGGAATTTAGCAAAGGATTATGAATACTGAATCTCCATATAATTTTCTTCTTCTTAGTCGCTAAGGTATTAGAATAGCTAGAAGGAAGGAATTAAAATGGTAGAGCTGTTACCCATAGCATCCTTTGAAATTTGTTCTATAGTTACTTGTTACATTGTAATTTGAAAGTTATCACCTTTTTGTATATATGTTATATTTCACAATAAGGAAATAATTGAAACTATGGTATTGTAACATAACATTTTTGGAAATTTCCTGTATAACTACTTGTTAAATCATACTTTCAAAGATATTACCTTTTGGCATTTATTTTATATTTCACAATAAGGAAATAACAGAAACTGTGGAACTGTAACCCATAACATTCTTTGAAATTTGCTTTCTAACTGCTTATTATATTGCATTTGGAAAGTCATCACTTCTATGTATATATGTTATATTTTACATTAAAAAAATATGACAAAAATAACAAAAATAAAACTAGTTTTAGATTTTTCTTCACTATCTACAAAATTTTAAGAGGAAAGTAAAAAAAAAAATATGATACAAGGACATCCTATTCAGTGTGACAAAAACTTGCCATTAATGTCTAAAGGCAACAGATACAAGCCCTCAAATATACAAAAGCTCAGAAAATATACTACTCATAAACCTTCCCTGAAGAAAGAGAAAAAAAAAGAAATTATTGAAAGACAGGCTCCAGCCAAGTGGTAGATGAATCAAAGAAGGAGAAATCTGTAGCACTCTATATTCTTTGCTTCAAAACATTATTGCTTTTTTATTGATGTTGATTTGGATGTTTAACTAATATCTGATTCATGAAATAGAAACCTCCTTGAAAGCAGGGGCATATCTGTTCTAGTTAGCTCTGTTCATTAGTATCTACCACTGCCTAGCAGAGTATTTCATCCAAAGGAGAAACATTAAAAGTATTGCTGAACAGATAACACATGACTTATAATGTTTGTGAACACTGGAGCCAGTGAAATACATAAATTGCATAAATAATAATATGATTCAAAATCCTGTGCACTGGGACTCTGGAAAACAAAAATGTCCTCCCCTTGTGCAGTTCAAAACTGCCTGAATTTCTATTACCATAGTTTAGTTAAATAACAATAGTCCCCCAACAACCTGTCAAAACACCTCAAATTTCAGTTATTACGGTATATTAACTGTGAGTGATTGCAGAAAGACACACACAGGCAGCAAAGCATGTGGTCATGTTGTCTCCTTGTTTACCAGGGATAAAGCCACAGGAAATTTTACAAAAAATGGATAATCAAAACAGGGAACCGGGAAACAAAGATGAAAGCACAACAAAGAAACGAAAGTGATTTTGCTAGAAGTGAAATTTGATTCCAACCTACATAAAGTTATGCAAAAAAACAGGTGACTGGAAATGTTGACACTTCTGCTGTTTGAGACTCCAGATATGTAGCCAGAGGAACTTTATGAAGGTTAACTTAGTGACATAAATGGTGAAAGTGTTTGTGACAAAATAAGGGTGAAGATGTCCTAGAGGAAGTGATGATGACAAAAACTTCATATTAGAGGGACACTTGGAGATATTTCATGACATTGAAAATGTAAAGGGTAAAATGCTGAAGCTAATCCAAACTTAGAAAGGAATTTGAAAATTCATTGAGGCATAGAAAGGATGCTTGTTCTGTATTGTAAGTTGTATGATGAGAACAAGAGGGCAAGCCCTGTTCAAACTATTCTTGATAAGATTTTTTCAGGTACAATCCACATATAATAAAATTCACCCATTTAAAGTGTACATACTTTGTTTTTTACAGAGAAATAAAACACTTTAATCCTCAAAATTTCTAACCTTTTAAATTACAGTGCAATTGATATGAAATTAGAAATCAATCACAGAAGGATGTTTGGGGAGTTCAAAAAATGTGGAAATCAAACACACTCCTAAATTACCAATGGTTTAAAGAAGAAATCATAAGAAAATTACAAAATAGTTTCAGATGAATGGAAGCAAAACACAACATAGCAGAAGTTATGTGTTGCAGTGAAAGCAGTGGCTAGACAGAATTTAAAGCTGAAAATGCCTATATTATAAAGGAGAGAAAATAACAAATCAACAAACAAACCTTTCACCAAAGAAACTAAAAAAGAAGAGCAAACTAAACCCACAGCAGCAGAAGAAAAGGATTAATCAAGATTAGAACATAAATAAAGTAGAGAACAGAAAAATAAGAGAGAATATCAACAAAACAACAAAAATCAGTCTTTGAGAAGGTCAACAAAATTGACAAACTTTTTACTGGATTGACCAAGATAGAGAGAACACAAATTATTTAAATGAGGAATGAAAGATGGGACATCACTACCCAACCTTACAAAATAAAAACGAATGTAAAGGAATACGGTGAACCATCGTATGCCAATACATTAGTTACCTTAAATGAAATGGACAAATTTCTAGAAAGCCAAAAACTACAAAAACTGACTCAAGAAGAAATTTTTTTAAAAATCTGAATAAGTCTATAAAAAGCAAAGAGAATTAGCAATCAAAACTACCCACAAAGCAAAGCCCAAACCCAGAGGGCTTTGCAGAATTCTACCAAACTTTTAAAGAGAAACTAGCCCAGTCCTTCACAAACTCTTCCAAAAACAAGAAGAGGAAGGAACACTTCCCAACTCCTTCTAAGAGGTCAGTATTACCCTGATACCAAAAGCAGAAAAAGACATCGCAAGAAAAGAAAACAACATACCGATAGACTCTTATGAATATAGATGCAAAATTCCTCCACAAAATATAACCAAACTGAATCCAGCAACATATTAAAAGGATGATACACCATGACCAACTGAGAATTATCCCAGGAATTCCGTCTATCTGTCTTTCTTCCTATCTATCTATCATCATTATCTTTCTCCAAGTATAGCTTAAGTTTTATCTATGAAGTAAGAAATATAATATTTTTTTTCTAAATTATGTATTATTGTATATCAAATTTCCTCTTTGGCCTAATGGTAATTAGTAATAGTAATAATACTCCTATAGAGTATTTTCATATTTCTAAGCACTTGGGTATTTAACATAGTTTAATGGCATTGTTCGAAAGTAGCTTCCACAATATGTGCCTTTTTGAGTTTATATGGGTGATCTGATCCACTGACTATTAGAATCCCCTCCTGCTGAGGTCACACTCTGGTAAGAATTCACATGGGGCACAAAATAAAGATTGAGTTGATTCCATAGATAAGTTTGGGGGAGTAATATCATCTTAAGAATATTAAGTCTTCCATCCACGAATACAGAATGTTTTTACATTTAGTTAGGTCTCCTTTAGTTTCTTCAAGAATGTTTATGCAGTTTTCATAGTACAATTCTTGCACTTCTTAAAAATATTTATTCCTAAGTATTCTGAAAATCAACCAATGTAATGGCACTGAAGCCATTTAAAGGTTTTCCATACCCAAATGGAAAACCAGCCAGGTTATTCCGAAATTATTAACTTTCAGGTATTTTAGACATTATGCTGAGACCTTCCAGTTGAGTTCATGGATCCAATAGACCTTTTGTTCCAGTGTTTTCAGTCTCCACATGATAAAATCAGGCTGCCCCGCAGAAGCCACGAAGGGTCAGGTTTCATAGTGGCAATTAAGAGATTTATGGAAAACAATGGATGTGTTCTATAATTTTTCATTCTCACAATTCCAGAGGAAAGCTATTTTGTGTTTCCATTTTGCTGCCCTTGAGACTAGATGAGTTCTAAGAAAAAGAGGTTTTGTGCCTGGTGAGGCTACCTGGTTTTCCAGGATGATGGAGACCATTTTCTGATGGTGGGAAAGGCTAGAAAGGGCCACTCCAGCCCTCCCGGGGTGAGCGGTGCCGCGACTCCTCTGAGCCTGCACCCATCATCTTCATCTGCTTTCCAGGCAGTTCATGGGGTGGATACTTCTTCTGAGGCCTGCAGAGCCCATGGGTCCTCTTCCAGAACACCCTCTTGCTCAGGACCCCCCATGCCAGCAGGTCCCCTGAAGGCTGACAGCACGACCCCTCCACATGCTGGTGGGTCTGACCTCAAGTTCCCTGAGCACTGGGCAGCAGCCCCAGATCCCACGTGGTGTCCTGCTGCTCTACTGTTCCCTTCTGGAAGGCTTGGAGCTACCAAGTTCATAAAATGCAGGTAGTCCTCAGCAACCCATCAGATGGAATTCCAGTGACACAGTGTTATCCTATACCCCAAGAATACTGCTTTATTTTAATAGAAAGGGATTTTAGAAAATACCTAGCTCACCATATCCCCAATTTAAATATGAATAAACAAACATAGTGATTCACTCAGTAAAGATCTCACTGCATGTTAGAAGCCTAAGGACTAGAAATTCCATTTCCAAGGCTTCTCACGGACAGAACCACCAAGAAAAGGTTAGGAAAAATTAGACAATATTTCCTCTCTAGAGGTGAACTCATTTTTACTATGCATTGTTTTTACCAACAGCTAAAGTCTTCTGGTGTTTCCATTCTCGTTTTCTGCACCATTTGCCTTGGTCAAATCAATTAAACTGTATCTGCGAATTTGATCTAACTGCTTTTTAAGCTGATAAAAAAGCTGACAGAGCACCTCTACAAAATAAATCATCTTTTTTCCTTTACGATGATGCTTGCTGCCCAGAAACTTATTAAGTAATGATCTGGGTCTCTTCTGAAATGTTCTGCCAGGAGAACTTTGCATATAATGCCCCAAAGCCTCTACGGGGCATTTTTTCTGGATTCACTGATTGATCAGCCTTGTGGCTTGGCTGCTTGTTCTGAGAGATTTGTACAGCGTGTGACCCCTTAGAGGAGTTAAAAGGCCCCGGGTTGTGTGAAGGTCACCCTGGTTGCGTTATCCACGGAAGTCAGGACAGAAGAAACACTGAATCTCCTGACATCAACTGGGCCTCAAGTCCTGGCCTAAGCGGTGTGCTGTGATATGAGGCCCTCTGTCTCTGAAAGAGTATCCGTGCCTGAGCTCAACCCCAAACCAATTAAATAAGAGCACCCAGGAGGGAGGCCTGCTGTCCCACGCGACACGAGTGAGATGCCGGCTTCGGGGACTACTGCTCTAGAGCATCGATGGGCCCCAGAACCCCAACGGATGCCAAGGCTCTCACATCCCCATCAGGACCAAGGGAAACAGAGGCCCTCAAAATGGCGGCCAGAACCAAGGAGAGAACACCTGGCTCCCCCTCCGCTGCCCCGGCTCCGCAATGGGCAGGTCGCTGCACACCCTTCGCTCCGTGGGATGTGGCTGTGGCCGCAGCGTGTGGTCTCCCTGGCCCCCGCCTCGGGAAGAGCTCAGGAAACCGCAGCTGTGGTGCTCCCGACCACTTCCCAGGGGACATGACCCAGCGTCACGTGCTCTCCTAGCCCAGGGTGCAGAAGCCTTTTCCTAATTACCGACTGACTTTCCTGATTGTCAAAAATAAACATATTCTCCCTATAAAAATGTGAAAAATATTAAATGCAGAATTCTAAAAAAAAAACAAACCAAAAGCACCTCATGGACTCAAGTGAACAAGAGGAAAGAAAATGGTAACCACAAAGGCAAAATAAAACTTTCAGATCAAACTTTAGAAAGATAAAGGCAAAGGTTTTGATTCTTGCTGAGATGATGAACTCGCCTGGGCTGCTAGTTCTTTCTCCCCAAGATCAATCCCAGAGAAACTACAGGAGAGAGAGTGAATTTGTATCTGAGAAACAGAAAAACCACAGGAGACGAAAGGTTTCCCTGAACTGGTGCGTGTGGAGCAGGAGCGGGTGTGTGGGGTCAGCCGGGAGAAGGAGCAGGGGTTAGGTGGGGAGCTGCAAGTCTTGCTCTGCCTCCCCGGTCTATTGCCAGCCTCCAAGATGGCCCCCGAGGAGCCTCAAACCCTCATCGTCACGTCCTCGTCTAGTCCCTTCCCACAACAAAAAGGGCCGAGCTGTAACCAATACCGTAACGCAGAAATCAGAGTATGTGGAACACTTGTGATTTTCTATTACTAAAAACCAGTGCTGCGATGACCAGTATCACTGCACACTCATCTTTGCCAATGTGTACAAATCTTTCGTTAAGAAATAATTCCTAAAAGTGGATTTGCTGAATCACAGAGCATGGAGAATTTAAATGCATACTGCCAAACTGCACTCTAGAAACAGTGAATCAATTAAATTCCCACTCTGAGTGTGGAGAAAGCCAGTTTTCCCATTTTATGTTATTATTTGGGGGTTTTAATCCTTGTGAATGTGTTGAGCAAAAAATTGTATACCTTGCCCATCCCTCTGGTTATTGTGTTTCAAGCTGTGTGTTTTTTTTTTAAATATAAAATTTGTGTTCATCTCCTTTATCCACTTGTCTTATCACCAATAAACACGCATCAACACCACCACCACCATGCGCACATCACATAACAGCCTAGAGTGTATGACTTACTGGTACATCATTTTTAAGACTCACACCCCTGCAAGGTTATAATAATATTTAATATTTACTGAGTGCTACCTATGTGCTAGGCATCATTCTAAACACTTCCCATGGAGCATCTGATTTAATTCTTACAGCATCCCTTGACAGAAGGTACTATCATTCCCATTTTACAGAGGAGAAAATTCATCCAGTGTCTCACAGTTAGTAGAGTTCAGATGTAAGAAGGGCTGGTGTTATTAGCACCATTTCTTTAACAGATGATAAATTGAGGGTCAGAGCAACGTGAGCAGCTCAAGGGCACACAGCAGGTCAGAGATGGAGTCAGAAGTCAACTGGCAACTTCCTCCCCACCACTCCTCTAGACATTTAACTTCTGAATCATCACTATTTCCACTCGGCTGATGCTTATTGCTTTAAAGAGACTTCCAAAATTAGGGGAAGGCATGTGCATGCAGCAAGTATAGAGATGGAATGTTACGAAATGTCTGTCTATATATCTACCTACCTGTGTTTATCTATCTGTCTATCTAGAGAAATCTGTGGGCATCCCATGGGAGAAGCTAACAAAGTTATGCAGCTTCTGAGGCAATCTATACTTAAAATTAAGCCACCAAGAATATCACAAATTGCCGGAAGGTGGGATAAAACCTTGCAATATCTCCTAGAGCTAATAATGAATTCAGCAAAGTGGCAGGGTACAAGATCAACCCCCCTCAAAATCACTAGGGTTTCTATACAAAAGCAATGAAGAATTGGAAGAAGAAATCAAGAAAAAAAAAATCCATTTACAATAACAACTAAAAGAATCAAATATCTAGGAATAAATCAAACCAAGGATGTAAAAGATTTATACAAGAAAACTACAAAACATTGCTAAAAGAAATCAAAGAAGACCTAAATAAACAGAAGGGTATTACATGTTCATGGATTTGAAGACTAAATATTGTTAAGATGTATATTTGTAAAAAAAAAAAAAAAAAATTGGTAACAAAGTGATTTACATATTTAACGCAATCCCAATCAAAATTCCAACAACCTTCTTTGCAGACATGGAAAAGCCAATCATCAAATCTATGTGGAAGGGAAAGGGGTCTCAAATAGCTAAAGCCATCTTGAAAAGAAGAATGAAGTTGGAGGACTCACACTTTCCTTTCTTAAAACTTATCACAAAGCTGCAGTAATCAAAACAGTGTGGTACTGGACTGGCACAAGGACAGATATACAGACCAATGGAATAGAATTGAATGCTCAGATATCAACCCTCATATTTATGACCAACTGATTTTTGATAAGGGGCAAAGACCACTCAATTGAGAAAGAAAAGACCCTTCAACAAATGGTGCTGGAGAAACTGGATCTCCATGTGCAGAAGAATGAAGGTGGATTCCTGGTAGAACCTGGAAGACATCATGTTGAGTGAAGTAAGCCAGACACAAAAGGACAAATATTGTATGGTCTCAGTGAAATGAAATAATTAGAATTAGCAGACTTATAGAGTCAAAATTTATAATTTAGTTTAACAGGGGGATGAGGTAGGAATAGGGAATAGGGAATTAAAGCTTATAGTGTACAAAATTTCTATTTGGAATGATAGAAATGCTTTGATAATAGATGGTGGTGTTGGTAGCACAATATTGTGAATGTAATTAACAGCACTGAAACATACATATCTGAATGTGGTTGCAAGGGGAAATATTAGGTTGTATGTGTAGTAACAGAATAAAAAATTTTAAAAATCCATGGATGATGTTAATAGTACAATTATAAAAATGTGCTTTCATCAATTCTAACAAGTTCATCGATGCCAATGCAGGGTGTTAATAATAGGGTGGTATATGGGAATCCTGTGTTTTGTGCATAATTGATCTGTAAACCCACAACTTCTCTAATTAAAAAAAATCTAATCACAAAAGTGACACCCCATCATCTTTGCCAATTTCTATTGATTAGAAGTAAGTTGGTAGGCCACCCCACTCCACCCCCTCAGGGAGAAAGTATTTCACAAGGGCTTGAATTCCAGCAGCACAATCATTAGGGGCCGGAGTCAGCCCATCACAATCTCTATCCCACCCAATAATTCGTGTTTCATTACCTTGCTTTATTTTCTTCATAGCTCTTGTCACTATCTAAAGTTACATTATTTACTTTCATGTCCACCTTCCACCACAAGACTATGAGCACCTTGAGAATCTTGTCCTTGAGGTTAAGTGCCATATTCCCTGTGCCCAGAATAACACTGGGCATTTGGGTGGCACTCAATATTTGTAGAATATGCACATGAATGCGTGAATGAAGGCATACCTCTAATAAATGCATGACTTTTTAGTAATTGTTTTTTATAGGATACTAAAGTTAAAGCCCATATTGAGTGCCAAGACCACCCATGCATCTTGCTCCTTTTGCTTTGGGGTCAAGGTAACTTATCTACAAAACCTTTTTAGTATTATCTCTTTTTATTTGTCCTCAGATATTTAATCTTGAATTTTACAAAGTGGGAATGAAGTAAAACTTCCCTCTGATGAATGGCTCCATTACTGAAACTCAAATAAGAACCTCAGATCTGTTGGCAAAAATGGAGACGCAGAAAAAATTTGGAGTAGTCACTAGAGGTAAGTCCTATTTCATGATTTACAGACAAGCCAACTTTGAATTCAGAAACCAGAAAAGGTGGGGATTGCATCACCAAGGAAAAACAGGCACCCAGGCCTGGTCCTTGAGGGGAAAAAAAAACAAAACAAAAAGACGTATTTTTCCAAGAGGGCAGTGTATCTTCTTGGAAAAATTGGGGGCTTGGGGTCCAATTCTTCTTCTTCCAGTGATGAGCTGATAAACCATGGGGAAAAGCTCGCCAATCTCTGTGTCCCATTTTCCTCTTCTGTTCCTACTATCAGGGAGGGTTGGGAGATTGGAGAGAAGGAACCAGTGGCAAAGGTCTCCACTAATAATGAATGTTCAAGCATCTGGGGAAACCTCTAGCCCTGTAGGAAAGGCAGGACACACTATGTCGGAAAATGTTTCTTAACAGTAAGCACAAAGGAGAGCGTGGGGGGAAGGGGGAAGGGGACCCCCCAGGCACCCCAAGGGGTCTGAGAATTAGGTTAGAGCTTCATATCCCAAGGAAAGGTCAGAGAAGCATGGCCAACGGTAGTCACTGTTTAGTTAAATAAACATCAGGAACAGTTACATAGCTGTGCTTGCACCTGGCTTCAAATTTCACAAAGAGGATATCAAGCATATTTGTTACATCTGGTAGCTTCCCCAAATAACCACCATGGAATCTGGGGGAGTCTAGGGTCTTACACCATCTGGGAGAGTTTAAATTCAACTCCCTGGAGGTCAATGGGTGACATGAATGACCTACTAAATGTCAGAGAAAAGCCAGGAGGAGACTAGGTTCAGGAGAGAGTATAGAGCACGCTCTTCCTCTCAGGATCACAGAGAAGGAAAAAGACAGCACAGCAGCTAAAAGAACGGGGCATCAGCAAAGGGGGTATGGCAACATTCCTCTGTAACCCAGAGAGCAGTGACGCTCATTGACTGACAACATGGAGCAGCACAACTACCGCCTAAACTGCTATAGTGACCATCAGAGAGAACGGGGCAGCCTGCGGGGAAAGCCCTACAGGGTCCGGGACGGGAAGAGGATAGGGCTACCGAGAGCAGGGGCAGGAAAGGGCTCGGAAGAGTGGCTCATTGTAGTGCTGAGGGGCCCAAGTCTACAGGGGACCACAGCCAGATGTTTACTGCCAAGGCAAAAAAAAAAGAAAGAAAGAAAGAAAGAAAGATAAAAAAAGAGAAGAAACTAAGGAGCAGTGGGGTGTGCACGGCAGAGCTCCCGAGTTCAAATGCACACCTCCACCCCCCACTCCCCCCCACACACATTCACACACAAGATGGATGACTCTGAAGGAAACAGATATAATTCAGAAAAGAAAAGGTTTTTGTTTGGTTGGTTTTTTTTCAACTTTTAATTAATAACCTCACCTGATGTCTTGGCGGGCTTCATGGAAAACAGACGGAGAGGGATTCGCAGCTCTGGACAGAGGGGGATGTCAACTCGTGATGCCATGACACGGGAGGCCTCAGGTGAGCCACATGTGCTCAGGTGCTAGAAACGGTCCTTGAGATACTTCTAGAACCTCGGCATTGCTCAGTTACTAATTGTGGCTATCTGGGGAGGCGTTTGTGTCTGTCCCAGGAAGGACTTAGCAGGCGAATTCTCAGCAGCAGGGAGTGGGGCAATGGAGGGCTCCCTGTGGACGGGATCTGAGAGGCGCAATAGAGCATCCACTACAAACAACTTCAAAAGCCACTATGTCCATAAAATTAAAAAGTAAGGACAAATAAATTGACAAGAGAAAAAGTAATTGCCCTTGAAAATTAAAAAAAAAGATTGCCAAATAAAAATACATATTAGAAGCAAGTATATATGGAGTCAAGAAGACTAAAATCCATAACACAGGGTCCAAATTATCAGCAAAAATATCAGCAATAAAGAAGTTTCAATCAAGAGCACCAATTTATGAGAAATAAAGAACAATGAAAATGGATGGAAGGAAATTAGCAAATATTAATAGAATAGAATTTGCAGAAAGGAAGGAAACAAATAAAAGGGGGACCACCAAGTACTAAACAAGATTAAAAATAAAAATCAAACCCAAATATGCCTAGGAAATTTCAGAACATCAAGAATAAAGATAAGCTTCTAAAACTTTGGGACTAGGGCAGGGGATAGGAGAGTAGAGGGAAGGAATGGGAGGAAAAACAAACATCTTTCTTACATAGGAAAAAGAATCATCATGTTCATATCTGATTTATGACAGCACTGTGTCCACATCTCTAAAGGAAAATGTCTTTCCACCAAGAACTCCATCCCAGACAAACTGAATCAATAGTGAGCTCAAAATAAATTTCCCTCTCACAAATTCTTTATTAGGAACTTGCTTAAAGGTATTTTCTAATAAAAACAGGGGGTGTCAAGAAAGAGATTGAGGATTCAATCAGGAGAGAAAATAAAGGGAAGGCAATCCTGACAGTGATTCAGTACAGCCCAGAATGGGAAAAAATCAGAAGTGAAGCTTTCTGCAAAATGGGAGTTCCTGGATTAGAGAGAATTACTGAGATGTTGGACAAACCTAACATTGTTATGAAGGCAGGCTATGCTAGACTACAAAAAAAAGGCAATTGGAAACAATAGAGAGAAAAACCAAGTGCTCTACAAGAAATAAAGTAAATCATAGTACTCTGGCTCTGCAGTCAACAATTTTACTTAGTCAATAAAATAAATCCACTCTATCGATTTTAAACTTTTATAATGAACCTTTGGACAAAGCACAGAAGACTTAATTAAGGTTGAAGACTTTAAAGAAGTAGAGTGTAAAAGTTGAAAATCTAAAAGTAAAGTTGAAGATAAGAGAAGTTTGGAGGTAGAAGTGGGGAGAACAGAAATACAAGGTTAACCAATAAGAAAAATAAAAATATTAATGTAAGTATATGGGGGAGGGGTCCCAGATTACGAAAATGAATAAAGTTCTCATCAAGAAGTCAACAATTAATGTCTAAAGTTAATGTATCAATTAATGATTACATATGCATATTGTTTTGAATATGGCAGAAACTCCAGAAGAACTCAAAACAGAAATGCTTTAAATATTTATTTCTGTTAAATAGAATTGAGAATGGGGCAGGAGACTGTTCCCTATAAGTCTCAATGTTCCTGTTTGACCTGTTTGACCTTGTAAATAAATTACTTTCTTGAAGTTGCAGATAGGTGATTCAGATGATAGAAAAGCGATAGATTAGATAGATAGGTACAGATAGACAGATGATAGATAAAAGATAGATGGATGATGGATAGAGGATGATAGAAGAAAAAAGTAAATCAATAAAAAAAGCTTGGAGAAGAATTAATTCAAAGATGCTCCCTTCTTCTTTCCATCTGTTTACAATTATTCTATTATGAATTACTTTTGATTGAGAAAAGACAGTATCCAAAAAGTTAAAAATAAAAACCTGCTACTTTTACCAAATGATACCTTTTAACAGAAGCCAACACAATACAACAAATATTCACTGAATTCTTCCAATGAGCTAGGAACAGAGCTAATTTCTACAAAGTCTCTAGAGATAAGTAAGTCACATGCCCTGCCCTCAAACACATTCATAATTTATCTGTAGAGGATGACAGTTTCATAAATAAGTAAAGTACAAAGTAGAATAACAAGTACCAAAAAAAAAAAAAATAATAAGGCACTTATGGAAATCCAAAGGGGGAAAATTCACAAAGAGTTGAAGACATTCTTGAGGAAGACTCAACTGTAAAAGTCGGAAAGGCAGCACTACAGGCCAGCTCTGCTGCACACAGGGTGCATGGATCTGCCCGGGAAGAGGAGAAGTAGAAGGAAATCTTGCAGAGGATCTGGAATGCCAGGGAATGCCTTCTCTAGTCTGCAGTCTGCACCCATTAAATGTTTTTTTTTGTTTTTTGTTTGTTTGTTTGTTTGTTTTTTCTGTACGTGGTGAGAAGTAGGGAGATGTATCCTTCAGGATATCCTGGGTTATGCTGCAATCACAGACAAGCTGAAAAGAACAAAGGCTTATTTCATGCAACATATCCATCATGGTTGGACAGGAGAAGTCACCTGGGGAGCCAGCCTGAGGAAGGAGTCATCATCTCAAACATTGCTAGTCGTCAGGCCACGAGAAGAAGAGAGATTTCGAGGCTCTTGTACTGGCCTGTAAAATTTCAACCCAGAAAGAACACACCTTACTCCTGCTCACATTTCATAGGCAGGAAGAAATAATCACAGGACCCATCCATCCACAAGGGGCTGGGAAAAGCTCTCCTACCTGAAATGGGGGAGAACTGGAAATACTTGGGAACTATCAGTAATGACCACCAGCCATGTGGAGACTTATAACCCAGGTTGCATCTTACAAAGATAATTGTGTGTGATGATACATTGTAAAGTATAAAGTCTTATGTTCATTAGGCCAAAAAAAAAAATCCATTAAATGAAGCAGTGACTTATGCTGGGTAGCTGAACAGATATAAAGTATTGCCCTTTATAAAGCAAAGAGTATAATCAGCTTAGGGATTTAGAATAAATACCCAACAGGACTTATTAGGAAAGAAAGACTCCAAAGCCAAGGAAGTTTTAATTTTTTAATTTATTTTTATTTACTTATTCCAGCTCCCCCACAATCTTGATGCTAAACCCTGTTGAGATTTTGGGAAAAAAAAAAATTGCCAGATGTAATAAAAAGAAAGGAGCTTTGAGATATCAAATATGCATTAGAGACAGCTTCCAAAGGACAAAATCAAAATATTGAGGAACGTAGCATTTTTCAGCCAGAGCTGATTTTTCCATTTAAGAGCCACAAGGACATGGACAATTCCAGCAGGTTTGGCTTGGATTTTGTCCACTCTACCACCCTACTTCTCCCCCACCTTGTCAAAGTACAAGGGCAAGATTTCCTGGGTGAGTCCATAGATCACTGGAAGTTCCAAACTATTATCTGAATTGAGACATAAACTCACACAAAGGCCCCACCCCTAAGTCACTAGAGCTGACAGCCACTGGAAGGGACGTGCAGCGAAGATGCAGTGAGGAAACGGAGCCATTTGAAGAGGCTCATTTGAGGAAAAAGCTTGGATTAAAGAGATAAATCCTAACATCCTCCCATAAGTGGCTTTAAAGTACAGTCATTCCTTAGTCATATTTCAATATATTGTGTCACAGTTGTTTTATTTCATACTTATAAGGAAATGATGAGCTATGTATAAAAAAGTTTTTAATTTATAGAGATGAAATTATGCTTCACTGCTTACATCATTTTCTACATGATTAACTCCCTGTACTTATGACAGGAGAGTAGAAAGGACTGGAATTGCTCGTTAAGACAGTTATAAATACCACCCATCAGCGAAAACCATAAATGCCAAGGACACTCGAGCAGATTGATGAGGCCATCATTGTTAAACTATTAGAGATTCTAAAAATACGTCTATTAATGCTGTCGGCATCTATTATTCCACTCCCATTGCAGCAAATGCACAAATGATAAAGAATCCCACAATCAGATTAGCATTTCAAGATTTGACCATTTAATTACATTATGAAATTATGCAGATGCTATATGATGATAACCACAAAGCACATTGGTATATCTTTTGTAATTGCTATGAAAAATGTGTTGTATATCTTTCCAGATAAGATCACAGTAGCCTTGGAAGAGTGACTCAAATTCCTAGATTCAAAGGAAAATCTAGAATATTAACTAAATGATATTTCCAAACTAACCTATTTTGGGTTAAGAATGTTTTGTTCTTCAAAGGCTTCAAGTAGATTTAGACATGAAATAAGCAAATTTGTAGCTACCTGGTAGATATTAAGAACAAATGGAGTTGAAGCTTGTGTGTTTTAGAATCAGTGCAACCTCTTGTCCAAGGTTAAAGAGCTAATAAGTTACTTACTGATAAGTTACTTAAATAAAGGTTCTTTATCTGTGAGATGGAGATTATAATATTCAATTCACAATTAACTGAAATAAAGGAAAAATATGTGTAAAATATGCATTACAGTGCCTTCCACATGGAAGGTAGACAATCATGTGTTAATTTTTAATCAAAACGGTATTAACAGGGAAAGCAACTTTGCCCATTGTAGAGTAAGAGAAAATGTTGGTATAAAGTAATTCCAGGTCACACAACCCACAGAGAGGTATGTGGATTTACAATTAATACATAATATAAGAAGTGCTTTAGATAGGAAAAAAAAAGTTGAGACACTGTTTTCTTCCTGTATTGAACACAGGAGTGGACAACTATAGCAAATGGTAAATTTGAGGAGAGAGAGGTGAGGAGAACTACCCAACTGGTGAGACTTTTAAAGGAAGGGATAACGTGCAGAAAAAACATACTCAGATGTTACTGTCAGTGTCAGGACAGATATAGTGAGGTAAAGAAGACCATATTCAAAAGATGTACTGTACCAAAGTTGTGTCTTAAAATATTAATGAAACTGATATTTCCAACAAAGCCAGAAAGTTTCACTTTTATTGAACAACTTAATTTGAGTAAATAAAATGCATTTAAAATGGGGAAAGAGGTCAATTTTCATATTTTGATGTTCCACCCTAAAACCACATAATCTTCTATTCCAAGAGCAAAAATAAATTTGATTAAATTGGACTTCATCAAAATTAAAAACTTTTAAAATTCAAAACCCACCATCAAGAAAGTGAAAATACAGAACACAGACTGACAGAAATATTTGCAAATCATATACCCATTGAGGGACTTATATCCAGAATGTGTAAAGAACATTCACAACTCCAACACTAAAAACAAATTATCCAATTTTAAAATGGGTAAAATATTGAATAGACATTTCACCAAAGAAGATAAACAAATGGCAACAGGCACATAAAAAGATGCTCAACATGACCAGTCAGAGAGAAATGCAAATTAAATTAGCAGGGTACCATTTTACTGGTGGGTTATAATCAAGAAGACAAACAATAACAAGTCTTAACAAGGATCTGGTGGGCTGTAGAGAAACTAGAATCCTTATATACCACACAAAAGACCTCCTACCATGTACAACTCCACTGATATGAAATGTACAGGAAGGGCAATCTTTGGAAATAGGAAAAAGACCAGTGGTTGTCTGAGATGGGGGGGTGGGGAGGCATGAATGCAAAATAGCTACAATGGCCACAGAGATCTTTCTGAGGTGATGGACGTGTTCTGAGATTAGATGGCTGAAGGTTGCACAACTCTGTAAACATAATAACAATCATTAGATTTCCACACTCAAAATGGATGAATTTCATGGCATATAAATCATACCTCAGTAAAGTTGTTTATTAATGAAGGAAGGAATAAATGAATAAATAAGCTAAATGACTTGATAAAATTAGTAAATCTGCACAACCAGTGAGAGACACTTCTTAACCATGAGTACTAGCTTAGATATCTGACCAGAGCAAATGACATGCAAGGATTTCTGACTGGCTAATACAAATGTGGGTACTCAAGCAGATGGAAGCAAAGGCTGTCAGCTCAGGAAAAAATATTTAGAAAGCTGGAAATACTATGCAGAAGGCCAGCATTGTGCTATAGAACTCTGCGATGATGGAGATCTACAAATTTTCTGTAATCTAGCCATTAGGCACATGCGAATACTGAGCACTTTAAATAGGGCTGCTGAGGCTGAGGAATTGAATTTTTAATTTTATTTAGGTTTAATTTACTTAAAATTAAATAGCAACATGTAGCTAGTGGGTATCATATTTGTCAGTGCAGCCTTAGCCTAATCTAAAAAATAGATGGTCCTTTCAGACACTTACCCAATCTCTCACCTCAAAGCTGGCCGTAGTCATCAATTTCACCACGGTGGTCCTTCTCACATTTACTCAGCAAATATTTATGTATCCCCAACTATGTGGAAAACAAATTTGAGGATGTAAAAATAAATTGGCGTGTGTATATATTCAGAGAGGGAAACTGTGAGCTCCTGTCTTTAAGGATCTAACAGTCTAGTTGGGAAAACAATCACTCATGAATGGATACATTACATGGAAGGAAGTGGTACCTGAAGACACTCCAGAAGTGTGGTGGCAATTCAGGGGAGGGACAATCACTTCCAGCTTAGAAAATGAAAGATTATGGAAGTCTTGGAAGATGAGAAGTTGATTAGGGTCTTGGAAGTTGGGTTGACTTTGGTCATAATGAGGAAGAAGGGACATTCATGGCTAAAGGGACTTCATGAAAAAGAGAAAGGTGTAGGGCTGAGTGAAGAACAGTCACAATAGGTTGATTAAAAGAAAGTGGTCACATAATGAAATAGGAAGAAGTAAAGTGGTGAAGGAAGATTGAACCCAGACCTGGGGGTCTTTAATTCAACAAAAAGAGTTCAGATTTTATTCTAGAACTTTAGGAAATCAATGATTTTGTTTTTGGACCAGTGATTTGTGAATTAGAGCTAAACTTCAGGAAGGTTATTCAGATTATTCAGGAAGATACCCAATGGTCTTGAGTAGGAAAAGAGGTTAAAGGAAGAGAATCCAACTAAGACTGTCAGAGTTTTCTAGCCAAGACAGGATTAGGTCTTAACTTTAGAGTAGAAGGAACAGTTTTTAGTCCAGTTATGGTTTCTCCTGTGATAGAAGTTGTTATAAATGACCCTGATCTTTTTCCCTAGTTCCTCAACCCTGACATTTAAACAGCTACCTCTCAATTACCTGAGCTGAAAATACCTTGGTGGATGGTAGTTCCACACATTGAAATGAGCCATTCATTAACTAGAGCAGGTTTGAGATTAGGCTAGAATTTGATGCATTGAGTTTTGACATGCAGATCTGGAGGTATCTAGACAGCCAGGGAAATATTTCTTAGCTGTCGGAATAAGCATCTCAATGCCCCAGTTATTCTAGATACACAGTAAGAAGCATATTCCTAACTCGATCCAATCTTGTCTTTATTTACCCAACGCCACTGCCCAACCTCCCTCCCCAACCATACACACCTGCCAAACAGAAGCATTTTAATACTTGTAGCAGTTGGAATGTGGTGGAGAAGTCTGCACTCTACAATCCTTGCAGAGCATCTGACCAATCCAGGACAAACATGATCCAAGACAATAACACAGACTTGCTTTTTTTTCTAGCTCAAATTATTTCAAATATCCCCTGGTACAAACTCAGTTCTTTCTCCAAACAGCACTAAAAATAGGAAAAGGAATCTGTCCACCCTTGGTCAGAACTTCATGTTTAATGCTCTGGAACTTGGGTTTGTAAATGTTTGTGCTTTTCGGAGCTCCAACCCTGGCAGCTTGCCCTCCTTCCCCAGCTATGGCCTCCTGTAGTCCTTGTGTTGTCCTGTTGTGCCCACATGAGAGGTCACCTAGCTCCATCATAACCAGCAACTCCCTCAGCTCCTACACTCACACACACTTTGACTCACAACTCACACACAATTCACACACACACACACTCTCACAGTCACATACCCATCCATATATATTCACACACAGACACCACGGAATATCTCAAGTCTGTTTAAAGTTTAATGGTGGGGCCACCCAGTGACCCTTTTCCTCCGCCCTAAACACAGTGACTGCCTGTGGGAACTTCCTGTGTCCAGGGCCTGAGCCCAGAGGCAAATTTTCCCTGAATTTAAAAGAGAGGTTTTTTTTTCTTGTTGTTTTGCTCTTTCTCAGTTACATTGCCTCCTCAAATATAATTGCATAACTGTGGGAAACAAAGAAGTACCATTTTATGCAGACACGATTTCTTGCCAAATTTTACCCATACGCTGTCACAATGAAAAATGACAATACATTTTTGCAGCTTGTTACCATGTTAAGAATTTTCACATATGTATTTTTAAAAACTGATTCTCCCAGCAACTCTGCAAGGTAAATAGGGTAGGGATCCCTATCTCCAGTTTTCTAAGAGGAGAAACTGAGCTCGGGAGAAGTGACTGGCCCCATTGGAGGTGACACGGTTAGAGAGTGACATGTTCAAGCCCAGCTGGGTGCCCTCGTGCTTCTCCCATATTACTCACTTGCTTTGGATCACAGCTCTTGAGAGGGATGGCAAAGCTCCTGCAATTTTATTTGGTAACTCTTATATTTATATTTTTCCAAACATGTAAGAAAGTTGCAAAAATAGTACAAAGAATTCTCAGATGTCCTTCAGCAAGTACACTAAGTTGCAAACATCATGCAACATTATCTCTAAATACTTCAAGATACATTTCATAAGAACAGGGACGTTTCCCGCAAAACCTCAGAACAATAATCAAAATCAGGAAATTCCATTAATATTTAATTTATGTCAAGTGTCCCAATAAAATTTTTATAGATATTTTCCCCAGTCTAGGATCCAATCCAAGATCATGCATTACATTTACTTGTAAACTCGTAAATTTCCTTTGATCTGAAAATGTTCCTTGGCCTTTCTGTCATAATTTTGACATTTCTTTAAGAGAATGGATCTTTTATTTTGTAGCATATCACTCATCTTGGGATATATTTATATATATTTCCTCAGGATATGCATTTTGGCCAGAATCCTACTGAAGAGATTCTTTGTCCTTCTCATATCAGGAAGCATATGATGTAGGACTGCCCCGTAAGTGGTGACATTAACTTCAATTACTTGGTTAAGGTAATGCCTACGAGTTTGCTTCACTCTAAAGTGACTATTTCCCGTAATAATTAATAGTAATTTTTCAAGAAATATATTGAGACTATGTAAGTACCCTGTTCCTTATCAAACTTTCACCTCCTAGTTTTAGGATTCATTAATGAATCTTGCCTGAATCATTTATTATGCTCACAAAATGATTTTTTCTCCATAATTCCTTCCACACTTACTATTATTTTATTAAGACTATGCAGTTCTACTCTAAGGAAGGGTTCCCTTCTCTCCCATCCGTTTGTTCATACGTTTGCTTACTTATTAGCAATATGAACTCATGGATCCTTTTCAGTGGATTACAATCCATTATTGTCATTAATTTTGATGCTCCGTTTGCCTTTTTGGGCCAGAGGGAGCATACCAAGCTGGACTTTCAGTTCTTCTGGAACGTCTCCATCAATTTGTTAACACATCCTTACTTTCTGGCACAGAATGTTCTATTTTGAACTTGTATTTTCCCTGCCTTGAGATCACTCATCTCTCAAAGGACCCCTGGTCACTTTTGGTGGGGGAAAAAGCATAAAAAAAAACAAGGTCTTGGACTTTATATTTTTAAACTGCTCAAAGTTCCTGGTGATACAAGTGAACTGAGTGCTCCCCCATCACTTCTTTCAGAGGAGAGGTTCGGGGTCAGAAATAATGTCCTTGGGGCAAGTGTCACCATCTGGGCTACAGGTGGAGAGAACACGGTCGCCTGAGGAGACAGTGCTCCTGAAGAACAGGCTCGGATGCAGAAGGAGGCAAGTGCTCCTTGGCACGATCAGTACCATGTTATGGTCTAAATCACACTGAAAGCAAGTGTGCCTTCTTCATTTGTAACAAGGTGATTGTCTTTGGGAGAGCGTAAATGTCCCTCCAAATAAAATGTGTTGTTCTTAAGTAGAGTGAGAGGAGAATAGCCTTAGCTCTCCCCAAAGGAGAGACTAGGTGGGATTTGAAATTCCCATTATTTTCCCCAACAAGGTAACAGGACTCAGCAGTTCACACTTCAGAACCCACCGAAGCTCAGCAGGAAAACATTGCAACCGAGGACCAGGGCTCACAAGACATCAGAGGAGATGTGGTGCTTTGACGCCTGTGTCTGCTGGGAAGGGGAGACCTTTCTCAGGGAGTGAGGACGGACAGAATTTGCTTGGGGACCATGGCCTGAGGGGCTATCAGGGGCCGAGGGCTGAGGAAGACCAGGACACCAGGAGCTGGGTGGGGCCCAGGCGTCCCCTCTGGGACTCCCAGTGAGGGTCTGAGAGAGCAAGGCTCTTTCCTGCTAGAAAAGGGTGAAAGTCTTCACTTCCAGTCTGTCTCTCATGCTCTCAAAAAGTTCCATTAAAGACCTGCTTGAGTCTCCATTGCCTTTCAGTATGTTTTTGGTCTGAAGGTGACTGGCCTTCTCCTGTACGGTGCTCGCTGGTGACCATCTGCAGAGAACCGCGGGCTGGCCAAATCTTCTCCGAGCACAAGACACTGTAGGGACAGTTTCTCCAATTCCCTGCCCACAGGAGATTAAGGCATACTGCCAGGGCTTTGCCTCTCCTGAGTTACATGGGTCTGTTTCTATCAAAACAGGCTCCCCTGTGTGACGTTGCATGCCTGGATCCAGGTCTGCAGAGATTATATTCCCTCCATCCATGCCCCCTTCTCCTTTAGCTCCACCAGTGGATCCTTTGGACTACAAGCCAAGGCGGAGCTGATGAGCGTAGTGTACAACTGATGCAAAGCAAGATTCCAGGCCCTGTGTTTGAAGGCTCTGCGGTCCTTCTCCCATCTGTATACTTAGTGTTAATTTCCCCTGAGCAATGTGGCCTCTCTCTAAGCCAACCTGGCAGGTGATCTCACTGCCCTCCCCCCGACGTGGGACATGACTCCCAGGGGTATAAATCTCCCTGGCAACGCAGGTTATGACTCATAGAGATGAGCCTGGACCCTGCATCATGCAATTGAGAAAGACTTCTTGACCAAAAGGAGGAAGAGAAATGAGACAAAATCAAGTTTCAGTGGCTGGGGGATTTCAAATGGAGTCAAGAGGACATTCTGGAGGTAACTCTTGCACATTATATAGATATTTCTTTTTAGTTTTTAGTTTATCAGAATCTTTAGAAGGAAATATCTGAAACTGTTGAACTGTAATACAGTATCCTTAATTCTTGAAGGCAAGTGTATGGCTTATATGGTGTGACCGTGTGATTATGAAAACCTTGTGGCCCGCACTCCCTTTACCCAGTGTATGGACAAATGAGTAGAAAAACGGGGACAAAAAATAAATGACTAATATGGAGGAGGAAGAATATGGGATGTTTTCAGTGTTCTTTTTACTTTCATTTTAGTCTTATTTTTGGGGGGAAGAGTAATGAAAATGTTCAAAAATTGATTGTGGTGATGAATGCACAACTATAAGATGATACTGTGAACAACTGTTTTACTCGTTGGATGATTGTATGGTATGTGAATATATTTCAATTAAAAAATGGTTTAAAAAAATTTCCCCTGAGCTCCAGTCCTGCCAGACAAGTTCTTCTCTATCCTGAGCTTCTCCCAAGCTGACCTTCTTACCTGCTTCCTAAATCTAGACTTCCTTCTGTTTTCCCGTGTTGCTCAGGTCCCCACACTCGTCCAATCAGCCTTCAAGCCTCCTTAACTCCTCGGGGATTTGTCCTCTCCTCCCCGTCCTCCGTGGCACTGCCCCTGGTGCCGGCTCCCATCGTCTCTCGTCAGGTCTGCCCAGTTGGACCTGGCCCATTAAGAAAAGCCTCTCAGAAAATATAGGCTGGGGTTAAAAAAATTCCAGCAACCTCCCTGCTGTCAGACTCCTCTCTGGAATTTGTCCACACCCTCTTTCATGTCTGCCAGTTCTGATGCCATTTCTTGCACTGACCTCCTCCACGGATTCCTCTCTGGCATGTATCTGTCCTGAATCTCCACTCCTGGTTCTCCTCCAGGGCACCTCTGGTTTGGACCATCCGTCTACTGCACCGTGACAGAGTCAACTCAGAAACCATCCTCAGATCAGAGTCTCTCCTCCGGCACCACGAGCTGCTCTGGGGGCACAGCATCCCATGAGGTTTCCACTTGGCTCTGTGGGACCTTCCAGGAAGCCCCAGTCCCAGCCAGAAGCTCTCATCTCTAGTCTCTCTCTCCCAAACACTGACTATAACATTTACAATGTTTATCATTTGTTAAATCCTATTTGAATTCCTTGAAAACCCTCCCAGCAGTCTGCCACGCTGCTGTCCCAATTGTTCCAAAACACAAATCTTATCACATCTCAGTGCTGCCGGCTCTTAGCTGCCTGGAGGAAAAGGACAGATGCCACACTTGCACTCGCTATTTAGGGTTGCCAGTTCTCAGGTAGTCTGGGAGCTGCATCTCCCCCTAATCCCAACCAACCTGCACCACAACCTCTCATCCCCTGATCCCGTAAAGCTTCCCCTGTCCCTCTGTTTTCACACCCACCATTCCTTCTTCTGGAAATAACCTTCCCCTTGCCTCTATCAGGTAAATTCCTAGTTATTCCTTAAGATCAGTTTCACATACCATCCCCTTCTGAAGCCCTAAACGTCTTCCTTCTCTACGTTTGTCCTTCAGCTCTGAGTAGGTGCTTAGGTTCCTTGCCCTTCTTCAGGAAAAGACAAGGTCTCATCACTTCCATGTCTCCAGCACTTCACATATGCTAGCTGCCCAGGAATTATTTTCTTAATAAGCCTAGGTGAGAGTGGGGTGGAGGCTCCACTAATCTAATAAAATGACAAATAAAAGGAAATTACCCACAGATCACCATGCACATAATATTTCAATCTATAGGACCAAAATAGAATTATATTTTCAATTGCCTTCTCAGCAACACAGGAATGGGTTATTACCTCATGCAGTATTTCATAAATAAAATATTTCCATCTGAAAAATTTCTTTGATTGGCTAAAATTTAGTTTCACTTAAAATGAGGAATTAAAAAGAAACCCTTATCCAATTCACTTGTATATGCTTAATCCAGGATTGTTTTCCCTCTGAAAAGTACATCATAAAAGATGGAGATTCATGCATCAACACATTGGTGCAACACTTTATTTTCTTAATTACATTGATGTAGATTCTAGACAGCATTGAAATACCCTTGGAAAATCATTTCAGGCTCTTTGATGTGAAAGAAGTAACTATACTACTAAATTATTTATCTACATATCTGCAGCTCAGTTTTTGAGGATGATAACTACTCTAGGATATAGCAAGTATACTCATTTCCATAGCCATTTCTCACAAAAGTGGTCAGAACCATTCTTCTCCAAGTTCAATCACAGGGCAACGACTATTCCTGATTGTCAGACCTGATCAAGGCAATATCACCCAATGCCGAGGCTGGCAGATCTATGAAACAGTCATCGATCCGGGTGCAGCTGAGGTCCAGGGGGCCTGGAAGATTAGCCGCAATGATCACTGCACAGATCCCCTCTCCCAGAGGTTCCATGAGAAGTTGTGGACTGTTGAAGGATCATTACCGCCTGACACCATAGATTTCTCAAAATGTAGACCCTGAATATTCACTCTTAAGACAGTGTGGACATTCATCTCATGGTACCATCTTACCATTCACATATACTCAGAAGTAAGACTTCTAATAATTACCATTTTGTGTGACTACTTTATACCAGACACATCAGTTTATGAAAATGATGAATTTGCCAGAATGCATTGACTTCTGCCCATAAATTTTGGCTCTGATGTATTTGATCAATGTGAAAAATAGACTGTCAATAAGAAGTGTTTTAACTGGGAGAAGATTGTTGTTGCATCTTGAATGCAAAACACCAACCAAAAGATAAAAAATGATTAAAATTTCTTTAATTTCAGGTTATTAATTGGAAATTTGTGTTATGTCAATAATCAAATTGGCCTCGTCTTGATTTGCAGAAAAAGTCCTAAGATCTTGTTGGTTCCCCTCCTCCTGATCACAGTTCTTCTAGTCACAAACTACGCCCCTCTCTGGAGCCTGAGTGAACACTGCAGCAATGGGGGTAGCGGCCTGCATATAGGGGGGAGGCTAAATAGAGCATCTTCTGGGTCCCACCCCATCTCTGCAGGCCATGCCCACTACACCTTTCCTTTCTGAGTATTTTGTCCCTAATCCTTTGACACTGAGCAATGCTCTATGGTTGCACATCCCTGAGGAGCTGCTCATTCACAGGTCAAACCAAGGGGCCCCCCAAAAGAGAGACCAGCATGGAGGAACAGACACCTGGGGGTGATGGCCCTGCTCCTCCTCTACTCGTTCATTTTTCTCACCCAGTACTTTGGATCCGTCAGCCCAATCCTACCTCTTCTTTCCATATGTCGCCACCTAGACACTCTAGACAAGGTCGGCAGCTCTAATTAGGGAAGGTTTCTAATTCCCATCCCTGTGTGCCTTGACCACAGAGTCTTACTGGGGATGTTGGTTTCACAACTTTCAGTAAAGATTCAAGGTCCAGCTCAAACTGAGCCTATGCAGCAAAAACTAGCTTGTTTTTTTAAATCTTCCTCCATCACTTTTTCTGGTCTGTTTTATTAATAATTTTATTCATCTCTTTTAGTTCCTCCATGACTTCAAGCTCTTTCAGAATAGACACCTCACAATTCACACATTGGCACCCCCGGGGAAGCATGTGTAAGGCACTCGGCGAATATCCTCGGAATGAAAGATTGATGGAACACTATGTTGCTAAAGTCAAACACTTATTAAGCACTTTGGAAAACTAAGCCAGTGTGAAATTTCATTAATTAAATACAATTTATTTAATCCCACCAAAGATACAAAGAGTGAATAGATTTTATAAAATGACTCTTCACCACCCCAACCCTTTCCTTCTCAAAGAAAGAAAAAGAGGATGGACTATGAACAGAGGGAGGCAGAGGAGGAGATGGCAAAAGAAAAAATAGATTGAATGGAAAGATTTTAGTTGTGTGAAGGTCTGTCTGATGTGCTCCTTGGGGTACTGTGGTAGGTCTTCTGGTGAAGCAGAAGAATTATTTAACACAAACTTATTCCACTAACTGGAAGGGTGATCCAAATGCTGTACTTGTGCCTGGCAATGGTCTGAGAGTAGCATTATGGTGAGAAGCCCAAGGGCTGGTGTCCCCAGACACTGAGCCTCTAATTGCATCTATTGATTACAACCAAGACTGCTTACTTGCTGATGGGAAGGAGGCTGTTTGGAAGTGCCGTCTCCTCCAGTGCACTTTTGCAGAGCAGCACTACGATTTGGCATCGCTGCCCAGGGAGATAGAAATTTCACATTTGAACTCAAGATAACCCATGCACCCTCACATTTTCATTACATCTCACAGGTTATGGCAGAGCTATGGGCTTTGCATCTTTCAAGACCTCTCTTGGGACTCAGTGTCCCATCCTCTTTCTCCTTAGTGCTTCGGACCAAGTCACAAGCCTAGAATAATAAGCATAAAATCACCTGCCCTGGAGTGAAATTTCTCAGTACCAACATGTCCCCCAAGGCAACTCATCCATAATAAAATCTCCGACATTTTAAATCGCTTGAAAGACAGAAGCCAAGAGAAGTTCAGCCACCCTTTTGATAAAGAGAACCTGGTTTGGAATGTGATGGTGCCAAGGGACCAAAGAATGATGGAAAACCCTTCCTGGGAGCAGGTTCCAAAGGGGAGAGACTGGCACTCCCTGAGCACACGTTACATCGCCAGCCCGGAGCTCAGAGGCCACGTCGCGTCCACTTTTCCTTTAGCCTTTACTCTCAGACTATGCTTGTGAGATCATTATTAACATTCCCATTTTACAGAGCATAACATTAAAATTCAGAGATTTTGAGGGATGTGCTCAAGATGATCAAACTAGCAAAAGATGGAGCAGAAATTTGAACTTGTGTCTCTGGCAGAGGTTCCCTGCCCATTGCGTTACACTCTCACGGAGAGAACGCTGTCCTGAGGGGACAGGTGGGAGCATGTCCACAGCAGGGGAGGATGTGTTTCAGGATGGGGGGGGGGCTCTGAACGTGGCCTCCATCGTTCCCCGAGGCTACCCAGGGAGGCTCTGTGCCTGGACCCCACCCCCTCCCCTCCCCCACGGAACTGGGCTTTCGTTTAACTGATGCCCACATGAACTCCTTCCCAACCACCTCCTCTAGCCTTCCAGACCAAGGTGGGTAATAGTTCGTCTGTGCTCCCCAAGAACATCCACAATCCCCTTTCCTGTGGGATTGCACATGGTGCTGTCATGCAGCAGTGGCATATGGTAGTTACACCTACAGTGACACTAACCTGGTTCAAATCCCAATCCCAACACTTCCTAGATATGTTAGCTTGGGCCAGTTACATAATGCCTTAAAAGCCTCTGTTTTCTCATCTTTAAAATAGAGGTAATAATAGTGATAATTCTTAGTGAAATTATTAAGATTAAATGAAATAGCCCATATCCAGTCCTTAATGAAATGTCTAGCCCACAGTAAGAATTTCAGAAACGTTAGCTGTCCTTATGTCTCTCCTACAAGGCTGTAAGTACTTTGGAGACAGCAATTTTGATCTGGGCCTCTTTGAATAGGCTTGGTACATACTGAGTAACTAGTGACAATTTGTAAAATGCATGACCGTACTCTCTGGTTGTGACGTCATTTATGTATAGAAGGCTTTAAGAACTTTTGTTGAGGGTTTCTTTACTACCTGTCACTTGGGTTGACTTGGTAATGAATTCTGTGAATATGGCTAGAAAATTCTTGGGTTGTAGGGTTCATAAAACAAGCAAATAAGATGGAAATCAAAATGGGGACAAAAACTTGCTAAGTAACAAGGCTAGGTTTAAGTCAAGAGCAAGCTGTAAAAATACCAATAGCTAGGAATCCCCTGCACAGGTTTCCAAGGAGTCTAGACCTTTCCCTCATGACTAAGGAATTAGGAAAGCTTTCAAGGAATTTTTTTACCAAGTTATCAAAAAGTTTTAAATAGATCCCTCCACCAGTGTGTTAGCTCTTGGGACACAGTATACCCCTGTGTTTCTGACTTTAAAAATATTCCCAGGCATTAAATGTGGTGCCTTGTATCTAACCATCTTAATCAGCTGAAATGAAATTACATAAAACTCCTCCAGGATCTTATTTCCTAATGGCTCTGGAACTAAAATTAGCTTTAATTCAATATGTTGTTTGTTCATCAATTTGCCAAAGGGAATGCAGAGGTGGGGGAGAGAGAAGAGGAACAGGCCGGGTTTATGATTTGCTGCTACATGATTTCAGGGAGTTTCTGAAGCGAAGTTCAGCTCTGTTTCCACAAAACCTGATGACTTCCCCAGTCCAGGATGCTGAAGCCCTTCAAGCTTCCGGATTATACAAAGCTTATCATTCGGATCATAAATCACAGAAGTATAAGGATGAAAGCATGCCCCAGTGGAGTCCTGGTGGATTAAAAAACAAATAGATCTGAGACATGTTTGTACAGCTGCATGAGTTACTCATAGCAAAGGCCCGTCCAGCCTTAGGATCGGCCTGGACTAATTTGGCATTGGTTTTTGAGTGCTATTGAGGACATATTGGTCCAGCCACTCTGAGCTTAGAGAGTGTTCATCATCAATCAAGTCTGTTTATGCAATCATTTAAATATAGGGTGTCTGAGCTTATCAGAACTCTCTGCCTTCCAAGCGCAACTCTCTGCTTTCCAAGTATGAAAAGTGTCATAGAACTGTCTACACTCTCCGTAAGGACAGCTCAGCCAAGGCTGGTTCTTTGCAGTCGGAACAGGAGAGGTGTTATCAAAAAATCAACTGGACTTCCCTGTGTATCCTTCACAGACACCCATAATATCCTGACATGGGTTTGATGCAAGATGGGGCTACAGGGATATGGAGAGCACTAACGATGAACCTACCACAGATACTGGACTTGGGAAGGGCCACCAGGAGGTCTAGAGGCAGTGGTAATTGTCAAAGAAGGGTGGTCACTTTAGCCATGAAGCCATAGCTCCAGCAAGTTGAACAGAGCAGCAGGATATCTGGACTTTGGGGAGATGCTGCAGAGTTGGATTGTTGTTCCACATTGTTCTATGAAGTCTGTCCATACATAACAGGTCTCTGAGTAGTGGCCAAGGAGGATGGAACAGGGCCCACACTAAGGAGAGGGGACTGGCAAGACCGTGTCTGGGCACGACGCCCACTGTGGCCGGGCTCTGTGGCCAAGCAGCTATTTAAGACTAGGGAAGGAACCCAAGGCAGACAATCAGCCTCCTGGACAGGGCCCTTGGCCACCTGGAGACCCAGGATGGAGACTAGTCAGATGCCTGTGGTTCATCTTTGACACAATAAGACACGTCCCAGAGTCCAAGTACAAGGGAAGAGATATCACTGAGGCCACATAAGTGGTGGCATTTGTGACTGGATGACTGACTCAGTGACTGTCAAGGTTGCAATTCCTTGTCTCTAGATGGGGGAGCCAGTGGGCCAGAGGACACCATTCTTATACATCCTTCTTTTAGGCAAACCTGAGCTGAAACAGATGGCCTGAATCTCCAAGAAGGATCAAGCAGAGGCAGGGCATTTCATCTATTGTTTGAAGAATCGTAAATTCTGATGACTTTCTTCCATTTCAATGTCACCTCTGTGGATGATATTACATCAGCCTAAACAAAGCTGCCCTCTGTGTGCTCTAGTGAAAAGGACATGTACTTTGTAAGCTGGTGACCTAGGTGCCACTCAGTGGCTGGGTGTTGAAGCTGCATTTAATTCCTTTCCACAACTTATGCCGTGTGCAGATAAAACGCACTGGGGAGTAATGAAGGAAAAATTTATTTTCTTATCTGAAGAATGAAAATAGTATAATTTCCTCATTACTTATGAAAATTAAATGAGTAATGTAGTTTGGTAGATATAACCAATAAATATTAATTCTCTTCTCTGTCATCTTGTATTCTCTCCATAAGATTAATATATCTGTGATATTTTCATTGGATTGAAAAATAGAATATGTTTTGACTTAAAAATAATCTTAATTCTAGGATAATTGAAGCAGTAAGAATAAATGATGCTTTTCACCACATTGCCCTGCAAATTATGATTGAGAGCAATGTTGAGTCATAAATTTTCTTGGTTTATTACTCTAAGTTCTGACTTGGTGTCAACACTAACACTCAGCATCCAAAACTATCTTAACCCGCTAAAGCATAACATGATGCCATAACCATCCAGGGAGATATTTTCAAGTTGCTAGATAACTAAAATAGAGGGAACTTCTGGAACTTCCAAATCTAACAGGGATGAGACTGTACATAATTGCACAGAAGGTTCAGTTTAAATGTAACCAAACTGAACATCCAAGTTGACACTGGGTCAATAAAATGTTTTTGCTTTTGTTTTTGTTTTGGCCAATAAGCCTTAAATTCTTCAGCATTCCCCTTTAAGAAGGAATAGGCACAAAATTGCTTGAACGCTGTTTGAAAGTAAGATTGCTTGGTGAGACTCCAAAAAGGAAAGGTGATGCAGATATTGGCATGATAAATCAACCATTTACTCTCTCACAGTTGATATTCAGCTGCTCTTGGTAACCTCCCGCCTTTCCGTGTCCTCTGCTCATCACCTGGAGGCAGCAAGGAGAGTCCAGTGGCCAAGAACATGCTCTCTTCAGACATGCTGGGATCCCAGATCTTTGGGTAAATTTTTTAGTCTTTCTAAATCTGTTTCCTCACCTTTAAAATGGGAATGATAACACCCACCCTACATGACTTTTGTAAGACTCAGTGAGATGATACATCCAAAGTGTTCATCACGATGCCTCATGCAGGTAAGAGCTGTTGTGCTGAATACTGTGGGGTTTGCAGGCACCATATGAAGAGGTCAATTCCCATCTCCCACACACATTCAATCTCATCTCCATTCCTTTATGTGCACATTCGTTCATTTATTCAGTCAGTCGCTGATTCACTTAATCATCACATGTAATAAATATCCACTGCGTGCCAAGCCCTGTCCCAGGGAAGAGGAGAGATGCAGAAATGGATTCAAGGTCCACCCTGCCACTACGACTTTGACAAGGTTAACCGAAGACTAGAACGTGGCCAGAGATCATAATAACACAAAGTAGAAAGTGTTAAGTGGCACAAACTACATTCCTTGAAATATGTTGTGTGTTGAAAAACAGGAGGGCTCACCTTTGCCAGGAGAATAGGATGAGCTGAAGCCATTTAAACCGAGCCTTGGACAAGGAGCAGAACTTGGACTCCCAGAGATGAAAAACACAAGGGCATTTCAGATCATCTGCTACTCCTCCCTGTGCAAATAAACTCCATGCCACAAAATTCCAAATCCACAGCATATAAGAGCTGCCCTATCCTCATCTTTCCATGGGGAACTGAGATGTGAAATGGGGAATGTGTCCAGGCTTGCACGGTTAGTTAGCGGCAGGTGCAAGCTGAAAATCCAGATAGCTCACCTCCCACCCCAGAATTCATCTGCTCCTCCAAAACACTCACTAACTAGCATGTGCCCACTTAAGGTCCTCTTTAAGTATTCTACTTCCACATGTCTACTTCAGTAGGGCTGAATTATAACAGACCCCGAATATGAATAACTTTGTTTGAATTTGGCGTAAACACTGGTGTGTGGCTGATGCCGGGTCTGCTCTGAGCTGCAGTCTGGTGGTCACTTACATCCATTATACAGTGACTACCTGGCACTGCTCCAAAGTGGAGACTGATACTGAGGTTAATTCCACACTTAGCTATTGCCCCTATTAATATTCATTATTTGATTACACAAATATTGATTGTGTTACTCTCATACTACCTAAATCAGACAATTTTTAATGTTTACTTTAGGACTGAAAGAATGGATGGCTGGATGGGACATTGGGTGGATGGACAGATAAGCTCTGTCTTTCATTAGCAGTAGACAGAGAACTGTGGCCCTTATACAAACAAAAGTCATCAGCCAAAGCTGGGCAATGAACTGAGATATTTTGCATTTTGAAAGTTTTGAACAAATATCCAATGGATGAGCAGGCAATAAGTGAGGAGACCCTGGATGGCCAACAAAATAGGAATAGGGCTAATTTAGAGAGGAAAAGCAGGGAAGGATGCAGATCCAACGAGTTTGGGCATCTAAAGTAGGATGAGATGGCATGGCAGCTTGGCCTTTGTATTGGGTTGAACTGTGTCCCCCAAACAGACATGCTCAACTCCTAACCCCTGGTCACATGACTCTGATCCTATTTGGAAACAGCATTTTGAAGCTGTGATTAGTTAAGAGGAGACCGAACTGGATTAGGGTGGCCCCTGAACTAATATATCCGGACCCTTATAAGAGGAAGGAAATGTGGACACACAGTCAGATGCACAGGGGAGAAGGCTGTGTGATGACAGAGGCAGGGTTGAAGTGTTGTGGCTGCAAGCCAAGGACCACAAGGCTTACCAGCCAACCCCCAGGAGCAAGGAAGGGCAGGCAGGTTTTTCCTTACAGGTTTCAGATGGAGGATGGTCCTGCACCTGGATTGAGGACTTCAACCCTCTGGAACCATGAGCCAGTACATTTCTGTTGTCTGAAGATGCCCAGTTTGTGGCATGAGGTTATAGCAGCCCTAGGAGACTCATGCAGCCTTCAAAGCCCGATGCAAAGGAGGGAGAAGAAAACTTCTGCTTCACTGCTTCCTTCTTCTTTTCCTTTTCTTGTCCTGGTAGGAATTACCCTAATAATTGCAGATCAGTGCCCATTAAACGGTCAGAACATGGTTGCAGTTCTTTCGTTCCCTTTTGCTGGTCCTGCCATTCAATGGGCCACAAAGCGGTCAAAAAATACAGGACGCGTGCTCAGCACAGCAACGAAACAGCTGCCTTGTGGTCGGCTTTCAGCAGAGGCCTAGATGCTTTAACAAGGAGGGTTCTACATAGTTCAGATGAGTTTGTCACTAGGAGTCTCAGCATTGGGCTTTTTGGGCCAAATCTCAGCTAATAATATTGATTTCTTTACTTCTGTTTGCCCTAACTCCCCAAGAGTATATCTCCCTCGGGAACCCATGAGGAGGGATGGCTGGGAGCCAAGCCAGACACACATATTCCTGGAATTCCAGATCATCATAACATCCATCCATTTTTTTCTAATGTCAGAGACACCTGGATTTAAATCCCAGCCCTGCCACTTACTAGAAATATAAGCTTGGACAGTTTCATATGGTATAAAATAAGAATCGTAAGAACAAGGTCACAGGGTTGTCTCAAAAGTTTGGTGAATTCATAAAAATGAATCCAGTTTGCAAATTGTAAAGAAATGTGCAACTATATAGTGGGGTCAGAGAGGAATTGTTTTAGTTCCCAACCTGCCCCTTACTATCATGCAACCTCGAACAACTTAATTCACTGCCCTCAGTTGCAATTTCTGCATCTAAGAAATGGATTTAATAATACCTTCCTCAGAAGATAATGTTCGTAAGTGATCTGAAAATCATAGGCACTTAATTAATGGTTCTCTTTACTACTGTTTGTGTTGTTTTTCTTAATAATCAGCTGTATGATTATTGAACCAGTACATCTGGTGAAAAGAAAAACACAGAGGACTCTGGCTCTTTGCACGGCTGTCTTCGGAACAAGCTGTCTTCTGACTTCATCACACCCGCCTGGGGGACGGGCAGATCCAGGACTAAATCTTGGGGTACAAAGGGAGAGGGCCACAGGGGATCCTGTGCCTGCCCTCTCTGCACTCGTGTCACCAGGACTCTCCCCTCCTGTTCAGGGCTCCTCAGCTCTTTGCCTGGAAGTGGCCCCTTCTACAGGCACATTCGGCAAAGCTCAGGACCCTCTGCCCAGACCATGGGCCCAGCACTGTGTAGCTTTGCATGAGTCACTGCTGCTGGCCAGGTAATTTGCTCAGAAGTAGAAAACATGCAATGCTCCTAAACCAAGACAAGAATCAACAAAGCCAACTGCACCCTTCACCATTTAATGGCACCACAGTGAAATCACAGCAGCTCGGTGCCAAGGGACTGCCCTTGAAAGGGCAGAAATTCATCACTGACCCTGTGTCCTGGAGCCCTGATATGGAGAAGCAGGCAGACCAGTGCCCTCTCTCTCTGGGCCTGCCCAGCTAACCAAAAAGACAATTATTACCCAAGAAATGAACTGACTTAGCTCATGTCAGAACTTTGTTAGGTAACCAGTCAGTCAACTACTCACATATGTCCTGAGTGCCCAGCTCAGTGTTTACAATGGGGTAAAAATGCCTGACTTTAAGAAGCTGAAAATCCAGCTGATGTTTTGTTTAAAAGTGTTCACTGGCAGCATTTTCTCTTTGCTTTCTTTTGTTTTCTGCTCATGGTCTCATTATCCTGAACTGAACTTGTTAGGTCATTTCTTTAGCTGAATTTTCTACTTCTTCCCTTGGATTCTAAAGCAAAAACAAACAGAAGCAAACTACGTATATGCCTCTATACTGTGGTACGAATCTGAAGACTTGGTCCCTGTTCTGTCACCATCCAGATACGTGGCCTAGAGCCAGCTACCTCCTTCCTCTGGGTCTGTTTCCTTAGCTGGAGAAATCCAGAAGCTGCATCAGCAGTCTTTAGAGTCCTTTCCAAGACTACAATACCAGAATTCTTCCAGCAGATCTGCTCCTACAAATTTAGATGTCTGCTCACTCCCTCCTCCCCTAAAAGCTTGTTTTCTGACTATTGGGCAAAAATCATATTTCAAAGAATAATTCTGGTGGCTCAGCATTATCAATGCTGATAATTTTAAGAATTGAGGTGGCAATGACAATAATACAAACACATTTTGTGCAAAGCATTTGAATGGTGCTTTATCTCTTCAAAGTACTACGTTCATTGACCCATTCTTTCATGGTGAGCCGGAGCAATGCATTTCATTGGTGGCATGCAGGAGAAGACAGCCTTTTGCAAACTCAGAGTGATAAAAAACCATTATTAGGTGTATATTAAAATTCTAATTTGCCAGATGCTGCAGACAGCCATAATTGGGCTTTGCTTTCCTTCCGTGAGACCAGACAAGGCAGAACAGACACATCCATAAATACTGGGTTCTGCTGCAATATAGAAAAGTTACTGAAAAAAACACTAAGGAAAAAAACAAAGTTATTGAGCTTTAGCAAGTCCATCCTCTATCTGGGCCTCGGTTACTCTGTCTGTAAACTGAGTGGAGAGTCAATTTCTTCCTTCCTTTCTAACTTGATCATTGTAAGAGCTCCGGCTCCATCACACCATACACGATCTGGGCAAACTCCTATTTCTCCCTCCTGGCCTCCCATCCAGGTAAACAGGAGAGGGGTGAATGCAACATTTTAAAGCCATTATGAGCAGCAGGAAAGACATTGCCATGAAGTCAAAAAAACATTAGACTTGGGTCAGGAGCCTTGGGCATCTTAATACAATTAAAACTTGGAATGAAAAATAACAAGCATCATTTATTGAATGAATTCAGGGCCAGACACTGCACTGTTGCTTTCATTTAACTCTCACAAGAAGTTGAGAAGTAGGCGTTGTTAGTCCCATTTTTTTTTTTTTTTTTTTTTTTTAACAAATAAAGAAACTAAAGCTCATAAATATTAACTAACTGTTCAAGAACCCAGAACTGGTAAGCAGCAGACCCAGAGTCACCCACACCCCCATCCTCTTAGTAGTCACTTATTGTTTCTTTCAGAACCTCAATTTCTCCTGTGTAGAATGGAATCACTGGAAACTACTTTATCAGAAAATTTAAGATAAATCAGCAAAAATAGGAAATGACTTTGAAGAAACATCCTATGTATCCAAGAGGAAATCACTGTGTCCTATCAAAGGAAACTAAGCCCCCAAATAGCTAGGTATGTTCCCTAACATCCTCATTCATTGGCAGGGCACTGAGGAAAAAACACCACTGCCGGGTTGGGGCATAGAATGAGACCATAGCCACAGGAGATCTCTCCTGCACCCAACCCATTCTTCTGACTCTCTCTTGCTCCCACCAAGTGCCACATTGGCAAGATGTGATGCTCCTCTTGAGTTGTCCAGTGTCAGCATTCATGTGTTCTCCCAGCCTCATTCATTCTGAACACAAACTGGAATGACGTTGCATTTGACTTTCTTACTCTAAGAAGCATCCCCCCCAAAATTTCATGCTTCACTCTGTCCTGGGATGACAACACAATATAAAGGAGCTCTGAAGTGAAAGATGAAAATAAATAACCAGGTTTGTTAAAGGATGTGGCTGTAATGGCTACACTTTCTTGAAAAACTTCCTATCTTCTAGCCAACATCTTACATTTCATTATTTGGTTTTCCTAATGATGCTCACTTAACCAAAATTTCAGCTCCACTGATGAACAATTAGCATGGCACGTTATAATCTACCATTGTCTTCACTTGTGCTGTGTCATTTAATAGTCACAAAGCATCTATCTCACAAGAGATAGTACAGATTTTTAAATGATAAGGCTATCATGCACAGAAGCGAGCAATTTGCTTCAAGTCTCATCCTTAGAAAATGTTTGAGCTGACCAAGAATCCAGGTCTTCTAACTCCCAATTCCATGCAACATCGATTTTCCCTGGAGCCTTCAGTTTGTTCTTCACCTACAAAGTGCAGTGACAATGCCTGCCTTGGTACCGGTTGCTAATTTTCTAGCAAATTTCTCTTCTCCCCATCCTCTCAAATTAACAGAAGCCTAATTTTTAGCTTGGCACATTTTACATAGCTACAAAACTGCATTTCCCAGCCTCCTTGCAACTCCCTGGGACGGTGGGACTAAATCCTTGTTTATGAGATGTGAGAGGGAATATTGCATGAGTCCTGGAAGGGATGGGATCCACTCTTCTCCTGCAAGATCTAACATTCATAGATAACCTTGGGCAAGGACAATACTCTAGACTGGATTCCCTGTAGGAAAGCTGGAGGGCTCTGCCTCTTCTGTGGTGGAGGAACCATTATGCCATCCTTGGACTTCCTAGGCCCTGACTTCTTTTACTGGGGAAATAGAAAAATATCGATCTCGTTTAAGCCTTCAATTTGGGGATATCTGTCATTTACTGTTTAACATGAACCTGATATACCTTATCAGGATTAGTAGAAAATAAAGAGGCCACAGATGTCAAGTTCAGCTAGAATGCATTTCCCTCTCATCTGAGTTCCCACTGAGGATGTTTGTGTGTGTGTGTGTGTGTGTGTGTGTGTGTGTGTGTGTGTGTGTGTGTTTCATAAGCTATTACATTGTATTTTATACAACCTCACTGTGACTTCTGAAGGGCAGAGACCTTATATTATTATTCTTTGTGTCACAGGTGCCAAGCAGATCAGCTGCAACAAAGCGTCTTCATGTAATGAAAATGTGCCCTATCTAAAGGCCATATAAAGGGACTACATAAAGCCTAAGAGCTGGTGCAAAAGCGAGGATTCAAGGCCATCGTTATGTTAGGATACTGCAAATTGAGCCACGGAAAATCCAAAATGAATAAAGTATCACATTCTCTCTGCTTTCCAGAGCATAGAAACAGTTTTTTTGACTGCATGGATACGTGCTATGCATTTAGTCTCAATAATTGAACTGATTGTATTCAAATGTAAGCGGTGATCTAATGCAAACACAAAGTAATTTGACACTAATTAGTTTTTCTTCTTAATGAGGAACAGAGGAGCAGCTCTACTATCCAAAATACCATATGCTGACAGAACAATCTCCTGATGATAGCCCATGGGTAGCAAAGCAGTAGACAATCGAACATATATAGAAATCATATACAGATTCCCAAGAATTGGCATCCGAATTATCATAGGCCCTCCGGATTAAAGAAACATATATCAGATGGCCCTGCTCTCAAAAAATCAAAGTCCAGTGTGGAGATCAGCATGCAAATAAATAATCACATACAGTAAGATAACTACAGTACTGAGTACATAGGAAATGTAGGAAAAGTGGCCATTGTATTTGCTTGGTAAAGAAAGAGAAGCTTTCATAGAGACAGAACCTTTTGAGTTAAAATCTGAATAGTGACTGGAGTTTTCCTGGTGGGCAGAGTAAGGAGGACACTTCAGGAAGAGAGAGCAAGCACTGCATACAATGGAGATGGGATAAAACCATGAGTAAGGAATTTGAAAGAGGCTCAAATTCCAGATTGACCATTTAGGGAAAGGGCAAGTTGTTCAATATTGCTACACCATGTGATCTCGTACCTTGCTACCCAGTTGTCCATTCCAGGTGAAAATTTTTCTTTGGGTTACGACAATCACCAGAAATCCATGACCCGGGGAGTGGGTGGTTTTCTTATTTATGTCAACCATGCACTGCTAAAGGAAAGTGAGAAAACTGAGATAGTCAGATCACATTAAGACTCCTTCCCAATCCCATAGTGGAGAAGTTCAGATAACCAAGAAGTTCTAGTAAACTCACAGAGGCCTAATTTTCCTTACTTCTTTGGAAGTTTATGATTTATTGCCCTTCCCATTCTTAAAGTTAGATGCCAGGAGCCCAGAACCAACAGGGAAATGGCACCCTCAGAAACCAGCATTTACTTGACAGCTTTCCAATAAGCAATTATTTTAGGCTTGCCATGCAATGTTTTTTATAGCTGCTGTTCTTCAGGTTAAAAAAATAATGCTTACCTGCATGATATGACAGATCCAAAGAAAGAAGAAAATGAATGGTCATTTCACTAATGGCACTCTGAGAAGAATGAGAAGCCTGATAACTAGCCCCGAGAATCCCTCATTTTGACATCAATGACTTCACCCAACTATACTTACTCGAAGCTCCAGTTTAAACATGGCATGAATCTTCAATCTTCAGGTTTCAAGGACTTGGATTTTAACCATTTGACTACTGAAAATGTCCAAAATAAAATGTTGGCCAGAAAACATGGAGTGGGAAGGATTGGGACCTAAGGGGATATAGAGTTAATGAGTGTATAAAGAACACGCTAAGACAGAAATGGTTCTACAAAAAAACATTATGGGATAGAGGCCAGAGTATTATTTTCCTTCTCTCTGGAATCATGATGCCGTACTACCTGTTTTCTAATATCTGTGAACAGTTGCTTTATATATGTTGTCCAGTGTCATTCTAGAACCTGATAGAGCCAGAACCCCAGAGTGGGACCTGGCAAGGACACTCTGAGGCTGGTGCTCTGCTGTTGAGTAATACACTGACCTTAAGCTTCTGATCCAGCTCCTCAAACTAGTGTCTTTATTTGCAATGGTTTTATTCTTTCTCATAAGCTAGAAGGCTGATCAGGCCCAGGCTATTTATTTATTGATTAGTCCAAGTAGGTGCTTCAATGGCACTTCCAATTGCTATCAACTAAGAAGAGAAGGTAAAGCCCAATATTATTAACTGCAGAGATCAGAGAAAATCTGGAATTGGCTTCTGGAATGCCAAACTTCTTGACCATTCCACTGATGGAAACTAGAAAAATACCAGAGAGCTGAAATTTTCCTTTTTTTTTTTTTCCTAGATCTTAACTTTCTTAGGGCAATATATATTAATGTATATTAAGAAAGTTAAGATCTAGGGGAAAAGAGCCATTCTATTTCTTATCTATGGATGAGGCATCTCAGTCACCCTGTCAGCAAAATGTACCACTTGTGTGGCTCTAACAGCCTACTCTCAACAGGTCAAAGAGTAAGGAAGATGAGTCATACATAGGCTTTCAGAATTCTGGAGTCACTTGCCATAGATATCTAAACATGTAATTTATTTTCAGATTCCTCCAAAGAAGGAAGGATAAAGGATCAAGAAGCTCTCTTTAAGTTCTTGAGGGACTGTAATTTGCAGGAAAGGATTGTATGTTGGTGAAGTAGAATTTAGGACCAGGGGATGGAAGCTATATTGAGACAAATTTTCACTCTATATAAGGAGAAAGACATTTCTAACGTGGAAGCTACCTAACTGCAAGATGAATATGCAATCACTGTATGTGTTCACACTGAAGTGGAAGGACCTTCCTTCCTTATATTTGAAGGAACGATGGACTATATCACCAGTTATTCCCAAGTGTAAGATTCAATCATCCCTGCCCTCAGTCTTGAAGATTATACAATTTTCTTAAATTCCTTTCCAAAGGATAGGAATAATAAACAGAAAATATTGCTCCTGCCTAAATAATTGCAATTCCCATTTTCACTCTGTCTGCCATATAAATTTATTTGACATCTTTTACTACTTGGTTTAACAACATTTCATTTAGCAAATAGGAATCCTGCTTCCACCATCATTATATGACTCTAATGATACACATAAGATGGAAACCAACACATTTAGTTTACTTTTGAAATGAGCTTGGGCTCAGATTCAAGAGAGTCCTTGAAATGTGTTCTTGGCACATCTTGATTCTACAAACAGAGAGGAAGGTCAATGCACATTCCACTTCAGGAGACCACAGTGATTTCTTTTCTGACAACCTGAAAAGTTCAATTCTTTTCATTCTGATCTTGGAGAGTCTTTAAATTCTTCAATTTCTCATAAATGGATCCAACTTCATTTCTTCCAGGAGACACTTGGGAGAAAGACAATCACATGCAGCACCATTTTTTACGAGAACTAATGAGATATTGTCAGTAAAGCAGGTTGTGCTCCCTGGAAGAATAGCACCAGGAACAAATTCAGTATCAACAGCATTCTTCTGCTTAAATTGGCCCTTCTCTCCCAAATAAAAGAATTACAATTAAGCACAATCAAGTTTCCTTTAAAAAAAATTGCTGCTCAAATTTGCAAAAGTAAAAGACCCATGTTTATGAATCTGAGTTTGTAGGCTGGAACTGAAGCAAACTACAAATTCTGCCAGTGCCATTAGCTTTCCCTTTGCAGGTTCATTTCATGCTCCCTGATTTCTAACGATCCACCGGCCCTGACCCCGGAGGACTGCTGTGGTGAGACCCAGCTCCTAACCGCGTCCCAGTGATGGCCATCGCCCTTGGCCCTGGCTGGGTTCTGGAGAGTCTGGTACACACCACCTAATCTCCCTCCCATCTGAGGAAAAAGCGAAAGAAGTGAAGGGTAACTGCTCCTGTTTTATTCATGCGGTGGAAATTTTAAATTTAGGAAACCTATACTCTGCTGTGAAACGTGTTCTCTTTTCTGACAACTTTTTCATCAAAGCAACATCCCATAGAACCAATCACTCCTTATTTCCAGAAAGTGTGTTTATACTTTTAAATGTTAATATATACAGTCTAATACGTATTGGCTTTTAACTTAATAATGTTCTGATATTTTATAGTTTAGCAATGTATACCTATATGCATTTATTTACTTTCAAAACAGTTCTCTAAGGAGGGTTTATGATGTTGCAGATGAAAAGGCAGGACTTGAAGAGAAGATTGTCTAAGACCCAATGATTATTAAACAGCATGGCCACAACCAGTTTCAGGCTTTTTGATTTCCTGATCCACTACCCCTCCCCAGCAGAGCCCCAGTGTGAGGAATTAGGTAATTGGGCTTTTTCTCATGTGTGTTAATTTATCTAATCTAAATCAGTACATCTACTTCTTTAGGAAAATTTTCAGCATCCTCCTATCCTTGAAGACTTTTGTAATAGGAAGAAATTCAAGAAGTAAATAATTGTAAGATTCACTTTACACTAAAACATGATTCCCAACACCACCTAGTGTTGTTGTCAGATTTCCCAACGTGTCCTGAGAGGCGATCAGCTTAAAAGTTAATGGTTATTTATTTTCTAGGCTAGTTGGTAACAGCCAAGAAAATTGAGTTCAAGTGAAAGCCCTTCAGTTCACTATTCATAAATTTAAATAATGTCACTTATGGTAGGCAGCACATGAAACATTCTGGTCTCTCTCTCTTTTTAAATTTTTGGTTTTTATTTCAGTGTTCCCAAAAGAAATCAGTAAGTTTGAGTAAGCAGATAGGCAACAGTTTGGCTAAGGACCACCAGAACTGAGAACTACAAGCTTCCTCTCATCCTGAGGAACTGTTTGACTTGAAGTTGAAAGGGATTTAACTACTGCAGAACACCATCTTCCAACATTGAAAGGTCTTCAGCTTACAAGTGACAATACTCCTAAGACAGGAGGTGCGAGTTTCAAGTTAGTGGACCTGACAGATCACATACCATTTATGTCATTGGTGCTGAAACAGCTCACTCTTCCAGAAACAGTTGCTCCCAAGTCTACTGACATTTACCATTGTACTTCTCCCATCTCTTCCTAGAGAATTTGAAAGCTCCAAGCATCCTCACCCCAGTGGGTGTTTAAAAATAGGCCTTTCCTAAGGATGCAGATATTGTCTGAATCCTTGGTCCCACTGGCCTTGGGAGATAACACTAGTTGGTCTCCACTTTAGCCTGCCCTGAATTCTGGGATCAATACTGGAGGCAGGAAGTGAAATACAAGGTTAGTAGAGTGTAATCTTATTTACTATGGAGTCCAGTGGAAACAGCTCACTTGTTTGGCCTGTTAGTTACCTTTTTCATTCCACTCCAAATCAATGCCTGGAAAGACTAGTCTTCTGCCTGGCCTTTCTGTTCTCCATCACCAAAATCCTGTCCTGAACTCCAATTCCTTCCAGAGCTCTTCTCTTTCTTGTCTACCAAGTCTCCAAACCAAACATTTGGATGACATCTCCTATATCAGCTACTGCCAACTACAACATCTCCAAAATCCCTAGTTAGTGATGTTTCTGTGCTCTGTCCCATTGTCCTGCCTATTCTTTCTCTCACTGAAGTCATTTAAATTCAGAGAAAGCATCAAATTCATGTCCCCACATGCCTGATTCTGGTGAAAAGAAAATAGCATCTGTCTTCTTCCAGAGCTCCTCAAATAGTAGCAAAGATTCAAGAGCAAATTCTGGAATGGATTTTCACTAAGAAGGACAGGAAGAGCCTGGAAGAGAGACCCTGGGACCTACGTTCACAGCCCCCAGCATCTCCAGTCTGAAGAGAGGGGCCGTTACCATTGAACCACTGGAGCGGTTAGGAAATGAGGGAATGAGTGGTCCTGCCTCTGTCCAGGCGAGTCACTGATTGCCATGAAGCGTTTCATCTGTCCAGTGCTGGACGGAGTAATTATGCATCATACCATTTCCATCACTGCCCCTTCGAACAACTATGAAAGTTAACTTCATAAAATATCCCAACGCCTTTGATCCCAGTTTTCTTCCAAATCCAAGAAGCAATATGATTACCACTTTTTCACTTTCTAGAGTTCTACTGTTCCAAAGAACTCTATAAACGGGAAGCATTGAAAAAAAAATCATCTCTTGAGTGTAACAGAGTTATAGATCTCCTTAATGGAAATGTATCCTTTAACCTTGAATATTTAATCTCCAAACTTTTCAATCAACTTGAAATCCTTTACTGAAATGCTTTGGCCTTAGAGTTTATTTGATTTCCATTTACGGCATAAGCTGATGGCATATACCCTTCTGAGATCTGGTCTTCCTCTTCGGGCACTGCCAGGCATGCTGGATGCCATCCCTTGCTAAGAGGGTGGATTTTGTCTTGTTTTATAGTCTTGTTGATTGAAAGAAATCAAAGCAGGAAGAGTTTTTGGAGCTCTTCAAGCACGACCCCTTATTTCATAGATGATGAAGCTGAGATGGATGGATCACAAGGCACCCAGCTAGAACACAAACAACTCAAGTCCTGACTCATTAACAGTTACTGAGTTTCTACTCTGTGCCTGGCACTGCACTTGGTTATGCAAATGCAAAGCAGAGTTTCTGACCCCCAGAAGCCCATGCCCGACACTGCTTCCTCCTTAAAGCTCAGACAGAAAGCTACTATGTAAGGCATTTGTCCTCAATCAAACTACATTTTCTTAGGAAGCTTCTGGAGGCTTTTCATTTTATCAGCCTCAGAGGACAAACTCACTGGGCTAAAAAGTGAGTAATTTACACTAAGCTAAGTGGCTGAAGAAGAGAGAAGGACAACCCACCCCATTACCCACACCTCCTGTTCAGCCCCACAGTCAGTGGCTATGATTTCATCTGGAGCATCTGTGGTCAGTTTGAAGCAGAGGCAGAAGAGTGCGGTAGAAAGATCTTTGAAGTCAGATATACCAGGTTTGTATCTCAGCCAAGAAACCCGTTTGACCTTGGACAAGTCACTCTTGGACTTCAGATCGGATAAAGGGTGTGCCCAGCCTGGGAGAACTCATCACATGGGAGCTGTGCTCACCCAGTGTTGCCTGAAACTGAAAGAACCTAATGCATTTTCCCCCTCCATAGGGCCACGGTGACCACAGTTCTGGATTCTATTACGGAAGAAGGCTCATGGATAAGGTGCACGCTTCTTCAGTCCTGCCAGTCTGGAGATGGAATGGACCTTATGGACCGAGATGGAAAGTTTGGGACTTGCACAGAGGCTGTGGAGGCAGCCAAGGGCTCCAAGACCCAACCTTGCTTAGGCAATAGCAGCCAGGGTTATAAGCTTTATTCATTTCAACTTCTCATGAGATTTCATCTGGGGAAAGGACTCTGTACTTCAAACACGTCTGTAAACCATGGCACCATCCCCAGCCCTTCCACTGAGATTGGGGTTCCACCTACCAGAGACCTCTGGTGACCCTCCAGCCAATTCTCTCCCCGTTCTCCCTCTCACCCTCCATGCTCTGGCAGATTGGATACTTCTGGTTTCCAAATCCAGCAAGCTTTTCTCGCCTCTTGCCTCTGCACTGCTGTACCTGGTACCCAGAATGCCTCCCCTCCCTTCAGGTTTGCTCTCCTTCAGGAAGACCAAGCCAATCCCTACCCTTGAGAAAGCCAGACTAGGGAGAGCCTCCTTTTTGCTCTCATAGCATCCTGTGCTTCCTCAGTTTGTGAATCTGTCTTCTGCCTTAGACATGAACTTCTTGTGGACAGATATTCTGTTTTCTATGCATAGTGTTTAACGTGGTTCCAAGCACTCATAGGTTCATGCCAAATGATTTTCAAATCTATTAATGATATGCATATATTTAAGTTAGCTTGGAGTGGGATTGCTGCTAATGAAAGTCACAGGGTGTGAATGTCTTCTGCAACCATGTAGCTTGTCTGAAGTGCTTTACGCCCTATCAATTTTCAATCCCTAGAAATATCCTGAGCAGGGCAGGCACTCTTTGGCAAGGAAGGCAAAGCATCCTTCACCTGGGATCCCCCCCAATCTGCATTGAAAGTGCCCAGATGCAGCCACTTCTTTGCACCGATACTGCTCCCCGGTGCCTGTGGAATCCAAAGCCTGTGCTGAGGCCCAGAGTGAAGCAGATGAAGTTACACAAGATCAAAAAGGTTAACAAGTTTTGTCAATTTCCACTTTACATCCAAGGTGGAAAAAAAATAGGAAGGTTTTCAGGCAGAAAAGCATCTTCTACTCCAACTACCAAAAAAAGAGAGTCTTGCCAACGGCATCTTCCCTTAGACATCAAATTGCTCTGCTGACAGCATTTTTAATCAAAAAGTCCAAAGAAGAAAGATGAGTGGAATTTACAAAGATGCACCCAGAGGGAATAAATGAAGACATTTGTTGTGTTTCTGCTGGGGAAAAGAGGTAGCAGTGAGCCGTGCCTCTGCCCTGGTGGCTCTCGGACTTGTTGTTGGACCGATTACGCGAAGCCCATGGACATATTGACCCAAGCAGCATCGCAGGGCCCCTCGGGACAACGTGCTGTCACCAGGAGGATCCCAGCTGTGCAGGCTCATCAGCCCACTGGGACCACCAAGGGCAGGGATGCGCGACAAGAGGAGAAGGCGATGACAACCAAGAAGGATTGAACCTCGGCGGCAGATCCCCTCACCCGGGGGGCCTTGGATAATCTGAAGAATCTTATGAATCTTGAATTTTCAGTTTTCACCAAGTTAAATCACTTTATCTAGAAACCTACCATGATTTACACTTGTCTCCATACATCTCTGCTTGCCACCAGAAAATTCTGAGGATGAAGAAGATTTTTATTTGCTATAAAACTTGAGCATTTCAGGGTCTAGTTTCCCAGGGACAGGAAGGAGAATAAGGGGAAGAGAGAAAGGATGAAGGGGAGAATCTGTGACGTCTTGAGCTGGTACTTCTGGCAGCGAGCACAGAATGACCAGCAAGTATTCAACATGAGGCTCACGTTTCCTTCAAAGCACTTTTTAAACTTTCAAAAATCTGTTCTGCAAGTCATGCCGTCCTACTACAGGAGATACAGTTCCTAGAACGTAAAAGATTCTTAGTACCCCGTGATGGAAATGATGTGATTTGATTGGGTTTACTAATCATAAGGCAAATTGGCAGAACTTTTCTTCAAGTTCTATCGAAGAGTCTCACCTCCTCTAGCTCCCTGATTATGTGGATATCATCGTGCCAGGATTCTCAGCAGAATTAGACGAACCAACATACACAGCCCTGTGTATACTGAATGTCACAAGCAGGACACAAGCAGGGAGAAGACAGTGCATCCTGTAGAAAAAGTTACAGTGCCCCTTGTCAGCTCCCCATAGCTGGACTCAGTGCACCCACAAAAGGAACAGGTAGAAAGCTAAACGCCAGGGGCAGGGAGGTGTGTAACATGCACGCCTGCCTCAGAGAGCTCTGGTGTGGGGAATGACAGGGCAAACCAAATGTGCAACAAACAGTGGGCAACAAACAATGCCCACAGAACCTGGTAAGAACCAAAACGTTAGTGGGCAGAGGTGTCATGGGGGCTCAGAGGGTGGGCCAGTTACACCTGGGTGTGGCGGTGAGGTGGGCTGGTGGGAAGTGTTCCTGGAAGGAAGTAGCTTAGAACCTGACACGTGATCATCAGGAAGGGAGGAAGTAGAAGGGCATTTGTATCATGCAGATTCCCAACAGGAAGGAGGTATCACTCTCAAAAAGGATAATTTGAGAAGAGTCTATTTCAAAGGGACTATTTACAAAGGTTTGGGTGGGGGAAACATGCAGTGCAGTACCCCAGGGATAGAAGACACTGCACTTTTTTACCAACCCTAGCCCAAGAGAATTAGTGATCACCAGAAGCCAGAAAGAGTAGCTTAGATCTGGCTGCCGGGAAAGGAGTGGTGGTCACCAGTCAGGGGACCCGGTCAGCTTCAGGGAGTCTGCAGGGTCTGGCGTGGGAAATGCATGTTCTGACCTCATTCCCTTCCCCCCAGCAGCCTGCAGGAGGTGCTCTCATTGGCCAAACCCAGGTGGAAGCCGAAGCGCTTGGGGCCCTGTTGCTATGGCCAGCCTGGCAGCACGGGGAAGGGAAGAGAGTGGGTCTGGAGGGCCCAAAGAGGATGACTGCCCAGTGTGGGCACCAAAATCACAGTAGAGCAAGGACCTGGAATAGAAACACCGTGAGCTGCTCAGGGAAGCATGAGAAGCTGGGCCTGCTTACAGCCTGCAGAGGTATGGGATGAGAGATAGGTAGCTACCATAGGCCTGTGCTCCAACCTTGAGACAGTAATGTTTCATGACCAGGCCTGAGCTGTGAGACCCTTCTCCCTGATGCTCAGTTCCCACTGTGAGCCCCACAGCCAACTGCGGTTCTTCTGCCCCATCTGATCCTGCCTTGGCTCCCTGGTAATGATCAAGGGTCTACACTAGTGGTCAATGGAGAGAACCAGTGAGCTACGGATCCTGAACCTGCTCCCCCATACTCCAGCCAACATGGGTTGGGAGCATCATCGGGCAATGCCCAGGCCTGGCACTGAATGCCATTGGTTAACAGTGAGATGCTTGCCAGGCCCTGCTGTGACTCCATCCCTTCTCTGTGGCCTCTTCCCCAAACCAGAGCCACTAGATTCCTAGTTTTAACTCAACCATGTCTCAGAACCCATCTTGTCTTCAAGAAGTGGGATTTATTCTGTGCTTCAGTTCCTTAGTGTCTCCTCTCATAACCTGCCTCCTGGCCCAGACCCTTCCTGGTTCTGAAGAGCAGCTCCCCCGGAATCTACCTAATGGCATCATGTATCGGGGACTGCCAGCTTGTGTGAGCTGAGGGATAGCAAGCTCTGCCCAAGAGGCTCTCCTGTTTCCTATGGGTGTGACAAACCCTGCACACAAGAGGAATTGACACACTGAGACCAACAGTTTGCAGGTGAAGAGAACTTGATCCAAAGAGGGCTCAAGATTATAGGGCATTTAAGTCTTTCAAGTCTCCCACTGACATGCGAAGAAAGGAACTTAACAAGAGAAAATTGTATCTGACTGTGGAAAAGGCTCTGGGGACAAAGGCCCAAGATAAAAGCTTTAAGGGGAAAGAACTGACATATAGCGAAAGCACATTGTAGATTCTATAACATGTCTGGCCCTGTTCTAGGAATTTTGTACCTTAGCTTAAGTAACGATCCAAAAGCATTTCCCAATTTGCCAATTGTTTCAGCCCGACTCAGCCCCAAGACCAAAGAACACACCAGGCAAAAAGTTCCCCGTGAATTTTAACACGGACTTACTTACAGGAGGATTTTTCCCAGTGGCAGCCAATCAAAAAATGGAAGTCAATGAGCAAACAAGAGGAAGAGGAGTTCCTTCTGTAGCTCAGCAGAGCCTCCTGAGGTTTGTTACAAAGAAGCCTCAGCTATGTCTCATAAAAGTTGATTTCAGCAGAGCCTTGTGAGATTTGGTTACAAAGAAACTTCAGCCCAGTGTCCCGAAAAATTGATTACCAACCGTGATTAGGCTCAATGACCTTCAATGTCTGTGCTCTCATCACGGGGGACCAGAGTGCTCAAGGATCCCCCTTTTCCCTAAGGGAGAGAGTGGGTTCCGACCCCTCGGCTATCACACCAATCTAAATTACCCTTTCCATGTGCTCTAACACAGCCAGGTTCCTTTCTTTCAGATGGGGCTCCATGCACTGCCATACAGGACATGCAACCACAAGACTTCACGGAACGCCATTCACACAGATTCCAGTGCTGCCGGCTTCCCCTGGAGTTGTGCAGTGCATGACCTGCACAGCCTTACTCCACCTCAATCTGCAACCCCACATTCATTAGTGGGAGTATTCGATAAACCAATCTGTAGGGTATGTGAGTACAATAGCTCCCAGTACCTAGGAGACGGTGCCAGGCGTATAGTAGATGCTCAATTAATGCTTCATAAATCTTTAATAAACCATCTGCACAGAAATTCTGCAGATTAGGAAGTCAAAGTTCAGCCCTTTAGTAGCCTGCACAAGGTCACTTGGTCATTAATAAGGAGGGAATAAGAGATGGAGTCGGTATGTAAATCTGCGTCTATACGGCTCCTGTGTCTCCTATCATTCCATGAAGTTTCCAAAATATACTAGCATGATGTATGTTGAAATCAGGCTGGGGATAAAATAGAGATCAGTAAAAGTGGAGTCACAGGAGCCTAAAAGCCTTTACTGGTGCCCACCTAGCCGTGGCTTTGCCTGAGCCCCCTGGGTAATTTGTAAGATCCCCACCAGACTTCCCATCTGTCAAGAAAGAGGGAGCAGGCAGGCTCTGAGACGGGCAAAGCAGAATCTCCCAAGGCCAGCGGCTGACAAGCTGGCAACAGCCTCTTTCATGCCTCCCTGGCCGCATGTCCCTGTCACCCTCCACCTCCCGGACAGGCGGCCTCTGCCTCTCTACACCCGGCGCCTGCGTGGGTGCACTGGGGCCAGTCCTGTGACCGCAAGGAGGGCACGAAAGGGCTCTTTCCCTCGTCATCATAGAACTCTCCAGAAGCCCAATTAGGGTTTATGGCCCCCCAATATATCCTTTACAAGCCCCATTTTCCCACATGTCACAGACTCAGAAGATTAAGATTGGAGCCACTGTAAAACTGATATACACCATGTCAGAGTATCTTCATTTTTGGGGGGTTTTCAAGGATGAAGAAAAAAAGGAACACTTACACACTAAGAATTTATGGCCTGTTTTTATCAACCTCTGCTGTAAAGAGCAGGCTTTTCTAAGTGGCCTGCTACAGACAATTTGCTCACAAAGGTGCACTTGGTCTGGTGATATATATATGTATATATATTTTTAAATGAAAGCAAACAGAAACAGGATCTACTTTGGGCACATGCAGACTCGAGAGGCAGGTACAGGTCACGTGTAGGAAAGCATCGAGCACCGGGATGCTGAGAGCCTCTGGAATGCCTCCCCGATCCCCTGCCCACCTCTCCTTATTGCTCTTTTGAAATAAGCCTTGAGCAAGATGCCTCCAGGTGTATAGAAAGTAGGAGGACACAGAGCTGATTAGCATTCGTCAATCCCCAGGCAAGCGTTTTTCTAAGACGCCTATAGCAAAATTCATATTTCTTTTTAATAAAAAATAAGATTGGCTTTTTTCTGATTTTTACACATTGTGTAATTGAAGCCTTCTGTGTAAGTCTTCTTTTGCCCAGATTTCCTTATACTTATGTCCTCAGAGCAGAAAGCAGGCCCCTTTCTGTCTACACAGGCTGGGCAATGTCTGTGCCTTGAAATACACTCTTGTCATATATTTGGCTCATATAACTCTTGAAAGAAACTCTTTATTCAATGCTTTGACATTTTCTATCCTGATAAAAGTTGATATGGATGGAGTCATTCTGGCCCCACCTCTAATTTTTGCCAGAAGGAAAATCAATGAAGAGAGACTCCAGTCCAGGCTTGGCACTGGTGGTTTACTCACCATTATCCCCCTGGGTGAGTTAAAACCCCTTCAGTTTCATTTTGATTCCCTGAGTGATGGCGATAATAACCTACCCATGCCTACCTATAGCCATTGTAAGTGTTCGATGAGATAAAACAGGTAGAGGATCTTAGGAAACTATGGAACGTTATGCAAATCATCATTGCTCTCTGGAAGTTTCCAGTGGAGTTGACATCAGGTGGAAAATAGATTATTTTGAGCAACTGTGCATTCCTTTAAATGTTTGGTTTTAATGTGTCAATCCAACTTTTGAATAATTCCTTAAGAATCGGGGATCACATTGATAAGCGTAACGGGCAGGGAAGAGATGATGTGAGATGGATTTGGAGAGCCGGCCAGGAGCCACCTCACGGGAGACGCTACCTGCAGGGCAGAGAAGGGGCATCTTATCCTTGGGGAGATCAGGGCAGGGGAGTGACCTGTGCTGTCATCTCCCAGCTTCCTTGTGTACAAACATCATGGCATCAGGAAGAGTACTTGGAAGACTTCAGTGCAGGATAGAGTGGAGCATGGCTTGAAGGGAAGACAGTGGCGGAGACGCTTTGGAGGTGACTTGGTAAGGATTTGCTGGTGGATTAGGTGGGAGGGGTTAGGCAAAAAGGAAACCCAGAGAATGACCTTCTGGTTTTACTTGAGTAGCTAGATGAATACGAATGTCATTTATCGAGATAGAAGAAGCTAGAGGAAGGAATAAGTTGTGGATAGAAATTGAGAATCCTATTTTGGCCGTGTTCATTTTGAAATGCCTAGGAGACCTTCAGCTGGCCCCCAACTATTTAGCTGTGTCATCCCTGCTGATCACTGAGAACAGCTGCAAAACAAAAGTCCATGCTTCACTCTGAGAGATGCATCAACTAAAATAGGACAAGTCAGCAGGAATGAGCTATGGTTTACACAACCTTCCAGAATGGTATTGATGAGGACATTTTTATTTTTGGTGTCAGAAAACCAATTGCAATGGATTTGATTTAAAAGGAAAATCCACTGGCTCTTGAAACAGAAAATGTCCAAGATGATATTCACACATTGCTGGTCAATGTGCTCAACGTCTCAAAAATCTGCCCCTCAGCTCAACTTCATTCTCAGGCAGAATCCCCCAGGAAATGGCAGGGAGCATCCAGGGTCAGTCCTGAGTTTATTTCCGATCAGCCCAGTGATGCCAGAGAAAACAGGAACATTTTACCCAATAGCATCAAAAAGCCATTGGCCACTTCTAAGCTTCTGGCCGACCCTAGAGCAGAAGCGGGGGTCAACTTCTCACAAAACACACAAACTGAGGAGGGGGGTCCCCGAAGGGCAATAGAGGGGCTTTGACCAGAAGAAGAGGACATTGCCATTGGACCAAGCCAATACCAGGGGGCCCCTAAAACAGCTTATAGAAGTAATTTGATTTTGTTTAACACAACAAAGTTTTGCAGAACTTTGCCAACACTACATAAACCTTGTGATTTATCTAACAACATGCATGAAAATAATAAAGAGGGAATATTTCATTTTCTGCTGAAGAAAAGTGATTGTTATTGCCACACACTACAATTAACTCTGCCTGAAGTTAACAAATATAAAATTATGATAGAAAACAGAATTGTATACCTGTCAGATCTTCAAACAGCAAACTTTCTAAATTTTGAAGCAAGAAAAGAAAATGTTGCCAGTTTTGCCTTAAGAACTTATAACTTTGGTCCAACCAAACAGCCGAGGGGGAACACGCCTGCACGGAGAATCCTTTCCGGCATCCGCTCATGTACCCGAGCTTTACGCGATGCCTCCCGCACGTGCCAGCCCTGGCTGCCAAACCGAACCGACTGGCTCTCTCTCCGGGTAAGACCAGAATTTGATTCTTCTGATCTGCATAAAAACCTAACCTTAATGCACCCAGAAAGTAAGATAAGTTAAAGGGCCTGGTTCGCCCTTTGTACCCTATTAATTTCAGAGCCAGGCATTAACCACAATGTTTTATCCCCCTGCCCAAAATGGGTGTCATCTCTGCTCATTGAAACAGTCACAGAGCCCCAGAGTTGGTGACGCACAAGCTCACCTAGGAAGGGCGGCCGCTGCACCTTGCAGGGACAGCCTGGGCCACCCCTCCCAGGAGGTGAATATTCTGACCATTTGGTTGTTCCATCCAAGGCAAAACAAAGAACGAGTGATGCAACGCAATTCCTTTTGTAGACATTAGGGCAGGAGGCTTTGCCTACTCCTTCATGGAAACAGCAAGTTCTCTTTCCTTATTGCAGTGCAGAGTACATTATACCTACACACTCTCCCCAAAATAAAAGACTTTGCAAACTCTGCTGAATAGAAATGCCAGGCAATCTCAGCTGCTCCTTTGGCAAGGAAATGCCTTCAGATGAAGGAGCTGGAGGTCTCACCCCCAGATGAGAGGCTTTCTCTAGGGCTCCCCACAACACTTTCAAGTATCTACATGTGCCCCACGCACTTCACATACATTTCAAGAGGTTTATTCCTGTACAGAAGACAGAAATGTAGCATATGATTAAAAAAAAAAAAAACATCATGTAACGGATTAAATAATGGAAATCTATAAGAATAACAAACAAGGCTTAGGACTAATCAAGACTTCCCTAGATGAAAATTAGGTGAGTGTGATAATGCTAGCATTGGATTCTATAAAGAGAAATCAGCTCACCCAGACTGACTCACACCCAGACATCTAGATCCCGATAGATAAATGGGCAAAATATATGAATAGATGTTTCATACTTGAGGAAGTGCTATCAGTAGACACACAGAGAAAATGTTCAATTTCTATTTGCCAAAGAAATGCACATTTAAGTTGAGGTTGTATTTGACACACAAAAATTTAAGTACAAGATCTGGTGCCAGTGAGATTGTGCTGTAACACTTTAAAAGCCCATTTAAAAAGAATTTTACTCGATGTGATGAGGCATATCCTCTGTCCTCAGAATTCAACTACTGAGAACTTAACCTAAGGAAATCTTTAAGTGTCTGCACTAGCCTGTCCAATGGGGAATTATTTTTAATAGTAAACATGGAAATAATTGATAAATAAATCATACGAGATCAACTTGTTACCTATTTTTCTGGTCATTAAAATTATAGAAATAAAGTCTATATACAAATTAAGTAAGCGGAAACTCTTCTATGATTTAGACCACACAGATACTGTATCACTGGGAGAGGGTAATTGTAGGGGATTCGTTGAGCTGCCACTAGAGGGCATATTAACCAAGGGTTGGACATAAGTAGAGACGCAATTGGTGGCACAGAGACCAAGAAACAAGAGGGGAGAAGAGCTAATCAAGGGATAGCAATGGTAGCTTCAGAAATGAGAAAGATACTTCCACAAGGGACCTAGGGTACTCAGGAAATAACTTAACAATTATCAAAGGTATCTGTTCCCTAGGAAAGAAATGCTTCCACTTGTGCTCCCTAGAGACCTTCAGTGAAGGTCTTTCACGTGACTTGCCTTGACTGTAATCTGTTCTGTTTGTTCAGTGGTTATGCTGATGTTGTTTTTCCTCCAAGGATTATTTTTTTTTTCTATCCCCTCATCTCACGAGGGCATACACGGAAGGACAGTCACCTGCCTGGTCAAATGCATGCTGAGATGGACTCTTCCCTGCTCAGTGGCTTTTTCTGAGAGTGGCAGCTTGGAACGTTGGGGCTACATGGGGTCCACCGGAAGGATGTGTGTGCATGGGGCATTCGCTGGAGAGAACGAGGCGCCGGTAATTGCATCATGGAGACAGTGTAGCCTGGAGACTGCAAGGGAGAATCAAATCTAAGGGTTTGGAACCTGGCTCATCCTAAGAGCTAAAGAAAAGCATAAGTGTTGGAGTCATGTAAAATTGTGTTTAAATTCTAGTTTGACCTTGGAGTAATTGTCAAGTCTTGGGTAAGTCCCTTTCCCCTCTCAGCCTTCATTTCCTCTATAAAACCACCTCACAGAGTTGTAAGTAATAGAAATGGTACCTGTAAGGCTGGGTACCTACCCATGATTGGTAGTTATTATTTTAGCCTAAAATCACAGGCATTGATAGGATTAGCCATTTATTCAGGGGCCGGAGGCTGCAGTGCCCAAGTGCTGTCTGTGGAGGGTGTGGCTCCGGCTGGGGAGGCTGAAGGAAAGCTCAGACTGGGGCCGCAGATCTAAACTCTGCCCTCCAATCCAGGATTACCAATAATACGGCTGATATTTTGAGCACTGACTCCTAATTTCACTTGGTTAAGAATTTGGGGAATAAGAGAGAATATCTATCAATTAATCCTTCTCAGACACCACCAACAGCCAACAATTATTGCAGGGCCTGACACACAGTTAACACAAAATAATCTAGTTATTGACTGAATGAAGTCCTGAGTACATAAATGAGAGGTAGGAAAATAGCTATCACAAAGTCCATGAAAGGTTTTATGAAACCCACATATTATCAGGAAATAATTTTTAGTACTACCCTAAGCTACTGTGTTAATAAAAGTTGACAGTAATTGATGTGAAGCCATTTTTCAGATTCTCACCTAACATTATAAAGTTATCAATCCTTGCTAAAAGCAGGTACTGAATTAACAAATTGTTTGTCTGATTTCTCCTTTACCTTCAGATTAGATGCTAGCTGGGGTTGTGTCCAGTTGCTGGAGCAAGGAAGACAAGGAGAAGAGAGCTTCTGAGAAATTCACACTGACAATAGAGTGAGATATGGCGACTGACTGATAACAATTAAATGAGAGAGCTGCAATGCAGGGTCAATGAGAATAAAAAGGGAAAGCTCTAAGCATTTCAATGTATATTCTGGAAAACAAGCATACTTGTATCTCAGCATATATACTGAATCAGTACTGTTCTCTAGTTGTCACGCACCGGTCAAATTTTGTTCTCTTTGAGCTATTAGCAAGGATAAGAAGTATGTAATACTTTCAGGAAATATTTCTATCACAATTGAGATTTTTTAAAAAAATGGCTTAGTGATTAGCATGCTGAGATCCTGCTTCATAGAATAATCATTTATGGGAATATCTTTATTTGTTATTGCTCCCATAGAAAAGGAACATTCAGAACAGATGTTACTATGACATTTATGAACTGAGAGGTGGGTGTTTGGTTTAACATGAATAGTTCTATGTATCACCAAATAGAATCTCACTTTTCAAAGTTAGCTACATCCAACACAGCTCATTTTAAAAGAACAGACGTTGCCATTTTTTTTCCAATTGTTGCCATTGTTTTAATTTGTGTTTTAATATAAGTTGGCACATTTGACATATAGAACTCAATTCCCTTTCCAGAAGTGTAGGGGCTCCTGAAATAATAAGAAAATTCAGGCCTATTAAATGTGGACAGAAATAAATAGCTCTTAGGATTAGGAAGATTTTTTCAAAGGGCTTTTGGTAATTTTTTTAAAACTGGTTTTCTTTTCTCATATATATATGAATTCATGTGTGTGTATGTACATATGTATTTGTTGAATATATAAATATTGTTGAATGAAGGATGGCCAAATGTAACTTAAAAAGGTTGCATAGCATTACATTTTATACAAAATGCCATATATAAAACACAAATGTATATATATAAACATAAATGTATAATATATAAACATGACTACATAAGCAATAATGTATAAAACAATATAAATATAAAATATTTATGTTATATATATTGTGTTCTGCATAAAATTTAATGCTATGCAACCTTTTTTAGATGCATCTGGCCATTATGCACTCAACCTACTCTGCAGACACTGCACTAGCTACCTTAAGAGAAGTATTATACCAAATATGAGTAGGTATTGTTAAAAGGAAATGAGGTGAATTTTTCTCCATGGTCAAGTAAACTTGGGAAACACTAAGTTAGAGTGAGGGCTTCTTTATTGCATGGCTTTTCATCACATCTAGCATGTTATTCCAATTTGGAAAGTTCTGGTGAGGGGCATAATACGTATACAACATTTCCTAAACTTATTAGATCAAGGAGTATTTTTCCCTTGAGGAACGTATTTTGAGACCAAGATTTGGCAGACCACACATTGGGAAACCACACCATAAAGTAAACCATTATTACGAAGGCACGGCCTTCACCTGTAGGAAGCTCACACTCAGAGTAGATGATGGGACAAAGACACAAAACACTACAATAAGGACACCTCAAATAGACTGAGATACAGACAAAATTATAAGGCTGTCTCTCGGCAATGTTTGTTAAGGACAAATCTCAATTAATTGAGTTGATATTTTCTCAAGTACGGATTATAAATTTTATTTTTTAAATTACTATTGACTCTCTCTGCCAAGTACTTTACGAATATGATCTTTAACCCCACAGAAACCTGTAAGGATGGAATTATTATTCTTATTTTGCCTGACACTGACATCTTGAAAATGGTGCATGTCCTGCCTAATGTTAGACATCTCCTCCAGGGAAGCCCTGACTCCGAAGCTGGAGCGCTATCCACCCCCCACCTGTCAAAAAGTTCTCATTTTTCCCTAAAATATACCTGCATAATTGAAGATTTATTGAATTATGTGCAAATGCAAAAACAACCAAGCAATAATATTGAACAATTCAGGCATGGCCAAGAGAAAATTCCTTTTGCAGTGAGGTTTAATGTTTGACTGTAAAAAAATAAAGAAATGAATAGAAATGAACCTTTAAGATCTATATTCCAAGAAAATGCCAAAACAGCAAAAAAAAAAAAAAAAAGTTAAGTCAATAATATCAATATACTTGCAGACAGCTGATAGGGAGAAAGAGAAGAGTAAAATGCATACAAAACTAGGAGCCTAGAAACATGTCCAGTCACCTTTCCAAATTGCAGTCATTTTTTTCTAGTGTTTTTACTTTTACGATCTGTTAGCTCTATTTAAATACCAGGATCATATTTACGTTTGAAATGCATCTCTGTTTTTTCTGCTTATTCTCAAATAGAATAATTCATGAGATAACCTCACCTGTAGATTCAAAATACGTATTACTCATGGCCATTGCCTCTCCAAGGTCAGAATTCCAATCATGTTGCTCATCAGGAGACTGAGAATCTAAAGGCTAAATGTTGCCAACCATTCAGAATCTGTGCCTCAGTTTCCTTGTACCTGCCTGGCCCTGCTTTGATCGAGTAGTTTCAGAGTGGAAGAAGACAGAAGAAATTAAGGATTTGGGCATGGAGACACAACCGCTACTTCGGTAGTCTTTGTTGAATGAGAATTATAACTGTCCATTCAAAGCTACATTTATAATATGTTTATATGAACAACTGAGGTATTACAGAAGAAGATTTGCACTGAGAATGTATGAATCTTTGACCAAAAAACACAATGATAATCAGAAGACGAGATCAAGGTTTCAGGCTCATGTTTCAAATACACACACATTCATACAGGCACCCAAAATCCTTTTATAGATGTTAGGCTTTGAATTTTCTACCCCAGCCCAGGATATTTCAATGGTTTTTCAAGTAGCCTAAACGCAAGTTTTTAAAACCAAAGTCAATCCTGATATCTTACAAAGAAACATTCTAAAACATACCGATCTACAATGGCTTTTCAGTTTTCTCCTTCTGTATAATCAGTGAAGGTTATGGTTGAAAGACAAGGAACTGTAAAGAAATGAATATAGTCTGAAATTTTGCTAGGATAACAAATTACCATATTCTCCAGAAACTCCACTGACAATTAGCATTCTATCCTTGATCTAGGGAAGAAAAATGCATTGCAGCTGCTTTATACACAGTTGTATCTGTGTTCATTAAAATAAGTTAAGTACTTAAAATTTGCTTGTGCAACGACCGCGAACAGATTGTTTTCCCTCCTTCCAAATGCAAATACAGATAAAAAAAATTCTTTCAAATTCTAGCTTGGGCAATATAGATCCTTGCAGTCTGCTCTGCAGGCTAAAACCTTTCTGCATTCAGTTTCAACTGGAGAATACTTACAATCTCAAGTTCAGCCAATGGGTGGCATTATGCAGCCTGCAGCCTGTGCCGAGGGGAAGGCCGTCTGTGAGAGTGCCAGGGCTTTTTCTCCTGCCCAGTTCATTTTGCTGATAAATAAATGCTCAAACCAGGACACGAAGCCTGCTCCCAGGCTCACCTTCAACTTTACTTCTTCCAGAAAGCTGCCTCCTTCTCTAAAGCTGCCTTCTCTCTCTGAATCATTGTGTTTTTTTTTGTTTTTCTTTTTTTGAGACTTATTTATTGTTTAGCATCATATTCTCAAAATGTTTCATGGGTACAATTTGTGCCCTCCCAACCTAAGTGGACCCTCAAAATCTCATCACCTCATTCTTCGTTGGAATCCTCCACCTCCCAGCAGTGGAGGAGTCCTTAGTGGCCGCTTCTTGGTTGATTTTGTGTCCCCAGTTCCTTACCACCCCAGAGACTCCCTGCCTCCCTTCCACCCATGCACACGCATTCCAGAGGCAACCGGGCCTCCAGACGGTATTTGCCCCTCAATTTTTGTACAGATCCTAAGTTGGATTTGGGAAGCATGAGTGACATGGCAATTTTGTTCTTTGCCTGGATCATGGGGTATGTTTCAAATGCCTGTAGCATGCACCATGCTCGTAAATGACTTGGCATCTGCTGTTCTTAATGTCTGGTGGTCACGTGCATCCTGTCTCTGTAACCTGCCTCTGGTTTTCATTTCAAGAGACACAGCTCAGAGAAGCACTAAACCATGAGTGTATTATATTCCCCAAAAGCCCATCCATTGTTTGGAAATCTTAACTGCCCTGTCCCCAGTCACACTGTGAAACTCACCGGCTATAAGTGCAGCAGCCTAACCTTACCTTGTGAGCTCCTTTCCACCCAGGAGTTGATACTTCATGCCCTTTCTGCTTATTAGTAACATAAGAGAAACTTATCACTTGCTGGAAGGAAAAAAAAAAAAACAGGAAGGGCCGAAGTCATTTGAATGATAGCCTTCTGCTTCTACAGAAATAGTAAATCTGATAAATCTGACCCAAACAAAGATCAAGAATTAGAGATCCAAATGTCACCCACCCCCACCCCCTGCATCAGAAACCTGGGCCTACAAAATCTCTTCTCCTGGACGTATTCCAGGGATCCCATGTTGGCCCCACCACCCCACAAAGGCTAAGACAGGGAAAGCAGAAGGCAGGGCACTGAGAGGCCAGGCCCCACAAGTTGGAATCCATCTTCCTGATGCATGTCCACCAAGAAATTTCAGACTGAGCTGCAAAGTAAAAAGTGTTTATTTGAAGCCTTAGGCTTGCAATTTGGGGAGCATAGATTCAGGTAGCAACCCAAACTGTGTCCCATCGTGGGGCTCCCAAGGAAGGGTTTTTAAAGAAAAAGATTGCATAAGTTGTTTGTAAAGAATTACGATTGGTGGCTCTTTGGGGCTTTCCAAATGTCCTTCTGTTACCGGACCAAGGTGGTAGATTCTTTTGCTTGATGCGCTCAAATGACCAATTTCTGAGACACCAGGGTTTCAAAGAGAAAAAGAGTTTTATTGCTAGTTGCAAAGCAGAACAGATGGCCTACTGGTCCAAAATCTGTCTCCTTGAACTGCAGTAATTCCGATAGTTTTATAGTACCAAAAAATGGGCAGGTTTTAGGATAATGAGTACAATGGCCCTAGACGATGTAATTAGAAGTAGTTTAATTATTGAGCATGTGCAGATTGATTACATGCTTAGTTACAGAACGTATGTAAGAAAATGACGGCCTTAATATGATGATGGGCATGATTTTTGGTATTATAATGAGGCACAGGTCACTTGTAGGTTAAAGTCTAAGCTACTTCACATGTCAGGTGAGCCCATTTTGGTTAGATCCAGCTTCAGTTATCAAGATAACTTTGGACTTGGGGTGGGTTAGTTCTGGGCTGACCCAGGACCCTTCACTAATAAACATTAGGGACTGTCTTTAGTAATCATAAGATTCTAAAGAAGAAAAACTGGATAAATGGGTCAAAATGAAGGTTAGTCACAAGGTTTTTATAATCACGAGGGCAGAAGATAAAGACTACACAATCATCATCAGAGATCAAGGCAGCTGGATTACAGCTCAGGTTTCTGGTATTTCCCTCTGTCTACTCTAATATACCAAGAAGTAGAAAGGAATAAATATGTACTGATTCAGTCATCATAATCAGCCCTTAAATTCTATCTTCTTGGTTACACTTGAAGTTAGACAGTCTGTTGGTTTCTTTATCTTGTAGTTGGTTCATGACATCCAGGTGTCCCCAGACACATTGTTGCTTGGGTTTTGCTGACCTTGGCAGTTTGTGACATCTGGCTGAGTTGTGCATAGGAGTAACTTCCTGAATGGCCTCCTGACTCCATTTTAAATCTCCTAGCTACAGTAACTCCATTTTGTTTGATCTCTCCTCTCATTCCCTCTTTTGATCAAGATTTTTCTCTGAAAGATCACTGAACAACATTGGGTGGTAATCCCTCCATGCGAGGGAGACGTCATTGGGAGTCATGTCCCACACAGGAGGGAAGGTTACTGGTTTATTTGCAGTGTCAATGGAAAAATAACAAACTGAGATATAAAACCACAAAAGCATCTATTTGGGATCTTAGAATTGCAGTTTGGAGAGTACAGATTCAGGTAGCAACCCAAACTGTGTCCTGTGTCAGGGCTTCCAAGCAAGGGTTTTTAAAGAAAAAGAAGATGGCATAGGTTGTTTGTTAGGAGTGATGATTGGTGGCAGTACCTTTTTCTCATCATAGAAGATGCACAGTTGGCCTGGGATGGCACACTTGGCAAGGAAGAGCATGAAGACACAGTACCTGGAAATGATGATGACTCTGTATGTGCCCTGATTGGACCACAGCAGACACATCAGCACCTTTTTACTAGCATCATTCTAAATCTGTATCAACAAATAGTCACACCCCACATGGCATGAATTTTAATATGTTTTAATTAAATTGTTTATTTGCCTAGGGCCCAGTGCCCTGTACATGCTTGCCCTAAAGCAAGTCCTCTGACCAGGAATATGTCATACTCTGAAGGCCCAGCGGTGAGGCAAGGGCCCCAAACCAGAGCCAGGCAGTGGGGTCGACTGCACCCAAACCATATGGAGTGAGAGTGGGGCAGGGGTGGTACCCCAAAGGAAACTAAGCTGCTATTTCCAAAACCAGAAAAACAGATCCAGCACAGGCTAAAATCAACAGATGTTCACCATGGACCCTAGAGGGTAGGTGAGTATCATCTCTACCCTACAGGAGACACCTAGAGAATGGAAAAGTTGGACAATTTGTGCAAGACCCATAGCAATTCAGGGGCATAGCCAAGTGATGGGCCCAAGTAAATCTGACACATCAACTGCAACTAGCTGGGGCTGTCTGCATTTGGCCATCACGGATGAGACCCGGGGCTTAAAGCTGGCAGGGGCTCAGAGTCAAAAGAATTGGGGCAATCAATTCTGGACCCTTCATTTACTAGCTGCATGATGCTGATCACTTAATCTCTCTAAATCTGTTTCTTCAGGTGGAAAATTTGGGATAATAACTTTCTTACAGTGTTGATGTTAGGATTAAATGACAGTACATATAAAAGATTAAGTCTAGTATGCTGTTAGTAATTATAGAGGCAGTAAAGGACTTAGTATTTTATTTATTTATTTAACCAACTCCAAAATACCACTCCATATGTGCCAGACATTGTTCCAAGCATATCGTAACTCACTAAACTCGTTCAATGAGGTAGTTACTAAAATCTTCATTTTATAAACAAGGAAACTAAGGCCCAGGAATTTTTAGTGATCTGCTCAAGGTCACAAGGGAATAAACAGGGCACCATGTTTCAGATCCAGGCAGCTGGACTCCAGAACCCATCTTCCAGGCACTAAGCTCTCAGCAAACAATAATGTTCAGGCGCACAGGGGCTGGTCCAGCAGGGAGACGAAGGAAACTCCAGGAACAAAGTGAGACATAAACTTTGCTGTGGGAACTTACTCACAGGAGAGAAGGGGGAAGTCAGTCAAGCTGCTCTGATGGCGGCTGGCCCAGAGCTCAGTGTGAAAGTAGTCCACAATCAGGCGGGGATTTAGCAAGGCTGGTTATAGAGCCTGAAAACAAAGACATTCCAAAGAGTATGAGGACATAGACATATGAGGGGAGAGGGGTTGCAACATAGGAAAAATGAACTATCCTCAGGGCGTCAGATGACACCTCAAGGGCTCCGGAGAAGAGCAAGGCCTGGGCTGACATCCTACACAGAAAAGAGCCTGGTGCCCGGCTTACAGCTTACACCGACCGTGTATGTCTCCCTCCCTCCTTAGGGAAGTTCGCTTAAACATTAGCCGACCCAGGTCACGCAGTCTGCTGTGTGCTTTTGGCTTTCACAGAGCATCAGGGAGAGGCTTGGGCCTTGGACTCCCTCAGATAATTTTTATTATCACTCAGTAAGGGGCAGCATTTTATTGCATTATTATTATAGATGAGAAAACGGAAATCTAGAGGCACCAAAATAGCAGTGAGGCTAAAAATAAATGCTGGGTGTAGTGCTTCCCAGCTCACCGCCTCTTCCACTGGGCTGCTCCAGCTCCTACCGAGAGGAGAATTACATCAAGAAGTGGTAGAATGAGGTACATATCTTCTGACAAATGGGATCTTTCATCAGGTGTTATTATCAGGGAGAAAAATAAATGTTTTTGCTGTAACAGACTCTAATTGTGTATAAAGCAGAAAAAGAAAGTAAAGTGAACCTTTCCTTGTTTGAACACTACAGAGTTCCGAATTTCCTTCAGGTTGGAAGTCACTGTGCGACTTGTTATAAAAACAGCAGTATTATGATTCCATGTGTACAGTCTGTTAGTGAACCCCGCGGGTGTGGGTGCCTGCGGAGGGTTGAACACGTGCTATAAAGAAGACAATGCAGTTTGGGGAGTGTCTGTCGGACTTAAACGCTCTGGGGTTGGAGAAGGCACTGCGGTTTGGGAAGTGACTGTCGGGCCTCTGGAGAAGGACTCTTCTCCACAGTCCTTGAGAAGACGGCTCTGGGGTTGCAGCTTTAACAGTACAGCAGCCTCCTGAGAATTGCTGGAACAGAGCCCCAGACCCCAGCAAAGCCGTCAGGACCAGCTTTCTCGTAGCGTGTCACTCCCCCTGCTACAGAGAAGCCCCTGATCCTCTCAGTCTCATTCAGACCATGACTTAAAAGTAAATAGTGGAGGAGAATCTAAGATGGCAGCTAAGTAAGACAGGGCAAGAAAACACCTCCATGAAAAATACTAGATAACAGCCAGAAAGTGACCCAGAACACCAGTTCCAGTGATGCACCAGCCGGACTAGGTCTGCTAAATCCACAGGGACTGTGCATTTGGTGAAACCAGGAGTCTGCATTCTGAAATGAGTGAGTGAGCTGGATGAAAGTCTGGTGGCCACGCTGCAGTGTGGGGAAACCATGGGCTGGCATCTGGAGATGGACTAGTTCTTTTTCAAAAAAAAAAACCTGGGACCGACGGCGGATACAACAGTGAGAACCGCACAGTGAAGCGCGGCAGGAGCAGGCTCTCCTAACGCCTCGGTGTCTGGCGTGGAGGATAGCCCTACCACACCCACTGCTGATTGTCTCGAGGCCAGGGGGCAGAGGGGAACCAGAAGGAGAAAGAAACTGTACCCCTTGCAACCATCTCCCTGGCAGGCTGGGGACGCTCCCGCCCGGGATCAGACCCACAGCCCAGAGCCGTGCCAAGAAACCCAGTGTGACAGGGAGTGATTTCTGCAGCACCGTGCATACGCCACAATATCAGCTGTGGACAGTGGCCTTTAGGACACCCACAGCTAATTGTCCCAGCGCTGGGAAGGCAGAGCTGTGCGAAGAGGAGGAAATTAACACGCCCAATTCAACCATCTTTACAGCAGGCTGGGAATGCCCCTGCACAGCCCAGTGGCCCAGGGCTTCCTTGGAGGGCCAGCATGCACTTGTGACGTGGTGCAGCCTTCCCTCAGCAGGGGTCCTGGAAGAGCATGGCTGAGAAGAGGGACACGCTTGGAAATCCAGGGACCCTATGCAAATGCCGGGAACTTGTCTGTCAGCAGCAGAGACAATCTGAGGCAAGACTGAAATGAAGGCTTAGGCTCCTGCAACAGCCTTAAATCTCCGAGAACACCTGGGAGGTTTGATTATTAAAGCTGCCCTGCTCCCTAACTACCCAAACACACGCCCCACATTCAGGGTGGACAACTCCAACAACACACCCAAACTTAGTGCACCAATTGAACCCCACAAGAATCAGATCCCCACACACCACAAAGACAAAGTTGGGGAGAACTGACTTGAGGGGAATAGGTGACTCACGGATGCCATCTGCTGGTTAGTCAGAGAAAGTGCACACCACCAAGCTGTAGACCTGACAAATTAGAGATTGGTATTTTATAGACCCTGAAAGAAACCTATCAAGTAAAACAAATGCCAAGAGGCCAAAAGCAACAGAAAATCTTAAAGCATATGATAAAGCCAGATGATATGGAGAACCCAAACCCAAACACCCAAATCAAACGATCAGAAGAGACACAGTGTTTGGTGCAATTAATCAAACAACTAAAGTCAAACAACAAGAGCATGACACAGGACATAAAGGACATAAAGAAGACCCTGGAAGAGCATAAAGAAGAAATTGCAAGAGTAAATAAAAAAAATAGAAGATCTTATGGAAATAAAAGAAACTGTTGGCCAAATTAAAAAGACATTTCATACTCATAATACAAGATTAGAGGAAGTTGGACAATGACTCAGCGTCCTCGAGGACCACAGACTGGAAAATGAAAGAACAAAAGAAAGAATGGGGAAAAAAATCAAAAAAATTGAAATGGACCTCAGGGATATGATAGATAAAATAAAACATCCAAATATAAGACTGATTGGTTTCCCAGATGGGAAAGAGAAGGGTAAAGGTCTAGAAAGAGTATTCAAAGAAATTGTTGGGGAAAAGTTCCCAAACCTTCTACACAATATAAATACACAAAGCATAAATGCCCGGCGAACTCCAAATAGAATAAATCCAAATAAACCCACTCCAAGACATATTCTGATCAGACTGTCAAATACTGCAGAGAAGGAGCAAGTTCTGAAAGCAGCAAGAGAAAAGCAATTCACCACATACAAAGGAAACAACATAAGACTAAGTAGTGACTACTCAGCGGCCACCATGGAGGTGAGAAGGCAGTGGCATGACATATTTAAAATTCTGAGAGAGAAAAATTTCCAAACAAGAGTACTTTATCCAGCAAAGCTCTCCTTCAAATTTGAGGGAGAGCTTAAATTTTTCACAAACAAATGCTGAGAGATTTTGCTAATAAAAGACCTGCCCTACTTCAGATACTAAAGGAGCCCTACCAACAGAGAAACAAAGAAATGAGAGAGAGATAAAGAGAAATTTAACAGACATATATGGAACATTACATCCCAAATCACCAAGACACACATTCTTCAGTAGTGATCACAGATCTTTCTCCACAATAGACCATATGCTGGGACATAAAACAAGCCTCAATAAATTAAAAAAAAAATTGAATTTATTCAAAGCACGTTCTCTGACCACAATGAAATACAAATAGAAGTCAATAACCATCAGAGACTTAGAAAATTCACAAACACCTGGAGGATAAAAATGAGGGGGAGATGAAAATATTCCCAGATTATCAAAAGTTGAGGGACTTCATCACCAGTAGATTAGTCCTATAAGAAATGCTAAAGGGAGTTGAGCAGGCTGAAAGGAAGGGACACTAAACAATTGACTGAAACTACATGAAGAAATAAAGGGTACCACTAAAGATCACATGGTAAATATAAATACCAATACTACCGTATTTTTGACTTGTAACCCCACTATTTACTTTCCACAGGATCTAAAATACATGAAGTGTAATGATAAATCAGTGGTTTTGGACTCAAGTAAAATATGTAATTTTTGACAAGAAGTACATAAAGGTGGGGGAATGGAGGAGTACAGGAACATAGTTTATGTGTCCTATTGAAGTTAAGCTGGCATCAAACAAAAACAAGATTGTTATAGACTTAAGATGTTAAATTTAAGCCCCACGGTAAACACAAAGAAAGTATCAGAGAATATGACCATAGAGATGAAAAGTAGAGTATGGGTTACAAGAAGTGGGGGAAGGGGCAATGGGGAGTTAAGAAATGAGTGCAGGGTTTCTGTTTGGGGTGAAGGGAAATTTCTAATAATGGATGGTTGGAGGGTGATAGCATTGCAACATTCTAAATGTGATTAATCCCACTAATAGAATGCTAGGGAGGGGCTGGAATGGGAAGATTTAGGCTGTATATATGTTTCCACAATTGAAAAAAAAAAAAAAAAAGACAGTCTAAATAGACAATGACAATTAAATACCAAGGATGATCCTGGATGGGATCTGAGGATGGAGGACAGGAGGCTCAAAGGGACACAGGTGGGACATAAGAAGAAAAAAAAAAGGAAATATAGAATGTAAGCTTTGTATCAATGTTGAATTTCTTGAACTTCTTAGCTGCGCTTAATGGGATTGCATAAAAGAATGTTCTTGTTCATGGGAAATGTATATGTGAATTATACTGTTTGTTCAAGGATGTGTGTAGCTTGCTCTCATATGTTCAGAAGACAGAGCAATAGATGATGGATGATACATAGGGAGGGAAAGAAATACCGGTGTGGCAGCATGTTAAAGTTGGTGGATCGGGGTATCAGGGGAGGGGGGTCGGGGTATACTGGAGTTCTGTATATGGGGTTTGTATTGTTTTTGCAACTGTTCCTGTAAGTTTGAATTTATTTCAAAATAAAATTAAAAAAAAAAGTAAATAGTGTTACCCCGTGTTAGAATCATGAGCAATTTTTTTTGTTCATAGTCTTTGTACTTTCCAAATTTTTGGCAATGGGCATCTATCATGTTGGTTTTAGAAATGAGTAAAAAAAAAAAAAATAAGTGAACTCAGTGATGCTAAAATTAACTACATATGGAACTGTCTCCATGCAAACACAACTTTTGGAACATTTATAACTGATGTGCCATAGAAATAATGTTGACATCTTCCAGAAGTTCTGTAATTTCATGTTCTTATGCTGAGCAATAAATTTATAAGAATAAGATAAGCAAAAACCCTTTTTATTTCCATTTTAGAAAATATATATATATATATATATATATATATATATATATATATACCTGGATAAAAGGGGATTTAAAGAAGAGAAGAGAAACTTCAATTCCTGGCAGTTGCTATACTTTTCAGCTGGAGTCCAACCAGCCACCCACCTCCTTACTCAGACATTCCCTGATGCTCGTTCTGTGGCCACAGGCAGGTGCAGTGGGTGGACTGGAAGGCACAGCCTGGTGCAGCCTTTGCAGCAGACGGGGCTGCTTAGGCAGATGCTTTGTCAGGATGTGACAGCCTGGCCTGGCAGCTCGGTCTGCTCCCTGGGGAACCTGGAGTCAGTTGGTGAAGGGAGGCAGTATAACTTGGAGTTAAACTGATCCGGGTTCATGTCCTTCTTAAAACACTCTAGCTCAGAAGTTCTGGCAGTGTGGTCCCCAGAGCAGTCTCACCTGGGAAACTAGAAATTCAAACTCTCCAGCCCCAGAATTCTGGAGGTGGAGCCCGTCAATCTGTGTGACCTGAGCCCTCCTGGAGGTTGGCAAATTAAAAATAATACCACCTAACCTCAAGGCTTTATAAACATTAATGGGAATGCAGATACAAAACACACTACACAAAGCTGACATTCAAAGCTCATCTTTTTCTCCTTCAGGTGTCTTGAAAATTGTACACCCTCCTTTTGCAGATTTTTCATTATTTTCCCTTTTATATACTTAATTCTTTGCCTGATAAAAACAATATGTAAGCATCTCTGCTGGATCAGTGTAGTACATTGAATGTACATTAGCATAACAGCATGCTAAAAAGTTTTGTTTTACTAAACACAGCAATATAGTGAGGTAGAAAAGACCCTCAACTAAGATGAGGGGAATCTTGTATTCTAGCCCTGCCTCTGTGAGCATCTCTTCCTGGAAGACACCATGTGGAACGGCAGAAAAAACAGAGAACTTGGAACTGGGAGACCCAAGTTCAAATCCTACCTCCCCCATCCCACAATTTGCAGGGCCTTTTCCAAGGCCCAGCACACATGTGCATCCTCGGAGCGCCTGGGTGGCAGCACCTGCCAGCCTTTTACCCAATTAAGTTAATCTTGTAATTAGGTTGACAAGCCTGGTTCTCAGTCAAGAAGATAACGGTCAGTTTCCACCATGAAAGGCCAGGAACAGGGAGACAGTGTTCCCTGGACCCTCTCTCTTTGGATGATGCTTTTAACCTCCCTTCCCTTCCTCCCATGCCTGCCCGTGATGTCAGCCAACTTGGCACACAGCCATGTCCCCTGAAGTCCTTCAGCACCGCAGACCCAATAGGGGCTGTCACTGCCCTTACCTAGCTCACTAGCAACCAGAAGGGCAACTGCTCGGCGTAACCAGTGAAAACCATGTGGGGAGCAGGTCTCTGCTCTGTAGATGTGTGATAACCGGCCAGGTGCCCCACACTGACACTAGTCACTGCATACTTACGGTAAGAAATGGGGGCCCTTGGTGGGACTCCTCACGGTGAGGAAGGTCGGTGCACCCTTTGGTGCCACGTGAACAGCAGTTCTGTGGGAACAGGTGTCTTTTCAGGAAAAAGGATCAATCTCCTCTCTATTAAGTGACAAAGGGTCGAGAATGTTTTTACTTCCAGCAAACCCATGAAGAGGAAAACTAACCCACAAGGCCTGGGATGGTGAAAAACATTCCTTAGCATCTCTGCTGGGCTCAGGTGAGAAGCAGGAGCCGTCAAGACCGAGCCCTGGCCGGTAGGCAGGTACGACCCCTTCCCATCTGTGATCTCAAGCCTGGTTTTCTTCAAATGCAAAACAAGCATAATGGAACCCTGCAGGGTGACCGTGAAAAGGGACAGTGTTTGACAGGAGGCTTGTGGGCAACACGCACCATCTCCTTTGCACCTTTCTCTCTGGTCTGAGAGTCTCGGTGGCATAACGAATTGTCTTGTCAACACTGAAGACGGCCTCGGGGACGTGCACTCCCCGCCATCCCATCGCAGCGACTCCTAAGCAGCTTCAGGGGCCTCGTCTGTAGCAGCTGCTCATCCATCTTCCTTCGCTCTCCCCAGGACCCAACCTCTGGCTCCTCCACCAGCTTAGCCTCTTCTATTGTCCCAACTGCATCTGTCAATGGGGTCTGAGGTGACATCTTTTTCTCCTAGAACATAGGCTGACTTCAGAAGTAACCAGACCCCACTCTCCTTCCCTTCACAAATCTTCTAGTCCCCAAAATGGTGAAAAAGGGGAGAGGGGAGACTCCCACTTCCATTCCACTGCTGAAGACAGAAAGGCACTAGATTGGACATCACGGAGCAAGGCTCCAGGTGGCCCCACTACTCATTCTGTGCGACTGTTAGAACTCCACTCTCCCTTCCAGGGGCTGTTTCTGCCTCAGACTTTGGTCAAGATGATCTACAGTCATTCCCACAATCAGAGCCTGAGAGTTAGAATTCCAACATGATGCAAAACAGAACAAGAAAGGAAACTAAGTCCCAGACCCTTCAAGAATGCTCAAAAAACCTTTGCTATTTCCATCCCACCCACCTGCTAGGGGAGCCAGAAGGGAGGTGACTACCCAGCATCTTCTTCCCAGACCCAGAGACACCAGGAGTCCTTAAAGCCATCGAACATGAAAATAAGGGGTTTGAGGGTCAGAGGGTTGAAAATAGAGGGAGCAAGATGGCCACAGATGGAATGAAGGACCGTGTCAGGCCAGGGACAGTCTGCTCCCCCCACTCCAGCATCAGAACCTGCCCTAGCACCACCAGGGCCCTCATCCAAGAGCCAGAACCAGAGAGAGATGTCCACCTGGGTCTTCGTATGCCCACAGACAGACACATACCTGCGCACACGCTCAGATGCACATTGATTCTACATACACAGATTGCATGTGAACAAATCATCAGCATCACTTCTGAGAGACGCTTTACAAAGGATAGTGAGATGCACTGCTAGATGGTCAGGACTCGCCTCTGTGTCCCCAGCTGCAGTAGCAATAGGTCAGCTTCTGTCATGAGAAGGCTTCAACCATGGCTGGAGTCACCCCCAGCTGTCCGGGCTACGTACACCTGCGCCCTCCTCCCTCTGATAAGTAAGAGCAGCAAACTGCCTTCTCTGGCTATTGGGTGGAGGGGGAAATGGGAAGAGGGCACCCCACCCTGCACGCTAGAGCTGGCCGCACCAGCCACAACCTGGTTAAATTCACATTAAAAAGACCACCCAAGAAAAACGGGCCACACCCGGTTCTCAGTTTCCTCATCTCCAAAATGGAAGTTGTGCTGGATGGTCCCTAAGGGCCTTTGCAGCTGCCGTTCTGAAATTCTACCTGCAGCAGTGGTTTGCAGCTTTAACTGCACATTGGAATTATGTGGAGGAGCTTTTAAAAACAAATGGCACCCCTGCCCTAGACCAGTGAATCAGCTTTTCTAGGGCAGAACCCAGGTATTTCAACCTTCTCTCGGCAACCCTAACACTTGGCCATTTTGGAACCACTAGATATTCCCTGAAAAAAAGCTGAGGTTACAAGGTGGACTCCAAGTTACCACTCGATGCAAAACACACAAACTTGGCCTTTCCCCATGTGGGAAAACTTGCAACAAGACTATTCACAGATGATCGGGGTAGGCAAGAGGTTATCTATACTCCCAAGGACAACCACTAGAGTTGCGATCAAAATAACCCAGAGCAGAGCTCATTCTCTGGGGAGTTGTCCTGACTCCCCCAGGGTGAGTTCAGTCCCCTTCTTTGTTTCCCCCACCTTAGTTTCCTCGGCTGCCATAACAGAGCACTGCAAACTCAGTGGCTTAAAAAAACAGACATGTATCATCTCACAGTTCTGGGGGCTAGAAATCTGAAATCGAGGTGTCAGCAGAGCCACGGACTCTCCAGTGGCTCTGGAGAAGAATTCTTCCCCGGCTCTTCCTGGGTGCGGGTGGCTTCCAGCAATCCTTGGTGTGTCTTCAATAGCTAAATTCTTCTTGTGTCAGACAGGCTGCAATTTCTGCAGTTAAACTATAAAGTATGATATGATAGTAAGTTACAATGGAGCAAATGTTCAGAACATGATGGGAAAAGATAGTTAAGCAGATGCTCAGGAAGAGTCAGGCTTTGATAGCATGGACTTCGAGGAGGACATTCTAAATGGAGAAAAATGAAGGCGTGCCTAAAGGCTTAGAGGTGGGAATTCCCATAATCAGCAAACAATGAGCATCCAGTTGCCCAAAGTATGGGAATAGCAGGGTGATATAATAATGAGAAGGCGGGTTCAGATTAGATCTCCAAGGGCCTTTAATGCCAAATCCTCAGTCTGGAGTTGACTTTGAAGGCAATTGGCAGCCATAGAATGTTTTTGAGCAAGGTTGGGTGATTGAAGCAATGCTGGAGGAAGGTTAATCTTCTAAGAAAATTCAGGTTAAATTGGACAGAGGAAAGACTGGAAGCGGGGAAACAAGTTTAAGAGATGGGCTCAGTCTTAGTGTTGAGAAGATGGAGAAGAGAGCATTGGTCAGAGGCACATGACAAAGGACTGATGGACATTTTCAGCCCTCGAGGGCATCTGGGAACAAGCATCTGTCTCCCTATCTTCCAGCTATCTCCAAATATAAAAATAATAAATCAATGTTTAAGAGCAAAGAGATCTGAAGAGAAAACAAATCTACCAATAAAACAAATAAAACCAACTACCTAGAAAAATATCCATTCCCATTTGTAATTGTGAATTTACCACTTAAGATCTCCAGTTATTGGAAGAAAACAAACATGAAAAAAGAAGCTTAATAAAACCAGATAGAGAAACTGATTCCATAAAAGAAAGATAACTCAGGGTAAAGGAAAAAAAAAAAAGAAAGAAAATAGCACCTTAAATAGTTTCCTCAGAGAATTTCATGGAGATATTATAGGACGTTATAAAATTGTAACAGAGCAAAAGAAAGAATTTGGAAAATCTCCCAGAAAACAGAGGAGAAAGAGAAAAATAAGTGAAATCTGAGAAAAAGAGAAGACATGAAAGATCAGTCCTAGAGGCTGTAACCAGTTAGGTTTCACTCAGGGAGGCAGAGCTACTGTGAATTATGGGATAAGGCTTTGTTATAGGGGTTAAATCTTGCAAGTTGTAGGAGAAGCTGGGGAAGTCATGATCTAGAAGGGGAGCTGGAAGGTGAGAGCAGGTGTGCATAAATCAATCTGAAAAGTCAAGCCGCCCTGCCCCGCCATGGAACTGCAAAGGGAGGGCCCGTGGGCAGCTGTGGCTGCACTTCTGTGGGTTTGCTGCCACGTGTCTGTGTGGTGGTGGGTGTGGGGCTGCTGTTGGCCGACAGGGTCAACACTCAACAGAAGAACTAGAAGAGGAGCAGAAGACGGCAAGGACAGGCTGGAACCTGCCACCCCCTGCGTGTCTGTCTGTCACCACGTCTAAGCACAGTGACCTTCAGGGAACTGTCTTCCACTTCACTTGGGTCTTCTGAATCTCACACACATTCCTCTTTTGGCCAAATCTAATGTAGTGTCCACAGGAAGAAGATTCTGAGAAATGCAGTTCCAGCTTAACCAATCTAGTGCAACGGCCAGGTAAAGTCATTTAGACGTGCAAATATCAGGATGCCTATTTTCAGGGTACCCCTTCTGAGGAAATTGCCTGAGGATATTCCCTAGCATAACATGATGAAAGATATAAAAAAAAAAAAAAAAAAAAAGAGGATGATGTGGGATGCTTGGAATGTGTCACTAATTCAGGAGTCAATGGCAGGTATTGATGAAAAGCATTCCAAGTCTGCAAGCGGACTAGAAAACCAGTTCAAATTAAATCAGGAAGTCATCTTCTCGAAGAATTGACAGATTCTTAGCAACAGGTAGAATGATTAAAGAGATGGATTATTTTAATGAAATATTGAAGAAAGCATATTTCTTCTCTTAACAACAACAACAAGAAAGCAAAGGCAATAATAAAATATAGACAAAGGAAAACTGGAAAAGCCGTTGTTCAAACATGAAGCAAACTAAAATTAATAGATTGGAATATACTGGATCCGTTTAACCTAGATGTTAGATCGATTTTCCTTTAAGAAAAGAATGCATTGTGGAGAAGAAAATGTAAACTCAGCACATCATTTGGTTATGACTGAACAATATTGCAGTAAAAATATAAGTACATTTTTTATTTGTTTTCATTTAGAAGTATTATGTAAGACACAAAGATGACCAAGGAAATAACTAAAACAATAATTTTCAAATATCGGGAAAGGAAAGAAGAAGAAAATTGTATGTGTTTTGCATATATTCATCTTTCCAAGCAGGGGATAAATAGATATTTCTTAAATAAACTTTTAAAAGTGAAGTACTGGGCACATGGAAATAGCTCAACAAATATTTGTTACATGAATGAATTAGTCAAGAAACAGCAGAAGTATATTATTTAGAATTAGTGATAAAATTACTCCAAAAACAAAAAATAGGAATAGTTAATTTTCCTGGTTCTGAGAAGCAGAACTGTCAGTGGAGAAGGGCACTGTCACTTTCCTACAGAAGCACTTCTATGCTGTTACGTTTTCACCATGCACGTGTTTGACTTTGCTTTAAAGAAATTAAGGGAGATGACTGATAATTATACTGTGCCTCTGTATGAGAATTCTTTAGTTTCAGGAAATACGCACTGAAGTAAAAGAGCATCATATCTGCAGTGTTCTCAAAAACATGGTGTGGGGGGCACACACATGCAAATGTAGTAACATGATCATAGGTGAAGGGTATTTTCCAAAAATTCTTTGTACTCTTCTTAAAATTTTTCTGTAAAAATTTATGTAAAAATAAGTAATAATCATCAGAAATAAAAACAAAAAGAGAAATCATTTAAAAAGTATATCATAGGGTGTAGTGATAATTTCAGTATCTTGTTAAATATATACTTTGGGAAAAGATCTAGACTTTTATATGTCCTTCAGGCTTTAAAATAATCCAAAAGTATTAAAGCTCAAAGCATAATCTTTGCATATGCATGGAGAATGACGAGTTTCCCTGTATATTTGCAAATGCTGGCATAAAAAAATATATATATGATAAAATACATATAATATATGTGTGTGAAGAATGCAAAATATTTCTGACTTATATCTGTATTAATTTAAATCTCAGAAATTACAGCATTTTAATAGCATTTTCATTTTTATGTTTCAGTTTCTTATGCAAACTATATCAGAACAACCAAAGTAACTAATTCAACATACAGAGCATGCACAAAAGGTAAATAAACTGTTGTAGAAAAGCCATGTAAGTCAAATGGTAGAAATGTAATGTTCGTCCTCCAAGTAATTTGAAAGTGGCTGTGTGACTTGTATGTATTAAAGATTATATTTGCTTTCCTGGAAAAAAATATAATAAAAGAGATAGAGGATGGGGGGCCTGCAAAAGGAGTTTATAAAAGAACAGACACCGATAATTATTGAAGGAAGGGTGAGGAAGAGAGCAAAATGCTATATAGTGCTATTAACAGAAACTGAAAAGTGAGGAGAAAGAGGTAAGTTGGAAAACAGAGATGCTGAATTCATTTTGGGACCGGGAGTGTTTGAGATGTCCATGGGACATCTGTGTGGAGATGAACAACAGCCAATTGGAAATTCAGGCCTGGTGCTTAGATGAAAATTGGGAATAGAGATAGAAGTCTATGAATCATTCACATAGAAAAAATAATTGTAATTGCGAAAGTAAAGAAGATTGATGAGGAAAAGAACAGGGAGAAGAAAGGGATCTGAGAACAAAAGCTCCAGTAACCTCCTACCTTTAGGGGATGGAAAGAAGGAGAAAGGAACAAGGAGAGAAGGCAGTAGAGAGGCAGGAAGAGAACAAGGATGGCACGATAACCTGGAGGCCTTCAGAGGAGAAAGAGTCAAGGAAGGTGCGGCCAACCGATGGGTGACACTCAAAGGGACATGGAGCCTGAGGGCAAAGCCCAGTGGCTTCGAGGAATAGAAAAGCCGGGTCCGCTTTTGAGTGAGCTGAATACCAGAGTAGAGAAAGGGGCAGCCAGTTTGTATGATGTCACAGAACAAATGAGGACGAGGAAAGAAAGGCAGTGAGAATTTTTAAGAAGGTTGATGATGAAAAACAGCAGGTGTGAAGCACCGGCTAGTTCCTCATGGAGTGCTCTAAGATGGCGCACAGGCCAAGTGTGGTGAGGATCTGGGATGAGAACCGGGTTTCCAGAATCATCTTCCCCTTTCAAGTCAACCTTACCCCTCAGCTGCCACGGGGTGGGTGCAATTCATTAGCCTGGTTAGGATAGAGCCCTTGTATCCACAGGTCAGCCAGGACACCCGCTGTCCACTTCTGGCCGCCTTCCTTACATTGCGGCCCAATCTGCAAAAGCCCCCAGGCTTTCAAAAGTGAGTTGGAGGCACAGTTCTGCAGGCAAATGGGATTTTGATGAGATATCAAGGATTGGTGACATTCCCAGAGAACATTTTAAGCATTTCTCAATTTATTTCTCCAGATAGAAACAATGAGCCACTTAATATGAATAAATATTTTCACCAAATCTATTTCTTTTGACCTAATTTGAGATACAACTCATTTTTATGTTCCCTCTAAAAGCTCTTATAGGTTTTACAAGATTGTTTAGATATAATTATTAGAAATTTTGTCATCATGTGAAGCAGTAATGTAAAACATATTCAGTTAGTCCAAAAGAAAATGTTATTATTGATATAGTAAAGATTATACTTTTAGACCATTCCCAAATAACTAGAGTTTTCTAATTAGTTTTGGTAATAAGCCGTATGATACTATTTGATAAAAGTTTTGTCCTGTGGATATAAATATTGGTAAAAAAATGATATTTAGAATTATGCCCAATCTACATAGAATGTAATCTCCTAAGTATTGCAAAAATATTTCAGCCATGTCATCAGTAAGGTTCTAGCAGAGCAACATTTTAAAAGAAACCAAACAGACTTAAGCTCAGTCATTGTTGCTTTTAAAATGTTATGTAATTTAAATTCTGCCATGTTCATTTTAAAGGGAGAGAGAGAGAGTCATTACAACTCTAACGTAACAGCTAATCGTCAGGAAAAAATATTCTTGTCGCGTACTTTGTTTTACTTTCTGTCCCCAGGCAAACCTTTTCCCCATGTTCTCTTCTTCTCTCAGTTTTCTTTTCAGCCTCTGACCCAGCAGGAAACATAGACAATATATATATTTACCATCACAATTGTAGACCTAAGGAAATAAAAGCAGATCGCAGCTATATCATTTCTAGCCTAGAAATATTTCATTTTTATCCAAATAGTTTAAGCCCCATAAAGCATATGCAGCTATATTTTCAAACTTCAAAGAATATAGCAAATGTGTTCTTTTCTCCTCATCATTTAATATTCTCCAACTTTGCTCCTAAATGATTTTGCTATATAAATACACTTTTTATTGGAGTTTCTATCCATTTTGATAGGATTTTGTAAATCTTTCTGACACTCTATAATCTTAAACTCATTCTTTAAAGCACAGATGTTTTCCCTTTTTGCTGCTGAGAAGACATAATTCTTGAAGACCATATATTTGTTCCAAAGCCCAGGAGTGAGATGCTGCTGAGAAATGGCACACACAGTAATAGTACATTCCAGAAGTAATGGGGGAGGCCCCATTCAGAGGCAGGTACACACTGCCTGTATCTTAATCATGCTCATGCTCCTAATTAGAAACTGTTTCCTTACATGATCCCTGCCTGTCATTGTGCCTCTCAGGGCAACTTGAGCCAGAAGGATGCTCTCAGTTTGCTATCTGGTATGCACTTCTGCCCTACACTTACTGTGTATTAAAATTATTCTGAGATTCTGTCCAGTTCATCTTGATTGTCTCTGGGCCAAGAACAGTTTCTGGATTCTAGTGAGCAGTTAGCAATCCTTGTGGGAAAAGAAAGGGAAGAAGGAGCTAAAATTTCATTCCTTTCTAATTGTAGATTTTGCTGGAATATCCTTCTAAGAGCTGAACCAACACAAGTTATAGTATGGAATTCTTAGAGCCAACAATCCTCAGTATTCTCCAATAACTACAGCATATATTGCAATAGGGTGGCCTGTGCAAATCAGCCTTCTGGTTTATAAGCTTTATGTTCAACACACCATGTGATGCCACTCCTGGTGGAGCATTTCAGACAGACAGAGTTGACTAATGACAGGATTGAGTGTAACAATTTAGCCACAGGTAGCTCTGCTAGGTCTGGGGAGTGGAGATAAGGAGAAGCAGAGCTCACACAGGACTTGCCAACCAGAGACACTACCATCTCAAATACGACATTTACCCTGCTGGGCTTGATCATAAATTCAGGAAGTCAGACCACATCTCCCTCTAAAACTCTTGATCTGATCCTGTTGTATGCAGCATATTTTAGCCATTTTCACATTTGACATCAAATTTGTCATTCTCTCTCCTCATTTAACTCTTAAGCAGCACATCTTCCCTCTAAAGCCTCTTTCCTCAAGGCCTCTTGAACTAGAAACAGTCTCATTCTCTGGTTTTATGGTCCTTGGGGGTTTTAACCTCATTTTATCTCTATTTGCTATTCACTTCCTTTTTCTGATAGGGTCATTCACATTAAACTGAGTCTTCAGTTAGCATATATTGAGCACCTGCCATGTTCTAGAATCCACCTGCAAATTAGCAAAGCACCAACAGCATCCCTTGGTGTATTACCCCCTTTCCCCCTTTCCCCTGCCTCCCCAAATCCTCCCAAGTCTTGCTCATCCTCAGGTTTAAGTTTGGATCCCATTACTCCTGGGAAGCTCCCTGGTGACCCCGCTTCACCAGCTGCCCCAAGACTAGACAGGGGTCCCTTAATTTATGCTTCCTCAAGTCATAGTAGCCACCTCTGTTAGAGACTCTAGAACATCATATTGAATTGGGTGGAACCATATGAAAATGCTGTTTTCTAGGTCAGAAGCTAAGCCAAATTAGGAAGCGATTATGTCTAATATACTTTTCTAACCACAGATCTAAAGCAGTAGCTGACCCAGGCGTGGCGCTTAAGAAGATGGAGAACGGGTAGTATGGACGTTATAACTCGTAGCTGATGAAACCACCCAAAGTAAAAATGGCAGAGCACAGGCTTGAGACAGGACTCCAGTCGCTGGCCACAGGCTCTGTTATTGTTCTGTAAAGAGGATTTGCAGCCTGGGGCTGGTGGTGAGCATTTTTTCTTACTTACAGACATAGGTATCCAAAAACAGAAGGGTTGTGAAGCATGGAGAGTCCACTACTGTGAAAGGAAGGGAGGCAGGCAGGAAGGAAGCCTGAATGGTTTTCCACACCAGTTGTGAGCTGGTCAGGAGGCAAAGAGTTGACTAGGTGTGCAAGGGGATCTCCTGGTTCCGTGCCTCAGCCTGAGATTATTCCTACGATTCATGGCAGGCGGTGGTATTTAAAAACTGAGAGCAGTAGAGATCAATGCAGACATTGCCATTTAGGGTTCAAAAAAAAAGAATTACACAAGTGCAAGATGAGGTAGCCCAGACTGACAAAAGATTTAAAATGGTGTTTTTATTTTAAATTATGAAATCTTTCAAATGTTGACTGACCACAAGCACAACCTGAGCCAACAGGATTCGGAGGCTGAAGAAACCTAAAATGGTTGAGGCGTCAGGCAATGCCCAGATCAAGGGAAGTCCTGGCTTCCTGACATCCGCCTGGGTTGCACACTGCCACCCGCTCTCTCCTTCAGAGGGGGCTCAGCACAGGCACACAGAAGCTTGTCCTAAGCACCGTGGTCAGAATAGTGGGGGGTCAGCGTGTGTGATATGTAAGGGATGCTCGAAGGAGGTCAGGCTGTTCAGTCTGGAGGGGATGAGACCCGAGGATGCCGGGGCAGCCCTCTTTCAATGATTGAAGGGTTGTCAAACGGAAAATGGAAATGACCTTCTTGTGACTCCAGAGGGCTGATCAAGATCAGTGAGCAAAGTCACAGCAAACAAGTAGATTTCCGCTCAGAGGAGGGAACTTTCTCACATGACCGCTGTCCAGAGGAAGTGAATGGCTTGCCCCTGGAGAGCTCCATCAGACATCAGAGCCACTTCCTGGGAAGGCTGCTCAGCAGATCCCGGGAGCTGGGAAGACGGCTGGAAGAGACAGCCTCGGGTCTTCTTACTGCTCTCGTTGCTTTGCTTCTGTATCTTTGCTGGAGAGTGGTTGTGATCGATCTCAGATGGGATCCTCCTTCTCAGGTCCCATTTGACAGATGAGAAAACTGAGATGCCTAGAGATTAATTGAAAGGCCACAGGGCAAGTTAGTCATGGAGGCAGGACAGAACCCCAGGTCTCAGGCTCTTTGAGTTGTGTTCCTTTGTTGCCTTGGTGCTTCTCAAGGTGATTTTTAAACAGTTGACCCACTTTAAAATTAGCCCTCTATAGGTAAAAAATGCATTTAAACACATTTCCCAGATGAATGACTATGGAAATGGATTTCTGTTAGAAAGTAATAGTTTGAAATGCCCTTTTGTTGCAATGATCCTCAGGCTACCCTTGGTTCACACTCAGTGCCATGCACTGAGCTAGGCTGGGAGACACAAAAATAAACAAGACACTGCTCATTACAGTGCAGTGAATTAGCACTCAACAGAAGCAGATGCATTATCCAGTGCTGCAGAAGGTAAAAGAAAACTTCTAAATCCATGCAGGGAACTTAGAGAAGCCTTCACAGAAGAGGTGACATTTGGTCTGCAACTTGAATTCAAGAAAATAGGACAGAGGGTACAGCATATGTAATGACATGGAGGCAGGATGGGGTATACGGGCTGGGTGAGAAACTCGGCAAGTCTGAAGTGTTGAGGGCCTGAACACAAGTGGTGGAGAATGAGGCCTTATTGAGAAGCTTGCTTATGCGTCTGGAATTGACCACATACCACTGATTACATCCATACTTTAGGAGGGTGACTCTGACAGCTGTTAGAGGTAGACATTGTCCTGATTATGTTTGAAGGGCTCATATATCAGAGGCAACTAATGCAGTCCAATGCCAGTTTCTTTATTGGTTTACTGAGTCTCTTTCTCAAGTTATGAACAATGTGACATTCATATTTCCCAAAAACACTTTTAAAAGAGAAAAGCAGAAACCTTGGAAAATTCGATTCTGTTCTTCGTATTTATGCCAGGGGATGGCAAGCTTTGGAGAGTAGGGGCAGTGCCGTTGCACCCCACCCATCCGGCACAGCTCTAGGACACGGGACGCCCCGGAATATGTCTAAAACATGGACAGATAGAGAAAATGCATTATTTGTAAAAAGCAAGGATGAGGAACAGAAGCAGAGAACACCAGTCATACTTTGTCTTATAAACAATTAAGAAAAATATCACTTTTCTTGTTCTAATCACCAATTCTAATACATTCTTCATTGATTGATCCATCTGATTAAATGCAGAATACTTCTTGCCACCCAACCTGCTTACAACTTGCCTTTGTTAAAGTGCACCTGACTGTTGCCTGCTCAAATGGTTCTGAGGGTCTTGAGCTCACTCCAGCTGCAGAGGTAGATTCTTATTGGTAAGGGCCAACAAGCCCACTGTACCCCACCAGGCACAGTGATTGCTTTAGAGAGGGCTAAAACACCCAGTCACAGCCACTGAGACACCATAAAACCTTTGCCGAGGGCTCTGGGAAAGAGACCCTCAGCCTCTGCCAGGGACATGAGGCTGGGGGTAGGGGATGTAAGCCCTGGAGCACCTCCTCCTCTGATGGAGGGAGAGCTTCCCTGGGCATGGGTCAGATGCTGGTTCAGCAGGAGTCAGAGCCCAGGAACAGAGGGAAACCACACCGAGGGCAGGGCTGGAGCCCCGAGTCCACGGGCCTGTAGCCAGGTCCACCACTGGAGTTTCCAGTCACACTGGTCATAAATTCTCTTTTGCTTAAGCTAGTTCAAATTTGATATTCTGTCACTTGCAGCCCCAAACTCCTGTAGATGTGAAATTAGGGGGAAAATGGATGAGATCAATTTATCTTTCAATCCATCTGCCCTTTAAGAAAGTTGCCTTTGTGATTAGATTATTTTTTCCAGAAAAAAATATTTGGATGACATCTCTCTAGCTTGGCCACTTGTGCCAGTTTGAATGTATTATGTCCCCCAAACGCCATTATCTTTGATGTAATCTTGTGTGGGCAGAAGTATCAGTGTTGATTAGATTGTAATTCTTTTGAGTGTTTCCATGGAGATGTGCCCCACCGAACTGTGGGTGATGACTCTGATTGGATAATTTCCATGGAGGTGTGGCCCCGCCCATTCAGGGTGGGTCTAAATTAAATCACTGGAGCCATGTAAATAAGCTGACAAACAGAAGAAACTCAGTGCACCGTGAGTGACATTTTGAAGTGCGGCTGAGAGTGACATTTTGAAAAGGAGCTACAGTCAAGAGGGACACCTTGAAAAATGCACAGAAGCTGAGAGAGTAGCTGCAGATGAGAGACAGTTTGAAGATGGCCATTGAAGGCAGACTCTTGCTCTGGAGAAGCTAAGAGAGGGCAAACACCCCAAGAACAACTAAGAGTGACATTTTTGAGGAACTGCAGCCTAGAGAGGAACATCCTGGGAGAAAGCCATTTTGAAACCAGAACTTTGGAGCAAACACCAGCCATGTGCTTTCCCAGCTATCAGAGTTTTTCTAGACACCATTGGCCATCCTCCAGTGAAGGTACCTGATTGCTGATGCGTTACCTTGGACACTTTATGGCCTTAAGACTGTAACTGTGTAGCCAAATAAACCCCCTTTTATAAAAGCAAATCCATCTCCGGTCTTTTGCATTCTGGCAGCATTAGCAAACTAGAACACCCCCCAAAGCTATGCTAAGAGCACATTTTCCAGACTCCATGCTCCCACCACTCATGAGCCTTCTTTGGCACTTACCACATCCTGTCTCGTATTGAAGGAATTTGTGGGATGGTTCTGTATGTCCCAATGGGCTGTGGGTTTCTAGAAAGTGACTGTGGTTTCTTGCATAACTTTGGATTTCCCATAGTCCCCAGCACAGGGCCTGTCATGTAGCAGGTGCTCAATAAATATTTTATTAAGTGATTTGCATTCATTCTGTCAATTCAAATATAATACCCTTTTAGGTTGTACAAAATTGAATTTTGAGTTGTTCTGGCAGGGCTGTTCTTTTCACAAGTCAATATAAAAATATAAAATTAATGAATACATTTTCTTCTGAACTGCACATAGATTCTGAATGCCTGAGGATCCCAAGTGGAGTAGAACCAGACACATTTTGGAAGAGAATTTAATATCTGTCTAAATGGTATTTTAAAGAGGAAGGCAGTGTTGAAGAAAGTCTTATTTTCATAGAACTAGGAAACCATGTTTTGGCAAGAATGAAAAATAAACCTGAACACAGGAAAACTCCAAAGCTTTCTCAAACAAAAAAAAAAGTGTGTGTGTGTGTGTGTGTGTGTGTGTGTGTGTGTATCCCTTTCATCTTTCTCAGAAGACCATTGCAAAGGATAACTATTGAATTGATTAGCATAATTTACCTTATCTTCTTTCATCACCATTTTAGCCATCCTTAGGGAAAATCATGTCAATTAATTGTCTTGGCTGCCCACTGTCATCACGGGAAATAGAGCACCTTAACAAACTGTCTGCATATATTTAGTTCCCAAAGAATATTTATTGAGATAAAAGAAAGGAAAGAAAGTGATTTTCCTGACTGTTTATTGTCAAGAAAATTTTAAAGACATTTTAAGTTGTGATTCCACTTCATCCTTATGACAATTCTTTTATTCATTCATTTATTCATTCATCATTCAAAAAATATTTATTAACGACTTTCTATGTGCTAGGCATTGTGTAGGTGCTAGACAAAGCCTTATAGGGCTTACAGAAGGGGAAATAATAGAAGGGAACAGTGAAATCAAAGAAATGTGGGGGATAGGTAAAAACATTAAGATAAGGCCTCTCTGAGGAAGTGACATTTTAAGGCATAATCTGGAGGCTGAAGCACAACCAGCCATGAAAAGAAGAGGGCAAAGGATGATCCAGGCAAAGAGAAGAGGACGACAAAGCCCTGGGCAGCAATGGGCTTAGTGTGTTGAAGTATCAGAAGTAAGAACAGTATCGCTATTAAGCAATATTCCCTACTTCCATTTACAGATGAGATATTTGAGAACAAAGAGGCTAAATAAATCACCCAATGGCCGGCAGCCAGTGTATGGTGGATCTAGGATTTAATGTTGTCAGCCTCAACAGACCATGACTTTGCCAGGAAAAGCTCTACAGACCCTAAAGGGACGAGTCAAGAGTAAATGTCCTCAGTGTCCTGACCAAAGTCAAGCTCAGAATCTTTCACGCTCCAAATTATCATTTCCCTCTTCTCTTATGCAGCTGGGAGGAGCAGCCTTTGGTGGAGCTACTGTTTTTATGTAATTCTCATCACACCACTATTCATTCCCAAAATGCTCGCCTATCATCACATTTATGTTGACAATCAAATCAGACCAGTAGTAAAAGAAATAATGTAAGGAGAAAAAATTGTCTAATTTTTCTTCCAAGCAAAGGGAGAAAAGGATGCCCAAATTATAACAGGAAGACAAAATATGAAAGCATCAACAAAATTCCACTATCTGCGTAGTATTTATGTTTATATGGAGTTTTTCCTTCTAACAACCTGAATAGGAAGAACAGATATAACTACTTCAATCACACTTTTTGTTACAAATGAAAAATTGAGACACAGTAGGTGGAAGAGAGTGTTTTCCCCCAAGGTCACAAGCTTCTGAGAAGCAGAGTAGCAGAATCGGTTTGTATTCCAAGACTCCTGACTCCAGAGTCTGGATCGTTTCCTCCCCATCTAACATGCAGCTTCCCTAGAACTGGGGGGAAATAGCCAAATCTTCAGCACAAAAGAAATCCTTGGGCTTGACCAAGAGCCAAATTGGCAAGCATCATCGATGTGGGCAATTTGGGGAAAACATGTAGCCCCAAAGCCCAACTTCTAGAATTCTTAATGGCTTGCTAGGATTTCCAAGTTCTCTTTATGAATAAGTTAGTGAGACTAATGAGGACTTATCTTTTTGGTCTTTAGCTTCCTAGGCCTTCTATATGCCAACTTTATTCAGGGACAAATAAATTTACATTTGCTTTTTTGGTTGTTTTGTCAAGCAAATATATCCAAACAATAGCAACCATCATCTTTTGGGTGCTTATGATGTGTCAGAAACTGTACAAATTGTGCAGCATTTATCATCTTATTTAATCCTCCAAGATCGCTGTCAGGTCGATACTTGCAAATCCACACATTTTATGGGTGAGAAAATTGAGACGTTACCGTGTTAAATATATATTGAACAAGTAAGAGGCCAAGCCAGGAGCGTTTGTCTGTTATCTTCTTGGCTTATATAATCCTGTTTACAGTATTAATTTACTTAGCAAGTCCCTTTTGCAAGAGCCACTTTAGCCTAGCTCCTGTTTGAACTGGCCCAAATTCTGAGTGGTTGGGTCCCAATTACTGGCATTTTCTTAGATAGATGTTTTTCTTAAAATCGTTTGGGCAGGCTTCCATAAGGGTGGTTTTGGCAGCTAAAAAGCAGAGAAAGAATTACAAACGATGGACCACAGATCCACTTTCCACAACCTGGGACAGTATCCTCTTCCTTGGAGATATGGTTTCTGGTGGGATTTGGAGGTACCAGAAAAAAGGGAGGTTCACTCTGCTGCCCCCAAAGGAAATTAAGGGCCAGTAGCTTTAAACAAAGAGATCAAGTCACAGGCCTGACGCAGGGGCTGTTCTGCTGCAAAGAGGAAGCCATCCTTCTGCTTCTGTCCTTTATCTTCGTAAGAGCCTGTATAGGCAAATTACATAATTTAAGTAAACAAGTGAGGGGAAGGTGACAACTAGAATTGAAGGGATAAAGGCTTGGTTAATTTTAACTCCTGCACACCTTCATCCGCTTCTCACCTCTGCCAGCATTATGATTTTATACAAAACCCCCTCCATTCCCACCCAGGTGACTGCCACAGCCTCCAGCTCTCCATCCCCAATCTACTTCTACATCACAGCCAGGGCGATGTGTTTAAACACAAAATTGCACATATTCCTGTGTTTGAAATCTCAAAGTGGCTTCCAACTTTTCCTTGGATAAAGACCAAAATTCTTTACATACCTCAAGGCCCAGCGTGACCCAGCTTGGCCTGTCTCTCCACCCTCAACTGGAATCTCTTCCCCCCTGATCTTGGTCTCCAGCCCCAACACTTCCCTGGTCCTTCAGTCTCCCCCGACCAGCAGCCCTCGCAGCACCCTTGCTTCTCCATATCCTGGCACTCAGTACAGTTGTAATTAGAAGCTGAGCTGGCTGATTACCTGCCTCTCATATACGGCCAGGTCTGCGAGCCCAGGGCTGCCGGCAACCCCACGGCAGACTGCTTTGTGAGTAAAACCTGGATAAATATATAAATATAAATGTATAAAAAATATAAATAATTTATATATATATAAATATAAATAATTTATATATAAATATATAAATATAAATACCCCCTGGATGACGAAGCCTTGGCTGCCGGGTGACACAACCGAGATTTTGATATTTTGAATATAGGAAGCCATTGAAGATTGCTGAACCCACGGATCTGCCCCAGAATGCGGTCGCAGTTGACTCGTCTGGGGGGGGGAGGTGGCGGCCGGTTGCCAAATCCTAGGCTCTCAGGATTGCTTGGAGGGTACCGGCGACGGGGGCTCTTTCCCGGAGGCGAGGGCGAGGCGGGGGACTGGGCCTGGTCCCCGGCGTAGGCGTGCAAAGTATGGAGGGCGGCGAGAAAGGAACAGGCGGGACACGGTTCTTTTAGGGTGAAGAAGCCAAGAGAGTTTATTAGGGGAGAGTACAAGCTTATATCGGGCGTTTAGAGGGCGGGGTAGCTGTAGAGGTTAAAGGCTTGGATTGGTTCTGAGAGGGCGCGGAGGTTGATTGAAAAGGGGCGAGAGTTGCTCCGGTAACGGTGTCTGGCAACAATGTATGCGCACTGGTGGTAATGGGAGTTGCACTGGCAACGGGGAGTGTCCGGGCAAGATAACGGGGTGGGGAAAAGGCGGTTCCCTCCGGCAAGCCTCCCCTAACAGTGTTATTTTGGGTGAGGAAATGGGGCCTGCCTCCGGCCTCACTTTCCCAGGCCCGGGGGGCTGCGGAGGGCGCTGTCGCCCGTGCCCACCACCCTCCCCAGGGGCTGATCAGGTCCCCCAGCCCAGGCCCGCCAAGTTGAAGCACGTAATCAGTGTCCCGCATTTCCCCCTTCTTTTCTAATTAAAGGAAGAAGCTTACCGGAGAGGCCCGCTAAGGGATGAGGGAAGGGGGAGGCCGGGGAGGGGAAAAAGGGGTTGACGGTGGCTCAGCGAGGCTGGAGCTCGGCGTTGGTGTGGTGCCCGGGCGCTCGACAGGGGCCTTGCTGCTTGCGGGATGGACGAGGGTGGGGGGTTTAAAGTTGGAGGTTCAGAGAAGCTGGAGCTCGAGGTTGGTGCGATGTTTAGGCGATCGAGAAGGGCCTCGCAGTCGGCGGGTTGACCGGTGGCGGTGAGGTCGCGGAGGGTTGGTTGTCATCTCGGAGTAGGGAGCGTCAGAGGTGGCGAGTCGCTGGTACTGGACTTGCACGAACGAGGAGAAAATAGCATCCGTTTGTTTCCTTACAAGCTGGACAATTCTGCGGATAATGCAGGGTCCTAAGGTGAGAGCTAGAATAATCATTAGTAGGGGGCCGAGGAGAGGGAGGAGGTAAGGGAGGAGGGGGGTAAAGATGTGGGACCAATAGCTGGTGGCTTCACGGTCTCTTTTGCGTTGTTCCAGTCCCTCTCGGACCTTCTTTAGGCTGTCCTCGGCGAGACCTGTGTGCGGGTGTCTGAGCTTGTGCCTCGACTTACCAGGCCTGGGCCAGGGGACCTGATCACCCCCTGGGGAGGGTAGTAGGTACGGGCGTGAGTGCCCTCTGCAGCCCCCCCGAGCCTGAGGAGCAAGGTCAAGGCAGCTCCCTTTTCCTCACCCAAAATGCCACTGGCAGGGGAGGCTTGCCGGAGGAAACCGCCTTTCTCCCAACTGCCCTTTCCCCACTTCCTTATCTTACCCACTCGCTCCCTGGTGCCAAGGCCACTCCTGCCACCGCCAGTGCGCATGCACCGTGGCCAGAACAACCCCCGCCCGCTGCAACGGCTCCTGCGTCCTCTCAGAACCAATCCTAGCCCCTCTCCCTTCAATATTGCCATTTTAGGCTACTTCACCTCCTTTCCAGCCCTGCCCCTCTTACCAGCCTATATAACCTGTAATCACCCCTGAATAAATCTCTTTGGCGCATACTCCTACTGGATGAAGAGTGTTTTTGTCCTTATCGCCGCCCTCCACACCTTGCACGCCTCTCGCCGAGGACTTTGGCCACGTCCTCCGCCTCGCCCTCGCCTCCGGGAAAGAGCCCCCGCCGCCGGTACCCTTTAAGCAGCCCCGAGAGCTGAGGGCTCGGCTACCGGCCGCCACTCCCCCTAGAAGCAGTAACCCCGACCGCAACTGGTGCCCCGTGTGAGGAACGTCTCCACACGACAGTTTGGCAGGTCACCCGCTCGCCCGGACGCCTCTCCAGCTTCCCGTTTCCTCGCCTGCAAGATGATGCAGCACAACCAATATGGATCCCGGGAAGGGCAATCCGGCCCGCCACCAGCAACCACGCGTCCAACGAGACGGGAACGCCGTCGTCTCCGCAGCCTGGTGCACCAGATGACAACAGTATACCTGGGCCTGGACCCCAGTCCGAGCAGAGCGCAGCAGCGGCGAGAAATTAGAAAAATTATACGCCTCTATAAACAAGCAAAAACCAATGTCATACACCCTCTCAACCCTCACCCAAGCATAACCTCCCTTCTAATGGTCATGTTAGCTCTTGCCTCTTCTACCCAGGGCGATCCCCACCAGCCTTGGAAGTGGACTCTTGCGCGTTGGAAAGACTCCACAGTAATTTTTTCCAACACCACAGCGGGATCTCCCTCCTTCGTCTTTTATGCCATTGATCTGTTTATCCCTCCTAATCCAAAACCTCCTGGTTATCCAGGCAGCCTAAAAATTCAAGATTATTATGTTCAGGATTATTATATGTGTCCAGCTTCAAATCCTGGAAAATCATATTGTAAATCCCCAAAGGACTATTACTGCCCGTACTGGGGGTGTGAAACTTTAGCCACTGGCTGGAAACCTTCTGTCCCTGACAAATTTCTAAACCTCGCAGTAATCCCGTATACTTGCCAAAATTCAGGCTATCACTATCTCAACAGGTACCTTTGCCCTAAAAGATTAATGCTCACCATACAAAACCCTGCCGATACGTCTTGGCTCCTAGGTAAAACTTGGGGCTTCCGAATTTGGCTATCGGGGTTCGATCGGGGAACCCTTATAATCATAAGAAAGGAGGCTTTAAACCAACCAAAAAAAGATACTGTTATAAAAAAGCCCTTTAACATTGGTCCCAATAAAGTCATTAACCCCCTTTTTCCACAGCTCTCCAGCCGCACCTTAGTTCCAACTAAACGCACTTCAACTACATCTCAAACACCACCACCCCAGCTTCCTCTGCCCCCTTCTCGTTATTCCTCTCCCCTCCTCAGCCTCATCCAAGCCGCCTTTGCCTCAGTGAACTCCTCCAACCCCAATTTTACCTCCTCCTGCTGGCTCTGCCTCTCCACCTCTTCCTCACTGTACGAGCCCGTTGCCTCCAACCTCTCCTTTTCAGAAAGCACAGAAGACAGCCCCTCGGAATGCAATTGGAATACCTCTGCCGTCCCCCTGACCTTTCATTCAGTCTCCTATACAGGAAAGTGCGTCCGCCCTCGCTCCAGTAACTCTCCCGACCTCACTGCCTGTGCCAGCTACTCATCTCCCAGTAGCTCGGCAAAATTTCTCATTCCTCATAATTCCTCCCAATGGCTCTGCTCCTCTACAGGACTTACCCCCTGTCTCAGCACGAATATCATCAGTGAATATAAAGAAACTTGCCTCCTAATTGTCCTTATCCCTAGGGTCTTATATCATAGCGAAGAAGACTTCTTCCTCCGTCTGGAAAGAACTGCAGCTCCTGCCCTTCTGCAAAAGCGAGAGCCCATCACCGTCCTTACAATTGCCTCCCTCCTAGGTCTTGCCGGCACTGGCACCGGAATCGCTGCACTAGCCAGTCAAGGCTCCGCCCTAACTCACCTCAGGGCGGCTGTTGACGAGGACATTCGTCACCTACAAAACGCTATTTACCATCTAAAAAATTCTGTCAATTCCCTCTCTGAAGTCGTGCTCCAAAACCGCCGAGGTCTTGACCTTCTCCTCCTCGGGGAGGGGGGCCTCTGCGCCGCCCTAGGAGAAGAGTGCTGTGTTTATGCCAATTCCACAGGTCTCGTCAAGGACAGCCTGAAAAGGGTCCGAGAAGGACTGGAAAAGCGTAAAAGAGATCGTGAAGCCACCAGTTATTGGTCCAGTTTTTTCACTCCCATCCTCCCATACATCCTTCCTTTTCTTGGCCCCCTATTAATAATTATTCTAGCTCTCATCTTAGGACCCTGCATCATACGCAAAATTGTCCAGCTTGTAAGGAAACAAACGGATGCCATTTTTTCCTCGTTCGTGCAAATCCAGTATCAGCGACTCGCCACCTCTGACGCCCCCCACTCCAAGATGACAGCCAACCCTCCGCGACCTCAACGCCACCGGTCGACCCGCCGACCGCGAGGCCCTTCTCAATCACCTGAACATCGCTCTCACCTCGAGTTCCAGCTCCTCTGAACCCCTGAACTTTAAACCCCTGAACTTTAAACCCCTGAACTTTAAACCCCTCACCTTCGCCCAGCCTGCTGCAGCGATGCCATTGTCAAGCGCCCGGGCACCACACCAACACTGAGCTCCAGCCTCGCTGAGCCACCGTCAACCCCTTTTTCCCTTCCCTGACCTCCCCCTTCCCTCACCCTTAGCGGGCCTCTCCGGTAAAGCCTCTTCCTCTAATTAGAAAAGAAAGGGGAATTGCGGGTGTCTGAGCTTGTGCCTCGACTTACCAGGCCTGGGCCAGGGGACCTGATCACCCCCTGGGGAGGGTAGTAGGTACGGGCGTGAGTGCCCTCTGCAGCCCCCCCGAGCCTGAGGAGCGAGGTCAAGGCAGCTCCCTTTTCCTCACCCAAAATGCCACTGGCAGGGGAGGCTTGCCGGAGGAAACCGCCTTTCTCCCAACTGCCCTTTCCCCACTTCCTTATCTTACCCACTCGCTCCCTGGTGCCAAGGCCACTCCTGCCACCGCCAGTGCGCATGCACCGTGGCCAGAACAACCCCCGCCCGCTGCAACGGCTCCTGCGTCCTCTCAGAACCAATCCTAGCCCCTCTCCCTTCAATATTGCCATTTTAGGCTACTTCACCTCCTTTCCAGCCCTGCCCCTCTTACCAGCCTATATAACCTGTAATCACCCCTGAATAAATCTCTTTGGCGCATACTCCTACTGGATGAAGAGTGTTTTTGTCCTTATCGCCGCCCTCCACACCTTGCACGCCTCTCGCCGAGGACTTTGGCCACGTCCTCCGCCTCGCCCTCGCCTCCGGGAAAGAGCCCCCGCCGCCGGTACCCTTTAAGCAGCCCCGAGAGCTGAGGGCTCGGCTACCGGCCGCCACTCCCCCTAGAAGCAGTAACCCCGACCGCACCTGTGGAATTGGCATATACACAGCGCTCTTCTCCTAGGGCGGCGCAAAGGCCTCCTTCTTTGAGGAGGAGAAGGTCGAGGCCTCGGCGGTTTTGGAGCACGACCTCAGAGAGGGAATTGACAGAATTTTTAAGATGGGAAATAGCGTCTTGTAGGTGACGAATGTCCTCGTCAACAGCCGCCCGGAGGTGAGTTAGGGCGGAGCCTTGACTGGCTAATGCAGCGATTCCGGTGCCAGCGCCTGCAAGACCTAGGAGGGAGGCAATCGTGAGGGCGGTGATGGGTTCTCGCTTTTGCAGTGGGGCAGAAGCTGCAGTTCTTTCCAGGCGGAGGAAGAAGTCTTCCTCGCTGTGGTATAGGACCTTAGGGATGAGGACAATTAGGAGGCAAGTTTCATGAGTTGTATTGAGGGTCAGTACGTTAAGGCAGGGGGTAAGTCCTGTAGAGGAGCAGAGCCATTGGGAGGAGTTATGAGGAATGAGAAATTTTGCAGAGCTGCTGGGAGATGAGTAGTTGGCACAAGCTGTGAGGTTGGGAGAGTTACTTGAGCGAGGGCGGATGCACTTTCCTGTAAAGGAGACTGAATGAAAGGTTAGGGGGACGGCAGAGGTATTCCAATTGCATTCCGAGGGGCTGTCCTCTGTGTTTTCTGAAAAGGAGAGGTTGGAGGCAACTGGCTCATACAGGGGGGAGGAAGTGGAGAGGCAAAGCCAACAAGAGGAGGTAAGATTGGGGTTGGAGGAATTCACTGAGGTGAAGGCCGCTTGGATAAGGCCGAGGAGGGGAGAAGAGTAGCGAGAGGAGTAGCGAGAGGGGGGTAGAGGAGGTCGGGGTGGTGGGGTTGGCGATGCGTTGTTTGCAGCCGAGGTATGGTTTTCGGGTGTGCTGCTTGTATTCGAGGTGCGGCTGGGGGGCTGTGGAAAAAGGGGGTTAATGACTTTATTGGGACCAATGGCAGAGGGGTTTTTTTTGCAATCGCGCGCCCAGTGATAGCCACGCTGGCAGCGTGGGCAAGGAGTGGGAGGGGGGCGCCCATTGCGCTGCATGAAAGGCGGGCGGTTGACTTCTGCATTGGGGCACTCCCGGGCAAAATGACCGCTCTGCCCGCACTTAAAACAACCGGTGGTGGTGGCTAAGGCGGCAGTGACAGCGCCAGAGACAGCCTGGGCTAGGGACGCGGCAGCTGGGTCAAAGGCGCTGCAGGCGAGAACCCAGTCATCTAGACTTTTTTCCCGCAAGGGGAGAATGGCTTGCTTACAGGGGGGGTTAGCCCCTTCTAGAATGAGTTCCCGGGTGAGAGCTAGCTGGGCTTGGGGGTTGCTAACTTTTCTAGCGCAGGTTTCTTCGACCCTGGATACGAAGGTGGCGAAAGGTTCGTTTGGCTCCTGGAGGAGCTTGGTAAAGTTGTCAGGTCGACGGGCAGAGCAGTTGGCAAACGCGCGTAAGGCGATGCCTCTGAGGATAGTCCAGAAGGTGGCAGGGACATTAATATAAGCAGACGCATTTAGAAACGCTCCCGTGCCTAGATAGGCTTCGGGGTGATGATAGACTCCAGTGGCTGCGTCTTGCTCACTTTGCTTAGCTGCTTCCGCCTGGAAGTGAGCACGCCAATCAACAAACTGGCCGGGGTTAAGAATGGAACGGGCAAGTGAGGTCCAGTCTTGGGGGAGGCAAAAGTCCATGCCGAGATCCTGCAGTATTTGGGAAGTGTATGGGCTACCTAACCCGTCCTCCTTGACGGCCCTGCGAAGCTGCTTGATAGTATCTGAGTCAATGGGATACCAGTCGTACGGTTTCTGTGGTGTGGGGGTAAGGTTAAGAGGAAAGCAGCGAAAAGCACGAGAGAAAGGAGGACGCGCTTGCAGAGGGCTTGGCGCGGGAGTGGGGGTAGGGGGAGCGTTGCCCCAAGGGTTGCCTTGAGGTGTAGAAGGCAGCCAGGGGTTGTTAGTCGGCAGGGTGGGAGGAGCGGCGGCAGCTGCCGGTAGCGGCTCCGAGGGGGAGCTCGCCGGAGGGGGAGGCGGGAGTGGGAGGCCCCAAGCGTCGCAAGATGGCGGCGCGGTGGGAGTGGCTAAGGCATAAGATGGCGGACTAGCTCCGCCCTGTGAAAGGGCGGGGTAAAGCGCATGCGGTTTCTGGCCCAGCTTAGGGCTGACGTCATCGCCGGAGCACTTCCTCCCCTCGATGGAAGAAGAAGGAGGAGGAGGAAGTTCGCCATCTTGGCGAGGCTCAGTGTTATTTTGTTTTTTGGGAGTCACTTCGAGCGCGTTGTTAATTTGCTCGACTAAGGATTCTGTGTCCGAATCGTGGTCCACATTAGTATCGCTGTCTGAATCTGTTGGCTGGGTTGATAGGGCCTCCTTGGATTTAATGGGGCCTCGATCAGGGGGGAGGGAGCCTTGAAGGCAGGAGCGGACGGTTATTAAGGTGGGGAGCAAGCCGGGAGGGAAGCGCTTGCTCTCATGTTCCATGGCGTTGGTGACCCGATCAATAAGGCGATCATAAGTAACAGGGTCCCAAAGATGGCAAGTGGTGAGCCATGGGTTAAAGGGCAGCAGGAGGTCCCAGTATACTTGCAGCTGCCGGACAGACACCTTACAGCGATGTGTGTCTAGGAGACCAGCCAGAGCACGAACTTGGGGTGCTTGGCGTGCAGATAGACGATTACCCATAGCGGAGTGAGAAAAGAAAAAGGGGGGTTGATTATTGAGTAAAGAAAATGAGGTAAACCGTGGTCGCGAGGCCGAAGGAGACGGCGAGAATAGAAGGCAGGAGCCTCTAGTAGCGAGAGCAGTTTGGGGGGGGGCGGTCGCAAAGAGGCACACCGCGCGAAACAAAGAAACAAAGACACAAAGGACCACAGCAAAGTAATGGAGGGGAAGAGGGAAAGCTACTGGAGGAAGAGTGTTAGGAGGAATGGGGGGACATAGGAAGAGAAGACGAAAGGTAGTTGGGGGTAAGAGTTAGGTTAACGCGGGAAAGGAAGAGCGGCCCGGGCGCGGAGCGGCGTGGGAGAGGCGGCTCCGGACGTGGAGCGGCGAGGGAGAGGCGGCTCCGCGGGGCGGCGAGGGAGAGGCGGCCCTTACTTTGCAGGCGAGGAGAAGGGGAGCTGGAGAGGTGTCCGGGCGAGCGGGTGGTTTTACTGGACCGCTGCATGGAGAGGACTTTTAATTCCAGGGGCCCCACGTTGGGCGCCAGTTGCGGTCGCAGTTGACTTGTCTTGGGGGGGGAGGTGGCGGCCGGTTGCCAAATCCTAGGCTCTCAGGATTGCTTGGAGGGTACCGGCGGCGGGGGCTCTTTCCCGGAGGCGAGGGCGAGGCGGGGGACTGGGCCCGGTCCCCGGCGTAGGCGTGCAAAGTATGGAGGGCGGCGAGAAAGGAACAGGCGGGACACGGTTCTTTTAGGGTGAAGAAGCCAAGAGAGTTTATTAGGGGAGAGTACAAGCTTATATCGGGCGTTTAGAGGGCGGGGTAGCTGTAGAGGTTAAAGGCTTGGATTGGTTCTGAGAGGGCGCGGAGGTTGATTGAAAAGGGGCGAGAGTTGCTCCGGTAACGGTGTCTGGCAACAATGTATGCGCACTGGTGGTGATGGGAGTTGCACTGGCAACGGGGAGTGTCCGGGCAAGATAAGGGGGTGGGGAAAAGGCGGTTCCCTCCGGCAAGCCTCCCCTAACAGTGTTATTTTGGGTGAGGAAATGGGGCCTGCCTCCAGCCTCACTTTCCCAGGCCCGGGGGGCTGCGGAGGGCGCTGTCGCCCGTGCCCACCACCCTCCCCAGGGGCTGATCAGGTCCCCCAGCCCAGGCCCGCCAAGTTGAAGCACGTAATCAGTGTCCCGCACCAGAATATGACTGAGGCAATTTAGCAACACCTCTGTGATTTAATTGTCTGGGCAGATGCTACTCAAAGCCTTCCGAGGCCTCTAGGGTGAGGGACGGAGGACTTCCAGGTCAGTAAAAATCGGGCTAAGGAGCTGATGCTGCCTGCAAACCTCCCTCCTTTAGACTCGCTAATAGATGAATTAAACTAAGAATTCTCATCATTCCTGTACCTGACATGGATTGGTACCTTCATTTTCATAGATAATAGAGAGAAACAGATACGGACCTCATCTCTTCCTGACCACCCCCCAAGAAAACCCTCCCTCCCCCAACCGAATGAAATACTCTGTTTAGCCATGTTTAGCCTATTGCATCACTATTTTCCCAGAGCACTTTCCTTTTTCCTGATGAAATAAGAAGCAACTATTTAATGCTGGCTTCATACGTAGATGCAGTAACCCTTCTCTCCCCTAATCCTTATTGTTTATTGCCTATAATAAGTGGAAACAAATGGCATTCTTATTTACTTACGTGCATAATAGATGGTCTACATAAGAAGTGCTTTCTTCTAAATACAGGCATAGTTTATATATGTTTAATATGGACACACAGAGAATATTGTGATTTTAGATTGAAAGCTGGAGGTGGGGGAAACTAGTGGATGTAAGCTATGATCTTGGAGCAAATAAAATCAATACATATGATAATAATAAGAGAAAATATGTACAGACATTTTGTTCCCTTGACTTTGCTCTTTCACAGAGTTTTAAAACTGCTTCAAAATTTAAAACCTAGGATTTTTCTCTACTTGGCAAAATTTAACTATGTTAATATGCACAGGGCACATTAAAATTAAAATTTATGTTTAAATGTGCAAACCCACACATGCACACACAGAAGGCTGATGCTTTCCAGTGCCAACCTTCAGAATCACTGACCCACACTTTGAGAAGGAAGTTCCACGGGAACACAGTGGCCAGGGAAGCCCCTGCACGGTCTCCAGCCACAGAAGATGCAGAACTTTGACTTCCAAACTGCAGCGAGAGACCCTTGAGCATCTGTTCTAGTTTGCTAATGCTGCCGGGATGCAAAACACCAGGAATGGATTGGCTTTTATAAAAGGAGGTTTATTTGGTTACACAGTTACAGTCTTAAGGCCATAAAGTGTCCAAGGTAACACATCAACAATCAGGTACCTTCACCGGAGGATGGCCAATGGTGTCCGGAAAACCTGTTAGCTGGGAAGGCACGTGATCATAGCTTACAAGATCATAGCTTATATCTGCTCCAAGTTCTGGTTTCAAAATGGCTTTTTCCCAAGACGTTCCTCCCTAGGCTTCAGCTTCTCTTCAAAATGTCACTCTCAGTTGCTCTTGGGGTGTTTGTTCTCTCTCAGCTTCTCCACAGCAAAAGTCTGCTTTCAAAAGCCATCTCCAAAATGTCTCCGTTAGCTGAAGCTCCTCTCTCAGCAACTTGGCATTCTTCAAAGTGTCCCTCTTGGCTGTAACAAGCTTGCTCCTTTTGTCTGAGCTTATATAGTGCTCCAGTAAACTAATCAAGGTCCATCCTGAATGGGCGGGGCCACACATTCATGGAAATTATCCAGTGAAAGATCTCGCCCATAGTTGAATAATCACATCTCCACGGAAACATCCAATCACAAGTCTCCAACTCAATCAACACCAATAAGTTTCCTGCCCACACAAGTGTGCATCAAAGATAATGGTGTTTTGGGGACATAACGCATCCAAACCAGCACAGCGTCTTCTGAGCCAAGAGCCATATCTCAGGGTCCGTGACAGTGAAATCAAAGTCCAGGCAGAGTCTGGGATTTATGCCTATGGCTATTTATGAGGTGCTGTCTAGAGACTGTCACAATACATAACTAGTTGGTGGATTTGCATAAGCATGCATTTATAGCTTGTCAGCATAAATGTAAAGAATGTCTGTGGGAGGATTTGCTTGTCCCATTCATCTTCCATCACCCCTAAGGACCCAAAAAACATGTTGCTGCTTCATTCACAGGAGTTGGGTTAGGAAAAAAAAGTAAAGAAAGAAAAAAGACTGAATTCCATCCAAAATACAGTTTTATTTGCAAGATCTTCTGTGCACAGACATACCTCAGAAGCAACAAAAAGCTGCATTATTCTTCATTATTTTCCTGGAATAATACTCAGGCTTAATAAGAGAGCTCTGATTTTGTAAATGGAAAGTAGCAACAGTTCCCTGAGATGGTGAATTAGCTTGCTTTTGAAAAATAAATGAATTTTCTCCCTGAGTAACTTCACTGAAGTGATTTGATCCCTTATATTTTATTTGGTACTAATATGCAAAATCCATAGAGCTCTGTACCTGGTTAATGCTTTGACGTCTGTATCTGAGTTTACATTTTTATTCTATTTTTTTTTTTTATCTTATTTGGTTGGCTGGTAAAAAAAAAACAAAACATGCTTTTTTTTTTTATCTTGGAACTAATTTTTCAAGATGAGGCAACATCATTAAGTGAGTGAAGAAGGAAAGTCATACACGCTCCTTTGTGGGAAGCTCAGAAGCTTCTGCCTTCCCTTAGAAGTGAGATGACTCCATGCAGCCTTCCAGGATGTCTTACTGAAGCGCTTTCATTCCAACACCCTGTGCCAGAGGAAATCATATGTCAATGTCTTTCTTTAGCTTGGGCATTGGGTAACCAGTATTCAATTCAGCTTTGCCAAGGCATTTTGTTTGAGGTTTAGAGAGATTTGAGTGCTTGCATTTACATTTCCAACATTTTAACACATCGTCCATCTTCTTCCTACTTGCTATGGGTCATCAGCATCCCAGGTCTCACAGACCTGACAATCTATGGGAGACAAATAATCACACAGCTAAATATCTAGTTACAGCTCTATAAAGTGTCATGATGGAGAAGTACACAACTGTCATAAGCGCAGTAAGTGTGAGCTTCTCACCAAGGATGCAGGCCTGGTCTGAGGAGCCTGAAGGACCGAGGACACAGTTGGAGCACGTGACCAAGATGAGAGAGGACCCCAAGGAGCCTTTCAGCTGCAGGCCGCCACGTCCAACAGGAGCCATGCACCCTACCCTCTCCATGCTCTCCCAGGCCAAAGGCAGCTGCGGGTCTGCACAGAAGGGCATGTGAGTGGCTGGAAGGCACCTCAACATGAGATCTGTGAGTCCTTCATTTCACTGTCCCCATTTTCTCACCCCTAGAAAGGAAACAATCCCCCATCCAAGGTGGGTGGCCAGGATCCAGAGAAATGACAGATGTGAAAGCACTCAACAAATTGCCAAGCGTGGCCGGGAAGCTTAAATAGGTGGTTATTAGACCCAAAGCATTTGAGGGCAGGGTCTTCCTCATCCAGCTGGTATCACCAGTGTTTACCAAAGACAGAAACCAGCAGGTGGAGAGCACTTGGGGAGCACTCAGGGAGCAATGGGGAGCACTCAGGGAGCACTCAGGGAGCACTCCCAGAGTAAATGTATAACAGAATGACTGACTATGACAGGTACTCAGTCAGTGTGAGTCCCCCTTTTTCTCCACAGGGCTGAGAGGTGCCCGCATTCACTGCTGTAGAAAGTTCTGCTGCTCAGTTGATAGCTGCGATTGCATCCTGCCTTTGCCCCTGCCCCACTCTCACTTCTGCTGGTGATTAGTTCAATAACCCGCCGAGTGCCAGTTCTGAGACCAGGTTAGGATTCAGAGAAACGTCAGGTGGAATGGTCTCTTTTGGGGACCGGCAAGTCATAAACATCTTTTAGTTTCCTAGAAAGAGAACTGGTCTGGCCGTGGGAACAGAGAGCGAGAGGCAAGGGGTGGAGGGTGGGTGAGAGGCGTGGAGAAGAGCTGTCTTAGGAAACAGAGTCCGAGGCAGCAGCTTCTGGTCTAACATTTTACCGGAGAGTCCGGGAAGTAGACGAGCGGGAAAGGTGCATGAGGCAAGGAAGGAGGAGAGCAAATAGAAGGATGTGCTTTTGAAAGCAGATCGTAGCCTCTGCAAACTGGTGGCTCCACCTTCTAAGTGACAGTGCCTCTGAACAGGGTACGGGGGGAAGAAGTGGGAAAAATGGGTTCACTGGTTCCACCGAATTTTACCCCATGGAGAGTTAGCCGGATTGTCTATGTGTGGATATCAAGCAAGCCCCACAGCATCTGGCTCAACAGAGAAGCCCTGGGAGGGAGCCCATGGCGGGTGTACCCCGATGCCCCACGAGTTGTGCCAGCACGTGACCTGAGACCTGGTGCAGCTCCCAGCGAGCGCCTCCACCTGAAACATCCACAGACGTGGAAGGACTTGGCTCCACGATGCAGGAGCAACACAGCAGAAGCCGGCGCAACCATGGCCAGGAGGCTGGATGCATCATTTCAAGCTGGTGCAGAGATGTCTCAGCTTTTTCAAAAGCCTTGAGGCAATTATATTAATTGAAACTTCTAAAATCTCATAATTTAATGGGAAACAGCACAGCAGAGTGAAGAGTGGAGAACTTTGAGCGAAGCCAACCCTCATCCAAACCTTAGATTTCAACCTTACAGCCACATGACTCTGAGTGAGTCACTTCCACTCTGCGTTTCTGAGTTTGCAAACTGGGAGTAATGACATATGCCTTGAGTGATCGGGTGAAGATTAATCAACCAACCAGCTACACACATGCACACACACATGTATATCTAGCATGGCTATTGGCACAAAATGTGTGCCCAGGAAATATTATTGAAATCAGCATCTGATTGAAGCAGACATTTGGCAGCCAAGATTGTGCCCATAACTTCCAGCGGTTTCCCGGGGCAATTAGAATAAAGTGCTTCCCCCCACCCCCACCCCTGGCCCACAAGACTGCACGGACGTGGCACCTGCCCACTGCTCAGACCCCTGCTCCAGCTCCAGCTTTTCAGTTCCCCAGACCCACCAGGCTCTTTTCCACCCAGAGCCTTTGTTCTTGCCTGAGTTCACTTGCCCTTCAATTTCCTTCTGGCTGCCTCCTTCTCATCAGTAGATGTCAGCTCATATGCCACCTCCTCAAAGAGGCCTTTCCTGATCACCCCATTTAACATCCTCCCCAACACCACCATGCATCGAGGGCTTCCCTCTATCTGAAATCAGCTCCCTTCTTCAAGTGGGTCCTTGTTTATCATCCATCTCAGTCATCAGAACATGAGCTCCCTGTGAGCAGATCTTCATCTTCCTTTGTCTACAGCCTTAAGAGCGGTGCCAGGCACCCGGTAGGTTCTCCTCACGGATTTGTTAAACAAATGGTGAATGAACTTCCATAGTCAACCAGAGTCTCTGCAACTCCACACCCAGGATCCCAGGCGTGAAGCTCCCTGCCAGGGGCAGCCCTCATCTCAGGAAGCCGTGAGATTTCAGACAACGGCCTGCACTGAAGAGCTGTCAAAACTGAACATCGTAATTGGAACAACTGGGCTCTAGGAGCAAGCTCTTGGATGAGAAAAAGCCTCACAAGTGTTTAAAGCCAGTACTGACAGCGAGTTCAACCCATAAACGTAGATTAGGGGACCTGGGGGCCCCTCTGCTTTGGAGACACTTCCTCATCCATCTGTATAGTCAGTGCCGAGCAAGGCCCAGCTGTGGGCCAAGCCCTGTGTGTATCCCAATCCCACGGCGCTAACAAAACTGCTCCTCGTATACTATTTCAAGTGACTTTTTTGATCCCAGTTCTCTGACTACACATCCTGGGAAGGATGTGTTCTAGGATGAACAGAGCTACAAATAAATCTTCAGGAAAATAAATTGTTCCTCATATAAAACCAACTCAACTCTCAGGTCATCTGCAATGTCCCCTCGGGGGACACTAGCTTTGTTAAACAGAATGCTCAGAAAACCCTAGCTCTAGCATTTATCACTTGGGAGTCCTTGGGTAAGCTGTGGGACTCTGAACTTCACTTCTGGCACTTGTAAAGGGCCTAATGATTACCTCACAGGGTTGTTGTGGAAATACATGTGGTACTGCCGTCACGTTCCTTGCACCTGGTAGATGCTCAAATAATGGGTGTTACTAGCAGTAGTCACCCACATTGCTTCCCGTCTGTTCTAGTTTCCTAACGCTGCAGAATGCAAAACACCAGAGATGGATAGGCTTTTATAAAACGGGGTTTATTTCGCTACACAGTTACAGTCTTAAGGCCACAAAGCATCCAAGGTAACACCTCAGCAATCGGGTACCTTCACTGGAGGATGGCCAATGGCATCTGGAAAACCTCTGTTAGCTGGGAAGGCAGCCGGCGTCTGCTCCAAAGCTCCATCCTCAAAACGGCTTTCTCCCAGGACGTTCCTCTCTAGCAAGCTTGCTCCTCTTCAAAACATCACTTCCAGCTGCACTCAGTTTCCTCCCCCCGAGTCAGCTCATTTATATAGCTCCACCAATCAAGGCCCACCCTGAATGGGCGGGGCCATGCCTCCATGGGAACATCCCATCAGAGTCATCACCCACAGCTGGGTGGGGCACATTCCAAGCAAATCCAACCATCACCAAAACGTCTGCCCCACAAGACTACAAAGACAATGGCATTTGGGGGACACAACACATTCAAACCGGCACACTGTCTGTCTGTCTTGACTTGTCTGTTGGCGTAGCCATTGGAGCAGAGAGCAGTTTTTTCCTACTGCTTTTTTATCCTTGAAAATACCAAGATAACTGTAGATGTTTCACAAATGCTTAGGGATGAGGTTTATTTTCATGCAAAACAGCTGACCTCGAACAATCTCAACCAAACATTTCCCCCTTGTTGGGAACTGTGGTGGGTGCCCCCAAACGGACGGATGGGCAATGGCCAGGCTGCGCTGTGATTTCAAGAGTGCCGCCAATTCCAGGCTGCCCGCTCCCGGTTTCCTTCTGTTGATGTCTGATGCATAGAACCCAAACATTTACTCCCAGTAAAATGCAATCACCATGCCCTTCCCTGGGCAGAAGAACAAACAAACAAACAGAAAGAACCTTTGTAACACAGGGACCAGGAAGAGGGGAAGAGAACGAGGACCCTGATCCCTGAAAGGAAGAGGGAGGGCCAGGAGCAGGGAAGCTGGAAGATCTGAGGCCACGGCCATCCTCCATCCCATGTTTCAAGGGAATGGCTAAAGGAAACTGTCAGAGCCATGGGGCTGGGGGAAATGGGGACCTAAGTGAGGACTGAGCAGTGGCCACCTGGCGCCGTCCATGCACAGGCAGCACCTGCCGCGTCCCTATCTGCAGCCTCTAGGCTGACGGAAATCCCACCTCATCTGCAGCACGTGCCCACCCAGCAGCCGGTAGGATAGGTGGCCCCTTCCCCACGGCCCTGTCCATTCTGGGCTTCCCTGTGCCAGCCCTGCTCGGGTGCTCTCCTGGGAAAAAGCCAGGCAGAGCCATGGGTGGGACCCGATGAGCCCTGCCGCTGCTGCCCGGCGGGTTTGGTTACCTGCCCGTCTAATCGCAGAGCCGGCTGCCCTCCCCGGTGTTTCCACAGAGCAAGGCTGAGTTACTGCCTCAGTGTCCCCTGGCCACAGCCGCTTACAGACACACCCTCATCGGGAAAGACCCACGTTTACACAGTTCACACTTTTAATTTAATTTGGTAAGCCGTGAACCCGGCCAGGCCTCACCCCCGGAGGAGAAAAAGTTGTATAATAATGACCCTTGCCCTCCAGAAACATGCCACCTGGGCAGGAAGAAAGATTCGAACACAGAACCTGACCCTTGGTCGCACCTAAGAGAAGTCAGATTAAAAAACAAATTGAAGTTTGGGTAATGGATGTGATGATGTTAGCAAGGCAGAGAGAACATGACCAACACTGAATTATATATTTGGCTAAAGGGGGGGATTTTAGGTTGTATACATGTTACTAGAATAAGAAATTAAAAAAAGAATTGAAGTTGATTATCTCTAGTATGCAGCAGAATGAATTATTTATATAAAGAGATGTTTTCCAAATTGGAATGAAATCCATATAAAAGGAACAGTTGGTGCTGACCAAATTAAGCCTAGGAGAAGAGCTTCTGAGGATCAGGGCCCTGGCAGAGAAGGCTGTGCAGCGCCCGCAGGGGAGCAGCTGGGGCAGGAGGGCAGAGGTCGGTGCACCTGGTACCACGAGAGTTTCTGGGAGAGGGCACGAGAGATGGGGAAGAGGTGGGGATAAGATTAGAGAAAGCTGAGTGTCTCTGCTAAGAAACTTGCTCTTTTTTTCTGCAAGCAATACCAGGGTTAGACAAAGGTGGTGGCATGTGTCTAGCCATGCTTCAGGACGGACACCACGGTGGCTGGTGGGAGGGGGTCAGGCCACAGGCCAGATGCCAAGGAAGAGAGGAGAGGCAGTTCCTGACTGCCAAGACCACAGTGGACGCACCCAAAGACAAACCACAAGAGGGGAAGAGGAGGACTGAAAGCTGTGGTTACCAAAAATACCTGTGTTTCCTGACAGCCTTTTTTCCCTTGAAAAGTGGAAAACAGGTGGATGCCCAAGTCATGGCAAAGATAGAGCCCCAGGCCCCATGCTGGGCTGCGCACTCACCAGCCACACATCGTTCCACAACAGCCAGCGAGCACAGCCCAGTCCGGGGCTGCGAGGTGCGCTGAGCCCCCCAGACAAAGCTGCCCTGTCCCCCAAAGGCCTTGCCAGAAGCTCCAAAGAGCCTTGGCTCAAGGAAGAACCACATCCACTGACCCACTCCATCATTCCCTGCACAAATGTTTGTGCAGTTCACTCCAATGATTAAATCCTTTCAACAAAGCGAAAGGACTTCACCGCGCTCCTTATTAGTTATTGGATTTTCCATTTCTCCATGTTGGGTTGGAGAAGATGCAATAAAGGCAAACAGCTTGAAATTGATTATTTGCTTCTCTCCAGGGTAATTTCCTGGCAACTGACAGAATATGAAAAGCAATCACAGACTTATTGTAAAAAACTCTTTTCTTTGTATTTTAGGTATTTTTTCTAATTATCCTCTCAAAGCCCCACTTTTGTTATTTTAAAAACAAGAAAAATAACATTAATCTTTCAAGGTGGCCATAAGCAGGTTCATCACACATGGCAGTGGAAAGCAGTGCCCCGCAGAACTCTAGGGGGTGCCATTCCCTTAGACTAAAATGTGAACTGAGCAGTGTGCAACTTGCACAACTGCACATGGCCGCCCTGGCTCTGAGAGAAAGTCAAGAGAATAAAGGCTATGAAACTGCTTTGTAAACTCTGAAGGACCATTATACTCATCATCCCAGAATGCACAAAGGGGTTATTCTTCTCCCTCCCAAACAGGGCCAGGGGCACATAATAGGGGCTCAGGCCCAGTCCCCACCAAGCTGGGGAAGGCGGGAGGGTGCGGGCAGTGGGCACCCAGCCAGGGCTCCATGAGCTTCGCCTTCTGTTCTTAGGCCTGTGTTTTCTTGGTTTGGCACTTGCCCAGTTACTGAAACCCTTTAACTGTTTTAAGGAGTCTGGAGAAAGATGGCCCAGCCAGCTTTTGCTAGATTTTTGAAGATTCTGTCAGGGAACTGCATCCTGAAACATCTTATACCCCATCGTGGTCAACTGGAAACCCCCAAAATGCTTTTTCTTAAAACTTTGCTTCAAAAATTCGCTGCTCCTTCAAGCTGAAATATCCCAGCCCTCTGCAAAAACCCTCAGTGTTTCATGGAGGTGCCTCAAAAGTCCACATTGGGGGAGAGTTGAGGATTCTGTTCCCCACACTGGCAGGCACCCGTCCCCTCCCTAAGCCACCCCCACCTGGCTTAGAATCCCCTGCGGCAGTTCTGTGTCACCCCATTCATCTACACACTCCTGTGTAGCTCTTTCTGTAACTTCTTGGATATTTCAGCTGGTCCCCTGTTCCTGTTGCCAATGCCACCCCTGTTGTGTTTCTGGCTGATTTTAACATTCACAGGAACGATAATTCCCATATGGGGCATTTCAGTTACTCAGCCTCTTCTTCTCCAACATTCTGGACCCCCTCACTTATCTGCCCTCTCTTAGCCATACCTGGGCCTTGTTAGTAGCAAGGGGCACCCCTGCCCCAATAGTAACTTCAGATATTCTCTCCCGCTCTGCATTCCTTCCTGTCTCCCTCCCTCTGATAGTCCCATGAGATCCAGCTCCAAGGTTCTGGAACTCCACTGGGACCTACAAGCTTTCTATCTTGGCCCTTTCCCAGGCCTTCTTTCCGTCTTCTCCTGGCTTAGATTCTAGGGTCCATCCTTATAATCAGCCCCTCACAAACACCCTCAGCCCCCTTGTCACTCGCCTCCTCCACCACATGCACTTGGCTAAACAAACCTGATCAACCCACCTCCTCCTGCAGGACTTGAGGGAAGCAGGTGCCCCCATCTTCCTTCCTCCAGAGACCCTGCTTCATGGCTGATGGAGGGAAGGGACAGCAATTAAAGCTGGGCTGTTCTTGAGGAATAATGCACAGCTTTACTGACTGCTCTCCCTTTGAATTCGGGATCACAAACCATTAGTTCACGGTTGGCACTTCCTGCTGCCTGAGAATCCTTCTCCTTGATCCGGTCCGCTCCCCGACCCCTCTGCTAAAGCTCTTTTTTGCCTTCCCTGCTCTTGTAAAACCTTCCCTCTTCTAAAACCAATGACGCTTCTCTCATACTTGCTCTTGGCCAATAACTATGCTTCTTAATTTAAAGGGGAAAGAGAAGCCATCAGAAGAGATATTTCACAAGCTTCTACCACCACATCTTCCAAGCTCCCTGAATTCACACCCATGTGCTCTGCCATCCTTCCTGTTACCACCGATGCATTGTGCTGCTTCCTCAGGGACACTGTTAAATGTAAGCCAAATTATTTCAGTCCTCTGCTCAAAATTCTTCATTAGCTTCTCATCTTACCCAACATTTATCATTTTAAAAGCCAAAGCCCGATCAAAAATCAGTTGGGAGAAACTAAGATGGTGGCTAGGTGAGACACAGCAAAAAAACACCTCGGTGAAAAACACTAGATAAAAACCAGAAAGTGACCCAGAATACCGGTTACAGTGATGCTCCAGCTGGACGAGCTCTGCTAGAACCACAGGGGTCGTACACTTGGTGAAACTGGGAGTCTGCATTCTGAAATGAGTGAGTAAGCTGGCTGGAAGACCCGTAGCCGTGCGGCGGTGTGGGGAAGCCAGGACTTGGCGTTTGGAGACCGACTGGTTGTTTTAAAAAAAAAAAAAAAAGGGAAAAACCCAGGAGTGGCTGCAGTTGTGACAGTGGGAACCACGCAGTAAAACACAGCAAGAGGGGGCTGGGCTGGCCTCTCAGTGTCTGGCCTGGAGGACAGCCCGCTGCAGATACCCTCGGGGCTGGGAGAACAGAGGGGAGAGCCAGAAGCTGAAAGAAACCCCGCGGCTAGCAGCTGGCTCCCCGGAAGCCTGTACAAACTCCTGCCGGGGCCGTGCCCACAGCCCAGAGCCCTGCCAGTTGTCCCGGAGCTGGGAAGGAGGAACTGTGCAAGGAGTGGGGGGTGAGACACCCCATTCAGCCATCTTTGCATCAGGCTGAGAGCGCCCCTGCATGACCCGGAGGCCCGGGGCTTCCCTTGAGGGATGGCGCGCACTGGTGATGTAGTACGGCATTCCCTCAGCAGAGGTCCTGGAGGATCGTGGCTGGGAGGGGGGACCTACTCAGAGAACCCAGGGACCCTACGCCAAGTCCGGTGGTTTGTGGCACAGCAAGAGAGAGGGTCTGGGGCTGAACTGAAATGAAGGCTTAGACTCTTGCAGTGGCCTTGAATCTCTGGGAACCTGAGGGATTTGAATACTAAAGCTGCCCTTTCTCCCTGACCAGCCGGACACACGCCCCACATTCAGGGCGGACGGCTCCAGCAACACACCCAAACTGAGTTCTCCAACTGAACCCCACAAGAATCACTTCCCCACACACCATGGGGACAAGGTTGAGAACTGACTTGAGGGGTATAGGTGACTTGCAGATGCCATGTGCTGGTTAGTTAGAGAAAGTATATTCCACCAAACTGTGTTTCTGAAAAATTAGATTGGTATCTTTTTTTTTACAATTTAAAAGAACCCTATCAAGCAAAGCAAATGCCAAGAGGCCAAAAAACAACAGAAAATCTTAATGCATATGATAAAACCAGACGATATGGAGAATCCAATTCCAAACACACAAATCAAAATATCAGAAGAGACACAGTACTTGGCACAATTAATCAAAGAACCACAATCGAGGAACGAAAACATGGCAAAGGATTTAAAGGACATCAAGAAGACCATGGCCCAGGATGTAAGCAACATAAAAAAGACCTTAGAAGATCATAAAGAAGACATTGCAAGAGCAAATAAAAAAATAGATCTTATGTAAATAAAAGAAACTGTTGGCCAAATTAAAAAGACTCTGGATATTCACAATACAAGATTAGAGGAAGTTGAACAAGATCTCAGTGTCCTAGAAGTCCACAGAACAGAAAATGAAAGAACAAAAGAAAGAATGGAGAAAAAAATCAAAAAAATCAAAACGGATCTCAGGGATACAATAGATAAAATAAAACGTCCAAACTTAAGACTCATTGGTGTCCCAGAAGGGGAAGAGAAGGGTAAAGGTCTAGAAAGAGTATTCAAAGAAATTATTGGGGAAAACCTCCCCCAACCTTCTACACAATATAAATACACAAAGCATAAATGCCCAGCAAACTCCAAATAGAATAAATCCAAATAAACCCACTCCGAGACATATTCTGATCAGACTGTCCAATACTGAAGAGAAGGAGCAAGTTCTGAAAGCAGCAAGAGAAGAGCAATTCACCACATACAAAGGAAACAACATAAGACTAAGTTGTGACTACTCAGAGGCCACCATGGAGGCAAGAAGGCAGTGGCATGACATATTTAAAATTCTGAGAGAGAAAAATTTCCAACCAAGAATACTTTATCCAGCAAAACTCTCCTTCAAATTTGAGGGAGAGCTTAAATTTTTCACAGACAAACAATTGCTGAGAGACTTTGCCAATAAAAGACCTGCCCTACTTCAGATTCCAAAGGGAGCCCTACCAACAGAGAAACAAAGATAGGAGAAAGAGATACAGAGAATTTTAACAGATATATATAGTACCTTACATCCCAAATCACCAGGACACTCATTTTTCTCTAGTGATCACGGATCTTTCTCCAGAAGGGACCATAAGCTGGGACATAAAACAAGCTTCAATAAATTAAAAAAAAAAAATTGAATATACTCAAAGCACATTCTCCAACCACAATGGAATACAAATAGAAGTCAATAATTTTTGAACTGTAACTCCACTATTTACTTCCTACATGATATAAAATACACAAACTCTAAGGATAAATCAGTGGTTTTGAACTCAACATAAAATATGTAATTTTAGACAACTATATAAAGGTGGGGGAATGGAGGAGTATAGGAACATAGTTTATGTGTCCTATTGAAATGAAGGTGGTATCAAAGAAAAACAAGATTGATATAGATTTAAGAGGTTAATTTTAAGCCCCATAGCAAACACAAAGAAATTATCAGAGAATATAACCATAGAGATGAAAAGTAGAGTATGGGTTAAGAGAAATGGGGGAAGGGGCAATGGGGAGTTAAGAAATGAGTGTAGGGTTGCTGTTTGAGGTGAAGGGAAATTTCTAGTAATGGATGGTGGGAAAGAGCTTTACAACATTCTAAATGTGATTAATCCCACTAATGGAAGGCTAGGGAGGGGGTGGAATGGGAAGATTTAGGCTGTATATATGTTTCCACAATTGAAAAAAAAAAAAAAAGACAGTCTAAATAGATGACAATTGAATGCCAAGGATGAACCTGGATGGAATTGGAGGATGGAGGACAGGAAGCTCAAAGGGTCACAGTTGAGACATAAGGTAAAGGAAATATAGAATGTAAGCTTTGTATCATTGTTGAATCTCTTGTACTTCTTAGCTGCGCTTAATGGGATTGCATAAAAGAATGTTCTTATTCATGGGAAGTGTATATGTGAATCATAGTGTTTGTTCAAGGGTGTGTGCAGCTAACTCTCATATGTTCAGAAGACAGAGCAATAGATGATGGATGACAGACAGGGAGGGAGGGAAAGAAATAGCAATGTGACAGAATGTTAAAGTTGGTGGATTGGGCTATCGGGGGAGGGGGGTCAGGGTATGATGGAATTCTGTGTATGGGGTTAGTATTGTTTTTGCAACTGTTCCTATAACTTTGAATTTATTTCAGAATAATAATAAAAAAAAGTTATTGGATCTGGGTATCTGGGTGGGGGGATATGTTCTAGCTCTCTGTGTGGGTTTTGTGTTTTTTTGTGTGTGTGTTATTTTTGTAACTGTTCTGTAAGTTTGGAATTATTTCAAAATAAAATGTTTAATTAACAACAACAACAAAAAAAAGCCAAAGCCCTTTAAGCATTTCTTAGGTCATAATCTGCCCATCCTTCCCCCTGATCACCACCTCTCCAATGTCATTTGCCCCTTACTCCCTCGGCCTGCAGCCCCCCTGGCCTGCTCTTCCCGGAAGTCTGCACACACGCACGTGCACACACACACACGCCTACTCAGGGCCTTTGCACAGACCCCTTGCTCCAAGAGCTCCCAAAGGCTCCCTTCCTCCCTTGTTCAACATCACTCTTCAAACGTCTACTTGATGGTGACCTAATAGCATTAAACCACCCTCAGTGTGCCGACCCCTCAGCACATTTCCTCTCCTCATTTTCTCTACTGCACCAGGGAATTCTTTTTCCCTTCTCCTCACACTTGGATGTAAAATCTTTGGGAACTCAACTTCTGTCTTTTTTCTGTTCACTGCTATTTCTTCAGGGTACAGCTCAGTGTCTGACACTTGGTTGGCACTGGAAAGTATCTGCTGAATGGATAAATTAATAAATTAATGAATAAATAAATTTCGCTTTCGCATAAGATTTTCTTCCAGAAAAGCATTCTGCTTCTCAAGCAAAATTAAGTCTGAAAACCACTGTTCTAGATTACCGAAGCTATTGTTTGGGCAAATTTAGCCCATTATCTTTGAACATTTTGTAATAATAGCTCTATTTTGGGCATGTAGGACTCTAAACTTGGCAGTGACAGGATTAAATCCCAAATGGAGGCCCTGGTTTTCAAGAGTGAGCAATTGTTTCTCTCTCTCTTCCCCCATTTTGTTTTTTAAATGATTCTTTTCTGCAGCCTGACCAGTGAACGCCCACCATGCTGCCAAAGCACAGCAATAAGGGCTCCCCGGGCAGCACCGTCTCCAGGACACACTTACACGGTGGTGTTTGTTCCGTCACGGCGAGGCCCACACAGTGAGTGACACGAAACAAATGATTCTAGGCTGTGCCTTTTCATGGAGACTATTCATGTGGCATCTCTGATTATTTTGAGGCCAGAAGGACTGTCCTTGGTTGATTTGTCCTGCCAAAGCCAGGAGAAATCTGTCTCACAAGGAGAAACTTAGAGAGATGTCTTGGCTACTGATGGAGCCTTGTTTGATTTCATCACACACTTCTTGAGCACAGACTTTGTAACTCATTCCTTCATTCCCAATGGAATGGCGGCTGCCCCAAGGCAGAAATAATGGGTCTTGGTCACTGCTTATTCACCAGCTCCTAGAACACCGCCTGGCACAGAATCGGCACTCAAAATCAATTGTTGGATGAGGAAATGAACATAGAGAAGAACATATGCATGTTTTCCACAAATATTTGTCTGTTACCTACCACGTGTCATGTAGCAACAGATACAAAAGGTGCAAGAATCAGGGTTCAGGTTGGAAATGCCAATAATCCAGACTCCGTGACAGCTGGAGACGTAAACCTCACCCTTGGGGGGCTTTTGATTTAATGTGTGGTGAAGACAGACATGGAGACAACTAACTGGAAAACAAGGCGGAACAAAATAGGAGCAAATGAAGTTATAAAAGCAACATCGGAGCCCAAGGGAAGGTATGATTAAGGCTGACGGGGGGAGAAAGTCGGAGAGAGCTTCTTGGTGAAAGCGGAACTGAAGCAGCGCCTGCAAGCAGGAGGAAAGCTTCTTTAGTCAGCGCTGCTGGTGGCAGGGGGAGCTCGGGAACCAGGGGAGCCTCTCTCTTGACGCCCTCCTCCGAAACAGCGGGCGCACCTGAGAGACACTGCAATTCAGCACCATTTTTAAAGTAATTTCTTACCCACCGTGGACTGATCCTTTTGATAAACACAGTAACAATGCCAGGGCCATGCCACCTTGCTACAAAAGGTTCCAGATTCTTTCTTTCACTTTCTGTGTTTACCTCATTGTGGACCAACAAACATCTGGGAAGCAGTGACCTCGAAGGACACTGATGGTGCCCAAGAGCAAGTCTGGCCGCACTGCTGTCTGCTTTGGAAGCAAATACCTACCTTCCAGGCGGCCCAGGCAAGCCCAGGAGTGGCCGCGCCCTGGGGGACAGTGGGGAGGGACTTACTGGGAGGGGCAGCCCTGCGCTCTCACACCTTCAGTTCTGCTCTCCAGTAACTGGGGTCTCCAGTGCCTCTGGGGTGGGGGCTGCCCCAGAACGAGGGCTCATGCGAGACTTTTAGCACAGACTGTCGACTAAATCTTTCCTCAGCTATCTTTACTGGGGAACCAGCAGAAATGCTGAGCTGTGGTCCCTGCCAGTGTTCCGGGGCAGCCGCTCCCAGGAGGCCTGAGAGGGAGGGGCACACAGTGTTCGCAGGTTGAGGATTTGGGGGCTCTCAACAAAAGGGGTTTTATTACATAAGCATAATGCACATGCACAGTGCATATTATCTTCAGTATTATTATCTTCATTTAAAGAAATTGTCCAAGTATTCACATTCGGACCTACATGTAAGTTAAACCATGGATGACAGTAGGGTGTCTGAATATATCTCAATTAAACTGTATTTAAAAAAGTAAATGAACGATGGGAGGAAGAGGGGAACGGGATGTTTTCAATATTCTTTTTTTTTTTTTTAATTAAATTCAGTTTTATTGAAATACATTCACACACCATACAATCATCCATGGTATACAATCCACTGTCCACAGTATGATAACATAGTTATGCGTTCATCACCACAATCTATCTCTGAACATTTTCCTTACATCAGAAAGAACCAGAACAAGAATAAAAAATAAAAGTGAAAAAAGAACACACCCAAATCATCCCCCCATCCCACCCCATTTGTCCTTTAGTTTTTATCCCCATTTTTTTCTACTCATCCATACACTAGATAAAGGGGGTGTGATCCACAAGGTCTTCACAATCACACTGTCACCCCTTGTAATCTACATTATTATATAATTGTCTTCAGGAGTCCAGACTGCTGGGTTGGAGTTTGGTAGTTTCAGGTATTTACTTCTAGCTATTCCAATACATTAATTCAACATTCTTTTTTATTTTCATTTTCATTTTATTTTTTGGAGTAATGAAAATGTTCAGAGTTTGACAATGGTGATGAAAGCACAACTATATGATGATACTGTGAACAACTGATTGTACACTTTGATTGCATGTTATGTGATTATACCTCAATAAAATTGCATTTTTAAAAAAACTCAGTTTGGAAATAATTTTAGAATTAAAGAAAAGTTGCAAAAATAGTATAGAGTTCCCATATACCCTTCACCCACATTCTCCTAACAATAACATCTTATGCAATGATCAAAACCAAGGAACTAACGGTGCGTGTACTTACACATATTTCCTCGCTCTGTGTGCCAAGGAGACCTAGAATCAATGGCATTCTCGTAGCAACAGCACATCAAATGACCAGATATTGTTTCTAAATTCTATTCTCCAAGAAAAGGAACCAACACTCCTTAGACAAATGGCTGACGCCAAGGCTGGTGAAGAGGAAATACAAGCTGAGCCTAGCACCACATGTGATGGTGCCAGAAAGTAAAGGAGAGCTGGAAGAGAGGATGGGGGCATGTCAAAAGGGTAGAGAACCAGTCTGAAAAAGCTCCCAATGGTCAAAGCAGGGATATTTTCAGCAACAAAATAATGGAGATATTGTATTATAATCCATGGAAAACATTAATTTCCATGAGTCCATTCTCACATAAGTAAATAAATAAATGGGGGAGAAGAGCCAGTTCTTCCCCCACAGAACTGATAAATCGAGAAGGACCAAGAGAAATAGAAAATCACCCATTGAACGTCATAGTAGTAATTGCTGAAGGCAAGAATCACTGATGGATGCCAAGATTAATGGGAGGGGGTATGTTGGAAACAGGACACTTTCGTAGTCTCAAAGTCTCTCTCCACAAGCCACTTACAATTCTAAAGGGAAAAGTGGTGACCTCACAGTGCAGTAACCTGGGAGGTACCACCTCCACCAGGTAATTAAAGTTTAGATCACCAGTAAGAAGACAAATGAGCATCTCTTATGCCCGACAAAATGCACCGAGACAGGCACAGTCCCTTTAGCACACGCCCTCAATCTAACCATGAGAAAACAAACAAAGAAAATCAATGTGGACTTTCATACTCCAGGTTCTAAGAGATGTGTCTTTGAAGCTGTATTGGTTTCTATGGCTGCCATGGCAAGACACCACAAACTTAGTAGCTTAAAAAAAACAACCACAGATTGATCATGTCACCTTCTGTAGGTCAGAAGTCCCTCTGCTGGGGGTTCCCCACGGCCTAAATCAAGGCTTCGGCCAGCTGGGTTCTTCTCAGGAGGCTTTGGGAAGAATCTGCTTTAAATCCTTAAAAAGGGGTTAGCAGAGCCCCGTTCCTTGGGGCTGTGGGGCTGGTGACCCCACTTTCCTGCTGGCCGTCAGCCAGAGGCCACTTGTAGCCCCTGGAGGCTACACCTGGGTCTTTGCACGTGGTCCCCTCTGTCTTCAAAACCAGCACGGGCAGGTCCAAATTCTGCTCATGCTTCGAATCTCTCTGACTTTCCCTTATGCAAAATCACTCTGACTGCAGCCAGAGAAAACATTCTGCTTTTAAGGACTTGTGTGATTAGATTGGCCTGGACAGTCCAGAATATTCTGAATAATCCAGGGTAATCCTGGAAAACCAGGATGATCTCTATTTTATGGCCCATAACTGCTCTGTGTGGAGATACAGCCTCCAGTCCCAGGGGTAGGGCACGGGCACTGCTGGGGCCATCCGGGGAATGTCCTCACCCAGGTCCGGCAGATAAGCAGGCCCCGCAGGCACGGCCGGTCCCTCCCAGGTCTACACTCCTTCTCACGCAGCCTTGCAGTCCGTCCCTCCCGGCACTAAGTCCAATTAATCAGCTTTGACCTGTGAAGTGAAACCCATTTTCATCCCTGCTTGGAGCATGCCACGGGGGAGTAGACAGCCACAGAGCTGGAATTTGGGAAATCGTGTCTGTGAGCTATTACCTTATGCAGCTCACTTAATATTTCTAAGCCTCCATTTCTTCCTCCGTACAATGGCAATAATGCATTTGCCTTAACCTATTCACAGGATTGTGTCATGTTCGTGAGAAGGAGGAGGAAAAAGGAGCGTTTGTGGAAGCCCACTACACACCAGGGACTGTGCCAGGTTCTTGACGTTGATTATTTTAATCCGTACAAGGACCCTGTAGCATGGCCATTACTGTGCCTACTTAGCAAGTAAAAACAAGGTAGCTCAAAGAGGTTAAGCCAGTGTATTGAAATTAACACGCCTCGTCAAACTATCCTTTGACTCAAAGCAGGATCCCTTTGCTGGGTGTGCCAGCTCCCCGTGATGTTTCACACGTGTGTGCAAGGGTCTGATGACTGAAAGCCGAGAGGCTCTGCCCTTGCCCAGAGGTGGGTGGGCAGAGCTGCTGAGCCCACCCCACCCCACACTCCTCCAGGCTTACAAATACCTTAGAATCGGGTTCACCGAAGCCAGCGGTAGCTGCACTTGGTCACTGCACCCACCAAAGGCAGCAGAAGACTAATTCAGTTCAACAAACACTCTGGTCAATTCATGGTCAGCGTCAGAATTCTCATTTCTGCTCTTCACCTTCATTTGGCTGGATTTTTCTATCCCTTCTCTTCCCCACCACACCCCAACCTGCTCCTCATCTCCCCTCAGCATTCTCTACCCACCCTCCTGGGGATTAGTCCTGGGTTGGCCAGTTCTCCAGGTCAGCCCTAGCAAATGACTTAACCTCTGTTTAACGGTGATGATAACTTCCATAACCGGTGCCCCTCTCACCATCATTCATCATCTGCTGAACATGCACATTAGAGGCTTTGTCTAATTTTATGAGCCCAAAGTTGTGAGATCTGTGCTCAAGCCTCTGATGATTTTTCTTTTTAACTAAAGTTTTTCCTGCAACCCCTGATGCCCTTTCCTTTTTGGAAAGACGCAAATGATGCTCAGGGCTCCTTTAAAATTGGGGATGGGCGGGAGCCGAGAGTGGGGGAATGGTCCCTGGAAGGTTAGTGATTCCAGAGCATCCAGCAAAATCATGACTGGGCAAGGTCTGTTTCATCACTGTCCCTCCTCGTGTCCTTGGCCGCTCTTTGGAGGGTTTAGCTCACTGGCAAGAGCAGGGCTCTGGGCCCCTCTAAACCGGCGTCACATCCCTGTTCCTAAGCCACTCAGTGGTTACAGGTGAGGTATTGCCTCTCTCTGTCGTCGCATCCTCACCTGGAAGGTGGAGATACACGTACCTCAGAGCAAGGTTCCCAGAGCGCGATCCCCAACCAGCAGCCTCAGCTTCTCCCCAGACTCGGTCAGAAATGCGAACCCTATGGCCCCACCCTGGACCTGCTGAATCAGAAACTCGGAGAGCGAGGCCCCCCACGTGCTTCCAGCAGCCCTGCGGGTGGTCATGATCCCTGCTGGAAGCCAGAACCACCGCCCCGGTGGGTTCCCTTGAGCATTAAGGAAGCTGATCCTAAGGGCTGAGCCTGGGGAGCAGGAGCACCCAGTCCCAGGATTTACGAGACCAGGACACTTCTGAGGGGAAACGGTGAGCTGATGAGTCACTAAGAGTCAGTGAATCAGGGCAAAGTATTTCCTTGGAAATATTTACACCTACAAAACAGAGTGATTCAGTGCTCATTTTTGTAAAACACTGATGGCAGAATTGGGGCTCAAAGCAGTGAACCTTTTGCCCAAGATTACCTGGAGAGAAACCCAGAAATAGAATCCAGACTACCAACTGGCGCTCAGTTCATTTTACACACACACACACACACACACACCACCTCCTGTTGGCGTGAAGGACCCGCATCCTATCTGGAGCAGATCTGAGCAGGAGCTTCTCAAGGCCCCACATGGGTTCCAGCCATGCACAGGGGCTGAGGCACTGACTATGCGCTGAGAAGCTGACTGTGCACTGAGAACCGGATCTTCTGAAGCCCCAGGTCTCCCGCCTGGGGAGCCAGCTGACTATTCTGTCTGCCTCACTTGCTGATGAAGGCAAGAAAATTGACCTGATCTGCAAGAAGGTATGTCTCTCTCCTTCCTGCTAAAAATGAAAGAATCACTGTAACCCATGCAAAGGCTGACTTAGCTCTCAATGGGTCATCTGCTACCATGTGTTTACTCTATCAGCCACTTGGTGGTTTAAAGACGACAGAAAGTACTTTGAGGGAAACCGACCCTTGTCCGTGGTTGATGTGAGCTGACTGAGTGCTCCGGCCTGGAGCCCGGGGTGGGGACGTGCCCGTGGTTACAGCGCATGTACAGCTATTACAACAGGAAGATTCTCACGGTCATCAGACAGTTAAGATCAGGCAACTCTCTAAATAAAGGGGGTGGGGTCTCACCTGGCAGGTGGAATTAGTCACAGAGCCAGTCGTCAGGTTCCCAAAGACAGGAGGGAAAGGTCCGTGATGAATGGGGTGGCCCTGCAGGTCAGAAGGGCTGGGACCCCATGTGCTGGCCTTCTGGGGTCGGAGGTCAGGGCCTGTCATTTGCACAAGAGCCTGGAAGCTGGGTCAGAGTGGTGGCTGGCGGAGAGCATCTGCAGGGGCCGGGGCTGTGTCTACCCGCTGGCCCCGATCAGGCTGACTTCCCCACATTGTGTGGTTCCTATGCTTTACTCACCTCCCCATTTGTGTTCACCCCCTTAAGTTTTCTCTTTGCTTCTGTGCAGGGTTTGTGCTGGCAGGAGCCGGTGGATGGCCTTGTGTCTACGCTGGGGCTCCAGGATCCTTCTTCTCTATGGGTGGAGGAGGCAAAAGAATTGGAGCAAGCCTTAGAAGAGGAGCCTCCGGAAGGAAGGGCCATAACGGCGAAGTTCTGAGTCGCATTTTACTTTAGGGATGTGGACTCCTTGCAACAGCTAAACTCTAAATCTGGTGAGTAGGATGAATCCTTAGAATATGAATTCCAGTCCTTGATTTTTTAAAGCACAATTTAACTCTAAAAATAGAGTTCAGACATTCCCCTGCCTACTGCACCAAGGTCGTGGATCAGAGGAGGGGTCTCCCTGCAGATGGTACCCCTAGGAATCCCTCCCATTGAGAGAAGCTGCCCCCGCACAGAACAGGAACTTTCCACTCGCCAGCAGCTGTATCTAGAAGCTGTCCTGCCCCCTCCCAGCCACGGGGTCTTCAGGAGGCAGTTTGCTTCTCAGGACAGTCTGGTTCCCCCCTAATTTGTCATATCACCAGTATAGTTTGTGTGTAGCAGGTGGGTAGCCGAAGTCTTCCTGACATTTTGAACCCACGGACTTCTTTCACTTTCTAAGTCTTTTCATACTTCAGAAGAGGTTCTGGCATCTGTGGTACAATAAAGAATGCAGCTGACGCTTGTCACCAGTTCCTGGGGGGTGACCTTTAAATCTTTGGGATTTCCTGTAATAGGGGTGTCTTCTGTTGTTCTCGGTGGGTCCGGACCACACCTGATGACAGATGACCAGGAGTAGGGGGTGGCCGTGTGGTTGGGGGTTGGGGCTTTGAGTGGCATCACATCAGACCCACCTGCCGGGAAGGGTGGGGGGCTGGGTACCGAGTCCACCCTCCCAGGCATCAATTCCATCAAGCGCACCTACATAATGAAACCTTGAGGAACATTCCGGACACCGAAGCAGAGAGCCTCCGTGACTGATAACGTGCACTGATGCGCCACGAGGGTGACTGCTCAAGGCCACTGGAGAAACCACAGAAGCCTGCATTCGAGGCCTTCCCAGACTTCGCCTGAGTGTCACTTCTTATTTGCTCCTTTTTTGCTGTAATAAATCATAACTATAGTGTGCGCCTGGGTTCTTTGAATCACTCTAGCACATTCTCTAGCCTGAGGGGGTGCTGGAATCCCCAGACTTGCAGTTGGTGCCTGCAGGGCCATCTTGGATTCTCCATAACCCTCAGGGTCTGGCTCGACTCTGGGTGGTTGGAGTCCCAGTGGAGTTGTCCTTGTTGGCAGGATGACCAAAGTCACTCACAGCCTCCCAGGCAGGAGGACGCTTCAGCTGAGGCAGGAGAGATTTTGCCATTGAGGTGTAAGTGGATTTCCAGAAGCTGGGATTGCCCCCAAAATGACACAGAGGCCCAGAAACAGGGCATTTCTCTCTGATCCAGGCCAGGCCCACTGAGGCAGGGAGCCATTTCAGACCAGGCAGCACTGAGTGACGCTGAGTGTCGGCTGTCGGGGTGAACATCCTGCTTGTGCTAGACTCAGCTCCTGACCCTCGAGAAGGGCTTGTCCTGACTTCAGGCAGGAATTCAAGCGTCTACAAGAGGTTTCGCCTCTCTGTGGGGTTAGAGAAGCTCAAACAGTGTATTGGCAAAATGAGGAAGCCCAAGGGGTTGGGATTCCAGAGCACACTGGCTAAGTTGGGTTTAACTCCACAATGTGAAGAAGTAGCTTGTAACTCGCCTGAGAGCTAGAGTTCTCTTCCTTACTCCACCACTCCTTGGTTGGATGATGTCAGCAAGTCACACTTCTTCTCCATGTTAATCCATCACCGTCTCCAGCCACACCCTGTCCTGTTTGTGCTCCCAGCATCCCAAGTTGCTCTTATGACATTGCGACTTGCTAGTATTTTGAGCTTGGAGAGAAAAGCTCTTAAGTTCCCACCCATGCTTTGATGTTTCTACCTCATTGCCTCTTTTATTCTCAGATCATAAAGGCACCAGTCTCATTTTACAGATGGAAGAATTAAGCAAGGTGACACATGGAACACCCAAACAGCCCTGTAATACCCCTGAGGATGTGTTTCGTAAAGACAGGTTTCAAGCTAAGGCGTACAATAAGTTTTATTATTCTGCATAATGAAATGAAGGCACTTTGGCACAAAATAAAATTGTGTTCACAAGCTTTTCTGGATTTGTCATTTCCTTTTCATTTAGCATAATTGCAGCAGCCAGGCCCCCATCAATTGTTATGGAATAAAGCGTCTTAACAGCCATAACATATGATGATGAATTCAGCACAGTCAAGAACCAAGATCCTGCCATTGTCCCCGAGAAGCTCTCAGACAAAGGGCAAAGCCCGGGCCATTGTTGCCGGAGCTTAGTGGGGATTCCGACTCTCCATGAGGATGGAACATTTTGCTACCTTCTATGCCATGACAATAGCAGCCACAATTATTATTCTGGGGGAATGGAAGGTGTAGAATATGGGACAAAAAGAAAGAGAAAAAGGACAATGGAAAACTAATGTATCATTAACGTGCCTTTGGGGAAGCTCCTTTGGCAACTACAAGTGCATTATCCAGGACCAAATTGAAAATAAGAATCAATTACTTTTAAATGGCTTTACACACTGACAAAGCCAAGGACTAAAGAAAATGGGAAAAGGGGTCAGATATATTCTGTCAGAAGAACCATTAGAACAGAAGATACAGAGAAGATAGAGCTCTGGGAACTGGTTTTTTGTTACATGAACCTTTAAAGATAAACAGTAAGTGTGAAAAGCAGTGGTGGCTTCAAAATACTCGAATTCAAACCTTGACTTGTAATTCATTTGTTGGTCCACTTGAGCAGGGTACTTAACATTTATAAGCCCCAGTTTATGATTTATGGGAAATTTCCACAGGGGCCATCAAGATATACTCTCCAAACCTCTTTTGTTGCTCATATGTGACCTGTCTCTCTCTAAGCCCACTTGGCAGGTAAACTCACTGCCCTCCCCCCATGTGGGACCCCATTCCATGTGGGGTGTAAATCTGACAATGTGGGACACGACTCCCGGAGATGAGCCTAGACCTGGCTTCATGGGATTGAGAAAGCCTTCCTGACCAAAAAGGGGAAGAGAAATGAAACAAAATGAAGTTTCAGGGGCTGAGAGATCTCAGATGAAGTCAGGAGGTCATTCTGGAGGTTATCCTTATGTGTTTTATAGGTATCCCTTTTTAGTTTTTAGTATATTAGAATAGCCAGAAGGAAATACCTGAAACTGTTGAACTGCAATCCAGTATCCTTGATTCTTGAAGATGATCGTATAACTACATAGCTTATATGGTGTGACTGTGTGATTGTGAAAACCTTGTGGCTCACACTCCCTTTATTCAGCACGTGGACAAATGGGTAGAAAAAAGAGTGACAAAAAGTAAATGAATAATGGGGGGGGGGGGAGTCTGAGATGTTTTGGGTGCTCTTTTTTACTTTTATTTTTATTTTTATTGTTATTTTTAGTTTTATTTTTTGGAGTAATGAAAATGTTCAAAAAATTGTGGTGATGAATGCACAACTATATGACGATACTGTGAACAAATGATTGTACACATTGGATGACTGAATAGTGTGTGAATATATCTCAATAAAATTGCATTTAAAAAAAAGATATACCCTCCAAAACCCTTCCCTGAAATGCTCTTCATTTGCCATAGATATTTGTGTGGCACCCTGGCTTGTCTTGTTATCTGTTCCATTGTCTGACCCCATATATTATAGGGCCTGTCAGCATGCAGCAGACAATGACTGGCTCCATCACACAGCTGTCTGAGTGTCTGGACTGTGCACCCAGCTGTGGGACCCGAAGGAAGATAAAGCTTCATCCCTGTTCCCTGGGAGCTTTCAGTAGTGTTCAAGACATGAGATGCCCACAACAGTGGAGAGTAAAAGGCCACACACAGCCATCTGTGGTTCACGCTCTGAGAATGGCACAGACATTGGGGTTGGAAGAGATCAGAAGAAGAGATGAAAGGAGAAGCGGCCTCCTGGAGGGGCGGGCTAGGCTTAAAGGATGGGTGGGACTCAGGTTATTCCCCACTTCCCTAGACTGGGGGGAGGGGTGGAATAATGGAGAGATCCCAGCCTCCCAGAGATGGAAGGAACCCAATTCTCCCAAATGGATTCCACATCCACAGCATTCCTAAAAACCATCCCAAGCCTCCTCCATCACCAGAGAAGGACAGTGACACCCGAGCTCCTGGCTGGGTCTATCCCTGAGAAAGAGCCCCAGTGCTGGGTCCAGGTGTGCCGGCCACCAGAAATCATGTCCAAAGAGCTCGTTTAGAATTAGGTGGGCGCTCTTCATATGCACCAAGGGCTGAGTCCTGGGGGCAGCTGAACAGCAAGCAACACCTGGGGCTTCCTGGGCCGTGAGTTCAATTCAGGACAATTCTTAAGCGCATATGCTGGGCAAGAAGTAGTATGATGGATAAAGAGATTATTAGATCATATTCTCTGCTCTTGGGAGCTTACGGGCTAGTAGCATGAGTTGGACAAGTACATCTAGAACCACTCTAAGACAAAATGAGCTAAGTGACATACGAGAAGAAATATGTGCTGTTGAAGCTCAGGGAAGGAAAGAATTGCATCATATAGGAGAGATCAGGAGAGGCTTCTTTTTAGAAGAAGAAGTGACATCTCTGTTCCTGTTCCCATGTCTGTAAAATGGAAATAATACCATATCTATCCCACAGCATCCCAATAAGCATTATGTAAGTTAAAACATGTTAAAAACTAAGGATAGGGATAGCTCTCAGCACATAGCAACTACTAATCTTGAGCTATCCTTTGCTATGAACTGAGAATGGCACTTCAGGATGGGAAGACTTTTATTTGTGGAAACACATGATGTGAGAATGCAGTTTATTAACAACGCAAAGATAATCCCTGCATCCACTCAGCTACTTACCTCGTAACCAGGGAGAAAGGAATCAGATCTGGGCAGGCGGGGAAGTCAAGGGTGTGCAGAGGAAACAGTAAGCGTTCTGTAAGAACTGTGGGAGATGAGGCATAAAAGCATTTTAGGGAGGAAGGACCTTAAATCCCAGTCCGAAGAGTTTGCACAAACTCTTGGCCCCTGCCCAGACTTCCATTACAGATAAAAACCCAGTTGTCTGCATTGCCTTAATCTGGCAGGTCACGCCATGCAGATGGACCCAATTCTGGGTGTGGCATCACCACTAAGCTATTAGACTGAATCCAGTCCTTAGAACCTCAAAATTGCAAGTTTCCAGCACAGCCAGGCAAAGTTATTGATTAGTGCTTTCTTCTGTGCCTTGGGTCTCCTGGGCTGCACAAACATTAGCTGCCTTTGTCTGAGATCCCTAACCTTGGCCTCACTAAGCAGGATGAGGACCAGGCAAACTGTGCAACCCAAGTACCAGGGAAATGGCTGAAAATACACACTTTAACGGTAAGTGTAGAGATGCACATCACTTAGGGCCAAGTGAAAAACTCCTTTTCAGGCAAACCGTCTTGTGCTGGGGAAAAACAGTAAGCAGAAAACAAAGCGGCATCACAGAGCAGTCAAGAGGCAATGCTCTCGAACATCCCACGCTCATGCGTAGGAAGACTGAATACTGTTAAGATGCCAATTCTACCCAAACTTATCTACAGATTCAACAAAATTCCAAACAAAATTCCAACAACCTACTTTGCAGACTTGGAAAAGTTAGTTATCAGATTTATTCGGAAGGGAAAGGAGACTCAAATTGCCAAAAACAACCAAAAGAGAAGAACAAAGTATGAGGACTTACACTTCCAGACATTGAAGCCTACTATAAAGCCAAAACAGCATAGTGGCCAAAACAGCATGGTATTGGCATCAAGATAGACATATGGATCAATGGAATTGAACTGAGAGTTTGGAAATAGACCCCTAGATCTATGGTAGACTGATTCCCGATAGGGCCTCCAAATCCACAGAACTGGAACAGAACAGTCTCTTCAACAGATGAGGCTGGGAGAACTGGAAAGCCATAACCAAAAGAATGAAAGAGGACCCCTACCTCACACCCTGTACAAAAATTAACTCAACGTAGATCAAAGGCCTCAATATAAGAGAGCACAATAAAACTCTTTGAAGATAATATAGGGAAACATTTTCAGGACCTAGTAATAGGAGGTAGCTTCTTAGATCTTACACCCAAAGCACAAGCAGCAAAAGAAAAAATGTATAAATGGGAACTCCTCAAAATCAAAAGCTTCTGTGCCTCAAAAAACTTTGTCAAAAAGGCAAAGAGGCAGCCAACTCAATAAGAGAAAATATTTGGAAATCATATATCTGATAACAGACTGATATCCTGCATATATAAAGAAATCCTACGACTTAACAACAATAGTTCAAACAGCCCAATTATAAAATGGCTAAAGATGTGAAAAGGTATTTTTCTGAAGAGGAAATACAAATGGCTAAAAAACACATGAAAAAAATGTTCATCTTCACTAGCTATTAGGGAAATGCAAATCAAAACTACAACGAAATACCATCTCACAACAATAAGAATGGCTGCTATTAATCAAACAGGAAACAAAAAATGCTGGAGAGGATGTGGAGAAATTGGAACTCTTATTCATTGCTGGTGAGACTGTATAATGGTGCCACTGCTGTGGAAGACAGCTTGGCAGTTTCTCAGAAAATTAGACATCGAATTACCATATGGTCCAGCAATTCCACTTCTCAGTATATACCCAGAAGATTTGAAAGCAGTATCATGAACAGACATTTGTACACTGATGTTCATAGCAGCATTGTTCAAAATTGCCAAGAGATGGAAACAATCCAAGTGTCCTTCAACAGATAAAGAGATAAACAAAATGTGGTATATGCATATGATGGAATATTATGCAGCAGTAAAAAGGAACAAGGTCCTGAAACATACGGCAACATGGATGAAACTTGAAGATATAAGCTGAGTGAAATAAGTCAGACACAAAAGGAGAGATATTGTATGTTACCACTTCTATGAACTCTCTGGACAATGTAAAATTGATGTCTTATAAGAATATTGGGGACCTAGTGATAGACAGTAGCTAGTGAGGGGGAATGATAGTCTAATATGTTCAGATATGTTAATGATGGTGAATTCAAAGGTGTGGTAATGGATAGGGGTGAAGATTGCTTGTTAATGGGATTATAAGTGTCAAAGCTGTATCGAAGGTGAATAGGATTGAGAGGGGTTGTTTAAAGGCACATTTCCCACAGATCAGCACCACAAATATAGATAGGGGCTTGCAAGATAAACTTCTAAGGTATGACACTAGCACAGAGAGTTGACAACAGAAGGGTATATAGGAAAAATTTGCCTATTGCATACTAGGGACTTTAATTAATAGGAATATCACACTGCACCACACAAATACTAGGGACAAATAATTAAGGGCTGACAAGAGCTATGGGGTGTTTGTGGTCATGAGAATTATTTAAAATGGAGAGTGATGAGGATTGTACAACTAAGTGATAATAAAGTGAGATATGGATGGATTATCGTGGACATAAAAACATGCTATGTGAACTTAGGAACCCCGTACTTTATAAGTCAAGCTCTCAATCTTGACGCTTGCTCGGGTGAAACTTACAGTTGTAAAGGGGAGGCTAAGCTTAGGGTCACCTCCAGGGGACCTTTTGTGTAAAAAAAAAAAAAAGAGAGAAAAAAAAGAAAAAGAGGCAATGGGTGATCAGGGACCAAGAGGGGGTTCCAAGAGGGGTTTCAGGGTCGGTGCTCTAAGCGGCAGACCTGGGGGTAGGGGGTGTCAGGAAAGTCTATGGGGATCAAGGAGGCCTTCATAGAAATGGTAGAAATGGACTACAGATTGGTGGAGAAGAACCAGAGGGGCCAGAAATCTTACCAATCTATTGCATTCATGTATGTCTTTATGAACATGTACTGAGTGCCTGCTGTGTGCCAGGCAGCGTCCAGTCTTGCAGCAGTGGGCCTAGCAGAGTCCCTGTCTTCATGAAGCTTGCACTAAGGGGAGACAGATGAGAAACAGAAAGGAAAATAAATATATAATAAATGGCATGGAAGCAGTGGAAGAAGTTCTGTGGAGAGATATGAAGCTAGGTGGGGGCACTGGAAGCATGCTATTGACCGAGCAGGGAAAAGGGGATGGCGGTTTAGACCAGGGATTACAGGAGAGGGAGTGAGATTTCTGTCCTATCCAGTCCCCCGGGCCCCAAAGTAGGGGCCACGGTGCCATCGGGCAGAGTTAGAGATGCACCCTTCACCTTTCCCTTCAAGGGCAAAAGGCAAGTCAGGGGCTGCCTGTAGGTGGGTCACATGGTTAAAATGCAGACACTTTGCAAAGAACTTGAGAGCTGAAACCTTAAACACAACCACCTCGCCCAATTCTCCAAAGGCCCATCAACCTCACACAGTTAACTGTGAGCCAGGTAAGGAGCACATTGCCGCCTTCCCACTGATTTATAGCAATCCTTGAGATTAAAAAGCATAGCTGAATAAAAATTTCCACTGCCAGACGATTGGAGTAGAGAGGTTGTAGATAAGGCAAATAACTTGTATTGGTTATTCGTTATAGGGCTCCTCCATCCATTCGATATATTTATCTCCCCAACTTATTCCATGTCAGTAGACGAAAAATGGCCTTCCAAAGCACAGGGAACAGTAAATACCTTTCGCCAGTAAATAATTTAACCTGAATAATTCACCCGATGCAATTCCAACATTCAAGAGCCCTCCCGACATAATGACCAATGTACCCTGCAGTTGGGTAGAACTTTCTAATTTCCAACACAGTTTATGAACTATTTTTCCCATTTATGCACAGAATTTTTAATGGGACCCCGAATGCCCTGTCTATCCCCTTATTTCTATGAGTGGAATTCTTATCGAGAGGAAAACTCTTGGCCCCTCTGGAGGAGTATTTACCTCAGTGAGAGCCATGTTTCTTGCCTGGATGGAGTTAAACTTGAAAAACGGTACCCATTTGTTTTGCTCTCTTTCCTACTCCCCTGGCCTTGAAATTCTTCTCATAGCTAGATGAGCAAGCATCTGTTTTGCAGGCTCTCCCTCAGATGGGTTGTCCCAAGGTCTTTATGGGAAGTGGATCGGAAAGGCAATTCGGGAAACAGGGTTCCAGCTGCAGGCTGGGGTCTCCCACCAGCCCCTCAGCAGTAAGGCTGAAAGTCACATCTCCCCCACCTGTTCTCCACATCCCTTTCTACCTTCCATCTGATTCCCAGTGCAAAGGCCATGAAAGCTGGACTTGCCACCCAGACGATGTTGACATATAAGCAAATGTCAATAAAAAAAATAATCTTAATATCCACCAAGAAAAATCAAAGAAAATAATCAGAATCGGGTCATGTTCCAAGATCTCTTGAATTAGTCTAAAAGAGGTTTAAGTATCTTAAGATCCAAAATATGCAAAATCTCACCTGGATGGGGATACAGATTTACTTGAGTAGCCAGAAGATTAAGTAAAGTGCACATTGATCTAAGGAATGAGGGCTTTGTGAGCAACTCCTATAAAGTATGGAGACATTGTTACAGATAAAAATAGAGCCCAGGACAACATTTTGTCACCAACAAAAATTCAGCCAGTTTTGAGAGCTAATCTTTTGTTGTGCAACTCAACCAAGTGGAAAAAGTGTCTTCCAAATTAGCTCAGGATGGTATCATTAGAATTAAGTATGTAAATATTTAAGAAAATCACAAATTTGTAATGTTTTAATATTTTAGAAGGATTCTGTATGATTTTGGTTTATTAAGTATTTACAGCATTTTAATATAATTGTCCCATTTTCTAGCAGATAGAGTTCATAATTTCAACTTAAAATGTGTAATTGAATAATTAATTTAGATCCTTTTGAAATTGAAAAATTTCCACCTTCATATTACAGCATTGGAATATTTAAGCTAATTCAAATTTACCATAAAATTAAAGTTTAATTTATTTGGTTTATGAGTTATTGAAGTACTTGCATAGGTTTTATTTGTAAATCAGACAATAGTTGTACTTCAAAAGGAAACCAGATATATTATATACATCGATACAGTTTGAGTTATTAAAATAATTTAAGTTGTTAAAACTCAAAACTGATTATTAAATCTGTTAGGTACAAAAGAAGTATACTACTTATCAATGAACTTTAAAGGTAAAGGGAAAACTAAATAAAAAAAGTAAGTATGAATTGACTATCTGAAACCAGGGCTACTCCTACATAATCTCTTTTGCAGAGAAAAGTGAAATTTGAGGACGCAAAAAAAAAAAACCTCACATTAACACATCCTATGGGAGGAAGAGAGGGGAGTGATTTGTTGGTCCTCTCAGCCCAGTATCGATCAATAGGGAGGCTTGATATGGTGGGAGTGTATCATCTGGGGTTGGAGCTCATCTGTTAGTTATGTGATCTACAAATTATTCTCGGACTCTGAGTCTGATTGATTTCTTATTTATAAGATGAGCCAAAATAATAATACCCACCCTACCAGATTGTTCTAATGAGTAAATGAGACAATGTATCAGGAAAATAACATGCTAACCATAAAATTATATAAAATAACACGGACATACACACAGAGTAGTCATTATTGTGCGGGGGAATTCTTCCAGAGAAACTGCGGTGGAAGAGGGAAGTCTGACCAAGATCACACTGCTGAGGAAGGGCACACTGAGGACTATTCATTTTCTTTCATTTCATTTTATTTCACTGACACTGTGTTATTCCAGATATCGAATACAGGACAAAAATGCTCTGGATTTCCACCACTGAGGGGCTGAATGATGGATATGACGATTTTGTGCAGGCCACTCTTTCCACAAAATGTGATCCTCCAACCCCCTGCATCATGGGCACCTGGTGCGTGCATTAAAAATGCAGATTCACGGCTCCTACCCCAGAACCAGTGGAGTCAGAATCTCAGATGATGGGGTCCAAGAATCTAATTCTGACAAGCTTCTCGGGATTTTTCAGCATGTTTTAGTTTGAGAAATACTGTTTCATATACTTAGAAGGGATTATTTTAAAAAGCACCACTAATTTATGGCCTCACCTAAGTTTAAATATTTTGCATCCAGACTGAACTGAGGGTGTCGAACTGTGGTGGCTTCTGCCCCACCCAGGGTGAAGTTGCAGGCACCCGATAGAAGGAAGCCCCTGCAGCTCACCCTCTGCCCCCAGGAAATCTCCAGGTTCTGCCTCCTGTGCTCCTTTCTGAACAAGCTGACATTGTTTGACATCTTCAGCCTCTACTTCCGTTGATAATATGCTTCGTTTCTCTGAGTCTTGTATTTGTGGTGAGATGGGCTTTCTCCTTGGCTCGTTTCCGGCTCCTCCCTCTGCTGACCTCCCCACAGTGACTCTCACCCTTCCTTGGCTCGATCCCCCCACCAGACCCCTACATCTCGCCCAGGTTCCCAGAAGCACTGGGACGGGCATTTGCACAGGAGGCTCTTTGTGTTGCCACCGTGCTCTGCCCACTACTGCCTGAAGGGGGTGCTCTGACCCTCGAGTGTGGGGTGGAGACGCTTGGAAACGTTGCTGCTTGAAATGCCCCCCTGCACCAGCAGCTTCAGCATGGCCGGAGCAACTTAGACATGCAGATACATGGGCCCCGCCCCAGACCTTTGGAATCAGAATCCACATCTTCACTGGATCCCCAGGTATCCATACACAACAAAGTTTGAGAAATACTGCTTGGAAACAGTTTTCATGGAATTTTACTGTTTCTGGAGAACTCAAGATGAATCTTCCAAATAGTAGCAAGATCCTCAGATAAAATATTTCAAATATTAGCATGTGTTACCATCACCTAGAGTGACCCAGAGCACTTTAAAAAATGCAGATTCCTGGAACAAACTCCTCGGAGATTCTGACTCAATATGTTTGGACTCTGCATTTTTGCAAGTACCTCCAGGTATGCCGATGAGCCTCAGTGGACCGAAACACTGAATCAGGGAACAAGGAAGGGGCTGAATCCAAGGTCATGGCTCATGCCCCTGGTTCACATGGGAAACAAGCCTGAGATGCTGGTGTTGTTCCATCTGCTTTTTTAGCCACAAGATGGCCAGTCCAAGTCTTTGTGTGAGAACACGGTACCTTCCAACAAGCACGTGAGTTAGTTACACCATTTCAAAATGTAGTCTTATTATTTTAAAACCAGTAATGTTTTCAAGAATGTTCATATATTTGCAAGAGTGAACACATACCTATATATGATACTGTGCATATTTATCCAGCAATACATTTACTCAAGTCCACAAATGCTAACCAGCTGGTAAGTATTTCATTTTGTCAGTTTGTTTGCATGATTACTGTGCAGACCAGCATGTGAAGCTTTATTTGACAATGGAAACTGATTTGTCTCTTTCACGGTAGTATACTGATGGGCTCAGGTTTGCACTGCTACTTCTAAATGAATTTTAGGTCATAAAAAATGCATAGTTCTGAATCACAGCAAGATGATTTCTCAGACAAACTAAAGATAAATTAAACCAAATATCAGGATTTCTTTTTATTAAGAATGCTTATCTATTTGTTTGTAAATTGTTTGGGAAGAACAGGCAAACAGGCATGAAGAAGCTTTGATTTTATTACCATAAGGGATGTATTTGAAGACTGCCTTTGTAAAAATAATTACATTTCACACAAAACGTGCACACCCTTCCAATTAGAAGATGGGCAAATTTTTTAACAACTTTATTGAGGCACGACTTACATGCCATACAATTCATGTTTTAATCATAAAATCCAATATTTTTAGGAAAGTTACTAAGTTGTGCAAGCATCACCAAAATCTAGTTTTAGAACATTTCCAGCACTCCAATAAAATCCCTTGTGCCCACTTGCAGGTAATCCTCATTCCCACCCCAGCTCGGACAACTACGAACCTAAGGCACATCATTTTTAAGACACTTTTGTCGTGAAAGGGACCCTGTGGTCGCTTGTGCTCCTTTAGGGTAGACATCATGGCGGTGGGGGTGTTAGAAAAACTGCAGGAGACCATTCTATCAACCAGGATGCTTATAGCCAGAACGCAACCAAATGTGTTGAGAGCACCAAACATTTGCAACCGATACATTTAGTGCTTGCATTTCAATCTGAAACAGAATCCACGAGCCAGAAGCCACTCTTGGCAGGAATCACAATGCCTGCAAAGGCATTTACCAGTCATTAAAACCCAGGTGGAGTACCAGCCATCTGATAAGCCTACTGGGGTGGGGGCAGGCTGGACCTGGAGAAGTCTCTAACGTGTTTCAGAGGGCTCCGGAAGCCATCCAGAAGAATACACGTTCTTTTCAGAACAGGGAGAATAGATTCCTGCAATGATTTGAGAGGCCTCCATACACTGCTTATGCTATTTGTTTACTTAGATGCTTGTTTTCTTCAACATTCATTCAATGTTAACAAATATTTGGGTGATTACTATGTGATAGGCACTAGGATAGAAAGATGAGAAAAGTAGACACGCATCCTGCCTGCCAAGAGCTAACAGTTCAGCCTGGGAAGAGCTCGTGCCCGTCCAGAAGAGAAGCGCCACTAGGTGGCAGCATGAGCAGTCAGCCCGAGGCTGAGGGCTTGGCGTCAGAGACCCCGGCTTTCACCCCCTGACTTACATGTAATGGGTTGAGACTTGGGGAACCTGAGGGTGGGATGAATGTATTTTGCACAGGAACAGTCGTCAATCTTTGGGGACCAGAAGGCAGACTGTGGTAAGCAGAGTATTGCCCACCAACATGACTACACCCTAACCTGTGGCTGTTACATTAACGGCAAAAAGAAATTTGCAGCTGTGATTGAGAGTGTGAACCTTGAGATGGGAGACTCTCCTGGATTGTGTGGGTGAGCCCAGTGTAATCATCTGTGCCCTCTAGAGCAGAGCATCTTTCCCAGACGTGGTCAGAAAGATGTGATGATGGAGAAGTCTCAGAGGGATGCAACGTGAGAACGGCCTGACCCACCATTGCTGGCTTTGGAGATGGAGGACGGGGCCGCAAACCAAGGAAAGCAGGTGACGTCCAGAAGATGGAAAAGGCAAGAAACTGGATTCTCCCACAAAGCATCCAAAAAAGGAAGGCAGTGCTGCTAACGCCCGGATTTAGCCCAGTGAGACCTGTTTGAACTCATGGCCTACAAAACTGTAAGATGTTTATGTTTTTAAGCCACTAAATTTTTGGTAAATTAATATGGGAGTCATAGAAAAGAATTACATTATATCAGACAACTTTTATAAAACCTCCCCCAAATCTCATTTTCCTTACCTGTAAAATGAGGATAATGGTACTCATAGAATTCTTTGAGAGATTGCTGTGATAATGACTGTCAAGTTTTTGGCACCATGTCTCCCTTTTAAAGCTCTTTGGTGACTCAGTTTTGGGCCCTTCTCCTAACTCATCTATTGAGACATGAGATACACCAAGATATACGTGAGCTCAGGCAACTCATGTCCCCTTTCCGAGCTGCGGTTTCTTTAACGAGGGCTGTGAACTAGAAGATTTCTTTCTAAGGGCACCTCCTGCTGCGACATGGCTGAATAATAGAATTGAAAAGCCATAAAATGCTGATATGCGTGTGCGAAGAAATAAGATATCATTACGGCAAGGATTCAATTTGATATACAGAGTTTCAAAAGGTCCTCTGACAATGGGTAAGTCTCGAGCTGGCTGGCTTCGTTCACAGCACTTTTTCCTGGATGAGAGGAGGAAATGGCTGAAGCTCTGCAGACCCCACCTCCAAAGGCTCCAGACCCCACCACCCCGGGGTGGACATCTTCCTGGATTGAAGACCCCAGGCAGAGCCCTCTAACGGCCTTCACAAGATAATCGCTGGAGTTTCTTCAGACATCAATCAAGGCACTCAAGCACAACAAAGAGATAGAAGGTCCTTTCCTTGTACTGTAGCTAGAAATGGCTGCCAAACAAAAAATACCTTTAGCTATTTTCTGTTACAGAGATCGAAGTATAATTACAGGAAAGTTGCTATGGAAAGCAATAAGTACATGAGAAGGATTTTGGGATTTTGAGTCAAAGGAAAAGCAACCAGGGTGGATCCCTGGAATATTTCTCCTTCACTTGTCGAAGGACAATTCCAGATTTGTTTTTTTCCTTGACAGGTGGCATCCTTCCCGAAGCTTGAAGCAGTGGTGAGGTCTGAGTGGACTGTTAGCTTCTCCATCTGACCAGCCATGCTGGGATCTGCTGTTCTTACCAGGACAACACAGGGGCTTGAGGCAGCTCTGGAGAGGTTCAGGTCTCTGGAGCAGTCCCCAGCAGGAGGCACGTAGCAGCAGGGTCTGGCCCGCGAGGCCCATCTGTGTGCCCGGCCTCCGTGAACTGACCGCCATGCTAAGGGCAGAGGGAACCGGCTTTTCCTTCTGTCGCTTTTCTGCCTTCTCTCTCCTTTGTCTCCAGGGAGTCCCGGTCCAGGACATTCTCAGCAGGTGCTCGCAGGCTGCCAGGCAATAAGGCGCTCGGCTGAGAATCGTGCTCTTTCCCGGAGTTGGAAATACTGAACTTTATAGCTTTCTTTGTTGGCTTCTTGTCCTGGAAAAAAAAAGACAAATTTGGCTTTTAAAGAAATCTGGGAGGAATGGGGTATTCTTACACTCAATTGTTGGGAATATAAATCTGAAGAATTATTTGATGGGCAAGCTGACTTAAAAAATAAACACTTGATAAATTGTGGATATCCGTTGGACCAGCAATTCCTTCTTTAGGAATGTAACTCAAGGAAATAATCACAACAATTGTATTGTTATATGCAAAATTGTATTCATTATAATGTGGTTTATTATAATAAAAAAATGACAGCAACCTAAATGATAATCATTAGGGGACTAGTTAAATATATTTTAGCACAATCCTTCAAATGGAGTATTAATCAATTCCTTAAAAATATAAGAGAAATATTATATATATACCATGCGTTATATACTAATATTAATATAAACACATGTAAAGAGAGATATGGAACGATGTCTAGCTTATAATTTTAATTTTAAAAAGCATATTCTTATGTTTGTAATTGTGGTGGACTAAAAATGGTCACAATTTCTTTGCCCCTCCTCCCCATCAAGAGGAGGAATCAAAGTCCCCTCACATGGGACATTCAGCTTGTTCATGTGACTTGCCTTGGCCAATGGGGCACTATGAATGTGACTTGATCAAAGGTGTGATAAGAGCTTGTGCACAGGGGCTTCCCACCTTGGAGCTCTGCCTTGAGACAGCTGTGCTATAATGAAGCTGGTCAAGCCTGCTGGGGGATGGAAGCCCCAGGAGGAGAGCCCACATGTCCCACTGAAGCCAGCAAAACCACCAGACATGGGACTGCAGCCATCTTGAATTATGCGGCCATCTTGGATTATGCGGCAATCTTGGATTGTGTGGACATCTTGGATTATGCAGCCATTCAGTCTGTCATCTGCAATTATAGGAGTGAGCCCAGGAGAGACCTGCAGAACCACAAAATTCTGAACAACAATAAATCATTTTTGTTTTAAGCCCTAGGTTTGGGGTATTTTGTTTCCCAGCTCTAGATAGTTGATACAGAATTTATTAAAGTTCCTTTTGAAAACTCCAGACAGTCTTGGCTGTGCTAGTGAGTAACCACGACACTGATGGGTGGAAGCAGAGATTAAAATGATGACACGGCCAGTCATTTGGTTCTTTACTACCACCTCCCCAAACCTGGGAGGAGAATCCCCTTCCAGAGGGCTTTTCTGCTCAAATTTTGGGGAATCTTTAGAGGAGATCATTCCTTTCCTGCCCATTGTGCCCCTTAGGGACTTGTCCAAAAAATCTTTTCTGGTTCACAAATGGAGAAATAATGTTTATTTAATAATAGTAAAAAAAATTGTGCAACATTCAAAGATGACTTGCAAGGTAGGGGCACAGGAATAGATAGTATTAATATCCTTACTCTATGGATAGAGAAACTGAAGCTCAAAGAAGTTAAGTCACTTGCCCAAATGTACCCAGTCAGTAAATTACAGAGCCAGGCTTCAAGCTCAGATTTGACTGATTATAATGCCCTTATCCTAACCACTATACTCCACAACCTGTCAAATTCTACACTAATTTCCTTTTATTTTCCTTCACAATCCACTCAGAAGGGAAATGAGTCATGGACATTTCTGAATTTCAGCTTCCTCATATATAAAATTGGGGCAATAGCAGTGACCGACTCTTAGGGTTTTGGTGAGGCCTCAACAAGATGGTGCGTGAGAAGCCCCAGGCTCTAACAGGCAGTTAGTGGTAGCCAGGGAAGCAGTGGCCGTGGTGAGAACTTGCTGATCTGAGCTGCATCAGTTGCTAGAGGAAAATCTGTGTTTAGTGCTCCTTGACTTATACCCACGACGGGGTCTCTATCCCAATGCCCCTCTGACATGATAGATGCTTTACTGCCCAAATCATCGAGACCCACGACTTCAGCTTCAAGGAAGAGGAGAGACTGAGGCATGGAAAGTCACTCCCACCACAGTGAATGGCTCTGCAGCTGTTTGCATAGATGGGCCCCTGTCAGCAGCTGCTGGATCGAAATCCAGCGTCCCTTCCTTGTTGGCAGAGAAGGTATAGAGTCACACGCACAGTTGATGTTCTGCTGGCCATTAACAGGACCAGTTGCTGGGCCTTGGCTCTCACCCACTCACTTCCATCCACCTCTCCATTCCTGTTATTCACATGACGAGTCAAACTGGAAGATTTTGTTTCCAAGATTACAAGACACACATACATTGTCGACTATCTTTTGTCCGAGAACACCTCTTAACTGGACCCTGAAGCTTGAAGTTTGCTGCAAGGCACACAGCAAATGATGAGCCTGCTCTGGAGAAAAAGCCCATACATTTTAAGTGCCATCCGGTTCTCTCTGCAGCAGATCATTCAACTGTCATCATCAGAAAAGCTGTCAGCCATCTAACACCCTCCTCCGAAATATGGAGGGCTCTGAGAAGCTGAAAGATCCTATTTATTTCACAAAATGTCACACTCCCTTTATCATCCACTTATTGCTCCCCATTCTGATAATGCTGGGAGGGCTACATGCCTCCCTACCTCTTGCAAATTGTCTTCACTTTTTTGTGGGGCAACACCAAATCTAAAATTCCCATCAGTTTCTTGTGTAAGAAACTTAATGTATTTTCTTGGTCTCAGCCCTCTCCTATCCCAAACCAAACTGGGCAAGACCCAGAGGGCCACATTCCTCAAAATCAAAACTGTCTCCTTGGGTGGGTTTCTAAACAAAGACATTTCTCCGATGGAGAGGAATTCTAATGTAATAATTTTTGGTCAGTGCTAAGAGAAGCTGAATTGTAGAGTAGAAAACAGAACTACAAGTCAGGAGACCCATGTTTGAATACTGGCTCTGCTCTTTCTTACTGTTTTGACTTTGAGAAAGAGAATTTTTATCTTTTTGAACTTCTCTCTTCCTTTGAAAGATGTGTCTAATGAATATCTACAGGGCTCATATTAGGGCAAGTGAAAGAGTGGATATGGAAGGTACATTATAGAGCAAAGAGTGAAGTGTGGGTCAGCAATTGTTAAACAACCTGATCCTTGCTCTCGGAAACTCACACTCCAGTAGAGAGAATGGGAGATACAGCAGTCAGTGGGGGACCAGAAGGCCAGGGGGGTGAGATCACAGGGCAGGCTCCCTGGGGTTGGGCGGGCTCCAGCTGGGCTCTGAAGCATTTGATAAGAGGAGCAGCAAGGTCATTTCAGACTGGGAGGAGGATGGGAAGTGGAACCAAATTCCAGGAGACAAACTCAAGGTCTTCATAGGGCTCCTTAAACCAGAGAGTTAACAACTCAATGATCAGATAAAATCACTGAATCCTACACGCAGAATAGTTTGCCCACAATGCCAGGGGATTCCTTGACTCTCACACTACAGGTTAAAATCTGTTGGCTTCAGAGCTTTTTTTCTCCTGTTTCAAGCCTTGACTCTCATTTTCCCCTCTTTGGATCCAAAACTTTTCAACCTTGGAATGTGTCTGTATTAATTTTTAGTTGCTATTCCTAGTTGCTATTGGGGTTCAAAGGAACCCAAGAAATGAGATTCCTGTTGCTTGCCCAAGTTCAGAAGCAATTAAGAAAGACAAAGGAAACAGGTGGAGGGGATCAAATCTCTATTAGTTATAAAGCTGTTTTGGATTATGCGGCTTAAAAATGTGGTGACAATGAACCTCCTAATAATCCCTGTCCTCTAGGTAGTGCTTGGGCCAGCACACTGGAAGGACATTTTTAACCACAGAGCAAACAGTCTTAGTCAATGTTCTGGCTTGCTAAAGCTGCCATTATGCAAAAAACTAGAAATGGATTGACTTTTATAAAGGGGATTTATTAAGTTACAGATTTATAGTTCTAAGGCCATAAAAGTGTCCATCCTAAGGCATCAACAAGAGGATACCTTCACTGAAGAGGGGCCAATGGCATCTGGAACACCTCTGTCAGCAGGGGAGGCACGTGGCTGGCATCTGCTAGTCCTTTGCTCCCAGGTTGTTTCAAAATGGCTTTCTCCAAAATGTCTCTCTCAGTTGCTCTCAGGACATTTTGTTCTCTCTTAGCTTCTCTGGGGCAAACTTTGGGCTAGGGTCTCAAAGTATCTCTAAGCATCAGCAAACATCTGGGTCTGTGTTGGTTCTTTTTAAAGGACTCCAGCAAATTAATCAAGACCCACCCTGAATGGGCAGGGCCAAATCTCCATGGAAATAATCTAATCAAAAGTATCACCTACAGTTGGGTGAGTCACATCTCCATGGAAACACTCAATTAAGAGGTCACACCCTAATCAAAAGGATTAATAGGTCTGCCCCCACAAGACTGCATTAAAGAATATGGATTTGGGGAGAACATAACTTATCCAAACCAGCAGTCAGTATCCCAGCCATGCCTGTTAGAGAGTGCACAAAGACAGTGAAATCCACTCGCTTAGGACTTTTAATAAATTACCTCTTTCAAACAAGCAAATGTGCCACTGTCCCCCACTAACCAAGGAACTCACTTGTCTTCCTTATGGAGAATAAAGTTGAGTCAGAGACCAGTAAAACCTGGGAAAAATCATTAGACAAAAGACTGAGGAATAAATGCATACCCTCCCCCCAAAGGGACGGTTTTCCTTCCTTCCTTCTCTTTTATTTATTCATTCAATCATTCAACAGGAATGCATTAAGTTTCCAACATGTTGCCAATGCCTGTGCTGGAGATAAAATGGTGAGGAAGAGACGTGGTTTCTGCCATCATGGAACTTTCTGTCTTGAGGGTGACAAACATTAAACAAACAACCCCTCCAACAATTCATGTTACAAACTGCAATGAAAGAGCACTGGCGAGAAGGTGTGTGGTGCCGTGGGAGTGCGTAACACGTGGCCTCAAGGAGAAAGGTCAGAGGAGGCTTTCCCAGGCAAGGGGCCCTTCAGCAGACAAGGACACTCTGGGTCTTTTCCTTGGCTCCTCTCCTGCTTGCCCCATCCCCTGGGTGGACTGGCAGCCCCAGCATCTGCGCTGGCACATCTCCAAGACACAAACCTCTGACACCTGTTCTAGCTCCAAAGAGGGCCCATCTTAAATCTCAAGGAGATAGTCATTTCCTGCCCTCTCAGGTAGCGCTTGGCGATGCTAGGGGTGCCTTCCCGCAACTCTCCTGCCAGAGGTGGTTTTGCCGAACGACTGCCACATAGAAGTGGTGGGGTTTCTGGAGAGGACTGAGTTTTCCTCTTTCTGGATGCAACATGTTAGATCCAGAGGCAAAGTCAGAAGTACCAGATGAACTAATGATAGTGGAAAATACAAATGTTGAGTCAATAAAAGATGCACAAATGATTATAATAAATGATTGCTAGCTAATGGGCTATCAGTGATTTTAAAGACCGCTGTAATGTAAAGAACTAGCTGAAAAATGATTTTATGCCCGTGGGTCAATGAAATATAGAATTGTGAACCAATAAATGATTTAGATATGAAACAGAGACTCTGCATTGGAAGTGTCAGCTTAATTATGAAATCCGAGCAGAGCATAATTCTGGAAGATGCTTCCAAGGAAACATAAAAGAGATCCAGCACAGAGCTTCCCCAGATCTCCTCTGAATGGCAGAATTAAAGGTTAACAGAAAATCAGAATCAAAAGAGAATCACCCAATCTGAGCAGGACTGGAGGGCAGAGCCCTCATGTATTGTGAATTCCAGGCTGAGTGAGACGAAACAAAAGGCCCTGGGCAGGCTGGATGGCTGGGAAGTCAGGTGTGCAAGATTATGATCCCAGGCAGGATTGGGGAGGTCAGGCAGGAGGTAATATCATCCCACAGGGAAAACTCAAGAAAAAGGTTCCATGGATGAGCCTGGGGTCCAAGATAAGCAGAAGAAAAATAGCAGTTAAGTTTGGGAGCTAAGGTTCAAATCCAAGTGGTCCTGTGTAGTTTCACTTGCTCCAGTTTATGTCAGACTCCTTTCAAAAACCCTTCGGCCCTTCCTTATATTCCCACAAATATATCTGTAATGCTTTTAAAAGAAAAGCACACTGGCTCTGGAGCCTAAAAGATATTACATGATAAGATACTACGAAAAGGCTCTCCAGATTGTCAAACACCAAGAGTACAGATGCAAACAGACCTTGAGATGCAACATAAAAGAACATGTAGGAAAATGGATTTTATTGAAAACATTCCATTAGCTATCATTGTAGCCAAAGCAACATAAACATCAGTTTTCTTTTTATACCTAGATAGGGAAACTATGAAACAAATAGATATGTGTGAGATGGTGGAGAGGATGGTAGTGGGATGGGAGAAGAAATGAAACTTACAGATCAAAAAATTGGGTTTTACATATTCCAAATTCCATGCACTTTGCCACTGTGTCTTAAAGCACCCTCCTTTCCCAAACCCCAACTACTCCTGTTTCCCACCCAAATATTCCACTGTGAAACATATATATAAATATGTATTTTGCATATGTGTACACACATCCATGCATAAACATACATACATATAGATAGATAGATAGATAGATAGATAGAGGTAGATTTAATCATGTACCCCAATATAGACTTGCCCTTAATATAAATCAGCATTCCTGTAGTATGAACCCATAACAAATGGGACATCTTGGAGATGCTATTTCTAGTTAAGGTATGGCTAACTGAAGGGGGTGGGTACTTAATCTGAATTACTTGATGCGTTATAAAGAGAGGAAATTCAGATACAGTAAATCAGAGAAAGCCATAGGAAGAAGCCAGAGAGGAGAGAGAGAGATGCCGTGGGACAGAGGACTGCCATCACCACCACACTACCGAGCCTGGGAGAAGCCTGGCCTTGCTGAATCTTGATTTTAGACTCCTAGCCTTCAAAACCAGGAGACAATAAATGCTTGTTGCTGAAGCCAACCCACTGTGTGGTATTTGTTAGCACCTCTGGCAAACTAAGACACAAATGAATTTACCCCAGATGAAATTAAATTTATGGAGTACTCCAAAAGAGATTTTAAAATATGTATCTAGGATGCTGGAAGAAATAAATGAAAGAATAACCTTCAGCTAAAAGTCAAAAAGTTATGAAACACAAACAGGTGGAAAGAAAATGAGAATAGATGAATATGATAAAGGAACAATGAGAACACTTGTAAATGAAAATATAGTAATTAAATAAAAGAGCAGTATGTGTTCTGACAGATACTAGCTATTTTCCAGCCCATTTCCTCTTCCTCCTGGGAAGACACCTGGACTACATTTCCCAGTTTTCCTTGTGGTTATGTGTGGTCAGGTGACTGCAATCTAGCCAATGGAAAATGAGGAGGCCTGGCCTATAAAAGTGTCATTCATGCTCTTTTCCTATCCTTGCTTGCCAAAAGGGAAATGGCCTTCAGCATGACCTGGAAATCTATGTGCTGAAGGTGACACAACCACAAGATGGTACCACACTAATGCAAAATGTTGAAACGGGGGAGAGTTTACGGGAACTCTGTATTTTTGTGCATGATCTTTCTGTAAATCTACAACTCTTCTAATAAAAAATAAATAAATAAATAAATAAATCCTCTTAATAAGTCCTCCTAAATCCTCAATGAAAATCCTCCCTAATACCTCACATGTTGCACATGCATTGTTGGAACTGATGATTTTTTATTTGCTTGTTGGCACATGTTCTGTCTCCTCTTTTAAGGATGTGCCCCGTGAAGTCAGAAATTTTGTCTTCTTACAACTGTATCCAAGCATCTAAAATGACACTTGGCTTACACTAGGCAATCAATTGTGTTGACTAATTGAATGAATGAATGAATGAATGCACAGTGCAAATTTCTAATTTTCTTTGATAAGCAGTTAATGCTTTTTCAGTAAAAAAGTATATTTTTCTAGTTTAGCAAACATAGATGAATACAGACTGAGAGCAAACATAGCAATAATTTTGGTAGGATGGTTGGTTTAGATGTTTGTTGAGGAGTGGAGGGCAGAGATTCTATCTTTTCACCAGTTTTCAAATGTTATGAAATGTGCTTATATTTTTATAGAAAGGCTTAGACTTAACATTTCTTTATTTTAATATCTTTCTGAATATAAAATATATATATATGCTTATTGTAAAACTTTGGGGAAAAAATGAAGAAAATAAAAGTCATCCATCAATGACAGATATTTACACCTTGCTGAATTTCCTACTAGTCTTTTTATCCATGCATTTGTACAAAATTTAAAATTTTTAATGCTGCTAGTTTTCACTTACTATTATATCAACTACTTTTCAAATGTCTAACAAATATCTCAGCATAATTAATTAATATTTCCTTTCTGAGTGTTTATTTTAGTTTTACAGTACAATTTAACATATGGCAGAGAAAATACTCATTACTCATATTTCTAAAATAGTCTCAGTAAGTCTACACATGGCTGAGACTAGTTGAGTTTCAGTAATTACAGGTTTTAATTTTTGGCTACTCTACATATAGAAAGAAAAAAACATCTACATACGGATCCAGTAGTCATAATCATTTGTTAATTCTTAATTTCTTGGTTACAGTGCTTCTGAGCTGGGTTCCCTGATGGGATTAGGGTTGACCACACTCCAGAACCATCCTGTGCTGTCACTAGTTTCAGAAAGCCCATAGCCCTTCTCTGTGCTCGTGTTTGTTTCTTGATGACTCAGAGAATGTCTGTACACACTGAGTTCTGTGGATGTGTGGCTTTGGAAAGTCTTTGTTATAAAAAATCCCCCTCTAGCTAAACTTGCATATAATTGTGCCTAAGAGTCTCCCCCTGAGTACCTCTTTTTTGCTCAGATGTGGCCCTCTCCTAGCTAAGCCACCTTAGCGGGTGATCTCACTTCCCTCCCCACTATGTGGGACCTGACTCCCAGGGGTGTAAATCTCCCTGGCAACACAGGATATGACTCCTGGGATGAATCCAGACCCAGCATTATGGGATTGAGAACATCTTCCTGACCAAAAGGGGGATGAAAATGAAACAAAATAAAGCTTCAGTGGCTGAGAGATTTCAAATAGAGTTGAGAGGTCACTCTGGTGGACATTCTTACGCACTATGTAAATAACACCTCTTAGGTTTTAGTGTATTAGAATAGCTAGAAGTAAATACCTGAAACTATCAAACTCCAACCCAGTAGTCTGGACTCCTGAAGACGATTGTATAACAATGTAGATTACAAGGGGTGACAGTGTGATTGTGAGAACCTTGTGGATGACATTCCCTTTATCTAGTATATGGATGGATGAATAGAAAAATGGGGACAAACACTAAAGGAAAAATAGGGTGGGATAGGGGGAATGATTTGGGTGTTGCTTTTTACTTTTATTTTTTATTCTTATTCTGATTCTTTCTGATGTAAGGAAAATGTTCAAAAATAGTTTGGGGTGATGAATGCATAACTATATGATGGTACTGTGAACAGTTGATTGTACACCATGGATGATCATATGGTATGTAAATATATTTCAATAAAACTGAATTTAATTTAAAAAAAAAAAAGTCCCCCTCTAACTAGAAAGGAGCACGAGAGAGAAAGAGTGAGGCAGGAGATGTAGTAAAGGAGGGGGAAAGAAGAAGAGAACAAGAGAAAAGGCTTGTTGGGGTGGGGTGTAGCACAGCCACAGCTGTTTTCACCTTGAGAACTGCCTGTCTTATCACTGATGCTTGTCCAGCTGAAGGATCCTCGTGTCATTTTGGCCAGAGACAATTCTGGCATAGCAATGTTGGAGATGCATGATTGTAACAACAAGCATTCATTATTTAATTACAGACAACACGTGACATTATTCCAGTGTATACACAGGACTTTGCCTTCAAGGAGAAACTTCCCTTCAAGAAACTCAGGGCATTTTATAAAATCCAATTCCAATCAACAACTACAGTGGGTCTAATAAATCATTGTTAATAGAGAGCGCTCTCAGTGGGCAGGTAGAAATTTTTTAAAACTCTGGCAATAGCTCTCTACTTCCCTTTGCTCAATTTCTCAAACAAACCTCTCTTTAAAATACAAGAGCATCGTATAAGCTCTACTGCAGGGAGCCACACAAGCTTTTCAAAAAGGAAAGAGCAATGGGATCCTCTTTAGACCTTCTAATCATTTCTTTGGCTTTTCAGAAATCTTGGATTACAGCAGTGTCAACTGTCTAAGCACACAAAATGAGCAGTTGTAAAACCAAAAGTGGCCCTAAGAGAGAGTCCATTTGCACCCCAGATTCATTTTCCACCCTCTTCATCTGCTGCGCCCCAGAAGCCCAGACCTGTGGAAGCACCGTGGGGCTCCCTGGGCCTCTAGGTTCCCCTCAGGCTCAGCCGTGGGTGGCGGCACCGACAGGATATAAGGGGAGATGGGAGCAAAGGGACCTCCTGCTGGGTCAGTCTGGTTGGGGCTGCTCTCCCTCCAGCCCCAGCTCCTGTCTGGTGGCCCCATCTTGTGCCTCCAGCTCTGGGGGGTAACCATAGCCTTTTCCTCCTTTCGCCCCATCAGGTGGAAGGTGGAAATTGCTTCCCACTCTTGCAAGTCTCTGCGGGCTTCACCATCCCTTCTTAGCATCCTTGTCACTGCCTGCCCACCCATGAAGAGTCGTGTTATTAATTGCTCTTCAATTACCCCTAGAGTGGACCCTCATTTCTTGCCGTGACTCTGGCTGGAAGAGTGACTTCAATGTGCTTTAATCTTGTCATCAGAGCTGCACCAAGAGAAAAGCACTGAGACTCTGCCCTGGGAGTGCTCCTCGAGCTGAGATCAGCTGTTACTTTTCGAATGGGCTGATGAGGATGGGAAACCCTCACTGTGCAGAAATCAACAAGGATGATGTCTGCTCCAGAGGAAAAGTGTTTGCAGTGTTGCATTTGTAAGTGGCTGTCAGGAGAGAGAGAGCTTGAAGGCTGGAAGGAGGTGCTGCAGAAGCAGTGGGGGTGGGCTGGGACACCCTGTGTGCAGAGAGCAGGAGAGAAAGGAGAGTGGGCAGGAGGGGCGGGAGTTGTGGGGAGCCTGTAAAGGCCAGGAGAAAAGGCCTAGAAACCACATGGCAAGCTCACCTGCAGCAGACATCTGCCAGGCCCCAGCCACCCGCTCTGCAGAGGCAGAGACCCTGCAGGAGTGGAGAGCTGATTCATTCTGAGATCACTGCAGGCAGTGAGGGGCAACCTTTGCAGACAGAAGTGTGGGTGAGCTGAGCATGGACAGCCTCTCTTGCCTGGAGGACATACAATAACTCCCTAGGGAAGAGAAAGAACCAATTTGAACTCAACTCAACCTTGTACAGTTCACTCACTGGTGAAATGTCAGACATCTGTAATTAGCGAGTTAATTTAATTTAATGTTCAGCAAATCTAGTTACAATGTGCTCTGCAGCATCCTGAGAGAGCCTTTCTCAAGCAGTATGGTTGGTCTTAATAAGTCCCTTTTTAGAATCCAGAGAAGCTGACATTCTGTTTTGGAAAATATCTGATGTCAGGTAGGCTTGAGTGACCATCTGTTTCTTTAATGGGTGCCCAGATGGGGAGACACTGCCCAACCCACCTGGCATGGGATGATCAGGGATGCAGAACTGACCTCTAAATCCAGGGTTATACTTGCAGGAAAAGAAGAAAGAGAGACAGAATTATAAAAGCTGAGAACAGGAAGAGGCCTTGAATAGCTCCGGTACCAACTTCCTTCACCCACGGTTTAACAGATAAAAAAACTGAGATCCCAAAAGAATTAGGAACTTACCCACTTTCACACAGCCACTCATGTCAGAACCAAGACTAGAATCCAGGTCTTAGAATTCCAAAGGGTATTCCCATCCAGAAAGGATAAATAGCCAGGATCACAGCGAATGTCCCGGGCCCACTCCTCTGGACAGGTGGCAGATTCTCTGGCTCTGACGTACGTGGAAAAGCTAAGGTGGGAGAGGACATCCATGTTTCTTTAGCTGAAACTGCTGCACAGCTCGTTGTTGACATTCCCTGAGAGTAGATTAACTGGAGATGAGCCATTTGTTTGTACCTAGAAAAATCACAAGTGTATTGTAAAGTCACCGAAAGAGATTCTTGTTGAATTTTCTACACATGGTTTTTCTCTTGGCTCAAGCCCGGCCATTTCTTGAGTCCACTTAGTTGATTTGTTTACTGTAAGCAGCTTGGCTGTCAGACCAGAGATTGTGTGCAAATTGAGATGAAATATAATGGACCATATCTTTGTTTCACAAAAACAGCTTCCAAAATAGCCAAGGAGACTGGAAGCCACCTCATTGGGATGACTCTGAGTCAACTTTCCCACAATCGCTTCTCGGGCCTGCCTTCCCATCTGTGGCATCTCCGTGCCAACTCCCTCGGTGCTGAGGTCTGAGGAGGGCAGGGCTTTGCTGCAGGTGTTCTGACTGTGTGCTGGGAAAGCTGGAAACATGAGACTGAGCGATCTGCAAAGGACATCATGGCTCCAAACTGATAACGTTTATGCTGGAGCTTCCTGGGTATACCTCAAATGGAAGAACCATTCTGGAGAGAGATACCCCTCTTCTCACTCATCAACCAAGCAGAAATTGAGTCTATAAATTCCAATGGCTGTGCTGCTAAAAATGTCTGCATGAATTGGGGCTATCGGGGCCAGAGCAGTGAATTAATAGTTGTGAGAAGACAGGTATACTGGTGGTGTCTAGAATCAAATGTCCAGGTAGACCCTTGGGATTTGATAAAGGTTTAGAGATCTGACTGAAGAACGAGGCCATGTACCAGGGGGATGAGTTGAGAGGTAAATCCAAAATACAGAAATAAGCCCATAGGGAAAAAATATTCTAATATAGTTAGAAAAATCCTCAGAGCTGGAGGTCTGTTCTCTATCTCTAAGCTGAGTCAAGGTCAGAGACTGTTAAAAGCCCAAGAGAATCTTTAGGTAGCTTTAGAGAAAGTTGGCAGCAGATAAGAAGAAAGTTGGTCACGAGAAAGTTTATAGATTTCTGCCAAGGAAAGAGGAAGACTAGATTATCCCTAGCGCCTTTTCTACTTTTGATGTTCTTTCAGCTACTTCTGTGGATCTAAGGTAGTTAAGGGAGGTATTGAGTTCACAGACAAGGAAACCAAGACTGAGGATGCAAAATTATTTGCTGAAGGTCACCCAGCCCAGGAAAGATCCCTAGTAGACTAGAGTCAAGTTCCCCTAATGGCAGTGAGGCAGAAAGAACACAAGATAATGAGAAAAGAAAAAAAGAGAGACAGAAAAGAAAAGAAATCTGAATTTCTTACCCCTTAATCTCCCTGACTTCCTCATCTATAAAATAATGCTGAGTAAGACGGTTGTAAGAAGCAGATTGGATAATGTATGTGTAGTCTGTAGAGTGACATAGTATACAGATATAAAGTATGATTATATCCTTCTCATTGTCAAAAGTTTTCAGAAAGCTTTGGTTGACAAAACTGAACAGTTTCAACCTGCCCTGAAAACTTTCAGATCGCACCAGGACTCCCCACACATGTCATCAGTTTTGGAACAATTTCTTTCCCTCCATTCAAAAAAGAATGAGAACAAATAAGAGCATATTGACCACCTACTACGTGTAGTACCACCATGTGCTGCACACACTCAGGCAATTCTGATTCAATGTCACAAACGTTGCCTCCTCCTCTTCAACAGCCAGAATATGGCTATTGCTGAAAGCTGCATGACAGCGCTACAACATTTTATCTCAGCAAGAAATTTGACCCCGAAGGTCTCTGAACATTTCCCAGAGTGGTGAGAGTCAGCCTTTTCAGATGTTCCCAGGCTCAGATTAGTGTTCCCCATGAATGCTCATTAGACAGAGATCTATGACCCAGCCCATACATACAGCAGAGATCCGTCAAGTTGCAAAAGGCTTGAACAAGAGATCTCAGTACTCCATAAATCTGAAGCTTAACAGGCCCTATTTTTTATATTTGCCTCAAGCCACATCCTCACCACCATCCCTATTAATCACAGGCATCACTTCAGATACTCTTGCTTTTATATGGGGAGCTTACACATTTCTCGTCATCAGGAGGCAAAAACCAAAAAGTGGTTTTGGTGTCCCCCCCCCTCAATTTGTATAGCAAAATAGCAGCTTGAAAATTTATGGACCAGCTTGTCCAAATCCTCCAGTCTCTCCATAGAATTGACTAATCTCAACACCAGACATTTAAAAAAAGAAAAAAAAAAAGGCCAAAGAAATAAATAGATGCCATGTACAAAAAGGGGTGAGATAGAGTGGTAGATATAAATAGACACCATGTACAAAAAGGGAAAAGATGGAGGTGACCCCAACTGCCCATTCCTTTATGCCACCATCCCTGGACTGGGTTGGGGACACATGAACAGCCCGAGCGTTTCTCTCCTCAGGGGCACGTGTCCGCGTGGAGGTGACAGATTTATGACTCCCTGAGCTGCCCTCTAATGACTGCTTTGTCCCCGTATCTTGGGGTTGAAGCCAAGAGGGATCCCTCCATGCAGCCCCATTGCTGCCTGTGCAGGTGGGACATGGCAGCGGCCTTCATCAGCCCTGGCCCGGGCCCCCTGCCACTCCTGCCCCTCCCCTGCCCCCATTGCTTCTCCTCCCATGGGTTTGCTTCCTCTTAAGGCTCCATCAGGGGGAAGATCTCCCCAGCGCCGGCCACACTGCTTTTTCTTACCCGAGGAGACCAGTTCTCTTTCAGTGATACTACAAAGGAAAACACTCTTCCTGGTGGGTCTTGGGACCACTGTAAAATTACCTCTAATTTATTATACAGTGTAAACCAAAAAAGGATTGGAAGATGACCCTAAACATAATCAGCATAACTTCTAATGATCTCCCAAGGGGTCATGGGGCTTGGCAACAGTCTGTGGAAAGGTTCCCTCCCAGCCTGGCAGGTGCTTTCCTTCTCTCCCACCACCCCCCACCCAATGAGGTGCAAGAAATGGAATTTTATAAAAGTCACAGCAGAAGGAAAAATGTCAGGCATCACTCCTAGCCTAAAAAATACAACAGTAAGATGAAATGACAAAATGCACTGAATTCAGAGGCGATTCCTTAGCACTCAGCTGGGAGACTGTGGAACTGAGCCAGACCCCACCTGGCAAAGGCCCGGAGCCGGGCAGAAAGTGGGCGCTCCTGGGGCGAGGGAAGGAGGGGTCCCTCCCTGGAAGCAAAGCCCCGGCGACTGGCGACAGGGCTGCTGCAGTGACTCAGCCTCCGCCCGACCCGAGGCGCCCACCCCAGGGCGAGGGGCTGCAATGGAGCCCCCTGAGCTGCCACCAAGCCCTGTGCCCCCACAGCTGCCAAGCCTAGAGGGGCGTCCTTTTAAGTGGCTCCAGCTCTGCTCAGCTCAGTGCCTCCTCTCGTGAGTCTCTCCTGAGGAAGAAGAGGTGAGAGGGGAAAGGAGAGAAGGAGAGGATAAAGAAAGGGAAGGGAGAGCAGGAGAGGAGGCATTTTTCTCAGAAGGAATAGGAATCAGGGCCAGCTGGGTACAGCCCACCCTGGCCAGTTTCCTGGAATGTTCCATCTTGACCTTGGCAACCAGTTATCAATGGGATGTCTGTCCCCAAGCAGAGGCAGACTGGGTGATGCTGCTCTGGCTCTCAGTGTCCACGACCCACCCACCGGCTCCATGGCCCCATCCCCCACCTTCCTCTGCCGCCTTCCACACACACACCCCCGCCTGCCCGTGGAGCCAATGTGGACGTGTGCTCTCAGGAGGGAGGGCAGGAGCCTTGGGACGGGGGCAATGCTCTTTCCTTCCTATGGGAGATATCTGTAGACCAGTACTCACCTCTCTGTCTTCCAGGGAGTGATAGCACAAAATGGGAATATGCTTGCTTGGCCTACAAAGCCTCCCTGATCTGGCCACTGGCGGCCTGACTCATCAGTCTTATGCCTCAACATTGCACTGATGCTCCGACAGCAGAAAACTGTTCTTCACTCAAGCTGTCCCCACAGATAAAGGTCAACACCTGCATTCCATTCTGACACTTTCCTAACTTGCTCCCACAGCACCTCACTTCTCTCCACCACTGCATGGAGCACATTGTCCTCTAGGGACTGCGTGTAACTGACCCCTCTACTGAAACTGGAAATGACTGTCAGGACAAGCTCCGAGTCTTTTTCAATTCTGAATTCCCAACACTCAGCACAGGGTCTGGAGCTTCATCGGTGCTCAATAAGTACAATTTGAATAAATGACTGAATTGAATGAATGACTAGAAGTAGCACCACTGAGCATAAATTATTTTTGGATTAATGTAGAAGAGAAGAACAAGGTGGTAGCTACAGGGGAATTTGGAATCAACAGTGTTTCTTTCCTCCTTTCTCCCTCCCTCCCTCCTTCCCTCCCCTCCTCTTTTCTTTCTTTTTCTTCCTTTCTTTATAATTTTGTTTTAAAGAATTCCTAAACTAATAGAATCCATCCCTTTATGCTGAGGTGACAAGGTAGGTAAAGTCTATGGATGGGGAATGAAATGTTGAGGGCTATCATATGGATTGTCTCCCCTTTCTTAATGAAAATGAGGGGAAGGTCTGCAAATAGTGAGCGATTCTTCAGATGGGAGCAGGAAAGTGATACGGGGTCTTGGAAGTGGGCGGCCTAGTGATGGATCTGTGCTAGTGCTCCGGAGACCAGGACAGGCTGGGGGGTCAGGAAAACAAGGCAGGGGGGAGTTAGTGTCCTGGGACACCATGGGAAGATCGAGGCGCTGGATGGAGTTGTCTAGAAAGCAGAAGCCCCCAAGCTGCGAGGCAGAGGCTGCCGGAGAAGGGGAAGACGAGACCACGCACCTCTGAGATGGAGCGGGGGGCACTGGTGCCGAAGGAAAGAGGGAGCCGAGGCCACAGGGGGTGGAGGAGGGGGAGGGACAGTGAAGCCCAGGGACAGCTCACGGCGTTCCCGCAGATGGTGAAGCCACCCAGGATGATGGCGGAACTTGGAATGGAGAGGAAGCCGGGATCCAGGCATGAGACAAAGAAGCTGCATCTACTTATGGGTGCGGGAGGAATGGTCTCTGTAGATGAAGGAAGGGAGTCAGCGTTTTCCAGTATCCCTTCCCTGAGGCCCTCCTTCCTGGGTCTTAGGCCCAGAACCACACTCAGGTTTCCTACCAGACGCTCTCAGAACCACTTCACTGCAAACTGACTCTTCTTTCTTTAGCAGAGGCTGCAGGCACTTGCCTTCTTTCCTCTCCTTTGGAAGCCGTCACCACCTACTACAGGCTTCAGAATTCTGCTCCCTCCAAATACAGCTCTGGAGGATCAGGCTCGGGCCATTCCATACCTGCACAGACGTGCTCTCACGCCCCATGAGATTCCCTGTCAGGACTCGGATCCCAAGTACCAACCAAGCCCAAAGGGAAAGGCATGGGAACCAGGGAATGTGGTATGAGGGGCTGCTCCGTCTGGAGTAGCGTGACCCCTGTTTGGCAAAGGGGAGAGCTGGGAAGACGGGGGCCACTGGAGTGAGAGGGGAGCCTGCACCAGTGGCCGTTTCATAGCAGCCCAAGATCCTTCACTCTGACACAGAAATAGACATAGTTCACTTTTTGAAGGCCAACAATTTGATTGAAATCTAGCGAACCATGTTAATGTCATCTGTTTTCAACTCATCTAATAAAAATGAAATGAAACACGCTACTGGGAAAATGTTGTCCAAAAATGCCTGTATGGTTTAGTCCTACAAGTTCCTCAGCAACATTTCAGCTCACTGCTGTGCTGACTCTCAGATACACTGGCCTAAGCATCCCTGCAGCTCCTGACTTGTCCACATGAGGAAACTGGTGCCAAGGAAGGGTACGCGATTTCCTCAAGCCCACCAAACAGGTGAAAAGCAGAATCTGAAGGAGCATCCTCACCTCCTAACCATGAATGTGTCCCCTTTCCACCACAGTGCAATACACGTGGGTGGAATAAAGGATTCGGTTGTTCAGAAGCAGCTTTATCTCCCAAGTAATGGAATACAAGTCATGTACAATGTTCAGAGGGCTCCTTCCATTTATGAAAGTACTGGTGTCATTATCTTCCAAATCACGTGCTGATGTGTAATAAAATGCTGTGTTGCCACACGGGTGCTCCCTTATCCTGACAACATGTTTTGCAGAGAGAGCATCTTACATACAACAGCCACATGGTCCCAATTTTCTGAGTCAGTCTTATGCTCAGTATTCCAATATCACATCCCTGCATTTTCTATCATTTTCCATGGAACTATTTTCTTTCCACAGCAATGTTTTGTTAGTATGATTGCTGAGTGGTTTTAAGTTAATATCTTCATAAGGCCTTTCAAATAAACCAATTCACAAATCAGAAAGATGATCCTTTGTTAGACTATGCAGATTTGTGATTTGGGAAATTTATCAATAAAATAACTGTCACACACCATTGTTTTCTCCTCTACTTCCAAATTAAGTTTAAAGCTTCCCTTAAAAGTTAACTATTGTGCTCCCAAAATGTGAAGGAGAAGATAGCGCTATGAAGGCCGAGTTTCCAAAGGAAGGGTGATGGCAATGTACATTTTTGCTTATATGGTGGCTTCGTGGAAACAGGAAAAATAAGGCCAAACCCAGTAAGAACCCAACTCAGTATTACTAGTGCCCATCAAAGGCAGGTGTCCCCAAACTGGTAGCACCAAGGAACCAGCAGTTGTGTCACATTTCTTAAAACTCTTCCTGTTACAACTCCAGCAGCAGTTAAGATTAGGTACAGCTACACAGAAAAGAAAAAAAAAAAAAAAAATACAAAATAATTGTGGTTTAAATAAATAAAACAAACAGTGGTTTAAACAAAATAATAGTTGTTTCAAGAAATAATAGTGGTTGAAAACTACAACACGGAAACTAAGAACAGAGCTGGGTTTCAGAATAGCAAGCAGAAAAATAAGTCAAAATATAGAATATTTGAACAACACAATTAACAAATATGATCTCATTGACATATTCAGAACCCTGTCCCAATACTTTCAGTTTACACATTCATTGCAAATTTACCAAAGTGCCTATACTCTGAGCCATAAAGCAATTATCAAGAATTTTCAAAGATTAAATTCATTTGGTGTATGTTCTTTCATCACAATTTAAAAATTGAGGTAGAAATCAATATCAAAATATAAAGAGAAAAACCCTAAATGTTTGGAAATTAAGAAACATGCTTCTGAATAACTCATGGGTCAAAGAAGAAATCACCAAAAATAGTAAAATAATGTTGAATTAAATAACAACAAAAATCACAGAATATCAAAACTTATGGGATGCTACATGTGGATGAACCTTGAACACCTCATATTGAGTGACATAAAATCAGACACAAAAGGACAGATGTTGTATAATTCCATATATGTGATATAATTAGAATATGCAAATTGGTGAGATCAAAAGTAGAGTACAGGTTACCCTGGGTATTGGAAAGGAGGAATGGGGAGCTAATGCTTATTGGGTGCAACGTCTCTGGAGTGATGGAAAAGTTTGTAAATGGTGGTAGCACAATATTGTAATTGTAATTAATGCCACTGTATTGCATGCCTGGGAGTAACTGAGATGGGAAATTTTGTTGACTGTATGTTGGCACAATTTAAAAAAAGAGAGAGAGGGACTAAAAGACAATGACAATTAAGGCAATACATGATCCTGGACTGGATCTAATAACAGAGGAGGAAATGCCCAAAGGACATTATTGGGACAGTAGAAAAAATTGGAATATATGCTTTATACCCACATTAAATTTCTTGATCTTGATAATTGTATTTGATGGAGTTATATAAGCGAATATCCTTGTTCCTAGGAAGTATGAATGGAAGTGTTAAGTGGTAAAGGAACATGACATACGCAACCTACTCTCAAATGTTTAGAAAAAACATAGGTAGACGATGGATGGATAGCAGACAGACAGACAGAGAGGAAGAGATGATAGAGAGCTAGAGAAAAGGAGAGAGAGAGATGACAGAGGTGGAGAATTAGATAGAGAGATAGATATAAAGAGAGATGATGGAGAGATCAAGAGATGATGAGGGGGGTAGAGAGAAAGAATTACACAACAAATGTGGCAAAATGTGACAAGTTCTTAAATCTGGGTAGAGGGTATATTGGCATTCACTATATTATTTTTTATTATATTTTCAACTTTTCTTTATGTTTAAAATTATTTCAAAATAAAAAGTTTTAGAATGACCTATAATAAACCTGATATTGCTTGTGAAATATTAACAGCTTTCTCCCATGATTGTGATTAAAAGAGGAATACCCACTATCATCACTTCTCTTCATCATCAGATTGGTTGTTCTATTGCATGAAATAAGGCAAGAAAAAGAACTAAAAACCATAAGAACTAGAAAGGAAGATATAAGACTGTCCTTTTTCATGCTACAATTATATACAAGGAAAATCTAAAATATAAACATATCAAAAAACTATTAGAATTATTAGATAGGAAGTCAATAACATAAAATATTCTGTTTTTATACACTAGCAATGATTAGTAAATTGAATTTTTAAAAAAATACAATACAATAGCATCTAATAAAATACTAAATACCTAAGAACAAATATAACAAAATTTGCAAAACTACAAAACTTTACAGACAGAAACTAAAGGAAACTGAAATTAATAAATTAATAAATCATGTTCATAGATTGGAAGACCCAATGCTGTCAAGATGTCAATTCTTCCCCAGAATGATCTATACATATAAATTAATCCAAATCTAAATCCTAGTATTTGTTTTTGTGGAAACTGATAAGCTGATTCTAAAAATAAATGGCAATGCAAAGAGCCAAGAATATCCAAGACAACTTTGGAAAAGAAGATCAAACTTGAGGGACTTATATTTCCGCATATCAGACTTAACTATAAAGTTGCAGTAACTAAGATTTAGTTTTAGTATTAGCATAAACAAATAGAATTTCCCAGAACAGACTCACACTTGCATGGAAGTTTGATTTATTATAAAGATGTCCCTGAAGAGCAATGAAGAATGGATATTCTTTTAAATAATTAGTCCATTTTTTCATTGAAGGAAAAGTCAATTTTGACCACTATTACACACCACACCCAAAAATCAGTTACAGGTGATTGTGGGTCTGCATTTAAAAAGCAAAACAATAAAGTTTTAGAACAGAATATAGGAGGATAACTTTATGGCTATGGGTTAGGCAAAGATTCCCTTTAAAGGACATGAAAATCAATAATCTTAAAGGAAAAACTTGATAGACTGGACTTTATTAAAAGTAACAAACTTCTATTCATTAAGTACACCATTAATAAAATGAAAATCAGTCCAAGAGTAGGATGATTCAAAATACATATTACTGACCAACGGTTCATATTCAGAATATATGAAGAACCCCTATAAATCTGTAAGATAAAGATAGGTCACCCAATTTTAAAAATTCAAATGGTCAGTAAGTATATAAAAAGATGTTCAGCTTCATTAATCATCAGAGAATTGTAAATTAAAACCATAATAAGATAATGAAAATTAAAATAATGAAAATTTAAAAGTCAAACAATATCAAATTCCAATATTTGAACTCTCACACATTGCTAGAAAGAGTATAATGTCAATCAACCTTTTCTGGCAACACCGAAGTTGTGCTTATCTATATTCAATAACACAGTAATATCATTCCTGGAATATACTCAACAGAAATGCTTACATATATTCATAAAACAGGTTCAAGAATGTTCACAGTAGTGATATTCATAACAGCCAAAACTGAAAAAAAAAAAAAAAATCAGTAATAGAGAAGATAAATAAGTTGCCTTGTATTCATATAATGGAATACTGGGCAACAGTGAAAATGAACCAACTACAATTACATGCAATAATACAGACAGATTTCAAGGAAAGTCAGTGCATACAGTTGGATTCCATTTAGATAAGGTTACAAAACAGGTGACACTAATGGCGTTGGATGTCAGGCTGGTGGTGACCTTGTGGGGTTGCCTAGAAGGTGGCAAGGGGCGCCTCTGCCATGCTGGCAATGCTCCTGATGGGGTGATGCTTACACCAGTGTGTCCACATTGTGAATATCCATCAACCTGTACTTCTGTGGTTTGTGCATTTCTTTGCATTTTATGCATCAATAAAATATTCATTAAAAGAAAAGTGTAAATAGATAAAATATAAAAATTACTCCAAAGAGAAAAGAAACACTTGTATATTTATACATATACAGGGCACTGTACACGGGGACACACAGATGGACCCTGTTTCTCCTTCAAGAACATTGTGAGCTGCTTTGAAAACAGGCTGGGGTATGAGAACCTGAGTTGCAGAGAATTCAACTGGAAAGATGAAGCTTGGCTGCAGGATTGCTTTTCTATTTCCCAGAAGCTCTTCTGCATCACTTCTGAGCACTTGAGCTGAAAAATAATCAATTTGTGCCCCATGACCTTCACAGGTACACTCTGCCGGGTGGAGGTGACCTTGACACTGACCCAGATAAGAGGTCATAGTTCTGAAGTTGAGGCGGCATTCATGCAACACCCCAACACACGCACAAGGCTGCTTCCATCTAGACAGGGCCCTGAGATTCTTGGGAGCTCAGCGGCCTCTAAGAATCCCGGAAATCTGGGAGGACCTCACAGTCCCCTATTCCACCTTTCAGTTTATAGGAGGGAAAGCTGAGGCCGAGGGTGGGAAAGAAACTTAATGAGGGTCACAAGTTCATCCACGGCACTGCACTACATTTATCTGCTCCTCTCAGACACATTTTCCATTTCGAATGAGCCAACGTTATTACACAGTTGGAGAACAATATGGCAATGCATTCAACTCTTATCTGTGGTTAGATGAAACAGCCTATATGATGTTTTATGTTCCAATTTTCAGTGTACTAATAAAAGTGCATAACTGCAGAGAGACTCTGTATTGCTGTTTGCAGGCATAATATAAATTTACACACTATGAAGGGGAAAAAAATCCAGAAATTAAAACACCATCAGCAAAATCAAGAGACAAACAAATAAAGGAACTTCCCAACTTCATTGGCCAACCAAGCAGAAGAATCAAATTGAAGTATTCTTAACTTTGACTCATTCTTTAAATTCCTCAATCCAGGACATTGAGAATTCATTTGTGAAAACTTGATCCCATCCTTGTCATGTTCCCAGAGCCTCAGTGGTACTTTCCAGGGATGGGGAACAGTGTGACTAAGTTTGCACTCTGGAGCTCCCACATCTGGAACTGGTCCTGGCACACTTAGTAGGTAGTTACTAACAGAGTGGAGACTGGTGGGCAGGTTTCATTTTGCTCCTGCATAAATAGCAGAGACTCTCAAACGGCACTACTGACATGTTGGGCTGGAAAATTCTTTGCTGTGGGGCTGTCCTGGGCATTGTAGGGTGTTTAGCAGCACCCCTGGCTGCTGCCCTTTAGAAGCCAGTAGCAAACCCCACTTGTGATGACCAAAAATGTCTCCAGATATTGCCAAATGCCCCTCGGTGGGGCAAACTACCCAGGGTTGAGATTCCTGGTCTACGGCATAGTCACGCAGTTGAGATTTGACGTTCACTCATGAGGTACACAGTTGAAATGGACAGAAAGGAGAGTAATAAAGTCAACACCAAGACCAACTGTTTGCTTAGCACCTACTGTAGGAAAAGCGCTGTGTCAGGTGCTTTACACACATAATCTCATTTTACCCCCGATGCCCTGAGATTTAGTGGACTGGCGATGATCTGAGGTGATAAAGCAGTACACCTTCTAGGAAGTTTAAGCAAAAAAGGAATTTAATTTCTGATGGGTGATCACTGAATCTCCAGGTAGGCAGAAGGTCAAGCAGCTCAGCAGCTGGGGACCATGCCCAAGCCACCCTGTGGGCGTGCTCAGGCAGCAACCCCACTGCAGCCTCCCCTGCCCCCGGCACCTCCCACACCTTAGCACCTGCGCCACGGGAGCTCGGCTGGGGCCAATGTGGCCTCCGGGAGCCAAAGTCGTCACCAAAACCTGCATTTCTCCGGATGCCCTTTTCCTTCCTTCGAGCACTCTGAATTCAGGGTCTCTCACAGGGCATTTGATTGGCAGAGCCTGTGTCACGTGCCTGTACCAGAGCTGCAAGGGATGCTGGGAAAGTGAGTTTCTCAGGGAATTAGGAATTACAGAAATTCCTGACACGGGAAGCATGTTCACAGGCTCCTGAAGGACCACAAGCTCCCACAAATGACCACATTACAGGCAGGAATTATTCTGTCTGTTTTATAGATGAGGAAACAGGCTCAGAGAGTTTAAGTAATGTGCTTAAGGTCTTATCTACTACGTGAATTCAAATACAGGCGTTCCTATTCTTTGGTGAATATTTTTTTCCCACACAATATGAATAAACCGAGATGGTGTGTGGCTCCCTGTCTCCCCCTCCTCCCCTGGCCTTTAGTGCTATTTCCAAGGAAGTTTCTAGGTCTGAAATGGGGCTATGGAATTTTGACAGGCTAGATTTTCATCAGCCACAGAGAAATCATTGCTTTTTGGTGCCTCCCAAAGTGTCCCTCAGGGATGACGACAAATATTGGAGGCTGTGGTAGAGTTAGTGGCCCCTGAGCAATGGGGACAGATTCTGTTTACTTTTTTCCCTGGGGCTGTCAGAGAAATCCTCTTTTCTTCATCTGGAGGGAAAGGGGACCAGGAAGGCTGTCCTACTGTGGTAGGCACCTCTCAGATGGTCCCTAATGACCCCCGCTTCCTGGTGTTCACGCCCCTTTATAAATCTCCCCTTGAGCTGGCTGGACCTGGTGACCCACGTCTACCACACAAGATAAAGCAAAAGTGAAGAAATGTCACTTCCGAGATTAGGATGCAAAAATATTGCGCCTCCGTCTTGCCTGCTCTCTCGCACAGGCTCGCTCTGAGGGAATCCGGCTGCCGTGTTGCCGGCTGCCCTCTGGAGATGCCCACGATGGAAGGAGCTGAGGGCAGCCTCCAGCCAAGAGCCAGTGAGGCTCTGAGGCCCTCGGTCCAACGGCCCACGAGAAACGGAATCCTGCCCACCGCCACGCGAGTGGCCTGGAGGCAGAGCCCCTCCCGGCCGAGCCCTGAGGCGCCCACGGCCCCAGCTGCCCCTCGGTGGAGCCTTGTGGGAAACCCTGGCCCGGACGCACCCAGCCAAGCCGCGTCCCCATTCCTGCCTCACAGAAACGGTGAAGTAATAGTCTCCTGTTTTAAGCCACCAAGTTTGGGGGCAACAAATAACTAATACACCAACTGGAAAACAAGTTGTGCCTTCATCTGTGAGAAGTACTTCTGACCATGAATTTTAACTATAGGCTTAATTTATTCAACAAATACTTCTTGAACGTTCACTATGTACCAGGTATGGGGCAAATTCTAGGCACCCCTGTGTTCCCGGAAGGCTACTTGTTCCCTTAAGGGCTGGGACAGTGTTGTTTTCTTTTCCCCATCCCCAGCCTGGGCCCAGCACTGTCATCAGGACACGGTGGGGGGGGAGTGGCTGCGTCCGCCCCACCTTACAGGCCTTCTTTGTTCCCATCCCACATCCCACCTCCACCCCAGTCACCCTGCTCTCTTCACCCTCCCGCTCCTCTATGGTCTAGGTCTTCCGCATCTTTCTGCTTGACAGGCCCTCCTACCCCTACCACCTGTCTATTCTCTAAGGCCTCGTTCAGTCCTCTGTCCTCCAAGAAGGGCCTCTCAGCTCACATAGTCCCCAGGCCTCCTCCTCTGAGGTCTGTGGCACTCACGGGTTACTACCAAATTGTTCTCGGATTCAGATATGTCCCACATGAGCAAACCGTGTCATCCCCCTTGCATCTTCTCCCCGGTATCTGGCACCGTGCTGGGCTCCTGGATGCTCAAGGAATATTTGTGGAACAAATGAATGCATTTAGCCTGGTAACAGCTATACTTGGCCTAACTCTCAAATTCTCACTTTTTTCCTACTTTCTTTCCTCCTTCCCTGCTTTTCTCCTTCCTTCCCTCCCTCTCTCCTTTTTTTATTCTTTCTTTTTCTTTCTTTCTTTCTTTTACTCATTCTGAAAACACTTACTGAGCTCATACATGTACCCATGATTCTACAGGGAACTGGGACTCAAAAGATGAATCCAACATAGTTTCTGCTCCCACACTGCACTGGTTTTCTATGCTACCATCACAAATTACCACAAACTTGGCTGTTTCAATAATACAAATGTTGTCTGTTTCAATAATACAGTCTTACAGTTCAGTAGGTCAGAAGCCTGGAACGGGGCTTGCTGGGCTAAAATAAAACTGTTAGCAGGTCTGCTTTTCTTTCTGGAGGCTTTGTTGCCTTCTCCAGCTCCATTCTGGGCTGTTCTCCAAACTCAAAGCTAGAATGGTGGGTCCAGCCCGTCCCCAGCTGCCATCCCTCTTGTTCTCAGCAACAGGAAAAGATTCCCTATTTCTACGGCCTCATGTGAGTAGATTGGGACCCCTGGATTTCCATCTCAAAGCCCTTAACCTAATCACATCGGCAAAGGTCCCTTTGCCCCATCAGGTAGCAGAGTCACAGTTTCTGAGCACTCGGGCACGGTCAACTTGGGGGCCACACAGTCTCCTTGTGTCACTGTGCTCATCAAGGACTGGGGGTCCCGGTGCTCAGACTGTGTGTGCCTTGTGGCTAGGATGTGCTGGGACCTAGACGGGGCCTTGCCATTGGGGGAAAGCAGAAGAAAAGAGAAATTTGCTTAAAATAAAAGCCATAGAAGAGGTGGATGAAAGCTAGAATTTATTTGATTGTCCTGGACTAATAGGCTCTCACCTCATAGTGTTTTATTTGCCTCCCTTGATGGGACTGGATATTTTATTCCTGCTCTGCAGCACCATTTTCCCCCACCACCATTACTCTTTTTCACTATGCTCTAAAAATCTTTTGTTGAACAGTCTGAATGTTCTGAAGGATTCTACTTGGTAGATAAAGCCCTGAACTAGAAAAAGCAGCATATTCTGAAAGAAGAGTGCCCTGCGTGCCCAAAACTGCCCCTATGCTGGGGAGTCCTCGGTGGGGTCCGGGGAGGGCAGTGTCTTCAGCAGGAGGGACTCCTCCCAGCACACCCCCATCTGCCACCGCTGCATTCAGCGCAGGATACCCCATTACCTCCAGCTCCCAGAACAGCATGGCTCCCATCTGTTGGCTACTGCTCTGACTTCCCTGACAGAAGTGTCGGCTGCTCCAGAAGGAAGGAGAGAGGATGCTTCTTATTTGTGCCAAAAAAAGGAAAAGCAAGATCCCATAAGTTTTTATCAATTGTGCACTCCAAAAAAGTTGCCCTTAGTTCCAGCAATCCTTCCCACTGTAATTTTAGCCCTTTTGTTCACTTCAGGGTCTCCTTCCATCGTACATGAACCCATGCCTTTCCTTTCTGGACAAAATACCTTAAATTTATTACTCCTGACTCAACTTTAGTTGTCAATGCCACTCTCTTCCCTCTCCCTCCACACAACCCATCTGCTCCACATCGTTCATAGGTACTCGTTACACCTTAGTCTCCTCTTAATTAAAGTTTAGAGCTGCATCTTAGGATTTAAACTCGCAGAATGCCAGCATCTGGAAGTACCTGTAGTGTCATCTCTTTTTAATCCCCTGGATATATGCATCTAGTAGTCTCCTAAATTCACAGACCTGGGCTGTATAAGGTCCATAAAACCAGGTGTATGCCTCGGCCACCCCAGGCTGCCTGCATGTTACAAGAATGATTCTAGATTAAGTTTTGCACATTCAGAGAATTCACCCAATTATCAGGCCCCTAAGCACACAGATTTCCCATTTTGATTAAACCAGTAAAAAAAAAAAAAAAAGAGCAGCTCCAAGGCCTGGTATTGGGCCAATGTCCCCTCCGCCTCCTAAGTCCCACTCACATGCGCTCCGGCAGCTGTTTTGGTGCCGCAGAAAGAGACAGGCTTTTCTACCCTTGTTTTGGGTCCCCCCCAGCCTTCACCTACTAAGTGTGATTTAAGGCCAGCCGCTTCGTCTCTGTGGGCCCCAGCTTCCTCCCTTGTAAAATGGGGTGCAGCGGGGTCACACAGGGAGCACACACTGATGGCCCTGCTGTCCATCCAGGTTGATTCACTTCTGGGGTGCGATGGACACCCGTGACACCACTCGGCCCCTCAGCGCCCAGTGCAGCTGGTGAGGAGTGGACAGGGTTGCAAAAGGGAATAAAGGGAGCATTGAATTTGCTTCCCAAACGTCTATGTCTTGAGGAATGGAGAGGACTGGGGCAAAGGAAAGTGGGCAGAAACTGCAGTGATGAGCAGGGCCATGCTGGGAGGTTTGGGAGTCTGGTGTCCTGTAGGAGGTGGGTTGGCCTCCAGAACCTTCCCTGGATATCCAGATCACAGGAGATGGCCTCTCTGTCTCTGAGGATTCCTAGGCCCGAGGAAACATTTGCAGCAGAGAGGAGAGATGTGTGGAGATGAGCGCCCCAAGACCTGGAACATACATTGTGCTCCTTAAACACTTAATGTTTCCATGTACATTTTCCAAGAACAAGGATATTCACTTATATAACCACATTAACTGCAGTTATCATGCCCAAGAAATTCAACGTTGGTATAAAGCATATATTCCAATTTTTTCAACTGTCCCAATAATGTCCTTTGGGCATTTTATCCTCCATTATTAGATCCAGTCCAGGATCATGTATTGCACTTAATTGTCATTGCCTCTTTAGACTTTTTTTTTTAAAATTGTGGTAACTTATATACAACATAAAATTTCCCATCTCAACCACTCCCAAGCGTACAATTCAGTGGCATTAATTACATTCACAATGTTGTGCTACCATCACCATCAATCACCAAAACTTTTCCATCACTCCCAAAAGAGACCCTGCACCCAGTGTACATCACATTCTCCTTCCCCTTTCCCCACACCCCTGGCAACCTGTACTTTACTTTCTGTCTCTATGAATTTGCATATACTAGCTATTTCACATTAAGTGGAATCATACAATATTTGCCTTTTGGGTCTGACTTATTTCACTCAATATAATGTCTTCAAATTCATCCATTTTGTAGCATGTATCAGAACTTCATTTCTTTTTAGGGCTGACTAATATTCTATTGTACGTATATACCACATTTTATTTCTCCATTTATCTGGTGATGAACACTTGAGTTGACATCCATCTTTTGGCTATTTTAAATAATGCTGCTATCAACACCATATTAATGGTGTACAAATATCTGTTCAAGTTTCCACTTTGAGCTATTTGACTATATAACTAGAAGTGGAATTGCCAGGTCATAGGTAGTTCTATGTTTGGCTTTTTGAGGAACTGCCAAAATATTTTCTACATCAGCTGCACCATTGTACATTCCCACCAAGAACAAATGAGTGTCCCTATTCCCCAGTATCCTTGTCACCACTTAATAGTTTCCGTTTTTTAATAATAGCCATTCTAGGGGGTATGAGGTGTATCTTATTGTGATTTTGATTTGAATTTCCCTAATGGCTAATGATGTTTAGCACTTTTTCTTGTGCCTATTGGCCCTTTGTATATGTTCTTTGGAGAATGTGTACTCAAGTTCTCTGTCCACTTCTCAGTTGAATGCCCATCTTTTTGTTTTTGAATTGCTAGAGCTTTTTATATTCTGGTTATTAAACCTATGTCAGATACATGGTTTCCAAACATTTTCTCCTATTCTGTGGGTTGTGTTTTCACTTTCTTGTTAAAGTCCTTGGACACATAAATGTTTTAAATTTTGATGAAGTCCAATTTATCTATTTTTTCCTTTTGTTTCTTAGGTTTTTGATATAAAGTCTAAGAATCCATTGCCTAACACAAGATTCTGAAGTCATTTCCCTATGTTTTCTTCTAAGAGTTTTATAGTTTTAGTTTATATTTATATTATATTTTTGAGCTAACTTTTGTATATAGTGTGAAGAAGGGGTCCACTTTCATTCTTTTGAATGTGAACATCCAGTTTTCTCAGCACTGTTTGTTGAAGAGACCTTGAGAATAATGATTTCTAAAAGCAGACTGTGCAAGAACAATTATTATGCTTAGCAATGTATAGTAGACAGAGGAGAAAACCCAGAAAAATACCTGCATTCCAGGATAGCCTGAACTCGATTTGGTACTGAGAAGCAAGGCACCAAAACCCTATTAATAAGTTCTCTGGAAGCCCAGCTCCGACTGCAGTGAGCCTGGAAACAGAAGCCTTCGGAGGAGCACTGGTTTCCAAAGATGCTGGATGAGGAAGAAGAGAAGGCATTGGAGGGGTAGTGGCATTCTCTGCCAAGATAGTTAAGCCAGAAAAAGTCAGAATTTTATGAACCTCTGGAGAACATCTCGTCCATCATGCATGGGGATGGCATGGGGTCCTGAAAGCCAAGCGTCAGAATGCTTTGAAGAGGCCATGTTAGCAGCATCAGGAACTCAATTCTCAGAGACGCAGGAGGGCAAATGGTCAAAAGAGGATGTGCTAGCCTGAGGAGGCCTGGGCATTTTGGAAGTGAGCAAAAGGCTGGGAATGGGCCTGATGCACATTTTTTATCCTGAGCCATCCTTTCCTGTTTGATACAATAGCCATAATCTCGCTTATCTCACAGGGTTTCCAAGAAGATCAAATGATGGAAAATCCCTGCAAACCGCACATCGAGTGAACTGCACATCTAGTGAGCATCTGAGAGTACTAGTAGAATGCACTGACAGAGTAGGTCTGTGCTGGGCACAGCTGTGAGACAGCTGACTCCTCAGGCCACCATGGGGACAAGCAGCTAATTAGCCCAGGGATGACCTAACACGCTGTGACTTAATTCAGCCCTCCTCCTTCAGATGAGACCAGCTGCTTAAAAAAAAAAAAAAAAAAAAAAAAAAAAAGGATTTTAAAATCATTTGGGATGAAGAAAGAAACAAATAAGCTCTGTGTGGGTTGTTATCTTGATACAATTTCTCATCAGGTTTAAAGCAGGATGGCTTTATTTACCAGGTGTGACAATTGTCCACTGATGCAGGCATGCACGGGCACATACACACCGTCTCACAGAAATATAGGTGTGCACACACTTAAAAAAAGACACTGACACACAAGTCGAAAACCAAAATGCACAGAGCCTCAGACATGCAATGAGATACACAGTGGCTCACACAGAGTGACAGTGACTCCCTGCAGGACGGCCTCTCGGCCCCACCCATCTGTGCCCACCCATGGCTGCAGGGAGAAGGGGTGCCTCGAAGATGGATCAGTGAGCCCGGGGGAAGGCCACAGTCTGGGGAGGGCAGAGAGTGCCCCTGTGAAAGCCCAAACAGTGAGTCAGAAGGGGCGGCCACCAGATCTTCCTAGAAGCAGCCCCCGTTCTGCTAGAAAGGCATAGTAAAGGCATGGGAAAGACCCCGAGCAAGTCGCTCCCCTTTCTGGGCTCAGGGGGTTAGAAGGCAGGCACTACCCTTCATCTGTGGTGTTGGAGGGGCACAGCTGCCCACTCCTCGCAGATGCCCGTTGGCACGGCCCCTCACGCCTCGTTTAAGAGCCAAGTCTAGTTGACCTTGCCCACAGATGTTTTCCAAATTCTTTAGAGACCAGGCTGTGGTCTGCCAGGGCAGCCCATTCTGTCAGTTTCACACCAGAAGCACATCCCAATCTGTCCCTCTCCATTCGCTATCCCACTCCCACTGCCATTTCCACAGTCCATGGCTATAGCCTCCTAACTGGTTTCTCTGCCTCCAGGATCACTCTCGCCAATCTATCCCCTACACAAGCATCCAGAGGCACATTTCCAAGACAGAAACTTAATTATATAATTTCCCTGCTCACCAGCCCTCTGTAAACCACCATGACCTCCAGAGTCAAGTCCAGGCACGCGGTTCGCAACCCTCCATGTGGGGCCGTGTCCTCCAACCTCCGCCTGTCGTATTGTGCTCACCACTTTCAGCTGCTGCCATCTTGAGCTTTTCTCCATCCTCAGACAAGCAAGAGTTTTCACCCACCGAACGCTTCAGCTCAGATAAGCAAACAGACAAGCAACATTTACAGAGCAGAGCACAGATCCAGGAGTCAAACGTGCTTACTGATGTTAGGGGCCCCAGGGTAGTTCCACTGTTCCCGGTCTTTCCACCTCCCAAAGCGTTATCCCATTGTCCTCTGACACCCCAAGCCAGCATCGGAGCTGTCTCACTAAGGCTCTGAAATCTGCCTCCCGGCCAACTGCGGGCTTTAATGTGAGTGAATTTCAATATATTCTCGACAGCAGCCAGCAGGTGGTGGAGCCTTCTTGAGGGGCCTGTAGCCCTCTAGGCGCACATCACTGCATGTCCCCTCATTGCCACTTCCAGACAAGGACCCCCACCCATTGCAAAGGCCCCACCGTGGGCAGCTCAGCCACCACCACCTTCCACCCCTGCCACCTTCCCTTTACAAAGCAGTTAGTTTTAAAGTCAGAAGACAGAGCTGCAGGCCGAGCTTCCATCTTAGCAACTGTGTGCGCGAAGCCTCTGCAGCCCTCAGTGGAAGGGCCGATCCCACTCTCCCACGGGCCGCTGTGAGGATGAGGCGAGACGATGCTCAGCGGGGCCAGGCACGCTGCAGACTCGGCGGATGGTAACTCTCACCCACTCGAGTGCAAATGGCCCCAGCACCAGGGCTTGGCCTGGCTCCTGTCTGTGTGCCCCACAATCAGCACTGATTAAGAATCCATACAAGTGAACGGACTCTCTAGAGGCAGCCCTGGATGGATGTGGGGCCCAGCCCGGTCCCCGTGGGCTCCCTGGCCAGAACGAGCACAGCCGGCGGGGCTGGCCCGGGGCAGTGCTGAGGGCCCGGGAAAGAAGGCTGCCTTCTCCCACCCACAGCCACCAGGCAGGGGGAGTCAGCATCCTTCCTGCAGACCCCTGGGGGCAGTTAGGACCACCGGGGCCTCTCCCTTCGCAGTCTTACCTGGAGCATGGATCTGCTCTCTTCCTCTGCCCCCAGCTTCCTGGTGGGCTCTGCTGCCTGGCCTGGCTTGGACGTCGGAGAACTGCAAAGCCTGTGGGCCCTGGCCTGTCGGGGAAGGGCTTTCTGTGTGGCCACTGGTCCTGGAAGGAGACAGCCAGTCCGGTTCAGCAGTTCATCATCCCACTGCAGAAGTGACGTGTAATTGGAAGTCAATGAGCCCGTTATCTTGCTCATTAATTAATCATAGCACATGATCCAAACCCAGTTAAATCAAAGTCCATTGTTTCCAGACTCTTCCCTTGTGCTTGAAGGAAATTTTGTCTTCAGGGAAAAAAATCTTTAAGATTCAGAAGCCAAGAATTTCCTTGTAGCAGTTATGTTCCTCCAAAGAAAGGGGAGACCCCTGCAGTGACCTCCCGCTCATTGCACGCACCCGAAATGAGCTCCTGCAAGACCCGCTTTTGCTTTAAGAGACTTACCTTGAAATTTATTATGCACAAGATTCCATCTTCAGCAGAGCCTTTGTCTCGCGTTATAGGGTAGGAACAACAGTGAGCAATTTCAGAAGCTGCACTTAACCTCTGTGAGATGCTGACCTGTCAGAGAGTTTGTCCCATGGGAAGAAAAATGTTTTCCTCATTTTCAAGGAAATCATTTCCAGTGAACCTTCTCCATGCCTGTTTTGTGGTCTCCTCCAAACCTCCGCTCAGCAAAGTGTCAGAGCACAACTCAGACCAAGCTGCCAGTCCCCTGCAGCCAAGCCCCGGAGGCCGGCCCTGAACCCCGGGGAAATGTGGCAGCTGTGGAGACCCCGTCCGGCCATCCCACGGTGGGCTCGCACCACGCATGCCCAGGCAGCCCAGACGACTGACTCAGTTCCAGACAGACAGAGCGTCGGACAGTGCACAGCTTTCCTGCTGGCTATTGGGGAGAGGGTGGGGAGAGGGGCTCAGGAAAGCCGACAACTTCACCTTACACCCACAGGGAAACAAGCCTTTGAACCCAAATTACCTTTAATTTGGGGCCACTTAATGTCTTTCATCAACCCCTATTGTCTTAGTTTAACAAGTGGAATCATAAATTATGCAATCGACAGCAATTGCACTTATTTGCAATTAGAATAGTCAGAGCTCTGCCTATGAATAATTAATACTAGGATAACCTTGATGGAGCAAATGTACTTTGGAGGGGTGAACTGGGTATTTAGGAAGTCTCCATTTGTGATTTCCATTTTGGGTTGAAATGATTAGCCAGTAAGTCTCTTAAATAGCATTCAACCCAGCAAGTCTACAGTGTTATGAGCCAGAAACAAGAACCAAGGCCCAAATAATCCCAAAGTGTTTTTGTTTTTGTTTTTTTATAGCTTGAAGCAGAGTAAACAGAAATATTATGTTCTCATGAATGTCCACACAGTGCAAACTCTGTGTGTGGTTCTGGAGCACTGATTGAGAACCGTCTGAGATCTCAGTTTCCCCATCTGTGACATGAGTGCGATGGGATCTGTGACCCTTAAACTCATTTCAGATTTTAAATGTTTAATGTACTGTCATAATTTTTAACTGTGCTCCATGAATTCCCAAGAGATCTAGAGATAGAACTGTGTTTTAGTATATTTTTTTCTTGGTAAGCCTAATAGTTTATTTTGGGCATTTAAAAACATTATTCTGTGAAAGGATTCATCACCTTCACCATAACCCCAAAAAGGTCCATGGCACAAAAAAATGTTCAGAATTCCTGACGGAATGACACGTATATGCCCCTATACACCAAAAACAGGAAAATTAATTTTGGTCCAAACAAAGCACAAATACAGTAGACAAACAATAAATCTCCAAATAGCTGTGCTGGCAAAGACCCCAGCACTTGTCCATCCCAGCCCCCCACCTCCTCGCAGTCCTCCGCATCTCAGGGGCAGGAACCCTGCAGCCTACACTGCAGCTCTGTGAAGCCCATTCACCAACACCACCTCCTACCACCCGTCCTACAGCCCTAGGAGGTGAGTGCACCACTGTCCTGATCCTACACGTGAGACTGGGGCTTGGAAAGGCCGACCTGCCCAAAGTCAGATGCCTGGTACCAAAGTCTCCCGGCTCCAAATCCTTGTTGCATCATTCTGCCATGCCAGCCCTCCAGCCTTTGTTAGAATGTGAAATAAAACCCACCAATAATACCCGTGGCTTATGGCGATAGAAAAATTAAACTCAATCTAGATGTCCTAAAATAGTGAAGAATGCCTTCCTTCAAGAGAAAACAGTCCAAAATATGTCTTCCAGGAAGACGACAGAAATTCCCACAGCCACACTTCAGGCTCCATGGGAGGCAGGAACTCATGTTCTGAGACCCTGGGACCCCCAGAACACCATTACAGCAGGCCACGTGATAGCGCTGCATCGATATCTTCTATAGGAGCAAAGGAAATGCTTTAATTCTCAGCATTTCTGTGATGTTTCTAAAATGAAGCCTGGTCAAATTTTTCACTTATGAGAAGATGAGTTCTAAACTTTTATGTATTGCTGAACTCATAGCCTGTGATATAGAGTAGTGGTTCTTGAGAGTTTGAAGGACCTTCTAGAACATTCCAACTTAAAGAACTGGCTTTTGAGAGCTGAGAAGAATTCTAGAACATTCCAACCCAAAGACCTGGATTTTGAGACCTGAGAGGACCTTCTAGAACATTCCAACTCAAAATACACAAGAGTATTCAAGCCAACTATTTAGTTGCCTCTTATTCCTGAGCAGCAAATGTGGGTCAAGCACTGAGTTCCTCAGCTGAAAGGGTGGTAAGATACAAACTCATAGGCCAAGAGGAAGACAAACACACACAAAAAATAACTGCAATACAGGGCAGGATATGCCGGGCCACAATGCAAGAACACAGGCACACGAGGGGATGGAGAAATTCATCTTGACTGGTGAAATACATGAAGGTTTCATGGAGAAGATGAATTTCGAGCTTGGGAAATGCCCCTCAAATATCTCCCCTTCTCTCCCTCCTCACCAGGAGGTGAGGTAGAGGAAAGGCATGTGGCAGGAGGAAAGCTTTCCAGAAAAATGAATATCACCTATGTAAAAAAAAAAATAAAAGCAGGCATTGGGATAGGGCATGGCATCTTCAGGGAAAGAAGGGAGGTCTAAAGTGAGGGGGGGAGTTGCAGACAGGCTTGACGGTCCTTGGACACCAAGAAAAGAAGTCTGAACTGTTACCTCACAGTTGACAGGAAACCAGTTGCCATCCTAAGTACCAGATTAAGAAAATCCGATTTTTCAGGAAAGTCACTCTTGGGGCCTGAGGGCTGAGGAATTAGAAGCGTAGAGATCCGTTGAGAGACTGTGGAACATACTGAAAATAAGGGGGCTGCCACAGAAGTCTTACATTAAGTCCAACGCAACTTCCTAGTAACTTTAATTAAGGTCTTTTTTTTTTTTTTAGAAATTTCATTCAATTTCAGCAAAAGAGAAAACTGATATATCATTAATGTAGAAGAATAATACAAACCATGAAGTAGAGAATTGAGTCAATTATTTGGAAAATTCAATTCTCCAAATATCTTTAAGGAAATATGGCATTTAGCCTGAATTACACAGGGCATGCCCCATCCGGAAATGAACCAATCTTGGGCCATTGTTTTGTGGAAATACCTAACCTCAGTCGTGCCACTCAGCCTTTGAATAATCTCCCAGTGGATGAAGAAAGAAGGAGAAAAGGGAGGAAAGAAGGAAATAGGGGAGGAGGAGGAAAAGAAAAAGAAGTGAAGGAGAGAAAGAAACTGGGTGGCGGGAGGGGGGGAGGCAGGGAAATGGCCCAGGGAGTTAATTTAAGAAAAGAAGTCATCGGAAGAATGAAGTAGATGGTGAGGATTTATTTAGGGATCTGAGAGAAAGAATGGCCATCTGAACACTTAAATGTAGTCAACTCCATTCAGTCATCACCAACCTGAAGAACCAAGGACTATTGAGGTGGGTGAGTGTGTTTCCCGTGTTACCTGCTCTAATTTACAGAACGGCTGGGGGGGGCGGCGGGGGGGGAGTCAGTGACAATAGGGAAAAAGGGAAAGTATTTTTACTTCACTACATACAGCAAATTAATCCATCCATCCATTCATGCAAAAAGCCCTCTACTGAGATATTTATTATGTTCCAGGCAAAGAAGCAGTCTCTAGGAATAAAAATTGAAGGAATGAATGAAAAAGAAATATACACACAAAATTACCCACTTTGCATGCTTTTTGGTATTTAGTTCAGACTGCTTCCTTTACCACATCAATAGAGATGGCGTTAATCTCTAAAGAATCAGAATAGTAAGGATGAATTGACTGACTCTCAACTTCGTGGCCTTAGATAAATAACCTGCATCCTTGGAGTTTCCCATTTCCTTATCTGGTAAGAAAATTATCCAGTTCACCTCACAGGTTGTTGAGAAGACAAAATGAAATTATTATACAGTAAAGTACTAGTAATCTCTAAAGTACAAGCATATGGCATTATTATAACAAAGGGCACACCTCAAAGCGTCATTTGTGGCCTCCGAATGTAATTCGTTGGAGGCTTGATGTTCACTTTACATTCTTTGAAGAAAGTATCAGCTGACTGAATTAAAAATGTAAACAAGATGAGGTTACTTAACTGTTTTTAACCACAATGGGTGTGTTAATTATGCACCTTATTTGACTGTTCACCAAAGCAAGGTCCTTAAGGACAACACTATTTATATTGTTCCAGTAGTTTGCGTATTTGAAAGAAATGAAACTAGGTTTCTTTTTAAAACAGACAATACTTCAGATTTCTTTTCTTTTGGCTGCCTTTTTCACCTAAGTCTCCTCCAGCCCCGCCTCCGTGAGTGTGGAGTAGTCAGGTGGGACAGGAGGGACTTTGGAAACAAGACAGATGACCAGCAAGACATTTAGTCTACAGGGACTTTTCCAAGCATAGGGAGAGCAAGCAGGGATATAAGGGCCTGAAATCTTTCCATGAGCAAGAATTGTACTAGGAAGGACAAGATGGTGGGGGCAGGATGGCAGCACCCCCTCTGTGCCAGTTTGTATATATTATGTCCCCCCAGAAAAGCCATATTCTTTAATGCAATCTTGTGGGGGCAGACTGATTAGTCTGTTGATTAGGGTGGAACATCTGATTGAATTATTTCCATGGAGGTGTGGGCCCCTCCCATTCAGGGTGGGTCTTACTTAGATCACTGGAGCCCTTTAAAGAGGGCACAATGCCCCAAAAGAAGCTGAGAGAGACATTTTGGAGACGGCCATTGAAAGCTGATACTTGGAGATGCTGGAGATGCAGACAGGACGTTGGAGATGCTAAGCTAAGAAATGAAGCCCAGAGTTTGCCCCAGAGAAACAAAGAGAGGACCCCCAGATGCTTAGAGAAAAATGCCCTGTGAGAAAGAAGCAAGGATGCACAGGAGCTGAGAGAGAGGAGCTAAGACAGAAGCCCAGAGACATTTTGGAGAAAGTCATTTTAACCCAAGAGCAAAGGACCAGCAGACGCTGACCACATGCCTTCCCAGCTGACAGAGGTGTTCTGGACACCACTGGCCATTCTTCAGTGAAGGTATCCTCTTGTTGATGCCTTAGTTTGGACACTTTTATGGCCTTAGAACTCTAAATTTGTAACCTAATAAATCCCTTTATAAAAGCCAATCCATTTCTGGTATTCTGCATAACAGCAGAAGAAAAAATATCTCAGCCTCTGGGAGCCCATCAGGGACTATGGAATTACGGAGAAAGGGCCCTGCTGCCTCCCGCTGAGCCATCTTCTGGCCGCTCTGCTTTGACCCGGATGCCCAGTGCAGTGCCTGCTGGAGTCACAGACAGCGGACGGACAGGGGCAACCAGAGGGGCTCGCCTTTCCGCTCTGTCCTTCCCTGGCGAGCTGAGTGCACGGACACCACACGTGAAGGGGGTTTTCCAGACTGTGAAGCACTTCCTCTATTACCACTTGTTTTTATTCTCATCGAAAGCCTCTGAGGTAGGTATAATCAGGCCCAGAGTACGCACGAAGCTCAGGAAAACCAGAGGCCTCGCCACACGTCTCGGTTTCCTAGGGCTGCTGTAACAGAGCCACAGACGTCATTGCTTCAAACAACAGAAATTTACTGTCCCCCAGTTGTGGAGTCCAAAATCCCCGTGTCGGCAGGGCTGCCCTCCCGGTGAACAGAGGAGGAGAGAACCCTCTCCTGCTGCGCCTGGCTTCCGGTGGCTTCCGGTGGCTTCCGGTGGCTTCCGGCAGTCCTGGACATCCCTTGGCTTGCAGCCACAACCCTTCACCTTCTGCTTCCATCTCCACCTGGACGTCCCCCCCGTGTCCGTCTGTCCCTCCTGTCCCTTCCTCTAAGGACTCCAGTCACCGTGGCCAAGGGCCCACCCTACCCTGTAGGACCCCCTTTCAACCCAGCCAGCTCCATCTGCAGCGGCCCCCTTTCCACAGAAGGTCACGGTCACGGCACCAGGGGTTAGGACGTCAACTTCCCTTCCGAGGGACGCAGCTGAACCCGACACCGTAGTTCACGTAGCTGTTACAGAGCCGCATTCCCCCTCTGAGCCTGCCGCCATCGACCACGCTCTCTCTCCCGAGTCAGTGGCCTCCCCTCCCTGCCGCCCCCTCCAGCCCCTAACTCCATACAGCCAAGTCTCTTCCAGCATTTTTAAACTTTTCCAAACATTACTAAACTATTACTTCACATGCATTTCGGACAGCATTCTGCATTTATGTTTATACTCCACTTCTTGTCTATAAAGATTTAAGATGTCTTCCAACAAAAAGGTGCCCAATAATATTAATATGGAATAAGGAATTTAGGACTAAAGGAAGTAAGCTAATCATGAGCTGCTGTTGATTAAATGAACTGTACATGCACACACATATTTCAATATATATATTTTTATATATGTGCACACATGTTTCAATAGGAGATATATACATATATATGGCAGTATTTGTCAGCGCTCTATTTAATATGATCCTGAGCTTTCTGGGAGCCAAGATGTAGCTCTTGGTATGAGAACAGAGAAAGCAGATCGGCAACTTGGTGGAAAAAATTATTTCCCAGTGGTAAGTTCTACAGGTTATTTCTGGCATTGTGTTGCATATGTTGATTCCTCCTTGGGAGGCTGTCAGATAATAAGAAGCTTTTGACATTTCAGTCATGGCACTCCGCTGTACGGACTCAAAGACAGATGTGACTGGAGAAATGCTGACCTGCATCCGAGAGTTGCCCCAAATGAATTGAATCCTCATCTCCCTTTCCTTTCAAGGACATCCAGAACCTTTTCATTCCTCCTGGTCTCGTTATCCCTCAGCACCTCTAAGAATGTGGGCTAACAAGTACTCAGATGTCCATTCTCTGATGTAAATCAATTTAATCAAATTCAAATATTTGAAAGAAAAATCAGCAATCAAGAGGTTTCAGTTTAAAATTCCAAACATGTGCATTTTTTCAAAAACTATTTTACGTATACTGTGCTAATTAGAAAATGTATTCATTTATAGAAAATTAGGGATTATGTAGTCAGTGCAGTGCATTCAACAAATTCAGTGTTCTACAAATAGTCAAATTATCACCTCTTCTATGCAAGAATCACTGAAAGGCAGTAAAGTCAGGAACTGGTGGTCCAAATCCACTTCTAGTGTGAAGGATACTCCTTGGTTGGCCTAATAAAATCAGCAGCTTCTGTTAGAGGTCAGAGATAAACATGGATATATGGGGTGATCTTAGAATTTCTCCAAACAACCACAAAGAGTCTAAGAAATGCACGGTATTGGGATGTTAGTAACATTTTGATTTACACAGTACATTAATGCTCTTACAAAGGCTAACCGTGTTATTGAAAAAAAAAAGCCCAATATCATTCTGGATGTCAAACGTAAATTTGTTGAAGTGCTGCCTTCTTTTCTTCCCTGATGACATGCATTTGAATTTTGGTTATAAACAAGAGGAGATGTCCCAATTATTTAGGGTGCAGGATCTGTAGAGACACTGTGTTACTCAGTTTTCCCAAACAGGAAGAGCTATTTTATGAAAGATAGGGTGATATAAAGGAAAAAGTCTAGAACCAAGAATCACCTTGGGTTCTAGTGGAGATGATTCCCAGTGCAGATCTGATCTTAGTTTCCATTCATCCAAACAGTAATAGTAAGGCATCAAAGAATTTTTCTAAGATTAAGTGAAATAACGAGTATAAAGTATGTGGAACAGTTCCTAACACAAAGTAGATATTTAATTATAAATGCTACTTTTCATACAGCTTGGAAAGCTTTCAGCTCGGCTCTAATTCATGAAGTGGTACCCAGAATTGTGGCCATTCCAACAGCACAAACCCTGCTGAAGAGAAAGTCCTGGGCCACCCCCAGCTCCACCGAAGCCTGCACCGGCTGCCCTGAGTCAGACTAAAGCTGCAGCAAAACTCACGCCAGCTCAGGGGGAGATAAGATAGACTTAGGCCCTCACGCTAAAAGAGACTGATAGAAGGAAGAGTTTAATCTTTTCTGGAGGTATATATTGTTTGCTTCAGTCTCTACTGTTCTTTTTATACAGAATGTCTGTCATATGATCAAAAATTATAAGACACATGAAGAAACTAGAAAATGCAACTCAGGGACAAAAGAGGAAAGAGTCAATGAAAACAGGCCCAGAGACTTTCCAGCTGATGAAATTGTCAGACAGGGTCCTGAAAATATCTAGGATAAAAATGCTGAAGGATCTATCGTTAAGGTATACAACATGCTGGAAGGGATGTATAATCATAGCAGAGAAATACAAACTACTTTAAAGAGCCAAATGGAAATGCCAGAAATGAGAAATGTAACATCAGAAATGAAGAATTCATTCAAAGGATTAAAAGCAAACCAAACACAGCAGAGTAAAGGATAATTGAACTTGAAGACAGCCCAATATAAAGTAACTGTAATGAGAGTCAAAAACAGGACTTTTGAAAAAAGAACAGACCATCTGATATCTGGACAATATGGAAAGTTCTAATACACCTGTAATTGGAGTTCCAGAAAAAGGAGAAAGAGAACAGTGCAGAATAAATATTTTAAAAGAAACCAGCCAAGAACTTTTCAATATTTATGCAAGGCATCAGAAAGGGAAATCCCAAAGAATAAATACAAAGAAAATCACAGCTAGACGTAAGTGTGAAAACCTGTGAAACCAAAGATTAGAGCAAAGCTGAAATGGAGCCAAAGCAGAACAGAACAATTAAATGAATAACATCTTCTTGTCAGAAAAAAATGGAGACCAAAAAAAAAAAAAAAACAGGAACAGTAATTTTGATCTGTTGGGAAAACAAAAGCTGTCAATCTAGAATTCTATATCCAGTGAAAAATATACCTCAAAAATGAAGACAAAATGAAGACATTCTTATTTAAACAAAAACTAAGAATTAATCTCAAACAGAAAGGATTAAAATAATTTCCTTATGCTGATGTAAAATTATACCAGATAAAGCCCCAGATCTATAAGAAAGTATAATTAACAACTTAAAACAGATAAATATCTGAATAAATGTAAAAGTTATTGTTTGTTAGTATCTTGAAATATATATATAATATACATGTGTAAATACACACCTATTAACAGTTTAAAGTAAAAACATTAACAATATACTATGACATAGCATATGTAGAGAAAATGTATTGGACAATAAAAGTACAAATGACAGAAAAAAGAGTGGAAATATACAGTTGTGGCTTTAACTATTTATTAAAAGGTATAACATTATTTGAAGGTTAGTTGTGGTAACTTAAAAATCTATACTGTAATATCTAAAAAACCACCAAAATAAATCAAAAAGACACATACCTAAAAAAAGTCAATATAGACTTTTTTCTAGTCAATATGGAGTAATGACACCAGATTTCCTCTCCCACCTAAAACAGTAAAAACAAAACCGGACAAAGGATATGTGTGCCAGTTTGAAATTTTTATGGACCCCAGAAGAGCCATGATCCTTTAACCCAATCTGGTTGGCTGGAAACTTTTGATTGAATGTTTCCATGGAGATTTGACCCACTCAACTATATGTGAGAACTTTGATTAAATTATTTCCATAGAGGTGTGGGCCCTACCCATTCCAGATGAGTCTTAATTAGTTCACTGGAGAACTTAAGAGAGCTCAAGAACTGACACAGATGCTGATGCTTGCAGACACCTGGAGATGCAGACAGAAAGACATTTGGAGATGATAAGCTAAGAGATGATGCCCAGAATTTGCCCTGGAGAAGCTAAAAAAGGACCCCCAGATGCTTAAAGAGAAAGCCCTGAGAGAAAGAAGCAAGGACACAGAGGAGCTGAAAGAGGGGAACAAATACAGAAGCCCAGAGGCATTTTGGAGAAAGACTTTTGAAGTGCAACCCAGGAGCAAAGGACCTGCAGACACCAGCCACGTGCCTTCCCAGCTGACAGAGGTATTCCAGACACCATCGGCCTTGCTTCAGTGAAGGTGTCCTCTTGTTGATGCCTTAGTGTGGACACTTTTATGGTCTTAGAACTGTAAATTTGTAACATAACAAATCCCCTTTATAGAAATCAATCCATTTCTGGTATTTTGCATAACAGCAGCTTTAGCAAACTGGAACAATACTCAACAATAGTTTTCAGACAATGGGCATCAAGCAATGCAGGAGAGTCTTCACTGGGACAAGGAAAACAAATTAAGCCTTACAATTGATCCTGCTTAAGGTCTGGAGAAAATTTCCAGACTGCTGTGCAGGAGGGTGAGCTCGGGATGCACCAGGCTACCTGCTGGAGGTGACAAGACAGAAACGGGCATCTGGAGAGGCGTAGGTGACTAATGTGCACAGGGCAGATGAATTAGGAGGAGGGATTTACAGAGGGAGCACTCCGGGCTCCTGCGGAGTAAGACTGATCCGTATGTGCATGGGAAGAAATGATAAGAGGAGGAGGAAGAACCATCCAAAGACGAGCAGGGGAACAGTCCCAGAGCACACCCAGGACCAGGCAGTGTCCATGTTCCCATCAGCCAGGGCAGAAAACGCCTTATTTCCAGAGCGTCAGTGGAGTGCTCAGATGTGCATATTTCAGTGGTAGGATGAAATCGGCCCTAGTCCTGCTTAAAAAGCAAGCCTTGAAAGGGTCAAACTGTTGCCCAATAAGTTAATTATATCCATAAAAAAGTTCAAGAATATTTTTAAAAATTAATGAATAGCCAGCACCAAGTTAAGTCAAATTCATAATGTTTGACATCCAATCAAAAATTGCCCAACATGCAAAGAAGCCTGAAACTTAATTCCTAGTAAGGAAAAAAAATCAATCCACAGAAAAATATCTAGAAGTAAAACATATCATAGAGTTAGTAGACAAAGATGTTTAAAAAGTTATTGTGAACACAAATACCCCAGTTAAAAAATGGGCAAAGAATTTGAATAGACATCTCTCAAAAAAAAAAAAAAAAAAAAAGTATATAGCCAATAAACACATGAAAAGATGCTCAAACATCATTAGTCATTAGGCAAATGCAAATCAAAACCACCATGACATACATGCACTAAAATGGCTATGATGAACAAATGAATAACAGAAAATAGGTATTAGCAAGGGTTTGTGAAATTGAAACCCTAAGGAATATAAAATGGTACAGCTGCTTTGGAAAACAATTTATCCATTCCTTAAACGGTTTAAACATTGTTGCTTTGTGTCTTAGTCTGCCAGGCTCCCATGAGAAATACCACACAATGGGTTGACTTAAACTGCAGAAATTTATTGTCACACAGTTTTGAGGCTGCAGAAGTCCACACTTAAGGCATGGGCAAGGCTTGCTCTTTCCTCAAAATCTGGAGCCTTCTGATGCTGCGGCAGCATGCCTTGGGGTTCCTTGGCTCGAATCTCCTACTTGCCACTACATAGCAATGTCCTCTCCTTTCTCTTTCCAGTTCTCACTGGCTTCCTGCTTCTGGCTCCTCCCTGCGGGTTTCTCTTTGTAAGGCCTCCAGTAATTCAGGTAAGGCCCCATCTTAACAAAACCTAGCATCTTTAAGAAGCCCTACTTAGGACAGGTTCACAGCCACCAGAATGCAGATTAAGATTAAGAACACATCTAATTTGTGATACGTAATTCAATCTACCATAGTCTGCCTCCTTCATGCAAAATACATTCACTCCAGGGGGGGCAGGGAAAGATGGTGGAGTGGTGAGGTGTGGAATTTAGTCTTTTCTCTAGGGCAACTGGTAATTATCCAGGAACTGTATGAAACAGTGTTTTGGGGGTCTCCAGTGACCAGTCACACATTGTACACAAGTTTGGAACAGATGGAAAAGCTGAGATCATAATGAAATGTGTAAGTCTCCCCGACCAGGGATCTGGTGCCCCTCCCCGCCCAGACCCCATGAATTGTTTTGCAGCTGGCTCCCTGAAAGGGAAAAAAGAACAGCAATCTGCTGGGAGCAAGAAGGGGGGCTCAACACCTCAACTGCAGCATTAATTAATAAATTAATTAACTTTTGGAGCTGGGGGTGCTAGAGAAGGGCTGGGCTCTGGGAAGGAGGTGGCACATAAAAGCAGGCACCCATTCCCTGGATCCAAAAACACTTGGTGTTTTGTTTTTGTTTTGTTTTTTCTACATTTTGTCCCTTCTCCTTTCTCACTCTCTAACTCCTTATCTTTTTACACTTCAATAGTCCCCTGGCAAGGACTGAATTAAAACTGTTGGAAAGTAATTATCCAGATAATAGCCTAAGGCTCATCTTTAAATGCTCTATTCTGACACTGACAAAATTTCCAGTCTAGGGAAAGTCTTTAAAAAGGGACTTCTTTTTGCTTTTTTTTTTTTTTTCTTTTCTTTATTTTTATTTAAAAGTAACATATGTGGCTCAAAAATTTAAAGTAACATATGTAGTCATTTTCTATCATACAGCCCAAGTTGAAGGTCTGGGCAAGTATGAGGGGGAGATGGAGTACCCAGAAATTCTTTGAATTCCAGATTCACTTCTGAAGAAAGTCTCCACCTCAGTCTTTAAATGGCAAGTCAGGCTGACCAAGGAATTAAGCTGGAGTTGCCCCAAAGAGGAGAGGAGAGAAGGGAATATTGCCCCTGGGAGACAGCTGGAGCTCCTAAGATTGGGAGAGTGGAGGGAGATCCAGCTCAATTGGTAGCCCTCCTCTGGAAACTCAGACCCCAGGGGCTGGAATTCAGAAACCAGCTTCAGTCAGCCATGCCTCCAACAGGGTCAGGGTCACCAGGAGAACTAAAGGCACCATATACCTCCTCATGCTGGTAGGGGAGCTGCGGGCTGGCAAGCACCACCTGCTGGAAAGGATAGAAGCACCAAGTCTAGAAGCCTCACAGGAGGGTCTCATTCTCGGGGAAATTCCATACCCTCCCCATGAGACCTGGGCCTCTCTGGACTGGGAAAACCTGACTGGGGCTGAACATATCTGAGACCCTCTCAGCAAAAGCCAACATAGAGTCAGGGCAAGAAACAGAAAAACAAGAGGTGAAAAATTCTGATTGACTAAAAGATCCTAAGTTAGAAGTCTGGAATAAGTTGAAAGAAACACCAGAGGTTAGAGAACAAAGCCAACCAACAAGAAAAACCCTAGGTAAAAGAGTGAAAATGAGCTCCAGAATAAAGTAATCAAGAAAATCAGATGTCTAGATGGCTCAAGATAACAAGCCATACTAGGAAACTTGAAAATATGGACCAGCCAAAGGAACAAACTAATAGTTCAACTGAGATACAGGAGTTTAGGCAACTAATGCTTAATCAATTAATGAACTGAGGGAAGATACGGCAAAAGAGATGAAGGATATAAAGAAGACACTGAATGACCATAAAGAAGAATTCATAAACTGGCAGAACTTATGGGAATGAAGGGCAGAATGGAGGAGATGAAAATGCAATGGAGGGACACAACAGTAGATCTGAATAGGCAGAAGAAAGGATCAGTGAATTGGAAGACCAGACATTTGAATTCATACACATAAAAGAACAGATGGTGAAAAGAATGGAAAGATAAGAGCAGAGTCTTAGGGAGCTGAGTGACAACATGAAGCACACAAATATACATGTTATGGGTATCCCAGAAGGAGAAGAGAGGGGAAAAGGGGCAGAAAGAATAATATAAGAAATATTCACTGAAAATTTCCCAACTCTTATGAAAGACAGAAAATTACAGATTCAAGAAGTACAGCATACCCCAAACAGAATAGATCCCAATAGATCTCCTTCAAGAAATTTAATGAAAAGATTGTCCAATGTCAAAGACAAAGAGAGAATTCCGAAAGCAGCAAGATAAAAGCAATCCAACACATACAAGGGAAGCTCAGTAAGATTATGTACAGATTTCTCTGCAGAAACCATAGAGACAAGAAGACAGAGGTATGATATATTTAAGATACTGAAAGAGAAGAACTGCCAACCAAGAATTCTATATCCGGCAAAACTGTCCTTCAAAAATGAGGGAGAGATTAAAATATTTTCACACAAACAGACACTGAGAGAGTTTGTGAATAAGAGACTGGTGCTACAAGAAATACTAAAGGGAGTGCTACAGGCTGATAGGAAAAGACAGGAGAAAGAGTTTTGGAGAAGAGTGTAGAAATGAAGATTATCAGGAAGGGTGAAAAGTGAGAAAGGAAAAGAAAAGACATAACATATAAAATCCAAAAGACAAAATGGTAGAAGAAAGTCCTGCCCTTACAGTAATAACACTAAATGTTAATGGATTAAACCCCCCAATAAAAAGATGTAGACTGGCAGAATGGATTAAAAACAGGACTCATCTATCTGCTGTCTACAAGAAACTCAATTTAGACACAAGGGAAAAAATAGGCTGAAAGCGAAAGGTTGGAAAAAGATGTTTCACACAAACAACCGAAAAACAGCAGGGGTAGCTATATTAATATCAGACCAATTAGACTTCAAAAGTAAAACAATTAAAAGGGACAAAGGAGGATAGTATATATCAATAAATGGGTCCATTCATCAAGAAAGCATAACAATCATAAATATTTATGCACCAAGCCAGAGTGCCCCAAAATTCATGAGGCAAACACTGAGAACATTGAAAGGAGAAGTAGATGCTTCTACAATAATAGTTGGAGACTTCAATACACTGCTGTCATCAATGGACAGAACATCTAGACAGAGGATCAATAAAGAAATGGAGATGTTGAACTGTACAATAAATGAACTACACTTGACAGATATTTATAGAACACTAGACCCCACAACAACAGGATATACATTATTCTCAAGTGCTCACGGAACATTCTCTAGGATAAACCACATGTTGGGTCACAAGGCAAGTCTCAACAAATTTAAAAATATCAATATTATAAAAAACACTTTCTCAGACCAGAATGGAATGAAGTTGGAAATAAGTAATGGGCAGAAGGTCATAAAATTCACAAACATTTGGAGGCTAAACAACACCCTCTTAGAAAACCAGTGGGTAAAGGAAGAAATTACAAGAGAAATTGGGAAATACCTTGAGGCAAATGACAATGAAACACAACAAATCAAAACTTATGGGATGCAGCAAAGGTGGTGTTGAGAGGGAAATTTATTGCCCTAAATGCCTATATTAAAACAGAAGAGAGAGCAAAATTTGAAGAGTTAACTGTTCACCTGGAGGAACTAGAGAAAGAACAGCAAACTAACCCCAAAGGGAACAGAAAGACGGAAATAACAAAGATTAGAGCAGAAATAAAGGAAATTAAGAACAGGAAAACAATGGAGAGAATCAACAAAATCAGAAGTTGGTTCTTTGAGAAAATCAATAAAATTGATGGACCCCTAGCTGGGCTAACAAAAAAAAAAAAAGAGAGAGAGAGAGAGAGAGAGAAAGAGAGAGAGAGCAGATGCAAATAAATACAAGCAGAATTGTGAAAGGAGACATAACTAGAGAAATAAAGGAGATAATGAGAAGATACTATGAGCAACTATATGCTAATAAACTAGACAACTTAGACAAAGTGTACAACATCCTAGAAAAGCATAAACAATCAACATTGACTCAAGAAGAAATAGATGACCTGAACAAACCAATCACAAGTAAAGAGATTGAGTCAGTCATCAAAAAGTTCCCAAAAAAGAAAAGCCCAGGACCAGATGGCTTCACATGTGAATTCTATCAAGCATTCAAGAAAGAATTAATACTAATCCTGATCAAACTCTTCAAAAAAATTGCAGAGGAGGGAAAGCTACCTAACTCATTCTATGAAGCCAACATCACCCTAATACCAAAATCAGACAAAGATACTACAAAAAAAAAAGAAAGAAAATTATAGACCAATCTCTTTAATGAATATGGATGCAAAAATCTTCAAGAAAATACTCACAAATTGAATTCAGCAGCACATTAAAAGAATTTATTCCAGGTATGCAAGGCTGGTTCAACACAAGAAAATCAATTAATGTAACACATCACATTAATAAATTAAAATAGAACTGCGTGATCATCTCAATTGATGCAGAAAGGGCATTTGACAAAGTTCAACATCCTTTCTTGATGAAAACACTTCAAAGGATAGGAATAGACAGGAAATTTCTCAATATGATAAAGGCAATACATGAAAAAACCACAGCTAACATCATACTCAATGGGGAAAGACAGAAAGCTTTCCCTCTAAGATCAGGAACAAGATAGGGGTGCCCACTGTCACCACTGTTATTCAACATTGTGCTGGAAGTTCTAGCTAGAGCAATTAGGCAAGAAAGAGAAATAAAAGGCATCTGAATTGGAGAGGAAGAAGTAAAACTTTCACTGTCTGCAGATGACATGATTCTATATGTAGAAAATCCAGAAAAATCTACAGCAAAGCTACTAGAACTAGTCAATGAATACAGAAAAGTGGCAGGCTACAAGATCAACACGCAAAAATCTATAATGTTCCATTACAGAAGTAATGTGCAACAAGAGGAGGAAATCAAGAAATTTCCATTTACAATAGCAACCAAAAGAATCAAGTATTTAGGAATAAACTTAACCAAGGCCACAAAAAGACCTTTTCACAGAAAACTACAAGGAAATGCTAAAAGAAATTGAACAGGACCTTAAAAAATGGAAGGACGTACCATGTTCATGGATTGGAAGACTAAATATAGTTAAGATGGAAATTTTACCTAAACTGATTCATAGATTCAATGCAATACCAATTCAAATCCCAACAACTTACTTTGCAGAAATAGAAAAACCAATAACCAAATTTATTGGGAAGGGCAAGGTGCCCTGAATAGCCAAAAATATCTTGAGAAAGAGGAACAAAGTGGGAGATCTCACACTACCTGACTTTGAAATATATTACAAAGCTACAGTGGTCAAAACAGCATGGTACTGGTATAAGGATAGATATACCAACCAATGGAATTGAATTGAGTGTTCAGAAATAGACTCTGGCATCTATGGGCAATTGATCTTTGAAAAAGCAGTCAAGCAAAAGCAACTGGGACAGAGCAGCCTCTTCAATAAATGGTGTTTGGAGAACTGGATATCCATTTCCAAAGAATGAAAGAGGACTCCTATCTCACACCTTATACAAAAATTAACCTGAAATGAATCAAAGACCTAAACATTAGTGCCTAAGACTATAAGACTCTTAGAAGAAAATGTAGGGCAATACCTTAAAGATCTTGTGATAGGAGATGGTTTCCTAGACCTCACACTCAAAGTGTGAGCAACCAAAGAACAAATAGACAAATGGGATCGCCTCAAAATTAAACACTTTTGTACATCAGAGAACTGTGTCAGGAAAGTAAAAAGGCAGCCTACATAATGGGAGATGATATTTGGAAACTACATATCAGATAAGAGTTTAATATCCTGAATATATAAAGGGATCCTACAACTAACAACAGAAGACAAACAACCCAAATAAAAAATGGGCAAAAGACATGAACAGACACTTTTCTGAAGAGGAAATACAAATGGTTCAAAAACATATGAAAAAATGCTCAACTTCACTGGCTATTAAGGAAATGCAAATCAAAACCACAGTGAGATATCATCTCACACCTACCAGAATGGCCATTATCCAAAAAACAGAAAATGACAAGTGCTGGGGAGGATGTGGAGAAAGAGGCACACTTATTCACTGTTGGTGGGAATGTAGAATGGTGCAACCACTCTGGAAGAGAGTGTGGAGGTTCCTCAGGAAGCTAAATATAGATTTGCCATAAGACCCAGCTATTCCATTGCTAGGTATATACTCAGAAGAACTGAAACTTAAGACACAAATGGGCATTTTTTTTTTTTTTTTGGCTTAAACAATGGTAATTTATTGGCTCATGCTTTGAGGAGATCAAAAGTCCAAAACCGAGGTGTCAGTAAGGCAATGGTTTCTCCCCAAAGATTCTGGCATTCTGACTGCTGGCAATCCTTGCCTTGGCTTTTCTGTCACATGGCAATGCACATGGAAATGTCTTCTTTCTCTTCCAAGTTCCACTGACTTCCAGTTTCTTGCTCCTCCCATGGCTTCTCTTTCTGTGTCCAGTATCCTTTGCTGCAAGGACTTCACCCATATTGGATTAAGGCCCACCTCATTCGGTGTGGACTCACAACAAATGGGCATTTGTAAACCAATGTCTATCACAGCATTATTCATGATTGCCAAGAGATGGAAACAGCGCAAATGTCCATCAACGGACGAGTGGATAAACAAACTGTGATATATACACACTATGGAATATTATACAGCTTTAAGACAGAACAAAGACACGTAACATATAACAACATGTATGAATCTTGAGGACATTATGTTGAGTGAAGTTAGCCAGAAACAAAAGGAAAAATACTGTATGGTCTCACTAATATGAACTGACATTAGTGAGCAAACTTTGAGAGTTAAAAGCTGATAACATAGGCTATCAGGAGATAGAAAGAGGGTAGATATTGGGCATTTGATGCTGAAGGACTACAGAATGTTCAGCAGGATTGATTGTGTAGATCCAGAAATAGATAACATAATACTGTGTGATGTTAGCAAAATACTGTAAGTACACTGAACAAAGATGTCTTGAATAAGGCTGAAAGAGGTGGGATAGGGGAATGTATGACACCAGAGGTAGAGACAGATGATGAAGACTGAGACTGTATAACTTGGCAAAAACTGGAGTGGCCAATGACTGTTACTAAATGTACAAATATAAAAATGTTTTGACATGTCAGAGAACAAATGAATGTCAACTATGCAGTGTTTAAAAAGGGATGGTATTGGGGAAAAAAACATAATCAAAGCAAACTTGTGTCTATGGTCAACAGTAACATTGTAATATGCTTCCATTAAATGTAACAAAGGCAATCTACCAAAGCTAAATGTGTATGAGATGGAGATATAAAGGAGGGATATGGGATTCTTGGTAGTGGTGGTGTTGTCTGTCCTTACTATTATATTGTATTGTATGACATTTAACTTTTCTTTTTATTATTCACTAAAAAAACACCTTTTTTCATAGTAATCAATCTGTTCAAGTGCTGACAGTGGTGATAAGTGTACAACTATGTGATGATACTGTGACAAATGACTGCATATGTGGATGATTGTATGGTATGTGAATATATCTCTGTAAAATTGTAGGAAAAATATAAATAGGGATAAAAGTGCTGGAAAAAACATGGAGAGAGGGATGTACTTATTTACTGTTGATGAGGAGGCAGAATGGTCAGCGTGGTGGTTCCACAAGAAGCTAAGTTTGTGGGGACCATAAGGTCCTGCAAGCTCATTATGGGGTATGTACTTGGAAGATCTGAGAGCAGAGACACAAATGGACATCTGCACATTGGTGTTTATGGAGGCAGGATTCATGATTTGCAATGGGTGGAGGTGGCCTAGGGGTGCATCGACTGAGGAACAGAATGGTGAACTGTGGTGTGTGCATACAATGGAATATTGACCAACTACGAGAAGGAGTGAAGCTGTGAGACACGCAACTAGGTGAATGCATCCTGTAGACAGCATTTTGAGCAAAGTACCCCAGAAACAAAGGCAAACACTATAATCCCTCACCAGTATGGACTGACTACAATGTGTAAACTCAGAATTGAATCTTAGAGCACAGCTGATCAAGGGAACACTTATTGTAATGGTCCCTAGATTGTAAGCTCTTACAGCAGTCAAATCTATTCCTGAATTGTAATGGCTATCTCCAAACTCTGAGATGCTGATCCTTCATGTATAATCTGATCAGTCTCTGAAACATTGGGTATCTGTGTGACACCTGAAACTCAGAGCTAGAGCTTGGCAGATATGAATGTCGGTATTAGCACATTCAGTAACTATTTAAAAAAAAAAAGAGCTGAAAAAGGGCCCAGACTTTGAGTAGAGATATGAATGAAGCAGATCTGGTTAAGACTAGGGCAAATTGGGCCAAAGGTAAAGGTCGAAACTGACTGTGCTTTAAAACTTCAACTTCCATGTGAGACCACGGGAAGAGATGTTTATTCAGTGCAGGATCTATATTTTCTAAACAATATAACTTCTACAGTCAGTTTGTTCAAACACCATAATTACATGGAACTTTGAATAGGACATGAGATATGGTAGGTTTGTATAGGTTAGAATGAAATAGTGACACATCCCAAAGTAATTTGGGCAGAGAATAAAAATATATATGCAGGGCCCCCCTGAGGAGCTGGGGGAAAATGCAGAAGTGTTAGACTTCCTCACCTGGATTGTTGCTGATGTTGTCACAAACATTGGGGACTGGAGGTTTGATGTGCTGAGCCCTCTATCGTGGGGCTTGCCCTTATGAAGCTCATTACTGAAAGTGAGAGGCTAAACCTGCTTATAATTGTGCCTAAGAGTCTCCCCCTGAGTACCTCTTTGTTGCTCAGATGTGGCCCTCTCTCTCTCTCTCTAACTGAGCCAACTCAGCGGGTGAACTCACTGCCCTCCCCGCTATGTGGGACCTGACTCCCAGTGGTGTAAATCTCCCTGGCAATGCAGGGTGTGACTCTTGGGGATGAATCTCGACCTGGCATCGTGGGATTGAGAACATCTTCGTGACAAAAAGGGGGATGCGAAATGAAACAAAACAAAGTTTCGGTGGCTGAGAGATTTCAAATGGAGTCGAGAGGTCACTCTGGTGGACATTCTTATGCACTATATAGATAACACCTCTTAGGTTTTAATGTATTGGAATAGCTAGAAGTAAATACCTGAAACTATCAAACTCCAACCCAGTAGCCTTGACTCTTGAAGACGATTGTATAACAATGTAGATTACAAGGGGTGACAGTGTGATTGTGAAAACCTTGTGGATCACACTCCCTTTATCCAGTATATGAATGGATGAGTGGAAAAATTGGGACAAAAACTAAATGAAAAATAGGATGGGATGGGGGGGCATGATTTCGGTGTTGTTTTTTACTTTTATTTTTCATTCTGATTCTGATTCTTTCTGGTGTAAGGAAATGTTCAAAAATAGATTGCAGTGATGAATGCACAACTTATGATGGTACTGTGAGCAGTTTATTGTACATAATGGATGATTGTATGGTATGTGAATATATTTCAATATAAGTGAATTTAATTTAAAAAAAGAGGGAGGGGTAGGGAGTATGGGATGTTTGGGGTCTTCTTTTTTCTTTTTATTTCTTTTTCTGGAGTAATGCAAGTGTTCTAAAATGATCATAGTGATGAATATACAAATATGCGACGATACTGTGAACCACTAATTGTATACTTTGGAAGGATTGTATGGTATGTGATTACATCTCAATAAAATTACATTAAAAAAAAAATACATTCACTCCATTCCAGTATCTCACAAGCCTTTAGCCTTTTCAGAAACAAGTCTAGGTACAAAATTCCTAGTGGTCTATTCTGGGGCAAAATTCCTCTCTTTCTGTGGATCTGGAAATCCTAGAAAATGAGTTATCTGCCTCCAAAATGCAGTGTGGGACAGGCATGGTATAGACCTTCCCATTCCAGAAAAGAGAAACTGGAAGGAAAACAGAGTCTCTGTCCCAAGCAAGCCCCAAACCCAGCAGGGCAAACATTTTAAAAGATAATTGAGTATTTAAAGCAAAAGTCATAACAATGTAGAGTGGGAGTTCTCTAGAAGTAAAAATGAATGAAAACAGCAATACAAAGACCTGGGGAAGAGAAGTGGGAGTGCAGCTTTGGAAGGACCTACTGCTCCATCTTTATTTAAAGGTAGACCAGAACCAGGTAAGGATGTATGGCATGAATACCCCCTGCAAAAAAAATACTGCAGTATTTTTGCCCCCACCCCACCCCAAAAATTAAATCTGACTTTGATCAAGCCTCTAGATCTAACCATCAGTTGAATAAAATACAGATTTCAGAGGAACACGTTCAGGACACCTCAAGAATACAATCAGCAGAATCCAGACTGTGGGAAAATGCACTGGACAAATGACACAGGCCAAACAGATCCAATATGTGGCTTGTTATGGCTCCTGATTCCAACAAACCAAACATTTTTAGAGGTTATGAAAATCAAGGACATTTGAATCCTAACTCTATAAGTATGCTAATAATATTGTAATTATACCCTTAAAAATATACCATGCAAATAGTCAAAAGAAAGCTGAAGTAGCTATAATAAAATCAAAGTTGATTTCAAAGCAAATATACAGATTGAAGCTATCAATTTGCCCCCTAATTAATCAAACCCAGGAGGTTTTCTGTAGAAAATGATAAGTTAATTCTATAATTCATAGGGAAATTGAAAAGACTTAGAATAGTCAAAACAAATTTGAAAAAGAAGAAACTAGGAAGGCTAGCACTACTAATTTCAAGACTTTTTATAAAGCTATAAATAGATCAGAACAGAACAGAAGTTCAGAAATTGACTCACACATTGATAGAGAACAGAGTTTTGACAAAGGCACAAAATCCATTGAATGGGGAAAAGGTAGAGTTTTCAACAAATGGTGCTAGAACATCAGCTCTCTGTATGCAGAAAAAAAAAATGACCTATGATCCATTCTCACATCATATGCAAAAATTAATTCAAACACAGGTCACAGAATAAAATTAAAATTAAAAACTATAAAACTTTGAGAAGAAAACATAGGAGAAAAATCTTTGTTACCTGCACATCTCAAAATGGCCAAGTTCATAAAAAGAAGGAAAAACTGAGAAAGTGCCACTGATTAGAGGAGACTAAAAGATAAAAGGACTAAATGCATGTGTCTCCTGCATAAAAACTGGTGAACATCCAAATTAGGTCTTTAGTTTAGTCAAAACTGTTGTACCATTGGTATTTTCTTAGTTTTAATACCTGTACCATGGTTATATAAGATATTAACATTAGCAGAAGCTGAGTGAAGGATACACTGGAACTATCTGTAAATATAAATTTATTTCAAAATAAAAAGGAAAAAAGGAATAAGGATATACAAACCCTCATGCAAATAAATTCAGCAACTTAGAGGAAATGGAAACATTTCTTGAAAATACATTTTTATCAAATGGCATTTTTAAAAGATTAGAATATAAATAGCTACATATCTGAACTAAGTTGAATTTATTATTCAAATCCTTTCCACAAAGAATGGTTTCATTGCTGAATTCTATCAAATATTTAATTAAGAAACAAAATTAATCCTACACACTTTTTCAGGGAATAGAGAAGAAAAAATAGCCAGACTTGTTTTTTAAAAACAGTATGACCTTAATAAGAAAATGAAAGATATTACAAAAAAATATAATTAAGGATGAATATCTTCTACGAGCCTATGTACAAAAATTTTTTACAAAGTACATAAAAATCAGCTTCAGCAATGCATAAGAGAATTATATATCATGGCCTAGCAGGGTTTATTACAGAAATGTAAGGATAGTTCAGCATTAGAAAAATCAATGCTATTTACCCTTTTAGCAGAGTAAAGCAGGAAAACATATAATTATTTCAATAAATACAGAAAAATAAAATAAAAGTCAACACAACTCCTTGATAAAAAATAAATTTTTTAAAAAGCTTTCAGAAAACTAGGAATAGAAGGGAACTTCTTCAATTTAATAAGTGGCATTTACAAAATTCTACATTAAACCTTACCCTCTAAGATCCAACAAGGCATGAATGTCCACTCATATCACTTCTAGTCAACGCTGTACTGGAAGTGCTAACTAATGCAAGAAGGTGAGGAAAAGTGCAAAAAAGTATACAGGTTGAAAAGAAAGAAGAAAAACTATCTTTATTTATAGACAGCATGGTTTTGTTAGAAAACCCAATGGGATCTCTGAAAGAATGTATACAAAAACTAGTAAGTGAGCCTAGCAGAGTCACATAATAAAGTCTGAACACTAACAAAAAACAACTAGAAAATGAAAGTAAAATATCATTTACAATAGCATAAAAAAAACTTCAAAAACTTGGGAATAAGTGTAATGAAAGATATGCAAGACATCTCTACTAAAAATTATAAAATATTGCTTAGGGAAAGGAAACAAGACCCAAATAAATGGAGAGTACATCATGTTCATAGTTTAAAAATCTCCATATTGTTAAGATACACATTCTCTGTAAATTGAGCTATACATTCAATGCAATCCCTACCAAAATTCCATCAGGTTTTTTTTTGCAGAAATTAATAAACTAACTAAATAATTTATATCGAAAGAATAGCCAATACAAACTTGAAAGAACAGTCAAAAAGTCAGAGAACTTATACTATCTGATTTCAAGACATACACTATAAAACCGAAGTCATCAAGAAAATAGGTCCTCTGATTTTAACCATCCTTGAAACTTGTTCATCGTTATGCCAGAACAAAAAGCATAAACCAACCTTTTCTAAATGTCTGTATGTGATCATTAAAGACAGAACTTTCTCTTCTCTCAAGGGGTGGGGACAAGGGACAGCCATGAGGAAGGTGGGCAGCAAACAGTCCCAGGCCACTGCTCTTCTGGGTTCATTCATTAAACAAGCCTTTACTGAGTGCTTATGATGCCATTTATGGGACAAATTACACAAGCAGAAGAAGAAGAAGAAGAAGGAGGGGGAAGAGGAGGAAGAGGAGGAGGAGGAGAGGGAGGGAGAGGAGGGGGAGGGGGGGAAGGCAATTACACATGTGGTGCCAGGTCCTCTATTAGACTTCATCTGCATTCCTAATCCCCATAACGACCTCGCATGGTAAATGCTACTATTTGCCCCATTTTACCGAAGAGGAGCCTGCAGGTCAGAGAACGTAGGTACTTAAGGCTAACAGGGAGCTATGGGGCTCAAACCCAGGTCTACTCTGACTCCTCGCCCTTGCTTTTGCCGCTACAGGGTGCTGCCCCCCAGGGCAGTCTAGCAGGGGCTGGGGAGCACGGTGCCGGGGCGTGCAGTGAGGGCAGTAACAGGTGTCTTCATGGAATTAACTCTTCCTGGGGCAGCCTTGAGAGGCCTCACAGAAGAGGTGACACGTGAACTGAGACTTATTGATGATTAGCGCTCCCAGCTAGAGCCCAGAACGGGCGTTCTTGGCACCGTGTGAAATGGACGAGAGCGTACAGAGAATGGCAGGCAGTAGGATGTTCTAGAATGTAGGGAGGTAGGGTTTTAAAATGATGAGATTGGAATTAAAAGGTCATTGGGGACTAGATTAAGAAATCTGGTCTACGTCAAACTAAGGGGTTGATATTTAATTTACTAGGCAATGGGGAGTCATTGAGGTCTTTGAATAATGGCACTTTAAGATTATTTTGACAACGTGTGGCCTAGATCAAAGGAGAGAATTTGTAAGTGGGAAGATTTGATAGAATTCTACTATAATAGCCCATTTGAGAACTAAGGAGATCCAGGAATGGGGCAGTATCAGTAAAAATGAAACACTGTAATGGAGTGGATGTATTTCAAGTGTAGGGATGGGAGAACTGCTTTCATCCTCAGGTCTAGAGGGCTGTGTGGCTAGCAGAGAATAGAGAAGGCATAGCTGGGGTGGAAGGGCATTAACTAAAGAAAGCTGGTCTTTATCTTCTGTTTACTCACCATTGTGTAGACACGTTCACCCCTTACCCCAGTGTTCCAGTTTCAGCCTGTGGCATCAAAAATAAAGGGAAACCAACTCTCTGAGTTAAGGTAAGAGTTCAGTCTCATCATGGAGCCCTCCCTTCAGCCCACAAGACAGGAAATCTTACTTCCTGATACCCTACCCATGGCACATCCCAGCCAACAGAAGATATGCTTTTACACCCACCATTCTCCTCTTTTATTCTTTCCCTGCCTGTAGTAAATCAAGTGTGGCAGAGACTGGCCAGCCATTCAGCAAATGTGTTTTCCTTTTCTCCAGGCTCACAGCTGGACCACACTTCCCAGCCTCCCTTGCAGTTAGCTGTGGTCATGTGACCAGATCTGGCCAATGTAAAGTGGGAAGAAGTGATGTATCTCAGCACCAGTCCTGACCCATAAAAACTTCACTGCATAGTCTCCCCTACTTTTTCTCCCCCGTCTTCCAGCTAGATGTCACTGTGTCCTTGAAAGCCACATGGCAACGATGCCAGCAGCTCCGTAAGCCTGAACGGCCGCACGCGGAGCACAGCCTCCCCCCCACTGCCACCATCAGACGTCACATAGGCGAGCAGAAAACTTGCGTTGGGTCAAACCACTGAGATTCCAGGATCCATCTGTCAACTAAAACACCAATATTGCAACTCAGCTATGCTGGACTCTAACTCACTGTGACACAGGCCAGGTTTCTGGCCAGAAACAGCTTTTCCAATTCCATTTTACCTAGAAATTATAAAATGATCCACACCAATGAACCTCTGCAGTCCCTTGAATGGAGAACTCGGGTCCACGAGCTACTCCAGCGCTGGAGCACCAGGCTCCCCTCGCGTCCCAGGCTGTTCTGGGCTGATGGTGTCACTGCCTGTGGGGCAGAGAAGGGCACCCGTAAGGCCAGGACGGCCACCGGGATGGCTAGAAACCTTGCTCTGCCTAGACCTCACACACTCTCTGCCTCATATTATGTCGTCTCATTCTACTGGACTGCTCGTTTTTGGCCACAAAGGGGAAGATAATCCACGTCTTCCTGGAATATGGAAAGGATGAAACCAGCACTGAGGCCTGAACTCTCAGCAGATGAAGAGAGAGAGGGTGAGGGCAGCAAACCTGCATTGTTTGTTTCCTTTTCTTTTCTTTTCCCTTTTGTTTTTCTGTAACTTTCATTGCAGTATAATATACATTCCAAAAAGTGTACAACTCTTAAGTGTAGGGCTCAGGGAATTTTCACACATGGAGTCCCCTCGTCCAGATCAAGAAAAAGAACCTGGTAGCACCTCCCAGGCCTCCTCACTCCCTTCCCGCTCCTGCCCCCCATGGGTACTTTCCCTTCCTGACGTCTTACCGCACAGGTTCGTTTCGCCTGGTTTACCTTTATATACCTGTAGTGTGCATTACTCTGTATCTGGCTGTGTTTCCACGTGGTGTGGCACCCAGCTGCCATTTGTGTGTTATTACAGCTGTATAGAATTTCATCCTAAAAATAAACCACCTCTATGTGTTCATCCTGCAGCCGATGGACCATGTGGGTAGTTCCCCGTTTGGGGATTGCTGTGAGCTGAGTCGCGTCCCTCACAAAGACAGGCTCAAGTTCTAATGCCCGGTCATGTGGATGTGAACTCACTCATAAATAGGATCTTTGAAGAGGAGATTGATGAAGGTGAGGCCAAGCTGAATTGGGGTGCACCTTCACCCTTATGACCAAGGCCTTAGGAGCACAGGGAATGTTGGACACGGGAGGAGGAGGAAGGAGGAGACGGAAGCAGACAGACGGCCATGCGGCGGACACAGAGGCCGAGGAAGGGTCTCCGGCCAGCCACACCCAGGATGCTGCGGCCTTCAGAGGAAGCACAACCTGCCCAAATCTTGATATTTGACTCCTGGCCTCCAAAACTGTGAGACAATAAATTCCTGTGGCTTCCTGTGGTGTTTGTTCTAGCGGCCCTAGCAAAATAAGACAGGGATATGACAAAGAGTGTTGCTATAAACACCCTCATGCATATATTTTGGTGACTATAAGGAAGCACTTCTGGCAGCGATCCACCTAGGAGTGGAATTTCTGGGTCACACACTGTAAATCTGTTCAGCTTAGTAGAAATGATGAAACAGCCTTCCGGGATGGTTGTAGCAATCCCATGGCCTTCCTAACACAAACCCTGCCAATGGGCAAAGAGCCAGGAAAAGTAGGAGTCCATTGGGAGCCATGCTGAGCATAAGACCTGTGGAACAGCCAAGAGGACCTAAGAGGAGACACTTGGCTCCAGGGGTCTGAAGCTCAGGAGGAAGACTCAGGCTGAATGAAGTCAGCAGCATGTGGAGACAGAGAGGGTGTGCTGGTTTGGATGCATTACATCCCCCAAAATGCCATTATCTTTGATGCAGTCTTGTGTGGGCAGGAAACATATTGGTGTTGTGTTGGAGACTTTTGATTGGATATTTCCGTGGAGATGTGATCACTCAACTGTGGGCAAGATATTTCACTGGATAATTTCCATGGAGGTGTGGCCCCACCCATTCAACAAGGGTCTTGATTAGTTTACTGGAGCACTATATAAGCTCAGACAGAAGGAGGGAGCTTCCTATAGCCAAGAGGGACAATTTGAAGAACACACAGGAGCTGAGAGAGGAACTGTAGTTTACAGAGAGATTTTGGAGACTGCCTTTGAAGGCAGACTTTTGCTCTGGAGAAACTAAGAGAGGACCAACACCCCAAGAGCAACTGAGAGTGACATTTTGGAGAGAAGCTGCAGCCTAGAGAGGAACGTCCTGGGAGAAAGCCATTTGGAAACCAGAACTTTGGAGCAGATGCCAGCCACGTGCCTTCCCAGCTAACAGGGTTTTTTGGACACCATTGGCCATCCTCCAGTGAAGGTACCCGATTGCTGATGTGTTACCTTGGACACTTTATGGCCTTAAGACTGTAACTGTGTAGCCAAATAAACCCCCTTTTATAAAAGCTGATCCATCTCTGGTGTTTTGCATCCTGGCAGCGTTAGCAAACCGGAACAGGGAGTCTCAGAGTCAGATGGAACCTCCCCAGGAGAAGGTGAGGCACAGGAAAGGAAGAGGCCAGGAATGGAAGCTGGTCTTCAAGAGGAAGGCAGAGGAAGAGGAGCAGGGCCAGCAGGGAGGCTCAGAGGCCCCTCACTCGCAAACAGGGAGCAGGAAGGCCTGTGGGAGGACTGGGTTCGCTCTGTGCTCTTTGGAGACTGACAGAGTATTTAAGGAGACGGATTGCTTCACATTCCCTGAAACTGACTTTGAACCAAAACTTCTCCAGACTGTGCACTCCCTCTGGCTTCGTTACTAATTCCCCTGGTCCTTCCCTGCACACTCGGCAGAGGAAAGGGCCAGCCATAGAGAAGAAATGGCTTCTGGCGCTTTTCCTTTTAAAAATCATTCAAACACCTCATTAGATTGGAGTTGACTTTCGATGGCGGTCCCCGTGACACCTTGACTCACTGCAGTGGCATTTAGCATCTTTATAAAACAGCCAGTTGAACCTACAAGACCAACATTTTAGGCTAGTTTCCCTCCAACCTGGGTGAATTTCTCCATGATGTTGTTGATGGAATCCATTAATCCAGGCACTTAAATGGTGCAAATCATTCAACCTCCAAAGCTGAGTGGCTGCCACCTCAGAGCCTGCTGTCCCCCTGGGGAGTGTAATAAGCAGAGAGGGAAAGAAAGGGATGTCTTACCAATGGGGCGGCCTTCCGGGCACCACCGTGAAATTCAGTCCTTTCAAGGATCCAGAGGGTAATAAAATATGGCCCCTTCCCTCAAGGGGCTGATGACCGAATGATATCGAGAGCAAATGCACACTTAGCTCCAGGACAATGTAGAATGGGATAAGCACTAAAATAGAGGTATAAACCTCATGTTGAGGAAGTACACACTAATTTTGACTGACAGATCGAGACAAGGTTACTAGAGATAGTAAAACTAGCTTGAAAAAGGAGTGGAACTATGCCAATAGAAGAAGCCTGGGGAAAGTGCATGAGAAAAACGTCAAGGTGTAAAAATATGCATCTGGTATACCCCAAGAAGAACCGGTGTTTGTGAGGTTCTTAAAGCATCAATATCCTCTGGGAACTTTTTGTAAATGCAAAACTCCAGGCCCCGACTCAGATGCACTGAATCAGAAACTCTGGTTACAGGACCCAGAACTCCGTGTTTTAACAAACCCTCCAGGGGATTGTGAAGCTTGTAAAGGTTTGGGAACCCTCAGAATGGAGGTTGAAGTACAGGGAGTGACATGACATGACTGAGGCTGAAAAGGCATGCTGGGTTGGATCTTGGTGAGCTTAGGGATTTGCATTTTATTCTCTAAGCAATAGGGAGCCATTGCAGGTTTTTGAGCAAGGGACTGATGGGTCCAGAACTGTGCATTAGAAAAAAAAAAATCAGAGAGCAGGTGGATGATGGGCTGAAGAAAGAAGTCAACGAGTGTAGGGAGATAGCACTTAGAAGCCACTAATTGGAAATCTTTTCGGAAAAGAACACTTTCAGTCTGAGGAGATGAACATAAAAGTCTCATTATCTTTATGAGAGAAGAATTCTATGTCCAATGTCACTGAGATACGAAATGACAAAGTGTTCTCCAGCCAACTCCTTCATCCATGCTCAACTCTTCTCTCCACCCAGGCGTCAAAGCCCAGTGGGCCCCTCCTCATTGCAGCTCACAACAGAGACATATTACCTGCCTTTTAACTGAAGCTATTTCATTTTTTAAATTAAAAAAAAAAAAAATTCATGAACTTCTTTCTGCATGAAAATTACCTGTAGTTTAAATAACTGCAAGGATTTCTATTATTTTTTAAGGAGAAGCAATTTTATTATTTACAAGTACCTATAGCAAAATACAACATGCTGTGATATACAAGTGCCCTGGGAAGTACATTGGGAAATACTGAGTTTATCAATTTGATTACTTGTAAATGGATATTTCTAGAGGGCCCGAAACCGTTTCCTTTGGGAAAGTTAAATCTATTTGTTGGCAACAGTTTCAACACTTGTTTACACAACTACATTACTTGACCTACCAATGCTCATTACATGAGCCCATTAACTGGAATGTTCAGAAAAATATTCTCATTTATCATGTTTTCTGGGAAGATGAAAGTCAGTCCTTCTCTGCGTATAATTCTCTTCTGGACATGGGTTTGGATATTTCAGTGCAATTAGAATCTAATAAACAATAAGTGAGTTTTTCTTTGATGTTTTGAGACCTTGTGGTGCCTCCACATCCTCATTCTGCATATCCTTTGGCCTTTTCCTTGTTGGTTTCATTCTTTCATTAAACCAAAAAAAAATATTTATGAACAGTTATTATTTGTCAGACCCTGTGCCAGAGTTTTGGAGAGCTGCCATTCCTCCTCCATCCTCCAACCTCGTACTTTGATGAGGCTCCAGATGGTCAGGATCATCAATATGGAACCGGTGGGAAATCAGTACCCTAACTTCACCCAAACTGAAACCAAGAGGAAGGCAGAATATGGGCCGTCCTGTTTCAGTTTCCCAGGCTGCTTAAAGCAAATGCCATAAATGAGTTAACTTAAAATATGGGAATGTATTAGCTTAGAGTTTTGATGCCAGGAAAATTCTTCCCAAAGACCAGCTGCCAGCGATCCTGGGCTCCTCTGCCACATGGCAAGACACATGGCAGTGTCTGTGGTCTCGCCCTTCTCTTCTGGGTTTTGTTGTTTCCAGCTTCTTGCTTCCATGACTTTCTCTCTCTTTGTCTGAATTTCATTCTCCTATAAAGGACTCACATAAGAGGATTAAGACCCATTCTAATTGAGATGGGTCCTACCTTAACTGCAGTAGCCTCATCAGAAGGTCCTAGTTACAATGGGTCCACACCCACAGGAATGGATTAAATTTAAGAATGTTTTTCTGGGTGCATACAGATCCAAACCACCACAGCAGGGATTCATTTCCTATCTTGCAGGTTTTCTAATGCAGGTTTTCTCAAAATGTACTGATGGCCACATGGATCAGTTTTTAAAAATTCAGTTTCCACAAACCCACCGTATACTCACTGAGTCAAAATCTTTAGAGATGGGCACAAGAATATGCATTTTTAACAAGCATCCAGAGAAATGTTTGCACAGGAGAGCTGGGAAACACTTTCAGTAAGGTTAGAGCAGGAGTTCTCAACTTTAAGTGAATATTGGCATTACCTGGGTAGCTTTTAAACCAGCAATGCCCAAGTCCCACCCACCCCCACTAGGTTTCTGACTTAGACGGTCTTCTTGGGTGGGGTCAGGACATTGGCAGTTTTAAAGGCTCCACGGGTGATTCTAATGTTTGGCCAGAGCCACCCAGATGAATGGTTTGAGTGTAAAAATGGGGATACTGTATATCAAAAGTTGTGGCAAACACCTGAACAGTGCTTGGAGGGAAATTTATAGCATTAAAGGCTTGTATTAGAAAAGAAAAAAGGTCTCAAATCAGTGACCTAAGATTTTACCTTAAGAAACTAGAAAAAAGCAAAGGGAACCCTCAGCAAGCGGAAGAGAGGATGTAATAAAAATTAGAGCAGATAAAGATAAAGAAGAGATCAATAATAGACAAAACCAATGAAACCAATAGCTGGTGGTTTGATAAAACTGATAACCAATTAACACTAGCCAGACTGATCAAGAAAAAAAGAAGACAAAAATTTTAGAAATAAAAGAAGAAATATCATTACAGGTCTCCTAGGCAAAAGATAACAAGAAAATATTACAAACAACACTATACCCACAGTCTCAACAATTTTGATGATATTAACAAATTCCTTGACAGATGAGAACTGCCAAAGCGCATTCAAAAAATGATAAGCTAGTTAGTACCATATCTATTCAAGAAGTCAATTCTTAGTTAAAAAAAAAAAAATCATCTCCTGACCCAAGGGGCTATGCTTGTAAATTCTACCAAATTTTAAGGAAGAAATAATACCAATTTTAAAACAAACCCTTCTAGAATTTGAAGAGCAGACAATAGTCCTCAATTCATTTTCTAAGGGAAGCATTACTTTAATACCAATACCAGATGAATACATTACAAGAAAATAAGATCACAGACAAATATCCCTCATGAACACAGACAAAAAGATCCTCAACAAAATTCTAGCAAATCAAACCCAACAATATAAAAAGAGAGATAATATATAATGAACAAGTAGGATTTATATCAGGCATTCAGAACTGGTTTGTCTTTCAGAAGCAATCAACGTAATTCACCATAGAAATAGACTAAAGGAGGAAAAAAGCATATGATCATCAAACAGAGACAGAAAAAGCCATTGACTAAGTTCAACATCCATTCATGATAAAAATTCTCAGGAAACTAGAAGGGAACTTCCTCAATTTGATAAAGAGCATTCACACACACACAGACACACAAAAAAAACCTCACATCACACTTAATATTCAAAAACTCAATGCTTTCCCTCTAAGATTGGGAACAAGACAAGGATACACACCCTGACCAATACTATTTGTCACCTTACCCAAGGTTGTATTTAGTGCAATAAGGCAAGAAAAGAAAAACAAAGTTTGAAAAGGAAGAAATAAAACTGTTTCTAATCACAGACAACTTTATTATCAACAGAAAAATTTTTTAAAATCCCTGAAGAAGCTACTAAAACTAACAAGGTCACAGTCATATTCTATAACTAGCAGTGAACAATTAGAAATTGAATTTTCAAAGTACCAATTATAATACCACCAAAAGCATAAAATGTTTAGGTATAAATATAACAATATGTGCAAGATCTCATACAAAATACTTGTGAAAGAAATCAAGAAGACCTAATTAAATGGAGAGCTAGACTATACTCATGGATTGGAAGACTCAATATTAAGATGTAAATCTGCCCAAAACTGATCTATAGATTCAATGTAATTGCAATCAAAATTACTGTGCTGATTCCAAAATTTATATATATAGGCAAGAGAAGCCAAATAGTCAAAACCATTTTTTAAAAGAAGAACAAAACTGGAGTTCTAATAACACCTGGATTCCATACTTACTCTAAAGCACAGTAATCAGCAGAGTGAGGTATTGATATTAAAATAGAGATAGAGATAAGTGGAAAAGAATAGAGTTTAGCAATAGACACAAACATATATGATCAATTGATTTCAACAAAAGTGTAGAGGTTATTCAATAGAGAAAGAATTGTCTTTTACCAAATGCCACTGGGACAACTGGATATCCATATGAAAAAAGAAAATTATCTTCTATTTCTACCTCAAAACCTTTATAAAAATTAACTCAAAATGAATCATAAACTCAAATTTATAAAGCTTCTATGAGAAAATCTGTGTAATCTTGGATAGGTAATGAGTTCTTAGATACATCACCAAAAGCACAACCCATAAAAGAAAATATTGATAAATTGGACTTCATAAAAATGAAGAATTTATGCCCTTCAAACGACACTTTTAAGAGAATGAAAAGACAAGCGACAGACTCTGAGAAAATAGTTGCAAGGTACATATCTTATAGAACACTTGTATCCCTGACATATTAAAAAACTGTCAAAAGTAAATAAGAAAACAATCAAACCAATAAAACGTAAATGTGGCTAGAGATCCCTGAAGATCGGGAAAGTGATTAAACTAGAGAAAGAGGTAGCCACAGACAAGAAGAAATTTAACAAAGGATTATGAATACTGAATCTCCATATAATTTTCTTTCTTTTAGTTCCTAGGGTATTAGAATAGCTAGAAGGAAAGATCTGAAATGATGGAACTGTAACCCATAGCATTGTTTGAAATTTGCTATATATCTACTAGTTAAATTGTAACTTGAAAGTAGTCACCTTTTTCTATATATGTTATATTTCTCAATAAGGAAATAACTGAAAGTATGGTACTATAACCCATAACATTCTTGGAAAATTCCTATATAACTGCTTGTTAAATTTCACTTGGAAATTTTATCACTTCTATGTAAATACGTTATATTCCAAATAAAAAAAAAAAGAGAATGTGTGTCCGATGGACTGTAGTGAATATTACATTTATAAAAATGTCATTCCATGAATTATAACAAAGGTACCTCACTAATGCAATGTATTAATAAGGTGATAAATGGGAACTCTGTATTTTATATATTTGATGCATGATATTTCTATAAACCTACTTCTCTAAAAAAAATTATTAATAAAACTTTTTAAACATGTGTCTGCACAACATGGAGATATCTCAGAACTACAATTTTGAACAACAGAAACCAGAAACAAAAGTCAACATACTCAATGATTCCATTTATATAATGTATAAAAACAGACAAAGCTAACTTATGGTGTAAGAAATCAGAAGAGGGTCACCCTTGGGGGGTATGATAATGTTCTTTTTTCATCAGGATGCTGTTTACACAGGTGTGTCCACTTTGTGAAAAATAATTGAGCTGTATACTTACATATAATAATAAAGTTTATTATAATTTATGCAAAAAAATAAATAAATGGGCAAAAGATGTGAACAGACCTTTTACCAAAGAAGATACACTAATCTTATTAACAGGATGAAAATAAAATAGACAGACGATATCACATGGTAGAGAAGATGTGAAATAACTGAAGCATCCATGCATCTATGGAGATGCAAAATGATAGAGTCGCTTTGGGAAAGAGTTTTGCAGGTTTTACTTTTATTAATAAATTATATCTTCTAGAACACTTTTAGATCTACAGAGAAATGGAGCAGATAGTACAGAGTTCCCATAACCACCCCACACAGTTTCCCCAAGTATTAAATTCTTACTTTAGTATGGTACATATGTTAGAATTAATGAACTAACAGTAATACATTATTACTAACTAAAGTCCATAGTTTATTCAGATTTCCTTAGTTTTTACCTAATTTCCTTTTTCTGTTCTAGGGCCCCACCCAAGATACCACATTACATTTAGTCATCATGACTCCTTAATCTCCTCTTTGTTGTGACAGTTTCTCCGACTTTGTTTTTGGTGACCTTGGCTGTCTTGAGGACTACTGGCCAGGTACTGCAGGATGCCCCTCTACTGGAATTCACCTGATGTTCTTCTCATATTAGATTGGGGCTATGGGTGTGGGAGAGGAAGATCACAGATGTCAAGTGCCGTTTTCATCCCATCATTTCAAGGGTAGAGACCATCCCCACGATTTTTGACTGTTGATGTTGACCTTGATCACCTGGCTAAAGTAGTGTTTGTCAGTTTCTCCACTTTAACGTTCCTCTTTCCACCCTCCACCCTTTCCATACTGTATACTTGGAAAGGAAATCACTGTGTGCAGCCCAGACTTAAGGAGGGGAAATTATGCTAACGCTCCTTATTGTGGAGTATCTATATAATTTATTTGGAATTCTGCACAGAAGATTTGTCTCTTCTCCCCATTAATTGATTCATTTATTTTTATCCATATGGATACAGGGATATTTATTTTATGCTTTGAATGATAATCCAATACTGCTTTATTTTGTTGCTCAAATTGTTCCAGCATTGGCCATTGGGAGCTCTTGTGGTTGGTTCCTGTGTCCCTTTGACAAAATCCCACTGATGACATTTGAGTTCGCATTTTTGTTTGGTTCGGGTGCTAGAAGATGTTCTGGGCTCATTTTGTATATTTCTTGCCCCAGTCCTAGAATCAGCCATTTGCTAAGGAGCCTTGGCTCCTTTTACTGGAAAATGGTATTAGAAACCAAGATCTGCATTCTAAGGGGCAGGGGTTTTTCTTTTCCTTTCTTTTTTTAATAAAATTAAGTAGACATTTATGATATCACACAGCAGCCCCACTCCTAATTACTTACCCAGGTGAAATGAAAACATGGTCATACAGAAACCTGTATGTGAATATTTATAGAAGCTTTTTTCATAATCACCAAAATTTAGAAATGGCCAAAATGTAACTCAGCTAGGGAATTGATGAAGTACGGTAAATCCATGCAATGGAAAACTACTTGGCAATAAAAAGGAAAAAAGTACTTATACACTCAACATGTGCATATCTCAAATGCATCACGATGAGTCTGAGGAACACAATCCAAAAGCCTACGTGCCGTATGATTCTATTTTTATGGCATTTTTGCAAACACAAAACTATTGGAACAGAAAACAGATGAGTGGGTGTCAGAATCTGGGGGTGCGGGCAGGAGTTGACCCCAAAGGGGCACAGGGGAATCTAGGGGTAATGGAGCTGTTTCATATCTTGATTGTGGTGGTTACAAGACTCATGTTCTTCAAACTCACAGAGCTGTACAGTAAAAGGAGTAAATTTCATATGTAAATTATACTTTAATTTTAAAAACAGGATAAAAACCATAACGTGACTATGCATTGATGTGGGGAAATAAAAAGTGGGAGAGGAGAATAGAGGACATGTTCTCAGCTGCCGAAATGTATACAGGCATGGAGAGAGGGATGAAAACTGTAGCACAATTTTAACAATTGCCTTTGTGGGTGGGAACATAGGTGTTATTATTCTTTTATTTCTTTTTTATAGCTCTATAATTTCTATAATATAATCGTACAGTGATAAAAGCAAATTCGGTGAAAGGAAAACTGCGAAGTCGTATGTAAAGATGAGGAACATTTGTAAATGGCTGTGCACGTGTCCAGAGCCCTTCTGTCTAATTCATCTCTGTGCTCACGGCTTCACATGGGTCCAGCACAGAGAAAGCGCTCAGCAAAAGCCTCTGAACAACAAACGGTCTCACTTGGGAATGTCCCATCCCCAAAAACGTCCTCGATGTGCCTAATGTGATTTCTTCCCTTTTGGTTTGTTGCTTCTTCGGTGCCCTTTCCCCTGCTGACGGGGCATCCACGGGTCTTAGCCTTAACCCCTGTGAGGTCCAACTGTCCCCTGGTTGACCACAAGCCCCAGGCAGCAGGTGAAAGAGCCTGAGGTCCTCTTTTACGCTCATTAAATCATGGAAATCGCTTAGTATCTCACTTGTAGGACTTAATTGGGCATGAATTTACTGATCCTCTAGGACCAGTACCTGAAAGAATATTTTAATATCCAACCTTGTTAAATTGACCTGAAAGAGCACTCATTTGTCCTTATCTCCCGGTCGGCTGCGGACTGGAAGCTTCCACAGGGAGGATGGGTGTCATTTTCCTCCTACAGCCCCAATGGAGTGTCCCCTGCGCTCATCCACTTCATTGTTTACCAGCAACAAGGACCCATCGGGCATCTGCCTGAGAAGGAATGGTACTAAGTCCCGAGGAGGCTATCGGATGAGCAAAGCAGACGCCGGCCACAGGGAGTCTGCAGTTTAGTAGGAGCACACATGTAGACACACACACACAATCAGCCACTGAATGTGACACACAGGTAAGAACAACAGAGAAGTGCCAGACAGGGTCTGAGGGACACACACCGGTCTGGGCACTCAGAGTAGGGCGACTGGTAAATAGGCAGTTTAGGGCATGGGAGTGGGTTCAGTTGGGCCTTGATGCCAAGCTAATGCGCTCCGCCATCTTTTGGCCTTAGAAAGGCCTGGAAGCTCTGAGCAGGCATACACTGTGAGCAGAGCTGGGGTTTAGGGATGTCCTGGCAGCCTGGGCTGACTGGATTGGATGGAGAGTAGGAATGAAAATTCCAACAGAAAGATTGGAAGCTAAAATCACAGAAATCTCCCAGGAAGTAAATAACATGTGTGAAATGGGAGCAAGAGGCCTTACCTTGCAGAGAGGACTACAGTAGATACGGGGAGAAAAATCCCATGTACTCCAGTCTGGCTAGAGGTCAGGATGAATGCAAGGGATATATAGGATGTAAGGCCTGCCAGGGATTCAGGGCTGATTACAGAGGAACACAACTGTCGGAAAAAATAAATCTGGACTCCTCAGCAGGTAATAGGGAGCCAACACAGGCTCCAGAGCTGAGATGGGGGCAGGCATGACTGGAACTGAGTTTTAGGAAACCCCAGTTCTCAGCAGACACTAGACGAACATGACTGAGAACTTCTCCCAGCCTGGTGGATGCTGGCTGAGCCCTGATGAGAAGGGCTTACACTACTGCATCTCAGTCTGGCCTCGAGATCTTCTGCTTTCTCTAGTTGTCCATGACCGTGCCTGGCAGGGCAGCAGGGCCCTATCACACACGGAAGCAGTCTGACTCCACACGGGAGACTGGCGGCCCTTTCGAGAACCTTCAGGCCAGCAGGAAGCCCAGTCCCTCTCCCCGTCCTGGTGGCCAAATCCAGCCCAGCTCCTCCTCGGTGCCGACTGCCACAGACTACCAGATTCAAAGAATGCAAGGTCAAGCAAATCCCCTTAAAAACAATTCATTTAAGAATATGATCTGGACATGCAAAAATTAATGGCTCTATTAGTAATCCAAAAGGATTTTAAGAGTTAAAATGGCTATGATTCTAAAAATTTTAATGTGAGGGTTTTTTCCCTTTGATTATTTTTGTTTGTTTTATAATAAAAAAATTTTTTTAATAAAAGTAGATAAATAAATAAATAAACAATTCATTTAGCAATAAGGCAAACTGAAGGCTGGCCTCCTTTAATTCCTGTAGTCTTTGGGTTTGGGGAAAGTTGCTTATGATTGCAAATTCTCTAAATCAAGCAAACACCCATTTGTCAGAGGTATTTTTGAGTGCCTGCCCCCAATGTATTCTTTCAAATGCAAGATTCCGGGGAGGGGATGTTTAGGGAACCTTTTGTTAAAGCCATCTGAAAAACAAAGAACACTCTCCCAATTTATTTGTTTCCTGAATTCAAGGTTTTGCATGTCATGTCGGGTTTTTGGTTTTTTTTAAGTGACAAAAGATGTGCAAGACCTGTAGAATGTACACTACAACACATTGCTGAGATACATGAAAAATGACCTAAATAAATGCAGAGATATACCACGTTCCTGGATCACAAGATGCAATATTGTTAAGATGCAATCCTCCCAAAACTGAGTTATAGATTAAACACCGAAGATTTTGTTTGTAGAAACTGACAAGCTGATTCAAAATGTGTAGGGTATTGTAAAGGATATAAATTGCTGTATCGATTTTGAAAAAGAAAATAGTTGTGGATCTTACATTACCTGATTTCAAGACTTATTATATAAGTTATTAAGATAGTGTAGTATGGGTATAAATATAGACCCACAGATCAACAGAACAGAATAGAGGGTCCAAAAATAGACTCACACACAGCAGAGACCAAGTTAAAAAAGATAAAGTTCCTGCCTTCAAGGGTCGGGGTCTATGTGGAGATTCATCCAGAGCAAGTTAAGGACTAGGATTCATCATAACCAATGCCCCAGGAGCCCACACTGAAGGGGTGCCCCACCTGAAGGGTTAGGAAGTTTCCCCAGTGGCCCATCTCTGCAGGCAATAGCCTAAGAGCCCAATTAGAGTTTACAAGATGAAGAAGTGAGAGAACGACACCTGGGTGTGACACAGGGAAGGAACAGGGGCACAAGTGGGCCGAACAGAGCCTGGTAACCCTAAGGGGTTCCCCTTAGCTGAAGCTAAGTGCCTGTTGGGAAAGTAGAGAGATAAGAGAAAGATGGGAATCAGCAGCCACGTGAAGTGAGCCTTCCGTACTGAAGTAGGGGGTTTTGAAATGATTCCACAGGGGATCAGAAGCCATTGAAAAATGTTATATGAGGCTGGGACATGGTCATATTTGTGTTTTAAAATAGTATTAAAGAATGAATCAGGTAAGGCTGGCAGTAGCAAGACACTTAGGATGCTATTGAACTATACTAGGTGGGACAGAGTGAAGCCTTAAACTAAGGCAGTGCAATCAAGTGGTAAGTGGAAGACAGACTGGAGAGAAAACCAGAAGGCATGATCCAGAGGACTTGAAAACTGATGCATGGCAGAGACGGGGTGGAAGAGAAAGAAGGAAATACAGTTGTTTTTTCACCTCTGTTTTCTAACAGGTGTAACCTAAAGCCTCTGATTCTATTTAAACATGAAAAGCAAAGCACTCCTTCAATAGAAGTCCCCAACAAGAGCAGAAGCTGGCAGGACACCTGAGTCAGGCACCTGGTCATCCCATTGCCATGTCCTGCAGCATGTCCCACCGAAGGTCGTCTTGTCTGCAGAGAATGACTAGATTCTTCCCACGAAGGACCTAGAGAAGGTGCAGAGTATGTGATTCTTGGTTTGAGTTTGGCCTCGATGGGGGTTAAAATGAAAGCACTCTTGGCCAGTAAAAGAAGACATAAATAGGACACCCCAACCCAAGCTTCCCATTTTTCCTTTCCTAGCAAAGCCGGGAAGGCCCATGCTGGTCTGAAAATGATTTATCTCCTTCAAATCCTGCCAGACTTTGGCCTGGCTCTAACCAGTCTCTAGACTATAAATGGCTGGAAAAACAACAGAGAAAGAGGCAGAGTCAAAAGGCCAGTGGGCAACCATTTCGCTTTTTCTCTGTCTGAACTGAGTAGTCAGCCAACAGACGACAGCCTGCCATGCCCACCTCACCTTTTATTACCCAGTGAGACAATTCTTGTACCCTAATTTCAGAGCAGTCAAGGACCAGCAAAGTTCTCAAGAGCCTGCAGCCCTATCGTATATATTCTCTAGATCTACCAAGACTTCTGTTTAACTCTTCTTAAGCCGCAAAGAACATTCCACTATGCAATGTCAGCTTCTTACAAGTTTGTTTTGTTTCTTTGGATGAAGGAGAAAGAGACGAAAGCCTCGGTGCACTCTCATTTGCCTGATCCCATTCTGTTGCAGATGGAGGGAGGCATGCAGTGAGTGCTAGCCCAAGGGGTCCCCAAAGAGCTGGACCCTGACTGTACCATGGGTGGGGTCTGGAGACAAAGCAATCAGCTATAGTAGGTTCCCCCCAGAATCTCTGCCTCACTCACTCTTCAGTAACTGATACCACCGAGACATGTGTTTTCAAAATCAAAGTACAGGTGAACTTCCTGACGGCACCTGATAATCACAAATCAAGGGCCTTGGGAATAGAAATAGCCCCCCAACCCCCTTCTCTTGCTGTTCCAAAGGAACATATGAGTGCGACAGGGTTTGGACCAATTCTCATTGGGAATTGTGGGGAAGGAGACCCCATCACAATCACCTGTAAGTTTTATTAAACTGTACCTCCTACCACCAATCAAAGGGCTGTAGCTGCTTTGCTCATTCCTTTTTGAGAAACACTGCCCACATGAGCCACTGAAAGGTGTGTAGGCATGGTGGGGGGATCCTGAACAGCAAGCGTTGGCCGTCAGGTGGTTGGAGAAGTCCGTCCACAGACCACAGTCCAATGCCTGTCTCTGAAATGAGAAAGACAGAGTCTTAAACCCTGTGCAGGAAATCAAGTCAGGACTCAAGCATGGGACTGACAAATGATGGCTTTGATTGCTGAATCAAAACAGAGTAAGAACCAGTATGCCCTATGTTGTGTACTGTAGCAGCGACATTTATTGCTTATCAAAATTTATGTGCTTTCCTAAGTTTTGATGCCACCCCTTATAGTTAGAGAAGGCCATGACACTAGTTGTGCTGAAATGATGTGTGACATTCCGAAGTTAAAGCATTTAAACAACAGTGCACAGCCCTCCAGCTCACTCCTCTTCTGCCATATTGTCCTCAGGGTGTAGCTACAAAATGCAAGAAACTTAGATCTTTAAGTCATTGATTAAAACGGTATTATCCTACAGGGTTGCCAGACTCATTACTGAGAAATAAACCTTTAGGTTTTAAGCCACTGAGACTTGGGAGTTTACTTGTTACTGCACTGAATTCTAGACATCCTGACTTGCAGAGATGACAAGCAAGAAACCAGGGCAGGGACTTAGGCTTGGGGTTGATGCAGAATCGCATCGGTCATTGAATCAAGGTGGAGCAAAAACTCAGCAAGAGTCACAGCCCGGGTCAGGACAGAAGTAAAGCCAGCTTGCCCGAGTGCACAGCCTCTAAGCGCCCTACCTTTCAGCCATCTTGGGATTGGAAGACTTCCAGATTCTAGAATAGATATCAGCTGGAGGATTGGACTGAATAACCTACAGACAGGTAGCCTGGTGGAATTGGAAACAATGGGGAAAGTGGCATCACTACAAGATTCATACTAAGATTTTCTACTTAGTATGAGGTGCTAGAAATCCTAAAACATACGCACTTTGTCCATTGCCAGAGTTACAGGGCCAGTGTGTACCATGAACTTTCCTAGGACCTACAGGGGAATATAATAATGTCAGAGCCCCAGCCCTGAATAGCCAAAACCATCTTGAGAAAGAATAACAAAGTAGGAGGACTTACACTTCCCAGTTTTAAAACGCATTACAAAGCTACAGTGGTCAAAATGTCATAGTACTGGCTCAAGGACAGATAAATAGACCAATGGAGTTCAAACAAACCCTCACAGCTATGGCCAATTGATTTTTGACAAGGGTTCTAACCCCACTCAATGGCTTGAAGATTAGCATCAGTCTATTCAACAAATGGTGCTGAGAGAACTGGATGTCCATATGCAAAAGAATGAAGATGGACCCCTACCTCACACCATATACAAAAATTACCTCAAAGTGCACCAAAGGCCTAAATATAAGAAACATATTAAAATCCCTAAAAGAAAACATAAGAAAACATCCTCAGGGCTTTGTATTAGACAGTGGTTTCTTAGACTAAACCAAAAGCACAAACAACAAAAGAAAAAAATTGATAAATAGGACTTCATCAAAGTTAAAATCTTTTATACATCAAAAGATTCTATGAAGAAAGTAAAAAGGCAACCTACAAAATGAGAGTAAACATTTGGAAATCATATATATAATAAGGGTTAAATACCCAAAATATATAAAGAAATCCTACAACTCAACATCAAAAGAAAATTTAAAAAATGGGCACAAAAATCAAATAGACATTTCTCAAAAAAAGATACACAAAAGCCAAGAAGCACATGAAAGATGTTCAACATCATTAGGTATTAGAGAAATGCAAAGCAAAATTATAATAATATACCATTTCAAACTCACAGAATGACAACTATTTAAAAAACAGAAAATGACAAATGTTGGAGGAGATGCAGAGAAATAGGGACACTTGCTCATTGTTGGTGGGAATGTAAAATGGTACAGCCTCTGTGGAAGATAGTTTGGTGGTCCCTCAGAAAGTTAAGTATAGAATTACCATATGACCTGGCAATCCCACTTCTAGTTTATAACCAAAAGAATTGGAAGCAAAGATTCAAACAGCTATTTTCACACTGATGTTTACAGTGGCATTATTACCGACAGCCTAAAGGTGGAAGCCACCCAAGTTACCACCAGCAGATGCACACCCATAAAATGTGGTCTAAATGTGTAATGGAATATTATTCAGCCATGAAAAGGAATAAAGGTCATGCGACAACGTGGATGAACCTTGAAGACAACATGTTGAGTGAAACAAGTCTGACACAAGAGGCAAATATTGTATGATCTCACTGATTGGAAATAATTAGAATATGCAAATTCATAGAGTCAGAAACTAGAATACAGGTCACCAGGGGCCAGGGTGGGGTAAGTGAATGAGGAATTAATGCTTAATTGAGCTTCTGTTTGGGGTGATGGAAAATGTTTGGTGATGAATGATGGCGACAGTAACACAACATTGTGAATATAAGTAACACCACTCAATTGTATATTTGATTGTGTTAAAATGTGAAATTTTAGATTGTATATACATTCCCAGAATAAAAATTTTAAAATAATCACACAGAACTGCACAGCACATGTAAATGTAAACTATGGGCTGTGGTGAATAGTATAACTATAATAATATCATTTCATCAATTGTCATAAAGATACCATACTAATGCAAACTGTTAATCACAGGGAAAATTGCATGTGGAGGGGGCACTACCCACCCATTTGGCACTGAACTACATTCGAGACCCCTGTGGCAGATAGCACTGGGCGGTCGTCCCAGCTTTACCCTGACTTGACCTGAGGCAAGACCCCTCCTCTCCCTGAGTTTCATTTCTTTGACTATAAAATTGAATATTTGGGCTGGGTCATATTTAAAACATTTTATAGTTTAGACTTTCTCTGAAAAGATTATTTGTGGACATAAAGGGAAATGGCAAGACTGCTGGACAGAGGATATCTATTCTAGAAATGTATAAAATTGCCCAAATACCCAAATCAGAGAGCTTTTCAAAATCTTACTAGCACCTATTTACACATTTCTCCAGAGCCCAATGACACCGTGACCCTTTAAAATGTGCTGTGTATTTAAACTATTTTTTCCTTTTTATCTCCGGGTAGATGCAGCATGGTCTTCCTTGATAAGCAGGCTGAGTTTTTAAACAACATTCTGAACACGTACCCCAAGGAAGACACCTTGAGAAAACATGAGCTCTTTTCTTATTATATCAGATAATTGCCTTCAGATATCTGTTTATCTGCACGGAATGAGAATTATGTCCCTGAGTTTCTATACCTATAGACTACTGAGCTCATCTTCAGAGATTTTTAACTGAAAAAGGTATTGCCTCTTTAAACCATTTTGCTAGTATTGATTTTTTTTTCTTCTGTCTATATAAAAGGTCCCCATTTCAGTGTCACCTGCTGATCAACCTGGTCTTGTTTATGTACCTAATATCAAACGAGTTCAAGGCTCTCACACTAAATTTTGTTAATGTTCCTCAAAAGGAACATTCTGCCTTTTATTAAAGGAGATTGCCAATGAAAGTAAAGCAAGGATGGGCTCTTATAAACGATCTACTACCAAAATTCAATCTGCGTTTGTGTGCCTTATATATCCTTGAAATCATTGTACAGCATGGGAGAGCGAAAAGAACACAGGTTTTGTGGTCTGACAACCTAGTTTCTAATTCTCAGCTCAGAAACATAGTTCCTGGATGCACCTCCACGTGCCACCCAAGTGCTCTCGGCCCCAGGGAGAGGCTTTCAGGAGCAGCCCCTGCCGGCCACACAGCCAGCGCTCGAAGGAAGATCTAGGACCGTGGGCTGCCAGGGCTGAGTACGGCCTCAAGGTCGCCTGGTCTGAATCTCACCCTACAGAGGTGGAAACAGGATCTGAGAGGGAAAGCAACTGGCCTCAATGGCTCGATGGTTCTAGAACCCCTTAGAATTCATGAGCAGCTGTCCCCACCACTCCTCTGCCTGGATTTCACCCAGGACATCCTATCGGCCATGCCGCGGTGCTTCCTGACTGGTGTTTTGCTGGACCTCCCCGAAGCCTCCAGTGGCCCAGTCCTTCTAAAACTCGGCCCTCTCGGCTTCCGTGACCCTTCCCTCCCCCAGGATCAGGCCTATCTGGCGGGGTCTCCTTGTGTCCCTTACACTGGTGCCTGGCGGACTGAATACCGTACCGCAACAAAGGCACGTTCTGCATCGTACCCCACATTCCGGTGAGCGTGAAACCGTTTGTAACCAGGACCCTTTGAAGAACATTCGTGCAGATGAGGCCCACCTGAATCCAGGTGGGCTCTAATCCATGTTACTGGAGCCCTTTGTATAAGCAGGAAAAATTCAGATGTGGCGAGTCTGAAAAGGCTCTGCAGGAAGATGCTGGAAGTCAGCGGAAAGGGGAAGAGCAGACACAAGGGAAGAGACAGCGCTGTGCCATGGCGGCCGAGACGCCGGCCCAGGGAGCCCTGGCACCGCGGCGACCAGCAGTGTCCCCCTGCCCTTTGCACTGTGTCTCTGCACCACCTACGATAACACCTCCCGGAGCTCTTCCCCCAGGTGCAGACAGGCAGCCCCAGCAGGCTGCAAATCCACCTGCACGTCCCGCTGTCACCTCCCACTAAACACCACCCGGAGGTAATTCTTCAGACTCCCCCACTGAACCTGTTTACTGCTCTTCCTATGGGCTCTTCTTCAATTAATGACACTACCATCCGCCGAGACACTCGATCAGGAAATTCAGGATTGACTCTTTAATGCTGTCTCTCCCTCATTGTCCCCATCCGTCGGATGCCATGCCCTGCTCCTGCACTAATTGTATCTGGAACCTGCTCTCATTTGGCTTCATACCACAATGCTCTAGTTTAGGTCTCCATCGTCTTCCTCTGGAATCACTTCCCCATTCACCGTAGTGGTCTCCTGGCCTCTCAATCTACCCCCTCACCCCCTCACCCACACTGCTGGCAGAACAAGCTATCTAAGACAGCGCTACCCAAATTGTGGCCCTGGCACCACCACCACTCCTCCAATGGTTCTCTGGACATGGCAAATCCAGAAACTTGTGCCAGAATGCGAATCAACGATATCAGTAAGCTGGCTGTTTAGTTCAGCCGGCTTATTTCTTTTCTAGCAATTCTTACTCAGTGAAAGAAGCATAGCATCGGTTTACATTCTGGCACAAGCTTCTCATAACTTCCCAGACTGGCCCTTTCAATAGCACCAATCTCAGAACGTCCAGGTCCCCAGCGTGATGTGTAAGATTCTCCAGGGTCTGACATCTGCCTCCGTGTCCAGCCCCATTGTCACATGACCAGCCCCGTCTCTGCTCCAGCAGCACCGGCTGCCCGCAGCCCCTCCTTCCCCCTGCCCCTCCACCCTCCCCCAGTCAAACCCACACTGGCAGGAAACATAAGTGTGTTTCCTCCAGAAGTTCTGTTCTGTCACATCATCACCCCATCACACTCCCTGCTCTGCTGCCACTGTGCCCGATAAACACCTCACTGACAATAGTGGTCATGCTTTGCCATGATCATTTTTAAATGCCTTCTGCCCATCAGAGTGTTCCCTCCTTGAGGGAAGATCTGTGTCTTATTCATCTCTATTAGTCAGAGTTCATAATAGCTGCTGCAGTAACAAATAATCCCTGAAATCTCAGTAGTTGAACAACTTTCAATTCCTTTCTTGATGACACAAAGTCCCAGGCAGATGTTTGTAGGCAGACACTTCTCCCAGGTGACTCCTCCACAGGGTAACTCAGGGAACCAGGCTTTGATCCAGTGAGAGTGCCCACACTGGAGTCTGGAAGTCCTTTTCTGGATCTTCTGCTTTCAGCTGGAAGTGAAAAAGAGAGAGGGAGAGTAAGATTGTGTAGCCCTGGAATAGGCTGACAACACTTCTGCTCTAATCCAACAGCCAGAAGCGAGGCACGTGGTCTCACCTGACTGAAAGCGGGCTGAGAAATGCCCGTCCAGGAGGCAAAAGAAGCCACGAGGTGAGCACCCAGCAGTACACAAGCTGCCCCCGTGAGTTCCCAGCATTTGTCACAGTGCCAGGCAAGACACCGTAGGTTCTCAGTAAGTGTTTCCCAAGTGAATAAATGGCTGTCTTTGCACGTTCAGGCTAGTCTTTGTGGAAGGTTGGTATTGATTTAGCGAATGAGCAAAGGAGCCGTCCCTTCTGCTAGAGAAATCGGAGCTGGCAGGGGCAGTGGCAGGAGCAGACGCTCAAGCTGACTCCGTCCTGTTGGGCAGGTGGGCCCGTCTGAGACCCCCGAGAGGCACCTGCCCTACTTGCTTTGCCATTTCAGGCAACAGCTCGAGGCCTGATGAAAAACTTTGAAAATCCCTCCCTCATTTATCTATGTATTTACATTTTTCATTTCCAGCAGCTTACAGAAGGAAAGTAAAGAGTCTTACGTTCCATGTATATAATGATTCTGTGTTTTCTTCTGTGTTTCAGTTCCCTGGGAAAATCCTCAAAGTTTATGCTTGAACTCAAGAAACATTCTCATTTCTTAACTTAAACAATTCACCCCAAATCTCTCAATCTCGACTTTACATGGTGTTATTTAAGCAAAACGTAAACTCAGGGCACGAACAGCTTAACACAGTTCCCTTTAAAGGAACAGTGTTTAATAGTAAAAGCAACGAAATCATCAATCCAGTGCTCTGAATGTTATTAGCAGAAGACGATGTGCAATGGAGCAAGAGCAGGTGTCACTCTCGGGGTGGGAAACAACCCAGTCCAGACATTTCCTTGGGAATCCTCGGGTCCTGTTCTCAGATGTCGGATCAAGGTGTCCATTACTCAGAGACCTAACTGAAAAGAATAACGGCCTAAGCTACTGCAACCTAATGAGAGTAATGCAGTGAAACACCCATCAATAATGGTCATTAGAGAGTTTGTAGAGGTAGGGAAACTTACACGATTAGGACCCCTAATTTTGTGGAAATACCCATGTTAAGGTTTCGGGGCTCAGAACCCATCTCTCAGAGTTTTCCAGGCTCTGGGAACTAAGATGTTCCCCTACCTCTACCTCACCCCGGACACCCACGCGCTGGTTGCAGGCCTGGGGAAGCACCCTCCAGTCCTCACTGCATCGTGGTTGCCTTTTCCCCTCAACAGAGGCTGACATGGCAGAGCATCTGCCTTCCATCCTCCAGCTGTCCACACACGGCAGGCCAGGCTGAGGTCTCCCTGTAGCCCCGTGGTCTGTAAGCCAACACTGAAATGATTCAGTGATTTCTTCAGCAGATACTTGAGAACTGATTACGATCAAGGCACCAGGTTAGTATCCCTGAAGTCTGCTACACAGCAGAAACCATGCTTAAGGAGCTTGTAATGTGATAAGGAAAAAAAGACATAGACATCAAGTGGCAAACAGCTCACGTAAGTGTGTATGTGCATGGGTGTCGAGCTTTAAAAGGTTGAAGGATCATTCTGTATTATTAGAGAGAATTTTAAATAAGTGACAGAAACAATCACATTTCTGTTTTACAAAAAATGTTCTGATGGTTGGTAGTAGAGGATCGACTGGAGGAGTCAATTGGGAAGCAACACCAAAGATGAGATGGTTTAGTTAAATAGAGAAAAAAAATCCTATAAAACACCATGTTTGCCTCTCGTTTGTAACACTGTCAGGGCTGTGAACCCCAGGGTCTGGTCATAAGCAACATCAGGTATGGGTCAACCTCCAAAAACCAGTTTCTAAGTAACCCCACTCCTTCCTGTGTCATTCTCCCAAACTTGTTTCTCTCCTCCACAACTTTTTCATCAGTTATACTCTCTAGAGGTTTTCATTTGCAAATAGCTCCTAGAAAACTCTCCTTCTTTGCCCTCCTTTTATTCTCCTCCTCCCTCCCCACCTCCATCTTCTCCCAGAGATTTTTAGCATCAAGAATAACTTTTCAGAAACAAACTGGGAGGTGGGATGGTACAGTTGGCTACCAATACAGGTTTTTCTTTAGCAGGAGAAAAATTTGAACACTCCCAAGTTAATCGTTTTTATTCCATCACACTTCCTTCCTTAATTAAGTTCTAACCAAATGGCAGAAAAAGTAAGTGCTGCAGAAATTCCGAGAAGATATCAATTAACTTAAAATGCTTACTGACGTGAACCTATTTCTACTTTAATCAAATTCTCCCCAGCTAGAAACACTTAGTATTCATATTACACACACAGAAAAAGATAGTCAATTTACTTCTGCTGGTATGAACGTTCAAAAGAAACAAATAAATCCTAATTTATTGTCCTGGGGTATAAACATAAAAGCACCAAATTATCTTAATAACAGCAAAAAAATTATTTTCATTTATCACTTCTGTTATTAAGGCTAAATAAAAATATATGTCAGTTTCATCATGCATTAGTTTATTTATCTGTAAAAGTAACAGGAATCGTCTCTATTTACAGATAAAGAAATTGAGGTCCTGAGAAACCAATGGGCTGAAGGTCACTCATGCAGGAAGTGACAGAGCTGGGACAGCAACAAAGGTCTTCTGAAGCCAAATTCTAGGCTTTGTGGCCTCGGAGAGCTTTAGAGACATGGCTTCGTGTCTCCTACTCCCCCAGCCCTGGTGAATGTCACTGCACGGTCACTGAGTCCCCACCGGGACACCAGCTTCAGCGTCAACAGAGGAGTATCCTGGGTGCTCTTTCCAGAAAGGGGATCAGACACTGGAGCAGGAAACAGGGCTTGGGTCATTTATCTACCATTGTCCTTTCAAGCGTCCTATCGGCCTGCGTCTTGATGGCATCAAGGGACTTTGCAAATAAAAGTAACAGTAAGAGGCGAGTTGCAGCCTTGCTAAAACTTTATAAGACAACTCAGGAAACCAGCACTGCTCCTCCAGCCAGTCCTCGTCCTGCTGGCTCTACCGGCCAGGGGCAGCCCAGATGTGCCGGTGTCTATTCTTTCATTCAACACTTGGAAAAGCCTGGGTAGTTTTCATAAGGAACAAAACCTACTTCATTCCAATGCTCACTTCAGGGTGTGCCAAGCTGAGAACAGGATGCTTTAAATACTTAGAGCTGAGCCGGGCACTCAACCCACAATGAGAAGTTTATCAGACACGTCACCATTTGTCTGCAGCCCGCGGCGATCAGAAAGAGCAGGAAGTAATTTTCCTTCAACTGTTCACACGACACATACCTGCACCTTCCCAGCAACAATCACCCAAAAGTAAATACTGTTTGTCTCAGTCTGCCTGATGTCTTTAGAGGGTGTTTGGAACCGAAGATAATGCAATCATGTCCCCAGGGGTGAAGGGGCCAATGGCCTCACCCTCCTGGGGCAGGGGCTGGTGATACCCAGAAGCCACAGCACCTGGGTCCCTAAGAGCAAGGATGTCAGTAGCTCAGTGGCAGGAAAAGAAGAAGGGGTGGAGAGGGGGTGGCAGGGGATGGGGAGAGTGGGGGAGACGGAGCAGATACTTTGATTCCAAGGAAGCTCCATTCTCTGGGCGTTACTCAGTCAGTACTGGGTTGACAGAGGTAAGAGTGACAGCAAGTCAGGAAGTCAGCTCCAAATCCGTCCAATGTCAAAAATCAGCCTCGGTTCCCAGGGCAAAGGAAAACCTTCCAAACCGTTGTCCACTTTTCCTCACGGATGTCACAGGAGGGGTCAAATCAGGACCATTTTAAAAATGAGAGACATATATACTCCTTTTCAGATGAAACTAGTCTATGGTTACTTGCATCTTCTGCCTTTCCAATCTAATCTCTGATTTCTGCCTCAGGAATAAGGCTTGGCACTTACTCTACCAGAACAGAGTGTTGGAACCTGGTAAGAATGCAAATATTTAGAGGAAAACTCGTCCTCTTTAATTGGCAGCATTGTGGACTTAACTTTATTCCTCTCATTCCAAGACCTCAAAATAAAATTTGATATTTATCTGGTCGATTTAGAATTCTTTGAAGTGCAACAGAGAAAAGTAAAGCAGGGTAAGGAGGCTAGCGCAGGTGCTCGCCCCATGTCAACCACTTCCCGTTCTTAGCTGTCTGATGTATTTGATATCATGCTTCTGAATAATAAACTGACACTGCTACTTCTGATTATTTTTCCATGTTAGACATTATCTATTGACTTATCACTATGGGGAATGAAAAGTTTCTCTTAAGCTGGCACCATATGCCTTCATGCCCTCTCCCCATCTTTCCAATATGCTTTATCACATTTTTAGTTAAATAAATATTCTGTATTGACATTATTCCGACCATGGGAATATCGTTCGCAGCAGCTAAGATACAGGGTGCATCGTGATTACATTTCTTTTCTCCTAGAACTTTACTTTTGTTTCTGGAAAGAACAATTGTCTTGGTTCTTTTCATGCCTTGGCTTTCTACGGACCTACCAGACAGTTCTCCCCCAAATGCTCCAACCGTGAGGTAATAATTTCCTGTCAACGTCAAGTATGTCAGGCAACCTGGCAGTTTCCAGCCACCTCCTGGCTCCCCAGGGTCCCTCCTTCCGGCTGCCCCTCGCCCGCTGCCTGTGGATTCCCTCCATCAGCAGTCAGGGCACCCTCTTCCCCTCTCTTCTGGTAGAAATTCTCTCTCCAGGATCAGATGTCTTCCTGTCTCGTTTGTGGTTTGCTCCCTCATTTTTAAGAGACATATCTTTCAGTAGCTTCCTAAGAGAGGATACCTGAGGAATAAAGGTTTACAACCTCTCGTGTTTAAAATTATTTCTATTTTATCCTCATATTTGATTGATATTTTGGCTGGATATAGAACTACAGACTGGAAATCATTTTTTCTCAATTTTTGAAGTCACTGCCATGTTGTCTTCTGGTTCCCCATTACTATTGAGGGAGCAGACATTTTGACATTTGTCCCTCTCTGAATGACTTATTTTTTTTTTCTTTTTCAGAAACTATTTCATTTGATCCACAGTTGCTCTGAAACAATGATTTGCCTTCATGTGGGTCTTTTAAAATTCACCATGCTGGGCATTGGGTGACCTTCAGTCAATATGGAAACATATTTTGTCCTTCATTTCTAATCAATATTCTTGCAGTTTTTTCTTTAATAATCTCCTCTCCTCTATTTCCTCTTCTATTCTTTCTTTTTGGAATTTCTACACTTTAGATGTTGGAGACCCTAGAGTGGTTCTGGAAAGGTCTCTTCTCTCTTATTTTCCAACCTTCTGTTCTATTTCTTAGGACATTTCCTTGAGTTAATCTTCCAAACTTTCCACTAAATTTTTAAGAATTTCCCCACCACATTGTAAATTTCTTTTATCAGAAGACACTATGTAAAATGTATAAAAATTCTATCTAAGAATAACAACTAAAAACAGTTACCAAATTTTTGCTTTCAATTAAAAAACAGGGGTGTAGATGTGTGTTCTAAGCAATGAGGAGAGTTTTCAGTAATAATTGCTTTATCTATCATCATCAAAGAAGGATTTGGTGCAATAATTGAATGCTCTAGATAACTGACTTTAAAAGCTAACATAGAAATAGAAACATGATGACTAGATAGAATTCATTTGTTCAAAAACAGTCATTTCTGTATGAAAGGCATTGCACTGGGTATATAAAAACTACAGAAATTGCAATGACTTTATTGACATCAAGCCCTGTATATTAGGTGCTTTAATAATATTCCAAAATACAGGAATCAGTGCATGGTCTTTGCCTGCCAAGACCTAGAGTCCACACTGACATAGAGGAACTATACGGTTTTTATTCTTGTATAAATATAAATATATTGTGTCCACCATTTTAAACTTTAAAGTTCTCAGTTGCAGGATCACATGTTGTTAGTACATTCAATCAGTTCGGTCAATCTGTCGATAAACCTTGTGAGCCAGGTATGTGCTATGATCATCTCAAATTGAGTAAGAAATAGCTCCTGCTCCTGGGATCCCACATTCTACAGAGAGTAACAGGCTGGCATAAAGAGAAAAAGAAACATACAAACATGCAGGCATGGCTGAGCTCCTAGGTCTAGCTGTGACAGAGGAAGCATCTTTTTACTTGACCCAAGGGAAATAAAACTGTAATTTCAAGCTTCTGCCTTTGTGTTTGTTTTTGCAGCTAGGGGTGGGGTAAGGGGTATTTGGCCCTGCTGTTTAAAAAGGCGCCATAATGGTTTGATGTGCTGAGCCCTCGATCATGGACTTGCCCTTATGAAGCTCGTTACTGCAAGGGAGAGGCTAGACTTGTACACAATCGTGCCTAAGAGTCTCCCCCCGAGTGCCTCTTTGTTGCTCAGATGTGGCCCTCTCTCTCTCTAACTGAGCCACCTCAGCAGGTGAACTCACTGCCCTCCCCCCTACATGGGACCTGACTCCCAGGGTTGTAAATCTCCCTGACAACACAGAACACAACTCCTAGGCATGAATCTGGACCTGGCATTGTGGGATTGAGAACGTCTTCTTGACCAAAACAGAGATGCGAAATGAAACGAAATAAAGCTTCAGTGGCTGAGAGATTCCAAATGGAGTCGAGAGGTCACTCTGGTGGACATTCTTATGCGCTATATAGATAACACGTTTTAGGTTTTAATGTATTGGAATAGCTAGAAGTAAATATCTGAAACTACCAAACTCCAACCCAGTAGCCTTGACTCTTGAAGACGATTGTATAACAATGTAGCTACAAGGGGTGACAGTGTGATTGTGAAAACCTTGTGGATCGCACTCCCTTTATCCAATGTATGGACAGATGAGTAGAAAAATGGGGACAAAAACAAAATGAAAAATAGGGTGGGATGGGGGGATGAGTTGGGTGTTCTTTTTTTACTTTTATTTTTTATTCTTATTCTGATTCTTTCTGATGTAAGGAAAATGTTCAAAAACAGATCGTGGTGATGAATGCAAAACTACATGATGTACTGTGAAGAGCTGATTGTACACCACGGATGATTGCATGGTATGTGAATATATCTCAATAAAACTGAATTTAATTTAAAAAAAAATGTAAAGGTGCCATAATGAGAGTGTGAAGAGGAGAGAAGGACCTCTGGGGCCCTGGATTCATTTTTCTGTCCTCATGTCCTCTTCTTCCTCTCAGCCTTCAGCTTAGACTTGACTCCCTTAAACCCAGACACCTGTTGGGCCTGACCCTAAAGAATTGATGATGAGACTGCCAGGCATCTGGGCTCTCCAGAGAGGCCCCGGAGACAGTGTCCTGCAAAAGAGCAGCAAGTCCTTGTTTAGGTTGTGGATCTTCAAACTGATAACTCTGCCGTTTTCATTTCATTTCCTGAAAGTCAGGGTTTGCTTATGAAAAATCGTCAAACAACATGCTATATATGAATTGTCAGCCTCACTCTAGACTCTCCCTGCTTGGGGCAGCAGATGAAGACTTCATCAGGTTTCAGAGTGGCTTTCAAATTTTGGTAGTTCATTGAAGAAGGGAGTTTGAAAGTTGTTGTAGACTGTTAAGGATTGTCTGTCCATGATCTGCCTGAAACGCCATAACTGTTCAGGACAAGTATCTTTAATAAAGCTGGATACAGTATGGCTTGAGAAAAAAAGGCCCTGTAGTGAACTCCCAGCTATGCACAGATTGGTTCCTCTGCATGAACCTGAAAGCAGGAGGATGAGAGAAGATGGCACTGAAAAAACTGCCTGTGCTGAGGATGGGAGAAAGGATTGCAAATCAGATCTCCTTTAGGGAAACATGTCTCATTTTAAACCTGAATGTAGTCTGAACGGCTGGTGAGCAACTTCACGTGAACTTGGGAAAGGCGTGTGAGTGTGTGTATCCAAATATAGACGTGTGTTCACGAGGTGTCCACAGGAAGAGTGAACCCAGATCTTCACCTCACTCTAGCAGAGACCACGAAGTAGACCGAGCTTGGTTTTGCCAAAACCCAGTGAGGATTGTTCAAATGACAATCTTTTACACTTCATAGAGGCAAATTTGGGGAATGAACTGTTAGGACTCATTTTGTCCCTTGAATCACCTGTAGAAGAGGAGATCTAGAGGACTGTGCTCAGACAAAGCCAACTTTATGAGTAGGGGAAAGGAGTTTTCTTAGAGAACAAAGATTTCCATCCTAAAGGGTTGAAGAAGGGGCTTTCCCTGTGAGGAAGTGAATAAGACAGGAAAGCCAAGGCTAAGAATGGGGAGCATCTCGGAGGGGCCCTCTGGGAAGGAATTATCCTTTCTCCCCCTTGAATGACAGAAACAGGGATTGTTAGTGTCCGGCTTTAGTATTTCCTCCAAAGTTATCTTTTCTTCTTTTCACCCCAACTGTTTGGTAAAATTCTCTCTGTGACTGTACACCAGGCAGGCTCTTACATCCATTAGTGCCTTGTGCTACATGACGAGTCAGCTCTCCCACCATTTTCCTTTGAGTAACTGCACTGAAGCATGATTGGGCATTTATTTGCACACACTCACCAGCTCCACCCCGTATGAAGCACTGATATTTTGAGGCAGATGATCCAGAATATTCTTACATCCGTTTTTTAACTCATCAGAAATTAAACATCAAATTTTTAAATCACGTTGTTGCATAAGAGCTATAAGCACAAGAAATTTATAACAATTCTCATGTTTTTATATATTTAAGTGACTTTAAAATAAAAACAAGTTAACTGAGGGGTCTTGAGAATTCCTTTTTTCATTTTGAAAGGTCTGTATATATTCAAATTTGAGAAATGCTAATTTGGAAATTGAAAAGTGACCGTTGGATAACTTCTGGACTGTAGACGCCCCTCAGAGACGAAGTTTCCACTCCCTCCTCGGCTCATCCCCCGGAAGCCTCTGGATATCTTTTCCTTTCCTTTCCCAACATACACTCCACACTCAGCCCACAGGAACTAAGCTGACGCTGACTCGGGGTGATTCCACACAGAAGAAGGGAAGGGAGGAGGAGGAGGAGCGTGAGGACAAGGAGGAGGAGGAGGCGGGAAAGAGAGAAAGGCTCAGCCCTGCCCCTGGACCCTTGTGAAGGGGGACGTTACCCCCGTAGAATAAGAAGGTCACACCCCAGCGCTGAACCCCCTTTTCTAAAGTGAGAATATCGTTCATCCAAACTTGCACGATCATACCGCACCATGCAGGCGGACGAATGCAGTGGGAAGATGGTCAGTCTTAGGGTCGGGGTGAGAATTAAGCCAGCCTCCACCGTTACAAGCTCTGTGTCTTGGGGAGGCCATGACGTCATCTAGAAGATGGGAGAATTGTCTTGGCCATATTTATTCTCAAGTATTTCTGCAAGAATTACATGAGATAATACAAGTCTTTTTAAAAATGCTTTGTGAGTTGTAAATTGCCCCACACATTTGTCTTAATGGGTTACGAGAAGCAGAGCTAGGAAGTTGGGCATGGAACTCAGGCTCGGCACCCCAGGACCTGACAGGCAACTTCCGGACGTCCTCCGCACCCCCAGGCCATCCCCAGCACACCGGCTGGGTGCAGCCCCACAGTGAACTCTTCTGCAAGTCCCAGAGGACTGAGATGACTCTGAGAGCAGCTGACACATTTCCAAATGCACATCCATCTCCAAATCCAATCAGAACTGGCCACCTCATTCTCGTGCTATCTTTCAGTTTGGAGCATGCTAGGAATGGCAATTATGAAATTTTTAAATTCATTGGCACCATTAGAATGAAATTCATCTTCAGAATAAAGAATACTTGCTCACTTCTGCATACAAATAAAACCTGCACAAAAGCCCAGGATAATTTCCATCTTCGTCTTTGGCAGTTTCTGTTCTCTAGAAAAAAAAAGTAATTCTGAGAGGCAGAAAGCCTTGTAACTTTATTCTTTTTTGTTAAAAATAGACAGAACAATATGGAGAAAATACATGGAGAAAATGCTAGATTGCAGATCAGTCGTGGTTGTCAAAATAGCGACATTTATTTAACACCTACTATGTGCTAGGTGCTTTTCCTATGTTACACCATTTAATCCTCACAACCATTTTATGAGAACAGCATTGCCATTCCCATTTTACAGTAAAGAACCTTGAGGCACACAGAGATGAATTCATTTATCTAAGGAAACCCAGTGATGGTGAGAGAGAATTCAGACTCTGATGTGAATCCAGGTCCGTGTTCTTTTCACAACACACAGAACCATCCCGTGGAGACGGAGGAGGGAAGTGCTCGGCACCCTGCCCTGCTGTCCCAGGCTCGGGAGGCCCTGCAGTGTCGGGGGCGTCAAGGCTGGGTGGTTCTCAGTCCTCTGCACAGGCCAATCTCGTGGGAGCTGGCAAGCAAGGCTTCTTTCGAAACGACATCAAGGCACAGGCAGGCATCGTAGAACTTGGGTGGGAGCCCCCAAAAGGTGCTCTGGTTTTTAGAACACAGAGGAGGTGGCTGTTGGTGACAGAAAGGCACCCATTATTTTTACCCCATAAGCACAGGTGGAATCAGGCCTCAGCACACTGGTGGAGCTAGCAAAGCTGCTCGCTCTCTGCTGGATGGAACACTGAAGAAAATGAGCCCCGGACTTGGGGCCAGACACATTCAGATCCCAGTGCCACCACTGATTAGCTTTGTGACCTTGGGAAAATCACTTAGCCTCTCTGAGCCATAGGAGGATCCGTGAGGTGACTGAATGCAATGCCTTCCCTAGGACAGCACCCGGCCCCGGCAGGTGCTCCAGGTTAGGAGATCCCTGCAGATGCCCCCACACCGACAGGAGGGACCCTGAGTTGGGCGTGGCCCCTCCCCCGCCTCTGAACTGATCCCAGGAAGCCGGTAGAGGGGGCACAGCATGACTTTGGGGAGGCTGCGTGGTGAAAACCTTCCCCAAACACCAATTAATTCATTCCATCTCCACAGGATCAAGGATTTACTATTTCAACAAGGTACTGCTAAAGACCAAGCTCTGGCGGAACAAATGGAAATAGCAAAGAAAAGGCAGCTAATCTGTGTTTTACTATAAAGCATAAATTAGAAAGGATAAAACTGCTTGGAGATGCCCAAGTCATCCCGGGTAAGGACAGTCTGATTCATTTGTCAATTTCACCATCCTTTAAAACCAGGAGTGCTGCATTTCTGAGCAAGTCATTCTGGAGAGAGAGCTGATTTCCCGTCTGAAACATGTCATAGCTGTTCTTATTTGCAGGACTGAAAATGACACGTAAAGAGAGAGGTTGCATATTGTTTTAATGGTTCAAGGTACTGGAATATACAATATAAATAACCAGTGCAAGGACACTGGGCAAGGACAGTCAGTCTCTCACACACACAAGATGAGACTTGCAAGTAACAGAAGCGTTTCCAAGAGCGTCAATCGCCAGCTCATCTGGAACATTCGACACAAGCCGTCTGGGCAGGGGTTCTCCCTGGGCTGTCCTTGGCTTTCCCCCTCACAAGGGTCTCAGTGAGGATAGGGGTGGTGACCATCTGCACCCCTTCACTCTCGTTTCCCATGCCTGAGACCCTGGGCCCACCCCCTGCAGAGTCAGCCACACCCCTTCTGCAGAATCTTCTAAGCTTGAGGGGGAGGGGCTTGGATAGCTGTGGCCTTTTACTGCTGTTTCTAAATCTACTTGGCTGGGATTGTTGTTGTTTTAACTTTTAATTTTGACCTAATTTTAGATTTACCAAAAAAGTTGTAGAAATAATACAGAGAATTTCTATCTACCCTTCACCTGTCTTCCCCTAAAGTTAACATCTTACCTAATGACAAAAATAGATGGCATACAACTATCACCCAAACTCCAGACCTATAGGAATCTCACCAGTGTTTCCACTAATGTTCTTTGTTCTCTTTCAGGATCCAACCCAGGGTTCCATGTGCATTTAGTTATTAAGTCTCCTTACTCTCCTCCAATCTTACGGCAGATCGAATTGTGCACCCCAGTTTGGACATGTTCTTCGCCTGCTTCTGGTGGGTGTGGACCCCTTGTAAATAAGATCTCCTGCAGCTGTGACTTCAGTTAAGGTGTGGCCCACCTGCATCGGGGTGGGCTTTAATCTGGATTATTGGAGTCCTCTAAAAGCAGAATTCAGAGAGCGAGTGAGAGAGGCCAGCTGGGAGCGGCAGAAGCCGGAAGTCCTGGGACCCAGGAGAGAAAGGAGAAGACACTGCCATGTGCATTGTCACTTGACAGAAAAGCCGAGGACAAGGACTGCCTGCCAGCGGCCAGCCCCCGAACACCACAGTCGTTGGGGAGAAAGCATTGCTTTGCTGACACCTCGACTTTAGACTTCTCTTAGCCCCAAAACCGTGAGCCCATAAATTCCCATTGTTAAGTCAGCCCATTGCATGGTATTCATTTTGGTAGACAGGAAACTAAAACAGTTTTTCCTCGTCTTTCATGACCTGGATACTTTTGAAAAGACCTGGTCAGTTATTTTGCCCAGTGTCACCCCGGTTGGGTTTGCCTGAGGATTTCTCATGATTAGAATGAGGCTAGAACACAGCAGAAGTGAGTGTGTCCTTCTCGGTGGGGGTGTCACCGTCAGGGGCTGTGTCTTTGCCTTAAGGGTTGAGTTAGCCCAGATCACGGGCCATTGACTCACTACTTTCCTCTTCGTAGATAATAAATATCTTGAGGGAGCTATTTTGAGACAATGAAAATGTCCTGATCACCTCAAGGTTTCGCTAATTTTCGCATCCTTCATTGGATCGTGTCTGCAACAAATTTATCATTTTTGCCTAATGGTGATTTTCCTCTTTCCTTCTACAATTCTTCTCCCCTACTAATTCCCTCATCCTTCCCACTCCTTTGTATTGATTGATTCAAGTATTTATTTATATGAATATGGACTCGTGGGTATTTCTTTTATTCTATGGATTATAATCCAATATCATCATTATTTATTTTCTTGTCATAATCCAATACTGGTATTATTTATTATCTTGTCAAATTGCTCCAGCTTTTGCCCTTAGGAGCACCTTCAAGTGGCTTCCTGCATTCTTTCGATATATCTCCAACTTTTTTAGAATTTTTTATTACTTCTGGTATCAAAATATGCTCCAGGCTTATTTTGTCTTTCCCTGTTTCAGTCCTGGAATTTACCACTTCTTCAAGAGTCCCCAGTTCCGTTTACTGGAGAATGATTTCTAGAAGCCAAGATTTGGTCATTACTCCTTGGTGTTACTGTTTTGAGGCTCTTCCAGAGCTAGAGAACACAGGCATCCATTGTAGTGCATCTACACTCACCTCTACATTCATTTCAGTATCTATCTCCACGTGTGTGTTTAAATAAATCCGTATTTGTGTATGTGTGTACTATCTCAGACTCCAGTCCAAAACCACAGGGTTCATTTAGCCTTCTGCTTTTCCTTTTTTGTAACTTCTTTCTTTTAACAGTGAGAAGCCAGACTCTCATTATCTACAATAGATTTACTTATGTGTTCAATCCTAGTATCAATTATACTCAGAACTGCTAAACCATAAGAATGTAAGAAACCAATTTACTGACTAGATTACAGTATTCATGTACCGTTGTCTTCATCTTTACCATTAGAGTGTCCAGTCAAAATATTGTTTCCCAAAGTAACTAAGATTAGCTCTTTTCTCCCCCACTCTCTTCAGTGTGACCACGTTGTCCATTTGTAACACAGTAAGGTTCATGTTTTACTGTTTATATTCTGCTGTGAGTTCCCCAAGCATCCCATCTCCTTAATTGCATTTTTTATTGTTTAGGTATGTGAAACATTAGTATGGTCCTAAGACTCAGATATATTAAAGAAAAAAAAAGGAATACTCAAGGAAGTGTCACTTCTTCATCCTTCCCATCTCATTCTGATTCCCCCATCCTCCCACTCCATTTATCTCTTTTTCACAAATGAGCAGACCCAGGCATTTTATTACATCCTCTTCTTTCTTACACAAAGGGTAGCAAACTATAAATACTATTTTACAGGTTGCTTTGTACATTTGATATTATATCCTAGAAATAACCCCATATGACTCCCTACACATATTCCTTATCCTTACTTCTTTTTATTTATATATTTTTAAAAGTGAGATATAATTCACACACCGTAAAATTCATACTCTAAGTATACAATTCAGTGAGTTGTAGTGTACTCACAAAGTTGTGCAACTATTATCACTCCCTATTCCCAGAATATTTTCATCACCCTGATGAGAGACCTTGCAGGAGACCGGGGGAGGAGTCATGCACATGGGGTGCAGGGTCTCTGCTGGGGGTGACGGGAAAGTTCTGGTAAAGGTCAGTGGTGAGACTGACACAACAATGGGAACGGGATTAATCCCACTAAACGGTAAGCTTGGGAGTGGTTGACGTGGGAAATTCTATGTTGTATGTATGTTACTGCAATTAAAAGAGAGATTAGAAAGACAATGACAATTAAATGTAATACATGATCCTGGACTGGATTTGATGATGGAAGAGAAAATGCCCAAAGGGCATTACTGGACAATTGAAAAAATTAGAATACAGACTATATGCTTCATATCAGAGTTAAATTTCTTGAACCTGATAATTGTAGCTAATGTGATTATATAAGCGAATACCCTTTTTCTTAAGAAATATACATGGAATTATTGAGTGTTCAAGGAGCCTGAGAGTAACAACCTACTCTCAATGACTAGAAAATAAACAGATTAGATAGATAAAGTATCAATCTTTTCCAGAGAAACAGAACCAACAGGATACATATCATGTCATATCATACAACATAATACGACACAACATAACATAACATAACATAGCATAACATAACATAACATAACATAGAATTTAAAGAGAAAATAATTATAGGATTGACTCACACAACCCTGGGGATTGAGAGGTCTGAATTTCACAGGGCAGGCCACAAGCTGGAGACTCAATGAAGGTGACTTTAAATTCCCCAAGAGAGGCCAAAAGTTGGGAAGTCTGATAGAGGCAATGATTAATTCCCCAGGAGAAGACAGGAATTCTTTCTGACTGCTGAAATCCTCAGTTCTCCCTTGAAGGCCTCCAACTGATTGGATAAGGAGGCTCTCTCCATTGCTAAAGGCAATTTCTTTTGCCTTTATAGATTATAGATTTAATCAGTCATAGATGCAACCAACTGACTATTTAAATTCATCTACAAAATACCCTTGCAGTAAAAATCAGGCCAGTGTTTGCTTGACCAAACAAATGGCCACCATAATCTAGCCAAGTTGACACATGAAATTCATCATCATAGATAGAGAGAGAGAAACAGACAGACAGATGAGAGAGAGAATGGTATAATGAACGTGGTAAAATGCTCAAGTTGGTAAATCTGGGTATCTGGGTAGGGAGTAATATTGGAGTTCTCTGTACTGCTTTGTAGTATTTTTGCAACTTTCCTGTAAGTTTGAAATTACTGCAAAATGAAAAGATTTTTTTAATGTAAAAAAGAAAAAGAAAGAAGGCTGGTATCCATTAGCATTCACTCCCATTCACCCCTTTCCCCAGCTCCCGAAACAACTCATCTATTTTCTGTCATATGGATTTGCCTATTCTGAACATTTGTTATAAATGGTATTAAATACTATTTATGTGTGCCCTCATTCATTTTATTGTATCCTTTTTACTGCTGCATAATAACTCTCGTGTGTGGATAGACCAGTTTACTCAACCACTCTTCTATGTATGGGCACTTAGGTAGTCTCCAATATTTTGCAATTGCAAACAAAGCTGCAATAAATAACCTTGTGCACATGTATTTCCATATTGTTGAGCTGTCTTTTCCAGGTAGATTCCTAGAAGTGAGATTGTTGGATCAAAAGTTAGGATATGCAGCTCCAACAGGCCTTGCCAAATTCTCCTACGGATGAGTTGTGCCAGTTTGCATTTCCACTAGCAATGTATGACTGCTTGTTTCCCCCACACACTTGCCAACAGGATGTTATACTTAATCTTTGCTAATCTGAAAGGTAAGAATTGATATCTTGTGATATTTTAATTTCCATTTCTCTAATTATGAGTAAGTTTGAACATTTTTCATATGTTTGACGGCCATCTGCTTTGTTTTAATTGCCATTCCAGGGAAGGGCCTAGAAGATGAATTGGTCAAAGTATTACTCACCCCAGCTGGGAGTGGGCAGAGAGTGAATGTCACAGATTCTCTGATCCAAAGCCTCAGACCCAGGCAGCCTGTCCGCTGCTGCTTCTCTGTCGCAGTGACTGGGAATTTCCGACTCTGCTCACAGACATCAAGGGTAGTGTCCTCTCCCCAAGAAACTGGACCTAAAGAAAGAGCACGGGCGTGAGGTCATGGCAACCTGGTATTACTTCCTAGCCATATGGTTTTGGGCAAATTCCTTCACTTCTCTGAGCCTCAGTTTCCTTCTTGTTAAAATGGGGATTAACCAAATCTATCTCTTTACAGGGCTGTCTTGAAGATTAAATGAATCAATAGAAGAGAACTTCTCCACAATGCCTAGCAAAATGAGACCCTTAGAAAATGTTACTTCTCCTGAGTTCCCTCTCCCTTCCGCAAGGCCATGGAACACTCCTTCATTAATTTACTGCCCCATCCTTAAACACTCACGTCTGCGAGGGAGGTACCCACTGAGGAGGCTTGAATCCACGCATTGCTTCTTTGACCTCAGAGCAGGAAAGCAAGATATTCTTGGGTACTAGCATTCAAGACCACTGTCATCTGGATCAGGATGATAATTGGGATGAGGAAGGGATAGGATTGCCAGATTTAGCAAATAAAAGTACAGACACTGTTTATGAGGTATCCTCTTGTAGGATATTCTCCTAAATTGTCATATTATTTTAAGCACATTCATAAAATATGATTATCTGGTAAGACTAGCATAAGGTCTAAGGTTGCCAGATAAAATTCCAGAAATTCAAATTTTCAATTTAGATAAAAAATAGATTTTTTTTTAGTATAAGAGGTCACAAATATTGCATGGGACCTACTTATACTAAAAACTCTGTGTCTGAAATTCAAATATTGTATGAGTCACAAATATTGCATGGGACCTACTTATACTAAAAACTCTGTGTCTGAAATTCAAATATTGTATGAGTCACAAATATTGCATGGGACCTACTTATACTAAAAACTCTGTGTCTGAAATTCAAATATTGTATGAGACACATGTATACTAAAAAAGTATTGAATATTTATCTGAAATCCAAATTTAACTGGCCACTCTGTAATTTATCTGGCAACTCTAGTTGGGGACCTTTCCATCTCCCTTAAAATAAAATCACCTGCCTACTCGCCTTCATGTAAGGTGAGTGTCCTGCCATTTTTCATTCTGTGCAAACCACAGATGTGCTGGTTTGAATCTATTATGTCCTCCAGAAAAGCCATGTTCTTTTAATCCAATCTTGTGGGTGCAGACTTATTATGGGTGGGATCTTTTGATTAGGTTGTTCCCATGGAGATGTGACCCACCCGTTTATATTGTTTCCATGGAGGTGTGACCCCATCCATTCAAGGGGTTCTTGATTAGTTTACTGGAGTCCTTAAGAGAACTCAGAGGCCAGTGAAGACTGAGAGGCTTGGAGATGCAGACAGAAAGATGTTTGGAGATGCTAAGCTAAGAGATGAAGCCCAGAGTTTGCCCTGGAGAAGCTAAGAGGGGGCCCCTAGATGCTTAAGAGAGAAACGCCCTTGGAGATCAAGCAAGGATGCACAGGAGGTGAGAGAGAGAGAAGCTAAGAGAGACAGAAGCCCACAGACATTTTGGAGAAAGCCATTTTGAAACCAGAACCTGGGAGCAAAGGACAAGCAGCTGCCAGCCATATGCCCTCCCAGCTGGCAGAGGTGTTCTGGACACCATCCTCCTTTCTTCAGTGAAGGTATCCTCTTGTTGATGCCTTAGTTTGGACACATTTATGGCCTTAGAACTTTAAATTTGTAAACTAATAAACCCCCATTGTAAAAGTCAATCTATTTCTGGTGTATTGCACTTCTGGCAGCTTTAGCAAACAAGAACAACAGGACTAACTGGTATCCAACAATACAGAAGAAGTAAATTAAGTAGACACTTAAACCAAATAAAGAGAAAACTCAGTAAGTGAAATGCTTAGTAGTTGTAGAACTTAGGATTCTTTCAGTTGTAAATGACAGAAACACAACTCAACCTAGTGTATACACACACACAAAATGGAATACATTGTCCCCATGTAAAAAGCTGGTTTAGGTGTGCCAAGATGAAGATTTTCAATGATGTCATTGAGAACACTTCATTTTCTCCATCCCTCAGCTTTGGTCCCTGTTTTGGCTTCATTCTCAGGCAAGCTTTCCCCACCTGGTGGCAATGATGGCAGCCAGAGCCTTCAGCTTGCATCGTCCTCACAACTGATGATCCCAGGAAGGGAAGGGACTAGGCCTCTCAGATGTGTCAGCAAAAGGTTCAAGAAGGACCCTTGGAGGTCTTGGTAAGTGCCTACCTACTCTTGTGAAAAAAAAGTAGAATTACCCCATCAGAGATCACACGAATGAGTCTCCCGAAAGAGAGACAGTTTTGCCACCAAAAGAACTGGGAAAAGGAAAATGTGCAGAAAAGGCAAAAACTACAAGTGACCATGTCTGTCAATAAAAGTTTTTCATCTGCCAAACCTCCAGTCCAAAAATGTCACTGTTGTAAGAATGGCAAAAGGAAGGAATCAGTGTGGGGATAGGATGAATGACTAAAGTCTGTGTTTCATAACTACTGGCCTACAATTAGCCAAATAAAGCAGTATTGTCCCATTATGAGGTCCAGGAGAATAATGAAACAATGAAAGTAATTTTTACCACCCTTTACCAGTGCCTACTTGATATAAGGGTGAAATCCATACGGGAAAAAATCTCCATAAATTATTGGAAAATAATAGAAAACAAAGCAACTGCAGGGTCCCACCAAGGCCATGAACCAGAACTATAGATGTGTGTGTTTCAAAAATACAGAAGGAAGGGACTAAAATCAGATTTAAAACACCAAGTGAGAAAGCATTTGCAACCCTGTTTAAACTCTTTCACAATGTGACTTCATGTCTGCAAATACATAGCTTTATAAATGTCAGCCTTGCTAAAGCTGTCTTCTCCTAACCTAATAGTCGTGTCCTAAAGAGATTTTTCTGAATGGAAGAATCCAATAATTATAAAATGTTGCAAGCAGCTTGAAATTACTTCCTCCAAATGGAAACATTTCCAGCAGCCAGTCAGCCCTGAAATCAAACAAATGGGTGAAAATGATGGCTAGAAACGGGGGGGTGAGGAAGCTGGCGGAGGTAATGTCTCATATCGCAAAGGCAGTATTAATTGGAATTCATGGCAGGATCCAGATAAATGAATGCTTTGATCCATGGATACATCTTTTCAACGAGCAGGAAAAATGCCTTGTGGCTCTTTTGAGGGGAGCACTACACAAAGGGAAAACCTGTGGCCACCAAGGCAGCCAGTGCCTCCGCAGGGCAATGCAGGAGCTGTCTGTCTTTCTTGTTGGCTGCATCCAACATCCTTCTCATAAAGCTTCCCATGGCGTGTCTGCCAACGAGCACAGTTTTTTTTTAACAGCATTTGGCATATGTGACCACAAATGCCAAGCCAAGAGTAAGGAAATGTCCCTCAAGCTAATGCTTATAAAGTGTAATATGATAAATATTACGTTTTATCACTAGGAGAAATATGAATGTGTTTATAAAGTGTAATACAGGAAAAATTGGGCAAAATCCCATTTCAAGTTATTTCAAGAAAGCACTGCTCAAGGAAATTTTTCCCCGTTAAAGCTGGAATTCCCACAAAAAGAACAAAATTGCCTTCCTCTTACTAGTGTTTTTCTGAAGATCCCATTTCATTATTCCTGTGTCCTAGAGAAATCATAGATTAGAGAGAAAAACACAAACTATCCTCATTCTAAATCTAAGAGGAAAAAATAGGAAACAAACCAGCAAAATGCTGACCAAGGGAGTGCTGACCCACAGAGATGAGGACAGAATCAACTAACTTGAATAAATCCCAGGGACCCCCGCAGTGGCCCAGCCTGGGAACAGGGTCACACTCCAAGGAGGTATAAACCTCACTAGAGGAGCACTGCAGGAAAAAATGCATAGGTCTTTAAAGGGGGACTAGTACAAAGGTTTTTACGCACCTGAGCACCCAAAATCTTCCCAGGGATACCTCCAAACACCGTCCCACACACCCCTCTCTCACGCAGGCAGGTCCCGCTTGGCCGTGCTCCCCTCCCGAGCCACTGCTTCCTCCATGACTACGGGACACGTCACCCAGCTCCCGGCCCGTGCGCACCCCTGGACCTTCCCTTCCCAACAGAAGCCCTGCTCTCCCAACGGAGGAGGCCTGAAGGAGCCGGAAGTTTCACACCAACCCCAGTCAACTCTTACCCCCACTGGGAAACCATGAGTCCTCCTTGATAGGGAAGCACCTGCCCATGCTCTCTCCTTCCCTGTCTCCCTGTCTCCCTCTCTCCTTCTTTCCCTCTCTCTCTGTCTCTGTTTTCCTTGTGAAACCCTTAGGGAGCACTGCCCCCTCATTACAAACTCACGTTCCTACTCTATCCCCTCAGAAACAAGCAGTGGAAAAGAAATTGAGGAGCAAAACTTACTGAAGAAAATTTACAAAGAATCTCCTCCAAAAAATTGAGGGTAGATGAGGAAGCAGGAATAAACGGGCAGTGGAAACACTGTGGAACCTGCAGGCACCGTGGATGCGGAGTGTCTCAGCAGAGAGCGGAGATCCGCCACGCTGGTGTCTGTGGCTGAGCGGAAGGTGGACGTGGGCCCCAGAGGTGGGATTTTACCCACGGAATGGCACGGTCAGAAAGACTGAAAGAATATGATGGCATGAACATGACTTACTGGATAGGGAGAGAGGTTATGTGACCAATAGAAGAGCACAGGGGGCAGGAGGTGGGCAAGAGCGGGCACCCAGGGCTGCGGCTGCCCCCACATTGCCTGCCCGGCCCGCTGAGGAGACGCGGCCGAGGAGGCCTCTGCTGCTCCACAGGGCCCAGGGCAGGTCGGAGGTGCTGGAAGTCGCCGGTCCACTGCCCAGCTGTGGACTACGGTTGCTGCATCTCTCGTTTGCACATCCCATCTTCCCATTTCCATCAATGCTGATGCCCGTTGACATCACTAACCCGTTCCCCACTCACCCACTGAAGAAAGCTTTGGAAACACAGAGCTCGCAGGGTCATGCCCGGCTTAACGCACCTTCAGAGGCTCCCCCCTGGGCCCGGAATGAAATCCAAACTCTTCTCGTTTCATGGTCTGGCCTCTGCTTCCTTCCCCCTGCTCCCCCTTGCTTTTCTCCTCAACCTAGCACACCCTCGTTGCTCCATCGTGGCCGTCAAAGCTTCCTCTGCTGGAACCTTCCCCCGTCTCCCACGCCAGCAGGCCCGGCCTGACCAGCCGTGGCACAGCTGTTGACCCAGCAGAAGTGCAGCCCTCCCGGGAGGCGGCCCCTGGCCCGACCCTCACGGGCTGAGCTGGGGTCCCTCCAATGCCCCCGAACTCCTGAGGCTTAGCTCGCTCAGAGCCCCTGTGCCAAAGAACTGACTGACACACAGGAGTCCGCAGAAGGTTTGTTTTTTTTTGAATGAGTTAATGAAATATATACAAGCTGAGGGTGTTACAGGCAAGAGCAGGACTGAATACGTTTGCCTTGCTCCATCCCCTGCTCTACACCATCGTAATGAAAGGATCCACGCTGCCCGCCTCTCAGAACATCCACTTAAACTTACCTTCGTTTAGGGTAACTTTGCCTCCATTGGGCAGATTCTCAGTGTTTCAAGTTCATTTGTGCAGGTGACAGAAGTGGCTTTGCCTTCAAACGTGCCCCACAGAACCTGCTCTGCTTGGAGAGAGTGTGGGGTGGCAGAACCAAGAGTAGGAGACTCTCACACACACCCCATTCCCTCCCAGTCCAAACGGGTAAGTGCAGCCCGGACCAAACGAGCAGAAGCTGACCAAAAGCAATTAACACCTGCACGCTTCACCCCGTGGAGTCATCTGGACTATCAGTAAATGGGCATCCAGGCTAAAAACACCAAAACAGCTATGTTTTCCAGACCTGCCCACATCCCACTGGTTCCCTTCCAGCTGCCCTGAAAGAGGCACCATGGGAGCCGAGCCCAGCGTCCCGCAGGGTCCGATTTTCCCATCCTCACCTAAGAGGTCGACCAGTTCAATCCCAAAGATGCTCTCAGGATAGGAAATCACCTTCAAGAAGCTCAAAATCTAGTGAAGGACACTGGCAAGTAAATAACTAACTGGCATTGTACAATAAGTACAACATAAGTTGCCATCCCATTCTGTTTGGTCTTGATTTTATGGATGAAGAAAA